>NC_087345.1:116500687-117779687 GCF_030014295.1 Loxodonta africana | reverse complement strand
ATTTCAAATGTCTTCTTTTATAACATATTCTGGAAACATTTATTGTAAGTAAGGACGAAGAATGATGTTTTTAAACACTTGCATCTATAGTTGAAAAATATCTCTGAAAATTAAAAGAAATGAAGAAATGAGATAACAGTAGGGATCAGTGTGTCAAATCTGACTTAACACAGAGTGTCTAATAAGTCCGAAAACTTACGTAGTGCTAAATTTAATGATGACCAAAGAATACAGGCAGTACCAAAGCACAGTCTCAGTGTACTTCCCTTGAGGGGTCAGAGATTGTCAATGCAGCTCGCTAAAAGTCCTTTTCCGCCACCATAGGCCGTGTTCTAGTTTGGATTTAACATGCAGGGTTTTAAACAATGCATGCATAATGTTGCTTGCACAGAGGGAGGCATTTTGGTTATGAAACATTTCTAACTTACACCCCATTAATTATACAGCTTACAGGACATTCTCCAGACATTCATGCCACAATAATTCCATCAATTTCAGATTTATTTACAATAAGCCACTCAGACAGACCAGGTACACCCTGTTTACAGTGCCAATCTAAAATTGGAAAATGGTCAAATTGTCAAATTGGGCTCGTGCAAATTACAGATTTTACCCAGTGCCAAGTTTACCTAAGATTCAAAGGACACAGTAGATAGCAAAATACAGACCAAACATTTCTCCCTTGGAGCAGTTCAAGATCATCAACACATCAACTTAAATGCCTCTCTCTTCTGCATTAGGATGAATTCTATTTCAGATTCAGCGTGTAAAGTTTTGATCTATGCTTGCAGAGAAATTATGGTTTGGGACATCTTTAAAGTCTAAAACCAAAACAAACAAACAACAAAAAAAACTATAGCCCATTAATTACTGGACTTACATAATATTCTCCAATTTGACCCTCCCTCCACCATAGATCTATTAATTCCAAGTTTACTTACAATAAGCAATCTAGACAGGCTAGGTATGTCTTACTGAAAGTATTTCATATTTCATCACCTTTCTCCTAATAAAAACCATCTCTGAAAATTAAAAGAAATTTAGCAGCAGGTCCATCATTAGCACGTTTATATAGGATTTGGCTGGGCCATTCCTTATTTTCCGGATTATTTCCAATAAAGAGAAATAACAGGTTAAAGGCCTGCTGCTAACCTTTTTCTTCCCAAGGTAATGCTGTGAAACACATTACCACTGAATGATCTTATAAACATTTTATCTTTAAACATGGATCTACCGAGAATAATAATTAATCAAGAGAGCAGCAGAGGAAGCTTCGTGACATTCCTAACCTGATATAAATCCTCCTGCATCTTAACCAGTTAAT
Source organism: Loxodonta africana (assembly GCF_030014295.1). Classification (NCBI taxonomy): domain Eukaryota; kingdom Metazoa; phylum Chordata; class Mammalia; order Proboscidea; family Elephantidae; genus Loxodonta; species Loxodonta africana. The sequence continues at coordinate 117,778,363 of NC_087345.1, read as the reverse complement.
CTGCGAACTTTTTTTTTTTTAAGAAAATTTGTGAGGAACATGATTATATAAGTAGAAGGAGAAAGTTAGCAGGTACAGACGTTAACTTGTTTGATTCCTGTTAAGTGGCTACATAGGAAAGTTATCTTTCCTCTTTTGTTAACTCGGTATGCTTAATGAGTACCTGCTGTATCCCTACAATAGGGATTGAGTTTAAAAAATCTGTTTTGTCACTTGAAAATAAAATGGTTGTCACCGAGCCCAAACCAATACTCAGAATGGCAAATCTGTCATGGAAGTAATAGTTGGGTTCTGGCAAGATTTGCCCCAGCAATTGATGAATAATTTTTTTCATTTTTCTTTATGTCGCTTTTCCTGTTTTTACAGTGCGGTGAATCCTGATTCTTGGAATAACCCAGTGATGATGACCCTCACCAAAAGCAGATCCTTCACGTCTTCCTATACTGTTTCTGCAGCTAATCATGTAAAGGCTAAAAAGCAAAATCGACCAGGTAAGCAATTCACTGGAAGAAGACTTCCTCCTCAGTGAGTATGCGGTCATGAAGAGAAATGAGCCCATGTGTTGAAAGAAATACGTATTCTCTCAAGGTGGCTGCACCAGATTTCCTGTCTCGAACTTATTGGATGAATGGAAGATCAATGTCATCATTGACGATAATCTCCAGAAGCATCATCTTTTAATAAAAAAGCTAATAATATACTTATAAAATTTCAGTTTTATTTTTAAAGCCTATCAAAGTTATTTTTCAGATGTCTGATATTTACATATATGAGTTCAAGGAAACGCCCCACTTACAATACGTAATTTTTTTCAAAGAAATCCTTACTTTATGTCACCCACTCCCCCAAAATATATACACGCTGAAAGGAAAATATATTTAAATTTGAAGAAAATATAATTCAGGGTCTTTGAGAGCTTTTGGTAAAAGCCTGCAAGTCAGTAACCAAAAGACCCCAACAATACTGTGGATAAGTGTTCTTTCCCTTGGAGATAGGTTCAGAAACTAAAATTTTGATGTGTATTTTCCCATCCAGGGTTTGGTATCTGAACTGCAGGGAAATTTCTAGGTTCGGAATAATATAGCATTTACACTTCTAAGCAGATGCGTCTCCCTTACTGCAAGCTTCATTTACTCAGCAAGTATTTGTAGTATGTTTATTATCTGAGACACTGGGTTAGTTTCAGGGAGATAGCAGTGATTAAGGCTGATCCAGTTCCATCAGAATTTATATTGTAGTTGGGAATATAGACAAGTCAGCAGCTACTACTGTGCAGTATGTTCAGTTCTGTGATAAGGAAGTGAGAGAAAACTTTCAAATGATGAAAGAGAAGAAAAGAGAAACAAGAGGGAGCTTGAAGAACTTAAGACTCCATATGGCTGGAAAAGGTAGCAAGCAGAAAGGGAAGAGTACTGGGAAATTAAAACAGATATATAGGAAGAAACCAGATGGTACCGGGCATGTTTAACAGTGATAAGGAGTTTGGATATCAGTTAAGAACAATAAGGTTTTAGGTAGAAAAATGAAATGGTTTCAGGAAGGATTACCTCAGTTGATCAGAGTTTGTGGTGACTCAAGACTGGACTCCAGTTTTTGAAAGATTCTATCTGTATCTGGATCGCCCCCATTCCTAGAGTCCAACTGAGGGCTTGGGGTGTTTGCTATAAATTCTCTTTCTTGTACTGTTCCAAACTCAAGATTTTTTCATTTGTTTGTTTTGATTAGTTTTTTTCTCAGCAATGCAGAAAACTCTGCTCAGATTTTCAGTAACCTCCTGCTCATCTAAGGATTCCCGGTGGTGCAGTGGTTAAAGCACTTGGCTGCTAACCGAAAGGTCAGCGGTTCAAACCCACCAGGTGCTCCACAGGAGAAAGATGTGGCAGTCTGTTTCCATAAAGATTTACAGCCTAGGAAATCCTATGAGGCAGTTCTGCTCTGTCCTCCAGGGTCGCTATAAGTTGAAATCAACTTAAAGGCAGTGGGTCCTTCTTAACTTCTTAATCTTCCTTTAACAACTTAAGAATTCACCAAATTGTTCAAGGGAAAAACTGCCTGTCTTACCTGAGATGTTAGACATTCAAATTCTTGCCACTGCAGTCCGAAACCCCAATTTTTGTGTCATCAGCTCCACGATACTGCTAAAAGCTCTGCTGGCTTACCTTACCCCTAACTGCATCCCTCTGCTTGTATTCTCAGCTTCTTGCTCAAGTCAGCAGTCAGTAAATAATGTTCTGAAGAGAAGAACTGGTTGCAGGATTTTGGCTTACCCTTCTCAGATTTTCTGCTCTCTGGGAACCTGGCCCCTTAATACGGGTTGTTTTGTCTAAATAGATTTTTTTTTTAACCCAGCTTTTCTAGTTGTTCTCAAAGCAGTGCTGGTTTACTATAAACTATTCCATCATTGCCAGAAGCAGAATTTCTCAAAATGACAATGTTTATAGGACGGTTATAGAAATAGTATTCACATTCCACTGATATTTTAAGAGCCTATCTTGAGATATAAACTTTAAATTTTAAGAGGACCAACTTACAAATGCATTTCTACTGTTTTTGTTTCCTAAAAAAGAAACTTTAGTGCTTTATTTTCCTTTTGAGTACTCACTTTATATTGGATAGCCATTTCTTGAAACCGTCACCTACTTGGCTTCAATCTTCACTGTTCAGTATAAAAAAGACATTTTCTCTAAACAGTATAGTTTTATTGGAATGCAACATTGAAAGAAATCATTAAACCTTTTTTTTTTTTCCAACAACTAATCCTGTCCTATCTATTCTTTAGAATTGCTTTTTAAATTTTATAATTTAGAAGTCATTAGTAACCTGAGAAATAGAACTGAGTTTTCACCAGGGCCAGGGACAGGAAAACGTAGGCAAATACTTAAATCAGGGTTGCCCTGAGGACAAATACAGTTGTTAGTTGTGTAAGACAGTGGCATCACTATGTGTGTGTGTGGAGGGGGGGCTGCAGACCAGGTGACGTTGTCAGAGTGGGTGAAACTAAAATGGCTGTCTATAAAAATATCCCTGTAGTTAGTTGTGGGTCGCTGGTGGTACGGTGGTTAAAGAGCTCTGCTGTGAACCAAAGGTCAGCAGTTTGAATCCACCAGCTTCTCCTTGGAAACCCTATGGGGCAGTTCTACTTTGTCCTATAGGGTTGCTATGAATCAGAATCAACTCAACAGCAACGGGTTTTTTTGGTTTGAGTAGTTAATTGTAACAACAAAAACGTTTTTTGTAGGCCCAGCTTACATGTATCAATAAACCTAAAAGGCTAAGTCTGTGCTAATTTACTTTGTGAACCTTCTAACGCACTCTGATCAGAGCTGTCATTATTACCCTATTACAATAGTCACTGATTTTGTCAAATTTTCTGGTGTTTTAGCTACAATATTGTAGTAATTAGTATTTGTGAACCTGTATCAATAACTTTTTTGAGAACAAACTAGTAATTAAAGGAAAAGAAGAAGAGATATAGGAGAATTACAATTATGACTAACATTAGTACAAAAAGCATTACTAAGGATTCTGCATGGTTTGGTACAGGAGGAGTACCATGAGGGGGGTGACATCATGAGTTATCACACTGGGTGACACCAACACTAGTGACGTCACTGGTGTAAGAATACTAGTCTGTGACTCCAGCAAGGTGGAGCAACTGAACTTGAGCATTCCACTTTAAATCTACGACTCTTGAAGTGCACTAAAGTCGTCCCAGATCAGTAGGACCCCTTGGTTCCCTGCAGAAAAATGTACAGGTTGGAGCTGTGAAGCTGGAGCAGCCCTGTCCCCTTGGTGCATCACCGATTAAGAGTCATGAGATTGCCATTGATCAAGATACACAAATTGGGGCTTACAGCCAAGACCACCAAACACACAAGGAAATATCATGAGTTAGAGCCACCAGAAACAAACAAAAAAGTCCTTCCAGATCTCTAAAATGATTGAGGTGTTTAAATTCTAAAATATTTAAATTTTAATTTCATTATTAAATATTTAAAGAACAATATGAGATCACAAAAATTAACAGCAGTAAGAGAAGGCATAATTGCAGAGCAGCTAAATATAGCTTTTGGAAATATAATCAAGGAACTATGATAGGCTAAATGCCATAATATACAACTGAAGGGAGTATGAGTAAACTGGGAGGAGGAGGTTGTACAGAAATTACCAAGAATACAATATAGGTAAGAAATTGAAAAATAGAAGATATTTTAAAAGATATGGAAGAAGGAATTAGAAAGCCTCATATGCATAATCAGAGTATTAGTAGAGAATGGAGGACATAAAATCTTTGAGGAGAAGCAGAGTAAATGCTAAGAAACCCAGGCTTAGAAACCAAGTCATGAAGCTACACAACACCAAAGGCATTCTTCAGATCAGCCAGAGAAAAGATAAATTTTCTATTTAGGAAAGACAGGCAGGTTGAGAGCAGAATTCCCAAAAATAAAGGGAGCCAGAACACAGTGAAATATATATATATTTTTTAAGTTCTCAGAGGATACCAGGTATAGTAGTTGACCTAAAATTGTGTACCTGGCGTATCTATTTCATAAGAGTAAGAGTAAACTAAAGACATTTTCAGGTAAGTCAAAGCTCTACCACCTCCTAAATCTTCACTAAAGGATGTATTCCAGAAAGAAGAAAAATGATATCAGAGAGAAAGTCTGAGATCTAATGAAAATGGTAGATGAATAAATTTGAAAACCATGGGTCAATCCAAACAAACATTTACGCGTAAGTAATAATATTTTCAGATTTGTGGGTAGTTTTTAAAAAGGTTTTCTTAAGGACAATTAAAATCAGACATTAATATGTAACTCAAGGAGTGCGATAAAAATTATTTTAAGTTCTTGTCTACCTCAGAAAGAAGGTTCAGGTGAGGATTCAGAGGCACAGAAAGGTTAAATAACTTACTCAAGATCACACAATTAGTACTGAATCCTTTCTTTTATAGTAATGACTTCATACTAGAAAACAATTGCACAGGACAGGTTAAGGCACTTTAAAATTAGGATTTTTTGGTTATGTCCTTGACTGGGTACAAGATAATGGAAGGATTTGGTTTTCTCTCTCTCTATTTCTTCACCTAGGTAATAAAAACTATTGAGTTATCAACATGATCGAGTCATATATGTTGTCTACACTTTAAAGATTTTTGAATAAATAAAGAACCTAAAAATTATGTTTAGGGCCAAACCCATTGTCATTGAGTTGATTCTGACTCATAGCAACCGTATCAGACAGAGTAGATCTGCCCCATGGTGTTTGCAAGGCTGTGAATCTTTACAGAAGCAGACTGCAACATCTTTCTCCCATGGAACGGCTGGTGGATTCAAACCATTGACCTTTCAAATAGCAGCCAAGTACTTAACCATTGAGCGACCAGGGCTCCTTATGTTTAAGGCGGACACTGGAAATAACAGAGCAAATGATGGCACAGCCTCCTGTTCCTTGTGCTCTATTCCCCAATTCATATTACTGCATCAATAAGAAAGGCTGAAGGATAAAAGGAAAGGGATATCCACATAAGATACAACAAGAACTAAAAACCAAAACCCATGGCTCCTGAGACTCATAGTGACCCTACAGGACAGAGTAGAACTGCTCCACAGGCTTTCCAAGAATGTAAATCTTTACAGGAGCAGCCTGCCACATCTTCCTCCCACAGAGCAATTGGTGGATTCGAACCACTGACCTTCCAGATAGCAGCCGAGCGCTTAGCCACTGCACCACCAGGGCTCCTTACAACAGAGGCAGAGGGTAGAAATTAGAAGCACAGGCCTGGCAAAAGCCTCCCTCCATTCTTGCTATAAGTACATAAAGCTATCTCCATCATGATTACTCTGGAGGGGATTTTGCAGGGTGGCATGTTCAGACTGCTGTCATGGCAAAGTTAGATGTTTATAAAATGACTCTGTCCTTACAGATGTTGAATTCAACTAAACAATGTCAGTTGTGGAGAAACATCCATCAAGAATGAGAGAACTGAAATTAGATTACAGTTCCCCCCTGATCAGATGTTTCCTCATGATTTGAAACCTTGTTTCCCTGTATTGATGGCATGTTTGGGTTAATTTAATTAAGTAGGGGTACCATACTTGATGTAATTGACTATGATCCCCCCTAGTTTTCAATAAACTATGTGGAAAGGGTCTGGGAAAAACCCCTTTATATGACAATAAGTATAAGCAGGTGGAATCAAAGTATGAAAGGAATTTGACCAGAAATGTAAAAATCAATAGGCAAAAGATTTGGGGGAAGCAAGCATAAAAAGTAAAAAATAGAAAAACTAGAAGATAATTGACCTGTTTTCACAGGAGACTAATGAAATCTGTTCTTTGCACAGATCAAGTAAATAATATGTCCTCTAGCTTAATCAGCATTGGTTGTAAGTGACTGAAACACGGTCAATTACAGTTAGGCCCCGACTTACGATGGGGTCCCGTTCCAATGACTCCATCGAAAGTCGATTCTGACATGTTGGTTCTGATGTAAGTCAAATACCTCTTTTTTTTTTTTTTTTTTTTTTTACTGTTATTGCCTTTTACCATCAGATTCTTTGTAAATTCACTCTTTACTTGTCTTTGTGTGTTGGAAACATTACATATAAACTTACAGATATATTTCAATGCATACATAAAAATACACAAATTATAAAAATGTGCTCTTATGATGAAGAATTAGATGGTGTTGGCATTTTGTCAGCTGTAATAACTCCACTTGTGGACGGTTCAGGACCATCAGGATTATGCCTGGGAATGGGGATGGCATTTCTCATCAGAAGATGAGTAAGAGTTGTCTGTATGGTCCTTTTCTTTTTTCTTCATACATTTAGTAGTAACATCTCACTGCTTCCTGAATCTGCCTATTGACTTTAGCGAAGTAATCAGCATTTGGGTCCATGTTTTCGAGCAACCGAAGCTGCTGATTAAGTTTAGAAAACTAAATCTGTACGGCATCGTTTTGAACAGTAAATCATAAAATTGAACATTTGAGAGTGAACATCTGAGAATATTAACATCAGTGAATTACACACTGCAGCACTGTATGTAGTACAGATTACTAATGATAAAAAAAAAAAAGAAAAAAGAACCAGTGCCGTCGATTCGATTCCAACTCATAGCGACCCTACAGGCCAGGGTAGAACTGCCCCATAGAGTTTCCAAGGAGTGCCTGGTGGATTCAAACTGCCGACCCTTTGATTAGCAGCCATAGCACTTAACCACTACGCCACCAGGGTTTCCTTACTAATGATAAGATATACCAAAAAAATGGATGGTCATAAGCATGGTTCATTGTAATTCCAATATGTCAAAGTCAGGGACTACCTTTACTATGAAGCTACTAATATAAAAGAAATGGATGAAATCACATAAAAGTCCTGACTGAAGCATAAAAACAGGCAACTTAAAAATAATTTGCATTTTCGATCTTGCTTTTCTAGTATATGAATTATTGATAATATGGAGCTACCATTATGTTATTCTGCTTTTAAACATCCTCCAATTCATAGTCGCCACATTAGCAGTAGTCCTTTCCTGCGTTCTTATAATTTTGAGTCGGTCGTTACAATGATTACAGATATCTCTACATCTAACAGATTGAGTTTTTTTCCACAGAGTATTTGAACTGACAGAGAGTTTTAACTATGGTATTGTGATTTGTTTTTTTTTTTTTTTTTTTGGCATGCTCTTTAGGTACATTTTGTGTTTTGGAAAAATATTAATGCTGGCCATTTTCCTGTGGGCAGGGAAAAGAGGCACTTATTTATCACACATGCTGGTTCCTTTCTTGTTCAATTAAAATTAAACTGAGAGAATATTGCAGCTTAAAACAGATGGATTCACTTAAATAATTTCCCTCTAGTATCGTTTATCTTCCCCCTTTGATTGCCCAAATTTCCTTGTGTCTTGACACACATATTCTTATGCTCTCAGGAACAAGGACTTAAAGGCTGAGTTACTCAAAGGACTTGGTATTTTTGACTTTTTTGCAGTTACATTTAAAATTTTTCTATTTTAAAATATTTCACATTAGGGCAGTTTGAATCATGCAAAGATTTATATTTCATGAACTATGTCTTTTTCCTGGCATCTCTTAGAATTATTAAAATATAAAATGAAGTTAAATATTTTTGGGAGACTACATGTTTATTTGAATCCCTGCATTCATGTGCATGTGTGTAAATGTATGTGAGTGTGCAATATGAAGTTGGAAGAGACTTCAGAAGATCATAAAGTTCATCTCTCTAAATTTAGACAGGATTACACGTAAAACATCTTAGAAAATAACCCATTTTTGAAGACTTGCGAAGAAGCCTTTCCTCCCATTTCCTTGGCATATCCTGTCCCTGTGTCTGAAATCATTCATTTGTAGTCATACATTCCCAGAAAGAAAATTTGGTTATTATCTGCATTTATGTCTATTCATTTGAAAGCTAATATATATATATAAATTTGTATCCATATAAAGACAATCTTTACCTCAGGCATTCCTAATCTGTTTTTTAAACTATGATGATACACATAGTAAGAAATAGTGTTTTGGCTTTTGGAAAAAATGAATTTATATGTTTATGCCTTTCTCTTCTCACCTACAGAGTAAAAAATACTACTGCTTCTCAGGGTTGTTGCCAAGATTCATACTTGTTAAAAGTTTTCAAAATATGTAAACTAACAGTACTACAGAAGCATAGAGCTTATCCACTGTTCCAAGGTTTATTTGAAAGTTTGTCCTAGGCAGTAAGTTTGGAGTCTTAAAGTCTGCTTATTTGTTTAAATTTAGTTAATTCGTGAGTTCCAAGAACTCTAATGGGTGAGTCGATTTTTAAATTTGTATTTAAGAGTAAATTGCATTTCTCTGAAGGTATCAGCTGGCAGCTGCTGAAAGTTAGCAGTGAAAAACAAAACAAAAAACACTATTCTCATAAATTGCTTTCAAAAAATACATCGTGTCAAGACAGAAATGGACGGTGTTGCCACAGGCTTTGACCGACACTTCTGTTAAATAAAAAAAAAAAAGGCAGTGGGAAACTTTCTAAAAACTCACAATTCGCTATGAAAACCATGAAGGAATTATCTAAAGGAGTGCATGTCAAGGGTCCCTCTGGTTTTTTGAGAAGCAAAAATTAAGAAGTTGCCATGGCCTACCTGATCCTCCTCCTCCTCCTTTTTCTTATTCTCTTCCCTCACATTTTCCCTCTCATTCTTTTCCTCCTCTTCATCCTTCTTCTTTTTTTTAATTTACAACCATTAATTCTTCACATATGCGTGTTGCTGTGACGCTGGAAGCTATGCCGCCGGTATTCAGATACCAGCAGGGCCACCCATGGAGGACAGGTTTCAGCTGAGCTCCCAGACTAAGACAGACTAGGAAGAAGGACCTGGCAGTCTACTTCAAAAAATTCAAAAGGCATTAGCCAGTGAAAACCTTATGAACAGCAGCAGAACATTGTCTGATATACTGCTGGAAGATGAGCCCCCCAGGTTGGAAGGCACTCAAAAGATGACTGGGGAAGAGCTGCCTCCTAAAAGTAGAGTCAACCTTAATGATGTGGATGGAAAAAAGCTTTCAGGGCCTTCATTTGCTGATGTGGCACGACTCCAAATGAGAAGAAACAGCTGCAAACATCCATTAATAATTGGAAGCTGGAATGTACAAAGTATGAATCTAGGAAACTTGGAAATAGTCAAAAATGAAATGGAATGCATAAACGTCGATATCCTAGGCATTAGTGAGCTGAAATGGACTGGTATTGGCCATTTTGAATCAGAAAATCATACAGTCTACTATGCCAGGAATGACAACTCGAAGAGGAATGGTGTTGCGTTCATCGCCAAAAAGAACATTTCAAGATCTATCCTGAAGTATAACACTGTCAGTGATAGGATAATATCCATACACCTACAAGGAAGACCAGTTAATATGACTCTTATTCAAATTTACGCACCAACCACTAGGGACAAAGATGAAGAAATAGAAGATTTTTATCAGCTGCTGCAGTCTGAAATTGATCGAACATGCAATCAAGATGCATTGATAATTACTGGAGATTGGAATGCGAAAGTTGGAAACAAAGAAGAAGGACCAGTAATTGGAAAATATGGCCTTGGTGATAGAAACAATGCCGGACATCAAATGATAGAATTTTGCAAGACCAACAACTTCTTCATTGCAAATACCTTCTTTTACCAATATAAACAGCAACTATACACATGCACCTCACTAGATGGGATGTACAGAAATCAAATTGACTACATCTGTGGAAAGAGACAATGGAAAAGCTCAATATCATCAGTCGGAACAAACCAGGGGCCGACTGTGGAAAAGACTATGAATTGCTCATATGCAAGTTCAAGCTGAAAGTGAAGAAAACCAGAGCAAGTCCACGAGAACCAAAATATGACCTTGAGTATATCCCACCTGAATTTAGAGACCATTTGAAGAACAGATTTGACTCATTGAACACTAGTGACCACAGACCAGATGAGTTGTGGAATGACATCAAGGATATCATCCATGAAGAAAGCAAGAGGTCATTGAAAAGACAGGAAAGAAAGAAAAGACCAAGATGGCTGTCAGAGGAGACTCTAAAACTTGCTCTCGAACTTCGAGCAGCTAAAGCAAAAGGAAGAATTGACGAAGTAAAAGAACTGAACAGAAGATTTCAAAGGGCGGCTCGAGAAGACAAGCTAAAGTATTATAATGATGTGCAAAGAACTGGAGATGGAAAACCAAAAGGGAAGAACACGCTAGGTGTTTCTCAAGCTGAAAGAACTGAAGAAAAAATTCAAGCCTCAAGTTGCAATAGTGAAGGATTCCATGGGGAAAATATTAAACAACGCAGGAAGCATCAAAAGAAGATGGAAGGAATACACAGAGTCATTGTACCAAAAAGAATTAGTCAGTGTTCAACCATTTCAAGAGGTGGCATATGATCAGGAGCTGATGGTACTGAAGAAAGATGTCCAAGCTGCTCTGAAGGCACTGGCGAAAAACAGGGCTCCAGGAATTGATGGAATATCAGTTGAGATGTTTCAACAAACAGATGCAGTGCTGGAGGTGTTCACTCATCTATGCCAAGAAATATGGAAGACAGCTTCCTGGCCAACTGACTGGAAGAGATTCAGATTTATGCCTATTCCCAAGAAAGGTGATCCAACTGAATGTGGAAATTATAGAACAATATCATTAATATCACACACAAGCAAAATTTTGCTGAAGATCGTTCAAAACGGCTGCAGCAGTATATTGACAGGGAACTGCCAGAAATCCAGGCTGCCTTCAGAAGAGGACATGGAACCAGGGATATCATTGCTGATGTCAGATGGATCCTGGCTGAAAGCAGAGAATACCAGAAGGATGTTTACCTGTGTTTTATTGACTATGCAAAGGCATTCGACTGTGTGGATCATAGAAAACTATGGATAACATTGCGAAGAGTGGGAATTCCAGAACACTTAATTGTGCTCATGAGGAATCTTTGTGTAGATCAAGAGGCGGTTGCTCTTACAGAACAAGGGGATACTGATTGGTTTAAAGTCAGGAAAAGTGTGCATCAGAATTGTATTCTTTCACCATACCTATTCAATCTGTATGCTGAGCAAAGAATCCGAGAAGCTGGACTATATGAAGAAGAATGAGGCATCAGGATTGGAGGAAGGCTTATTAACAACTTGCATTATGCAGATGACACAACCTTGCTTGCCGAAAGTGAAGAGGATTTGAAGCACTTACTAATGAAAATCAAAGACCACAGCCTTCAGTAGGGATCGCACCTCAACATAAAACAAAAATCTTCACAATTGGACCAATGAGCAACATCATGATAAATGGAGAAAAGATTGAAGTTGTCAAGGATTTCATTTTACTTGGATCCACAATCAACAGCCATGGAAGCAGCAGTCAAGAATTCAAAAGACGCATTGCATTGGGTAAATCTGCTGCAAAGGACCTCTTTAAAGTTCTGAAGAGCAAAGATGTCACCTTGAAGACTAAGGTGCACCTGACCCAAGCTATGGTATTTTCAATCACATCATATGGATGTGAAAGCTGGACAATGAATAAGGAGGACTGAAGAAGAATTGACGCCTTTGAATTGTGGTGTTGGCGAAGAATATTGAAAATACCATGGTCTGCCAAAAGAACAAACAAATCTGTCTGGGAAGGAGTACAACCAGAATGCTCCTCAGAAGCAAGGATGGCGAGACTGCGTCTAACATACTTTGGACATGTTGTCAGTGGGGATCAGTCCCTGGAGAAAGACATCATGCTTGGCAGAGTACAGGGTCATCAGAAAAGAGGAAGACCCTCAACGAGGTGGATTGACACAGTGGCTGCAACAATGAGCTCGAGCATAACAACGATTGTAAGGATGGCTGAGGACTGGGCAGAGTTTCGGTCTGTTGTAGATAGGGTCGCTATGAGTCGGAATCGACTCGTTGGCACATAGCAACAACAACAATTCTTCACAACACACTTGAAAGTCAATCACTGCACATAATGATGCATTGGTTGGGAAACCCTAAGCTAAAATTTGTTGCTGTTATTAGGTGCCATCAAGTGAGTTCTGACTCATAGCTACCCTGTGAATGGCAGAATGAAACACTGTCCAGTTCTGCGCCATCCTTATGTGCTTAAGCCCATTGTTGCCAGCACTTTGTTGGTCCATCTCATTGAGGGCCTTCCTCTTTTTCGCTGATCCTCTATTTTACCAAGCATGATGTCATTCTCCAGGGACTGGTCCCTCATGATAATGTGTCCCAAGTAAGTGAGACACAGCCTCGCAATCCTCGCTTCTAAGGAGTATTATGGATGTACTTCTTCCAAGACAGATTTGTTCGTTCTTCTGGCAGTCCATGGTATATTCAGTATTCTTTTCCAACACTGTAATTCAGAGGCGTCAATTCTTCTTCAGTCTTCCTTATTCATTGTCCGGCTTTCACATGCGTATGAGGTGATTGAAAACATCATGGCCTGAATCAGGCACACCTTAGTCCTTAAAATGACTTCTTTGCTTTTTAAGACTTTAAAGATTATCTTTTGCAGCAGATTTGCCTGAGGCAATGTATCCTTTCATTTTTCGACTGCTGCTTCCATGGGTGTTGATTGTGGATCCAGGTAAAATGAAATCCTTGACAACATCAATCTTTTCCCCATTTATCATAATGTTGCTTATTGGTCCAGTTGTAAGGATTTTTGTTTTCTTTACATTGAGATATAATCCATACAGAAGGCTGTAGTCTTTGATCTTCATCAGTAAGTCCTTCAAGTCCTCTTCACTTTCAGCAAGCAAGGTTGTGTCATCTGCATAATGCAGGTTGTTACGGAGACTTTTCTCCAATCCTGATGCCCCATTCTTCTTCATATAGTCCAGCTTCTTGAATTATTTGCTCAGCATGCAGATTGAATAAGTATAGTGACAGGATACAAACCTGAAGCACACCTTTCTTGACTTTACGCAGTATCCCCTTGTTCTGTTTGAACAACTGCCTCTTGATCTATGTATAGGTTCCTCACGAGCACAATTAAGTGTTCTGGAATTCCCATTCTTTGAAATGTTACCCATAATTTGTTATGATCCATACAGCTGAATGCCTTTGCATAGTTAACAAAATATAGGTAAACATCTTTCTGGTGTTGTCTGCTTTCAACCAGGATCCATCTGACATCAGCAATGATATCCCTGGTTCCATGTCCTCTTCTGATCTGGCTTGAATTTCTCACAGTTCCCTATTGATATACTGCTGCGATCACTTTTGAATGATCTTCAGCAAAATTTTACTTGCGTGTGATATTAATGACATTGTTTGATGATTTCTGTATTCAGTTATATCACCTTTCTTTGGAATAGGCATAAATATGGATCTCTTCCAGTTAGTTGGCCAAGTAGCTGTTGTCCAAATTTCTTGGCATAAATGAATGAGCACATCCAGTGCTGCATCTGTTTCTTGAAACATCTCAATAATTCTGTCAATTCCAGGAGCCTTGTTTTTCACCCATGTCTTCAGTGCAGCTTGGACTTCTTCCTTTAGTACCATTGGTTCTTGATCATATTCTGCCTCCTGAAATGACTAAATGTTGATCAGTTCTCTTTGGTATAGTGACTCTGTGTATTCCCTCCATCTTCTTTTGATGCTTCCTGGATGGCTCAGTATTTTGCCCATAGAGTCCTTCACTATTGTAACTCAAGGCTTGAATTTTTTCCTTCAGTTCTTTCAGCTTGCGAAATGCTGAGTGTTCGCTTTTGGCTTTCTATCTCCAGATCCTTGTATATGTCATTATAGTACTTTGTCTTCTCGAACTACCCTTTGAAATCTTCTATTCAGCTCTTTTACTTCATCATTTCTTCTTTTTGCTTTTAGCTAATTGACATTCAAGAGCAAGTTACAGAGTCTCTTCTAACATCTATTTTGGTCTTTTCTTCCTTTCCTGTCTTTTTAATGAACTTTTGCTTTCTTCATGTATGATCTCCTTGATGTCATTCCACAGTTCTTCTGGTCTTTGGTCCTTAGTGTTCAATGTGTCAAGTCTATTCTTGAGATGATCTCTAAACTTAGGTAGGGTACAATCAAGTTTGTACTTTGGCTGTCATGGACTTGTTCTCATTTTCTTCAAAATTAGAAGCATTTTGAAGAGCTAAAATTTAGTGAATTATTTTTCTTTGGCCCAGAAGACAGCTGACCAAAACTATGTAATGTGAAGTTTTTTCAATATTTTTGGTAAAATAGCTAAATCTTTATAATAGCTGTAGAAATCAAAATAAATACCATAATTGTCATTATAAAAAGCCATACAAATATTTTCTAATAAATTTTTCTTCCCCCTTGGCAGTCACTGAATAAAGTAAGTGGTAATAAATCACATTTTACTAAGAATATTTAGGTCCATTCCATGTTCTCCCACTTACTAGTATTGTTCATCTGAGAAGATTATTTAAGCCCTCTGAGTCTAAAGTGATTTTGTCTGTTGTATATAAAGGTAGGGGAGTTGATCTGTTGATCAGGAATCAACAATGAAAATGAAAAAAATGACTAGGAAGGGATTGCTGCTATCCACACTTAATCAAAACAAAACAAATAACAATAAGAAAGTTAAAAAAGAAAATTACAAAAACTTTTCACCAAGCTTAATATTCCTTCCAGTGGGCCAGAAAACCTTTGGGTGTAACAAATAAAACTTTTAAGGGAGTGAACATTTGAAGCAAACCGTGCTCTAAGCCAGCTGCCACTTAACCGTGTAACATTATTTGATGCTGTAAAAGCCTTTGGCTGTAAGTTTCCCTTGACTGGTGAGAAACAGAGAATGACTTCTAATGACTTCATTTCATTAGAGAATGACTTCTAATGACTTCATTTCGTTTGCCCTAAAGTTGGTTATTCAGCCATAAAGTCATGAAAAACAATAAGCAGGTAGTTTTTCAGAAGTTATTTCTATTTTTTTTTTTTTTTTTCAATTTTAGGAATATGCTGCCTTCTCTATATTTGGGAGAGAGCAACTTCAAAAGACATTGTCCATGTACTTCAGCATCAGTACTTTGAAATCTAAGCCAGTGTCCTGTAAAATTCTCACAACCTAGAGTAAAAACAGACGGTTTGACACAAATTTGCACATTTATAATTTTAAGTTGCAGTTTTAGGAGTATTGTTTTGATCGGAAATGGATTACAGTATATTTTTTCATGTTTTCCTCAGAAATTATTTTGATCAAAGTACTTTCACTGAAAATGTGGTTTGTTAATTCCCTCACAATAATTTGTCTTATTATTTACATGTTGTTAAGCATCTGATGCCTTCAGAACTCTGCTCCAGATACCAATTAGTTCTCAAAATCATAGCAAAATGCTTCATAACTTAAGAGAAGACAAACACATGAAAAAAAAATTTAACTTTTATCATCATATCAGAATGGCAAGTGCGAACAAAAATGGGAGAAGACAATAATATTTGACTGTCCTGAAGTTACCCCAGGACAACCAAGGATTTAATTGGATTTGCCCACATTGCCACCAGTTTTTTCATGATGATTCATCACTCCTTTTTCATGCTGTGAAGACACCCAACCACACACTCTGTCTCCAGATGGTGGCCTGTGGAGGCCAGTTTAAGCGTCCTGAGCATGTGGTTGTTATTAACAAGTGTATTGTGCGGTGTCTGAGGTGAAGTATAAGAGCTGCAATTTTGCATTTCAAAAGACATTTATGTAGTGACTTAATATCTCTCTTTCTTTCTCAGATGCCCTAGCAAAGATTTCACCTCTCTCATCGCCCTGTTCCTCACCTATCCAAGGGACTCCTGCCAGCAGCCCGATCAGCAAAACTTCTGCAGTGCAGTTCCCTGAATCTGCAGAAACAACTGCTAAACAAGGCCTAAGTTCTCACAGGGCTTTAACTTACTATACTCAGAGTGCCCCTGACCTAGCCCCTCAGATCCTGACTACACCAGTTATATGTAGCAGGTAAGGATTGTATATTGTTAACTGGAGTTATTCTGCAAAGGAAAACTCACCACCAATCCACACAGCTGTGTAAGTTTGCCAAAGAAGAGGACAACAGAGTATAGGATACTGTGTTTTCTGTTGAATAGGCTTTAATAGGGGCTTAACTTTTTGCTTTTTTTAACAGAAAGTCTGGAGTCCATAACTCAAACTTTGGAGATGATATGCAATAATTAATTGTATATTTTGTCTACTTACTAGTGAGTAGAAAATGCATAAAATATATCATTTTAAAATTATACTAATTTGATATTTTGATGAAATGGTTTTCACTTACTCTTCAGGGAATATTTTATACTGATTGTAAAGGTATTTTTTCTGTTTGCATTTCCCATTTAAACACTTTAAAAATGTACAAATAATACATGGTTCCTTATGGCGGACTCCAATAGTTCTGTAAATGCATTAAGCAATTGCTTGAGTTGCTCTGTCATCATGTTGAAACAGAATTGCAAAATGTCCTAGCCTGGCAGGAGTATTTATTCTGCCAACAGTGTCACTAAGAAAGAAGTGTCTCCTCTTAATGATTAATACATTTTGGTTATCCTTCACTAACAGTTTCATCTTGAATAATTAATCTTAGAGCATTAATAATAGTTTTCAAGTCGGAAAGAGTTGAGTGTTTTTAAACTAAGTTTAATCATAAGAGTGCCTTGAATAAAATGGTATTTCTTTTCTATGGTGAATGAGGACAAGCATTGGATTAAATTAGTGACAAGTTGGTCTTCTGCTATCCAATTTTAGTTCACAGACTCAGATTTTCTCAATGTTTTCAGGTTGAAGAATCAGCCACTGAGGTTAAGCCTCTCAAGTTTCATTTTCAGACATGTTTGTGAACTCTATAAGCTATCTGAATATTATTTATTTTATAATCTTTGTTTTTACTTCCTTTCTCTTTCCAAATATTTTTAAAAGGAAATCATTTTTGTTTATTTCCTCGTTTTGTTTGTTTGGTGAGGACCAGAATAAAAAGTTATTGCAGTGTCCAAAAGTTATTCTACTGCCCTTTCTGTGACAACTATTTTGAAAAATAATTTCTGTGGAATGTTAACCCCATCTTTTTCCCCCACAAAATATGTGTTCTATATTAAAATATATGGGAGACAGCATATCCCCATGTTAGATATTCACAACACATGTTCCTTTATTAAAAGCTCTGAGAAGTTCTGCTAAAAGGACACCTGTGGATTTTTGTGTCATCTAGTGTTTTCTGAATTTATTTGACCACAGAACCAATTTCTTTAGATCCAGTAATGGCCCATGGATCTAGTGTTTGCTGGAACACACTTAAGAAATGCTGTTTTGTGGTGTACACTCTGAGCCAAAATGAAACCCAGTAGAAGAAACTGCATTAAGGACATCTGCTTCTAGCTTTTCTAGATATACTCCCGCTGAGCACTCCAGACTTGTGGGAGATACGTAGCCTAAAGAAAGAAGATGTTCAGAAAATATTTACCACTCACATAGCTTTCCTCAGTATATTATATTTTTTTCCTTCGTAGCAGAACAAAATGTAATGGGATTTTTATAAAAGAAGATTCAGTGAAAAACAAGGAAATTTCACTGCCTACTTGTTCAGTAATGTTTATAAATCCAGTAGTGTGTGTTTTATTTGTTTGGGCTTTATAAATCTATAATTCAAACCAGATTTTATTATTGCCTTGAAGACAGCCACCCATGTAGGCACAGAAAGCTCCAAAAACACACGACTAATTATTGTGGTTTCCCTTGCTGAACTCGATGGGTTTGGCCTTGAATCCTAGTCTCTTGGCTGCTGTAATGTCTATGCAACACACTATTTTCTTGGCATAAGAGCTAGTGTATTTGAACTACTAATTTAAATGTTTCTTTTAAATATTATCTTGCAATGAAAATCTGAAAACCAATAAACTGCTTATTAGAGACCACCAAGTTTAATCTGAGTCTGTAAGCCCATCAGTTGCATGTCCTTTTTTCCCCACTTTGGTCCTGTCATTTTATCTTTTTTTAATTCCCTCAGTCAAACTGACAAGTTTGGGTTATTAGAAATATTTTCTGTGTAATACTTTTCCACTTACATTCAAGGCTTTAAAATTAAATTTACATACTTACCCTCTTGCTGAAAAATGCTAATCTCTACTTCTCTGCACTGTACATACAAGCACCATTCAGGGGAAGAAATATGATGAGACACTTAAGATATTAAACAATAAACTAACACTCAACTCTTCTCATTTTAGGATGAGTACACTGTGGTTAAACAGCAAACAAAAACCTTCTGAGGCCCTTTGTAATATTAGACAGAAGGAAAGAACCTAAGAACAAAATGCAGAATTAAAATCTAACTATGAGGTCCCTAACCAAGATAAATGAAAGGGGAGCCAGTTTAGGACCTTGCCTGACCTTTTGTGATATTATTTATTAATTCAGAAAATAGTCAAAACTGTTGAGAAACATAAGTATCCTACATCCTCCAATCTTCTCGGTCAAGAAACACTCTGCCCCTCTCAAGTGCATTCATTTTTCTTGTTTGCCCACTACATTCCTCCTTGGTCTGTTTGTTTTGTTTCGTTTTGTTTTGTTTTCACTCCGTACCTTATGCTGTCAGTCTTATGTTCATTTTCCAAGTCCTACAAGAGACTTCTGATTGGAGTAGACTAGTTAACGAAAGTACTTATTCGTTAGCACATTAAAAAAAATTAGCAAGTGTATAAAGACACACAACCAACCTAGAATACCCAAAGCAATCATGAAATATACCTCTCCTTTGGTCATTCCCTTGGGGGTCTTAACAGGTGGTTGACCATTCTGAAAAATAAACTCATTTTAATTTTGTGGTAAAAAATGAAATTAATGTGCTATCATTCCTTTTAGTCATTTCACTTTTTTTAAAGGCTCTTTAGACATAAAATATCTTAACCCAAAGAAATAAATCTAATAATGAGGCTTTTAATCAGGCACTAGGGTATTCAAGTGGAGCCCTGGTGGCACAGTGGTTAAGAACTCTGCTGCTAACCAAAAGGTCGGCAGTTCAAATCTACCAGCCAGTCCCTGGAAACCCTATGTGGGCAGTTCTACTCTGTACTGTAGGATCACTGTGAGTTGGAATCGACTCGACAGCAATGGGTTTGGATTTTGGTTTTTTAGAGTATTCAACTGGGGAAGATATTTTTGGCCAAATATACATTGGCACCTCCAAAATCACTATTTTAACTAGGTAGCAGCCTATCCTAGTAACTTCTAAATATCATAACAAAATTCTGCTAGTAGTTCCACCTCAGATATGTCCTAGACTGTGGAGGGGAAAGGATAATATGATAAAAAGAAGTTTCTGGGCTTTTCATTGATCATTCTCTCACCTTAAAGAAGAAAAAAAAGTATACTGCATATCAGAATCTGTGTATAAAACAAATGAAGTTTTTCCATGAAACAAATAGTAGAAATATTTGATTATTATCATCTACCTTAATGTACACATACATGGTGTATGCCTGTGATTTTTTTTTAAAAAGAGAATATTTTCTTCTTTGAACATGCTCCAATATTTCTCAGCTGTGGCAGAGCATATTCCCATGGGAATCCAGCTGATGGGCCACTGGAGAGAGGCAGAACGACCCTTCGGACACCAAGCAGAACGGGTAATTCATTTGTTTCAGTTTCTGTTTCTCAAAATGAAAATTGCTGTACTGTCTTTTTTTTTAACCTGGTCAGAAACTAACATATGTTCCTGATTTTAAAATTTACAAATTAAAAAAGACAAGTAAGAAAACAAAACCATCCATAATCCTACCACCTAACATTAATCGTGGATAAAATTTTGGTGCAAAGCTGTCCAAAATGTTTCTATACATCTATACACAAATGTATGGTTTTGTTTTTTGTTTTTTACAAAAAAGAAAGGCCTTTTTACATAATGTAAAGAACAATAGGAGTCCCTGGGTGGTAAAAACAGTTAATGTGCTCGGTTGCTAACTGAAAGATTGCAGGTTTGAGTCCACCCAGAGGTGCCTGAGAAGAAAGGCCTAGTGATCTACCTCTGAAAAATCAGCCATTAAAAACTCAATGGAGGGGAGATGAGAGCGTGAAGGGGGTTAGAAGCTGGCAAAATGGGCACGAAAAGAGAGAGTGGAGGGAGAGAGTGGGCTGTCTCATTAGGGGGAGAGTAATTCGGAGTGTGTAGCAACGTGTATATGGGTTTTTGTGTGAGAGACTGACTTGATTTGTAAACTTTCACTTAAAGCACAATAAAAATTATAAAAAAAAAAAAACTTAGTGAAGCACAGTTCTACTCTGACACACGTGGGTTGCCATAAGATGAATTGACTCAACAGCAACTGTTTACCGATAAAGAACAATATGGAAATATAATTTGATTTTGCTACAGCTTTGTAGGGCCATTTTGGCATACTCTGAAGATTTCCACGGCAGGTCCTCAGAAATACTCTGCTTTTATCGCAGTGAACTTACATAGTTTTCCTAGAGCAGTATTGTGAAGTGGGTAAGGGCACAGTCATTGGAGCCAGACATCATGATTTTGCTACTTACTACGTTTATAATCTTAATCTCTATGCCTAAATCCCTTCATCTCTAGGATAGTAAAAATAATGGTGCCTACCACACAAGATTGTTGTGCAAATTAAATTACTTAAAGCATATAAAGCACTTATTATAGTACATGGATCACTGTAATTATTAAATATTTGTTGCTATCATTGTTACAATTCCTATACTATTTTTATTGCTGGAACCCTGGGAACACGTGCTTTTGCTAGTGCTGAAAGTGCACAAGGGGTGGGAAAAAGAAGAATCTATCCATTACTGACTTTAGAGTAATGAAACTACCAAAGAATGATTTTTGACATTCTGCTTTAGCATTTCTTAGTAGATGTGCAATAAATGTTGATTGTTGATTGATTATTTGCCTTTAAGAATGGGTGCTATGGAAATGAACATAGGACAGGGGGCATAGGTGAGGATAATCTTTTTTTTTTTAATTAACTTTTATTAAGCTTCAAGTGAACGTTTACAAATCAAGTCAGACTGTTACATATAAGTTTATATACACCTTACTCCGTACTCCCACTTGCTCTCCCCCTATTGAGTCAGCCCTTCCAGTCTCTCCTTTCGTGACAATTTTGCCAGCTTCCAACTCTCTCTATCCTCCCATCCCCCCTCCAGACAGGAGATGCCAACACAGTCTCAAGTGTCCACCTGATATAAATAGCTCACTCTTCATCAGCATCTCTCTCCTACCCACTGTCCAGTCCCTTTCATGTCTGATGAGTTGTCTTCGGGAATGGTTCCTGTCCTGGGCCAACAGAAGGTTTGGGGATCATGACCGCCGGGATTCCTCTAGTCTCAGTCAGACCATTAAGTATGGTCTTTTTGTGAGAATTTGGGGTCTGCACCCCACTGATCTCCTGCTCCCTCAGGGGTTCTCTGTTGTGCTCCCTGTCAGGGCAGTCATCAGTTGTGGCCGGGCACCAACTAGTTCTTCTGGTCTCAGGATGATGTAGGTCTCTGGTTCATGTGGCCCTTTCTGTCTCTTGGGCTCTTAGTTATCGTGTGACCTTGGTGTTCTTCATTCTCCTTTGATCCAGGTGGGTTGAGACCAATTGATGCATCTTAGATGGCCGTTTGTTAGCATTTAAGACCCCAGACGCCACATTTCAAACTGGGATGCAGAATGTTTTCATAATAGAATTATTTTGCCAATTGACTTAGAAGTCCCCTTAAACCATGGTCCCCAAACCCCCGCCCTTGCTCCACTGACCTTTGAAGCATTCAGTTTATCCCGGAAACTTCTTTGCTTTTGTTCCAGTCCAGTTGAGCTGACCTTCCATGTATTGAGTGTTGTCTTTCCCTTCACCTAAAGCAGTTCTTATCTACTGATTGATCAATAAAAAACCCTCTCCCTCCCTCCCTCCCCCCTTTGTAACCACAAAAGTATGTGTTCTTCTCTGTTTTTTCTATTTCTCAAGATCTTATAATAGAGATCTTATACAATATTTGTCCTTTTGCCTCTGACTCATTTCGCTCAGCATAATGCCTTCCAGATTCCTCCATGTTATGAAATGTTTCAGAGATTCGTCACTGTTCTTTATCGATGCGTAGTATTCCATTGTGTGAATATACCACAATTTATTTACCCATTCATCCGTTGACGGACACCTTGGTTGCTTCCAGCTTTTTGCTATTGTAAACAGAGCTGCAATAAACATGGGTGTGCATATATCTGTTTGTGTGAAGACTCTTGTATCTCTAGGGTATATTCCGAGGAGTGGGATTTCTGGGTTGTATGGTAGTTCTATTTCTAACTGTTTAAGATAACGCCAGATGGATTTCCAAAGTGGTTGTACCATTTTACAATCCCACCAGCAGTGTGTGAGAGTTCCAATCTCTCCGCAGCCTCTCCAACATTTATTATTTTGTGTTTTTTGGATTAATGCCAGTCTAGTTGGTGTGAGATGGAATCTCATCGTAGTTTTAATTTGCATTTCTCTAATGGCTAACGATCGGGAGCATTTTCTCATGTGTCTGTTGGCTGCCTGAATATCTTCTTTAGTGAAATGTGTGTTCATATCCTTTGCCCACTTTTTGATTGGGTTGTTTGTCTTTTTGTGGTTGAGTTTTGACAGAATCATATAGATTTTAAAGATCAGGCGCTGGTCGGAGATGTCATAGCTGAAAATTCTTTCCCAATCTGTAGGTGGTCTTTTTACTCTTTTGGTGAAGTCTTTAGATGAGCATAGGTGTTTGATTTTTAGGAGCTCCCAGTTATCTGGTTTCTCTTCATCATTTTTGGTAATGTTTTGTATTCTGTTTATGCCTTGTATTACGGCTCCTAAGGTTGTCCCTATTTTTTCTTCCATGATCTTTATCGTTTTAGCTTTATGTTTAGGTCTTTGATCCACTTGGAGTTAGTTTTTGTGCATGGTGTGAGGTATGGGTCCTGTTTCATTTTTTTGCAAATGGATATCCAGTTATGCCAGCACCATTTGTTGAAAAGACTATCTTTTCCCCAATTAACTGACACTGGGCCTTTGTCAAGTATCAGCTACTCATATGTGGATGGATTTATATCTGGGTTCTCAATTCTGTTCCATTGGTCTATGTGCCTGTTGTTGTACCAGTACCAGGCTGTTTTGACTACTGTGGCTGTATAATAGGTTCTGAAATCAGGTAGAATGAGGCCTCCCACTTTCTTCTTCTTTTTCAGTAATGCTTTGCTTATCCAAGGCTTCTTTCCCTTCCATATGAAGTTGGTGATTTGTTTCTCTATCACCTTAAAAAATGACATTGGAATTTGGATTGGAAGTGCATTGTATGTATAGATGGCTTTTGGTAGAATAGACATTTTTACTATGTTAAGTCTTCCGATCCATGAGCAAGGTATGTTTTTCCACTTAAGTATGTCCTTTTTAATTTCTTGTAGTAGTGCTCTGTAGTTTTCTTTGTATAGGTCTTTTACATCTTTGGTAAGATTTATTCCTAAGTATTTTATCTTCTCGGGGGCTACTGTGAGTGGTATTGATTTGGTGATTTCCTTTTCCATGTTCTTTTTGTTGATGTAGAGGAATCCAAGTGATTTTTGTATGTTTATCTTATAACCTGAGACTCTGCCAAACTCTTCTATTAGTTTCAGTAGTTTTCTGGAGGATTCCTTAGGGTTTTCTGTGTATAAGATCATGTCATCTGCAAATAGAGATAATTTTACTCCCTACTTGCCAATCCGGATGCCCTTTATTTCTTTGTCTAGCCTAATTGCTCTGGCTAGGACCTCTAGCACAATGTTGAATAAGAGCGGTGATAAAGGGCATCCTTGTCTGGTTCCCGTTCTCAAGGGAAATGCTTTCAGGCTCTCTCCATTTAGAGCAATGTTGGCTATTGGCTTTGTATAGATGCCCTTTATTATGTTGAGGAATTTTCCTTCAATTCCTATTTTGGTGAGAGTTTTTATCATAAATGGGTGTTGGGCTTTGTCAAATCCCTTTTCTGCATCAATTGATAAGATCATGTGGTTTTTGTCTTTTGTTTTATTTATATGGTAGATTACATTAATGGTTTTTCTAATATTAAACCAGCCTTGCATACCTGGTATAAATCCCACTTGGTCGTGGTGAATTATTTTTTTGATATGTTGTTGAATTCTATTGGCTAGAATTTTGTTGAGGATTTTTGCATCTATGTTCGTGAGGGATATCGGTCTATAATTTTCTTTTTTTGTGATGTCTTTACCTGGGTTTGGTATCAGGGAGATGGTGGCTTCATAGAATGAGTTGGGTAGTATTCCGTCATTTTCTATGCTTTGAAATACCTTTAGTAGTAGTGGTGTTAACTCTTCTCTGAAAGTTAGGTAGAACTCTGCAGTATAGCCATCCGGGCCAGGGCTTTTTTTTGTTGGGAGTTTTTTGATTACCGTTTCAATCTCTTTTTTTGTTATGGGTCTATTTAGTTGTTCTACTTCCGATT
The DNA here is from genome assembly GCF_030014295.1 of Loxodonta africana. Lineage (NCBI taxonomy): Eukaryota > Metazoa > Chordata > Mammalia > Proboscidea > Elephantidae > Loxodonta > Loxodonta africana. The sequence goes on along the minus strand of NC_087345.1, from coordinate 117,753,418 downwards.
GTGTTACTTTAGGTAGGTAGTGTTTTTCTAGGAATTCATCCATTTCTTCTAGGTTTGCAAATTTGTTAGAGTACAATTTTTTGTAATAATCTGATATGATTCTTTTAATTTCAGTTGGGTCTGTTGTGATGTGGCCCTTCTTGTTTCTTATTCAGGTCGTTTGTTTCCTTTCCTGTATTTCTTTAGTCAGTCTGGCCAATGGTTTATCAATTTTTGTTAATTTTTTCAAAGAACCAGCTTTTGGCTTTGTTGATTTTTTCAATTGTTTTTCTGTTCTCTAATTCATTTAGTTCAGCTCTAATTTTTATTATTTGTTTTCTTCTGGTGCCTGATGGATTCTTTTGTTGTTCACTTTCTATTTGTTCAAGTTGTAGGGACAGTTCTCTGATTTTGGCTCTTTCTTCTTTTTGTATGTGTGCATTTATCGATATAAATTGGCCTCTGAGCACTGCTTTTGCTGTGTCCCAGAGGTTTTGATAGGAAGTATTTTCATTCTCGTTGCATTCTATGAATTTCCTTATTCCCTCCTTGATGTCTTCTATAACCCAGTCTTTTTTCAGGAGGGTATTATTCAGTTCCCAAGTATTTGATTTCTTTTCCCTAATTTTTCTGTTATTGATTTCCACTTTTATGGCCTTGTGGTCTGAGAAGATGCTTTGTAATATTTCAATGTTTTGGATTCTGCATAGGTTTGTTTTATGACCTAATATGTGTTCTATTCTAGAGAATGTTCCATGTGCACTAGAAAAAAAATATATACTTTGTAGCAGTTGGGTGGAGAGTTCTGTATAAGTCAATGAGGTCAAGTTGGCTGATTGTTGTAATTAGGTCTTCCGTGTCTCTATTGAGCTTCTTACTGGATGTCCTGTCCTTCTCCAAAAGTGGTGTGTTGAAGTCTCCTACTATAATTGTGGAGGTGTCTATCTCACTTTTCAATTCTGTTAAAATTTGATTTATGTATCTTGCAGCCCTGTCATTGGGTGCATAAATATTTAATACGGTTATATCTTCCTGATCAATTGTCCCTTTTATCATTATGTAGTGTCCTTCTTTATCCTTTGTGGTGGATTTAAGTTTAAAGTGTATTTTGTCAGAAATTAATATTGCTACTCCTCTTCTTTTTTGCTTATTGTTTACTTGATATATTTTTTTCCACCCTTTGAGTTTTAGTTTCTTTGTGTCTCTGAGTCTAAGGTGTGTCTCTTGTAGGCAGCATATAGACGGATCATGTTTCTTTATCCAGTCTGAGACTCTCTGTCTCTTTATTGGTGCATTTAGTCCATTTACATTCAGCGTAATTATAGATAAGTAAGTGTTTAGTGTTGTTATTTTGATGCCTTTTTATGTGTGTTGTTGACAATTTCATTTTTCCACTTACTTTTTTGTGCTGAGACGTTTTCCTTTGTAAATTGTGTGATCCTCATTTTCATAATATTTGACTTTATGTTTGCTCAGTCGTTAGGTTTTTCTTGGTTTTTATTTTGAGTTATGGAGTTGTTATACCTCTTTGTGGTTACCTTAATATTTACCCCTATTTTTCTAAGTAAACACCTAACTTGTATTGTTCTATATCGCCTTGTATCCCTCTCCATATGGCAGTTCTATGCCACCTGTATTTAGTCTCTCTTTTTGATTATTGTGATCTTTTACATATTGACTTCAATGATTCCCTGTTTTGAGCTTTTTTTTTTTAATTAATCTTAATTTGTTTTTATGATTTCCCTATTTGAGTTGATATCGGGATGTTCTGTTCTGTGACCTTGTGTTGTGCTGGTATCGGATATTATTGGTTTTCTGACCAAACAATTTCCTTTAGTATTTTGTATAGCTTTGGTTTGGTTTTTGCAAATTCTCTAAGCTTGTGTTTATCTGTAAATATCTTAATTTTGCCTTCATATTTCAGAGAGAGTTTTGCTGGATATATGATCCTTGGCTGGCAGTTTTTCTCCTTCAGTGTTCTGTATATGTCATCCCATTGCCTTCTTGCCTGCATGGTTTCTGCTGAGTAGTCTGAACTTGTTCTTATTGATTCTCCCTTATAGGAGACCTTTCTTTTCTCCCTGGCTGCTTTTAAAATTTTCTGTTTCTCTTTGGTTTTGGCAAGTTTGATGATAATATGTCTTGGTTTTTTTCTTTTTGGATCAATCTTAAATGGGGTTTGATGAGCATCTCGGATAGATATCCTTTCGTCTTTCATGATGTCAGGGAAGTTTTCTGCCAACAGATCTTCAACTATTCTCTCTGTGTTTTCTGTCCTCCCTCCCTGTTCTGGGACTCCAATCACACGCAAGTTATCCTTCTTGATAAAGTCCCACATGATTCTTAGGGTTTCTTCATTTTTTTTTAATTCTTTTATCTGATTTTTTTTCAGCTATGTTGGTGTTAATTCCCTGATCCTCCAGATTTCCCTCTCTGCATTCTAATTGCTCGAGTCTGCTCCTCTGACTTCCTATTGCGTTGTCTAATTCTGTAATTTTATTGTTAATCTTTTGGATTTCTGCATGCTGTCTCTCTATGGATTCTTGCAACTTATTAATTTTTCCACTATGTTCTTGAATAATCTTTTTGAGTTCTTCAACTGTTTTATCAGTGTGTTCCTTTGCTTTTTCTGCAGTTTGCCTTATTTCATTTCTGAGGTCATCCCTGATGTCTTGAAGCATTCTGTAAATTAGTTTTTTATATTCTGTACCTGATAATTCCAGGATTGTATCTTCATTTGTGAAAGATTTTGATTCCTTTGTTTAGGGGGTTGTAGAAGCTGTCATGGTCTGCTTCTTTATGTGGTTTTGTATCGACTGCTGTCTCCGAGCCATCACTAAGATATAAAAAAAAAAAAAATTTTTTTTTTTCTATAGTAGTGATTTATTCTATATTTGCTCACTGAGTCTTCTCTTGTTTTGTTTTCTTTCAATATATGTGGATGGGCTACTAGACTGTGCTGTCTTGATTGTTGTAGCCCTTGACTTATTTATGACCTATTACCAGCTGGTTTGGGCTGTTGCCAGATATATATTCCTGAGTCTATTCACTATTCTTGAGTAGAATCTGATTTGGGGTCATCAAGTGTGTGCTGCACCCTAACACCTATCCACCTTGAGAAGTAGTGGTGATAGTTGTGTGCACCAGATTCTATTAGTAGCTGGGGTTCACACTCCAGGGGGGGCAGGATGCTGACAGGCTTCCCCCAAGTGTCAGTGAGGTAGGTGTGTCTCTATTCCTAAAGCACCTTGGTGGGAGGGCTCTGCAGCTGTACCTTAGGCCCCCAATGCAAGTACCTCTACAGATTGGTAGGTGTCACCCTCCTTAGACCCCTAAGGCAGGAGGCTAGGTGGTCTGGGGGGAGCTTCAGCCCTCAGTTCCCTGTTGTGGGTCAGTTAGGGCTCTGTTGAATACGCAGAGATATCAGACCTGGGAAACTTGTTTTTCCAGTAAATCCGCTAAAAAAAAAAAATGCCTTTGCATTATAATAGCCACCTTGTTCCCTGTAGGGATGAAAGCCCGAGATATGGATCACATATGCTTTGCTGGAGCTGGTTCTGTGTTTTTAGTCCAATTAGGGAAGGATTTTTGGTCCCTGGGTTTTTTGTCGTTGCTTTTCTCAGGCCGGAAGAATGGGTTAGGAAAAGACCAAAAAAAAAAAAAGGGAAAAGAAAAGCCGCAGAGCCGTTCTCCCTCTGGCTCAGGAAATTCCAATGTTAATGAAGCTGCCTGGGAAGGGGAGGGGAGGGTTCAGAAAAACAGGAGAGAGTAGCACCCCGGAATATAGACAAAGTTACTTATCTTGCTTGGGATGACTATTTTATCTGAGATTCCCGAGGGGCATGTCGCCTATGTGTGCTGGCTGGGTAGAGATTGCCCCCGAGGGTCTGGCCCGCAGAAGCCGCGGTCAGTTCCTCCGCTGCCAGTCCAAAGCCCAGCATCAAGTTTCCCCGGCTGGGACGCTGCACTCCCAGGTCCAAAACCAGTCGCTGCCTCCCGGGGACTTCTCCTCCCACCAGCCGCATTGCCGCGCCACCTGCACTGACCGGCTCGGCCCCCTCCTGGGATCAGTTCACGGGGGTAGGGCTGCGCCCCGTGTTTGCCCCCTCACAGGATATCCTGCTCAGCTCCCCTGCACCCAGTCCAAAACCCAGTGCCAAGGTTCCCCGCCTGGGATGCTGCACTCCTGGCTCCAAAACCAGTCACTGCCTCCTGGGGACTTCTCCTCCTGCCAGCCGCGTCACCGTGCCTCCCGCGGACTGGCTGGGCCCCCTCCTGGGGTCAGTTCAGGGGGGTAGGTCTGCGCCCCGTGTTTGCGCCGTCACAGGATGTTGTGTTCAGCTCCCCTGCACCCAGTCCTAAGCCCGGCGCCAAGGTTACCTGACTGGGACGCTGGCTCCAGGCTCCGATAACAGTCGCTGCTTCCCTGTAGTTGTTCGTTCTCTGTCTCTGTCACTCAGGTCAACTCTTTAAATCTGTGTTTGTTGTTCAGGGTTCGTAGATTGTCATGTATGTGATCGATTCACTTGTTTTTTCTGAGTCTTTGTTGCAAGAGGGATCCGAGGTAGCATCTACCTAGTCAGCCATCTTGGCCCCCCCTCAGGATAATTCTTTTTGTGACTATCATCTGATGATATAACATTTCTGAGGACTCCGGTGTTTCCTTGCCTGCTGTCTGTGATCTTCTCTAACTCTGTTGGGGTTGGGAGACTAAGGAGAGCATTTCTTTATCACCTTTGTGTTCTTATGTACAACTGTGGTCTTTGAAGTTGTCTTCTCCAGGACTGGATTTGACATTTTTGTACAGACTCTGGGATTGAAACTTGTCAATTACATTTTCATACTGTATGTAATTCTAATATAGAAGCAGTTCATGAGAAAGATGGGTTTTTGAAAAAGTCCTGCAAGATATTTCTGATTGGAATAGACTACCTAACAGAAGTCATTTTTCACTACAACTTAAGAAAATCAGTTGGAAAATGTATAAGGACATACAACAAAACTAGAATACCCAAAGAAGGAGAACAAAGTTAGAGAAAATACATTTCCTGAGATTAAGACTTAACCTACATAATTGAGAGTATCATTGACAAATAAATCAGGTGGAATAGAAAGCCTCAAATTAAACTCCTCCTTATAAATTTTTTTTTTTTAAATAAATTACCTGATTTTCAACAAAGGTACCAAAGTAATGCAGTGGAGAAAAGGATAGCCCTTTCAAAAAATGACGTTAGAAAAAAAATGAACCTCACCCCTACCTCATACCATATTAAGTATGTCTGATTTATGACGTATTTGAGTTACAACAAACAACACTTAATGCCTGTTTGTCTTTTTTTTGTTACATCTTACCATTAGTAATATGTACTCCATACAATGTTGCAGCATGTAATTTGTTTATGTTATCATTCTCAGATATTCACTCGCAGATGTTCAATGTTATAATTTACTGTTCAAAACACTGCTGTATAGCAGGCAATAATGAAAACTAAAAAAAAAAAGTATTCAACTTACATCAGAACTGACTTCCATTGTTGGAATTGAGCCCCATTGTAAATTGAGGACTACCTGGATTATACTGAGATTGCTAACTGAAAGGTCAGCAGTTTGAACCCACCAGCTGCTCTGCAGGAGAAAGATGTAGCAGTCCAGTTCTGCAAAGATTACAGCCTTGGCAACCCTATGGGGCAGTTCTGCTCTATACTGTAGGGTCACTAGGAGTCAGCACCAACTCAACAGTAATTAGGAATGGAAGCATAGACCTAAATGTAAAAACTAAAATAATAAAGCTTCTAGAAGAAAACACAGTAGAATATTTTTGTGACTTCAGGGAAGGCAAAGATTTAAAGACTTCTTCGACAAACCATAAGATGTGATAACCATTAAAAAAAAAAATCAACAACAACAAAATCTAGACTTTATAAAGAATAAAGAGTGTAGAAACTATGGTCAGACTTCCTGAGTTCAAATTCTGGCAGCAACATTTACAAGCTGTTTTACCTTGGGCTATTTACTTATCTTTCTGTGCCTCAGTTTCCTATCTGCAAAGTGAAGATAATAACAAGGCAGTAATACCTGCCTCATAGGATTGTTGAGAGAATTGAATGTGTTAATACAGATAATGCTTTAAGTGGCACCTGGCACATAGCAAGCCCTCAATAAATTTCATCCAGGTACCTTATTCAGCTACAAAAACTGCTTCAGGTTTTTGCCCGAAGAGCATGTTCTTCAGACACCTGGTCCTTCAGGTAGAACAGTTTAGTGCTGACTGAAATGGAGACAGTGGAGGAGAACATAAAGGAAGGAAGTCACAGACTCCAAGGAAACAAGATTAGATACACAAAATCTGCCCTACTGTTAAGTAATGGAACCCTGGTGGCAAAGTGGTTACAAGCTAAATCTGCTAACCAAAAGGCTGGCAGTTTGAATCCACCAGCTGCTGCTTGGAAACCCTATGGAGCAGCTCTACTCTGTCCTATAGGGTCGCTATTAGTTGTAATCAACTCGATGGCACACAACAACAACAACAACAAAAGTACATGCCATCACTTGATGCTGTACAGACCACTTTGTCCTTGGATATGTTAACATAATCTTTCCCCCTGCATACCCATTCCAGAAACCCTGGTGGCATAGTGATTAAGTGCTACAGCTACTATCCAAGAGGTCAGCAGTTCAAATCCACCAGGCGCTCCTTGGAAACTCTATGGGGCAGTTCTACTCTGTCTTATGGGGTTGCTATGAGCCAGAATCGACTCGATGGCAGTGGGTTATACCCATTTCAGAGTTAGTGTCTTAGTCAGTTACTCAGTGCTTTAGTGTATTGGGGGAAGAATAGAGAAAAAAGATACAGAAAACCAAAGAATTTTTAAAAAGTTTGAACTACTGATCTAAAAATCATTTTGAGGAATTATTGAATACTGAATAAATCACAGATCATAATCCCTATCTATTTTATGGGTTCAAAAACATGTTTTTCCTACCCTATGATCCTATATTTTTGGTGTGTAAGCTTCTGAAAGCAATATTTTCCTAAACTCTACATTCAAAATATGCATTTCAGGAAAACTTGGTTACATGAAACACCTTTCCCCCCTGCAGATCTCATAATAAGCTGTTTTCTTCCAATTGCAGATGACACAGCTCAAGTTACCTCTGACTATGAAACCAATAACAACAGTGACAGCAGTGATATTGTACAGAATGAAGATGAGACTGAGTGTTCCAGAGAGTCACTGAGGAAAGTGTCAGCTTGCAGCACCTACACCCCGGAGACCATGATATTTCTGGTAGCCCCATATCACTTAACTCACTTGTTTGCTTGTGAAATTGGCTTCCACTATCAAGCTAGGCAAAGCTATAGATCTCCGAATCATCAGACTTACAGATCTCATGTGGACCACACATGTATTATAGACCTACCCATATTTATCAATATAATTTTTATCCTCCCAAGCCTTATTGATCTCTTAATCAGTCTATTATTTGCTGATTAAAAACATAAATATTCGCCTCCACAAATGATTGCAGATATTTCTTAACACAATCGAAAAGTGTAAGCACTCATAGGGAGAGTGAATTATTTTATTCTGTAGAACAGTATTTTCAATGGTATGATATTTATAAGTATAAGCAAGAGAGATGCAGATATTAGTTGTCTTAGGATTTTTTTCTGCTGGTTTTTCTCTAGCATCTTATTTATTTACAAATTAATCTAGTATTTATTTTCCTTACTATATTAAACTAGTATTATGCTGACACTTGCTACCTATTGAAATATTCTTCAGTGATGATTTATTTTGTGCGTAATGGACTCATTTAAAGAGGATGAAATTATACATTTGAGATGAGTTAATTTGACAGAGGCAGCAAATGATGGGAAATAGTCGACTATGATGTGATTAGCAATTGCTGCGACTGCCATTTTTCTTTTACCTAATTTACCACTTTTCAATCAGTAGATTGTCAGACAAAATGATTTAAATCATCATTATTTTTATTTTCTCTCTCTTTTTTGCAAATGTACTCTTAAGAATGTCATCATTTGGGACCAGTAATAAAATATCTTACATTTACATGGTACATGTTTCTCAGGAAGTGGTAGAACGCATGGATTATTTTTAAATGCTTGAAAAATGTGACAATTGTCATTCTACAGAGTTAATGCTAATTCTGAAGCATTAATTTAAATTTGGCTAAGTAGGGTAGAAGTGATTAACCTTCTCCCTATTCCTGGATTTCTTTTGAAGTTACAATATAGCTAGGAATTCTTAGTCTGGAAAAATTTTCGTAAATATGTAGAGAGATAAATTTACATACAATTTCAGAGTTCTCGAAAGTCCTTACATGAATCTTCATTTAAGAACCTGTACTAAATTTTACAACAACACAAACCAAAAAAAAAGCACATGGTTACATACGCATATATATATGCACGTATGTGTATACCCTTTGCCATTGAGTCGATTCTGACTCGTAGCAACCCTATAGGACAGAGTGGAACTGTCCCAGAGGGTTTCTAAGGATGTAATCTTTAAGGAAGCAGATGGCCACATCTTTCTCCCATGGAGCTGGTGATTTCAAAGTGCCGACCTTTCGATTAGCTGTCAAGTTCTTTAACCAGGGCATTACTAGGACTCCATATTTATGTGTGTGGGTGTACATATGTGAGTATACATTTGTATGCATGTATAGATGTATCTATATGTATATGCAGGTGTGTGTGTTCATGCATATATATTCATATGTATAATAAAACACACAGAGGGGGCACAGTTATGGATACTTCTTAGACATAACCAAACACCTTGCGAATATGGTTGTCTGGGTTTGAAGTCTTGGTACCATAGTTTTATGGGACAACTCAGTCAACTGGCATAATATGCTTCCAAAAGTTTATGTTCTACGTCCTAGTTTGGTGAGTAGTGTCTGGGGTCTTAAAAGCTTGCAAACAGCCATCTAAGATACATCTATTGGTCACTACTCATCCATAGCAAAAGAGAAAGAAGGAAACCAAAGACTCATAAAAAACTAGTCTACAGGACTACTAGTCTACATGAGCCATGGCCTCATCTACCCTAAGACCAGATGAACTAGATTGTGCCTGGCTACCACTACCAACTGTTCTGCTTAGGGCCACAATAGATGGATCCTGATAGAACAGGAGAAAAAATGTAGAACAGATTTCAAATTCTTAAAAAAGTCCAGACTATTGCCCTGAACTTTAAAAACCTTGAACTGAAACTATCCCCTAGGGTTACTTTTTAGCTAAATAGCAGAGTGGATCATTAAATAAAGAAGACCTATGAGGAAAAAAAAAAAAAAAGAATGCTGTAGTAGACCAAAATGCAGTTATCCAAATTTTTGGAATAAATATCCACTGTTGGTGTAGTTTGCATCAACCAGAGATAGGTGAGCACCAAGCAATGCAAAGTTCATGGTCTGAAACAGCATTAGAGCTTTTTCTCCTTACTCTGTCTTGTTCATCTTGTTTTTGTTTTAAGAACACTGATTCACCCGAAGTTTTTAGTCATTCACTTCAGGTAACCTCAGTTGTTAAAATGAACTTACCAGAAGTTAAGTTGCTTTGTAGAAGAGCTGCATGCTGTTAAAACATTTCTCCTTTAATCTTCATTACAGGACAAACCAATTCTTGCTCCTGAACCTCTTGTCATGGATAACCTGGACTCAATTATGGAACAGCTAAATACTTGGAATTTTCCAATTTTTGATTTGATGGAAAAGATAGGAAGAAAATGTGGCCGTATTCTTAGTCAGGTATAAAGTGCATTCATACATATAACTGAGGAAAAAAACAATTTCTCAGTTGCTTACAGCTATGTAGATTCATGACATCTGTGGATGGGTAGTGTTTGAAGAAAGTAAATCTTATCATGCAACAGTCTGCACATTCCTTGGTGGTGGGGTTAACAAAAGAAATGGTAACCCTCAAATGAGGTAGTTGTCAGTACAGCAGTCAGTTGTACAGCATAAGTGAGTGTGCCCAATATCCTGGTGGGTATCCAGCTCTCCCTGAAGTTCTATAAGCCAGTGGGGTAGAAGGATGGATCTTGGTCAACATTGCCACAGAATTGTGAGACTAACAATTATTGGATACTAATAATTATTAGGAAGAATGTAGACAATTAACAATTAGACTTCAGCTAAATTCCTTAACGTGTCTTTTTTTCAGTCCTCGTTCAAAAATAAAATATTACATTTCTACGCTATCCTAATTATGTCAGTGTATACATTCCCAAATTACAAAATACTGAATTTTGAGAAAATGTAACTTCATTTGCCTTGCTAAGTAGAATTTAGCAAGTTCTAAAATCTGAAGTCAAAATGCTTTAGCAAGTTTGAAAACCTGAAGCCAAAATGCTTGGCTTGAATCCTGACTCTGATATGTATCAGCCGTGTGACCTTAGATAAGTCACTTAATAACATCCTAGTGCTTCAATTTCCTCTGTTTTCAATGTTAGTAATTAATGGTACATATCCAACTCAACAGCATTGGGTTTTTGGGGTGTCTTATAAGTTATTGTGAGGATTAACTATGTGAAGTATTAATGTATGTAAAGTACTTAGAGGAGGTCTCTCACTTATTAAATGTCACATATGTGTGCTGCTGCTGCTGTTATTACTATTGAAGAAACATGCATAGTTAAATCCCTTAGGTGCTGATAAACAGGAACTCAAATATAGTCTGAAATAATTATGGCAGAGAACAGACAATTAAAAGAAATACAGCTTGAAATATAATATAACAGAACTGGCAAACTTCACTGCATTTTTAAAGAGAATAGGTAGGAGTATTATTTACACAGAAAAAAGGAAAAAGAAATACATTTGCCATTCTTCATTATGTGAAGAAAAGCACATAGAAGTTGAGATGAATAAATTATACAGTCTGTTCTCAATCAGCAGCTAGAGTGCTCCTTTCAAAACACAAGTCACTTTCCTGTTCCAGTCTCCCCACCTCACTCAGAGTAAAAGCCTTTATAGTGGTCCACCTAGCTCCCAGCAATCTAATCCACACCATCCCAACCCCACCCCGCAGTGACCTCTCTGACTTAAATTCCTATTGCTGTCTTCATGCGGGCCTTCTTCCTCTGTCTTGAACACACCAAGCGTATCTCAGGACCTTTGAACTGACTATGTGGAAAACTTTTTCCTTAGATATCCATATAGCTTATGCCATACCTCCTTCAATTCTCTCCTCAAATGTCTCATTCTGAATGTGCCTACTCTCAACATCTCATATCAAATGACAACTCTCATGCCCTCCTTGCACTCCTAACCCTCTATCCTTGCTCCACTTTTTCTTTAACCATTTGACTTCTCACCTTCTGACATAGTATATAACCTACTTATTTATTATGGTTGTCATTTACTGTCCTTCCTTGCTAGACTGTAAGCTCCATGAAGGAACAGATCTTTGTTTTGTTCACCCATGTATGCCACATATGTAGAAAATTATCTGACAAATAGTCGGCATTCAATCAATACATGCTAAATGAATTAAATCCTTTATTGGTGATGTATATATGTATGTGTGTATGTATAATATATATGACTCATAAACAGTGAATATATATTGAAAGAATATTAGTAAATTTGAATAGATTAAAAATTCAATAACAAAAGAGAAAAATTTAGCTACGAAGGAATATGTAGAAGATTTGGAAGAAATATCTCAAGAGAACTTTAAGAAAAAATGTAAATAATAAAAAGAATGAATAATTCTTTTTAAAATATTCTGAACTATAACCAACATAGTACTTTGTGACATGAAATAAGGCTATTTTAAATATTGCTGTGGAAACCCTGGTGGCTTAGTGGATAAGTGCTACAGCTGCTAACCAAAAGGTCAGCAGTTCGAATCCTCCAGGCACTTCTCAGGAAACTCTACAGAGCACTTCTACTCTGTCCTATAGGGTCGCTATGAGTCGGAATCAAATCGATGGCAACAGGTTTGGTTTTTAGGTTTGGTGCTTCATTCTGCCAGATAAATAACCATGTATTTCCCCATTACCTTCTTCTATTATTCCTTTTTTTTTTTCTTTATCATTTGCATGTCAAATGTGCCTGTTACATCGAAAGATATGCAGTAGGGCAGTCAGAGTAATTGGAAAGAGAATAGATATTTGGAGGAGGAAGAGAGAAAACAAGTGAGAGAAAATAGATCAAATATTGTTACTTATATTGGTTTAGAATAAATATTTTCGCTATATATATTTTAGTTAAGCCAAACCTTTTCCTCTCCCACAGTTCTCTCACCTTATCCATCGCCTAAGGTGCAATTCTGTGTCCATTATTGCCTGAAAAGCTTTATGGTCAAAATTAGTCTAAATTAAGCTTTCTTTATCTCATTCTTTAGTGTTTATGGTGTATACCCTAAAATTAGTACTTCAGTATGTGTTATTCTCAAGTTGTCCATTTGGCACATGATTTAATGCTTCTTTATGCACTGGTATATGGTATATACTGTACTCTTGGTTTCTTGGGTATATGTCTAGACTGTACACTTAAAAATAGTGTATAAACCTCTTGAGGACTATAAGGGCTAAGCACATAGAGGTGCTCAGTGGGTACTTGATTTGCTATTCCCAGTTAAGTTAAGTATGCTCTACTGGCAGAAAATTAATATGGTTGATGGAACACACACTTTTATTTCTCGTTTTTCTGTTCATGTCTTACACACACTGAGGGATGTTTGGTAAGTGTTTGTCTTTCTCTTTTACAGGTATCATACAGACTTTTTGAAGACATGGGTCTGTTTGAAGCTTTTAAAATTCCAATTAGGGAATTTATGAATTACTTTCATGCTTTGGAGATTGGCTATAGGGATATTCCCTGTAAGTATAACTTGCTTGTGGAATAATATTTTTAAAATCTGTTAAATTTGCTATGAATAGTAAGATCCTGCATTGTCAGCAGCTAGCACAGACTTATACACTGTAGCCACTCAATATGCTCATAGGGCATAGTAGTGAGGAGATATGGCCTGTGTTAGAATCCTGGCCCCTTCACTTACCAGCTGTGTGACCCTGGGTCTTATTAGCTTCTACATGCCTCATTTCTTTACTCATAAAATGTGATCATAACATCTACTTCCTAATAGTGTTATAAGGATCAAATGAGATAATAATTTCAAATGGGTTATAATAGTGCCCTGCACATAATGTGCCATTTAAGAGTTTGGTAAATAAATAATCAGATGTTGAATTTGTCACTTATTTTATAGTCTGTCTCTTTCATTGGATAAATGGCTTTTGTTCTGGCATCTGAAAAGGTACTCAGCCAATTCACTAAATATTGAAGATAAATTCAGCTGTGGGTAGAGGAACAGGAAGATAATGGTCTACTTTATAAACTGATAAAGCAGAGCTGTCTGTAAGTGGTTATGGAAAAATAATTAGAAAGATTTGAAAATAGGTAAGTGCGAAGACCCAAGGAGAGGACACAATCAAAGGTCCAACTTTTAGAGTATTGTGAGCATAATTTGCTATTTTTAATCATGAGAAATTGGAACACAGAGATGTTAAATTAGATTTTCAATATATAGCATTTTAAGTATTATCAGAGCACATAAGTAGAATTGTCCTACATGCTACAAAATATATGGAGCTGGAGAAAACATGCGTAAGTCAAACCAGGGAAGTTGTAGAAATATATAGAAATCATGTGGTACTTCTAGAGAATAAATGTAAAGCATGAAAAATAGTCAAACGTAATACATTGTTTGGAGAATGTTACTTAGGCGTACAAGGAAAAAGAAGGCACAAAAAAGAATTAAACAGTTAAATTTTTTAAATATAATTTTGAGCATCTGTTGAATGAATGAATACTTCTCTTAAATACGTTTTATTTAAATCTTGGTCTTTTTCTGTTATAAGATTTTAATATGAAGACCTTAAAAATGTTTCATTTAAAAAAAGAAAAAGATTTTTCTTAAATTTAAAAATGTTCTAAGTCACTACAGCAAAATATTTTTAGTCTCATTTCAGCCTGAACATGTTTTAACTTTGTAGTTTTAATTTGCTTTTATGTATGTTGGACTTTATAAAACCACCTTTTTTTGTAGTCACAAGAGCTGAAGTTAGATAAAAATTACATGAATGCAGATAAAGCAAAGGTATTTCTAGAAAGGGGTAACACATTACCCTAGTGATCCATTATTAACGTGTTATTTTTCAAAATGCCATCACATGCTACATGGGAATGAAAATGCACAGCGGATGGTGTGTGGTAGGAAAGGAAAATGACAACTTGAATCTATTTATGAGATTTGTTAGAGAGTTTGAGACCAAATGCAATTGGAATAGGGGAAAAAGGTGCTTAAGGGCACAGAGCCCCTGGGAAAGTCAGGCTGATGAGACCACAGAAGTTGGAAGAGAGATATGGAAAAGGGGTAGTCTGAATGGACCTCAAGATAAGCCTTGCTTTTTTAATACCATTTTCCCAGGGCCCACCCTGGTTGAATGCCAGTGATTGACATAAGCGTTAGTGATTTCTCAGAGGTTAAGGAGTTACATCAATAAACTTTTATAGAAAGGAAGCCACTGGAAACACCAAAGAGCAGCTAGTCACCAGACTAAATTTCCAAGTTAACATTAGACCTCCAAATATATATTAATAATGTAATCAGCCATAGCCAAATTCCACTTAGTCAAAATTGATACTAGATGCCATAGGTATAATATCTGCTAACTTTTTTCCAGGTAATAATATATCATTAAATCACAGGAAAAAGTGGCAAGTATTTAAATGTAAAAAGAAGTTTTCAGATTCTAAATTTTATTTTTACATTTTTATATAAGTGAATAAATGTTTCTCCTGAAACATTCACATTCCATGTGAAAAGAATTGATATAATAAAACTGTTTGTTCTACAAACGAACCCAGAAACTTTATATAAAAAAAAATGTCTTTTGCACGGGAAAGCTTTGGTTTGATGATCATTTAAAATATCTTATTAAAATATTTCATATGTGCTGAGATTCTAAATTTACACTAATATATTTATTTAAAACTTTACATATCATTAATTATCATTAGCAACTCAAAAATTTGTTGTAAGTTTAGTTATTTTAATATTGACTCATAGAGAATTATATTTGTAATGTTTCCATCTAAAAAAGTCCATAATTAGTCTGGGGTCTTAAAAGCTGGCAAGCGACCATCTAAGATGCATCAACTGGTCTCAATCCACCTGGAGCAAAGGAGAATGAAGAACACCAAAGACACAAGGAAAATATCAGCCCAAGAGACAGAAAGGGCCACATAAACCAGAGACCCTATCAGCCTAAGACCAGAAGAACTAGATGGTGCCTGGCTACCACCAATGACAACCCTGACAGGGAGCACAAGAGAATCCCTGATGGACAGGAGAAAAGTGGGATGCAGATCTCAAATTCTAGTAAAAAGACCAGACTTAATGGTCTGACGGAGACTGGAGGGACCCCAGAGGACATGGCCTCCAGACTCTGTTAGCCCAAAATGAAAATCATTCTCAAGGCCAACTCTTCAGACAAAGATTAAACTGGACTGTAAGAAGTATACTGCGAAGTGTGCTTCTTTTAGCTCAAGTAGGCAGATGAGACTATGTGGGCAGCTCCTGTCTGGAGGCAAGATGAGAAGGCAGAGGAGGACAGGAGCTGGTTGAATGGACACGGGAAATACAGGATAGAGAGGAGGAGTGTGCTGTCACATTATAGAGGGAGTAACTAAGGTCACATAACAATGTGTGTAAGTTTTTATATGAGAAAGTGACTTGAATTGTAAACTTTCATTTAAAGCACAATAAAAAAGAAAAATGAATTAAAAAAATCCATAATTAATTGAAAAAAAAAACCCTAAAGTAACAAGAGTGAACATGAGATTGGATTAATTTTAATATGAAAATGAGCTAAAATATTAGAAACTAAATTTTTATCAGCATTCTAGTTACACCTTTAAAAATTATCAGCAGGCGAAAAAAGTGCATTTAAATTTGTAACATGGATTTAACTAAAATTTGAAGACTATTTGTATATATATATGTATATATATCTACACATATATGTGTGTGTGTGTATGTATGTATGTACATAATTATAACAAAAAAACAAAACCCATTGCCATCGAGATTCCAACTCATAGCAACCCTATAGGACAGATTAGAACTGCCCCATAAGGTTTCCAGGGAACGCTTAGTGGATTCGAACTGCTGACCTTTCGGTTAGCAGCTGTAGCTCTTAACCACTACACCACCATGGTTTCTGTACACATATATACACACATACATATATACACAGGCATACTTCATTTTATTGCACTTTGCAGATATTGTGTTTTTTACAAATTGAAGTTTTGTGGCAACCCTGCATCGAGCACATCTGTCAGCACCATTTATCCAACACTGTGTGTTCACTTTGTTCACTTCATGTCTCTGTGTCACAATTTGGTAATCCTTGCAATATTTTAAACTTTGTCATTATTATTATATCTGTCTGATGATCTGTGACCAATGATCTTTGATGTTACTGTTGTAATTGTTTTGGGGCACCATAAATTGTACACATACAAGACAGTGAACTTAATAGATAAATGTTGTGTTTTCTGACTTCTCTACCGACCAGCTGTTCCCTCATCATTCTCCTTCTCCTGGGGCCTCCCTGTTCCCTGACACATGACAATATTGAAAATAGGCCAGTTAATAACCCTACAATTGTCTCTAAGTGTTCAAATGAAAAGAAGAGCCACACAACTCTCACTTGAAATCAAAAGCTAGAAATTGTTAACCTTAGTGAAGAAGAGGGAGCCCTGGTTAAGAGCTTGGCTGCTAACCAAAAGGTCGGCAGTTCAAATCCACCAGCCGCTCCTTGGAAACTCTATGGGGCAGTTCTACTCTGTCCTATAGGGTCACTGTGAGTCAAAATTGACTCAGTGGCAACAGGTAATGAGGAAGGTATGTCAAAAGCTGAGACAGGCTGAAAGCTAGGCCTCTTGCACCAAACATTTAGCCAAGTTGTGAATGCAGAGGAAAAGTTCTTGAAGGAAATTAAAAGGACTACTCCAGCGAACACAGAATGATAAGAAAGCAAGACAGCTTTATTGCTGATATGAAGAAAGTTTTAGTGGTCTGGTTAGAAAATCAAACCAGCCACAACATTCCTTTAAGCCAAAGCCTAATCCAGAGCAAGCAAGGCCCTCATGCTCTTCAATTATGTGAAGGCTGAGAAAGTTGAAAGAGCTGCAGAGGAAAAGTTTGAAGCTACCAGAGGTTGGTTCATGAAGCTTAAGGATAGAAGCCATCTCCATAACGTAAAAGTTCAAGGTGAAGCAGCAAGTTATCCAGAAGATCCAGCTGAGATAATTGATGAAGGGGCCACACTAACCAACAGATTTTCAGTGTAAATGGAACAGCCTAGTACTGGAAGAGGATGCTCTAGGACTTTCATAGCTAGAGAGAAGTCAATGCCTAGCTTCAAAGCTTCAAAGGCCAAAATCTGTCAGGAAAGGAAAACTCAAATATTTTCCACTAAAACGACTGATAGAAAAAATTTAAGACTGCACCCTGTCAGAGGTGGAGAACGTGGTGAGACCCAGAAAAACAAGGCTGTCCCGTTGAGTTCTGGCTCTCACAGGTTGCAATGTATACTTATTTCATGGAGTAGCAGTAGGTAAGGTAATACATATAGGCAACTCACTGGTAGAAATGTGTTACAAATGCATTTATTAAATAAGTATTAGGATAATTTAGATATGGTTGACACCCAGCTATACGGGGGGTAAATAATGTTTGATATTATTTATAGTTTCTTTTAATTGGCCATTTTGGGTACAAAAGAAGATAAATCATCAGGTCATATTAACTCATGAACCCAAAGTTATTTTTGAGAGTGTTTTTTTCTGCTTTTGAAAACTTTCATCTCTAAAGTATATTCTTCCTAACACCTCTTATTCTTGGTGTTCCAGTTTGAGAGATACGGAAACTGTCTCAGAAGTGCCTGTGTTCATATAGGTATTGAATGGCAGAGATGAGAATCATCTTGTTCAGCTTATGTTTAGTTCATTTCAATGATGCTACATATGGTGTCCCTCAATTTTAAAGATAGATAATAAGGTAGCAAAGTACAAGCTAGAGGGGTAGAAAGATTACAGTATTGACTATATTCCAAAGAAAAAAGGTGAAAATGTTGCCTCTTTTTATAACAACTTTCCCTCACCCTATGGTACATTGCAGCATAGACAGAATTTTGAATTAAAAATCTATAAATTTGGGTCTAGAAATCTATAAAATTTACATACAACTCCAACCCTCCGTACCAGCTCACTTCAACTCTGTGCTTGAGGGATAAGGAGAAAGTTGAGAAAACGAGTGTATCAAGACAGAAGAGGGAGATGGGCAGACTCTGAGAAAGAGGTAGGGTGTGTGATGTGTTAGTGTGTGCTTGTGTGTTTATATGTTGTTGAGAGGGAGAGGGGATTGCCAGGTGGGCAAGGGAATTGAAAAGAGGGTTAGGTACTTGTTTAAAAGACAGCGATGAAGGAAGAGAGATGATGACAATGATAAGAATAAAATAAGGAGGGACTTGACAGCGTCCCTTTTTCCTCCCTGTTGCCCACCATAGCCAGGGCAAGAAGAGGAACCTTTGAGCATTTCTGTATATCGTACAGAAGCCTGTTGATGCCCTCCATTGACCTAGCTAGCTGTTTCCTGGGTGCTTTTGCTCCTGGATTGGGTCATCAGATGGTTAATGGAAAAAGCAATAAAGATACCAGCACTGAGCATAATACTTGCACATAAAACCAAAACCTGTTGCTGTCGAGTTGAGTCTGACTCGGTAGAACTGCCCCACAGGGTTTCCAAGGCAGTGATCTTTATGGAAGCAGGCTGCCACATCTTTCTCCCACTGAACTGCTCGTGAGTTCAAACCACCAACCTTTTAGTTAGCAGCTGAGCGCTTTAACCACTGTACCATCAGAGCTCCTTTACTAAGTAAAGCTTTATTTAATAAACATATTATTGACTGCTTACAAGGCAGATTATTTTTCACTATCCTTAAGTGATAGATGATAATGTAATTCTTCTATATATTTAGACATATATATTTAATTTTTTTATTTAAATAAACAGATTTGATTAGCTGTTGTTTCACTTAGGACTTTTGAACCTATAATCATAAGCAAAAGGAGTATGTCAGTTTTTTTCATACACTGTCTTTATAATTTTTAAAGCAAGCTTAAACTGTCATTGTTATTAGTTGCCATCACGTCAGTTCTAACTCATGGTGACATCATGTGTACAGAGTAGAGCTGCTCCATAGGGTTTTCCAGCCTGGAACTTTCAGAAGCAGACTGTCTGGCCTGTCTTTTCAGACTCCTCTGGGTTCGAACCACCAACCTTTTGGCTACTAGTCGAGTGCTCAACCGATACTAGTCTTCTAAAATGAGTTTGGAAGCTTCCTTTCTTTTTTTATTTTACGAACTTAATTATTTAGATAAGGTTGTTCCTTCAAAGTTCGTAAAAATCACCAATAAAGTCATCTGAGCCTTGGCATGTGGGCAACAGGACAGGGAGCGGTGCCACTCAGATCTCCAAGTTCGCCTGTATTTGTTGTCTATTCTATGCCCCAACCAAGCTCTGGCAATACCCTCAGACTGCCCCATCCACCCTTGTAATCCTGGACTCATGCTCAGATTTCTCTAACTTGGGTGGTAATGGTAATTGTTTTCATGCAGTAGTCTTCCTAGCTTGCAATAAAGGAAAAGAACTTGACAAAGAAGCTGTCCCCAGTAGTGCCACCCTCTGCCCAGCCCATCATTTTCTTCCTATACCAGGCCACCACTGCCTTTCACCTCCCCAGGGGCTTAGAAGAGCTTTCTTTTTACCTTTTCAATCCTATCCCTACAAACGCAGCATTGATTTTGGAGGAGCTGGTGATCTGTGCTGGTTCACCATCTTGTTCTACAGCAGCAATTTATTTTATATGAATAATACTTATCATTAGTTGCAAGCTTACTATGTGTCAAGTACTTTAAAATACATTTCTTCATGTGATCCTCACATTTGTTCTGTATAAAAGAGGTACTAGTTTTATCTCCACATTATTGCAATGAGGAAATGAGACTTAAAGTTTTGGGTAACTCATCCAAGTTAGCATGGATAAAAAATGGCAGAGCAGGGACAAAACCAGTTCTGTCCCAAGTCCAGAAAATCCTAGCATGCTCAATGTTGTGTGAAGCACAGGTCCAAACATAAGATTTAATTGTCTTGGATTAATTGAGATATTCTATACTCAGGAATATAAACCCCAATCTTAATAAAATTGCTCTTTGAAGTACTATCTAATATCAGTTTTAACCTCTAGCAAAGACATAGGAGCACATGTTTTGATATTTCCTCCTCAGGAAGTTAGGAGGTTTGTTTCTCCAAGTTTTGCTGAGGAGATCTCTCAAACTCACATTCAGGCCCTTAGGCTAAATTCCTGTGGTGTTTACCTAAGATTTAGCTACTTGTCATCACTTAAAGACTTACTCCTAAGAGTTTCTGGAAATGTAGGAAAGGAGGCACCATCTACCCACCATCCACCTGGGCGTCACCAACTCCACTTTCTTCTCCCATATCCCTGTTATCATTCTTTTTGTTCTCTTCTGTTTTTCACCTCTCATCTGTTGAGTATTATTCAGAGAACTAATCTATTGTATTAGTGAAGGAAACTCTATTATGGTTGGTTAGTAGAAATAAAATGTGTAAAGTTAGTACGTTTAGGATAAAGCATGACAGCCAATCAAGTATTATGGAGAGGGCAGAAAAACCTGGTAGAATTGCACCAGAAAAAGAAGGTGGGCCAAGAGCACCCTGGAAGTGTGGTCACAGTTCAATAGAAGCTGAACAGTACATTTAGATGAGACCTCCTATTTGTGTTAATGACCTTATTACTAGCAAATTTGGTTATTTTCATAGTTTTAATCTTCTAAATAGCTCAACTTCCTCCATTGTTGTTCAAAGAGGATTTTATTTTGTGGTTAGGTATTTCCTTGAACTATATTCCCAAATAAGAATTTCTAGATCAGAGAACATAATTTTGGTTTTGAGTTTTCTTTGTGAGTTTAATCTGTATATAAAAGATATTCATTTTTATTTCAGTATTTTAAGTTTGATACAAAACAATATTATATTCTGTCAATACTTGGGTGCCATTTATCAGAGATGGAAAATTGAGTAGTATGGGCCTTTGGTCTCACTTAGTTAAAGTATGCCATATGCCTTTCTTTTTTTATTCTGGTCCACTGCATATTCTTAGAACAAAATCAAAAGAAACTCGTTGCCATCAAGTCAATTTAGACTATAGCAGCCTTATAGGATGGAGTAGAACTGCCCCATAGGGCTTCCAAGGAGTAGGTGGTGGATTTGAACTGTTGACCTTTTGGTTAGCTCTGAACGCTTAACCACTGTGCCACAAGGGCTCCAGTCTTCTACAGGAGCTTGGAAATAAGTACAAGAGTAAACATCACAGTTGTTTCTCGTAGTGAGTTTCCCATGTACATGGGTTTCTGGTAGACTCTGGACACAGATTTTTCCACTTCAGGCATCTGCATGCATAATGAATGCTGTGCGTGTTGTTTTTTCTTGTTACTATGGATATTATGGCGTTATGGAAGAGTAATCAAAGAGTATTTGTCCTAGAAAGTTCAGCCAGCTTTCATTGGGGTGTTAAAATGCCAGAACTAAACTGTTTATCCAGTAGGTGGCACTCTCAGTCCTCGGACCCCAAAGTTCACACTTTAATGACTGTTCCTTTGCATTGGTTACAGACCATAACAGAATCCATGCCACTGACGTCTTACATGCAGTTTGGTATCTTACTACACAACCTATTCCAGGACTCTCCACTGTGATTAATGATCATGGGTCAACAAGTGATTCAGGTATTTTATAAAGTGCATTTGTGTTCTCTTGTGAAAGACAGAAGCAACAGAGTGTTTGGGTTTTTACTTTTCCTGTTTTTTTTTTTTTTTCCCCTTAAGAAAATCAAAGCAAATGGTTACCAGTTTAATATTTTTAAAAGACTTCTATTGCTTCCATTTTCTCTTCTCAGATTCTGACAGTGGATTTACACATGGACATATGGGATATGTATTCTCAAAAATGTATGGTGTGCCAGATGATAAATATGGATGTCTGTCTGGGAATATCCCTGCCTTAGAGTTGATGGCACTGTATGTGGCTGCTGCCATGCATGATTACGATCATCCAGGAAGGACTAATGCCTTTCTGGTTGCAACTAGTGCTCCTCAGGTAAAATCTTTAAATTTTGACTTAAAAAAAAAAAAACACTGCCGTTGAGTTGATTCCAACCCATAGCAACCCAATAGGATGGAGTAGAACTGCCCCCCGCCCCCGGTAGGGTTTCCAAGGAGCAGCTGGTAGATTGGAACTGCCAACCTTTTTGTTAGCAGCCAAGCTCTTAACCACTGTGCCATCAGGGCTACAGGTTTTGATTAGGAGGAATAATTAAATATAGATATTTGTGAAAGAAAATTAATTTTATAGATTTGATTTCTAATAAATGCCAAGTAGATGTAAGCCAAATTTTACCTCGTCCTGAATAAAATTCTTAGAGACCATGCTAATTCCGAAAAGATGTCATGGTTTGTTCCAAGATATTACTGGTAAGTATGCAGCTTTCTTTATCACCTATGGGGAGTCCTTTTCAATTTTCTTCTCAGGAAGAAAAACTACTTGGATTAGTGTCAATGAACCTCCTTAAGAAAGAAAATCCAACCTACACAAAGTCCCTTTATGAAAAGATTAGAGAACCAAATATTTTTTGGTCTTTTAAGAATATAAGACTTCTTTGTATGTAAATTCCATTCCTCTAAAATATATTCTTTATAATTATGATTCTTATGGTCTATTGGTTAATGGAAATAAAAATTTATTTCACTTATTTGAGGGAAATTTTTTACCTGAATATAGATTCCAAAAACAATGAATAACTTTAAAGAAGTTCATTTTGATATATACTTAATCTCAGTCAAAAATAAATCACTAAATATCATGATGTATGCGGCTATACAATCAAACTCAGTCATCTTTTCCTTGATTTAATTATCTGGACCCATGTTAATAAACATCCCAAGATCTTCTGATCTTCTTTCTAGAGGATTTAGAGGCCAGTCTGGTACCATATTTACTTTTTTTTTCTTGTTTGCCTTTTGTCTTTTGCCCTACTCCCGTCCTTTCCCACAGCCTCTCTTATAGACTAGTCTAGAATGTTTCTCTAATCTATGTACAATAAAAATTGTCCCGATATATTTTCCTGCTACTAACTTTACCTTCTTTCCTTGTGTCCTTCACACACCAGAATTGTTTTCCCTAAAGATAGTTGGGCAAATCCACTTGCCCCCACCATTTACCGTTCGGACTTTCTTATTCTTCTGTGCATTTTTAATTAACCCAGTATTAATGTTCATGTGCTTAAATTTTCCATTTTGTTCTTATGTCTTTTTTCCCTCTACAGCTGTCTTCCACACTAGTCTTCAAGCTTTCTGTAGGCAATTTCCTTTCCTTTTGCAGCTTTCCTTGGCACCATTAGAAAATTCCAAACATGTAGATACTTATGTATTCTCAATTACTAGAGAGAGGCTATCATTCCTTATGGATGATTGCAGAGTGAGAATGTTTTATTGTGGGCTTCTCAGGGAGCCCATTCATCCTTGTTAGTTAACTTCGTGTAATTGAGGTAATTCTTGAGCCAGACGCAGAATGTAACTGAGTTACCTCCTAGGAATATTGGTATATTTATATGTATTCATTTTAAATCCTTAAGTTCCTGTGGCCTACAAAGAAACCTGAAAAAGCTAACTCTGTTAAAACGAGCACACCAAACCCACTGCTGTCAAGTCGATCCCAACTCATAGTGACCCTATAGGACAGAGTAAAACTGCCCCATAGAGTTTCCAAGGAGCACCTAGCGGATTCAAACTACCGACCTCTTGGTTAACAGCCATAGTACTTAACCGTAGTACTTAACCACTATACCACCAGGGTTTCCAAGATGTGCTAATAGTCCTCACCTGCAAGAGTTTAGAATAAAGTTTCAAGGAAAGGAACTTATCTTACAAAAAGGAAATTAAGCTAAAGGAAAAGTGACTTTCTTTCAGTCAAATGTATGGCAATAAGTGAATCCTAAATACCCAGGAGCTTACATTTGTGAGTTTCCTAAAAAAGAGCAATTTCAAAGACATTGCAGATTCTTGTTTATAGTTTTTATTTATTAATTTTTTAACTTAAAAATTTGAACTCTTAGCTCTCTTACTTCTTTGCCTAGGCGGTGCTATACAACGACCGTTCAGTTTTGGAGAATCACCATGCAGCTGCTGCGTGGAATCTTTTCATGTCCCGGCCAGAGTATAACTTCTTAGTTAACCTTGACCATGTGGAATTTAAGCATTTCCGTTTCCTTGTCATTGAAGCGATTTTGGCCACAGACCTGAAGAAACACTTTGACTTCGTTGCCAAATTTAATGCCAAGGTAACTAGACTTGTACTAGTAGTCATTTTATGGCCACATTGAAAGATGTCACAAAACAAAACAAAAAGCCTTAAACTGAACTCATTGTTACTATTATGGGTTAAATGTGAAAAAACAGGGTTTAGTCAGAAACAGATATAAAGGCATTGGTCCCAATATAGAAACCTGAGAAGTTGAAGTACTATCTGTGTATATTATACTTTGCGCTACAGAGGAGTAATAAAATTATAACTACTGTTGTGGTTTTTTTAATTTAATTTGCTCCCAACCCTATGGTCTATCAACAGAAGTTTCCGGCAGTTATAAAGATCAACAAACTGAAACAAACTTTCATACATTAAGCATAAATGTCCCAAATCTTAATTCAAGAAAATATCATTTGTAGCATTATTACTTTAACGATAATTGATAACATATGCTAATTTTAATATAATTTATTGATCAGTTCCATAATTAATAAATATTGTATCCATCATTACTTTCCTTATTGATGAGCTGTTTTACTATTAATTTATGGAAACCATTAACATTATTTTAAATAGCTGAGAAACTCTTCAATACTTGGTATTCTGATCTCCACATGGTAGGAAGACTATTAATAGATATTTTATTGTTTTCTCTCCTGTTAACATTTTCTTTCATTGAGTCCAAACACATTTTGACTTTGTCCTTCAAACAGGTAAATGACGATGTTGGAATAGATTGGACCAATGAAAATGATCGTCTCCTGGTTTGTCAAATGTGTATAAAGTTGGCTGATATCAATGGACCAGCTAAATGTAAGGAACTCCATCTTCAGTGGACAGAGGGCATTGTCAATGAATTTTATGAGCAGGTAACAAATTTAACTGATTTATCTTAATCTAAACTCTGCTTGTGAACTCACCAAAGCTTTCAAAAGCTATAAAGTGTACTCATTCTATTTCATATCCATACTTGTATCAGAAAATGTACTGGCTAATTTCTATCAGAGGATATAAAATGATAGATGTAAAAATTATACTAAAGTATAACCATAAATCTCTAAGATCAAGTCATCTGCAGGCACCACAGGGGAGTGAGATATTGGAATAATGGAATGACCTAATGAGATATTAAGCAGACCCTTGAAATATTGTTCTTTTATAGATTTGTTTATAATAATGGGATCTAGTTTTAATTTTTATGGAGGAATGTGTATCTGAATAAGTTCATTTACTTTTCTGATAAAGTTAATAATACCAGTAAATGATAAGCTAAAAAAAAAAGGCATTTTATTTGTCATGATAATATAAGACTCAACAAACTACCAGAGAAGCTGCCAGAAAAACATAAGCAAGCATGGGTGATCTTCCCTACACTTCCCTACACTGATCAGATTATACTTGAAGCTTTGCATTCAGTACTATGAACCACTCTCTTAAGAAGGATATAATGGAACCTGGGCAAAGGACAGAGATCAGTGACATAAAAGAATATGAAAGAAGTGAAGATATTTACCCTGGAAGAAAATAGAGGGGATATAATAACTGTCTTCTGATACTTAAAGGACTGACATACAAATTTAGGATTAGGTTTATCATGGCATTGTTGTAAAGATTAAAAAAGATAAATTACATATGTTAGTTCCCTCCCTACTTCCCTAAAAAAGGTATGAATATGAGTACCCTATAGAAGTTATGGAAACCCTGGTGGCCCAGTGGCTTAGCAGTTGGAATTCACCAGGCACTCTTTGGAAACTCTGTGGGGCAGTTCTACTCTGTCATATAGGGTGACTATGAGTTGGAATCGACTCAACGGCAATGGGTTTAGTTTTGGTTTTTATAGAAGTTATAGTGAGATAGGTTTAAGGTCAATGTCAGCAATAAATGTAATTACTATAGGCATCTAAAATAGGATAAAAACTAGGCATCTAAAATAGGATAAGACACCTTAAAAAAAAAAAAAAAAAAACTCTTTGCCATTGAGTCAGTTCTGACTCATAGTGACCTTATAGGACAGAGTAGAACTGCCTCATAGAATTTCCAAGGAGCAACTGGTGAATTCCAACTGCCGAACTTTTGGTTAGCAGCCAAGGTCTTAGCCACTGTGCCACCAGGTCTCCATGAAGCACCTTATGAAGTAGTAAATTGCCTGTCACTGGATATATTTAAACAGAGATTAGAGAGAATTTTTATAGTTATTAAGGTAAGATTCCTGTATAGAATAAAAGATATGTGCTTTTTAAAAATAATGTATTGCCTTTCCTAGGAATAGGTTTAATTTATAACAATTCCTGAAATCTCTGAAATTGAATGAAATATTGAAAGATTTGAAATAAAGGATAAGGAAAACCTGTTTATAATCCCACTGTATAAGCGTAACCCTTGTTGATATTCCTTCATTAAGTTTGCTAGATAACTTCTGATTTAGTCTATTCATTTTTTTCAGAAAGATTTAAAGCCATTCAAAATAATACAAGAGTTATACGATAATTATGCAATAATACTATTAAACATATAGATAAAAAAAGGAATATCAGAAACCACGTAATCCCAGAAGATATAATTCAACCAAAATCTGTGATAAAGTGGCAACATAGTTGGAGCAATAGCTTATTCTAAGCTTTCTGGCATCTGATAATAAAGGGAAACATGATAAAACAAATATTTGTTCGATTAAAAAACTTTATTTTGCCCTAGAAGAGGAAAAAAAAATTCCCAGCAGTACATTTTATGATGCATTTATATTCTAATATAGGGGTTACTGACTAGTGTGATAAGACATATCTTCAACTGAAACATTAAAAACCATTTCTTATATTTCATCTTGATAAAAAGGCAAAACCATAAGACTACCAGAGTGGTAAAGGCAACAATGCATTTCTTCAGGAATCTTAATGATTTGGGTAGAATCCCTTAGCAGTAAAGAGGCAGTTCGCACATGAGTGTTTGGGTTCTTTTATATCTATTTATTTTAGATGTCAGTTAAATACTTCCTTGACTTGCATTTTGAAATTTTCTTGCCCATTTAACTTTCCGTTTAACTAGTTATGCTGAATTCCTGTCTCTAGGGTGATGAAGAGGCCAGTCTTGGGCTACCAATAAGCCCCTTCATGGACCGCTCTGCTCCTCAGTTGGCCAATCTTCAGGAATCCTTCATCTCTCACATTGTGGGTCCTCTGTGCAACTCCTATGACTCAGCAGGTCTCATGCCAGGGAAGTGGGTGGAAGACAGTGATGAGTCAGGAGATACTGATGACCCAGAGGAAGAAGAAGGGGAAGCACCAACTGAAGAGGAAACCTGTGAAAATAATGAATCTCCAAGTAAGTTATAAAACTGGTTTCTAATGTGCTTTTCTTACCTTTGTCTTCTTACTTAGGTTCAGATGAATGTTATGCTTTAAATAATTATATATTTTGATACCAAATATTATCTGCTAGATTTGACTCTGGGTAGCCCTCTTCCCCAATATCATAATAATAGGTATTACATATTCTGGAATTGACAGTAATACTATGTATCATACAAGGATATATTCTCTGTCATGAAGTAAACAAAACTTAAATGGTTGAAGCCTATTCATCAGAATATCTTCATGATTTGAGATGAAAGGAATTTTTGTTACCATGTAGATCAACCAAAGGCTTTTATTGACATGTTTAAGGGAAGGCAACATGAAGAGATAAGAGGTAGTATTTAATCTTTCTTTCAAGAAATGTTTATTAGGTGCCTCCTATGTGCCAGACACTCTTCCAGGTACTGAAGATAGATTAATAAACAAAACAGAAAAAAAAAATTCTTCCTGTCATAGACACACATTCTAGTGAAATCAGTAAACACTAAACAAGACAAATAAGTAAATCTACAGTATGTTACAAACCCATTGCAGATGAGTCAATTACGACTCATAGTGACCCTGTAGGACAGAGTAGAACTGTCCCGTAGGGTTTTCAAGGAGTGCCTAGTGAATTTGAACTGCCGACCTTTTGGTTAGCAGCTGTAGCCCTTAACCACTACACCACCAGGGTTTCCACAGTATGTTAAAAAAACAGTATGTTGGTACTAATAAATACTAGGGGGAGAGGGGAGAGGGAAGAGGGTATGAAACATTACAGACAGAGGTTGAAATTTTAATTAAGATATCCAGTTGTTGGTCTTAGATGCTGTCGAGCCTGTTCTATTTCATAGTGACCCTATGTACAACAGAATGAAACACTGCCCAGTTCTGTGCCATCATCACAATCATTGCTGTGTTTGACCCCATTGTTGCAGTCAATGTATCAATCAGTCTCATTGATGGTCTTCCTCTTTTTTGCTGACCATCTATTTTACCAAGCATGATGTCCTTCTCCAGGGACTGGTCCCACCTGATAACATGCCCAAACTATATGAGATAAAGCCTAACCATCCTCAGTTGTAAGGAGCATTCTGGCTGTATTTCTCTCAAGACAGATTTTTTTGTTGTTGTTCTTCTGACAGCCCAGGGTATAGTCAACATTATTTTCCAACATCATAATTTAAAGGCATCAATTCTTCTTCAGTCTCCCTTATTCATTGTCCAGCTTTCACATGCATATGAGGTGACTGAAAATACAATGGCTTGGGTCAGGCACACCTTAGTCTTTAAAGTGACATCTTTGCTTTTTAGCACTTGGAAGAGGTCTTTTGCAGCAGATTTGCCCAATGAAATACATCGTTTGATTTTTGGACTGCCGCATCCATGGCATTGATTGTTGGTCCAAGTAAAATAAAATTCTTGACAACCTCAGTATTTTCTCCATTTATCATGATGTTGCTTATTGGGCCAGTTGTGAGGATTTTTCTTTATGTTGAGGTGTAATGCATACTGAAGGCTGTAGTCTTTGATCTTTATCAGTGATTACTTCAAGTCCTCTTCACTCAGTAAGCAAGTTTGTGTCATCTGCATATCACAGACTGTAAATGAGTCTTTCTCCAATCTTGATGCCATGCTCTTCTTCATATAGTTCAGCTTCTTGGATTATTTGCTCAGCATACAGATTGAATAGGTATGGTGAAAGGATGCAACCCTGGCGCACACCTTTCCTGATTTAAAACCATGCAGTAAGCTCTTGTTCTGTTCAAACAACTGCCTCTTGGTCTATGTATAGGCTCCGCTTGAACAAAATTAAGTGTTCTGGAATTCCCATTCTTCACAATGTTATCCGTAATTTGTTAGGATCCACACAGACAAATGCCGTTGCTTAGCAAATAAAACGTAGGTAAACGTCTTTCTGGTATTCTCTGCTTTCAGCCAAGATTCATCTGACAGCAACAATGATATGCCTCACTCTAAGTCGCCTTTTGAATGTGTCTTGAATTTCTGGCCGTTCCCTGTCAATAGACTGCTGCAACCATTTTTGAATTATCTTTGGCAAAATTTTACTTGCATGTGATATTAACGATGTTGTTGTTGTTCTTAGTGCTGTCGAGTCAGTTCCATTTCATAGTGACCCTGTGCACAACAGAATGAAACCCAGCCCATTCCTGCACCATCCTCGTAGTTGTTGCTATACTTGACCCTATTGTTACAGCCACTGTGTCAATCCATCTCATCAAGGGCCTTCCTCTATTTCATTGACCCTCTCTCCTTTGCTAAGCTTAATGTCCTTCTCCAGTGACTTGTCCCTCCTGACAACATGTCCAAAGTATGTGAGATGAAGTCTTGCCATCCTTGCTTCTAAGGAGCATTCTGGCTGTATTTCTTCCAAGACAGATTTCCTCATTCTTCTGGCAGTCTATGATATATTCAGTACTCTTTGCCAACACCATAATTCAAAAGTGTCAATTCTTCTTAGGTCTTCCTTATTCATTGTCCAGCTTTCACATGCCTATGAGGTGATTGAAAATGCCATGGCTTGGGTCAGGAGCACCTTAGTCCCCAAAAGTCACATCTTTGCCTTTGAACACTTTAAAGAGGTATTTTGCAGCAGATTTGCCCAGTGTAATACATCCTTTGATTTCTGGACTGCTGCTTCCATGGGCTTTGGTTGTGGATCCAAGTAAAATGAAATCCTTGACAACTTCAATATTTTCTCCATTTATCGTGTTGTTGCTTATTGGTCCAGTTGTGAGGATTTTTGTTTTCTTTATGTTAAGGTGCAATCCACACTAAAGGCTGTAGTTTTTGATCTTCCTCAGTAAGTTCAAGTCCTCTTTGCTTTCTTCAAGCAAGGTTGTGTCACCTGCATATCACAGGTTGTTAATGAGTCTTCCTTCAGTCCCAATTCCCTGTTCTTCTTCATATAGTCCAGCTTCTTGGATTATTTGCTCAGCATACAGATTGAATAATTATAGAGAAAGTGTACAGCCCTGATGCACACCTTTCCTGACTTTAACCCACACAGTATTCTGTTGTTCTGTTTGAATAATTGCTTCCTGGTCTATGCACAGGTTCCACATGAGTGCAATTAAGTGTTCTGGAATTCCCATTCTTTGCAATATTACTCATAATTAGTTATGACCCACACAGCCAAATGCCTTTGCATAGACAGTAAAACACAGGTAAACATCTTTCTGTTACTCTCTGCTTTCAGCCATGATCCACCTGACATCAGGAATGATACCCCTCATTCCACATCCTCTTCTCAGTCTGGCTTGAATTCCTTGCAATTCTCTGTCGGTGAGCTGTGCAACCACTTTTGAATTATCTTCAGCAAAATTTTACTTGAGTGTGATATTAATGACATTGCTTAATAATTTCTGCATTCTAGTGGGTCACCATTCTTTGGAATGGGCACAAATATGGGTCTCTTACAGATGGTTAGCCAGGTTGCTGTCTTCCAAATTTCTTGATACATACAAGTGAGCACCTCCAGTGCTGCATTCATTTTTTGAAACATCTCAGTTGGTATTCCAGCAAGTCCTGGGACCTTGTTTTTTGCCATTCCCTTCAGTGGGTCTTGGACTTCTTCCTTCGGTATCATCGGTTCTTGAATATATGCTACCTCCTGAAATGGTTGAATGTTAACCAGTTCTTTTTGGTACAGTGACTCTGTGTATTCCTTCCATCTTCTTTTGATGCTTCCTGTATCGTGCAATATTTTCCCTGTAGAATCCTTCAGTACTGCAACTCTAGGCTTGAATTTTTTCTTCAGTTCTTTCAGCTGGAGAATGGTGAGTATGTTCTTTCCTTTTAGTTTTCTGACTCTAGGTCTTTGCACATTTCATTATAATACTTTTCTTTTTTTTCTGGAGTCACCCTTTGAAATCTTCTGTTCAGCTCTTTTACTTCATCGTTTCTTACATTCATTTTAGCTACTCTAGGTTCAAGAGTAAGTTTCAGACTGTCTTCTGACATCATTTTGGTCTTTTTGTCCCTTTCCTGTCCATTTAATGATGTTTTGCTTTCTTCATGTATGATGTCCTTAATGTCATATCACAACTTGTCTGGTCTTTGGTCATTATTGTTTAATGTTTCAAATCTATTCTTGAAGTGCTCTTTAAATTCAGGAGGGATAGACTCAGAATTGTACTTTGGTTCTCATGGACTTGTTTCAATTTTCTTCAGCTTCAACTTGAACTTGCCTATGAGCAATTGATGGTCTGTTCTGCATTCAGCCCCTGGACTTGCTTTGACTATTTTGATAATATTGAGCTTTTCCATTGTCTCTTTCCACAAATATAGTCAATTTGATTTCTGTGTTTTCCACCTGGTGATTACGGTTCAATAATTTCCACATTCTGTTGGATCACCTTTGTTTGGAATGGGTATGGATATGGATCTCTTCCAGGGAAGACCTAAATAAAGAGTTTAAAAAAAAAGTGAACACCCTGAAAGAAGTGAGGGGACGAGCCACTGAAGTGTCTAGGGAAAGAGCCTGTCAAGGAGAGGGAAAAGCAAAATATGCAAAGGCCCTGAGGTAGGTGCCTCCTAGGTATTCCAGGAGTATCAAGAAAGCTGGGGTGGTTGTGACAGTGGGAAAGGAGGTAGGTAATGATAAGAGAGAGACAGTAGCAGTGAGATAATACAAGGTTTGTAATATATGGCTAGGAGTCCCTGGATAAGTAACATTCTCAGAGCAGAGCCAGAAAAGGAACTCAGGTCTCCTAATTTTTAACCTTATTGCTTTTTACACTTAGTATTTTTAATATCAGAATTCATATTGAGTCTGAGGGCTATATCGATTTAGCCTGATGCTTAGATTTGAGAAAAAAAAAAAAAAGATCACATTAAGTATGCACTGATAACTTCTGAAATTTTCAAAACTTGGAGATCTCCCAGGAAACACAGAATAAAATGTTTCAGTATGGTATCCCAGGGAAAGAAAGCTTTTTCCCCACCTCATAATTAAATCTGAAAGATTCCTACAGTGAACTAAGAGGTTTCTAATGAAATACTAAGCTACATTTAGACTTGGAGCAATGAAAGGTTCTTTGTTCTCATTTCAAAAGGTTCCAGTGCTGAACAATTTGGCTCCCAATGCAGGCATGTTTTAGACCACCTGCAGACTCTAATCTACGCAAATTTATTTGGTACAAACTTTCTTCTACGTCACCTTATTCAGTACAATTCCGGAGAGGTTTATTACTCATGTTTAACTGCATTAATAAGAGAACAGCTGCTCTCCGGGGATCTGCCCTGAAAGGAAAAGAAGAAAAATTGAGCTTTCATTAGCTTCATTCCTATAAATGTACTGATATGAATGTGTGTAACTTTCAGATGGAACAATCACCTTGAGCAGTAGAGTATTTCCTATAACTCGCTAATGGTTTTCAGAAGTAGACTGCTGGGTCCTTCTTCCTAGTCTGTCTTAGTCTGGAAGTTCAGCTGAAACCTGTCCTCCATGGGTGACCCTGCTGGTATCTGAATACCGGTGGCATAGCTTCCAGCATCACAGCAACACACAAGCCCCCACAGTACCACAAGCTGACAGACGCGAGGGAGAACAGAAGCTTATGTCTACTTAACTACAACAAAAACAGTAGAAATATATAAGTAGGTGGATTTGGCAGAAGAGTAATTTTTGAAACTTGCTTTTAAAAATCTAATGTATTCATATATTTTACTAGCTTTGACTGAAAGAGTATAATTTAAGAAAAAATTTTTTAAGTTTATATATTAGGAAACTTTTGAAGAAGCCCTGGTGGTACAGTGGTTAAGCCCTTGGCTGCTAACCAAAAGGTTGGCAGTTCGAACCCATCAGCTGCTCCACAGGAGAAATATGTGGCAGTCTGCTTTTTTAAAGATTACAGATTTCGAAACCCTGTGGGGCAGCTCTACTCTATCCCGTAGGTTCGCTATGAGTTGGAATTTACTCGATGGTGATGGGTTTGAGAAAGCTTTCAAATGGAGAAATTGCTATATGTGGTCATGCCCCAGGGTGCCATACCTTCTGCCTGTGCACATGTTCCTCAGCTACCTAGAGTACTGCTAGCCTCTTCCTCACCTGCTGATATAACTGTGTGTAAATGCTGGACAGTTAAAAAGTAATTTGATTGAATTCATTGCAATGGTTGACTTATTCTAGTTCCCTCGCTTTTGTGAGTCATCTGGGACTGGAGTGTCCATTTGGTTGTTGACGAGAACGTTTGCAAGAGCATACCCTTGTGTTTATATCATGGCAAAGAGCATTGCTGGCCCTCCTAGCTGGAGTTGCTGGAACAGCAGACATGGATACACAAGGTGGTTCTCTCAAAAGGAATCAGAGAGCTATAACCTATTAATATAATCTGTCCTTGCCCAGTAACTGCTCATGTTGGATTCAGCTGCATATTGGGTGAATGTAGCAAGAGTTAGACAAGTGGGGGGTGTGTCCACTCCCATCTTTTATTTATTAGAAATAGTATACTCCCAAGAGACCCACTGAAATAAGGAGTTTCCGTTACAAGGAGGGGACAGTAGGAGACAGCTGTCAACGAAGGTGTTGAAGTGGTAGAGGCTTCATAGCTTAAACAACCTTGTACATGAGTGTCCTCATGGCCTGGCATGAACTTTATTTCCAGCTGGCACATTTTCACACACTAGGGCTGGTATCAGTTTCATTCAGTGCTCTGCCAGTTCCCTTCCACTGCGGCACTCACTTTTCCTTGTGTGCCGTCTGCTTGACGTCTATGGGTCTTTGCTTTGGACAGTTGGTCCCCCCGTTTTGTTGATGCCCTAAGCATGTGCTCACTTTGCTTATTGAGTAATCTGTCCCTGCATATGTGTATCCATTCGGTACTTAACTCCTATTAATAATCTGAGAGGAAATAATTTTCCTGTGCTCAGTATACAAATGAATATTATAATTTGGTATTTTCTCAGGAAAGAAAACTTTCAAAAGGAGGAAAATCTACTGCCAAATAACTCAGCACCTCCTGCAGAACCACAAGATGTGGAAGAAGGTCATAGAAGAGGAACAGCGGTTGGCAGGCATGGAAAAGCAATCCCTGGACCAGTGCCCTCAGCCGCACTCCTCAGAACTGATCCAGGCCATCAGGGAAGAAGAGGAAGAGAAAGGAAAGCAGAGAGCAGAGGAGATCCCAACCCCAAAGCCAAACCAGTGACAATGGGTGAAACAGGCCGTGTTTCCAAACAGATTGACTTGTCACAGACTTCTTTCAAGCCAGCACAACACTTAGACACAACACTGTAGAAATATGAGAAGATGGACAAATAGCTACTGCATTTTGGGATTCTTCGCATTTTATGTGTTTATTTTTACAGTGAGGTACATTGTTTAAACTCTTGCTCAAAGAAGCTTTCACACTGCAACACCAGCTTCTGAGGATTTTTTTTTAAGGAGGAAATATATATGTGTGTGTATATATAAGCTCACACACACATAGATACATGTAAATCATATTCGCACACACACACACACATGCACATACACAGAAAGCCAGGATTACTGGCTCGTAATTTAGTAGCATTCATGTTAAGATATATAGTGGTCACTGTGATATAATAAATCATAAAGGAAAACAAATCACAAAGGAAATGGTGCGGCTTAGCAAGGAAACAGTACAGCAAATGTAGGTTACCAACTAAGCAGCTTTTGTTCTTAACTCTGAGGGATGAAAGTTCCGGAGCATTGTTTGAATTCTGATACATCCTGCCAATACCGTGTGTGTGGACACGCACATGTGTAAGTGTGTGTAAGCGGTGATTGAAAGGGTGCCTGTGTGTATGCATGCTGGTGTGAATGCAGAGAGAGGTTTTCGTAGTTTTAGTCATTCATAGAGTAACTGTAGCAGATGACAGTACATGTGAACAAACAGAAGGAAGCCTATTCTGGGGTGTCTTTGAGAGGCAATCATTCCAAATGCCCTCTTCCATTTAGCTGCAGTAAAGGTTCCTTTGCAGATGGAGTGCATTCATGGGCTGGTTGAGAGGGCCACGTGATTGGTACTACTGCTATGCACCACTTGGAGGCTCTCTACAACCAGCCTCAATCCTGGAGGAAAGGCATTTTCCAATCTAGGTGCCTAATGAATGTATAGAAGGCTGTGGGTCTGTGAGTCTGTGTATCACTCACCTAAGATCAAATCATCATTTAAAGGGATGACATTCTTTACATAAAAACAATTCTAAGGAGCTAGAGTCAGGTCTCTTTATCAGGTTAGAATTCTAAAAGGTCGCTGGAGAAGGTCTGGGAAATTACACTTAATACAGATCTCCTGTGACTTCTTAATTTGCTGAAAATGTGTGTTAGAAAAAGAAAGAAAGGCAAACGGGAATCCCATATGGGGTTTTTAGAGATGGGGGAGAGAATTTCTGCCTAGTGTTTTGGTGTTGTTGACATAGTGAAGGCCTGATCCTTGGCAACTGTTGAAGATTGGCTTTTGGAGGGTAAAGGTCCCACTGACAAGCCCTGGCTGGTATTCCACGTGCGGTATGTCGGGTCAGTTTCTAGTTGCAATCTGGCCCACTGTCATGCTTCTTTTGGCAGGGAAGATCATAGAGCGATTGTTTTGGGATTGGGCTCGTCATTGAAAGTTGTTTTTGTTTTGTTTTGTTTTTGGTTTGTTTTTTTTTTTATCTACACCTGTTTATGCTGTGAGCCAAACCTCTATTTAAAAAGTTGATACTCACTTTCAATATTTTATTCCATGTTATTATATTTGTCGTGAATAGTTATCTTGATGTAAATATACAGATTTTTGTTTTTGTAGATAGTAAACTCTTTACAAAAGAAAAAGGGAAACATTTTTATAAAGTTATATTTTAATCACCATTTTTATACATTTTAGCTCTCTCCAAGCCCAAGAAGAGAATGAAGATTCACTTCCATGGCGGCAATGGGCCACCACTCATCTACCCATGCTAGTTTAAATCATAGTCTGATGTATCATTTTATGCCAATTCAATGAGGATCCTGCAGAGAATCTTTGTTCACTAGTAGCTTTTGCTAACTGAAAGAATTTTGGGTCCATGTCTCCCAGATAAAAGGCTTTCTGATCCAGAAGGTACAGAATTTTTATAATCAGTGTCCATCTCTTCCCAACACTTTTTGGTTGTAACTCTTCCTACAGATCTGTATATGGCCCTTCACATCATCTAAACAATCTTAGCTTGGTAGTGATCTTGACCCTTTATGTCCTCTGAAGTCATAGAATAGTGTTTACGTTAAAAAATGCCTTGTTTCTCATAAACAAATATTGTTCTCTTCTGAAGCAATGATTTTATAATAACCCATGGTATTTTTTCAAATAGGGCAACAGTAATACAAATCAAAAATAAACATTCCTTCAAGACAACTTTTCCAATAAGTAGGACTAATGAGAAAAAGATCAAATGGATGCAGACTTCTACCTAAATAACTAGAATATAGTTCAGTCTTTTTTCTGAGTTAACACCAGGTCTTCATTATTTAGGACTTACTGTGTTCTTTCCCATTTTCTTAGTATTGCCTCTATATCTTCCTGTTTGCAGAAATTACTGTGACTCAAATACATCTCCCCAATTAATTTAACTGTTAACCTTCCCTTCAAGTAAGAGAAGAAAAATAACCCATCATTTATACTTATATACCCCTTTTTTTTTACCCCTTATACCTGATTGCAAATGCTTTTCCCTCTTCCAAATGGCCTACATTTATAAAATAAATATAAATCAAGGAAAAATCTAGGTGTGGAATGACTAGGATGATGGAAAATGCAAAAATGAACTAAACATTTGGGAGTACATAACCATATACTGGCAGCTTTTTCAAAGCTGTGTGACCCCACGTATGAGACGATCTGGCTGCCTCTGTTGGCCTCAGCAAGCTGCCTGGTTTTTGTTTGTTTGCTTTGCTTTGTTTTGTTTTTAGGTACATGAAATGGTAGGAGTAATAGTAGCCACGGCAATTAGAACGTCTTCATTCCAGAATTATTTTCATCAGTCCAGGCAAATTGATTATTAAAACCAGAGTTCAACTGAAAAAAAAAGGGGAGGGGGATGGCTATTCATGAACTGGGTCACTTTCTTGCACACACAAAGAATGCCTACGGATATAAAAAGACACTTTCTGCTAGTGATATTCTCCTCCTCCAGGGTGACAGCAATATTACTGTGTTCACTTTCAGTTCCAGAGCTCATTTCCGGTGGTGCAGGTATATTTGTTGCAACTTACTACATTTTGTATGAGCCTATTCATAGGCACTGTTATATTAACTCAGGTCTTTCAAAAGAAGAAATTTCTAATCCACTTGGGGAAAAGGATAATCGTATAGGAAACCATAAAATCAAAGGAAGGAGAAATTGGAACTGGGTACCTTGATGCCAGTTGATTGCTCTCTGTTAAGTAAAAGACCAAGTATATTTGGATTGTCATTGATGTCATTTTCAGCATGTTAATAGAATCTCTTTCCAGTTATCTACCTAAGCTGACCTTTAGAATATTGTTTCCTCGGTGAAAATACCACTTTCACTTATGTGTGTGTGTTTTTTTTTTTTTAACTAAAATCCTTTCTTCTTTTTTTTTTTCTCCATTTATATAAGACCTGGTTTTGCTCTCAGTAGAAGATAAAGAGAATATCTCTATACAGGGTTATAGCTACACTGGTCTTTATCTGACAATGAAGGAATTTCCTCATATTACTTTTCAGAAACTACCCATTTTCCTAATAACAGAATATCCCATTCTGTCTGTTCTGTTTTGGTAGAATTCCAGAACAAATCCTAACCATTGCAACCACAGAAAAACTAAAGACAAGGGGTTATACGTCATACAGGGTGACAATGTTAGAATAGCTGTATGTAGATTGGCAGTTCCCCCCCCACCCCCCGTCTCCTGCCTCTCTTTCCCAGAGAACTTTCTTTGAAGATAAAAGCTGTGCAAAAGGCGTGAGACTCAGGCCTATCCTTTGTTTAAATGATGGAAAAATATAAATTATTTTCTAAGTAATAAAGATATACAAATTATCATTGTAAATAAAGTCTAACTTTGAAACGACTGTTTTACAAAAGTGAACTATTTGTGTGATGAACAACTCCTAGACTAACAGAGGTGAATCATCCAAAAATCGTTAGTATTCTACTTTGGGAGGAATTTTTGGTGCTTCATGTCATTATAGGAATCTTCACTGTCCTCATTATTTATAGTATTCCTAAAATAATAATGAAAATCACAGTAGGGGTCTTTTTGACCGTCTCTTCTACCCTAACCCTGACTCCCCTTAATGCTTTCCCTGATTTATATGCCATTTTAGAAATAACTACCTTCTCAAGTTGGCAAAAGCTCCAGTAAGCAGAGTTCTGTGAACTGTCATATTCTAGACTAACTCAAGAGTTTCTATATTCTGGAGATTACCAGTTACCGTGTGTGGGGGAAAAAAAAAGAATCAATACAATTTCAAATGCAGATAGCCCAACTTCTGAAGAGGGAGAACTAAATATCTATGTACCTTGAAATCAAACTGAGTTTTTTTTCATTCATTTTCTCTCCTAACATGCAACAAAACATTTATGTCCAATGTCCTAGTTCATTCACTTCTCTCATGATTTCCCCATAATTGAAAGCTATGGATTTTCTGATATTGTCAATCCATTACTCTGTGGAACCAAATTCAGATTTAAGACTTGGAGTCTTATTAGCCATTTTAGGTGAAAAGCATTCCAAAATTAAACTGTTCTTAGAATCCCTAATCAATAGAAAGTATGCCAATTTTTATATCCTAGATTCGTATAGATTTGTTTCCCTAGAAAATATTCACATTCTTACTGAAAATTCAATTAGGGGTGAGTTAATTAAACTAGAAGCACTGAGTTCATTAAACTGCAAACTACAAATTAGAGAACTTAAAGTGGGATTTGCATAAGAATTCATATTTCTACACTAATAAAGCATGATCAGAGAAGAAGAACATATTTCCCAAACTATCTTTGCACCATTGATGCTAGGCAATTTGTGCTATTGCTTAACACCTTTCAATAGTTGAAGTAATGGTGTTTTTAACCTTACCTGGTTCACACTATCAAATCATTCTAACATCAGGTTAATAACAGTGACAAAAAGCAATTGAACACTTTGTCATTAAATATGTTTGAAGATACAAAACTGAAGATTAAGGCTTTTTTTACGTGGTAGAACTCATTCTGCTAATTCAAAAATACAGATGCAGTGTAAATTATTTTAGTGCAGGTGAAACCATTAAAAAGATGGACTTACGTATACATGAAAAGCAAAACTGACTTTTGTAGCATGCTTAAGGCTCTAAAGAGAATCCAGATTTCCTATTTGAAACCAGCTAGTTCTCCATGTCGTGCTTTAAAAGCTAATTACATTCGTAGGTACTGATACCCATGAGTTTCTGATCCCCTAGGTAGTTGCAGAGCACAGAAGAGTCAGCCTTCTTGTTGATAAGAAATGCTGAACATACCCATGAGCAGAGAGATTCCTTCATTGCTTCACATCAAAAAGTGGTACTTTAATTATGGAACTAATTCAGTTTTAAAAAAATTGTTCAAAGAGAATATTATTAAATCATCATATGTAAGTAGTATCAAGAACATTTAAAATTTATGTCTTTGAATTAAAGCTGTTTTAAAATTTTGTTATTCAATTAAAATAAAACCCACAAAATGGCATTTTGTAGTATAGAGATGTTAAATATTTTGATATAATCTGAACTAATATTAAGATATAGAAAACTGGGAAGGAGGATATTTAATATTTTTTTTCTAATGTCATTCATGCCTCAGGGGTGGGGAATGTTTTATGAAGGGCCTGATAAATAAATGAGATAGACAAGTTAACTTAGTCCCAATAATATAGCTCTGATGAAGTGCAAAAAACATAACCCAGGTTTTTCTGAATTATTCTCCCCGAAAGGAGTATATTATCCAGTAATATATCATGGTGTAGGTTGTTGTAAAACAAAATGGCCTATTGGTGCATATTTTACTAAATTCTAACATTTAAAAACCCAAGTACTTCACTGCTAAGAAAAGTGAAACCTTATTCATCTTGACTTTCATACATGAAGCAATGACCTTTTAATAAACCACACCTACTACATCTACCTGCCCAGTATGATCAAATGATAGGTTAGCATTTGATATTCACAAATATAAAATAATTCGTAAAGCTTTAGTGCTTTAACTCAATTTTTAGTGTGTGAAAATACCTACTACAAATGAAACAGAAGCCACAGCAGGGCTTTCCTCCTTTTTCAAAAAGTAAACAAAACAGTGACAAAAAAAATGCAATTCTAACTTAAGAAGAGAGAAGTATGACTGCTCTGTATTGTACTTCTCTTACTCTAAACCAGTAAAGGAAAAATAATCAGAAATTTTCCCCTACCCTAATAATAGGAAGAAGGAATGCCCTTCACTTCTAGTTCATTGTTAAGCACATGGCTCTAAGAAGCAAAAAAAAAAAAAAGGCAGAATTGTGTATTGGGAGTGAACACTACATAAAATTAGAAGGACCATCCCAGGGCACCCCTCCGTCTCTGTGTCAAACCAAATTAGTGAGTGATTACCCTGGAGTAAAATGGCTTTAATGGATCCATATTTCAACCCTGTCTTCCTCTACTACAGTGAGCACTTACGTGTGTTTCTGAATGTGAATTAGAGCTTGGAAACTGCTGCTTGAATACCTTTTGAAGGGAAGAGTTATTTTTCATTCTAGTAATTTTGCTCCTATATAGTGATCGTGGAATACTCAAGATGTTTAATGTGAAACTAAAAGTAATTGTTTAAAAATGTTCCTTCATGTGTATAACTTATTGGCGGATAGAATATCCCCTTCACCTTTCTTTTAAAAATCCATAACATTATTTTTTCACTCAAAATCATATATCAGATATTTCATTTTATCTATTTATAAGCATAACCCAGTACTATAAATTTGCTATCTTTAAATAATAACCCTAACGTTTATACTATATATATATATAATCTCCTGATAGTGGGGTTTTAGTGGCTTGACTTTTAGTATGTATTTGTTAGCTTACAAAAATCACTCATTTTTTATACTCTTTGTAAAATATTTGCATGGGATTTTTACCATATTATGTTTGCTTTTTCATTTGTTCGTTTGTTTCTCCTGAGTGCTTATTTCTTAATATATTCTCACAGAAGAACACACGCCATTTTGTTCAACACGGACAATTTGTTAGTTGACAAGCACTGGAAATAAATATCACTGAAGACTCCACCCCTATATCTCTCCCTAGAGATTTTTTATCATGCAAATCACAAAATACAAATTGGTGCTTTTATAAGTATTCTGAAGCTCTCAATGCAAAATAATGAAGATAAGATTTCTATAATATTAACCCATGCGGCTGAAAGAACTTAGTCTGAATTCAGGGTGCTTTTAGTTTTGATGGGTCTGATTCAGTTTTTGTTGTTAAACTGTATTCTGATTCCTGCTGAAGCAGTCGGTCTGATCAGTCG
Source organism: Loxodonta africana (assembly GCF_030014295.1). Lineage (NCBI taxonomy): Eukaryota > Metazoa > Chordata > Mammalia > Proboscidea > Elephantidae > Loxodonta > Loxodonta africana. Next base: position 117,711,124 of record NC_087345.1, on the reverse strand, counting down.
TTACCTCTATGACAACAAAGTATCATCAGGAAGTTCTAATTAACATGTCCAAATATCTGACTTTTTAAGATATTTGTAAACCAGAGAGTGTTGGATTAACTTGATTTAATGATTTTGAATCGTGATATTTTCAAGTAACTGCCAACCAAAGGTACAGTACAGGAACTGTTATTTGTATATGACAATTTCTAGCAACGTAATTCTCACCACCCTCAACAAACTGGAATAATTTGTTAATTGATAACCATGCAAAATTTACCTAACTTTTAGAAACATGAAGAGTGAGACATTGGAATTTCAGTGATCATTTTGCAATTGAAATAAATATTGTCCTCTCACCTGTATCTTGCACTTAATTTATGTAGCAATACTTAATATCATCCCATCACAAGTATTTGTTAAGTGACTTAGTTAATGGCTGATAAATGTTTTGTAAAAAGTAGAACCTGTACAGAAAAAAAAAAATTAGATGAGTTGTATTTATTTTTATTATTTTTTAGCTTAGACACTATATTGATGCTCCCTTTCTGCCAGAATTACTGGAAGTGCCTCTTGGTTTTATAAATATATATTCAAGATTATTAGAATTATGTGTCACAGATGATCGATATGGATATTACAATGTGAAGATAATGTACAATATAAATATAATTCTGTGGTACCATGTTTGATGTAGTTTTTGTGTAACTCAATGCTCCAGGCTTCTGAAGTCATTCTTTCCTCTTATATCCAAAAACTGTGGTTTGGTGCCCCAGCCTACTCTGTACTGTGAGACATTCCTACAATTTCCAAGGACTCCTAGGGGGCTTATATTCTTATAGTCACATGTCCTTTCCTATCACCGATGAATGCTTAGCCACATTTATCATCATCTAACTTATTTTTATTTTAACTTTCTGGAGCTGTGTCCTTTCTCTAGTCGCTAGTTAGGACCAAAACCAGGATACCCCGATTTCTAGCATTGAGCCTCAGGGTTCCCTAAAATAGACAGTGCTACCTGTTACTACACAATGCTGCAATATAACCTATAAAGATTGTCCTTGGGTATCAAATACATGGAGTCATTTGGTTGGACAGAATCAAAATTAGTTTTGCTCTGCAGCTTTGAAAAACCCCAGAACAGTTTGAACAATTCAAAACACAGAATATTTTTGTTAACTCAAATTAAAAAAAAAAATTTTTTTTTTTTTTTTTTTGTAAATACAGCCCTCAAAAACAAACAAAAAAAAATGTGATTTCTACCCGAAGTGCTCAAGGAATTAATTCTTCAATTTATACCTGTTCATTTCCTCTTTACCTACCAGATAAAATTCCAAAGCTTGATATATTCAAAACTCCCTTAACTTTGGCCCCAAACTATCTCCTCTATACCAAAGGAAAAAAAGAATAACAAAAAATATTGTCATCAAGTCAGTTCCAACTCAGGGAACCCCACGTGTGTCAGAGTAGAATTGTGCTCCATAGTGTTTTCAATACTGATTTTTCAGAAGTAGATGGCCAGGACTTTCTTCCAAGGTGCCCCAGGTGGACTTGAACCCCCAATCTAACATACAGTAGCCCAGCACATTAACTGTTTGTACCACCCAGAAACTCCCTACCCCAGAGGAACCAGGCATTTATCATTTACATTTCTAGGTCTTAGGCAAATCATGGAGCCCTGGAGGCGCAGTGGCTAAATATTCACCTGCTATCCAAGAGGCAGGTGGTTCAAATTCATCAGCTACTCCTTGGAAATCCTATGAGGCAGTACTACTCTGTCCTGTAGGGTCACTATGAGTTGGAATCCACTCGACGGTAATGGGTTTGGTTTGGTTTCTCAGGCCAATTATATCAATGTAGCATTTACATATACACATAAACACATACACAAATGAATTCTTCCAATTACATGCAGCACAACAAGGCAAGATTGTCTAAGTCTTCTTTGTGATTTATCCCTTTCCCAGGGCTTTCCTCTTACAGTGATGCTCTGGTCCTCAGTGCAAGGGAGACAGTAACCAGTCAATCAGCTTAATCGTCCTCTTTCTTTCCTGCAGTTCGGTGCCCTCAAAACTGGTCTTAGGTAAAGAAAGACTAGTTTGTGTGAGAGGGTGTGAACCAGTGAAGATGGTAAGTTCTAATGGAGCCTGAGAACCAGGCCAGAGGAATGCGATGGCCACAACTGCCACCTGTAACAGAAAGCCTCAGAAATCAGATTAGTATGTCCTTGGTCACTCTGGAGTCCCTGAGTGGTGCAAACACTTAACACACTCGACTACTAATTGAAAGTTGACGGTTCATCTAGAGACACCTCAGAAGAAAGGCCTGGCCATCTACTTCTGAAAGATCAGCCATTGAAAACCTATGGCGTGCAGTACTAATGGCATCCCCATGAGTTGGAATAAACTCGATAGCAACTGGTTTCATTTTGGTTTTTTGGTCACACTAATCCATACTCGGTCCAGCTCTACAGCTCATTGCTATGCCCGCTGAACTACATAGGATGGAGTTTGGGGTATGGATGTGACACCAAGACCAATAAAAAGAAAAAAATAATAAAATTAGTTCTTAAGTAATCATAAATCTTTCTGCTTGGTAAAACAGATTTAAGCAACAGTCTTGCTTCTTTTAGTCCTAGAGCTGCTTCATAGCCTGAACATTCTTTCTGACTTTACTGCTGGCTTAAGGAAGGTGCCTTACACACACCTTTTCTGAAATCTGTCATAGCCAAAGTATTTCCTAGCTGCCCAGGCTCTCTGGGATCCTATGGACTACTGGGAACAAGCAGCTGGATGGGACAGCGTGTAGGTGGGGGAAGGCATTGCGTCACACTTTGTAGTTTGCACTCAGGCGGATGGAACAGCTCCTTGAAGTCTTGTTGTTTTGACTGGCTTTTCCCTGACAGATGCCAGAGGTTAACTCACTGAAGGTCTGGTCTCTAGAGACGTTGAAGTAGACAAAGATAACGTATTAGTTTTCTATTTCTGCCATAACAAATTACCACCAGCTTGAAAACTTAAAACAATGCAAATTTATCAGCTCACAGCTCTGTAGGTCAGAAGTTCAAACAGGCTTGGTTGGACTCTCTGCTTTGGGTCTCACAGACTAAAAGCCAGGTGTCCGATGGCCTAGGCTCATATCTAGAGGCTCTGAGAAAGAGTCTACTTCCAAGAGCATTCAGGTTGTTAGCAGAATTCAATTCCTTGCAGTTGTAGGGCTGAGGTCCCCGTTTCCTTACTGGCTGTTCACTGGCTATCTCAGATTCTTAAACTGCCCACGTTCCTCCTGGTGTTGCTACCCACCTCATCTTTAAACCAGCAATGGCATGGAATTCCTTTTTACACCTGGAAACTTCCTGACTTCTGCTACATCTCTTCTGCCTCCAGCTGGAGAAAATCCTCCATTTTTAAGGGTTCATGTGATTTTTACTGGGGCCAAATTATCTAGAGTAATCTCCCCATTTTAAAGTGTGTAAAAGACCTCTTTAAAGTGTTAAAAAGCAAAGATGTCACCTTGATGACTAAGGTGTGCTTGACTCGAACCATGGTATTTTCAATCACCTCATATGCATGTGAAACCTGGACAGTGAAAAAAGAAGGTAGAAAGAGAATTAACGCATTGGAATTATGGAGTTAGCAAGGGTATTGAATATACAGTGTATGCCAGAAGAATGAACAAATCCATCTTGGAGGAAGTACAGATAGAATGCTCCTTAGAAGAAAGGATAGTGAGACTTGGCTTTGTTTACTTTGGACACGGCGTCAGGAAAAACCAGTTGCTAGAAAAAGACATCAGGTTTGGTAAAGCAGAGGATCAGTGCAAATGAGGGAAACCTTCCATGAGGCGGATTGACACTGTGGTTGCAGCAATGGGCTCAAACGTAGGAACAATTGTGAGGATGGCAGAAGACTGGGCAATATCTTGTTCTGTCCTAAGTAAGGTTTCCATGAATCAGAGGCGACTCCACGGCAACTAATCACAACAATAACAACTTTAATTACACCTTAATGGGTTGATCAGGGTGATCTCATGAGGAAGGCAAAACTTGAGCAAAGATAGAGAGTGGACAGGGAGCAAGCCTTCTGAATTGGAGGAGAGGGAAATTCTGTAGCTTACGGAAAGTCCTGGAGCAGAGATAAAAATTTGGGATTCACGCACTAACAGCTTTTAGTTAAAATTCAGTTATGGACATTTTGAAACACATTCCAATTAAAGAACGTAGTATAATGAACCCTAGGTACCTGTCACTGAGCTCAAACTATTGATAACGTACGGCCGACCTTGTTTGCGGGCATTGGTGGTTCAGTGAGAGAATTTTCATCTTCCATCTGGGAGACCTAGGTTCAATTCCCAGTTAATCCACCTCATGTGCAGAGACCACCTGTCTGTTAGTGGTGGCTTGTATGTTGCTACGATGCTGAATAGGTTTCAGTAGAGCTTCCAGGCTACAGCAGAGGAGAAAAAAAGGCAGGTGATCTACTTCTGAAAATCAGCCTGTTAAAACCCTATGGATCACAATGGTCCGATCTGCAACTGATCATGGGGATGGCTCAGGACCTGGCAGTGCTTTGTTTTATTGTTCATGGGTCACCATGATTTGGGTGCTAGTAGTAAACAACAATTTTTGTTCCATCTTACGGGGTTTACATTCACTTTACCTAAAGTAACTTGTCTTTGTCCTTGGTACCTGAGGGATGACTCTAAACCCTTAGTTTTTCCTGAGTAGTTGAGATGCTTTGTTATCTAGGGGCCACGAGATCACACCTGAAAGTTTACGCTAATGAGGTGACTCAAGCGGGGGCTGGCCAGGCAAGAAAGCCTACCTGTTGATAACAGCTGACAGAAGTGGATGTGGGCTGATGCAATCAGTGATAACTATGTAATGAGGCCCCAATAACAAATCTGGACACAGAAGCTCAGTGGGGTTCCTGGCTGGTGAAAGACATCAACACACATGGTAGGGACAGCGTGTCCTTCAGGAAATGAAAGCCCCATGTAAGGAAACCTCTCATGGAAACCCTGGTGGCGTAGTTGTTAAGTGCTACGGCTGCTAACCAAAGGGTTGGCAGTTCAAATCCACCAGGTGCTCCTTGGAAACTCTATGGGGCAGTTCTACTATGTCCTATAGGGTTGCTGTGAGTCAGAATCAACTCAACAGCACTGGGTTTTTTTTTGTTTTGTTTTGTTTTTTTAATAATGATCTCAAATCCTGTAAGGTAAAAGTTACTACTATGATTTAAAATATATATGTGTGTTGTTGTAGGGTGCTGTCGTGTTGATTCCAACTCATAGGTACCCTATAGGACAGAGTAGAACTGCCCCCATAGGGTTCCCAGGGCTGTAATCTTTATGGAAGCAGGCAGCCACATCTTTCTCCCAAGGAGTGGCTGGTGGGTTCAAATCACTGACCTTTTGGTTAGCAGCCAAGTGTGTTAACTATATATGTATAAGCATTCGTAACATGAACTTAGAAATATGTCTACCTTTGTAGGGCTCTCTAATATTAACCATAAGTCATTAGAAACCTGCAAGTCATAGGAAAGCTATTTAGAAATTTTCTTAACTTAGACACAGAAACAAAGCAGTATGTGAAGAATGTGGTAAACAACCTTTAAGTTGACTTTGACGTAATAGTTGTGATAAACAAGACATAACATGGTTTATCTTTGTAAACTACCCTTGAGACATAAGGCTAAACAACCTCTCTAATATCTAAATTGAAGAAAAGATGTGTCATTTGACTAATCCCTAACCCTGGAGAAAAGACATAACGTACTGTCTTTGACATCACATTGGCCCTTACGTGTGGAGCCAAGGTGACAAGTTCACGTATAAATCTTAAATTTCTGCTTACTTGCTGAGAGAAGACTAAGACAAGCATGAGTGTCTACTGAGTCTCTGCCTGTCACCGTCTACCTCAGACCCTGCCTACAAAGGACCTTCCCCAAGTTCAAGTGGTGAGTAAGCTTCCTTCTGGGACCTTTCATTAATGATAAAAGCCTGAAGTCTAAAGATTTGGACTCGAGCCATTGAACTAACGTTGTAGTTGTTAATCCTGATTCTCCAGTTCTAAATGAATGTTTTGAGGTCTTACTTGTGTGCCTTGCCATAACTACCTTGCGATAAACTAAACAAATTTATGCATGTCAAACCTGAGTATCTCTCTATCAATTTTCTAAGATAAAATCCTACAGGACGTTGCCCTATTTGTCTCTTCAACACACTGATCCTGAGTTTTATGCTTAATTTTTTTTGTTGCTGTCAAGTTGGCTCAGACTCATGGCAAACTTATGTACAGCTGCTGAAACACTGCCCAGTCTCACACCATCTTCAGGATCATTGGTATGCTTGAGTCCATTGTTGTGGCCACAGCGTACAGCATATTGAATTATAAGTAAAGCACTTCTTGTGAGTTCTGTGAGTCATTCTAGTGAATTATCAAACCCAAGGGAGTAATGACAGCCAGCAAGTCAGAAATGAAGGGGACTGGGAACCCCTGATCTTATGGCTGGTATCCTGAGGGAGTTGAGGGAATCTGCCAAATTTATAGCCAGCAGGTCAGAAATGAGGGAGCCCAGAGGGTCCTGAGGTTGCACTTGGCATCCTGAAGGGGTAGAAGAAAAACACTTAATTTTTAGCCAGCTGGTCAGAAGTGAGTGGAGCTCTCGGAATTCCCAAGCTTGCAGCTGGTCTCTGAAGTCTTGAGCCTACTTGGCAGTCTGGGGGATTGTGTCCTTTAACTTGTGAGATCTGACCTAGCTCCAGCTGGTTAGGGTCAGAGGAAGAAGTGCTGCATGTACAGCTGGTGTCAGAACAGAAATAGAATAAAGTAGGACAGAACTGATAATAGATTGATTTGACATTGCAATTGAGCTGTACAATTTGGTGAGAGAAAATTGAAATTTGACTTTTCCTTGTACACTAAACACTTCCCCCCAAAATTATTTTGAAAATATCCAACATGTCATATAATTTTATCTGTAAATAGTTCAATATTTACCACTGAAAGGTAAGTGCCCTTAAATAGAACAGTGCTTTTATCATCTCTAAAATAAATAACAAAACCCCTTAATACATCAAATATCCATGCAGCATTCACATTTCTGAGGTTATAAATCTTTCAAGATTATAAAATCTTCTTGTTACAGATTTTTATTTTTTTGAACAGGTATGCAAACAAGGGTCATACATTTTAATTGATTGAGTCAATTAGTAAGTCTCTTTTAATATTATTCTCTCTCTCTTTTTTCCTCTCATGATCTTTGTTGGGAAAAATTAGTTGTTTTTCCTAAAGACATTCGGCCCTTTGGATTTTTCTGATTTCACCTTTATAATGTCATTTAACATGTTCCTTTCTTCCCTGTGTATCCTGTAAACTGATAAACAAAACCAAAAACAAACCCTACACCATTGAGTGGATTCCGACGCATAACAACCCTACAGGACAGAGTAGAGTTGCCCTATAGGGTTTCCAAGGAGCAGCTGGTGGACAACTACCAACCTTTTGGTTAACAGCCAAGCTCTTAATCACTGATAAAAACAAAAAAATCAAACTCGTTGCCGTCGTGTAAATTCCAACTCATAGCGATCCTATAGGACAGAGTAGAACCGCCCCGTAGAGTTTCCAAGGAGTGCCTGGTGTATTTGAACTGCCAACATTTTGGTTAGCAGCTGTAGCGCTTAACCACTACTCCACCAGGGTTTCCTAATCACTGATAATATATAGGTCTAATTTTAAAAAGAAAAAAAAAATTTTTTTAAGCTAGATAAAATTAGTTTTGTTTGGAGGTAGCTAGGTAGACTGCTTTAAGAGTAGTGTTTTAAACTTTTAACTTCAATCAACGTGTTTAAAATATCTGGCCATTTCCCTTGTGATATTGTCCATTGATGACCACTGCAAAACTCATTAATTCATTGGGTATTTATTTGTTGGAATACTTCTATAAAGAGATTTTGCCTTACTCTATTCTTTGGTGTCATTTATGAATATAATGAATAAGAAAGGCAGGATAAATGCATAATGTTTCCAATAATGTTCCAGTTTTCAAAACACTGAAATGATTCCTTAAAATCATCCAAAGCTGACATATGACTTTTTGGAATGTCCTTAGAAATTCAAGAATATAAATATTTTATGTGCTTCAACAATTACAGTTATTATTCTTATTGATGCTGAAATGGTCCTGTATTAGGCTAGTAGGTGTTTGTTTGCGTTGGCTGAGTCCTTTGGGCACAACCTAATCTTCAATGTCTTGTTGATTTCTAGTATGACAAAGGTATTCCAGGCTCATCTAATATCCCCAGATCTAGTATCAGTCATATATCAAGGATCCATGGTTCCTTTTATTAGGAAATGGTATTTAGAGACCCGAATTCAATGCTAGTGGTGCTCATTGCTACTTGGTTGATCATTGTTTCTAGATCTTTTCAGTGGAGAGAGTTAAGAAATCTGGCTATATCTATAGCTTTAAACAAACACACACATGTACAAAAATATAAAAATATTTAATGTTCAGAAACTCCTAATGCAAATTTTGCACAATAAAAATTTTTTTAACCTATTTGATCTGACATTTTAGATGGTATTTAACAACTGCAAGACTGGATCACGTCATTAATGGAGTTAAGAGTACATAGAGCAGAGAAGATATTCCAAGGACTGAACTGTTCTACACTCCAGCAATGAAGACTAAAAACAAATGACCACTGAGGAAAAAGGAAGATTAAGGGAGTGTGGTGTTACAAAAACCAAGAGAAGAAAATGTGTCAGAGAGAAGGTAGAATCCATGGTATAAAATTCTGCTAACAGGTCAATTAAAATGAGATCTGAAAATTGACCACTGGTTTTATGAATGTGAAGATCTTTAGAGTTATTAATAAAGTAGTTATAGTGGAGTGGTAGACTTGGTAGAAAAGTAATTGGAGAAGAAGAATGGAGATAAGGAGTGTAAACTAAATCTTGGCCTTAGGTGAAGGATTATTCATCTATAAGAAGAGAAGGGAAGACAAATAATACAAATACATACATAGGTGGAGAGTAGATGTGGTGATGGAAGATGGTGAAATTTCTCTCCTGATTGTTTCTATTTCATTAGGGAATTCTTTAAGCAAGGTCATCAGCTGATAGTGAGGTAGGGAAAGTAATACTGAAGTTTTGAGAAGAGACATCATCCAGGAGAGATTGAGAGTGATTAGGCCATTAAAAGGTATGTTTAACATCTTTAAGACCCAGCGAGCTTAGTAGTCATAAATTTGAAATAAGACCTGATAGCACATTAGTGAGTTGTTCTTCAGTGGCTTAAAACAATGTTAATGAAATCATGGAGTAGCCAGGGAGTTGGTTACAACCCAGATGAATTTTGCCAAGGAAGAACAACAAATTGAAGGAGGAACAAAGGAAATGAGGGTGCACAGAAAGGAATGATTAAAAGGATTGCATGAAATGATTGCATTTGGTTTTCAGGACGCAGTGAGGCCAAAGGACATTTGGGAGTTTCAGTATTAGAAGAAATAATCTGGAAATTCAGAAGGTGTTGGTTATAGAATAGGATAATGGAAGTTGAAATTATGGAGGGTGTGTAGAGTTTGATAATCCCAAAGTTTAGAGCAGGGGTTGGCAAACCATGGCTTGTGAGCTAAATCTGATCAGCCATCTCTTTCTGCAAATAATTTTTTTTTTAAACAATACTATACTCATTCATTTATGTATTATCTATGGTTAATTTTACACTATAATGGCAGAGTTCAGTGATCATAACAGAGATTGCATGACCCACAAAGCCGAAAATATTTGCTATTTGACCTTTTGCAGAAACAATTTGTGACTTCAGGTCTAGAGTATGAAAGTGGGAATGAGTGGCTGAGGTAGGATATAATTCAATGTAAGGCTATTTATGAGAAGCTCGGAACAGCATGTAAAATATTATGTACATTCAAAAGAGTAATGTTAAGTGTTGGCTACAGAGATTTAAAAAGGAATCATGTTAGAGAAAGGATTTGAACAATTTAGAAATACACCAAATTACACTCTCAGGAAAGAATTGCATGCCTTGGTAAGGGAAAGTAGGCCCTTGCGGTTTTGCTCGTAAATACTGTCTCTCCTTTAATATATTAAACAACATAATTAAATGTATATTAAATATTATACCAAGACATGCAGTTCTTTTCTGAAACTGTAATTTGGTCTCTTTCTACAGCATTCAAATCCTTTCTCTAACATGATTCCTTTTCCGATCTCTGATGTTCTTGTTGTTAGGTGCTGTTGAGTCGGTTCCAACTCATAGCGACCCTGTGTGCCACAGGGCAAAACATTGCCCAGTCCTGTGCCGTGCTCATAATCATCATTTTGCTTGAGCCAATTGTTCCCGTGTCAATCCATCTCCTGCAGGGACCCCGTTGTTTTTTGTTTTGTGTGTTTTTTTTTTTTTTCAGTAAAAACTGTTTTACAGAGGAAGAAGTTGAGACAGTAACTAAGTTAAGTGAGTTACCCACAGTCACAGTCATTTAACAATACAGTGTATCTTAGGCTGGGTTCTCCAGAGAAGCATAGAAATATATATATATAGAAACAGAGATTTATATCAAGGAAATGGCTCACGAGTTTGTAGAGGCCGGAAAGTCCCAATCTGTGGGTCATGCTTCAGGCTCTCTTGACTCACATAGCTTCAGTGGCTGGTGAACCCAAGATAAGCAGGTCAGACAGCAGGCCTCTAGCTCACAAGCTGCTAACTCAAGTCCCAAGAACCAGAGGCGAGATGAACAGGAGCCAGCTGCAGGATCCAGAGCCAAAAAAAGCCAATGAGCTTTGCCAGAAACTCCACTTATATTGGATGCAGGCTACACCCCCAAGGAAATGCCCTTTCAACTGATTGGCTACTCATAACAGATCGCATCATGGAGGTGATTACATTATTACATAGCTAGTAAACTACGTCTTAACTACCAAACTACTGAGAATCATGGCCCAGCCAAGTTGACACACAACCTTAACCATCACACAGTGGATCTTGGATAATTCCAGTAGCATATTCATTTATTAGCATAAACCAAATGCAAGCCAATACTGCTCAAAATCCTCTAAAACAGTTCTCTTGTTAAAAGAATTTATTAGAATTATAGAATTTCTCAGTTAAAGAGGAGTTTTTATTCCTTGGAATTTGGTTGAATAAACAATTGAATGCCAAAAATTCTGTTTTTTTTTTTTTTTTTTCTTCTTCTATTTTCAAGACTCCTAGAATTGTGGTTGTGAGCAACTGAACATGTATCCTTGATAATCACCTCTTTCTGGAAAGAACTTCAGAGCCTTGATTCTGACCTAATATGCAGTCCGTGCAGTGTCTAGAATCCCAATGCAGAGATTTAGCCCAAGAGCCTTTTAAAAAAAAGAAGGATCCCAGTGATGTCCCCAAATTGTGGCTGGCTTAAAAAATTTCTTGGAAGGAGAAGGAGGGATATTTGTTACAGACTTCCATCCCTCCTTCTGCTCCTGTTACCTTACCCTCTGCACCCCTGCAGAGCTGTGTTCTCTGGGATCAGCAAGTAAGATCACAAGTGGTCTTTTTTTCCACTCTCTCCCATAAAGAAAGCTTTATCACGTGTGGCCTTAAACTTGCAGCAAATTGCAAAGAAATGGCTCAAAGGCTTCAGCTCTTTTTGTGCCCTGAGAGCTGAGATGCACGTCAGTGGCTTTGCCAGCCTGGCCAGTTCTCTGCACACTGCCAGAGAAAAGAGGCCAGGAGGAAAGAGGAAAGGCACAAGATTGCCCAGGGGCGAGACCATGCCCTTCATCTTCTTTTTCCCATAACCTATTCTAATTCTGTGTCCATCCAGGCTCTCTTCACCTGACAAAACTGCTGGGAACTGTTGTAGACTTCACCTGAGTTTCCTCTTTTAGTCTGAGGAGTGTGGTTTTGCCTGAGTTCACTGAGGGTCACTGGCTGTCTTTGGTCTCCACCTCCAGGTAAGAGTGTTTTGTGATGATTACACCGGATTCTTACTTACACGTGCCTTTGTGTCCTATCCGTAAAACTTCTCATTGGAATTTGATGGTCCCCTTGTTAGGTTAGTGAGAACAGAAGAAGAGGTGGGTTAAAGAAGTTAGGTAAACTCAGATCTGGGTTCAAATTTGACTCTGATACTTGTTAGTTGGGTAGCCTCTGACAAGTCATTTCTTGGAGCCACAGTACTTTCTGTATGGTGGCAATTATACCCAATTTGTGGTGTTGTTTTGAAGATTAGAAATAAAGAACATAAGCCACCGGGCACAGAAATAGTGCTTTCTGAATCTGATAAGTAAGATCTGTGGATCTGACACAAATAATTATTTGAATTGTGGGGGTCAGCTTTCTAAGCAACACACACTACTTAACAAGTATCATTATGGTTATTTTTTAGACCATTCCAAGGGAGGGGTCCTGGTGTTCAGGAGACTAGCTAGTACAGATGTGTTTCTCAAGCAAGATGATACAGAAGAGAGAGTGATGGGAAGTGGCTGCCTGTATAACTGTCTTTGCAGCTGCCTTTGAAGGCTGCTGGATAGATCCTAAGTCAATAGACCAGGGCACAGAGGTTCAGAGCTGCTGTCTGATCCAACTACAACCTTTCCAAGCCACCTGCACTCTTTGAAGACTGAAGGATTGGTTTCAAATCTATGTCAGCAGAGAATTTGATTTTTTTTTTTTTAAGCTGAAATTAAGAAAAGCTGCTTGGCCTGATTTTCCTTGGCTTCCAGAAAGAGTTACACTCCAACCCAGGGTGTCATATAAAAACTTTGCCATAAGTCTTTTCCTGGATTATTCTATTCAAGTGGCAGAACTAAGGTTTTCCAAATGCAAAGCCTTATAAATAACTGTATGTTCTTTTTCTGCTTCTGCAATTGCAAAAAAAGAGAGAGCCTGCAGGCTCCTAGAATCTTTCTATTCGTGCCACTGTGCTTCCTTTCCCCTCCTTTCTTGCGGGGGGAATACGAAGCTTGATGCTCATAAACTATAGCTTCCTTGTAATATAATATACCTGAGACAATTTGCCTGTTAGCCATCGAGATGGAATTACGTGTTCAGTAAAGCTGTACAGTGTCAATAATTTCAGCTGGATATTATTTTGCCCTAACACAACACTAATTAAGATGACAATAGTTCTCTTGTTTTTGTTATCACTTCTCCTTTCTAATTAGGGTGATTTTTGTGTCAATATCTCTACATATAATAACACTTAATATATTTTAGTGCTTTAATGTTGTTGTCAAATGATTTTTCCCCGTCTTTAATATTAACATTTTAGCTGTAACACTTGGAATTTTTTAAAGATAAATTTAGTGTAAGTGGGAGTATATTTTAGGATTAAGCAATTTACTTGCATTTTTCAGTAATGTGCTTTAATATTATGACTGATAAGAAATAATATGATACCTGAATCCCTAAATCAGTAGGCTAACTTGAATTATATAGTTTAATTCTTGGAAGGAGATTGCATTTTAAACTATAACTTTTGTTTTGTATTTTTAAATCTTTTTAGTATGTACATTTCTCATGTGGTAATATCAAGCTTTTATTATTTTTTCTGCAAGAAATATGTGTTTGTTGTATAAAATTAGAAAATATGGATACACAAAACATCTTTAAAAAAAACTTCTGTGATGCTCCAACCAGAAATAATCATTGTTAACTTTTTGTTTATAAGCTTTCAAAAGCTTTTGTTTCTATGTATATACATATGTGAATGTGTTTGTTTTCTTATAAAATAAGGAATTAGATATACTGTTTTGTAGAATGCATTTTTAAAATTATCTCTGTGATAGACATAGTTTTATATAATTATATTTACTTTTTACGCTAATCTCTAGTGGCTACAAAAGATTTCATTGCATGGATATAGCCATAATTTGTTGGACTTTTGGATCATTTAATTGTTTTTATTTATTTATTCCTTATAAGCAATGAGTCCCTCCAGTAGTCTGATTAAAGGTCCTGAGCAGTTCCAAAGTCTAGAAACCTATTTAACATTGTACAGCCCAATGTTTCTCAAATCTTCTTTCTATTGTTCTGGGAGAGTATGGTCCTGGAGAAGTTGTTACAGGTGTTGTTAGCTGCCCTTGAGTCAGGCCCCGATTCATGGCAGCTACGTGATGCTCAGCAGAATGACATCCTTGTGTTTCAGTCAGGAATGCCTACTGAGTTTTATTATACTACATCTACTGAGGTTTTTTTTTCATATTGAATTCTTAATGGAATGACTTAGGCTAATAAATTTCCTACTCTTAACTAATTATTGCATTTTAAAATAAATCATTATTTTAGAATAATAACTAATTTTGACTTGTTAGTTAGTATTTAGTTTGTGGGCTTGGTCTAACGTTTTCCCTTTTGTGGTATCTTTATCAGATTTTGTTATCAAGATAATCCTCACATTGTCAATTGAATGGAGACTATTATCATCTGTTCCCATTATCTGCTGTCTGTTTTTGAAGGATAGAGCACTCTTGTTACATCACATGTCCTTTGTCATCTTTTTTAGGGGTAATTTTAGAGTATTTTTTTCAATGTTTTCCTTGGCTATTTTACTCTTCTGATTGGTGTCAATACAGGTAATTACTATTTGATAGATGGTTATTCATTTTTTCCAAGACTTCATAGTTATTTCTATTGTAGTGCATAATTTTTGTCTTATACTCCTAAACATCTGTTTTTATATATCCTTTATATCCTTGTGTTTTGTCATTTGCACTTCATTAACATCAGCCCTTTTTGTGTTTTTTTTTTTTTTTTTGCTTTTCTCTTGCACTCACTTTTCTTTCCTTTTGAAAAAATGTTTAATTTTAAATCAAAGCTATGCAAGTTAATGAAGTCAAAAGAAACCCTAAAGGTGTAGTGGTTAAGAGCTACGGCTGTTAACCAAAAGGTTAGCAGTTTGAATCCACCAGGTGCCCCTTGGAAACTCTGTGGGGCAGTTCTACTCTGTTCTGTAGAGTCACTATGAGTAGAAATTGACTCAATGGCAACGGGTTTTTTTGTATGTATGAAGTCAAATAGTCTACAGGCTAGTAATAATTTTTTTAAGCTTCCTGCCTTACCCTTTCTTGACGCATTTCCCACTCCCTGGAGGAATCCACTTTTAAATTGTTCAGGTATTTCTTCTGAGGTTTACCTCCATATTTTAAAACAGAGTGATTAAGTGATTATGCTGCTATTTACTATTATTTTTCAGCATAAGCTGTTATCTACAAACTAAAACTATGAAAGATGAGGTTTAGTAAATACAGAACAGCATGAACTCCATTGCATAAGCTCAGAATGATATCCACATAGGCATAATAAGCCTGAATTTACATTACAGTACATGCAATTTTACTCTTAATGCTATTGCTTTAGTTAGTGTAACAAAGATATAGAAAATTTCCATTAACATACGATCTCATCATCTGATGATTATTTAGGTTGATCCATAAATTAATTTATATTTGAATCCCTTGACTTAGATTGAGAGGTCCCTAGATGGCACAAATGGTCTGTACTTGACTGTCAACCTTAAGGTTGGTGGCTCAAACCCACTCACTGGCACCCTGGAAGAAAGGCCTAGCTATCTACTTCAATAAAGATTATAGCCAAGAAAATTCTATGGAGCAGTTCTACTCTATAACACATGGGGTCACCATGAATCGAAATCAACATGATGGCAACAGGTTTTGACTTAGATTGGTTTATCAGATAGGCAATGAGCTATGCTGAATCCTGAAGAAGTGGAGGCATTGGATGTGTAAATATTGATATAAACAAGGAGAAAACAGGGTTAGCATATGTGATGGTGCTGAGGGCTTGGTAGAGACAGAAGAGTGAGGGGACTCATAGAACCCTACAGGACAAAGTAGAACTGCCCCATAGAGTTTTCAAGGGCCACCTGGTAAATTTGGACTGCCAACTTTTTGGTTAGCAGCCATAGCTCTTAACCATTACACCACCAGGTTTTCCAAGAGGAGGGTAGGAAATGGAAATACAGGAAGGGAGGGTGCCTTCCTTACTTTAAGGCACGCCAAAGACTGTGGTTTCAGCTGAATTACGTTATGCGACTTCTTTACTTCTCATGCTAAGATGATACACAAGCTAGTTTATGTCTTCTTACCTTATTTTAAGCCTTACTTTGGGTGTTACTGAACTATGGGAATCACAATGTGCCTATAGTGATCTACGATGGGTGTTACCTCTTTCCATCCTCTCTGCTGAGAAGATGGATTTAAAGGCTTAATTCTAATGAATCAATACGCAAATGATTGAATCCCTCTTCTTCCTTTCCTGCTTGCTTCTACTTTAAGCTGGCAAGACCACAAAGCTAGCAAAATTCTGCCTCGTTATTTATTC
The DNA here is from genome assembly GCF_030014295.1 of Loxodonta africana. Taxonomy (NCBI): domain Eukaryota; kingdom Metazoa; phylum Chordata; class Mammalia; order Proboscidea; family Elephantidae; genus Loxodonta; species Loxodonta africana. The sequence continues at coordinate 117,694,796 of NC_087345.1, read as the reverse complement.
CAAAGGCAACATTTAAATTTATTCTTTGCCATAATAAGGCTTAAACCGAAGGGGTTGAGAAAGAATGCTGGGCTAAAGTCTCAGTAGCAAGATCAGTTAATCGAATATCCTGGTAGATTTTAATTGAAAATTTTTGCCAATTTACCATGGCAACAAAAGGTAGCTTCACTTTAAAATTACATCTATTGAATTGTGGTCTACTGTAAAATAAAAATACTTAGTGAATTTTATAGGTTTGTATTATTATTTTTTTTTACTTTTAAAATCAATTTTAACAGATCAGAGTCAAGAAACATTTTCATAATGGATACTTCACCCAAAGAAAATATCCAGTTATGCTGTAACACTTCAGTGCAGCCTGTTGGAAGCCCTTCCTTAAAAACAGACTATCCCTGCCCAGAGGAAAAACAACCATGCTGTGGTGAGCTGAAGGTAGAGTAACAATTATGTGGAGTAGAAGCTCTTGGTTCTCTATCCTAGTATCTTCATTATATGTAGCTAGAAGTGAGAATTTTTTTTTCCTTTTTAAAAAACAAACTTAGGTATAATTTATTAACACCATATCTTAGCACTCAGTGAAAGCAATCTCTACCTAATCTTGTAGGTGAAATTATTAACTAGTGCTTTCCTACATGGAGTTGCTATGAGTCAAAATCAGCTCCAAGGCATCTAACAACAACAAGCTCATTTTAATGCTTCTCTTAAAGAAAAAGGAGACAGAGAAAACTGATATTTGTTGAGCATTTACCATATACCAGATACTGTACTCTGCACAGTTATAGTATCTAACCTATGAACAACCGTGTTATTCACATTTTATAAATGAGAAATTTGACTTTCCTTGTCACACTGTAAGTGACAGACCTGCATTTTAGTAGGTATTTTATGTGACTCATATAAATGCTAGCTTGCCGTGTTGATACTTCATAACACAGCCAGGCCTAGCAAAAGATACAATCTAGGTATCAAAGAAGTGTTTTGCATTGGAAAAGAATTTAACTTAAATAAGTTAAATAAGAATTTAACTTGAGTTTGAACTTAAACACAAGGAATGTTAGTTCTGTTTTTTCAATCTAATAGTATATACCCATTTCCATCAAGTCAATTTTGACTCATAGTGACTCTACAGGACAGAGTAGAATTGCCCCATAGGGTTTCCAAAGAGCAGCTGGTGAATTCGAACTGCCAACCTTTTGGTTTGCAGCCAAGCTCTTAACCACTGCGCCACCAGGGCTCCCAGTCAAAGAGTAGTTCTACTTTTTCAGTCTATTACAGCACGGTGCACATATCATTATTATGAAACACATAATCATGAGTGCTGGATTTGTTATTAGATACTACGCGTTTGGCTTATAGTGTTCATTTGTTTTATTTTCTTATCTGTGAATGGCTCCTTTTCTTTGCCTCACCACACTGAATCTTCTTTTCAAAGCAAGAGTTCTTTGAATGTCTCTTTTGGGGACTGGAGGTGGGGCCAGAAGGGAAGCAAAAAAAAAAAAAATTAAACTTACATTTTGAAGGTCTGTTATTTCCAAGAGAGGTTGAGCTTTTATAAATCTACGTGAACTTCAGGCTGAGGGTAAACCTACAGCAGTGCTTTAATTTAACCTTAATGATAACAAGCTTAACACCATTTTATGTTATTCTTAGTTTGTGTTGTAAAAGGATTTCTGAGAATGGAAACAAAGTTAAAAACAATACCAGAAACTTAATACTCAATCAACAGTTCAAGGATTGAGAAACATACAGCCTAAACCATATGTTCCAAAGAAATGTGGCAGCATGGGGTGGGGCAGGGGGAGGCGGTTATACAGTCAGGGGGAAATAAAGTAGTCCAAGAAGTCAGGGTGGTTTTAGCTGGTTTTTCAGAAATTCATTAAAATGTCTTTTGAGATAATTTCTTCTCTGAAATGTTAGTTTGCTTAAGAATACAAATGTGGAAGGTCTGAGGGGGTTAATCCCTGCTGAGTGACTCTCAGATAGCCAGGCGTCTGCTTGTCTGGAATGTAGGAGTTAGAGAGCAGGGACAGTTGATTATACATAAATCTGCAGAAACAAGCTAACTACTATTTCTAAAAAGCTAAGGTACTTATTATCTTTTGCCTTGTGAGACTAGGTAGCAGCCATGCTCTTCCAGACTAGACATAAATAACTCCATCTTTGTTTTTAGCTTCCACAGGCACAGTATTGTTCTTTTCATCTTTTTGTTTATTAAGCCTCCAATTGTGTGTTAAACTGGATTCAGACTGTGACGTGTCACCTTTTCCAGGTGTTTCTTGGTGCATTGTCTTTCGTTTACTTTGCCAAAGCATTGACAGAAGGCTATCTGAAGAGCACCATCACTCAGATAGAGAGAAGGTTTGATATCCCTTCTTCACTGGTCGGAGTTATTGATGGTAGTTTTGAAATTGGTAGGTATTGCGGATGCCCAACATTATTTTTAAGCTCAAGGTTTCTAGGCACAGCTAAACAACGTTGTCGTTGTATTCCATTCTCTGCTAAGAAGTCTATTTGGAAAATCTTGTTTGGACAAAATTTGCCATGACCTGTGTCAGAAGCCCTGGTGGTGTAGTGGTTAAGTGCTATGGCTGCTAACCAAGAGGTCGGCAGTTCAAATCCACCAGGTGCTCCTTGGAAACTCTATGGGGCAGTTCTACTCCATCCTATAGGGTTGCTATGAGTTGGAATCGACTCGACAGCAGTGGATTTGTTGTTTTTTTTTTTTTTTTATGTTACGGTAGATTGCTCTCTCAGGGCAATGAACAATAAGTTCCCTCCCCAGGAATTCGTTGTATGATTCACACAATTTAGATCCCAATCAGAATTAGAGGCTTCCCTGCATGAAAAAAATGATGAAATGTTGATGGTATTTTGAGTTAAAAGTATGGGGAGAGCCTCTTTACAGAACAGTTATATGTCCTGGAGGTCCTATGATTCAATTTTTTAAATTTGGAAGAGTCTAAATGGACTCTAAAAATTTATCACAATGATTTAAGAAGTTAAACTGTAAAAGAGGTTTCCATCCAATGACTAGACAGAAGAGAAAAGGGATTCAGTGAACAAGAACACTAGATCAGAGCAGGCAAGAAAAGTTCTACTCACAGGTGTCTTTGATTAGCAATTGACTTCTTGAAACTTGAAAAGACCGAGTAATTTGGGGAGTACTTGAAAAGTGTAATCCCAGTTAGTCTACTTCCTTAATTGATAAACTGATGAGGTTTAATTTTTTCTTGAAATAAACAAAATAGTACCCTCTGCTGTCCTTACTGTCTGTTGGGACTCAGAGATACGGCATAGTAAATCTCTAATTGCTCCAGGTTCACCTTCATCTGAAGAACTTTCAGAAAACTGAAGGGATTTTTCCTACTGCTCCACAATTTATGTTTTTAGTTTATGCTAAATATATTTCCATCCACCATTCAGTTTGCTGTACTGTGGTGGCTTGACACTAGATGAATTGAAAGTGGCTACGACAGGCTCAAACATAGCAAGGATTGTGAAGATGGCACTGAACCAGGCAGTGATTCATTCTTTGTACATAGGGTCACTACGAGTAGGAACCTACCTGACGGCACCTAGCAACAACATATATTTCCATTTATACTCTGAATGTCACATAAGGAATCAAAAGATCTAACAGATTAACTTTTGCCTTCAGGCTCTTGCTTCCCAAATCTGTCTTTCATCATCCTATACCAGAGGAAGCTTTCTAAATTCAGTACTAATCAAACTTTAATATGCATACAAATAACTGGGCAATCTTGTTAAAATGCAGATGCTGATTCTGGGGGGGGGGGGTATAATTTTACATTTTGAACAAGCTCCAGGTGATAGGAATGCTGATAGTCTATGGATCACAGTTCTGTAGCCAGGTTCTAAAGTGTCTGATCATATCACTCCCCTGTATAAACTCCTTAAATAGGCTTGGGTAATCAGTTTATTCCGTTGTGCCTGCCGTATCCACAGCCCTGAACTGAACGAAGGGTCATAGAGAGTCAAGGTAAGGTTGACACACTGTATCATAAATGGAAACAAGTACAGATGCAGCTGGTATCCATAGAACAGAAACAATTTACAGTAAGCAGCAGATATAAGAAAAGTAATGTCTTTTCTTGCCTTTTTCTTGCCCAGTTGTGTTTTCAAGGGTGTATTAGTCTTATAAGAAGAGTTGGGTAGCTTTCCTTTTATGCCATCTGAAATAGTCTGTAAGAGGGAGGAGAGGGGAGAAGAAGTGAGGTGGGTAACAGAAAGGGGGAGGGAGAGAGGGAGAAAGGGAGGGAAAAGGGAGTGAGAGAGACGTAGGGAGGAAAGACAGAGGGAGAAAGAATCTGATATTTGAAAACTTGGCAAAACATATTTTTAAAATTCTCCAGACCTTTTTCAGGGGCTTTTTAGTGATGCTAGGTAGGGGAGAATTTTGATATCCAAATAGACTTTTAAAAGATTACTCATCACTATTTATTTTCCAAGTATATCACCTGAGAACTCAAAAGATATTGAGTAGGAAGCAAAAACCCTTCTCTACATATCACAGATGCTGAAATGATATCCCCTGGTATTTAGCATATCCATTTATGTAACACAGAAACAGCCTTGTAAACATGAGTCCTTTATTGTGGAGGCGTTGGGGTGGCAGGGGAGGGAGGACAGAAGGGCAGTGCATATAAATTGAAAGTTTTCACTTCATTTTGGTTCTGTTATGACACATCAACGAAAGTATAGAGATAATTATCAATATAATGTAATACAAAATATCTTCTCCTATATACTTAAATGGGAAATCCCGTATTTAATTAAGATTTTTTTTAATATGAAAATTAAAAAGAACTTAATTCTTCCCAGAGTCATAAAGTCTTGAGCCACTGTGAAAGTCTCTTTTTTCACTATCATTATGACTGCCCTCAAGGCTATAGAAATCACTGCTCTTTCTCCAATTGACTGAAGCTGACAATTTGACTAAATAGTAGTAAATTAAATGATTGCTTACAGACAGATGTAAGGGAGCACACGTTGGCTAGAAATTGGAAACATAGAGGAGAACTTCAATGCAATACCAACCCTCAGCCATCATAATCAATTACTGAGAAATTGCTAAGCCTTACTCTGTCTAGCAGTGCACTTGTTAAAAAATAAGGATCCCAAATGAAAATGGCTAAAGCTTTAAAGTCCCTTAAATTCTAAGACTCTAAACAATGGTTATGAAAGCATGTTCCAGGAACAAATTCCAATCAACACACTTGAGCTAGTATTAATAATGCAGATTTCCTGGTCTGGACACAGATCTGAGAAATCACAAATTGTTGGGAGTTGCCAAGAATACGCATTTTTAACAAGTTGCTATTTTTCCTATCATCCTTCCCAGTAGTTTTTATGGACACCAAAGCGTGAGAACATCTGCCCTGAAGCGTGTTTAATCAGTTATTTTCATCACCAACCAAAAAATAATTTATCACATTCTTCAGTGGAGGCATTTTAGAAAGGCCTAATGCCTACCTTCAAAACACATACTCTCATTACTTTTCAAGAGATATAAATGAGTATATTTTATGCAGATTTTCTGTTTCATAATATTTATATTATAGGTATACATTGATGTTATAAAATTGATGTATTCCTGAACTTGTTACATGGAGTAATTTTGGTTCTTATGAGTCTTATCTTTTGTAAAAAGTACATGAACAAACTTGTAACATATATGTGTAAATATGAGTTTCATAACTTGATTGCTTTTTAAGTAAGTACAGTTATGTTTGTTATACATTCTCTATAGGCAATATTAGCTAAAGAGAGAATATGTAATGTATATTTGTACATCCATTTATTTAGGGTCTACCGCTTACTCGATACTGTGCCAGGTAAGGGGGCTACTTCAGTGAGGCCACACACACACACATAATTCCTTTCCTCTGAGACTTAGTGGATTATTTATTACAACCACTGAGGATCATTTCAACAACTTCTTTTCAAACAATGTGTATTTCAAGAGCAATTGGGGAACTTTAATAAAAATCTTAATAGAAAACTTTAATAAATGAAATGGTGACGATGATTTTTGATCACTTGTTAGAAGGCTTTAAAAAGACAAAAATTAAGGTGGATGAAAAAGAGGCAGGAGAATTGGAAATTAAAATATTTTGACAAAGGAGTGAGGTGATTGAAGTAATAGCAGAAGCCTCAGATTAAAGAAAAAAAAAAAAAAGGAAAGGCAAAATGGGAAAGATGGAGGGGGTGGGGCATGGTTTAGTCAAAACAAACCATTGCTTGGCCTTCTACCTGCTGTAGACATTCATTCATTGAGTTTTATAATTATGCTTATGACCTTTTTTAAAGTTCTCTTACTTATGAACATTTTGTTCTTTCCTCCAAAGGAAATCTCTTAGTTATAACATTTGTTAGCTACTTTGGAGCCAAACTTCACAGGCCAAAAATAATTGGAGCAGGGTGTCTAATCATGGGAGCTGGGACCCTGCTCATTGCGCTGCCTCAGTTCTTCATGGAGCAGTAAGTACAAAGCCATTGTCTTTTTCCTACCTTAGCCCCAAACTGCAATTTCCCCCTTTTTATGATTATAATTAATTATTTTAATTAAAAAAAAATAGCCCATGGCTTAAATACATCATAATTTTTGTCTCATTTTCATTGCATCTTCTTTGGGTGAAATTACAGAACACTTTCAGAATTTTCCTTTTGACTTCATAATCTGTAAAAAGTATTTATTGATATGCTACCCTGTGGTAAGAATTGTGTTCATTTCAGCACGATGAAAAAGAAATTTTGTATTAAACATTTTGATTCCAATGCTTTAATTCAGCTGTGGAAGCAAAACGTACAGGTAAGAAGAAATTAACTTACGTGCCAAATGGTGTCAACTGGGTAATAAATGTATAAAAAATGATGGGTCATGAGACATTTGTAAGGGAGATAATTGGCTCAGGGCTATATTATCAACTCAAATAAATATTCAGTGTCCAAACACTATCTCATGGACCATTCTCAGCAGAACTGCAGCGTTGTCTGTAGCCTCTATCCCTAAAGTATACTTTTGATACTTTTGCTAGTGCTTTACTTGCATGAAACATTAGAGTTCCAAATGTTTTCACCTTTATTATATCATTTCATCCTTACAGCTACCTATGGGGTAGGGAAACAGTTAATCATTTTGGTTTTAGAGCTAAGGATCACATGGAGAATTTCTTGACTTTCTCAATGTTAGGTGTCTTGTAAATACAGAGCCTGAACCTTCAAATGGGTCTTTTGACTTCTCATCCAGTATCCTTCACACACATCAATACTACCTACCTTCTCTATGGTCACTGTGGCCGCTGAGAGAAGTGACTAACAAGAAATTTGGAAGGAAGAGGATTACTTTAAAAGTATATATTAACTGACAGTTTGATTACTGCCCTTCTTTATTATCGTATCATATCATAACATTTCAGAGCTGAGATTTAGAGATGACCTGGTCCAAACTTGACCTTGGATTCCGGATCTCTTTAGACCTCCTTGAACAATCTATTAAGGCAGTGCATAGAATCTTCCCAATGGGAGATTTCTTACCCATTTTTGGATGATTTCCCTGACCCCTTGTTATTACTTGGGGAGAGATCTGTAGCTTTGGAACTCTGCCTATTGTTTTGATGTCTCTGACCTCTTTTTCACAGGGCAGAAGTTTCCTTAGATCACTGATTTTCCATAAAGGTGTTACATGGGCTCATAGGTCAGGAAGAGGTAGACTGAAGAAATGAGCCTCCAATCTGCCTAACTCCTACTTGACTCAAAGTTGAGCCATATTATCTGTTTTAGACATTGGGCCTCTATGTAACAGTCTGCTCAGAATTATTTAAAAATAAAAAAGTTTCACTACTAAAAAACACTGAAAATTTGAAAGCAGTTTCAAAGGATCAATAAATCGTTGACTCTCAATTTAACTCACAGCTGAATCAGTGGCTCTTCTGTGTGACCCTGGGCATGTTACTTAACCTTTTTAAGCCTTAGTTCCTGCATCTTAAAATAAGTATAAAAATAACACCTAACTCTAAAGGTTATTGCAAATCAAATGAGATAATATGGGAAAAATGCCTACTAAGATTCTTGACATTATTGGTAGCTGTGTCATTATTGTTGTCTGTTATCACCAAGCCTCCTTAGCCAATTAAGCCACCCAGTTTTAACTAATGACCTGCAAGGGTTTGATTTTAAAGGAGTTACATTCAGATTAAAAGCTTTATTACTTCAAGTTAACGACAAATATAAAATACTAGTACAAGAAAATCAGAAGGAGAAATGTTACCAAGAAAAAGACAAGAGCCAGGCAGACTAGAACTGAGAAAGGATGCCAAAGGAACAAAGATGCAGATTCTGAGCTACCACCTTTTATATCATGGAGGATATATTTATACATCCATTTATGTAGGGTCTACTGCTCACCTGATACTGTGCCAGGTGAGGGAGCTACTTCAGTGAGGACACACACACACGCACTTCCTTTCCTGTGAAACTTAGTGGATTATTTATTATAAAAACTGAGGATTATTTCAACAACCTCCTTTCAACCTTTCTCAGCATTAGTCACTCATGGGTACTTTCCCAAAATGAAATTCTTGTTCCCTAGAAGACTACTTACTGTGCCTCTCTAGGAGAAATGTCCCACAGAACTTACTATTAATTGTGGGTGTTAATTAGTGAAAGCCTACCCCCAAGAGGCTGTGTTCAGTTTTATATGTTATCTTACTCAGCTCATTTATTTAACAAATATCCATTGATCATTGTTCCAGGCACTGGAGAGAGAGTAGTGCACAAAACCCACAAAAATCTCTGCCCTTATGGATCTCATGAGGTGGAGACAAACAACAAACAAAAAATGGTATGGTGTGTCTGATGATGATAAGTGTTTCCAAGAAAAATAAGCCAGTGAAGATGCCTAACGCGTGTGTATGGGGTTGGAGTTTAAAGTAGTCAAGAAAGGGCTTACTAACATAGTGCTATTTGGGGAAAGACCTGAAAGAGATGAAGGGCAGATCCATGAAGGTATCTGGGGAAGAAGACTTCTAGGTTAAATGAAGAGTGAACACAAAGTTCATTGTGGCAGCAGGCAGCCTGGTGTGCAGATGACAGCAGTGAAGTCTATAGCTGGAGTAGAATGAGCAAGGGGAAAATCTAAAAAATGAAATCTGAGCAGTAAAGGGGAAATGGGAGAAGATGTCAGTCTTTTTTCTCAAGCTTCCATGGGCATTTGAATCACCTGGGGATCTTGGTGAGAAGCAGATTCTGAATCAGTAGCTCTGGGGTGGGGGCTGAGATTCTGGTGGTGGTGGTGGTCTGTAGACCACACTTTGTATAGTAAGGTTGCAAACAATTAGCTTCTTCTCTGAATGAGACAGGAAGATAGTGGAGGGTTTTGAGCAGAATGGCATGATCTGACGTGGTTTTAAAGGTCATACTGACTACTGCTTAGAAAATTGACTCTGATGGGGCAAGCTTGGAAGCAGGGACACCAATTAGGAGGCACCTGTAGAATTTCATGCATCAGAGTCAAGATTGTGTCAGAGCCAGGATTTGAATCCAAGTCAGGACTAAGTCCCCTCATTTAAAGGCTTTCTTAACACTGGCCCCTCCATTCCATCACTTCTTTGTCTCCTTATCCAACAGAGCCTAAATAGACACAGGCCATATCTATAGCCCTCATTTTACAGCTAAGAAAATTAAAACCTAAAGCAGTTAAATGTTTTCTGTAGAGTATCACAGATAGTATTCAGTGACAAAGGTGGCACTTACATAAAAATTAATTTATTCAAAATCTATGTAGTCATTAAGATTGCAACAATTACCTTTGATGAATTGAAAAATCTCAACTAATTAAAAGGTGTCAAAATACTACATAGTCAAATATTGTATGGTCCCACTTTTATGAAATATCCACAATAGGTAAATCCATTGAGACAAAAGATTAGTGGTTACTAGGAGGTGTGGGGAGTTAAAAAAAAAAGAAGCAACTACATAATTGCAATTGATTCCCTAATAGCCTTGAGGTACTACAATAGTTTACACTATTTTTGTAAAGAAAGGAAATCATATTTATCATAATTTCAACACTAAATATTCTCTACGTAGCTAAGAGTTTGAAAAACAGCTATCCTCATTAAGTGGTTCTTAACCTAATTTGCAGCTATCCTCATTAAGTGGTTCTTAACCTACTTTGCTCAGGGAACTACCTGATACAATGATAACAGCTATGAATTTCTGACCTTAAACATTCATATACAAACACACATACAAAAATGTTCTTGCTTTTCAGTGGGATTCCTGGACCACCGAAACATTGGTCAAGCAGCACTGATAAAAGCTAACCTATTTATCAACTTAAATATTAGAATAACCCAATATGTTCTACCATGCTGAATAGATTTTTAATCTTAATATTGCAAATACATTACCATGAGCACTTGCCATTAGTTATATAGTTAGTGCCTGAGCATAATGGGAATCAAGATGACATTGTGCTGTGTTTTTACCAGGTACGTCTTCGTTAAAGACTACAAGTGGAACAGATGACTGGGATCATGACAGATAATTTGAGTGGAAGTGTGGAGCTGGAGGATTGTAAATAAAATTACCACACTCCCGCCATTAAGCATTGGCTTTCAACCCAACTGCCATTGTAACCTTGAAAACAAAGGAAAGGGTGGAATTAGAAATGACAACTTGGAGCTAGATGAATACACTGTAGAGAATGTATGTTTTGTTATACATAAGGTCTTCATGAGTCAAAGTTGGCTTGACGGCAGCTATCTATGTCTAAAGACAAAGCAGGATACACTCTAGGTACATTGTTCAAAAGCCACATGCAAGTATCAGTCTTACAGTTGTTTTACAAAATTTACAGCTGTGAATGCAGTGTGTAATTGGTCATGAGGTATTAAATTATTGCCTTTCCTCTGACTCAGGGATAACCATGATTTAGCAAGTTTTGAATACTTTATTACCAAAAGAGTAGATTTATATCATTATTTTATATTAAAATGAGCCTCTATAAATGACTTTTATTTTTGTTCATTAAAAAAAAAAAGACTGGCCCAGGTATGGTATAAGCCTCGGCTTTTTCTTCTTTATGAACTGAATCTTCTGGCTGCCTCTTCAGCAAACCCTGCTATTAAATACTGCCTTGCTTTTGTGTTAAATAGAGGGATAGCTGCAAACTCAAACAGGCACCATAGTGAGTCATGTAGCATGCATGTACTTTTTTAGCATGACATCAATAAATCTGTAATAAAGCAAACACTCTGTTTAAACAGGTACAGATATGAAAGATATTCTCCTTTCTCCAATTCTACTCTCAGCATCTCTCCATGTGTCCTGGAGTCAAACAGTCCATTGCCAATCTCAGTCATAGAAGAATCACAATCTAAAATAAATAATGGTAAGATGATTGTTTAAAACTTTATTTGACCAAGTAAACAGTCTTTTTAAGACTTTCTGAGAAAAAAATATTTGTATAATTTTTGCTTTCAAATGTCTAACTACCTAAATTGAAATAATATTATAGTACCTTAAAAACTCGTAACATATAAAGTAGTATATGATAAGATCCTAGAGCACAATCAAATTTTATGGAAAGAAAGAGCATTAATTGCTAAGAACTTTGGGAAAGGCTTACAGTGGTTCCAAATAAGGTGGACCTGAAAAAGCCTAGTTTAGCACACACAAATCCCAGTCCATTACTCAGACATTTTGTCTGTAGCCTCCACCATTTTTCCCGGGGGTTTCTTACATTCTAGGGACCTTATATAATAGCAAGGGGGCCAGTGGGATGGGCTCTTGGTATTATCAGTCCCCTGTCAGCTTATACGTCTAAAATCCAACAAAACCCAACAACACAACACATATATTTTTTCTTTAGATTGTATACCACTCTCTTAGAGCCCTTCTCCTTGGGTTTCATGAACACAGAGCTCATCCTGAAGATTTGTGAATGCTCCATTCACAAACCTGATTTTCCCCACTCAATAGAGCAGTGTTGCTCAATAGAAGTGTCTGTGATGATGGAACTGTTCTGTATCTGTGCTGTCCAATACAGTAGCCACTAGCTGTGTGTGCTTATTGAGTATTTGAAATGTGACTGTTATGATTAAGGAACTGAATTTTTAATTTTACTCATTTAATTAATTTAGTAGTTACTGTATTAAACAGCATGGACCTAAAGTGTCTAACTTTACCTACTACAAGACTCACCTTCTTAGATTCACACAAATATTAGACCTGCAATTAACATTAGAGTCAATGGTTAAAAAAAAAAAGACTTCGCATCATATTTTTAGGAGAGAAATAGAAATCCAGAGAAAATAACTGACAAATCCGTGGTCACTTGGTCACATTTCTAGAAGGGAACAGAATCAGGACTAGACTCAATACGACTACTCAGTAGTCTTTTCCAATGTAGAGTCTGTTTCATCCGCCCAAAAATATTCCCCTCAGTTCTTCAAATAACCCGTAATTGTATCTTCAAAAATTACTTTAAGGGCTATTAGCATGGGAAATGAAATGTACAAAGACCTGGCGTTAGAAAACCAAAAGGGAGGAACATGCTTGGCATTTCTCAAACTAAAAGAACTAAAGAAAAAATTCACACCTCGAATTGCAATACTGATGGATTCTGTGGGCAAAATACTAAACGATACAAGAAGCATCAAAAGAAGATGGAAGGAATACACAGAGTCACTGTACCAAAAAGAATTGGTTGATGTTCAACCATTTCAGGAGGTAGCATACGATTAAGAACCAATGGTATTGTAGGATGAAGTCCAAGCTGCACTGAAGGCTTGGAGAAAAACAGGGTTCCAGGAGTTGATAGAATACCAATTAGATGTTTCAACAAATGAATGCCATACTGGATGTGCCAAGAAATTTGGAAGACAGCTACGTGGCCAACTGACTGGAAGAGATCCACATTTGTGCCCATTCCAAAGAAAGGTGATCCAGCAGAATGTGGAAATTACTGAACACTATCATTAGTATCACACGCAAGTAAAATTTTGCTGAAGATCATTCAAGAGTGCTTGAAACAGTACAACAACAGGGAATTGCGAGAAATTCAAGCTGGATTCAGGAGAAGACTTGTAACCAGAAATATCATTACTGATGTCAGATGGATCGTGGCTGAAAGCAGAGAATACCAGAAAGATGTTTACCTGTGTTTATTGATTCTGCAAAGGCATTTGACTATGTGGACCATAAATTATTGATAACATTTCAAAGATTGGGAATTCTAGAATACTTAATTGTGCTTAAGAGGAACCTGTACACAGACCAAGAAGCAGTCGTTTGGACAGAAAAAGGGGATACTGTATAATTTAAAATTAGGAAATGTGTATGTCAGGGTTGCATCCTTTCACCACACTTATTCAATCTGTAGGCTGAACAAATAAGCCAAGAAGCTGAACTTTATGAAGAAGAAGGCAGCATTAGAATTGAAGGAAGACTCATTAGCAACCTGTGATTTGCAGATGATACAACCTTACTTGCTGAAATCGAAGAGGACTGGAAACACTGATGAAGCTCAAAAACTACAGCCTTCAATATGGATTACACTTCAACATAAAGAAAAGAAAAAATCCTCACAACTGGTCCAATAAGCAACATCACGATAAATGGAGAAAATATTGAAGTTGTAAAGCATTTCATTTTACTCGGATCCACAATCAGTGCTCGTGGACACTGCAGTTAAGAAATCAAATGACAAATTGTGTTGGACAAATCTGCTGCAAAAGACCTCTTTATGGTTTTAAATAGCAAAAATATCACTTTAGTGACCCAAGCCATGATATTTTCAGCTGCTTCATACGCATGTGAAAGCTGGACATTGAATAAAGAAGACTGCCGAAGAATTGATGTCTTTGAATTATGGTGTTGGCGAAGGATATTGAATATACCATGGACTCCCAGAAGAACAAACAAATCTGTCTTGAAAGAAGTACAGTCAGAATGCTCCATGGAAGCGAGGATGGCAAGACTTCATCTCATGTACTTTGGAAATATTATCAGGATGGACCAGTCCCTGGAGAAGGACATCATGCTTGGTAAAGTAGAGGGTCAGGAAAAGAGAGGAAGACTTTCAATGAAAAGGATTGACACAGTGGCTACAACAATGGGCTCAAGCATAGCAACAATTGTGAGGATGGCACAAGACCAGACAGTGTTTCATTCTGTTGTACAAAGGGCCACTATAAGGCAGAACCAACTTGACAGCACCAAACAACAACAACATGTGGAAATAATTCTACCTCATAGGATTGTTAGGAGGTTTCTTTTATAAGGATCTGACTTACAGTTTTAAAGGATCATGCTGACTACTGCTTAGAAAATTGACTCTATAAACCACTTATTCAATTGCCTGCGTCTTAGTTTCTTAGTGCTGCTATAACAGAAATTCCACAAGTGGGTGGCTTTAACAAATTTATTTTCTCACAGTTTAGGAGGCTAGATATCTGAATTCAGGGCCACCAGCAATAGGGGAGGCTCTCTCTCTGGGTCTCAGCTGGGGGAAAATCCTTGTCTCAGCTCCTCTAGCCAGTAATCCTTGGAGTTCTTAGGTTTGTAAACTGATCTACCTCCTTTATCTTCAGATCCTGTGAGTGTTCCTGGTGTCTACCTTCTTCTGTGCCTAGTCTGCTCTTTTATATTTCAAAGGTGATTGATTTAAAACGCACCCTACACCGATATGGCCAGTTAACGTAACAAAAAACCCTATTCCCAAATGGATTACATCCATAGGTATGAGACGAGGATTTACAACACAATCTGCCTGGCACAGCAGAAAATTTAGAAGAAGTGATTGTTGACATTAATATTATCGCAATTGCTAAATCGACTAAATTCTTTAAATCTATATTTCATTTATGGTATGGGGATATTCTCACGCACAGCCACTGGTGGGTTTGAACCTCTAACCTTTCTGTTAGCAGCCAAATGCTTAAGCATTGCGCTACCAGGGCTCCTTGCTAAAACATATGAAGTTTATAATTTTTACATGAGTTTGTTTACATCACCCGAAAATGTGGTTACTCACTATTAAATAGATATAATTGTAAAGAATGCTGTCCAGTGTTGGAGTATTAGTCATATAAACTTTTTGAATTTCAGATGAAACTTGACCAACAATATAATTGCATGGGATTTTTCCTGCAAAATGGCAAAGTTTAAAATGTAGGACAAAAAAAGCCTTTGTTCAAAATTTTGTGTTTTGTCCCAGACAAGGTATTGAAAGTTGTTAGAGTACAGAAATTCAAAAAGCTCAGTGTAGGAACAAAATAAAAAGAATGAAAAAAGCAGGAAAAGGAACAGGAAAAAGAAACAATAGAGTTCCTTGATCAAAGTCCCTGGGGATTTACACTGCCTAAATTTTTAAGTTACAAAGCATTTTCCAATCTTCCCCATGCTCATATTAAATTATGTCTATTGCAAATTTCGATTCTGCAATCTAATCCAATATTAGGCAAATTGTAGAAATGCGGAATAAATCTTTAACTTTGATACCAAGCTAATTCCAATCCTCTTCTTTTCTTTCCTTTTAAGAATGTGAAATTGATGCCAGCTCTTCCATGTGGGTTTACGTTTTTCTGGGGAATCTTCTTCGTGGAATAGGAGAAACTCCCATTCAGCCTCTAGGCATCACCTACCTTGATGATTTTGCCGGTGAAGACAATGCGGCCTTCTATATTGGTAATCCCCACCTCACTCCTCTTCTTGAGAAGCAGGGCATCTGGTTTTCTCAATTCCATTAGAAATTAACTTTGGTGTGGAAAGTTTTATACTTCATACCCCACTCTTTTATTGAGTCACACATTTCAAAAGTACATACTTAAGAACTGGGTTTTCAATTAGAATCTTTTACATTAGGGAAGTAACACTGAATTAAAAGATAATCGGGCAATAACTATGAGTTCAACTGCTATGATGTATGTGACCTCATGCCATTATCTTCACCTCCATGGGCTTCAGATGTCATAGTCTCTTTTTGGGGGGATGATTATACTGCTAAAGAATTTAGACTTTAAACTTTTATGCATATTTGTTCCAGGGCCCTAGAAACTGGATCCCCTTTTTACAAGACCTGATTATTTAAAGCGTCTTTTTTTCTATGATGGGAAGCAAGGAATTCTGGAATCTCAACAGTCAATAGGAGGAGATAAAGAAAAATATAAGAAGAACAGGAGCAAGGTCTCAGGCTACCCTATCTCTGGAATAGGTCTCAGTAGGTAGACCAGCAGCTAAAATCACAAAAATCAAAATAATATAGCAAAGGTGAACTCCGAGATCAGATGTATCTAAGCAGCATTGAGTTATAATCTCCTAGGATTAAGCTAGAAACTAGGGATACACGGATGACTAAGACCTGTTCTCTGTCTCATACATCAGTATTGATTTCTTGGGGCTCAGATCTTTTAAGGGCCTCATCATATTCGTGGATAGAAGGCAAGATTTAAATTCGTTGAAGGACTACAGCAAGGGCCACTGCACCATCCTGCTCTGGCTGGGTACTGCAGACATCCTGGAGGCCTCTGGTTGTAGCTAAGTAGGTTGTAGTCAAGAACAAGCCTCTTGTGCTGATGGAAAGCTTCAATACAAATCAGGAGCTAGAATTTGAACAGAAGCTCCATCACACGTGCTAAGAAATTAGTCTGGGGACTGGAGGGCAGGTCACAGTTAAAAGAATCATGCCAGGTGCCTAGGCGTCCTCTTCCTCTCCAGAAACTCAGTCTGCTCACTTTCTTTGCCCTTTATCATATTCAAAAAAGGATCTGATATCTGCTATTTACTCCTCCAGTTAATTTAAACTAATGAGCTACCTCTTCCAGGGTTATGTGCATTTTAAACTCTGCAATGAAATGAAAGGCAAACAGTTGATATTTTGCAGGGAAAAGCTGGTTACTAAAAATTGTGTCATTTAGGCAGTCTGCTCCACTTACTTGTTACAGCTGCCCTCACTGGTCATGAGTGTTCCAGAGACCAGCCCCTCTCCCTGTTCCAAAGTCTAGTTCCTTTGCTAGCTGCATCTGGAGATCTGCTCAGGTACTGCTGTCACCAACCTTTTCAGAGAAACTTTGAGTGAATGGGTTTTGGTGTCAAAACAAGTCTGACGCTTAACTGACCGTAAAAAGTTTCCGAAAAGGCTGTCAAAATTAGAATAATTCTGATTTTTATCTGTAGGGAATCCAATTCTAGGGAGTGCATTTTCTCCATTTTGGGATGGCTTCTTCAGAGTCTTGGTGTTGTTTTCTTACTAAAGATAGTGAAAGCCTTCAAAGTGTTTATTCTTGCCCCAAAGTAAAGAAGGACTTGTTTCCTGATGCCATGAAATTGACAAATTGAGAAATTAAGCTTGCAAATGAGAAGCTGATGGAATATTTTTATCTGCTAACTGACTCATACATTTCTTGATTAAAATTTATTAATTTATGAAAGGAAAAAATTGGTGGCTTCTTTCTTTCTTTTTTATTTTTCAGGGTGTGTGCAGACAGTTGCAATTATAGGACCAATCTTTGGCTTCCTATTAGGCTCATTATGTGCCAAACTGTATGTTGATATTGGCTTTGTAAACCTAGGTAAGGGAATTTATTTTTATTTTTTCATTTCTTTCAGTTGCTGTATTTTCTTTAATGAGGATGGTGTGGAAAATATCAGATTTCTTTTTATGCTAAAATGAAAATAACTTATGGAAGACTTATTGTTTATATAATCATCATAAAACCCAGATCATATGCCTTAATAAATAGCATATGAAAAACAGGTGATGTTTGAAACTGGATGACTGCAGTTTGCTATTAAGCTGTATCCTTTTTCACATCTGGTTTTCCAGCTCAAATACATTCCAATATAGTTAAGATTGAAAACTGTGGCTACTTGTTGGCTCTTGTTGGTTTCAGGTGTGTCAACATTTATTACAGCCACATCAATTGATAATATATCTAGGAACTTGCCAGAAAGGCTAAGGATTGATAGGCTTCTGACAACCAAAACTCCCTTCTCTCTCTCTCTTTTTTTTTTAAGTCTGCAAGTCTTTTTAAATGGAGGTGTACCATAGTAAGACTGGCTTTCCTTCCAGGATTGCTTCTTTCAATAGTTACGTTTCTTTCCCTGTGAGCTGTACCCTCTAGATATAGATGATATTTACCTTTTTAAAAGAAGCTCATTAAAGTAGCTAAAAACGAGTATTTTCATAGGTAAAAAAAAAATTCCACAATTACATTTTGAAATCACTGTGTGTTAAAACAGAATGCGGAAACCCCTACACTAACGTGTTCTTTTTTAATCAAATAACTGGCAAGACACATTTCAAAAATTTTATTTCTTCATTCATGTATTCATTCATTTAAAAAAATATTTTACATCTGCTCTATACCAAGTTCTATTCTACCAAGTGAACAAAGTAGTTGAGTTCCTTAACTTCATGAAGTTTAAAAATTCAGGCTTGGAGACTGATACAGAATAAGAAAGCATAGCAGTGAGGGAGACAGTGGGAAATTGCTCAGTGGAAGCAATTAACGCGCAGTGATGAGCTAGTGTGAGCATTTTACTGAGCATAACGTAGTAGCAGTTGAGCCCACTCGTGAAGGACGTGTGCTTATTTTGTGGTTCTCATGGAGAGTGGTGGAAGTATAGTGATATGTTTTATAGGTTCTTAAAAAGGAGACCCTGGGAAGTACAAACAATTAAAGGCTCAACTACTCGCCATAAATTTGGTGGTTCAAACCCACTCAAAGGCACCTTAGAAAACAGACATGTCTGGCAATCTGCTTCCAAAAGGTCACAGACTTTAAAACCCTATGGAGCAGTTTTACTGTGTACACATGGGGTCGCCATGAGGCAGAATCCACTGACTGCAACTAACAACAACATACAGAAAAAAACAGTTCGGTTCAAAACCCTTTGTCAGTGCTTACTTTTTAGTCAAATGAGAAATTGTGTCAAAAATAATCTTTTTTTTATTATTTTGAATAAGATGCCAAGGTTTTGTTTCTATATGAAAGTCTTGCTTTAGACCAAGACTACCTCTGAAGTTTTATTAACCACCATTGAATAAATAACATTCAGCTGATTTAACTTCAGTGGGTCTTAAATTTACTATCTTTGTAATGAGAGGTCTAGACTAGATTCGGGCAGAGGGTGCAGGCATAACCCTTTCTTTAAGTAAAATCTTAGGTGTTCAAGAGGTAAATCAGATAAAATGAAGCTGATGAAGAGTAGTTGGTATAAGTGCTTTTGAACCCTCATAATTCTCTCTCACATGTTGTCTTCCTCATACCTAGCATCCAAGGGTCCCTCTGCAAGTGAAGGTTGAAAGTCATGAGGTAACTTTCAATATTTAGACTCCATACTTTTAATCCAGAGAACAAAAGGAGAAAGCATCATGCTTCAGAAGCACCCCTTGTCTTTCAACAAGCAAGATCATTATGTTCAGAATAGAAAAAAAATGTCATATATAAGTTATTAGGTCTTCTTATGGTAAAAAAGAGCCAGTACTAGGATTAAGAAAAGAGAGGCTTATTTCAACATGTTAGTTTTGCCTCTTCTACTACGTAGCCCTCCTCCTTGTCTTACAGACCACATATCCATTACCCCGAAGGATCCCCAGTGGGTAGGAGCTTGGTGGCTTGGTTATCTTATAGCAGGAGTCATAAGTCTTCTTGCAGCTGTGCCTTTCTGGTGTTTACCGAAGAGTTTGCAGAGACCTCGTGGTCGAGAAGATTCTAATTCCTCCTCTGAGAAATCCAAGTTCATTGTGGATGATCACACAGACTACCAAATATACTGTGGAGAAAAAGCAAAAATAATAGAAATGGCAAGAGGTGAGTCAGATTCTCCATGATTTTGAAGATCTTTCAGTTTTCTCATTGACATTTTAGGGGATCAAGAAGTAGTGCCCATCTTCTCCTTGTATGTTCAGAACAAATAGAGAAATCATACAGGAAGCAGACATGCAGATCAAAAAATCAGCTTTATTACTGGGAGAAATTGTTAAAGAACATGGCAAATAGTCTTGAAAACTTTCCCTACTGACATTTCTACCCTTACACCACTTCATCGTAGACTTTGCAATTGCCCCCACTTAGGATTTTTGCCTCGCGTCAGTCTTGGTGGACAGCCAAAAAAGAGTGAAACTTCAGGGTTTGTGGCCTTTTGACAGATGAGGTCCACCCATTCGAGAAGTGTGAACCAGTGCATGTCACCCCCCAATGGTCTAATGAGTGACTCTGTCGTGAGGCAAAAGGCCAAGAATGTTCCTCTAGTGAATTCCTTCTGTGTGGAAATGGAAGGCCAAGAAAAAGATCATTTAACACACCCACACCGCTTTTCCCCAATCTCTAGCAAACAATATTTACATTTATAGAAATGCTTCATATTTCTGTTTGGCTGTATAATAGTAAGAGCAGAGAATATCAAAGCTCACTTCTAACACTCAATTTCATATACTGAATGGAGATATTCATATTACTTTCTCTGTAACCATGATCCAAGTTTGGAAAACAGAGACCAGAAATCCAGAATTTTACTGTCCTGCCTATGGCTCCCAGCTGGGTGGTGAGAGGGTATTTTCATCTTTTTCTAGCATCAGAAGAGTCTGTTCCTGTCTGAATTATACCTCTAGATGTAGTCTAGATTTTTGCCCACGGAAGTGAGTACCTCTGCCTGATTCTGAGACTCATCAGATCTCAGCCTTAATCTGTGCCAGTAGCTTACTATTGGTGGTGTGTATGCGTGCCACACCATGAATAATTTTGAACACTATCACAACTGGACTGAGCAATCTAAGCCCTATGGCCAAGGCTGTAGCTTCTGCCAAGTATGACACTGTCTTCAAATTACTCCATGTTCTTTCTGTGTTACAGATTTTCTTCCATCACTGAAGAATCTTTTTGGAAATCCAGTGTACTTCTTATATTTGTGTGCAAGCTCTGTTCAGTTCAACTCTTTATTTGGCATGGTGACATATAAACCAAAGTACATTGAACAGCATTATGGGCAATCAACCTCCAAGGCCAACTTTGTAATTGGTATGCTTATCTGTCCTTCATGCTTTCCAATCAGTACTCATCTTAGATAGATCTTGCTTACTCTCAGTAATTTAGAGAAAATTGTTCCAATATTTAGAATGAAGGTAATTTAGGGCATTTTAGATATAAATTCAAAACATATGTGAAAAAAATGTAGCAGAGTAAAGTATTTAGGTTCTCTCTGGTATATATTTGTAGTAAGAATTATTCATTCATAATCATGGATGAATGACTCAGAAAGGAAACAGTTCTTGAAGAGGTAATGTCATACAGACCAAGCACGTATTTTAGGAGCTGGTTAGTACTGGATATTTGACTTTCAGGTATAACCAAAACCTCATACCAGTGTCCTTCTTACCAGAACAGTTTCTAGGATATATGAAAAGGGCATTCAAACATTAAAATGTGCTTGTTGAAAAAAAAAATGTATTTTCTCAGAGTCAAAAGACTCTCTGACTTCTGGGAATTGGGCCATTTAAAAGGGCCATGTTTCTGAGACAACAATACAGTCAAAATGAGAAAGGTACGCAAGGGCAAACAAAAGGACGAAGAGTTGAATGAAGAGGAACAACAATCTACAAATTCATGAGCACCATCCTGCAAGTAATTGGATATTTTGAAATGTTTGATTTGCTCCTTTAGTCCATGAAGATGTCATTTAATGTTACTGTTGGAAGGCATAAAATATATTCTATCTTTGGACATGTTCCTTCATGATAGACGGCTCTAATGGTTTAAAGTTATTTCTTCATCACAAAATATTTTTAAAATTGTTCTATCTATCTGTAGAAGAGACCTTGGAAAAAACTTTTAGAATATATAATTTTCCTGTAAAAATCCCAAATAATGGGCACTTAGCAGATGCTGATATAATTGATTTTTTATTTGGACTCTTCTTCAAAATTCTACGTGTAAAGGTTAGACTACTGACCTTTTACTTTATTGGTTCTAATTATTTCACGTTTATTATTTACTATTTGACGTGAGGAAATATTTTAAGTTTTCTTTTCCACATCCCTTCCATGTTAATCAATGTTTTATGTTAATTGTTAAGAATAGAAGAGAAAAAATGAAACTTTAAGAGAGAAATTCTCTTTACTTTTCTTTTTCATTTTTAGTGAGCTGTGGCTTACAAGCAAAAGTTAAGTCCACAGACCTTAAATGTGTAGCTCAGATGTGTGTGTGTGTGTGTGTATCTCATATCTAACTTATCACACATACCGTCTGCCTCCCAGTGATCAAATGAATGACTGTGGTGTGAGGCAAAAGGCTAGAAGTGTTTCTCTAGTGAATTCCACATAGATATTGACTGGAAGGAGGTTTCAGGGAGCTTTCTGGGGTACCGGAAATGTGCTACTTATTTATTTATCGTTCTTCTCTATGGAGGATATATATATACACACACATATGTGTATATATATATATATACTATGTGTCTGTATGTGTATATATATGTGTGTATACATATGTGTGTGTAAATAGATACATGGCACATTTCCAGTACCCCAGAAAGCTCCCTGAAATCTCCTTCCAGTTGATATTCTTCTCCAAGGCTAGTAACTATTCTAAACTCTATCATCATAGATTAGTTTTGCCTGTTTTTTTTAACTTCTTATAAATGGAATAACATGGTATGTATTCTTTTGTGTCTAGCTGATTTCATTCAAAACAATGTCTGTGAGAATAATTTATGATGCATAGCAATTATTTAGTTTTCTTTTTTTATTGCTACATAATATCATGTTACATAAATATACCTTACCCGTCGTGAATGAGCCAATTCCTGGGCTTGGAAAAATGTGTGTGTTAATGTAGAACTGTGCTCTATAGGTTTTTTCATGGATGGTTTATCAGAAGTAACCAGTTGCCAAAGAAGAACAATTTCTATCTAAAATTACTTCAAATTTTACACAAAAGAGATTGCCTCTCTTGGAGCGAAATAAAATCTAATGAAGAAATCTAGAAGTACAGAAAACAAAAACATTTCATCATAGAAAAGTTGTTAAGTGTGATGTGTTTTAATTTTCTTTGGAATTTCTAATTCTTTTTTCAATAGAATGAATAAACAAATTTACCACAATTTGTTTATTCATTCTATTGTTGATGAGTATCTGAGATGCTTTCTGCTTTAAGTTATTACAAATAACACTGCTTTAGCCCTTTTACTTCGGAATCGACACCACGACAATAGGCGTGGTTCCCCCCCACCCCCCAACCTTTCTACGTACGGAAACCCTGGTGGTGTAGTGGTTAAGTGCTATGGGTGCTAACCAAGAGGTCGGCAGTCTGAATCCGCCAGGCGCTCCTTGGAAACTCTATGGCGCAGTTCTACTCTGTCCTATAGGGTCGCTGCGAGTCAGAATTGACTCCATGGCAGTGGGTTTGGTTTTGGTTTTCTACGTGTACTTTGGTAAGCAGGTTCACTCTTTTTTTTTTTTTTTTTTGGCTATACCCTGGAATAGAATTGCTAGGTTGCAGGGAGTATGTGGAGCCCTGAAGGCACAGTGGTTAAGAGCCTGGCTACTAACCAAAAGGTTGGCAGTTCGAATCCACCAGCTGCTCCTTGTAAACCCTATGGGGCAAGGAGTATGTATGTTTAGATGGGGTAAATACTGCCAAAACATTTTACAAAGTGACTATGCAAATGTATACTCCCATCAGAAGTATAAGAGAATTTTAGTTGTTCTACATCGTTTCGACACTTGATATCATCAGTTCTTTTCGTTATAACCATTCTGGTGGAGTGTGGTAGTCTCTCATTGTGATTTAATTTGCGTTTACCTGATCACTAATGATGCTGAGCACTTTTTTATAGGCTTATTGGTCATTTCAATATTCTCTTTTGTTAATTCTATTCAAATTGTCTGTTTTTATTGGGTTGTCAGTCTTTTTCTTATTGATTTATAGGAGTACTTTTTGTTTTTCTTGATACAAATCCTTTGTTGAATGTATGTATGGAGAATATGTTCTGTCTTGAGGTTGCCTTTTCACTCCGTTAATGCTAAAACTATTAATTTTAGTTAAATCCAATTTTCAATCTTTTCCCTAATGCTATTTTTTGTTCTGTTTTAAGAAATCTGTGTCAAACCTCAGGGTCTTGAAAATGTTTTCCTAATTTTTCTACTAGAAGCTTAATTGTTTAACTTTCATGTTTAGGTTATAATTCATTTAAAATCAGTTTTAATAATATGATGAGGGGAGTCAAGATTCATTTATCAAAATGAAAAGGCCGTCTTCTCCTGTGAATTTCTGGGAAGGAACACATTTTAAGTATTTGTTTATTTCTCATTGTTCAGCACACACGTAACATTTAGACATTTGTGCATTTAATTTTGTTCTCTCTAGAATGATGAATACGTCTTTGAAAGTAACTTAAAAAGTTTATTTCCAAAAGAAAAATTAAGCCCGTTATTTAGGGAAGATGCTGGTAATAGAAAATGAGAGTATATGTAATCTCAATTCTGTATTGGGCCCATAATAAATGAAATAATCTTTACCTGTAAGATTGTATTGAAAAACTTAAATTCTGGAAGATTCAATGGCCTGTCCAATATCATACATATGTATTATACATACATATGTTTTGACTTAGTCAGGACTAAAATTATTTTCTCTGGGTTTCTGGGTTCTGCTTCCCCATTGGTCATTATTTTTGGAAAACTGACAACCAGAATCTAACTAATAACCCTCTTTTAAACTGTGACTGATTGATTTCATTTAATCAACGACCCTTCTCTGTGCATTCAAATGGATCTCTGATATCCAAACTCATTATCAGCATTTTTTAATTCTATATCAAAAGTTGTCTAAAACTCTAATTCTTAATGGTTTCTGGCATGCCATTCCTATGAATAATGCAAAGACTCTTGTGAGAAATGAGTAATATTGTCTAATAATCTCACATTGTTGTAACTAGGATCCTTCCCTGAGTGCGTCTTGGTTTCACATTAGTAAATATGGGACACGGTAGAGTAACGGTAAGTGGGTAATTTATTCAAAATCTCCAATATGTATTTTGATTATCTGTGAAATGGTGAAGATAAATGCCTCATTGGGTTGAGATAAAGATGGAATAAGGTATATCAAATGCGTAGTAAATGCACATAGCTGTCATTGAATAAATTTTAGCTGCTTCCTTTCTTTCTTCTCTTTATCTTCTCCTTCTCTCTCCTCTCCTTCCTTTGTTCTATGGGCTATAAGAGAATTATGCTTTCTATGATAAAATATAGGAATGGCACAAGGAAAGCATTTTTATTCTCTATTCTCATAGAAGGCATTTGATCTGATGTGGAAGAAAGAATAAACAGAAATTCCCCAAGTGGTCAAGAGCCAACTGTTACAATGACAACTTATATTGCTGTACATGTTTTTATATATTGCTCACTTTCTTTCTAAAGCTTAGAAATGGCATTTTCCTCATGATAATTAATTTTGCTAAGATACATCAGATACTATTGAATCATTTTGTATAATCACTGAGAGGAAGATTACAGAGATTACAGTGATTTTAGAGATTTATACCATGATATATTTTTCTTATTCCTCAGGGCTCATCAACATACCTGCAGTGGCCCTTGGAATATTCTCTGGGGGAATAGTTATGAAAAAGTTCAGAATTGGTGTATGTGGAGCTGCAAAACTCTACTTGGGATCATCTGTCTTTGGTTACCTCCTATTTCTTTCCCTGTTTGCACTGGGCTGTGAAAATTCTGAAGTGGCAGGGCTAACTGTCTCCTACCAAGGGTATGTTCTCCCATTACATGATTTGAAAAGATTGGCTTGTTTAAAATGAATTATTAATAGAGTTTGGACATAAGATAACTCTATTTTTAAACATCAAAATTATGGGAAGGGAATTGTTTTTATTTGGGGCAACTGACAATACTTACGAATTGAAATCTGTTATGATAGCCAAAATTTGTCATCTCCTTTAAATCTGAATATGTCTTAGGGAGATATAGCAAATACTAAACCTACGCTTGCTTTAGAAAATCAGCCTGACTACTTTAGGGAAGCAACCCTTGGGTAGAAAATTTGTCGTTGTTGCTGTTGTTAGGAGCCGCCGAGTCACTTCCAACTCATAGCCACCCTACATACAACAGAGCAAAACACTGCCAGGTCCCATGCCATCCTGACAATCCTTGTTATATCTGATACCATAGTTGCAGCCACTGTATGAATCCATCTTGTTGAGGGTCTTCCTCTTTTTCGCTGACCCTCTACTTTACCAAGCATGATGTCCTTCTCCAGGGACTAGTCCCTCCTGATAACATGTCTAAAGTACATGAAACGAAGTCTCACCATCCTCGCTTCTAAGGAGTATTCTGGCTGTACTTCTTCCAAGGCAGACTTGTTTGTTCTTTTGGCAGTCCATTGTATATTCAATATTTTTCACCAACACCATAATTCAGAGGCATCAATTCTTCTTTGGTCTTCTGTATGTATTGCTCAGCTTTCCCACAGATATGAGGTGATGGAAAATATCATGGCTTGGGTCAGGCACACCTTAGTCCTCAAAGTGACATTTTGCTTTTTAACACTTTAAGGAGGTCTTTTGCAGCAAATTTGTCCAATGCAATAGTAGAAAATACAGACCTTGAATTTTACTTCTATCAGTTCTTACCTAGTTGAGTGGTGTTCTATGGATTATTTAATTCAATGCAGTTTCAATTTTCAAGATTGCTTTTTAAGGCTTAAGTAACATAAGGTACATGAAAGTGATTTGTATTTTCCAGGCACAAAATAGGTGCCCCATTCATGGGCACGATTGTATTTTTTTTTTTTTTTTGAACACCCGGGTCACCAGAGAGGTCTCTGGTTATGCCATTCTCCATAGTCCCTGTTGTAGTTAAATCATATGCAGTTTCAGGATAAAATGACTATCCCTAAAGTGACCCACATGACAGCTCTGTTTAGCTGGGTATCTTACAGTTGGTCAGGAGGGTATTTGTTGATGCTCCCAGAGTTAGGTCATCTAGTATGGGTGTGTGATTACATATCTTGGTTTTCAGAATTTATCTCTCTTAATACAAGTCTGAGTTGTGTCAGAACCACTTTGACTTCCCCCTTTCAAGAGACCTTTCCATCACTGTACCTCTGAACACAAGTTCCCAGAGGCAGCTCTCTTCATCTATCTGTTGTTTTTCTTGGGGTCCATCAAGTCGATTCCAACTCATAGCGACCCATATGACAGAGTAGAAGTTTGCCGTAGGGTTTTCTTGGCTGTAATCTTTATGGAGGCAGATTGCCTGGTCTTTCTCTCACAGGGCTACTGGATGAGTTCGAACCAACAGCTTTTCAGTTAACAGCCTAGTGATTAACCTTTCTACAACCAGGGCTCCTTTTCATCTATATACGTATCCATTATTTGTTTAAAAAAAAAAAAAAAAGGAAAGAAATTGAACTTCTCTGTGTCAGGCAGACCTCCCTGATTGCATCTGCCTGACTGCCTGGAACTCTGCCTGTGTTCCAAGGCAAACACTCCTGACACTGTTTCATTTCTTGTCAGTTCAATTGCTTCTCACTTGCTGATTGATCTCTTGCTTTCTGCCTGTCTCTTCATGCTAATTGATCTGATTTTTTTTTTTTTTTAAATGTCCAGGAAAATGAGTGAATGCAAAGTTAATAAATCATGGTTTCTGGGAGTTATCACTGCAACATTGTTAGATTTAACCAAGTATAGTGTTGCTTTAGTAACAGACAGCAATATAGTTTAAAAATGGTTGTTGTAAACATGAATTACAAGGAGGTTCTGGAGAAAGTAGATGCTCCGTGGCATTTATAACTGGCCCTATGATCCTCATGGCAGATGGGCACCGGTACTTTATGCTTTGCAATTTACAGGACACCTTAGCTTGCATTATCTCACTTGTATCCTCAAAAAACCTTTAAGTGTGGAGGAAGCAAAAAAAAAAAAGAAAATTTTTTTTCTTTTTTTTTGCTTCCTCCACGCCAAACACAACAATTAAAAAAAAAAAAAAGTAGACAACAGGAAAATTTTGAGGTCAACATTAAAGGTATGCTTATATAACGACAGAGTAAATATTTTTAAACAAATAAAAGAATGTGTTCATTGCATGAGTGAATACTTTCCCCTTCAAAGTATAGTCACCTTAAAAGATTATAACTATTAGTGTCATTGTTTAAAAATGTATATAAAAATCCCTCTTTTGAAATAATTTTACAAGTTTTTTAAGAGCATTCTTAACAATGGCAAAGATATAACCTTTAAGAGTAGCTTTGCTATAAGAAGCAACAACAACAAAAAAAAAAAAAAAAATGAAGGAAAGAAAAGGCTGTCATCATTGGGAAAATCTCTCACCTCCCAGCATGATGGCTATTTTGAAAGAAAATCTCATTTGGGTATAGCTATTCTGGAATATTTGTTAAACATTCCTCTTATTAAAATTTTAAATCAATTCCTTTGTAAACATATTCCTCATATAACATGTATATAATTACTTTATGCCTCAAGACCCCTATAGGACAGAGTAGAACTGCCCCATAGCGTTTCCAAGGTTGTAATCTTCACAGAAGCTCTCTGCCAAATCTTTCTCCCACGGAGCTGCTGGTAGGTTTGAAATGCCAACCGTTTGGTTAGCAGCCAAGCATCTTAACCACTGTGCAACCAGGTCTCCTTCGAGACACTGTCGTTGATAAAATTAACTCACTTTCAGCAATGTAAAATAATTGGCTTTATAAAACAGAAAGCTCTCCAGGGATTATTCTGAGTTGCTTTGTTCCAGAAAGTTATTTTGATTCTGGACATTCAACAACAACACTTCAGACAAACTTTAGTTACGGTAATGAAAGGAATCTTTCCTTTGCAATAACAAGAATAAGCGACTGGAGTTCTACCTGAGAGTTTGCTACTAATAAACAGTGTTCCTTCCAATGTTCCTCCCAGCTCCAGCCTTCTATGATCTCAGCCCTATGGTGTCTATAGTGGTCTCAGTTAACAAGTCATGTACCCTCTTCCTGATGTCAGATGGATCTTGGCCAAAAGCAGAGGTTACCAGAAGGACGTTGACATACGTTTTATTGACTATGCAAAGGCATTTGACTATGTGAATCATAACAAATTATGGATAACATGGCAAATAATGGGAATTCCAGAAGCACTTAATTATGCTCATATGGAACCTGTACATAGACCAAGAGGCACCCGTTGGAACAGAACAAGGTGATACTGTGTGGTTAAAAGTCTGGAAAAGTGTGCATCGGGGCTGTGTCCTCTCACCATACCTATTCAATATGTATGCTGACCAAATAATCTGAGAAGGTGGACTATATGAAGAACAAGGCATCAGGATTGGAGGAAAGGTCATTAATGACCTGTAATATGCAGAAGATACAACCTTGCTTGCTGAAGGTGAAGAAGACTTGAAGCACTTATTGATGAAGATCAAAGACTGGAGCCTTCAGTGTGGTTTTACACCTCAATGTAAAGAAAACAAAAACCCTCACAATTGGACCAATAAGCAACATCGAGATAAATGGAGAAAAGATTGAAGCTGTCAAGGATTTTCTTTCACTTGGATCCACAATCAACACCCATGGAAGCAGCAGTTAAGAAACCAAATGATGTACTGCATTGCAAAAATCTGCTGCAGAAGACCTCTTTAAAGTATCAAAAAGCAAATATGTCACTTTGAGAACTAAGGTGCCCCTGACTCAAGCAATGATATTTTAAATCACCTCATATGCATCCAAAAGCTAGACAGTGATTAAGGAAGACCTAAGACGAATTGATGCCTTTGAATTATGGTGTCGATGAAGAATATTTAATATACCATGAACTGCCAGAAGAACAATCAAGTAGTACAGCCAGAGTGAGCCTTGGAAGCAAGGATGGCAAGACTTCATCTTACATACTTACGACATTTTATCAGGAAGGGCCAGTCCCTGGAGAAAGACATCATGCTTGGTAAAGTAGAGGATCAGCAAAAAAGAGGAAGACCCTCAATGTGATGGATTGACACAGCAGCTGCAATGATGGACTCAAGCATAGCAATGATTGTGAGGGTGGCACAGGACTGGGTAGTAGTTTGTTCTGTTGGGTGTAGTGTCACTGTGAATTGGAACCGACTCCACGGCACCTAATAACAGCAACATATCCCCTTTGGACCTAACTTTCTTGATATGGGAAATGAGAGATTGGTCTAGACTGTTCCAATGTTCCTTTCAGCTCCACCCTTCCATGATCTCAGCCCTATATGTCTCAGTTAACAATTAATAGCTTATAGAATAGAATTAGACATTTTTGTCGGCCTAGTTAAGTACGCTTTCATTCGGAGGTCTTTTGTTTTTACTTTCAAGGTGACTGTCTTAGTTATCTAGTACTGCCATAACAGAAATACCACAAGTAGGTTGCTTTAACAAATGGAAATTTATTTCTTACAGTTTAGGAGGCTAGAAGTCCAAATTCATGGCGCTGGCTCTAGGGGAAGGCTTTCTCTTTCTGTAGGCTCTGGAGGAAAGTCTCTGTCTCTTCTGAGTTTCTACTCTTGAGCAACCTTCCTGTTACTTTGCATCTCTCTTTCCCCATGTCTGATCTCTGATTTAATCTCTTTAATGTCTCAAAAGAGATTGAGTTAAAATACATCCTGTACTAATTCGGCTTATTAACGTAAAAAAGAAAACCCACTCCCAAACGGTTTATAACCATAGGCATAGAGGTTAGGATTTACAACACATATTTTGGGGGGACATAATTCAATTCACAACAGTGACCAAACCCATAGCAGTTCTCCTACTAGATGGAATATTACATTGATTAAGACATTATGGCTTAAACCAATATAGGAAATACCTCTCAGAGTTAGGAAGCAAAATGACAGCTTCTTCCTCCAAAATAGAATACCATTCTTCTTTGATTGAATGGCTTACCAGAAATCCCGATTCTTAGCCTATTATCTGCCAGACCTTGTCCTTGGTGCTAGAAATAATAGAAGTGAATCAAACAATTAATTCCTACCCTCACTACCCTCACAGAGTATGTATATTCCATTAGTTGAGTATTTAAGTCATGTCACAAATTACTCCAAAAGTTTGCTTTACTTCTTTGCCTTGTTAGCCATTTTTACAGACATTTGCATAGAAATATTTCAGAATGTCCTAGAAGCAGTGAACTCTAGTAAAAGCCATAATCCAAGAACTGGATATTGTGTAAAGTTGTAAGCCTTCAAAAATAATTTTTAAGAGAAAGCTGTTTAATAATGGACACACATTTAATGACCAGAAGCTAGCATTTCTTTAATCAATTTCTGATGTCAACTGTGTTTCCAAAATGCAGTCTTTATTGGCAGTGCCACTTACATTGCTCAACTCAAAAACGTGATTTTAAAAAATATTAGGGTGCTGTCTGCTAAGAGGTAATATTTTAACTGTTACATTTCTTTTCAGAACCAAATCTGTCTCTTATAATGAACAAGCACTTTTTACAGATTGCAACTCAAGATGTAAATGTTCAGAGACAAAATGGGAACCCATGTGTGGTGAAAATGGAATCACATATGCATCGGCATGTCTTGCTGGTTGTCAAAACTTCACCAGGAATGGAAAAAATATTGTAAGAAACCTTCTCCTCTAAAGTCTATGTCCAGGGGCCTGTTATATAACTACACAACCCTATGGGGACTCAGGGATCAACCCGGCAGCTGACCAGCACTGGCAGGAGCCCTGGCTCTTACCCTGCTCTTACGCTTTTGTGCGGAATCAGGAAATGTATAACCATTGCTATTGAAACTAGGTTTGTCAAATGAATTGGGGTAAGAATTAGAATCATAAACTGGAAGTAGCTTTTGTAACTATCTGGTCTTTCTTTGATTTCATTTATAAGAACTATGAACCTGGAGATGAGGAAGTCCCATGTATAAGGTCATATAGCTAAAGAAGATATGTGTTGACCCACATCTCCTGACCCCATGACTTATGGTCCTTGGAGGTTAAGGGTCAGAACAAATAGTGGCCAGCATAAAGAGTCCAGTCTCAGGTGCCGGGGACCTGGTCGTAAGAAGATTAATGGTTCTGGAATGGCTGTGCCTGAGAGATCAAGCCATTTTGTGTAATAAGGAAGACAGCAAATAGGTGAGAATGGAGGAAAATGAGGTTGGAAATATAGATAGAAAACCAGTCGTGAAGGATATTATATACCTCAGTCATTAACAGACTCACCCCACCAATGACACCTTTACATTCCTGTCCCAAACTTGTACTCTCCCTTATACTCACTATGGAGCCCTGGTGCTGCGGTCATTAAGCATTTGACTGCTAACGAAAAAGTCTACAGTTCAAATCCACCACTCCTTGGAAACCCTATGTGACAGTTGTATTCTGTCCTACAGGGTCGTTATTAGTTGGAATCAACTTGGCGGCAATCGGTTTGGTTTGAGTTTTTATACTCACTGTATATATAAGGCACAGTGGTCAGATCACCTTTTACTTGTGACTAATGATATCAACCTTTATTTTGACAGTCTTGAGCTATAAACCAGACCACACATATAATTACATATGCTTATCAACTAAACATAAGTGCTTAAACCTATCTACACAGAGATTAATATTTGTTGATTTTCTCTGTGTTTATTGTGTCATATTTGACATATTTTTTAAGAGCTAGAAGGCTAGGTCTTGTAGCAACAATGAGTAAGGCTAATTCCACCATGTGAAATTCAAGTTTTCATCCAAACTCTTTTACAATTTTTTTTCTTTTGCGTTTACTCCTTTTGTCCACAACTGCATGAAGATTTTTCCTAAATGGACCCAGCATTCATTAAATATATTACATTTCAGGGACTGAGATAGGTGCTTTAAAAATATTTTTTTTATTTAAATTTTATCTCTAATGTATTTAAATCTCGTGGTCTCCAAGAAATTGGGTGTCGTTTTACCCATTTGCCTCATGAGACAACTGAGTTACTGAGATATGAGGAACTTGCCTAAACTCACATTATCTAGTGAGTGGCAAATTAGGAATAAAAAGGTTTTTGCTTGAACACAAAAAGGATCTTTCTGGAAAAGAAAATGCCAGCTTTATTTTATAGTTTATTTTGAAATTCACAAACTTCCTGTGATGAAAATGACAACTCATTATATGTACACATCCATGCATAAAATACAAAGAAAGAAACTGATGAGACTGCCTTTCCTTTTATTCAAGACTTCCAAACCAATAAACTGAACCCACTGCCGTTGAGTCAATTCAGGCTAGTAGTGACCCTATAGGACAGAATAGAACTGCCCCATAGGGTTTCCGTAAATCTTTACGGAAGCAAACTCCCACATCTTTCTCCTATGGAGCAGCTGGTGGGTTCAAACTGACAACCTTTTGGTTAGAAGCCAAGAGCTTTAACCACTAGAACACAAGGGCTCCTTATTCTAGACTTAGTTGAGTTTAAATGCATCAGAAATATTTCTCTACTGGCTGCTATAAATTCTGTCATATCGTCAAAATGTGCCCATTTGTTTAGCAAACTATATAGTCTAAATGTGCCAGACATTATTTATGTTCTAGATGTACAATGGTGACAAAGCAGACAGTTTCTGCCTCCCTGGAAGTTACATTCTAGTGAGGAAATATAGTTTAAGAATAAATGAACAAATATATAGTAACAAGGTGATAAGTATTGTGAAGAAAACTAAATCTGGGGTGTTATTATTTTGAATGGGCGTTCATGGAACATCTCACTAATGAAATATCTGAACAGAGACTTAAAGTCTAAGTGCCAACTGGCAGCTATCTAGAAGAGCTGCCCAGGCAGAGAAAACGGTGCCTTGAGGCATGGGCAAACGTTCCATGTTTGAGGATTGATAAAGACAAAATGGGAACTCACACATGTAGCTGAAACAGAGGGAGCGAGGGGAGAATGTTTAGCAGTGAGATCTGAGTGGAATCCAGAAGCTACATCATGTAGAATTTGTAAACCACTCCAAGGATTTGGGATTTTATACTAAACATGATGGCACGCCATTGGAAATTTGAGGGTAGTGATGGAATCTGACTAATATTTTAAAGTATTACATTAGTTATTGTGTGGAAACAGACTACAGCTGAATATGAGAGTAAATAGGTTGAGCATGAAGAGACCATTGCAGTAATTAAGGCAAGAAATAATGATGGCTTAGATTTGAATGTGGTAGTCTTTGCTGATTAGGTAGGTAGGATTTGCTGAGGGATTTTTCCTGTAGATTCAGCAGCTTATAGACCAGCCATATGCTGTTTGGATAGTGAATTTTGTGTCTATAGATTCACTTTGCTCAAATATACTTTAACAAAGAACAGGACAAGAATATCTTCCCCATTGGTTTATATAATGCTGTGTACTGTGCAGTGGAATCTTTTAATAAATATTTATCTCCGATTTTATTTAAATGTTACCTCAATAATTGGATCTTTCTCTATTGTGTTACAGATGTTTTATAACTGCACCTGCGTGGGAATTGCTGCATCTAAATCAGGAAATTCCTCAGGCATGGTGGGCAGATGTCAAAAAGATAATGGATGTCCCAAAATGTTTCTGTATTTCCTTGTCATTTCAGTCATCACATCTTATACTTTATCCCTAGGTGGCATCCCCGGATACATATTGCTTCTGAGGTGAACATGGATTTTCCCTACCCTGATACAAGATGTAGTATAATATCCGATGTCATATAATTGGCCAGAGCAGTGATTTCAAATTCTGTTCTTCGAAGTCATCTTGATTCTCACATCTTTGTTCCACTATTGTTTCCATTTTAGGTTTTTGTGTAAAAAATGTGGTTAATATGTTTTCTTAGTTAAAAATGTTTAGGAACCACTGGTTTAGGGAGCAACATTAGTTCCTATACCATTGTAGCCAATAAATATGGTATGTTACTTTCTAAAGCTGGTGATATGCTATTAAGTAGAATACATAAAATGTGTTTTGGATTAAGTAGAGTTTCACTGAGTTTATGGGTGATACAATTTTTAAGATACTTTAAAGGCTCAATCTAATACAATGTTTTACATTTGTTGCTTTTATAGATAAGCTATTATTTTTTCTATATATTCTCGCCCTGATTGGAATTATCTGTGGGCATTTTACGGCTATTGAAGTAGCTGAGGATCCTTATCCTTGAATAGTATGCCAATGACTTCAAACCTTTTTTTTTGTTATGCCCTAAAAGAATTTAAAAACTAAGTACTCCTTTGCATATTTTGAAATTAATATCTAAAGATTTTTATCATAAATTTGAATGGTAGCTACTCATTGATTTCTGGTATATTATAAATATTTACATTTAAAAATATAATGATTAAGTCCCTCTTTTAAATGTATTCCATGGTATCTAAAAAACATACTGATTGAATAACCAGCATCACTCAATTAAAAATTATGTGTAAAGATCTTTAACAGGCAAAAATGTAACATCTTTTCTTTTTTTCCTTGTCTTTATGTCTTCATTCAGCTTCCCTCTAGAATTTTCTCCTATTGTAATAAAGTTTATTCATGAACATTTTTATGATTAACCTATTATACACATCTCTATAAATAATGTATATAAATTCAAGTTTTAAAATGCTGATTTTAAAAATACTGATTTTATAACCAGGATTCTCCATGACAATTTTTTTCCTGATTGAATTAGCTTTTCAGATATTACTATTATGCAATTGACCAAAATAACCTAAATTATTATAGATCTTGAAAAAAATATTAAGCATTAAAAGGCACATTTGATTGGAAATCAGTCTTTTATAAGATGAATTGGATGATTTTTAAATTAATTCCTACATACAGGGATTACTAACACTAATCAAAAATATTGTATTCATCTCTAATTTCTATAGTATGTACTACGGAAATTGGTTAGTAAAGATAAACAGAAAATAGAATCTAATTTCTGTAAGTATGTTATTCTCAAAGGGTTTAGGGAGAACGTGAGATGTTTGTGTTTACGAATGGAAGCATGGGTTTTGGAAAGATGAGAAAGCACTGCCCTAGAGTTCCAAGACCAGTGTTATTCTTCGTAGGTGGTCATTTCTTCAACACCTTCTTATACTTGCTAAGTAACCACCTGAGCCAAATAGAGTCAGGCTGCCATTCTTACCACCAGTCTCCCAAACGTCCCCTAGTAGAGTTTGATGTCTGAAGAACTCCCTTGGGTTGAATGAGGAAAGTTGTAATTTTTGCATCTTTTAAAAAAAAAAAAAAACAGATTAAATGCGATAATACATACGAAGTACTTAGTACCATAGTTAACACTCGGCAATAATTATATATCAGCATGACTGTTAGTATTTTAATCCAGAGGCCAATCGGTTAAAGTTATACAACTGTATTAATCATGCTTTTATTATTTCATATGTGCTTGCGCTTAGCTGATAAAATCAGGTCCCCTCTATGCAGCACAAACCCTCAGCATGCCACAGTAATTACTCAGCTCAATTGCGTCCTGTGTTTTTAAATGAAAAGTCACAAAAACTGGTTATAGGTTATTGTTTATTGTTACTTCAAATTCTTGAAATTTCCTAGAAATTATTTTTCATGTACTTGTTATTTAGCTAATTAAATTTATGATTTTATTTTGCCCAACACCATTCAAATATGTCAAGTAATGGTGATTTACCTTCTAGACATATTAACTATAAACTCTTTGAAGCGTTACATGTAATAGAGCATGGCTTTTACACATTTTGCTGTCCCTATTTTTATATGAGTCGGAGAAGCTCTGGTTGTTAAGAGCTCGGCAGCTAACCAAAGGTCAGCGGTTCAAATCCACCAGCCACTCCTTAGAAACCCTATGGGACAGTTCTGCTCTGTCCTATATGGTCGCTATGAGTCAGAATTGACTCGATGGTGAGGGGTTTGGTTTTGGGTATGCCTAACACACTACACTATTCACTACTCCATAAACACTACTTGAATACTACCATAATTTCACGTGTGTTAAGGAGATTATCGCTAGCATTTCTATTTGTTTTAATTGACTATATATATTTTTTTATAATAGTGCTTTTGTTGCTTTTAGGTGCATTAAGCCACAACTTAAATCTTTTGCCCTGGGTATCTACACCTTAGCAATAAGAGTCCTTGGTAAGTATAATCTATGCTTTAATTTACAGTAGCCATCTGAAGTGTATTTCAAATACTTTAAGAAATAATTTTACGTAATCACTGTCTTAGCTATCTAGTGCTGCTATAACAGAAATGCCACAAGTGGGCAGCTTTAACAAACAGAAATTTATTCTTTCACAGCTTAGGAGACTAGAAGTCCAAATACAGGGCACCAGCTCTAGGGGTAGGCTTTCTCTCTCTGTTGGCTCTGAGGGAAGATCCTTGTCTCCTTTCAACATCTGTGGGCCCGGCATTCCTTAGAGATCTCCATGTGTCTTGGCATCAATCTTCCCCTGGGTCTAGGAGGTTCTTAGTGGAGGAATCCTGAGTCAAAAGGACATACTCTGCTCCCGGCCTTTATTTCTCTCTCCTTTTGGTTAAAAACTCAGCTGTTAACCAAAAAGTCAAAGGTTCAAATCCACCAACTGCTCCTTGGAAACCCTATGGGGCAATTCTACTCTGTCTTATAGGGTCACTATGAGTCAGAATCAACTTGAAGGCAACAGTTTTTTTTTTTTTTAATAGCATAAAAGATGTGACTCAAGCAAGGGTGTGACTTGAGTAAGGGTGTGACTTGAGTCATGCCCATCAGTAAGGGTGTGACTCAAGATATAACCCACACTAATCCTACCTCATTAATATATAGAGGTTTAGGATTTATGAAACGTAAAATAGAGGATAATTACACAATACCACAAAATGGAGGACAATTACATCAGATCACAAAATGAAGGACAACAACACAATACTAGGAATCATGGCCTAGCCAAGTTGACATATATTTTTGGGGGACACAATTCCATCCATGACAGTTACCATTCATAATTAATTATGCAGATGGTTAAATCCTTTCATCCCATCCTCCTCCTTTCCTTCCTTCCTACTCTCCCTTTTTTTCACTCATCTCTTTCTTTGTTCTAGAAATATTTATTGAATGTTGATACAGTGGCTATGATATAATAAAGTGATTCGATGAGAGTAATGACAATTTTTGTTTAGCAATCGTGCCTCTTTCAGCACTGGTCTGTTGTCAAAAAACCCATTGATATTATGGGAGAGCCCTCTGAGAGGAAAGCAGAAAAAAAAAAAAATGCTGAAGTCTAAATATGACTTTCAGTTAATTAAACGGAAGAAATTCTTTTCAGCTATATTCAATGCTTACCTCTAGGATATGTCATAAGGTGGAAAAGATAAGATTATTCAAATAATCAAAGCACTATGGTTTTAAGTTGGTGAATCTTTTAAATGTAATTGAAATGTTTTCTCTAACTACAAAGTTTTTTGGTGTGCAATGGTTAAAACCCACGGAAAAGCAGAGTGAATGAGACAGATAACTCTGTGTCCTTAAGGAGTTTATATTCTAAAGGAAAAAGCAAAATAATTGAGGATGCTCCTCCACAATTTGACAAACAAAAACTGCCTGGGAATAAAAACAAACTCAGAGCTTTAAATATTTGAAATTAAACTTGATTTACTATAGATCTTCACATAAATGGCTATAAAATGTATCCAGATACAAAATAATCCCGATAAAATTGTAGAAGCAACAACAAAAAAGAAAAAAAAAAAACAGAAGTTTATGCCATATAGCATAGGGCTTACCTAGAAAAATGTCAGATTATTGAGCCTGAAGTATATTCCTGATAGGTATTGGCCTTTATATCTACCTCTCCATGGGAATATTGATGTAATCTATAATATACTGCAAAAAATAATTCAAGTAAAAGAAATTATTCAAAAAATTGATTCCATAAAAATATATTTCAAAATGGAAAAAATATCATAAACAAAGTTAAAAAGAAAATGATAAACTGGGAAAAAGTTTAGAACTTATCTAATACACAAATGGCTAATATCCCTATTATAGAAGAGAGCTCCTAAATATTGAGAAGAAAACAACTAGCAATCAAATAGCAATATAGGTAAAAGATTTAAACAGCCACTTCATGCAGAAAGAAATGTAAATGTCTTTAAACATAGTAAAAGATGCCCAAACTCATAAGAAAAGTACAAATGAAAACGATACCAAGATCCCATTTCTTACTTATCAGATAGGCAAATTACCAAACTTTATTCACAATGTATGGGAAAGCAGATATTTTTACCTATTGCTTTTGGGGAAATGGTGCCATTCCTGCAGTGAGTTATTTGGCAATAACTAGCAAAATTACGAGTGAATTTACCTTTTCACTCAGCAATACCACTTCCAGGAATTAATACCAAAAATCTGCTAGACATATTATGAAATAAGTCTACTTCTTATTCATAAGTCTGATAATCGTAGTATTATATGTAATAGCAAAAGACTACCGGCAGTATAAATGTCCATCAGTATGAGTCTTACTGATCACACTGTGGTGTTGTTGTGTTAGGTGCCGTGGAATCGGGTCCGACTCATAGCGACCCAATGCACAACAGAACGAAACACTGCCTGGTCCTGAGCCATCCTCACAGTCCTTGTTATGCTTGAGCTCATTGTTGCAACCACCGTGTCAATCCACCTCATTGAGAGTCTTCCTCTTTTCCACTGACCCTGTACTTTGCCAACCATGATGACCCTCTCCAGGGACTGATCCCTCCTGACAACATGTC
Organism: Loxodonta africana; assembly: GCF_030014295.1. Classification (NCBI taxonomy): domain Eukaryota; kingdom Metazoa; phylum Chordata; class Mammalia; order Proboscidea; family Elephantidae; genus Loxodonta; species Loxodonta africana. The sequence goes on along the minus strand of NC_087345.1, from coordinate 117,655,072 downwards.
CAAAGCACGTAAGACGCAGTCTCGCCATCCTTGCTTCTAAGGAGCATTCTGGTTGTACTTCTTCCAAGACAGATTTATTTGTTCTTTTTGCAGTCCATGGTATATTCAGTATTCTTCACCAACACCACAATTCAAAGGTGTCAATCCTTCCTCCTTCCTTATTCATTGTCCAGCTTGGGTCAGGTGCACCTTAGTCTTCAAGGTGACATCTTTCCTTTTCAACACTATAAAGAGGTCCTTTACAGCAGATTTGCCCAATGCAATGCATCGTTTGATTTCTTGACTGTTGCTTCCATGGCTGTTGATTGCGGATCCAAGTAAAATGAAATCCTTGGCAACTTCAATCTTTTCTCCGTTTATCATGATGTTGCTCCTTGGTCCAGTTGTGAGGATTTTTGTTTTCTTTATGTTGAGGTACAATCCATACTGAAGGCTGTGGTCTCTGATCTTCATTAGTAAGTGCTTCAAGTCCTCTTCATCTTCAGCAATCAAGGTTGTGTCATCTGCATAACGCAGGTTGTTAACGAGTCTTCCTCCAATCCTGATGCCACGTTCTTCTTCATGTAGTCTACCTTCTTGAATTATTTGCTCAGCCTACAGATTGAATAGGTATGGTGAAAGAATACAACCCTGACGCACACCTTTCCTGACTTTAAACCACTCAGTATCCCCTTGTTCTGTCTGATCAACTGCCTCTTGATCTATGTAAAGGTTCCTCATGAGCACCATTAAGTGTTCTGGAATTCCCATCCTTCACAATGTTATCCATAATTTGTTGTGATCCACATAGTCAAATGCCTTTGCATAGTCAATAAAACAAAGTACACATCCTTCTGGTATTCTCTGCTTCCAGCCAGGATCCATCTGACATCAGCAATGATATACCTGGTTCCACGTCCTTTTCTGAAACTGGCCTGAATTTCTAGCAATTCCCTGTCGATATACTGCTGCAGCCATTTTTGAATGATCTTCATAGAAATTTTGCTTGCATGTGATATTAATAATATTGTTTTATAATTTCTTCATTCACTTAGATCACCTTTCTTGGGAATAGGCATAAATATGAATCTCTTCCAGTCAGTTGCAAGAAAACCATCTTCCATATTTCTTGGCATAGACGAGCGAGCACCTCCAGCGCCACATCCATTTGTTGAAACATCTCAATTGATATTTCATCAATTCCTGCACCCTTGCCCTTCACGAATGCCTTCAGCACAGCTTGGACCTCTTCCTTCAGTACCATAGGTTCCTGATCATATGCTACCTCTTGAAATGGTTGACTATCGACTTTTGCTACAATGACTCTGTGTATTCCTTCCACCATCTTTTGATGCTTTCTGTGTCGTTTAATATTTTCCCCATAGAATCCTTCACTATTGCAACTCAAGGTCTGAATTTTTATTTTGGTTCTTTCAGCATGAGAAATGCCAAACATGTTCTTCCATTTTGGTTTTCTATCTCCAGCTCTTTGCACATACCATTATAATTACTTTGTCTTCTCGAGCCACCCCTTGAAATCTTCTGTTCAGTTCTTTTACTTCATCATTTCTTCCTTTTGCTTTAGCTGCTCGACGTTTGTGAGCAAGTTTCAGATTCTCCTCTGACATCCACCTTGGTCATTTCTTTCTTTCCTGTATTTTCAATGGCCTCTTGCTTTCTTCATGTATGATGTCCTTCCACAACTCACCTAGTCTTTGGTCACTAGTGTTCAACACATCAAATCTATTCTTGAGATGGTCTCTAAATTCAAGTGGGATATACTCAAGGTCGTATTTTGGTTCTCGTGGACTTGTTCTGATTTTCTTCAGTTTCAGCTTGAACTTGCATATGAGCAATTGTTGGTTTGTTCCACGGTCAGACCCTGGTCTTATTCTGACTGATGATATTGAGCTTTTCCATTGTCTTTTTCCACAGATGTAGTCAATTTGATTCCTGTGTGTTCAATCTGGCAAGGTCCATGTGTATAGTTGCTGTTCATTTTGGTGAAAGAAGGTATTTGCAATGAAGAAGTTGCTGGTCTTGCAAAATTCTATCATTTGATCTCTGGCATTGTTTCTATCTCCAAGGCCATACTTTCCAATTACCGATCCTTCTTCTTTGTTTCCACATCATTAAGGTCGACTCTACTTTGAGGAGGCAGCTCTTCCCCAGTCTTCTTTTGAGTGCCTTCCAACCTGGGGGGGCTCATCTTCCAGTGCTATAACAGACAATGTTCTGCTGCTATTCATAAGGCTTTCACTAGCTAACTCTTTTCAGAAGTAGACTGCCGGGTCCTTCTTCCTACACTGTGGTAAGTCCACATAATAGAATACTACGCAGCTGTGAGTAGGAATGGGGAAAATCGATAATTTTACCAAGGGATCTCCGGTGTATAGTATTAAGTGAAAAGAAGCAAAATGCAGAGCAATTTTGTACCATAATACTGTAAAAATGGCATGGTGGGGGCATCTGTCCTTCTCTAGCTTCACAAAAGGGAAGGAGAATCAAGAACAATAGCCCCAGGCTGATTCCTATGAGGCAGGGGTCAGACATATCTCCTCTCTCCAATCTTTTTTACCAGTTCTGACACCAGCCATTTCCCCTGCAGTACTCACTACGTCTCTGCTAGGCTCGATAATTCATTGCAGTGCCCACGGAGAACTCACAGACCATACGATTATGGAGTTTATTAATTTATTAGGGAATTAAAAGGGTTACAATTCAGGATCAGGAATGACTCAGGATACAGTTTTTTGGTCAGGACAGATTCTCAGCTGTGCCCACATGCAGGCCTCTCCCTCAGTCCCTGGGCCTCTCAGGCTGGCCTCTTCCCTCCTCTGGCAAGTGATACAAATCTCTTTAGCTCTGCTGATAAGTGCCCAGAGGTAACCGACTCTGCCAGGAAGCCTCCTGCCCAAAGGCACTCAGCTCCATCACTCCAAGGGTCAGCAAGCCAACTGTAACCACCTTGCTCAGTGGGCTGGGAAGTCCACTGTGCCCTCTTGTGCTGGTCTCCTGGTTCTGCTGCCCCTGTTTCTCTGCCACTGCTTCTTGACGTCTTGTGCCATCTCTGGTGTTACAGCTTCCTCTCTGTCTCCCTGGGTCTAGGAGGTTCTCAGTGCAGGGAACCTGGATCCAAAGTATGCGCTCCACCTCCAGCTCTTCTTCCTGGTAATGAGGTCCCCCATTTCCACCTCTGGGGTGGGCCATTTTCAGTCTAGTGGAATGCAAAACTGACCAATCCCCTTGTTAGGGTGCCATGCACCTTATATACATTATTGGCAGGCTGTCCAATCTTCTCGACGTGCCACAAGCACCTTATTTGCATAGTCCCACTCAATCATTTAGTGGAAGTTACAAGACCATGGCTAGAAAGGCCAAATAAAAGTGATTCATCACTCTGCAAATACCTTTTGCATAAAAAGTGTGGGAAGGTGGAAATACTATACACACATACAAAGGTATTTGCTCTTATTTAAAGAAAGAAACAACAGAAGTATAAACTAATAACTAATAAAGATTTAGTTACCCATATCAGAAAAAGAGAAGAGGAAGTAGAGGATAGGATAGAATAGAGACTTTATATAGTAACTTGTTATATAATTTTAAATTATGTAAAATTCTGATATAATTTTAAAAAAAACAAATTTAAAAGTAACAAAGAAATCGTTAAAAAACAAATCTAAAACAAGCTGTATATTGTATTGATGACATAACCATACCCTCCCAAAAAAAGCCTTCAAAACTTTAAAAAATAACATTTTTACCAAATCCTCATGGCTTAAGTGTATTTATAATCTTGTCCTTAGTACTAACACTGGTTCTGTTAGGTTGAGACAATAGTATATTTTAATATAAAGTAAATAAAATGTTTTATTAATATCATTAGGTGTTACTATTTTCAGCATTATAAAAAAGTGGTAAAAGTATACAGTAAAATAATTCAGTAAAACCAATTCTTAAATTTGAATTTAAAATATTAATATGAATTCATTTTTTTATTTTAAAATAATGCATATTTTATAGCTCTGTCTCCTGAAAAAAGTAGGAGGTATGGTAACCAAGAAGAAATGAGCACCCATAGAACTCCATCTGTGATATTAAATATGATTTCCCAATAAAGCAATAATGACACCTTGGAGAATGATGGATTCAAGGTCTCGTACTGATTTAAATACATAAGATGCTATAGGACATCTTTTGGGGCTGAAAAGTGAGAAAGCTATCACAGACTAATAGGAACATGTCAAAAATGCAAATAACCAATTTGAGGAGATTGGCCTAAGGCAAGATAATTGAGAAACAAAACAAATAATAATAATGGCTGCTGTACACTGAAATACATCAAATGTCTAAAAAGTTTACATGATACTTAAAAAAATTTGGAGAACATTGGGGCACTAACTTGTTTTGCTTAAAATTGATAAAGGGAAAGAATCACCCTGCCTTTCTACAATTCACTATTTTTCAAAGGAATCAAATAATCAAAGAAGGAAAATTATCCTTTATAGAAAAATCGCAAATAAAGTCTACAGAAGTAAGAATAAATTTTTTTTTTTTAGTTTTTATTGAGAAGATAATTTTTTTTGATCCAAAATTCAATTAAGGATCACACATTGCATTTAGTTAGTTATCTTGTTTTTTTTTAATGTTCAGCAATCCCCTGATCTTTTGTTATCTTTTGTGATACTTCATTTCTCAAAAGGCAGAGCCAATTGTTTTGTAAAATACCCCACCATTTGGATTTTCCTGTTGGTTCATGTTTAATTATATTCAGATTAAATATTTTTGGCAAGAATACTACACAGGTGATATTGTGTGTTTCTCAGTATATCCCATCAGGAAACACGTAAGTTTAGCCTTTGCAATCATTGGCGATTTTAAGTTTGATGTTTTGGTGGAGGTGATTTCTGCCAGTTTTTTCTATTATAAAATTCATTTTGTAATTAATAAGTACTGTGTGATGTGATACTTTGAGACCATGTGAATATTCTGTTTCCCAAAAATCTTTCACCCAAAGTTTAATTGATGATTCTTGATTGAATCAAAAGTTATGTGGAATCTATTTCCATAGTACTTTAAATAGAAAATATTTTAAAATATGTTCCATTTGTTATTAAAGAATAACACTTTTTTGACTGACACTTTGTACCTGAAACTTATAGGCATCATAACTATTCCTTGACAATTTTAAAAATTCAATGAGATGATTTTATTCTATTTAAGCATACAAAGCAGTTTTCTAACAGAAGGCAACATACATTAAAAAAAAAAAAAGGCTAAAATCTCAAATGCCAAAAAGTTCCAGGCAGCTGATGTAAATCAAGTAAAGAAGTTCAGTGAAGAAGCTGTATGGAGCTGGAGAGTGAACTTCTCTACGTGGAGGGTAGCGAGTGATGTCTGTTAGGCCATGGTAACAGCTCTAGCCAACTATTAACATGGACTACCAGATATCAAACCTTTTAAGAGCATCCAGAAATCTGGGTTTTTATGTGATATCTCCTGGCTTTTAAATATTGGCTACTAATTTAAAAAAAATCCTGGGCAGACTAAAGAACAAATATTAACAGACCGCCAGTTTGACATACAAAATACAAAACCGAGTTGTGAACAGACTGCGTGATGAAACATATTTTGATAAAAACTGCAAAAACTAGTGGAATATATCTAATTTGGTCTTTCTAAAGTTCAGGATCTCTCTGAATCTCCACAATTGTGTAGATCCTAGTGGGTATTAGACGTGATGTCTGTCATATATAAATTTAAGATGAGAAATCAATTAATATGCTTGTGGTTAAATTTGTATAAGAGAGACATTTGTGTTCCCTAAAGAAGAATTAAACTGTCAACAAGAATTTATTGAGAACCGACTAGGGCTTGTAGCATGAGTAAGGAAGACATGTTCAATACCCCCATGGAGCTTGTAGTCTAGCAGGAAAGGCAGGCAGTAAACAGACATTGCAGGAGCATTGAATGTTTTGAAAGAAGTACAAGTGCTATGGGATGTAGAGCAAAAGGAATGACTACAGTTCAGAGTGTCCAGAAATAGGTTTTCCTAAAGGAATAACATTTAATCTGTGATTCAAAGGGTGAGTCAGTATTAAGAAGAAGAAAAAAAGAAAAAGGAAAAGTGTTTCCAACTAAGAAATTTATACCCTCAGACTTTAAAGCACAGATAAGAACTTTAAGGGGCAGAGAATTTAAAGTTAATGGTGATGAAACAATACGGATAGAGACAATATCTTAGTTTTTTATCTAGTGCTGCTATAACAAAAATACCACAAGTAGATGGCTTTAACAAAGAGAAGTTTATTCTCTCACAGTTTAGGAGGCTAGAAGTTTGGATTCAGGGTGCTCCAAAGGAAGTCAGGATTCAAAAAGTCAGGATTCAGAAAGCTCCAGAGGAAGGCTTCCTCTCTGTTGGCTCTGGGGAAAGTCCTTGTCATCAGTCTTCGCCTGGACCAGGAGTTTCTCAGCACAGGGACCCCAGGTCCAAAGGGAGCACGCCACTCCTGGCTCTTCTTGCTTAGTGGTAATGAGGTCCCTCTTCTCCCTGCTTTTCTTTCTTTTATATCTCAAAAGATATTGACTTAACATACAACCTAATCCTGTAGAGTGTGTCCTGCCTCATTAACATAACTGCCTCTAATCCTGCCTCACTAACATCATAGGGGTTAGTATTTACAACACATAGGAAAATTACATCAGATCACAAAATAGAGGACAATCACACAATACTGGGAATCATCGCCTATCCAAGTTGACACACATTTTTGGGGGGACACAATTCAATCCATAACAGACAGTAAGAATGGTGATACAATGTGATATATGTAACCTTTCTCACACACATGTAAATACTGTTGAAAGGGTGTATGTTTTGTGGTGTATATTTTCACCAAAAAAAAAATACATATATATATATATATTATTTTTTTTTTTTTTTTTTTAAAGAAAACTATAGAAGGCATACAGGCGAGAGGGAGAACATTTATAAGCACTGAAAGAAATCCAGTGAAGTTGGAGTCTGAGCTATAAAGCACTGAATGTTGTCTGAAATGAGGCTGGAAATGTAGGCAGGGCCCAGTAGCCAGTTAGCAACTCTGTATTAGAACAAATGTCTTGAGAAATCATCTATTTACACAAATTATTCAGCACCTCTCTAAGGAATAGATTGGAGAGGATGAAGTAAGGAAGTGGGAATAATCATGAATTGGCTGTTGCTTTAAATTAGAACAGAGGTAGTGGCAGGTAGGAATGGATAGAAAAGAATGTATTTAAGTTATACCTTAACCAAAACCTAACTCATTGCCACTGAGGATTCTGAGTCATGGCAACCCTATGTGTTACAGAATAGACTTTCTCCGTAAGATTTTCTTGGCTGTAATCTTTATGGAAGCAGATCACCAGATCTTTCTTCCACGGTGCCATGGGGTGGGTTTGTACCGTCAACCTTTAAGCTAGCAGCCAAATACAATAAGGGACTTTTTGTTATACCTAGGAGGCAAAGTTGACATGATTTGGGAGCAGATTAAACGTAGTGGCAGTCATAGACAGTGGGAGGATTCAAAGATGACTTCCAAACTTATAACTTTAGCAACCGGGTGACAAGTCTGGGTGGGAAGATGGTGAGCTCTGTTCAGTTTTGAAGTGCCTGAGAGACATATTCCCAGAGGCAACCAAATGGCAGTTATTCCAGGAGACTGGAGCTTAGGAGAAGAGATTGGGGTAAAGAGAGAGACTTTGGAGATTTCAGCATGTAGTTAATGACATTTCATCTCCCAAACACTAATTATTGGACTATAACTAAGTGGTTCTAGATAACCATTCATTATAGGATTACCAAAAAGATATGCATATGTTCGTGGAAGTAATTATTTGGTTTTTTCACAGCAGGCATCCCAGCTCCGGTGTATTTTGGAGTTTTGATTGACACTTCATGCCTCAAATGGGGATTTAAAAGATGTGGAAGTAGAGGATCCTGTAGATTATACGATTCAAATGCTTTCAGGTACCGTATCTAACATGTTCCTGTGCCTCACCGCTTCAATATCCCAGGTTTGCACAATGCAGCAGACGCTGATAGTTTCCCACGTAGTTTCACAGCCTGTAAGAAGAAGGATAGTTGAATTAAAATGTGTGATCTGTTTTATAGGATCGTATTATTATTTGGTTATTTGGATAGTTCTTTGATTTTATATTCCCCATACCTAATCTTGACTCCCATTTTAGATGAGTAACCTTTTTTTTTTTTTAAATCCGACATAAAATTCCAGAAGAGAGTAGAAATCTGAAAATTCATGCACACAAATGGGTAAGTAATTCCCAGAAACTCAGAAGCATTTAAATTTAGGTCACAGTTTTGGTTTAATTCCATTCTTTTTCAAACTGAGCCAAACTGTACCATTTACGTCAAATATAATCCCCCTGGGCAAGAGTTGGATTTGGCTCTAAATCTGTCCGGATTTTATTGCCAAACTGATGTTCAATTATTCCAGTACTTGAAATGCATAAAAGTAAAAGGTTTCCTCTGTTTGTGAGAGTGGGTATTGGTGTTGGGGGCATGGCTTTTCACTATGATACCGTTCAGTTCAATTCATCAAATATTTAGTCCCCTTATTGATTGAAGCAGTGCTTCAATGGCTAAAAAGCAAGGGTTTTTTTTTAGACTTACAAGTGGAGCATTTTCTAGAGAAATAAACTTGGTACTGATCCATGAAAGTTGGATGTGAATTGAGCAGATCATCTCTGAGTGATTTAACAGGCTTTGATGTTATGTGAGAAACTTATTTTAGTCTTTGAAGGGGACTTGATCTGTGAGTATAATTTGGGATTTACTCACATTCGCTAAGGCTGCATTCACTTCAACATAGAGACAATCCAACTCAATCAAAGGCTGAGAGTGTGTTTACAGGGGGACTAGAATGACCCATTTAACCTCTCCTTCCACACTTTAGTGCTTCTGACGGAGTGTGGAACTAAAGACTAATCGTGGAAGGAACTGATTTAAATCCCTGGGTCATTAAGTCAGTCTGCTCTCCTGAGAGCACTGATTCCCCTTAGTATTGCTTCATGCGGTTTTTTCCCATGAAGTGAACTTGGGTAAGGTCTGAGGGACAGTAACCACATGGTTTATCATTCAAACCTGAACACTGGGGAGTGAAGGGGCACAATTAAAAATTACACTAGGGACACAGTAACGCAAACTGGGGTTGTTTAGGGCAAAGAGGGGTGTGGTCACTCAGTCTAAGGTAACGACTTACCAGAGGATGGAAACGATTAAGTAATTTAGTAGTAACTGAAAATGATGGTACTACTAAGAAATTGCTTTATGTTAACAAATTGCCTTCGGTGATCTGTCTGTGTGTGCTCATAGAAAGGGCTTTTATAGCCACTGGATCTTCATTTTTAAAGAAAACCAAAATCTTACTACGTTTCTTTTCCATTTGATTTCAAGCTGGGTAGTTGCAATAATTGTAACTGAGATTTTCTCTCTTCTTCTAGACATATATATCTGGGACTAACTGTGATGCTGGGCACAGTGTCCATTTTCCTAAGTATTGCAGTGCTTTTTATTTTAAAGAAGAAATATGTTTTAAAACATAGAAATTTTCTAACCGAGAGGAAAAGAACAGTCATCTCTACAAGAATCATGAAGGAAAATTGTACTATCAATGACCATTTTCTACAACCCAACTATTGGCCAGGCAAGGAAACACGGCTTTAGAAAAAGGGTACCTTGAAGCCATGTTTTCTAATTTCTGGAACTTCTGCAAACAATTTTTAATAAAATGTGCTTTACATGTGTAAATTCTTTCTCCTTTCAAAAACTTTCTGTTTTGTTTTTGACCCTAGGTATGTGTTAGATAATATACTGGATAACAAATGTAATGAAGCATATTACAGAAGATGCAAATGATAAAATTAACCACAAACATTTTAATTCACTACAAATTCCTTATATTACTTATTCATGCTGCTTAATTTTGCCTTGTGCCCATCGGGATGTTAGCTGTATTACTGGTAGAACAAATTTCCCTGTTGTCTAGTGGTTATGTGTAACAATTTCTAAAGGAGATACTTATCTAGGGTAAGAGAATACTGCTAGAAAGTTAAGCAACATCTTGGTTTCCTTCAAGTAGCACTGTAATGATGATTTTAGGATAGAGTCAGAACATGCAGAGGAAGATTGAATGTCAAGTTCCTTTCTTTTGAAATACAATAATTGCTATGGAAACGTGTAGTGTCAAAGGACCTTGGGAGATTTGGATTTTGGGTTGCAGCTCTTCTGTTCATTTGCATGTTCTGTATGTGTCTGTGTGATGGAGTCTTGGTGGCGTAGTGGTTGAGATCTCAGCTGCTAACCAAAAGGTCAGCAGTTTGAATCCACCAGCTGCTCCTTGAAAACCCTATGGAACAGATCTACTCTGTCCTATTGGGTCACTATGAATTGGAATTGACTTGATGGCAATGGGTTTTTTTTGTTTTGTTTTGTTTTGTTTTGGTATATGCTGACACTATGAGTGACCACAAGTATAAAGTAATAAAATTAATGTTAACATACTTTTTTGTCCTTCTGTAAATTCAATGGATTAAAAAAAATATTGTCAAATACAACCCCACCCATTTTTAACGTATGTAAGCAGCTCCCTACTTCTGCACATGATTTGTTCCTAAACATATGTTTGAAAGTTGAATTCCAAAAGTCTACACTGAATTTAGATTTGATAATGGGAATGTTTTCTGATGGGTGGGTGGTGATAAGACTGGGTGTGATTCCTTCTAGGGCTACACCTGCCACCCACCACAGGGCCTGAGGGGCTTCCGGGAAGGAGGCTGCCATTGGTACAGCTGGCAGATTGCTCTCTGCTTCTCTGGAACTGAAAAAGCCAACAGGGATTTACTCTTCCCTGACTTCTGGCATTCTTCTGACTAGGAGTAGATGAATGAGCAGTCTACCATGTTTAATCCTCAGCCCTATAATGCACTATTTCTTCTGCCATCACAGCTGCATAAGAGGGGCCTGTCCCTCCCAACAAAGGCAGACTTAAGGTGGAGACCACCCGCCCTAGTGAAGCACCCTATTGAGTTATCTCCAGCTCACAATCCAATACTGTCTGCGCTATGGAAGCCCTGCACCAATCCAGATAAGACAGGTGGAAGGAAAAGGTGAGCTAGGAAAGAAACTCTGGAAGGTATTCCTGTATGAGTGAGCCCAAGGGTTCTAGAAATTCTCAAGGAGAGGAAACTGACTTGACCAAGGAGATTTTCAAGAACAGAATGGGGATGTATAACCCTAGTATGTGCCAGTCACTCTGAAAACTATATCACTTAAGCTTTATAGCATTCTTGGTGTGAAAATCCCATTTTACGGGTGATAAAACTAAGGCAGGGGAGTCTAGGTAAATTACTTAACCTTGGAGGACAGTGCCAGACTGAAACCCAAGCCTAAATCTAAAATTCACTTTCTACTATAAAACTGGACCCAACAATGTGATTCTAAATAAACTGCTTGTTATTTGTAATGTCTCTGCATTACTTTATTTCATCACCTCAGTTTGTTCCTGTAGTTGTCTTCACCTGCATTTATTAGCAACATGCAGATAGTCAACAACCATTATAAACCCTGCAGAGAATTTATTGACATTGTCTTTTCTCCAAATGTTGATGGCTTATGGTTTAAAATACTATAATCCTAATTGATAAATTCACAACATATTATTTAAACTTAAGTCATATAATTAAGGGTATTTTTTTTATAATCCTTAGAACTCTGGAGACTTGGATTGCAATGTAATTCTTAGTAGCTTTTAGAACAAATAGGACGCCCCCAACAAGGGAGTCTGTTTGAGGCATTTGTTAGCCCAGCAAGATGGGCCAGCTCAAAAGTGCAATAACCTTTCTCAAAGGGAAGGCGTCAAATGTTACAAACAAAATGTTTTGCAGGTTTTTCTTTTTTTCCCTATATTCCAGTCTCGTGAATATGAATGGAAAAAAAAAAATGGAGATGGAAAGGCTGGGGATGAAGGAGGAAGGAAGTTTTCTTTAAATGTACGTTAACTTTGGGATTTTATTTGAATTGATGATACCAGATTCATGTTTTGCTATTTTTGAAAATAAAAATAGACTTATATTTTGTTTCCAATAGACAACTTCAGACCAGTAGCTACACTACTAGTTTGTGAGCAGGAATCATTTTTGTCGTCTCTATATCAGTCTGACCCATAACAAATATTTACTGAATGAGTGAGTACCTTTGTCAAAAGTTTTCTTCGTAGAGATGTAATTACAATTCAAGTTCCTCATCCTGTCTCCCACATCCTCTCTTTTTGTTTTTTAAAGCTTTTTGTAGCAATATCCTGAAAAATAACTTCTTTGCAAGGAAATTTCTAAACAGAACCCCATGCAATTTACCCTTGAACACTTCAAAAATAAAAATTGGCAAAAAGGATGATTAAATGGCAGTCTTTTTTTTTTTTTTTTTCCTTAAATAAAAGGACTGGATTTCACTTAAAAGGAAGTGTATTTTTATGCACAACTATTAATCCAATTGTGGCATAATATATACTAAATTCAGTTGTATGGCATTTGAAGGTATCATTTAGTGGGGAATGGAATTTACTAAAAGGAACCTTGATGTTTTAGAGGAAGGAGTAAACTCATCTGACAGATGCAAGCAGGTTTTTTATGCCTCAGAGAAGCACATAATTGCTTTTTTAAAACACAAACCAGGCCGCGTTTCAGAGGTCAAAAAAATTCTCTCAGCTCTAGGGCCAAACATCAGAAGGAAGGCCTTGATTGCAAGTGGGATCCCACAATAGCTCCACAGTCGATGGGCCACTTATTCCCTTATTATACAGTCATGGTCCCTAGAGGCAACCAGCACCTCAAATGACCATTCGATTCATCATAACCTTCAGACAGGTGGAACTCCAGCAATGTCATTTTATAGATGAATTAAGTTGAATTAAATGATTTGCCCAAGGTAGAAATGGGCAAGCTAAAGCTGGGTTCTTCCATTACATCCTGTTGCCTCTAACTCGAGTAATATAAATAAACAATCTGAAACCTCTACAAACAGTTCAAAGGATTTTTGTGGTCATTAGCATTTAAGAAATTTCCACTTAAATATTACATAGGTGTAAACTCACAAAGGAAGCTTGAAAAAGTAAATCGTCTGTGACATATACTTGAGAATAAAAAAAAATAATAATTTTTTTTTGAATAGAGAGCACTTAATGTAAGTTCTTAAAGTTGTTAATAATTATTATAATTCTATGACAATTATTAACAACTGTAAGAACTTACATTAAACACTATACATGTGCTCAGTTCCTGGGTGGTGCAAACGGTTAACAAGATCGGCTGCTAACCAAAAGCTTGGAGGTTCAAGCCCATCCAGAGGTGCCTCAGAAGAAAGGCCTGGAAATTTACTTCCAAAAAGTCAGCCATTGAAAACCTAGTGGAGCACAGTTTTCCTCTGACACACACGGGGTCACCCTAAGTCGGAATTGACTCAATGGTCACAGGTTTTTTTTTTTTTTTTTTTTTAATATGTGCTGAGTGTTTTGCACAGATTATCTCAATTTTCAAAGCTCAAAATAACCTTATATGTTAGGTATAATTATTGATATTTTCAGAGAAAGAAACAGAGGCTCAGAGAGTTTTCGAAGGCCACCCATATCCTACTAGTTTCTAGGGCCAAGATTTAAACTGAAGTTTATCAGGTTCAAATAGTTGTGTTGTGCCTGCATTAATCCATATCCTAATTTCTGTCTTCCACTAACGCCACTAAAAGTCAACTTGGTAAATCTAAATTTTAGAAGTTTTAACATACTAAATTATGCACATGGTTAAAAAAAATCAAACAGTACAAAATGACTGAAAATGGAAAGTAATAATCTTCTACCCCACCTTCAGTTCTAGTCTGCGAAGGCAACTGCTTCTAACCAATTTAGTTGATTGGTTTTTCTGGTGGTCACTTCCAGGTCTCTAAATAATATGTTTATACCACTTTCTTGACTTATCATCTTCAGGTAATATTTATCAAATCTCTGCTCAGACACATTAGAACTAACGACACTTACCCCATGCCCTGTTGTTCTTCCCCTGTAATCTGTAAACAGTGAGGTCACTATTCTGAGTTCCTCAAATGTCACATCAGTATCCCCATTTCTTGTTCAATAGACAGTACCATTTGCTTCCTCACTTTGTGTAATGGAAGGCTTAGAGCTTCCTCCCTTCCCTCTCTCTTTCCTAACCCTTTGCCCACTCTCTCTTTCTGTTAGCTGTGCCTTCACTTTTACATTGTCAGGAATGATAATGTTTTTAGTCAGCTCTGCAAGGATTCTAGATCAAGGAAAGGCAAGAAAGGTAATGATTAAGATTGGTGCCACCCATGTCAAGCAAGAAGCCACTTGCTGCTAACCTAAATTTTGGCAGTTTGAACCTACCCAGCAGCTCCAGGAAGAAAGACCTGACGAACTGCTTGCATAAAGATTACAGTCAAGAAAACCCTATAGAGCAATTCTACACATGGGTGAAGGAGCTCTTGTGGCACAGTGGTTAAGCACTCGTCTGCTGACCTAAAGGTGGGAGGTTGCAACCCACCAGCTGCTTCTAGGGAGAAAGATGTAGGAGTATGCTTTCGTAAAGATTACAGTCATGGAAACCCTAAGGGACTACTATTGTGTCCTTTAGGGTGGCTATGGGTCAGAATCGACTGACAGCACAAAACAACAACGTACCAGGTCACCATGAGTTAAGGGCTGACTGGATGGCAAACAACTGTTGAAGACATAAAAGCTGACCGTTACGAAAAAAGAATGAGAGAGAGAAAACTCATATTACTGGATACCCACTGTGTGGCACTGGGTTTTGTTACTCGGACTGTGTATCAGGCATTAGAGGTACATTTACATACTGTCATGGATTCAATTGTGTCCCCCCAAAAAATGTGTCAACTTGGTTTGGCCATTATTCCCAGTATAGTGTGGTTGTCCTCCTTTTGTGATTATAATTTTATGGTAAAGAGGATTAGGGTGGGATTGTAACACCACCCTTACTCAGGTCACCTCCCTGATCCAGTGTAAAGGGAGTTTTCCTGAGGTCTGGCCTGCACCACCTTTTATCTCTCAAGAGTTAAAAGGAACAGGAAACAAGCAGAGAGTTGGGGACCTCATACCACCAAGAAAGCAGCACCAGGAGCAGAGCGCATCCTTTGGACACAGGGTCCCTGTGCCTAAGAAGCTCCTCGACTAGTACAAGGACCTTCTTCCAGAGGCCTACAGAGAAAGAAAGGCTTCCCCTGAATTTGAACTTGTAACCTACCAGACTGTGAGAGAATAAATTCCTCTTTGTTAAAGCCATCCACTTGTGGTATTTGTGTTGATTAAGACACATACTAATAAGTTTGATGTAAAAAATAGCACTTTTTGTTAAAATAATTTTGGAATGTGCAGAGTTAATAATAGCTCTCTAATAATTGCAGAATCTCTTCAATCCTTTAATATGCTGATGTGCTCTGTGGATCTCCATAAGGAGATATGTATCCCAAACTTATCTGACACTGAATCTATTTTTCATTAATAAGTTTTGCACCTAATTTTTTTGAATACATTTGGAAAACATTCATTTCTTTTTTGCCGTCTTTTTCAGGTTCTAGTATCAGGATTATGCTGACTTTATAAAATTAACTAGTAGACTACTTATTACTTTATGTTCTGGAATAGTTTTTATAGCATAGGAATTATCCCTTTTTTTATTATGACAAAGATATATGTAACATAATATTTGCCATTTCAACATTCTTCACACATACTATTCAGTGACATTAATTATGTTTATCATGTTGTTCAACCATCACCATTATCCATTTCCAAATTTTCCCATCATCCTTAGCAGAAGCTCAGTGTCCCCTAAGCAGTGAGTTTCCCTTTTCCCCTCCCTCCCACTTGCCCCTGGGAACCACTAATAAACTCTGGTCTCGATACAAAAGGAACAAATATTGTTTAATTCCACTTATATGAAATATCTATTCCTTTTACACTTCAAAGAATTTTCTTAGATTTTTTGGGAAATAATTCTTTGAAAAGTTTTTTTTTTTTATGGTTATTGCTCTTACTTTTAAAAAAAATGTTTACTGATTCAACTTTGAATATTTGTTTATTTCCTAGAAGATCAGGTAATTTATTGATATTTTCAATGGTATAAATTTAGAACTTAACACCTTATTATCTATTATTTTTAAATTGAAGCCTTGATTTTAAATTTTGTTTAACGTGATTTTTAAACTTACAGATTTTTTTAAGATTTTATGTAATATAATCATATGTTTCCTTCCTCTACAGATTTTACAATTGCATGTGTATGTAAAATTGATTTTCTTACCTCAGGATGAGATGATTAGCTACATTTATCTGGGTTTTATTATTTCATTTATAAAAATAAAATATTTAATACATACGTATTTATTTTGATTAAATATGTTGAGATTGTTGTTTTTATTGTTGTTGAGTAGATTACAACTGTTGAGATAAGAAACATAATTATTTTGACAAATGGTTAGCCACTAGCCTGTTTCACCGATATGCCTATTTCTGCCCACGATTATACTTTATAAAAATTAGATGTTATAGTACATTTTAATTTCTGACAGTTCATGTTTCCCCTTCATATGATTATTTTCAAAAGTTTCTTAAATGTATTCATTCGTTTTTTCATTCATTCATTCAGAATTATCTTGTCAGGTTCCAGAAATATCTCATTGAGATTATTAAATCTCATAGTACCAATGTTGAAAACTGATATTTTAATAATATTTTGTCTTCCCATCTAGGAACATAGAATATGTCTCCCTTATTTATGTTTTATTTTACATTTCTCAGGAAAATTTAAGAGTTCTTAATAAATGTCTGAATATTTCTTATTAAAATTATTTCTAATCTTCAATATTTATGTTGTTTTGATTAAAAATGTTTTATTTTCTAAAAGGTTATTAAGATCTTTTGTCCTATTTTATATGTAAAAAAATTAACGAAGCTAATGTTTTATGTTTATATTTTATCTGACCTTAACTGAACTCATTCGTTTTAGCAGGGTTTCAGTTGATTCTGATGTTTCTTGGCAGGTCATCAGATTGTCTGTTAAAGAGCATTATTTTGACTTCTTTTCAAAGCTGATATTTCTTATGTCATCTTTTTACTTGTCTGCTAGAAAACCTGGTGATATTTATGCATGTCATCTATCTGAAATTAAAATCTGTTTATTTTCTTCTATTTGAAATCATCCAGTAGCTTTCCTAACATTTTCAGGAAAACCTAGAATTCCTAGGTATGATGTGGTCCTGACACTCTCTTCAGTTTTCTACCTCCTACAACACCCCTAACTCGAACTCTTGACCCAGATTCTCTGGCCATATTGTACTACCAAAACCCAGTGCCATATTGTACTGCAGGCAGTTTTTAAATGTGCTGTGTTTGTGCCTGCTACTATCTCTGCTTAGAAAACGGCTTCTCCTTTTTTCTCCTCTCATCTTTTCATCTAGCTCAGGGTTTCTCAAATTTTTGTTTTCAGTAGTTCTGAATTTCTAGCTAGCTCCTTGGTGAAAATGATGGTACTGCTCTGAGGACGTCAAGCAGCAAGGACCTGGCTAACTACTCCTCCTCCTTGAAAATTCAGTTCAGCTACCTCTACTCAGCTTTTTTTTTTTTTTTTTTTTATCATACCTCCTAGCACTAGCACTAAGTGGTGAACTATTTGATGATAACACATTGCTGTGGAGTCGATTTCGACTCATAGCGACCTTATAGGACAGAGTAGAACTGCCCCATAGAGTTTCCAAGGAGTGCCTGGTAGACTCGAACTGCTGACCTTTTGGTTAGCAGCTGTAGCTCTTAACCACGACACCACCAGGGTTTCCTTTGATGATAAAGACGTTCTTTTATTAGGGCTACAATATCTACTACCTTACCTGACACACACTTCTGTTGCTGTTATTTGCTGTCAAGTCAACTCTGACTCAGGGCGACCTCAGGTCCAACAGAAGGAAACATTGCCCAGTCCTGGGCCATCTTCACAGTCACTGGTATACTTGAGCCCATCGTTGCGGCCACTATGTATTTTGAGTGCCTTCCAACCTAGGGGCTCATCTTCCTGCACTATATTGGGCAGTCTTCTGCTGTGATCCATAAGGTTTGCATTGGCTAATTTTCAGAAGTGGATTTCCAGGTCTTTTTTCAGAATTTGCCTTAGTTTGGAAGCTCCGCTGAAACATGTCCACCATGGGCAACCCTGCCAGTGTTTGAAATTCCAGCATCATGGCAACATGCAAACTACTACACTACAACAACCTGACAGATGAGTGGTGCTGACACATACTAGGAAATAAATATTAAATAAGTGAACCAATGACATGGGGTAGACAAAGTTTATTTAGGAATTGACAATAGGGTTTTAAAATCACACCTTACATAATTTCTTTCTAAAGTAAGCTAGCTATTAATTTCTTCATTGAACTCACTGAATATTCTTCATTGAATTCATTTCAGAAAGAATTTGGCAAAAATAGAATAAAATAGAATGTGGAAGTAGAAATAAGCTACCAAAAATCAAACCCATTGTCGTCAAGTCAATCCCGACTCATAGCAACCCTATAGGACAGAGTAGAACTGCCCCATAAGGTTTCCAAGGAGCACCTGCTGAATTTGAACTGCCAGCCTCTTGGTTAGCAGCCATAACTCTTAACCACTACACCACCAGGGTTTCCACATCACCAGGGTTTCCAGAAATAAGCTAAATGCTTTAAAAAAGAACATAATGAAAAAAAGTGTTTTTTATTACCTAAGTAACTAAGATATTTGATGCACTGTAGAAAATACTTTTATTTTCCCCAGAAAGATTCAATTTTTGTTTAGAAATGTATTTTATCTTGGAATATTTCTATATAATCCTTTACCTTCACATATTTCTTTAGTCTATGAAGTATTTTAACATATAGTTTTTCCTCTTAATTTATTATAACCTTAAAGATAGATAATATTCTTATTAGAGGTAGAAGATCTGAGAACATAAGATTACATGAGTTTACTTGACTTGCTAAGGTCAGAGTCAGGTACAGGTAGGCCCCGATTTACAATGAGGTTCCATTCTGACGACACTGTCGTTCAAGTCAGTTTTAATGTAAGTCAAATACCCCATTTATTTTTTCAGTTTTTGTTATTATCTTCTTTTATTAACAGTAACTTTATAAATCTGACCTTTAATTGTCTTTGGGGGTTGGAAACATTACATATAAACTTACAGACATATTTTAATACATATGTATATAGACTAAAAAAATACATGAATCATAAAAATTTACTGAGGATAAAGAAGACTTGTACTGCTTTAGCATTTTGTCAGTAATAACTCCACTTGTGGAAGGTTCTGGACCATCTATCTGGATTATCCCTGGGAATGCGGATGGTGTTTCTATTCAGAAAATTAGTGAGTGCTGTCTATATCGTCCTTTTCTTTTTTTCTTCGTATACTTTGTGGTAACATCTCACAGCTTCCCAAATCTACCTATCGACTTCAGCAAAGCAATCAGCGTTTGGGTCCATGTTTTCAAGCAACTGAAGCCCCTGATTTTAACAAAAACTTTACCCATTTCTTTCACAACTTCTCTCCTTCCTCTTCCATCTCGTCCAGCTCACCCTTGAATTTTTTGGCAATTTCATTATCAGCACTTCATGCATTTTCAGTTATATGCAGGTTGTGTAAGCCAAACCTGTATTTGAAGCAATGAAACCAACCCTTGCTGGCATTAAAGTACTCACGGTAGTCTTCTTGGCTGTTCCTAAAGGTTTTCAAAAATGCTGTGTGCTTTAGTTTGAATTGTCAGAAATCTCACAGGAATCCTCTTCTGGATTTGGTCTTCTAGCCAAATCATCAATTGCTTCTCTGTCTCATAAATTGTCCCTTGCCTCTTCTTCGTTAAAATTGTCAATTTTATGTCAATTGTTCTTTAACTGCCTCCAAAATCCCGTTCTTATCTTTAATGATTGTCAAAATGGTAAAATGAGATAATCCTGCCTCACGGGCTATTTCGCTGACTTTCTTTTCATTACTGTATGCCTTTCTTCTTTATATTGATGTCTATAGCCTTCTTCACCTTCTTTTTTTTGGATTAGTACTTTCAGTTGCATGACTTCTTTTGCTAGACATAGTGTTGGGGGTATAAGCAGTGCAGCAGTTACAGATAGAGAAACCTGAACAGCTCTGCTTCAAGTTAACAGCAGATGCTCTTTATGGTATGAAATGCTGAGCTATTAGGCCTGGTCTACAATGAAGTTGGTGTCAGTGTTGTAACAATGAAGTCAGAATCTTAATGGTTGTCAGGCATGTTCACAGTTCAATTATTGTTTGTCCTGAGTTGAACAGTACCCAAGTATCTGTCCATTACCACTCCTGACACCAACACTGACTTCCCTGCTGTATGGCAGTGTTTTCAACAGGAAATCATAAAATTGAACATCTGCAAGTGAACATCTGAGAGTGATAATATCAGCAAATTATGCACTACCACACTGTATGTAGTACATATTACTAACAATAAGATGTACAAAAAATTTTAAAAGGACAGTTGCAAGTGCAATTTGTCATAACTCGAATATGTCGTAAGTTGGGGACTACCTATATTGGGAGTGCAGGAGCTTAAGCCACGTCCGACACCTAGTCCAGGGCTGTTGACACTCACCGTGGCTGGCTGAAACCCCTGAAAAGTCCCAAACCGGCAGAGACAGTGATATGATACAGGATACCATATCCATGACATTCAGTTTTGATTTTGATGAAACTAAATTATTCCATAATTTTTGCCTCTATTCAAACAAACAAAAATTAGTCTGCCTATGTTTTCTTTTTTTCTTCTGGCCTAGATTTCCAGGCTGGCTAAAATTTTATGAAAAAGATGTTTGTTGACTCATAAGCAAAGAACCACCTAATGACCCCAGTGACTTCATTGTTGTTGTTGTTTTGTGCCGTCTAGTTGATTCCAACTCACAGCAACCCTATAGGACAGAGTAGAACTCCCCATAGGGTTTCCTAGGCTGTAAACTTTACAGGAGCAGAGCGCTAAGTCTTTTCTCCTGTGGAGCCACTGGTGGGTTCAAACCACCGACCTTTGGATTAGCAGCCAACTACTTAAATACTGTGCCACCAGGGGCCCCTTCTAATGACCTTAGAGTACCTATTACCACAGTAGTCAGAGTATTAGCACTGGAACAAATCACTGAAATTAGTATTTAACAAATACGAGGACCAAGTCCACAGAAGTGAAGTGACATTATCAGAGCCCACAAAATCGGGTTACTTATTAGCTGTGCTGGGATTGGTATAAGGTCATTCTGAGTTCTTGTCCTGTGATCACTGAACTGACACCTGCCATTAGATCAGCCTGAGTGGAAGGTCAAGGCCTTTGGAGTTCAAAGGGAACAAACCTGGAATAAAAACTGGTTCTGAAAACCCTGATAACTTTGTAAATAAAACACTCACACTGAAGTAGCATATAATTTTCGGCATGACATATATTTCATGTTACCATGGCCTTACTAGGCCTTACATAATCTGAGTGCAGCTACCTCTCAGATCTTACTTCCCCCCACTCCTCAAAAACTCACTTTGCTCTACTCAGGCCTCCTTGCTGTTCCAACACATCAAGCAGCTCCTATCTCAGGGTTTTTCACTGGCTGTGTCCCCTGCCTGGGACATTTGTACTCTGTGGTTTGCTCTCTTACTCTCTCTTTGTTCAAACATTAGCCCCCTCCAGGCCTTCCCTGACAGCACTATCTAAAATAGCATTCCCTGTAACTCTCTACCCCATTAACCTTGTTTATTTTTCTTCATAGCAGTTATCACTTCTTAAAACATACCTTCTTGGTAATTTATTTGCAGTCTGTCTTTCTCATTAGAATGTGAGCTCCACAAAGTGTCAAGGATAGCTGTGATTCCCCACTGTAATGAGCCTAGAACACAGTTAGGCACTCTCTGGCTGATGACTGAATAACCAGCAAGTGCAACCCTAAACTTGAGAAAGTAAGGAAACTGAGTCAAAAAAATGGTAGATTTAGACGTTTTCTCTGTTAATAAAGAATCAATTGCCCCCCAAAAATGTAAATAAATGTCACATAATGGAAGCTAATAAACTTTTTTTATTCTTAAGATTTATATGAGGGGTCTTTTACGGAAAACTTGTATGAAGGTATTATTTACAACTAATTAACATTTACTGTTGACATTACTCAGGTGGATCTACACATAAGACCCTGTAATAGATTGCATTTCCTAATATTCGGGCTCCAACATCAGTACCGCTCGATTTTAGGTTATACATTGCTCTAGGCCAGGGCTGGCTTGGATTAAATCCATATTTTAAAAATCCAAGCACGGATTTATTTCATGCCTAAGGGCAATGCAATTGGAACATACTCCATGCTTCATAAGCAAAATCCAAAGTAGTGAAAGATTCCAATTCCAAGACAGAAAAGTATTCAGGAGACTAACAAGTACATCTGTTTTGCCTTCTTCAGAAACACGTATTTAAAAATAAATAAATAAATGCCCTAGCCAGAACCTTGGCCATTTTGAAAGTATAGAGTTTACTGCAAGTCTGCCTGTGATGAGTGTTTGTTATTATGCATTTTTAAAATGGAGTCTTTGGCATTCTAAACCTGGAACTGGGTAGCCTGGGAGTTAGCAAGGTGCTATCTCTACCCATGGGTGCACCCCCACCCTGCTGCCCACTCCCACCATACCTCAGGGAATCCATTTGCCCTCACAGCAGGAGTTCCCTGATCCCTCACCTTCATCAAAACATTCTACATCCAGAGGAATCTCCCAGATACCCAGGATGCGCTAATGCGCTCCCTGTCCCTGAATTCTACCTTCTACCCGCTGTTCCTTCTACCTTCCATTCCTCCAACTTGAGAGCTTGAGGTAAATCAAGAAATTTATTTAAAGCTCTGGTTCTGAAATAAAGTGCTGCTCCAGGGTTCATCTTTTCCCTGCTGTTGCTTTTCCACCAGAGTGTAAATTCCTATCTCTCCAGCTACTAGACATTTATTTTTAAAAATACGAAAAAAAAAAAAAAAGACAAAGAAAAACAACTCTCTCTTGATCCTATAGCTCCCTCTAGTTACTGTTTTATCCCTCTTCTTTTTTTTATAGCCAGGTTTCTGGTAATAGTTCTGTAGAATATTAATCATCATTATTCATTAAACACTTAATAATATATAGGCACTGTGCTAAGTGCCCATAAACATGCCATCTCATTTAAGGATCTGAACAACCCAGATTTGTATATGGTTATTACCTCTGAGTTATATATAAGGAGAAACCAAGTTTAGTGAGGTTAACCTATTTCCACAAAGCCACAAAGTTGCCAGCAGAGCTGGAATTCAAAACCACACTGTCATGTCCTAAGACAGCTTAGACACCCAGTCGGCACTAGGTCAGCATCCTGCAATACGCGACCATCCGATTTCCAGACAGCCAAGCTTCCAGCTCAGTTGGAAGGAGGTGCTTTTTTTGCCCTCAATTTTTCTGCAGCATTCAGTATTTTTATTCATTTACTTATTCTTACTTTACGATATTGCTCTTTTGGCTACTGTGACTGCCTTCTCTCTTGGATCCCCTCCTACTTCTTTGACTGCTTCCTCTCGGGTTTTTCCTTTATTGCTGTCTCTTCTTCTGAGTTTCTCTGGCATTTGTGTTCATATTTATACCCTCTCTAAGGATTTCTTCTATCTCCAAAGGTTTGTTCTACCGCCTATCCAATGATGCCTCCTAAAAGTGACATGTTTAACTGAGAGCTTTCTCCTGAGCGCCAGATCCTGAGCTGCTCATTGACACATCTCTACTAGGGTGCCCACAAACATCTCAGACTTAACTGATTTATAATTACCCCTGTATTGCTATGTGTGCATGTAGCTTTTGTGAATTTTGGAAAATCTATAAGGAAAAGATTTTGTTCCTGGTATTATGTCGGGCTGTGGGTGAAGGACAAAGTAGTTCTTAAGGACAGAGGACAGAGCAAGGTCCTTTAGCGAAAATTTGACTAAGAGGGTAGGATATAGGTTAGTGAGAAAGAAGATCCAGCCTCCATTCTGGTTCCATTTATAACATCAGAAGAATTGATATTATAGATTGTTACCTATTGTAGGTTGTTAAGATGGGCCAACCAATGGGAGTGAGAGCAATATCTAGAAGGGGTTAAAATTCTGAAAAACAGGATTTAGCAAACTTTTTCCATAAGGGTCAGATAGCACACATTTTAGGCAGACCGTACGATCTGTGTCACAGCCATTCACCTTTGCCACTGTAGTGCAAAAGCAGCTAAAGGTAATACATAGAAACTAATGAGTATGTTAGTGTTCCAATAAAACTTTATTTACTAAAACAGGCAGGGGCCAGATTTGGCCCTCTGTTCATAATTTGCCAAATCCTGCTGTAGCGGAACAGAAAACAAAGATAAACAAGCTATAATCACCAAACCACTCCTGACATCTGCTTCTTAATCCCCTAGCATTTAGTAAAATATTTTGAATATCTTGGTGACTCTTCAAAATGTAAAAATTAACAGCTTGTTCATCCATGAGCCAGAGAATTATTGGAGAAGGAGGACAGCCCAAAGACTTTTCTTTTTATCTGCAACTAATCTATGAATTTCTTGAGAAAGGAAGACATTCTTATTGTTTGTTAGCGTAAATGCACAGCACCTAATACATTGCTCGACATATAAATGCTGCTCAATGAATGTGCCTTAAATGAGTGAATTGAGGTCTTCTTTGACACTAGCATGCTGTACCCAATCTCCAGCTTTTAAGTATACAGTCCCAGGTCTGATGTAAATGGTCCTAATGTATATCCAAAACCAAACCAGTTGCAGTCGCATTGACTCCGACTCATGGCGACCCTTGTGTGTCAGAGTAGAACTGTGCTCCACAGGGTTTTCAATGGCTGATTTTTTGAAAGTAGATCATCAGGTCTTTCTTCTGAGGCAACTATGGGTGTCCAACCTTTTACTTAGCAGCCAAATGTGTTAACCATTTGCACCATCCAGGGAGTCCTGTAGTGTATATAAAAAAACAAAAACAAAAGCTGTCGTTGAGTAGATTCCAATTCACAGCTACCATACGGGACAGAGGAGAGCTGCCACATAGGGTTTTCCAAGTTTTCTTATTAATGTCTATGAGAGCGGACTGCCACATCTTTCTCCCACAGAACTGTTGGTGGGTTCCAACTGCTGACCTTTCGGTTAGCAGCCTAGGACTTAAGCACTTCACCACCAGGGCTCCTCTAGTGTGTACAGATGGAAAATAAACATTTACCAGCTCAAGTGTGTATTTCTCAACATGTGGAAATAAAGCTGGTTCTCACCAGTCTTTATGGTCACTAAAGTGTGTGTAGTACAGTTTCAAAATGTAGCACTCTCTGGAAGGATGCTACCCCTCAACCCTGAGAATGATCTGGTCAGGATGTCAGGGCTATAGCTGAGTCTCCTCCTAGTACAGACAATGTTGTCTAGGTCACCTTAACCTTACGTTTTATTGATTGTAATTAACCTTATTTTCTTGTGGACTAATATGAGCCCATAGCCCCTTATTTGAACTTTAGTCAATCAGAGTAATGTTTTGTTTCACAAACATATTTGAAAACTATAGTGTGTTACTTTACATTTGCTTAATATCCTGCTCTTAGCTATTAACATTCCTTTGTTAAGGAACTCTTGAATATTGGTAGTCATAGTCATAACCTATGTAGTTCAGAAGATGTGCTCTGGGACCTCGGGAGTAGTGTAGTTTTGGGAGAAAAAAATATAGAGAAGAAAAAAGGCTATTGATTAGGGATATATTTTGGATATAGCATTAGAAGGAACAACCAGACATCCTAATCACATTAATAATTAAAAATAACAACCAACACAATGTGATGGTATTTTTTAATTGAAATATAATTCACATTCCATAAACTTCATCCTCTAAAGTGTACAATTCACTGGTTTTTAGTATATTCACCATCACCATTATCTAATTTCAGAACACTTTCATCACCACAAAAAGAAGCCCTGTATCCATTAGAAGTCACTCTCCTTTCCACCTCCCCCGAGTCCCTGGCAACCACTAATCTACTTTCTATCTCTATGGGCTTGTCTATTCTGAACATTTCACACAAATGGGATTATACAGTGTGTGGCCTTTTGTGGATGGCACTGCCTGAAATGGTTCAAATAGTTCAGTCATTTAATCTTCACAACAGCCCTGTAAGACAAGTATTATTACTCTCCTTATTCCACAGATGAGAAAACTGAGATGTGGTTCAGTAACCTGATCAAGTCACACAGTTCCTATGTGGAAGAGCTGGGCTTTACGTCCAGGCAGGCTGTCTTCAGAGCCTATACTCTGAATTATAACACTAGTCTACCCCTCATCTAAGATGACTCATCATTCCTCATCTTTAGAGTAGCCAAGGATGAACAGAATGGAAACCAGAGTATGTGAGAAAATGCAATATTCATGTTTGGGTGAATAATATCATTGTGATCAAGCTGGCATGCCCAGTGTGGAACAGGATCTCAATCTGAAGTGACTAAGGTCAATAGCCTAGACAACTAAGATGGTTTCTAGATTGGGCCATCATTAAAGAAAAAAACTGCAATATTTCAGGATATTACCAGTCTTAGTCCACCAAGAAGGAAACATCAAGACAGGATTAAATATGTAAGATTTTCCTAGGGGAAAGACTTATGAGAGAAAATGTGGAGGAAGCTGGGAGAACTATGAGACTGCAAGACAAATCTGACCCCAAGTGAAGGAGAGAAAGAAGGAAGGTTGGATGGAAGAGTTCTAGAGTCTCTGGACACAGACATTGAAGGAGCTTATATATAATGCTGTAGGATGAGTTTAGAGTAGTTGTTAACAGTGGAATTCTCAGCTCATTGGATGTGTAGATGCATGGTACCCACCCTGTGAGCCTCAAATCCTACATATAGCATAGCAACACTCATCACAAGCCCTACCCACAGGAGACTTTGTGTATACAATATTCAGGGGCTGTTGACTGAGCGTTTCAGTATAAACAGTCTCTGGAAGAGGTAGGAGTATGAAGGTCAGTGGAGCAAGAGAGATGAGGAGAGATGAAGAAGACAAGTTACCCCTGTATTAGTTTTCTGTTGCTGCTGTCACAAATTATCACAAACTTTGTGGCTTAAAATCACACAAATTATTATTATTATTTACAATTCTGGAAGTCACAAAGTTTGTAAACAGTGTCAGTGGGTTAAAATCAAGGTGTGAACACGAACATGACTGGTTCTGAAGGAAGTATCTGGAGACTCAGAAGCCTCTGGAAGATGAATCCTTATCTTTTTCAGCTTCTAGTGATCACCTACATTCCTTGGCTTGTGGCTCCTTTATCAATCTTCAGAATACATAGTTTTTGTCTCTGCTTCCATCATCGTATCTCCTTATCCTCTGACTGTGTTGGAATCTTGCTCTGCCTCTCTTATAAGGACACATGTGATTTGTATTTAGGGCCACTCAGATAATCCAAGATAATTTCCCCATCTCAAAACCCTTAACTTAATCACATCTGCCAAGTCCCTTTTACCTCATAAGGTATCATTCACAAGTTCCAGGTATTCAGCCATGGCTATCTCTGGAGGCCAGTATTCAATTCACCCTCAACTTCTTTTCTTTTCTTTTTTAATAAATTACCTTATCTTTTCAAGAGACTCTGTTGAAGTATCAAATCCCGAGAACAGACACCATTCAGACTTGTAATCGTTCACTATTTTATTCAGCAAATATTTGATGAGTAACCACTTAGTACCTGGAACCGTATGTCTTAGCCTCTAAGGTAAAACACCCCTGCTCTCGTGAAGTTTATGGGTTACCTCATCCCCTTTACTAAATCATTTGTTACCACCCCTGTCAACCCTGCTTTTTGTGCATTTGTCTTTCCTAGTCCAGACCTGGTTTCCTAATTCTAAACCAAATAGAACCAAATTTCTGGGAGGTGGGACAAGAATTCAATTAATATAACCATGTAACATCTGTAACATAAAAAATTTATTTAGCACTAACCTGCTCAGATGATGTCTCACACTTTAGTTTTTAAATTTACTTCACCTAGCCTGAAATTGCATGGAAAATATCATAATATCCTCCTAGGCACGGGTTAAATTTGTGAAAGCCCTTAATCGCCTTTGAATAGGGATTAGTGGCTACATAAATACTGCCCCAAGAAAGAACTGATTCCTGGAGGGTGAAAGCAGCCTTTGCTACAAAAGTGCTAAAAGATTACTGAGAGATATGAACGGCTAATAGTATCATCTCTGCAGATAGGAGTCTGCTTCCACCTACTGGTTGAAGAATTTCACAATCATCAGTACTAAATAGGTAATTTTTGTATTTGCTTTCTATTTGTGGGCGTAAGGCCACTCGTTTCCACCTAGGCCTTCTCCTTTCTTCCAGAAATTCTCACTTTCTCTAATCCTAGCCTCTGGAGTGGTTAATTTGACTAGCCAGTGACTTTTGTTATGAAAATTGTTAGGCAGCTACAGCTATCCAAAGTATCCAAGAGGATGCCTGAAGCTTTGAAGAAGTCAGTGGAACATAGAACACACTGGGATAGCCCTGAGCAAAATGTTCAAGATGATCCAAGGTGGTATGGTCACAACTGGAATTTCAATAGATACTTGATTAGCGGTAGTAGAGAACAGTAGATTCTGTTGCTACAAAGATAATTTGGGGGAATGTGAATGGCTTTGCTATGTCATATGAAAGAAAATAACTAAAGAAATCCATATGGAAGTTGGAGTTTCCAGAAAAAAAATTATTTTATGGTGTGTGACAT
Organism: Loxodonta africana; assembly: GCF_030014295.1. Lineage (NCBI taxonomy): Eukaryota > Metazoa > Chordata > Mammalia > Proboscidea > Elephantidae > Loxodonta > Loxodonta africana. The sequence continues at coordinate 117,626,200 of NC_087345.1, read as the reverse complement.
TGAGAATATATCAGAAAAATGAGGACTGATTGGAATTTTTGAGGAAAAACAAAATGTTAGACTGATGCTATTCAAAAGAACATATTTTTGCTATTTAAGTATAGAAAAATATTATTGTGGGTATGAGACAAAGAGAATTAGAAAGAGCGGAGGGAAGAGGTATCTGTAGCGTATGAAATGTACTAGAGGGCTCTGTCATATGATCCTGTGCAATAAGCATGAATGTGGACTTTGATCAAGTAATTATGAAATGAAACAACAGTGAGACTCCATTTTGCAGCTAATTGTCCAAGATTGAAATAATATATGACTGATGGGGATAAAATGAGAGGTGCAATGTTTATGCAAGGACTGTTATTGACACAATCTTTCTGGAAAGCAACTTGAAAAGATAGCTTTTTTAAAAAGCTTATATTCTTTGAAATAGCAATTTTGTTCCTACAATGTTGTACGGTAGAAATAATTGTAGATGTATTCAAATATTTCCATACAAAGATGTTCACTACAGTATAGTTTGTAATTTGAAAAAGGCAGTTATAATGTCTACCATGTACTAACATCATGCTTGATGCCTTGATACTTAAGAGAAAATAAAGGAGAGAGGAAAAAAGAGAGGGAAGGAGAGAGATAATATAAAAGAAGTAATAGAGAATTGTCTACCCCTTCTGTTTTTTTAACAGCCTAATTATTTGGTTTTTCAGGCCTTAGAAGAGTTAGGTTAAAGAAAAAAAACCTTAGAAAACTGTTTGAGATTTTGTGGCACTCTGGGGAAAGGGCTGTTCTTTCTCTGCTCCACCTCAGCCTTAGTGCAGATCGATACCCTGAAGTTATGCTGTCTAACATGAGAGCCAGGAGCCATGTGTTGCTGTTGTTGTTGTTGGGTACCATTGAGTTGGTTCCAACTCATAGTGACCTTATGCGCAACAGAACAAAACACTGCCCAGCATTGCACCATCCTCACAACTGTTGCTATGTTTGACCCCATTGTTGCAGCCTGTGTGTCAATCCATCTAGTTGAAAGTCTTTTTTTCACTGACCCACTACTTTATCAAGCATGGTGTCCTTCTTCAGGGACTGGTCCCTCCTGATAACAAGTCCAAAGTATGTAAGCCATATATAGTAGCCATACATGGGTGTTTAAATCTAAATAAAAGTATAAATTTCATTCCTTGATCATATTAGCCACATTTGAAGTGCTCAATAGGCTCATGTAGCTAGTCTCTACCACATTGTTCATGCAAAAAGTGCTATTGGACAGCACTCCCCTGGAGACTCAGCATATCCTTTAGTAGAATTTCTATGCCTTGTTGAGCAGTGGGAAAGATTTATTCCTTTATTCCACTTCAATCACCCCATCCTTTCGCAGGAAAACCCATTTTCTGAGATTTGTCATCACCTGGGTACAATTGGGTGGTAAAAACTATTAATGTGTTCAGCTGGTAATCAGAAAGTTGGAAGTATGAGTCCACCCAGAGGTACCTCAGAAGAAAGGCCTGGTGTTCTACTTCTAAAAAATCAACTACAGAAAAGCCCGTGGAGCAAAGCTCTACTCTGACACACGTGGGGCCCCCATGAGTCAGAGCCAACTCGGCAAGTGGTACTGGTATGGAACGGCTTCAAAATAATCAATTTAGATTTCCACTTTTTTTCCTTTATTTCATTTCCTCAATTACTTTCAGTATATACTTTGTTCCAACTCACTGGACTTCCAACATATTAACCTTCAATTTTCTCCCTATGCATTAGTACAGTAATGTCCAATAAAAATATTATGAAGTAGGATGATTCTGTAGCATTTTTGGGAGATAATCATTATCACCTTAATCTTCTATCCATAATTTGTGAAGTGTTTTTATCACAGGTTGACAAGGAATTTTATCAAAAGCCATTTCTGCGTCTATTGAGATGATTTTAATTTTTTCCTTTATTCTGCTGATGCAGTGAATTATACTGATGGATTTTTGAAAGTTAAGCTATCCATGCACGATAAAATTCTCAGAAAACTTGAAGTAAAAGGGAACTTTCCTCTACCTACAGCTACAAAAAGTATACTCTAGATTGTCATATCCTTGCCTCACTGCCATGCTACTTATAAAAAACCATAAATGTAAAACCTCTAGAAAAAAATTAGAAAATCTTAGTGAACTTGGTTTTGCAAAGATTTTTTATGAAAATAACAAACTATAAAAGAAAAAAGGCAATAAATTGGGCTTTACCAAAATTATAAACTTTTGCTCTTGAAAATATTTGCAAATATATATCCAACAATGATCTGGTTTTCTGATATATATAAGGCAGCTCTGACTCATGACAGCCTTATGCATAACAGAATGAAATGTTGCCAGGTCCTGTGCCATCTTCATGATCATTGGCGGGCTTGAGTCCACTGCTGTGGCTAGTATGTCAATCTATCTCATTGAGGGTTTCCCTTGTTTTTGCTGACCCCCTACTTTACCAGCAATGGTGTCCTTTTTCTAGCGCAACTGGAAACAAACCTAAAAATTGGGCTAAAGATTTGAAGAGACATTTCATAAAATATAGATGATAGATAGACAGCAAGCAAATAAGCATATGAAAAGATGTTCAATACAAATTAAAATCACAACGAGATACTACTGTATGTCTATCAGAATGACTAAAAGACTATTCACGCCAAGTGTTGATGAGGGTGTGGAGGAACTGGAAATCTCATACAATGATAATAAAATGTAAAATTATACAACCACATTAGAAAATTGAACGTTTCTTAAAAACTTAAAAAATAAACCTCTCATATGACTCAGGCATTCCACTACTAGGTATTTGTTCAAAATAAATGAAAACATATGTCCACACAAAGCCTTATAAACAATTGTTTATAACACTTTCATAGTCAAAAGCTGGAAACAATCTAAATATACATCAACAGTTAAACAGATTAATAAATTGTGTTAGATTCATATAGTGGAATACTATTTTAACATAGCAAAGACTGAACTATTGATGTACAAAAAACATGATTGAATCCCAAAGTAAAAAATGTATTAATTTATAATGACAGAAAGCAGATCAGTGGCTGTCTGGGACTGGAGTGACCGTTGAGAGGGAAGGACAGTAGAAAATTTCTGGGGGTGATGCTTTTCTTTATTATCTTCGTCTCATAAATCAATGCATATGTTAAAATTTATTAAATTGCACATTTTATGTATGTGCAGTTTATTGTATATTAAGTATTTTTCAATAAAACTGTTTTCAAAATTATTTGTGCTTGTGTATACTTTAGTAAGCCTTTTAATTTCTCCATGTGAATAATAATAATAAACAACAACAGTTGCCTTCAGGTCCATTCTAATTCATGATGACCCCATGTGTGTCAGAGTAGAACTGTGCTCCATAAGGTTTCCGGTGGCTGATTTTTTGGGAGAAGATCCTCAGCCCTTTCTTCTGTGTCATTTCTGTGTGGAGTCAAACTTCTAATGATCTTTTACCAAACTTCCAACCTTTCAGTTAGCAGACAATGTATTAACTGTTTGCACCACCCCCCTTTTTCTTTATCCTTTGAATGATTACATATCTCAAATTGAAGACCACTGGGCTAGAACATTAAAACATAATATGGGAGGAAGAAGAGATGCTAGATCTCTGTGTTGATAACATTGGCAGCTGGTTGTGGAGAGTTCTTAGAGTCATAGCTGATTCGTTCATTCAAAAATATTTATTGCGTGCCTACAATGTACTATGCACTGTACTGCACTCTGGCTGAACAAAAGAGATGGTGTTTCTGCCCTTTTGTTGCCCATATTTTAACGGTGCAGAAGACAATATACACACATTTTTTAATATAAAGCCATGTGGTTTTAAGAAATATAGAAGAAAAAAAAAAACAGGGCAAGGTGGTAGAGAATGGCCAAGGTTCCATTTTTTAATAGGATAGTTAGGGCAAGCAACTGTGAGATGGTGACAATTGAGCAGAAAAATGATGACACATAAAAGGAAAAGTGAAGGCAAAGGATCAGTATATAATGGCAACAAGAAGAGGGCTAAGTAGTAGAGTCTTTTGATATGAGATTCGAAGCTATGGCTTTTGAGGAAGGAAGAAGGGAAAATGGAAAGGAAATAACAGGTGAGACAAATCAAATTACAAACTGGTCCATATCCAGTTCCAGTGATAGAAGCATTATGGAGGATAAAGCAATTCCCACTTATCATGGCTGCAGGAGGGGCAGTGTCTTCAGGAAATGGCCAGGTTTAAGTTAGAGCAAGAAAGTAAAGTAGAAAAACTCAGAGAAGAGGCTGAAAGTAAAGGGAATTTTACTTATAATTAACCATGAGTCCCAGAAAGCTCAAGAGAAGGGTTTCGGCTCAAGATAAGGAGATGAATCATGACAATGCCTGGGCTTTGGATGTTGGTGGGTACAGGGAGATGGGGTTCTTTCCGGGAGCATATAATTTTCTGGAGCTACCTCTCAACCACTCCCAAGGGTACTGTGATGGACAGAGCAGCAGCAGTTTCGTTCTGAGCCAGAAGGCCCCCTCTTGAACCATGCCTGTGGTACTCACCTGAGAACTCTGGGGAGAAAACTGTTGGAAAAAAAAACTGCTGCGCACAAGTCTTTGAGGTTTTGCTTTTACACATTTAATATGAATTAACTGCTTTAATATCTACAATACACAAAAATTATACAATAAATCTTATTAAATTTTGACTCTATAATGTGCCAGGTATTGTGTAAGACTCTTTAAACACATTATCTAAATTCTTACCCCAAGTATTGTTTTCCTCACTTTATAGATAAAGGTACTGATGCTTAGAAAGCATCAGTGAATTACTTAAGGTCACGTTGTTAGCAAGTAAAAAAAAAAATACCCCTTGTTGCCTGGTAGATTCCAACTCAGGACAGAGTATAACTGCCCCATAGAGTTTCCAAGGAGTGCCTGGTGGATTTGAACTGGTGACCTTTTTTGTTAGCAGCGGCAGCTCTTAACTACTATACCACCAGTGTTAGCAAGTAAAAAAAAAAAAAAGCAAGTAGCAAAGACAAATTTGCTTTAAGTTTATCACATGCCAAAGATTGTCATGATATTCTCGGAAATAAATATCAATAGTCCTTTTTTTGTTTGTTTGTTTTTAGCAAATATATGCAATTCTTTTGATCAGGGTTGTCAGCATAATATTGACTTTGAAAGAACTGTTGCAACCTTCCTCTGACCACTCCTTTTCTTCCACAAGTCCCACAAGAAAAGCAGTTAATTACTTAAACAGTTATGCAGACAGAAGGACACCGAAAATGCTCTTTGGTCTCTGGAAACACACCAGAATTTCACAACTGGCTGTTTTAGCTTAGGGATTAGAAAACTTCTGTTATTTTGCACTGTATTACCTTCACTCTAGCTATTCATTTGTCTCAAAACTACTTAATGTGCTTTGGGCTGAATGGATGTTTGAGGGGAAGTCCATTAACAGGAGAACACCTAAACTAATCCCACTCTGAATGGAACAGAAGTTCACAAACACAGCTGAAAATATTCTGTACGTCACTGGCTTTCAGATCTGGCAATAATATCAAAATTATCTGAAGTGCTTGTTTAAAAATGCAGTATCTTTCTATTTTTGTTCACACCTAGTTCTACCGAATCAGAATCTCCTGAGTGTGGGATTGCTGTTTTGACAACCCCAGTAGATTCTGACTCAGCAGAGAAGAATTTAGGACTTCCTCCCCAAATCTTCCTAGCCCCAGGTCTACATTTCTCAGTTACTTACATTTTCTAATCTTTAATCTCCTGCAAACTCTGTGGCTTGTCTCATGATTCCAATACATCCAAGAACAAAGGGGGTATAGAACTCATCTACCGAATAACTGGGAGCGGAGGTTTAGTGCACGTTGCTGCATCTGTATCAATTGTCCTACCACATTGGTAAAGATAAGTGTTTTGATACATGCATCCCTCATTGTTCAATATATTCATTCATGTGAGAGAAGAGTCTGTATCTTACTCACATTTGTACCTCCAGAACGGAGTCTAGTATCTAAGGTATAATAGGCGGTTTGAGTTAGTGAATGAAAAAATGAATTCTACTTCATCTCTATTCGAGGACTTTCAGCTGGGTCAAGTTCCTCCTTTCTCTAAAAACCAAGTCCACAGAAAGAAACTATGTGACCTCTTTTTTTCTTATGCTTTGATGTAAGATCTGTCATGCAAAGGAGTCTTGACTTTTGTCAATTTTTTTTTTCTAATTTGTCATTTAGAAGACTTACCTTGTACTGAATTGTCACTTCCCTTTTTTTATTTTTCTGGGTATTCTGTGCAGGACATCTGGGGTCCAATCCTATCATATTAAAATTGTATCCAAGTACCAAGCAAAGAGAGGACATTTTTGTCTTTGAATTTTCAAGTAACTTGTCAAAAAAACAAAAAAAAAAACAAGCCTGTTGCCACCGAGTCGATTCCAACTCATAGCGACCCTAGAGGACAGAGTAGACCTGCCCCATAGAGTTTCCAAGGAGTGCCTGGTGGATTTGAACTGCCAGCCTTTTGATTGTAGACACGTTTAAAAATTTGTTTTGAATTCTTTTCTTTTTGGAAAAGTTTTAAATACCTGGGATAATCTGTCATATTTGTATTTCTAAAGAAGAAACCTTATGCGACCAACTTAATTGCATAAACAAATACAAGCCAGTTTCGAAATAATCATGTTCAACTAAATGTAAAAAAAGTTATAAATTCTGAGAAAGTATTAATGTAACCTTTAAAAAACAGGAATATGTAGCAGACTCCTAGAATTAGCTAGGTAATTTTCTTCTATTTACCTAGGACAATGACCTAAAAAGTTGGTTAATCATCATTAGACTGATAAAAAAAAAGTCAACTAACTATTTATACAGGGTCTTTAACAACAGATAAAAGGAATATGCCTGTCGCTGGCGCTGGTGCTGTAGGAGTCTAAGTCCAGGTAAGAATTTTTGAGATTCTCCAATTTCAACACTTCTCGTATGTAAGAAATTTTCACAAATGTCAAGGAAAAAAAGTGTTTTGATAATCATGTTAAAGATTACAAATTTTCTGCTTTCTGTCTTCTCCGCACTTATGTTCTAACCCCTTAAAATTTATCAAATATCCCTCTGGAGATAGATAAGCAACAGGTTTACATCTTCTTAAAAATTAATTACAAAAAATCATACATTTATCGTTTTAAAATAAAGTTTGAAAATCTCTTCTCATTACTTTCTAGACTAACTGAGCTGCATATCTCTGAAAAAATGGACCTCTGGTTGCCTATCTAAAATTGCTACAAGGCAATTATTTTTCTGAACTTCACGGAATTGTTAGATTAGGCTCTCCTTTTCCTCCATCCCACCTTCACTGAATTAGGAGGAGGGGAGTTAGTCAGTCAGAGAAAAAAGAAATGGAACGTGTCTTCACTTTCCTCATTTCAAGTCAAGTTTGACTCAGGGTAAGGGAAAAGAAAGGTTCCTCTATAAATTTCTTTCTAATAAAATTTTTAAAAAATCTGCTCAGCACAACTCCTGGCTCAACTAAGGGCTCAATAAATATTAGTTCCCATCTCCAATTTGAGAAAGTGGCTGCCTTATGAGACAGTTGTCGATACTGAGTAAGGTCGGGGGGTTGAAGGAAGACCCCCTCCCAAAGTCTAAGAAGTTAGTAAACACTGTTTTCCATTTTTTCCTTCTCCGTTACATAAACCAGAATACCAAATTCCTTGCTGTTGAGTTGATTCCAACTCATAGCGACCCTATAGGACAGAGCAGAACTGCCCCATGGAGTTTGCAAGGAGCGCCTGGTGGATTTGAACTGCCGACCTTTTGGTTAACAGCTGTAGTACTTAACCACTATGCCACTCAAATCCTAACCCACTAGGTTCCCAATTACATAGGTAAATGTTAGAAACAGGGTCACTTGGCCTGCACTGCTTTTCTATGACCCCTGAAATAGTAAAAGCTTAGTGCAGCCTCTTTGTGTCTTAGAATCTAGGGGTGCAGATAAGAAGAGGTAGGTGAGAATCACCCCCCTACCACACCCCAGTCAACCCCGGCAGTACTGGGCTATTATGTCTGGCTCTCTTCTTCAAGAAAGAGTTGTAAAGCTACATCTGAACACCCAAGGCCCTGTCTTACAGAGTGTCCCAAAATTTCATTTGCATGTCAGTTATTGACACTCAGAAAATATGCCCAGAGAAAACTATGTCAAACACCTAAAACTCAGGCTTAAAATGCCATGCTGAAATGGCAAGTGTTTAGAATCAAGCCTAAATTCATATTCTAGTTTTCTAAATATTCATTACAATTTAACTTTCAGAGAAATGAGGAACAAAGTGCCTACACTTGCTATTTCTTTTCTGGGTGTTTTATCCCCAAACCTAGAAGAGTAGTGTGGAATGATAGTCTGTCTGGGGAAGCAGGGAGCATGCTTAATATCACGGCAGTTTTGTTCAACAGGAAGGAAAATGGGCGAAGGGCGGCAGCAGCCACTGACAGGAGCAAGGAAGGAGAAAATCAATTAAAAATGCACTGGATCTGTGGAAGGAAAGAATTTTGACCCCCAGAATGCAGGTAGCTGTTCCCCATAACTGACATAACGACATCGTAGCAGACTCTTCTGCCCAAAATATGGTTGTAGATTCTGTGAGAGGCTTACACCAATACAGATAAAAGCAATGACCATACACATTATATTCTTCAATGGAGCAGCAGTGTGGTAAAGGCGATTTCAACTAGGGGTCACAAGGAAAATATCAAAGAGCTGAGATTTTTGGCAGAATCACAACCAAGAGTAGGGAAAGAGTGTTACAGGTGGAGAAGAAACATATGAGAGAGCAGAAACTTTTCTTCTAGGAACAGAGTTTCTACATGGCGTAAGGTGATTAATGTTGAACTGGGAAATGAGATTAAAAACAAAGTCTAGTTTAGTGGGGTAGTGGTTAAGTGCAACGGCTGCTAACCAAAGGGTTGGCAATTCGAATCTGCCAGGTGCTCCTTGGAAACTCTGTGGGGCAGTTCTACTCTGTCCTATAGGGTCGCTAGGAGTCGGGATCGACACGACGGCACTGGGTTTGGTTTTTTTTTTTTTTGGTTAGTTTATATTTTACTTCATATAAAAAGTATGAGTTTTTTTTTGTTTTTTTTTTTTAAATAGGACAAGGGACTGTTGAAAGAATCTGAGAAAGGATGTGGTATGTCTTAGATAGACAGAAGGCCAGGGACAGGATGGCCAGAAGTGAGTCAATTGCAATAGCAAGGCCAGTTGTGGTGAGATAGTATCCTTCAAGAATATTTGTTCAGTAGGCAAAAAAGAAAAAAAAGTGTCTAAAGCTGAAGTGACACTGTTCACCTTGCAAGAGAGATTCACAATTATAGGATCAAGCAGTAAAAAACGATGTCAAACTAAATGATGGAGAAAGATATAGAAATAAGTATTTATGGAAAAACTGACATGAAGCTTATCAAGGGGCTGCATAGAATTTTGAGATCACCAAACTACTGATCTCCTTGTCACCCCACTCCACTCAGGAACTAAACATATCCAAAGGCACTGGCATGTTTGGAACACATACAAAAGGCAGATAATTGGGGTTTACTTGGATATACTTAGGTATAAGTTTCTAAATTCCTGCTTAAGTTTATATACACTCACATATTTGTCATTAGTTGCCTTCAAGTGAAATACCCTCAAATATTTAACATTTTTGTATTTACGTATGGAAACCCTGGTGGTGTAGTGGTTAAGAGCTATGGCTGCTAACCAAAAGTTTGGCAGTTCAAATCTACCAAGCACTCATTAGAAACCCTATAGGATGGTTCTACTCTCCATAGCAATGGGCTTGGTTTTGGGTTGTATTTACACATCATTATTAAATTTGCATTGTATATATTCATAGTGTTTGTTATTAATAACAGGCAAACAATAAACCCTTGCTGAATAAATAAATAAATAAATATACATATAACATTAAACATATTGTATAGTGGTATCCAATTAATATTGTGCATATATATTTATATATAAATATTTTAGATACATAAACATATTATTATATCCAGTGCTGTCGAGTCAATTCCGACTCATCGCGACCCTATAGGACAGAGTAGAACTGCCACATAGAGTTTCCAAGGAGCACCTGGCAGATTCAAACTGCTAACCCTTTGGTTAGCAGCCGTAGCACTTAACCACTACGTCACCAGGGTTTCCAACATGTTATTATACACATATATATAAAACAAGAATAGATTTTCTAAACCTTAGTGAAAAACCCATTTTTTTTTTTGTTGTTGTTATTTAAAAGTCTGGATCTAATGAACAAATTGAGTCACTTTACTAGTGTTTAAAGTAGGGGCTTAATAACTCTCATAATTACAATTCTTCTTACACTTTGACCCCAAAACTCCACTTCTAGTAGTGTATCCTACAGATAGGCTAGCACAGGAGTAAAATGATGTATGGCTTAATAAAGAACATTTTCTAATATAAAACAATTAGGTACAACCTAAGTGTTTGTCGACATCCAAAAAAAACCAAACCCATTGCCGTCAAATCGATTCTGACTCGTGGCAATGCTATTAAAGCTAGTTAAATACATTATGGGCAGTGGAACACCCTATAAAATACAAAAAATGAGGAGGCCCTTTATTAAGATAAAGTTAAGAGTATAAAGCAGGGTAGAAAGGCAGAGAGCAGGGTTTATAGAATGTTCCAATTGTGACTTAACAAAGAGGAAAATATTATGCATTTTATTAAAAATGTTTACCATCTCTCTGGATAAGATTCATTAAAAGCTGATAACATTAGTTCCCAGAACAAGAAAGTAGACATCTGGGGGACAAGGGTCAGAGGGAGTATCTTTACTATATTACTTTTTGACCTTTTGCATTTTCTACTATGTACATGCATTTTCTCTTCAAAAATAAATGAACAAAATTCAAGTAGGGTCATGAAGGTAGCAAGGTCAAGCATCACCTGAGAGGTACTTGGAGTACACTTTGTTCTTTTTTAAACGCCCAAATTCTACCCACTTCTTGAGCCTGGCTCCAGTGGTATCTCCCCTCTGAAACTTTAAAAACCAAACCAAATCCGTTGCTGCTGGGTTGGTTCTAACTCATGGTGACCCATGAGTTATAAAGTAGAACTGCTCCACAGAGTTTTCTTGGCTGTAATCCTTATGGAAGCAGATCTCCAGGACTTTCTTCAGCAGTGAACCACCATTAGGTTAGTAGTCAAGTTCAGATTGTTTGCGCCACCAGGGACCTTCTTCCAAACCCATTGCCTTAGAGTCGATTCCAACTCCTGGCAACCCTATACCACTCCAATTACAATTCATTACATTATGTTTGTATTCCTTATATTTGAGTATCTACTATGTGCAAGGAAACCCTAGTGGTGTAGTGGTTAAGTGCTACAGCTGCTACCCAACAGTTCGGCAGTTTGAATCCACCAGATACTTCTTGAAAACGCCATGGGGCAGTCTTACTCTGTCCTGTAGGGTTGCTATGAGTCGGAATCGACTTGACAGCAACGTGTTTGATTTTTTGCTATGTGCAAGACACTATTTGGCACTTTGTAAAACTGGAAAGATGAATTAAGCACAAATTTACCTTTTTAAATTTTATCATGTAGATACGTAAAAAAATAATTTTTCTCATTAATGTCTGCAATTTAAAATTTTTGTTCACATAATCTATTGCGTGAGTCTATATTATTTATTTGTTGTTCTGAGTTACTCTTCTTAAATTAATGAAGACTAGGACTTTGTGTTTTTTTTCCTTGTCCTTTTGTATCCAGCACTTACCCAGCCCAGTGCTCAGCATAGACAAGGCCCTGAGTGAATATCAGTGGATTGATTGAGTGATTGATGTTGATCTTGTGACTTTTCATGTCTCTGAATGGCATATTGTTAAAGTGAAATAAACTCTACTTTTTGTCTTTGGATAGGTGACCATTTCTAATCAAGCATCGTGATAATTGAAAAGCATTCACATGATATTTGTGCTTCAAAGATGGACCAAAATCAGCCTTTGAATTTGACAGCAGAGGAACAACCAACAGGCAAAAGGAAAACTAGACGCTGCGATGGATTCAAGGTAGAATGAGTTTCGTGTTTCCAAACGGAACTGAGTATATGGGGAATTTTTATTTAAAGAAAAGGCTACAAGTTAAGAAGAACAGTATTTCTTAAATTAGAATTCTCAGCTAAAAAAAAAGCATACATTAAAACATTTAAAAAATCATACCTTGGTTTAAATCAGTCTGTACCTCTGAGTATAGTATTATTTTAGTGATACTTCAGATATTTTAAAAGGTTAATAAGGATGAAATTTGGAAATATTTTGATACCATTTCTCTAGTTCTTAATGGACCAAAAATATTTATCACTGTGAGAAAAAGAAAATGTTAGTGGGTAGCATGCAAAAAAAGAAAAATTCTTACAATTGATAAATAAACTTGGAAGATTAATTGGTCTTATGGATCACTTTGTGGTCTTGATATAGTTAGACATATATACACACAAATAGTCAATAAGCAGATAAAAAGATACATATATATTAAAATACAGCAGTTTCTATACTGATAATTTCAATAACACAGCCTGATAAAAAAGGACCTGAAATAACAATCAAAAGACCTGACCCCAAGCTCTGGAGATGACTTAGGAAATCAATTTAATTTTTCCATATGCGTGTTGGTAAAAGTTAATAGTTTTACCCTTTGCTTTTGACACAAAACTGTGGGACATTAAGTGATATAGACTGTATTGGAATTTTTATAAACAGGAAAAAGGACCCTTTGAGCACAAGGTTATGTGATAGTAGATAATTGTTTTCTCCATTATATAGAAAAGAAAACTAAGACTCTTGGAAGCTGAGAAGTTTGCCTGAAATCACCTAGTGTGTAACGTGAAAACTGAATCCAAGTGAAAGCCCTTAAAACCCCGTAGGGAAGTTTTGAGGAAATAAAGAAATCAATCACGGCCACCTTTTACCAATATGTTAAGTTTCTTTACTCAGTCATATTTGTCTTCTTGGCCAGCTGAATAAAGATGACAGAGGTCAGACCCAATTGCAATAATGTTACATAAGGTCTCTTTTAACTTTCTTCAGGGAACATGAAGTCTTTTTGTTTTGAGAGATTATTGGAAAAACTTGTTCTGGTGATATATTTGAATAATATTTAAGGAGAATGTTAGTCATTGAAAAAGATACTGGTTAATGCAATTATTCAACATTCTGTTGTCCAGGGGTAATATCATGTGCTGGATTATTTCTCCTCTTGAACAATGAGTCTTACAGTAATTTGGTTTGCATGTGCATAGGGAAATGACAACAACATGGCTGAAGCAAACAAGATTTCCAGAGTGATACCTTGCTGCACGATTGGAGAATAGCTGGGTGTTAGCAAGATAGCACTGTGTGTAAAGCACGGATACACATAACCTGCAACCAGGGACAACCTGAGAAAGAATAATAATATTGATTGAGCACTTAACTATATACTAGACACCGTTCCAGTGTCCCTTTTTTTTTTTCTTTGTAGTTTAATTGTGGTAAAATATGTACAACATAAAATTTGCTATTTTAACCACTTTTAAGTATACAGTTCAATGGCATTTAATTTCATTTATAATGTTGTGAAACTATCATCACTATCTATCTCCAAAGCTTTTTCATCACCACAAACAGAAAATCTGCCCATTAGGTGATAACACCCATTTCCCCCTCCCCAGACCCTGGTAACCTCTAACCCACTTTCTGTCTCTATGAATTTGCCTACTCTAGATATTTCATATAAGTAGAATCATATGTACTTGTCTCTTTATGTCTGACTTATTTCACTTAGCAGATTTTTGAGGTTCAACTATGTTGCAGCATGTGTCAGAACTTCCCTTTCTATGGTGGATTAATATTCCATTGCATGTGTATACTACATTTAGTTATCTGTTGATGGATGCTTGGCTCGTTTCCATCTTTTGGCTACTGGGAATAGTGATGTTGTGAATGTTAGTGAACAAGTGTGCGTTTGAACCCCCGTTTTCAAGTCTTCTGTGTATATACCTAGGTGTGGTATTGCTCAGTCTTATGGTAATTCTATAACTTTTTGAGGAACCACCTAACTGTTTTCAGTAGGGACTGCACCATTTTATATTATCACTAGCAATGAATGAAAATCCCAGTTTCTCCAAATCCTCAGCAACACTTATTATTTTTCTTTTTTTTCATAACACACATTCCACTGGATGTGACGTGGTATCTCATTTCAGTTTCAATTTGCACTTCCCCAGTGACTAATGATGTTGAGCGTCTTTTTATTCACTTATTGGCCACTTGTATATCTTCTTTGGGGTAATGTCTATTCCAGTTTTTTGTCCATTTTATAATTGGGTTGCTTTTCTTTTTGTTGTTGAGTTGTAGGAATTTTTTTTTAATATTCTGGATATTAAATCGTTATCAGATATATTTGCAAACATTTTCTCCCATTATAAATTTTTTTTTTTTTTTTATAATACGGGCTTTCATTTTCTTAGTAATATTCTTTGATGCACAAAATTTTTTCATTTGGGTTAATCTCTTTTTTCTTCTGTTTCTCGTACTTTTGGGGTCATATTCAGGAACTGATTGTCAAATACGAAGTCATAAAGTTTTAGCCCTAAGTTTTTCTTCTGAGAGTTAGATGATATTAGCTCTTATATTTAAGTTGTCGCTCCATTTCAAGGAGCCCTGGTGGTGTAGCGAAGCCCTGGTGGTACAGTGGTTAAGAGCTATGGCAAGCTACAGATGCTAACTGAAAAGTTGGCAGTTTAAATCCACCAACCGCTCTTTGGAAACCCTATGGGGCAGTTCTACTCTGTCCTTTAGGGTACCTATAAGTCAGAAACGCCTAAACGGCAATGAGTTTGTTTGTTTGTTTTTAATCGTACTTTAGATGAAGGTTTACAGAACAAACTAGTTTCTCATTAAACAGTTAGTACACATATTGCTTTATAACATTGGTTAACAACACCATGACATGTCAATACTCTCCCTCCTTGGAACCTTGAGTTCCCTATTATCAGCTTTTCTGCTAGTCCTTGCCTCTGGATTGGTATGCCCCTTTAGTCTTGTGTTGTTTTATGGCCCTGTTCAATCTTTGACTGAAGAGTGAACCTCAGGAGTGGCTTCATTACTGAGCTGAAAGAGTGTCCGGGGGCCATACTCTCAAGTTTTCTTCAGTTTCTGTCAGGGCAGCAAGTTTGGTCTTTCTTTTTGAGTTAGAATTTTGTTCTACGTTTTTCTCCAGCTCTGTCCAGGACCCTCTATTGTGATCCCTGTCAGAGCAGTCAGTGGTGGTAGCCAGGCACCACCTAGTTGTACTGGACTCAGTTTGGTGGAGGCCGTGGTATATGTGGTCCATTAGTCCTTCGGACAAATCTTTCCCTTGTATCTTTAGTTTTCTTCATTTTTCCTTGCTCCCAAAGGGGTGAGACCAGTGGAGTATGCTAGATGGCTACTCACAGGCTTTTAAGACCCCTGACACTACTCATGAAAACAGAATGTAGAACATTTTCTTTATAATTATGTTATACCAGTTGAGCTAGATGTTCCCTGAGACCATGGTCCCCACAGCCTCCAGCTCAGTAATTCAGTCCCTCAGGGAGTTTGGATGTGTCTATGGAGCTTCCATGACCTTGCCTTGTACAAGTTGTACTGGCTTTCCCAGTGTTGTGTATTGTCTTACCCTTCACCAGAGTTACTCCTTGTAACCATCAAAGATTGTTTCTTTTTGTATGTAAACCTTTTCATGAGTTTTTACAGTAGTGGTCTCATACAATATTTGTTCTTTTGTGATTGACTTATTTCACTCAGCATAATGCCCTCCAGACTCATTCATGTTGTGAGATGCTTTGCAAATTCATCACTGCTCTTTATAGTTTCATAGTACTCCATTGGGTGTATGTACCATAATTTGTTTATCCATTCATCTGTTGATGGGCATCAGGTTGTTTCCATCTTTTTGCTACTGTGAGCAATGCCGCAATGAACATGGGTGCTCATATGTCTAGTCACGTGACAGCTCTTATCTCTCTTGGGTACATCCCTAGGAGTGGGATTTCTGGAACATATGATATTTCTATTTCTAGCTTTCTAAGGAAGCGCTATGTTGTATTCCAAAGTGGTTGTACCATTTTGCATTCCCACCAGCAGTGCATAAGAGTTCGAATCACCCCGCAGCCTCTCCAACATTTGTTATTTTTTGTGACAGTAATGCTCAGGTAAGATAGTATGTCACTGTGGTTTTGATTTGCATTTCTCTAATGGCTAGTGATCACCAGCATTTCCTCATGTGTCTTTAGCTGCTTGAGTGTCTTCTTTGGTGAAAGTGTCTGTTCATTTCTTTTGCCCACTTTTTAAATGGATTTTTTTGTCTTTTAGAGATGTTGGATTTTCTGTAGATTTTAGAGATTAGACCTATGTCTGATTTGTAATAGCCAAAGATTTTTTCCCACTCTAGAGGTTCTCTTTTTATTCTCTCAGTGAAGTCTTTTGAGGAGCATAAGGGTTTAATATTTAGAAGACCCCAGTTATCTAGCTTATCTTCTGGAGTTTATGTGTTGTTAGTTGTGGTTTGTATCCTGTTAATGTTGTGTGTTAGTGCCTCTAGCATTGATCCTATTTTCTCTTCTGTGATATTTATAGTTTTGGGCTTTATATTTAGGTCTTTGATCCATTTTGAGTTAGTTTTTGTGCATGAGGTGAGGTATGGGACCTATTTCTTTTTTTTTTTTTTTTTTTTTTTGCAGATGGACATCCAGTTTTGACAGCATCATTTGTTAAAAAGACTGTCTTTTCCTCATTTGATGGACTTGGGGCCCTTGTCGAAGATCAGTTAATTGTAGATGAATGGATTTACATATGGGTTCTCAATTCTGTCCCATTGGTCAATGTATCTGTCGTATCAGTACCAGGCTGTTTCGACTACTGTAGCTGTATAGTAGGTTCTGAGGTCAGGTAGTGCCAGTCCTCTTACTTTATTCTTCTTCAATAGTGCTTTACTTGTCCAGGGCCCCTTCTTTTTCCACATAAAGTTAATGATTAATTTTTCTATCTCTTTAAAGAATATTGTTGGTATCTGGATTGGGATTGCATTGTGTTTGTAGGTTACTTAGGGTAGAATTGTCATTTTCACAATGTTGAGTCTGCCTACCCATGATCATGGTATGTTTTTCCATTTTGTAGATCTCTTTTGGTTTCTTGCAGTATAGTATTTTGTAATGTTCTTTGTATTTTACAACCCTTGTTAGATTTATCCCTAAGTATTTTATTTTTTAGGGGTTATTATAAATGGTATTGTTTTCTTGATTTCCTTTTCATCATTCTCTTTACTGATGTATAGGAATCCAACTGATTTTTATATATTTATCTTGTATCCTGATACTCTGATGAATCCTTCTATTAGTTCCAGTAGTTTTCTCATGGAATCTTTGGGTTTTCTATGCATAGTATCATATCATCCACAAATAGGGACAAACAGCTTCTTCATTACCAATTTGGATACCCTTTATTTCTTTTTCTTGACTTATAGCTCAAGCTAGGACTTTCAACATAGTGGTAAATAGGAGTGGTGATAAAGGGTAACCTTGTCTTGTTTCTGTTCTCAAGGGGAATGTTTTCAGCCTCTCTCCATTAAAAATGATGTTGGCTGTTGGTTTTGTGTAGATGCCCTTTGTTATGTTGAGGGATTTCCCTTCTATACCTATTTTATTCAGAGTTTTTATCAGGAATGGGTGTTGGACATTTAACGAATGCCTTTTCTGCATTGATTGACGTGATCGTGTGATTATTTTCTTTTATGTAATGGATTAAGTTGATGATTTTCTAATGTTGAATCATCCTTGCATACCTAGTATGAATCCTACCTAATCATGGTATATTATTTTTTTGATATGATGCTGAATATATTGGCTAGAATTTTGTTGAGAATTTTTGCATCTATATCCATGAGAAATATTGGGCAGTAATTTTGTGTGTGTGTGTGTGTGGTGTCTTTGCCTGGTTTTGGTATCAGGGTTATGCTGGCTTCATAGAATGAATTTGGAAGCATCTCCTCATTTTCTGTGTTCTGAAACAGTTTGAATAGAACTGATGTAAGCTCTTCTCTGAATGTTTGGTAGAATTCTCCAGTGAAACCATCTGGGCCAGGGCTTTTTTTTAGTTTTTTTTTTTTTTTACCTTTACAATCTCTTCTTACGGGCCTGTTCAGAGTTTCAACATCATTTTGTGTTAGCTTGGGTAGGTAGTGTGTTTCTAGAAATTTATCCATTTTCTCTAGGTTTTCAAATTTGTTGGAATATAGTTTTTCATAAAACTCTGGTATGATTCTTTCTACTTCAGTTAGGTCTGTTGTAATATTCACTATTTCATTCCTTATTTGGGTTATTTGCATCATCTCCTGTTTTTCTTTTGTCATTTTGACCAGTGGTTTGTCAATTTCACTGATCTTTTCAAAGTACCAACTTTTGGTTTTGTTCATTCTTTCTATTGTTTTTCTATTCTCTATTTCATTTATTTTTCCTCTGATCTTTATTATTTCCTTTCTTCTGGTGACTGTGGGCTTGTTTTGTTCTTCTCTTTCTATTTGTTCCAGTTGTGCAGGTAATGTTTGGATTTTGTCCCTTCTTTTTTGATGTGTGCATCTGTTGCTATAAATTGACCTCTGAGGACTGCTTTTGCTGTGTCCCAAAGGTTTTGGTATGATGTGTTTTCATTCTCATTCGATTCTAGGAATTTTTTTATTCCATCTTTGAGTCCTTCCATTACTCAGTAGTTTTGAAGCAGGGTGTTATTCAGTTTCCATGTAACTGGTTTTTTTTCCTTGCTCTTCCCATTGTTAATTTCTACTTTGATGACATTGTAGTCAAAGAATATAAAAAAAAAAAAAATTTTTTTTTTTTTTTTTTACTTGGTATTAACTCAGTGTTTTGGATTTTGTTGAGGGTTGTTTTGTGGCCTAAGATGTTATCTGTTCTGGAGAATGTTCCATGTGCTTTGGAAAAGAATGTGTACTTTGCAGCTGTTGGGTGAAATGTCTATAAGTATAAAAGACTTATATAAGTATATATAAGACTATATGTGTCTATAAGTTCAATTTGGCTGACAGTGGCCTTTAGATCTTCTGTACCTTTGCTGAGTTTCTTTCTAGATATTCTGTCCTTTACTGAGAGTGGTATGTTGAAATCTCCTACTATTATTGTGGAACAGTTTCTCTTTTCATGCTGTTGGAGTTTATTTTATGTATTTTGGAGCCCTGTCATTGGGTGTATAGATATTTATTATGGTTATGTCTTCATGATAGATTGTCCCTTTAATCATTATATAGTGCCCTTCTTTGTCTCTTATGGTGGATTTTGTTTTAAAGTCTATTTTATCTGAAATTAATATTACCACTCCTACTTTTTTTTGGTAGCTGTTTCCTTGATTTTTTTTTTTTTTTTTTTGGATCCTTTGATTTTCAATAAATTTATGTCTTTGTTTCTAAGGTGTGTCTCTTGTAGACAACATGTTGATGGATCCAGATGTTTTATCCATTCTGTCATTCCCTGTCTCTTTATACATGCATTTAGGCCATTTACATTCAGTGTAATTATTGATAAAGGTGTGAGTTTATTGCTGTCATTTTGTAGTGCTTTTTTTGGTGGTGCTGACATTTTCTTTGTTCCTCTTATTCTCCCATCCTCAATTCCTTTATTTGTGGATTTCTTTTGTTTTTGTAGATTTTCTTTTTACTGAGACTTTATGTTTTTCTTTTTTATTTTGATGAGTTAGGTTTTATACTTTCTTTGTGGTTACCTTGAAATTTACCCTTATCTTTCTAGGTTTGAACCAATCTATTATTACTTGGTATCACCTTGCCTTCCTCTCCCTGAGAAAGTTCTCTACCTACACTGTTTATTCCCTCTTTTATTGTTCTGATGTTTTCATCATGTACAGTTTAACCTCTCTGGTTCTCTGTTGTGAATCTTTTGGTTTGGAAGAGTCCTTGAAGAGTTCATTTCCTAGGTTGGTATCTGGCTGGTGAGATCTTGCATTCTAGATTTAGGCTGTTGTCTAGTGTAGTTTGTTTTCAAGCTAAAGACTCCCTTTAATAATTCTTGTAAGTTTGGTTTTGTTTTTACATATTCCCTTAATTTCTGTTTATCTGGAAATGTCCTAATTTTACCATCATATTTGAATGAGAGTTTTGCAAGATGTATTATTCTTGGTTGGCAATTTTTTTCTTTCAAGGTTTTATATATGTCATCCATTGCCTTCTTGCCTGCATGGCTTCTGCCAAGTAATCAGTGCTTAGTCTTATTGTTTCCCCTCTGTATGTGACTTTTTTGTTTTTCTTGATCTGCTTTCAAGATTCTTTCTTTGTCTTTGGTTTTAACATGTGTGGTTATGATATGCCTTGGTGATTTTCATTTGGGGTCTGTCCTACATGAGGTTCATTGTACTTCTTGGATGGTCAGCTTTTCATCTTTCATGATATTAAGGAAGTTTTCTGTCAACAATTCTTCAATGACCCACTCTGTGTTTTCCATTTTCTCCCCCTATTCTGGAACTCTGATCATTTGCAGATTTTTGCTTTTGATTGTATCCCACATCATTCTCAGGGTTTCTTCATTTTGCTTTGTTCTTTTTTCTGATTTTTTCTCAAATGAAATGGTATCCAAGTATTTGTCTTCAGTTTTGCTGATCCTGCCTTCCATTGTTTCAAACTTGCTCCTCATACTTTCTATGTCATTGTCCATTCCTGAAATCTTGTTGTTTATCTTTTAGATTTCTAATTGTTGTTTTTGTATGATTTCTAGTTGTGAATTTATTCTGACATTTTGTTCCTGTGGTAGTTTCCTGAATTCTGCCATTTTTTGTCTGTATTTTCCTTGAATTTGTCTACCTTTTCCATGAATTTGTCTAATTTTTCCTGATTTGTGTCTGCTTTTTACTTCAACTCGTGAACAGCCCTGAATATTAGAGATCTGAGTTCCCTATCAGGTAGTTCCAGTGCCTTTTCTTCTACTGGAAGGTCATCTGGTGTTTTGTTTTGGATGCCTATTGGAACCATCCTGTTCTGTCTTTTTTACATGCTTTGATATTGCCTGCTGTCTTCGGGACATTCAGTGGTTATTTTCATAACTTATTGATTGCAGATTTGGTTGTTTCATCCTGCTTTTCTGTTTTATTTGGTTATGTCTGAGCAGGCAAGCTGTGCATTCTTTATTGTTTGCTCATCTGTGGGCACAATATTTTTCACCTCCTTGTCCAGCGGGCAAGGACAGTCACTCAGCTATGGTGCAGGAGGGCACATCGAGCTGAATAAGAGGGGCTGAGATGGGATTTTGTGGCATGTACTGGGGCTACAAGGTGGGCCAGGGGTCATTGCAGGGCAGGTTCCAGTAGGACATGCCTGTGCTGCTTGGGGGTGCTATGCTCATCACATAGTGCACATAGGCAGGAGGGAGGGGAGGGAAATGTTGTGATGTGTGGAGCTAGGTTGGGTATGGGAAAGGAGAGAGAGGAGAGAGAAGCAGGATCCAAAAAAAAAAAAAGAAGAAGAAGAAGTAGAAGAAGCTGTGCTGAGGGAGCCTACTGTTAGAGTGGCGAGATGAGAAACCAAGAAATGAAAAACAAAAAGGAAAAATAGAAAAAAATTAAATAAAAATGGCCCCAGGGATCCCACCAACACAGTCGTGCAGACTGGGAAATAACTCCCAAGCCACATAGTACAGCCAGGCTAGCAGGGGTGGAGATGGCACACAGCACCGGATATTCAGAAGACAGAAAAAGAAAGTAAATAGAGACAAGAAGTCAAAAATGAAGGAAAATAAAAAGAAAGAAAGAAAAACAAACAAAAAAGGAAAAAAAAAAAAAGGAAAGAAAGCCTCTAGCAGTCCCACAAGCGTGGCGGCACAGACCAGAGGAGCAGTTCCCCAGCCAAGTGACACTTCACAGCATGTCTAAAGGAAGCAAAGCTGGCACACAGAGTCAGGTGCTCAAGAGGAAGGAGGGGGAGGAGGAGAGAGGCAGGGAAGAAACCAAAAGAAATGGAAAAAAGTAACAAAGAAATGGCACTGAAGGAGCTGGCCCATGTGAGCAGGGCAAGTCTGTGCAGCATGGAGCCGGTGTCTCTCAGGCTGTGGTTGCTCAGCCCACTGAGAAGCAGCAGACTGGCCCACTGGGAAGTGGCAGAGGCTGAGCGGGGGGGGGGGGGGGGTGGGAAAGTGTGTATCGCCGGTTACTGGGTGCTCTCTATCCTGCTGAGGCTCCATGAAGCTGCTTTCTACCACTCCCTGTATGCCAATCTCTGACAGGAGTCCAAGATGGCAAATCCATGCTGCGTTAGCTGATCAGGGGCTTCCACTTGTATCTGTCCTCACTCTCTGTTCTCTGTCAGTTTCTTATCCCATTCTGTGCTTGGTTGAGTTCTTTATGTCTTCACTGGATGCTTAGTGTTTTAGGAGTGACTTTTGCCTCTGTTTTACTTAGCTTTTTGGGTCTTTGCTGTGGAGGGACAGCTGTGCTTCTGTCTATAGTACCATGTTTGCTCTGCCTCCCTCCACTTACATTTATTGAATGTATTGTACTTGTTATGACCACCTTACTTTATTATGCCAACTTCTTCCTTTCTATGTTCCTTTTAACACTTTTTTATGTTTGAATTCATATCTTTATCTTTTGCATAACAAGGGAAACACTGCAGTAGGGCCACTAGTATATTTTTAAATATTGTATTAAAATGATTACATTAAGGAAACAATTTATAACAGACGAACTTATATTTAAAGAACTTTAAATTTCTTAAGCAACTAATGTCAATTACATAGGCAACTGCTAGGATATCACAAAATGCTAAGAATTATGACAGTGAATACATAAAATTTGGCTGACTGAATCAAATAAGAAAGCACTCAAACATACAGAAAGTAAAAATCCCAAGGTCTGTAGGAACTGCAAAAGGTATTAACCATAAGATAAATGTTTGGCCAAAATGACTGCTGGTAGGGAAGTAATTGCCTATAATTAAGTAATTTACCACCTGTATGTCAGTTTATCATATTCTGGTGGCTTGTGTTTTGCTATGATGCTGGAAGCTATGCCGTCAATATTTCAAACACTAGCAGGATCAACCATGATGGAAAGGTGTCAGCTGAGCTTCCAGAATGACAGACTAGGAAGGAAAGCCTGACAATCTACTTCCAAAAATTAGCCAGTGAAAACTCTATGAATCACAACAGAATGTTTTCCAATATAGTGTGCTGAAAGAGGAGCCACCTAGGTTGAAAAGCCCTTAAAATACACAGTGGCTGCAACAATGTACTCAAGCATACCAACAATCATGAAGATAATTCTGAACCTAGCAATGTTTCATTCTGTTGTACATGGGGTAACCATGAGTCGGAGCCAACTCAATGACAACAAACAACAACAATTAGTCAATAAAAGGAAAACAAAAAGAGTAAGAACACGAATTTTTCTTTCAAAGTGCCTGTTTCAATGTATTAAAATTGATATATGGTAAAATTAAATAAAAAAAATGAAGATTTATGAAGATATGCAAATATTTTTTAAAAGCATAAAGTCAATATAAATATAGACCAAATCTTTGGGGTGGCTACACCACCCAATTTATGCACGAGTATGTATCAGACAGGAAACCATGGTGGCATAGCAGTTAAGAGCTACAGCTGATAATCAAAAGGTTGGCATTTTGAATCCACCAGGTGCTCCTTGGAAACCCTATGGGGCAATTCTACTCTGTCCTATAGGGTCGCTATGAGTCAGAATCGACTCGACAGCAACAGGTTTGGTTTTGGCTTTTATGTATCAGACAAGCCCTTTACAATGTTTTCATTCTATAATACACGTTTCTAATATATCTTACAGAAGTGGTAGGGAGGGCCATGCCACACAACACTCTTCCTCTTCTCCTAGTGATGAGAACAGTTGATGTAAATTGAAACTGTAAATGGATCAAAGTTTCAGAAACAAGCTTTATATTAACCCAAAGAGGAAAAAAAAAGTATAAATCAGTAGTGACCAAGATGGGGCCAAGAAGGTGTAGTCAGATCCTTCCAGTGATCCCTCTTACAACAAAGACCTAAAAAAACAAGTGAATGGATTATATATATGACAAGTTAGGTGCCCAGAACATCAAAGGAAAAGTTGGGAAATCAGATTGAGTGGCAGGGGGAGAGAGAGACAGTTCAGAAGTGGCGAGGAGTTGCTGAACCTGACTCAGTGGGAAACGGAACCCCTCAGGCATGATCCCCTGGTGTGACCACAGTGGCGCCAACGGCATTCAGGATGTGGTTTCCTCAGGGACAGACAGCTAGCTGCACAGTCTACACATGCCTCTGCAATTAGAGAACAGTGCTCTCTGCAAAAGCTAAGTAGTTGCATCTAATTTACCACACCCCCAGCCCCCAAGATGGCTTTAGTAGCAGTCGATTTCCCTGGGCCTGAGATAGGATCTGCTGCATGCTCTGAGCCATTCTCCCAGCCTTGGAGAAGGAATAAATCAACAATTGGAGGAAAAGATAATTTGCCAACTTACCTAAACTAGGAACTCAGGGCAGAAGCGGCTCCTGTCCAGGCATAAACAATCCACAGACTTTAAATGCCCTTCAACCCTGCATGGACCTTTGTGGGCCCATTTCAGGAGCTTAAGCCATTGTTGTCGGACTGCAGTGGTGTATGTGCTTGAGAACTGACTTTAACTGATTCAGATGTGTGGTGAAGAGGTGGGTTTTTGACGTTTGACACCACTCTGCCTAGGAACCAGTGTCCTCACCTACCCACATCCGGGGACTGAGAACTAATAGCTCCATCCACACCACCTAGCCACCCACAACAGGGATCCAAAGATAAGTAGTTCCTCCCAGTCCTTATGACCAAAAGCATTGGGTGCCAATGGTCCAATGCAGAACCCACCCACCTGTGCACTCTAGGAAACAGGGACGTGCTTCCTCACAGACACTTGGAGGATGGTTGTCAGCCCCCTGCCTTGCTCAGAGACTGACCCCTTGCTGCAACCAGATACCTGTGCCTACACCAATCACCCCTGCTCCTCTAAGATTGTTGGACAGAGCCTGCATGACATACTTGGTGACTGGCTACGTGGACACCTGAGCTGAATCCATACAAGAAAAGTAAATGGACTCCTAGGCTCATATACCTGGTAACAGCTCTAGCCATCTGGTGACAGGACTTTAGAGCTTCAAATGTGCAAATGATCAAGCTAGCTTTCTCAAGCAGCCAATTTGGGCATATCAACCAAAACAAAACAAGAAGCTAGAATACAGTAAACAAACCAAAACCAAAAACCAAACGCAGTGCCGTCGAGTCGATTCCAACTCATAGCGACCCTATAGGACAGAGTAGAACTGCCTCATAGAGTTTCCAAGGAGCGCCTGGTGGATTTGAACCGCCAACCCTTTGGTTAGCAGCCGTAGCACTAAACCACTACACCACCAGGGTTTCCACAGTAAACAAACATAATATAAATTAATACAATAACTTGTAGATGGTGCAGAGACAACAGACAATATCAAATCACATAAAGGAGACTATAATTGCTTCTACAAGCTCTCAAAAACAAAGAATCTTCCAGAAGAAGAGGTATTCCTGGAATTACCAGAGACAGAATACAAAACATGAATTTACAGAACCCTTCAAGGGATCAGGAGGGAGATCAGACAAAATGCAGAACAAGCCAAGCAACAGGCAGATAATCAGTGGAGGAAATTAAGAAAAACATAACGAAAAATTTAATAGGCTGCAAGAATCCATAGAGAGACAGCAACCAGAATTTCAGAAGATTAACAATTTCAGAATTAGATAACTCAATAGAAAGTCAGAGGAGCGGAATTGAGAAAATGGAAGTCAGAATCAGTGAGATTGAAGATAAAACACTTGGCACCAATATAGTCGAAGAAAAATCAGATAGAAGAATTTTAAAAAATGAAATCAATAATGACTTTAAAATGCCATATATGTTCACTGCATTTACGAACATACACAAACACAAAATTCCTTTGAGCCTGAACTCTGAAAATGAGTAAGTTAGTACTTATTGTCCTCTTATTTATGAAGAAACTGAAGTTCAGTGAATTATGAATGGTTTCATTATTGTTGTTTTAAGTAAAAAAGGACAGAAGTGGGTTCAGATCTTTTGATTTCGAAGTACATTCTGTTTCCTTGCATCACACGTACACCAAGTCCATGGATATTTTTCTATTTTGTCAAGCAGAAACACTGCAGGGAGCTAAGCAAAGTAGGGTGTAGAGAGGGAAGGATGAGAAAAAAAGAAGGGGAAATAAAACCATGTGAAAAAGAGAAATAATGTATTTAGGCCCTAGCTTTTTCTAAAACACACCAGTGAAGTCTAGTACAATCTTGTTTGGAAATAGTATATTAAATCTATAATATTTATGTTAAATAAAAAATTAAAATAAAACTATGGAAGCTGGGAGCTAATGATAAGCACACGCAAGACATTTTAACTACAAATTTGTGTAAGCAATTGTACGGTGTGAAAATGAGAAGAAAAAATCTATTTCAGTAAAGCAAATTGCACATTAATCTTAGATTACAAACACTACGAAATAAAAATTAATTAAAGAAGTATATAACTTGTATCTGGAGGGCAGGTAAAGCACTAAATGTAGTTTTCAAGAAGTATTTGAAGACAAAGAAAGGTGAAACACATTTGTAGTATTCAACCAACACATTTCAATAAAATAAGCTAAAGCAATGTCCTATATCATGAAATTGATAGGAAATGAACAAGTTAAAAAAATTAAGAATTCTAAAAATAGTATTGTGGAAACACCGAGGGATTAAATTAAATTTCAACAAACATTTAATGAGTACATATACTCACCTAGGTTCTAGTCTTACCTGAGTTCTTAAGCATATTGATAACTATTAATGTGTTGGCTTCATTAGCAGAATAATAACTGAGCAAACAATTAAGTGATGACAGTTTTACATCAGTGTCATCAGATTTTTCAAATAGAAAATCAGTTGTTTCCAATAATTGTTTGATTTTGTTTTTAGCTCAGTTTATAGTATCAAAGTAGGGCTTTTGGAAGTTCATTCTACAAAGGTGAAGTTTCTGATATTGTTGTAAACACTATTGTGACTTTAACTTTATTTCCTTTTATAGCTTCTATTTTTTTTGCTGAAATTTCCCATCTTTTCATTCATTGTGAGATTATTTTCATTTATGTAAATGATCATAGATATAATAGTTGCCTTAATGACTTTGTCTACTTCCAACATCTGCATTTCACTGGAGTTGGTTTTAGTTGATTGTTCTTTTTCTTGAGAATTATTCCCATTATCCTGACTCTTCATATGTTGGGTGATTTTGGACATTGTTATAATCTTCCAAACAGTGTAGTTTGGTTTTGTTTTTTTAATAAGGCAATTAACTGTGTTGAACTGAAATGGCAAACTCTATTTTTTAGGCAGTAACTCAAATCTCATTTCAGTTATTTTTGTCTTCAGTTGGTGCCGTTGATCAAATTGGGTCCCCCAGAAATATCTGTCAACTTGGCTAGGTCATGATTACCAGTATTGTATAATTGTCTACCATTTTATCATCTGATGTGATTTCCCTATGTGTTGTAAATCCTATCACTATGATGTTAATGAGATGGATTACTGGCAGTTATATTGATGAGATCTACAAGAATAATGTCTTTAGCCAATTTCTTTTGAGATATAAAAGAGAGAAGCAAGCAGAGAGACAGGGGACCTCATACCACCAAGAAAGTAGCACTGGGAGCAGAGTGCATCCTTTGGACCCAAAGTACCTGTGCAAAGAAGCTCCTAGACCATAGGAAGGTTGATGACAAGGACTTTCCTCCAGAGTTGACAGAGAGAAGAAAGCCTTCCCCTGAATTTGGATTTCCAGCCTATTTGACTGTGAGAGAATAAATTTCTCTTTGTTAAAGCTATCCACTTGTGGTATTTCTGTTATAGCAGCAGTAGATAACTAAAAAGGTTGGCCTGCCTTCAGTTGCCCCTTTCATGTATGGCTCAGGAATCTGCCAAAGATTTGGACAGATTTTATATACAGAATTTGGAGATCTCCTTCTCTGGCTCTTTCCTTTATGAGATTCATCTCTCATTTTTAGGTGGATGTGATTACCCTGTTGCCCTGGTATCACAGTGTTTAAGGGTTCAGCTGCTAACCAGAAGGTCAGCAATTTGAATCCACCAGGCACTCCTTGGAAACCCTACGGGGCAGTTCTACTCTGTCCTATAGGGTCGCTATGAGTCCAAATCGACTCCATGGCAATGGCTACAGTACAGTAAGGTATAAAAAAAATATATAGGTTACTCTAAACTCTGCCTTCTCATTCTTCAGACCAAAAAGACTATGAGTTTTCTAAAAGAGTTTTATGTTCTTTGAGAGGTGCTAACTGTGGCCTTATCTCAAATCCATAAAAACGACAAACTGACTCTACATATCCTTCTTCTAAGTGTCAACTCCCCTCCAGAATCTGCCTGCATTTGTTTGCTCTTCTGTGCCTTCAGGTAGTTTCTGAAATCCCACCACTCTCCTCCCCCCTGCCTCGCCACCACCAACTCTCAGAGTTTATAGTCATTGCTTTCTGAAGGATCTTTTTAGGAGCAACTTACTCACCCATATTGGCAGTGAAATTGTCAATACCATTATCAGTTGCCATAGGATCGATTCTTGACTCATGGCAACCTCATGTGTGTCAAAGTGGAACTGTGCTCCATAGTGTTTTCAGTGGCTGATTTTTTTGTAAGTAGATCACCAGGTCTTTTTTTCTGAGTCACTTCTGGATGGACTCTAATCTCTAACCTTTCAGTTGGCAGCTGAGGGAGTTAACTCTTTGCATTACCCAAGGAACTCAGGAATTGGAGTAGTTATACTTATTAAAAGATCACCCTGTAGCCCCTAAAATAATGAAATACCTAGGAATTAACCTAACCAGGCATATAAAAGACTTATACAATGAAAATTATAAAACACTACTACAAGAGACTAAAAAAGACCTATATAAATGGAAAGACATCTCATGCTCATGGATTGAAAGACTTAATAGAGTGAAAAGTCAGTACTACCTAAAGTGATCTACAGATCCAATGCAATTCTGATACAAATCCTGACAACATTCTTCACTGAAATGAAAAAACTAATTACCAACTTTATATGGAAAGGAAAGAGGACACAAATAGCCAAAACAATATTGTAGAAGAAAGAAGTAGGAGGCCTCACATTCTCCAATATCAAAACATACTATATAGCCACTGTAATCAAAACAGCCTGGTATTGATTGAATGATAAACACATAGACCAATGGAATAGAAAATTGAGAACTCAGATTTAAACCCATCCATCTGTGGACAACTAATTTTCAACAAGGGGTCAAAGTCCTTTCAATGGGAAAGAAACAGACTCTTTAATAAATTGTGCTGGCAAAACTGGATATCCAATTGCAGAAAATTGAAACAGGACTCGTACCTCACACTAGACACAAAAACTAACTCAAAATGAATCAAAGGCCTAAATATTAAATCTAAAACTATAAAGTTCCAGAGAGAAAAGTATCGGACCTAATTATTTTTAAAAACAGGCTAACAAACATAACTACAAATGCACAAATAGCAGAAGACAAATTTGATAATTGGAACCTCATAAAAATTAAGACCTTATGCTCATCAGAAGACCTTTATCAAAGGAGTAAAAAGACAACCTACAGACTGGGAAAAAATCTTTGGAATGGCATATCTGATAAGAGTCTAATCTCTAAAATATATAGAAAACTTCAACAACTCAACAACAAAAAGACAAACAATCCAATCAAAAAATGGGCAGAGCACATGAACGGCACTTCACCAAAGAGGACATTCAAGGGGGTCAGCTAATACATAAAAAGATGCTCATGATCAATAGCCATTAAATCTGAAACAAACCCATTGTGATCTGGTTGATTCTGACTCATAGCAACTCTATAGGACATAGGAGAGCTGCCCCATAGGGTTCACTAGCCATTAAAAAAAAAAAAATGCAAATCAAAACTACAATGATATACCATCTCATTCCAGCTAAAATGGTACTGACAATAACAAATGTTGGCAAGGATGTGGGGAGATTGGAACTCTTATCCATTGCTGGTGGGAGAGTAAAATGGTACAACCACTAAGAAAATGGTATGAATCTTCCTCAAAAACCTAGAAATAGAAATATCTTATGATCCAGCAATCTCACTACTAGGCATATACCCTAGAGATATAATTTAAAAAAGCCATGGACAGACATATGCACACCTATATTCAAGGGAGCATTATTCAAAATGGCAAAAAAATGGAAACATCTTAAGTGCCCATTAACAATGAGTGGATAAGCAAAATGTGGTACATACATGCAATGAAATATTACACAATCATAAAGAACAATGATAAGTCCACAGAATGTAGTATAACATGGATGGATCTGAAGGACATAAGGCTGAGGGAAATAAGTCAATCACACAAGGACAAATATTGTATGACTCCACTTTTATAAGAAGACAAGAAAAAATATATATACAAAGACCAATGTTCATTGGTGGTTACCAGGGATGGGGCAGGGAACAATCTCTAGATCGTAGATACTTGTTATTTTTGTTGATGGGAAAAGTAGCAGTAAATATGGGTGTAAGGAGCGCAGCTTGACCAAAATAAATGATGTCACTAAGAAGCTCACAAGAGAAAAGGATATTTGTGGTAAAGAATATGACGTATATAATGTGGCAACAATACCATCAATAACCCCAAAATTAGTGTATGGTCACATATGTATGTGCATAGTTATATATGTGTGTGGGTAGGTACAGGTTATACAAATGTGTGCACAGATAGAAGTATCTATATGTAAGTGTACATACAAGTATGTGTGTGCACGTATATATATTCATAGAGGACACAGTTACAAATACTTCTCAGACATAACCAAACACCTTGCAAGATTGGTTTTCTGGGTTTGAAGCCTTAGGGTATTAGTGTCATGGAACAACTCAGTCAACTGGCATAATATAGTTCACGAAGTTCATATTCTGCCTCCTAGTGAGGTGAGTAGCTTCTGCTTATGTGCAGCCAGCTAAAATACAAGTATTCGTCCGTCTCTACTCATCAGGAGTAAAACAGAAAGAAGGAGATCAAAGTCTTAGAGAAGACACTAGTCTACTGGGCTAACACTACACAAGCCACAACCTCACGTACTCTGAGACCAGAAGAACTAAATGGTGACTGGTTGGTCAGAACCGAGTGTTCTGATCAGGGCCACCATAGATAGACCCTGATAGCACGGGAGGAAAAATATAGAACAGAACTCAAATTCTTTTTTTTTTTTTTTCTGGATGGGTGGTAGGAAAAATTGACCTGGAAATCTTAGAGAAGGCTGCATTGGGGCTGGGCTTTGAGGGATAGACTGTTCTGTCACAAGCAGATGTGGAAAAGACATAGAATTTCTGAAAAGAAAGTAGCATAAGCAAAGACATAGAGGTAGAAATTCATGGTGCACATATACAGCCTTCAGTATGGATTGTACCTCAACATAAAAAAAAAAAATCCTCACAACTGGACCAATGAGCAAAATCATGATAAATGGAGAAAAGATTAGAGTTGTCAAGGATTTCATTTTACTTGGATCCACAATCAACAGCCATGGAAGCAGCAGTCAAGAAATCAAAAGACTCATTGCATTGGGTAAATCTGCTACAAAAGACCTCTTTGAAGTGTTGAAGAGCAAAGATGTCACCTTGAAGACTAAGGTGCACCTGACCCAATCACATTATATGCATGTGAAAGCTGGACAGTGAATAAGGAAGACCTAAGAAGAATTGACAGCTTTGAATTGTGGTGTTGGTGAAGAATATTGAATATACCATGGACTGCCAAAAGAACGAACAAATCTGTCTTGGAAGAAGTACAACCAGAATGCTCCTTAGAAGCAAGGATGGCGAGGCTACCTCTTACATACTTTGGGCATGTTGTCAGGAGGGATCAGTCCCTGGAGAAGGACATCATGCTTGGCAGAGTACAGGGACAAC
This sequence comes from Loxodonta africana, assembly GCF_030014295.1. NCBI lineage: Eukaryota > Metazoa > Chordata > Mammalia > Proboscidea > Elephantidae > Loxodonta > Loxodonta africana. The sequence goes on along the minus strand of NC_087345.1, from coordinate 117,594,126 downwards.
GAAAAGAGGAAGACCCTCAACGAGGTGGATTGACACAGTGGCTGCAACAATGAGTTCAAGCATAACAACTACTGTAAGGATGGCTCAGGACTGGGCAGTGTTTCGTTCTGTTGTGCATAGGGTCGCTATGAGTCAGAACCGAGTCGATGGCACCTAACAACAACAACAAGATACCTAAAATAAAATGACACAAAAGGTTAAAATTTAAGAAAAAAAATTAAAATGCAGTGTACCAGGCAAATGTTAATACAAGTAAATCAAGACAGTAATACTAGATACAGAGACAACAGGTAGCTGACTTCAAGTAAACTCCAACCGATGGAGAACTTATGTAAAACAGAATGAAGCACTGCCTGGTCCTTTGTCATCCTCATGATCCCAGGCAGGTGGGAGTTCATTGCTGTGGCTATTGTGCCAAACCATCTCGCCAAGGGTCTCCCTCAAACTTACCCATCCTTTACTTCGCCAAACACGACGAATCCCTCCAGCGACTGATCCTCCCTGATGATGTGTCCAAAGCAAGTAAGTCGGACAATGGTCTGTTATGATCCATAAGGTTTTCATTGGCTGATTTTCAGAAGTACAACACCAGGCCTTTCCTCCTAGTCTGTCTTACTCTGAAAGCTCTATTGAAACCTGTCCACCATGAGTGATCCTGCTGGTATTTGAAATACCAGTGGTGTAGCTTCCTGCATCATAGCAACATGCAAGCCACCACAGTGTGACAAACTGACAGACAGGTACTGGATAGTAATACTAGTATTGTCCAATGTAGAATTCAAGATCAAAATTATTAAAGACACAAAAAGTGGTATTTCATATTGATAAAAAAGAACAACTCTCCAGGAATGTATAGAAAGAACCTGTAGAGTATCTTTAGTGATTCTCTCATTTCACACATTCTTATAGAAGACATAATGTTTGTTAAGAGTCCCTGGATGGTGCAAACTGCTAACCAAGAGGCTGGATGTTCGAGTCCACCCAGAGGCACCTCAGCAGGAAGTTTAGGCAGTTTACTTCCAAAAAATCAGCCACTGAAAACTGTGGACCACAATTATACTCTGACACACATGGAGTCAAAATGAGTTGAAATCAACTCAATGGCAACTGGTATTTAGACCACTGGAAAGACTTAAGATTTTACCATGAGTGAACAGTAAAACAGGGCGAGCGCATGATCTGATTTTCATTTTCAGGGAATTACTCTAGCTACTGTGTTGTGAAGAGACAGAGGAGAAGGGCAGAAGCAGGGAGATCTCTTAAGAGGCTATTGCAATAATCCAGACTAGACATGACTGTGGCTACAAGCAGTAGTGTAGGAGGAAGCGAGAGGAGAGATTTACTCATGGATGTGGATGTGAGCTTCAAGAGAAAGGATGAATCAATGTGTTTTGTTAAAACGAAATTTAAAATAAAATATCTGTAACCACTGAATCTAAGGTTAAATGTCAGTCATTTGTGTTGCTGGTAGAGCTTCCCTTTGCCTCCTCAAAGTTCCATTTTTGAGCTAGCTTCCTGGAAATGCTACTTTTTACAGTGTCCAGTAACTTGCCTCACAGTTAGTCTACACATTCACTTGCAGATAAAGAATAGCTTATCATCCTGACTATCCGATATCATTACCTAGGATCTTAGGAATCAGTTAATGGCATTGATTAAAAATTATCAACCTTAAATAAATTGTGGTATATTCACACAATGGAATACTACGCATCAATAAAGAACAGTGACATATCTGTGAAACATTTCATAACATGGAGGAACCTGGAAGGCATTATGCTGAGTGAAATTAATCAGATGCAAAAGGACAAATACTGTATAAGACCACTATTATAAATTCTTGAGAAATAGTATAAACTGAGAAGAACACATACTTTTGTGGTTACGAGGCGGGGAGGGAGGGCTGGTGGGAGAGTGTTATTTACTGATTAGTTAGTAGATAAGAACTACTTTAGGTGAAGGGAAGGACAATACTCAATACAGGGAAGGTCAGCTCAACTGGACTGGACAAAAAGCAAAGAAGTTTCCGGGATAAACTGAATGCTTCAAAGGTCAGTGGAGCAAGCGCAGGGGTTTGGGGACTATGGCTTAAGGGGACTTCTAAGTCAATTGGCAAAATACTTCTATTATGAAAACATTCTACATCCCACTTTGAAATGTGGCATCTGGGGTCTTAAATGCTAACAAGCGGCCATCTAAGATGCATCAGTTGGTCTCAATCCACCTGGATCAAAGGAGAATGAAGAACACCAAGGTCACATGGTAACTATGAGCCCAAGAGACAGAAAGGGCCACAGGAACCAGAGACTTACATCATCCTGAGACCAGAAGAACTAGATGGTGCCCGGCCACAACCGATGACTGCCCTGACAGGGAGCACAACAGAGAACCCCTGAGGGAGCAAGAGAACAGTGGGATGCAGACCTCAAATTCTCATAAAAAGACCAGACTTAAGCATCTGACTGAGACTAGAAGAATCCTGGCGGTCATGGTCCCCAAACCTTCTGTTGGCCCAGGACAGGAGCCATTCCCGAAGACAACTCATCAGACATGGAAGGGACTGGACAATGGGTAGGAGAGACATGCTGACAAAGAGTGAGCTACTTGTATGAGGTGGACACTTGAGACTGTGTTGGCATCTCCTGTCTGGAAGGGACATAGGAGGGTAGAGAGGGTTAGAAACCGGCAAAATTGTCACGAAAGGAGAGACTGGAAGGAGGGAGCGGGCTGACTCATTAGGGGGAGAGTAAGTGGGAGTATGGAGTAAGGTGTATATAACCTTATATGTGACAGACTGACTTGATTTGTAAACGTTCACTTAAAGCTCAATAAAAATTATTAAAAAAAAAAATTATCAACCTTGACTGCATTGCTCTAATAATATAATGCTGTATCCAAGTTAGAAAACGATGCTTTATCAGTAAAGTGATGTTAAGGTTACAAGGACAGAGAAGTACAAATTAGTATAGGATAAAGTTGGTTATGCTTTTGATGATAAAAATAATGTTTTTGAGTAAAGAAGGAAAGCTATTTAAATTCCATGCACGTATAAACCTTATCTAGGCCTTTGATTAACTTTTTTTTTTTTTTTTCTGTTTTCCATCTGCTTTTTCCTAGGTGTTCTTCATGGCCCTGTCATTCACCTTTATTTCTAAAGCACTAAATACATCCATTATGAAAAGTTCCATTACTCAGATAGAAAGGAGATTCGATATATCCTCTTCTGTTGTTGGCTTAGTTGATGGAAGCTTTGAAATTGGTAATTTTTATTTCAGTTTTAATTATTACTTAGTAAGCAGATTTGCAAAAGTAAAAAACTGTTCATACATGCTCTACACCACTGCTTTTCAACAGATGAATTCCTCCACCACCACCGTCGCCACCCCGGGACAATATGGCAATATCCAGAGGCTTTTTTGGTGGTCAAAACTGGGGAAAGTGGAGCGCTACTGGCATTTAGTGGGTACAGGCCAGGGATACTCTTAAACATCCTACAATGTACAGGATATTCCCCCACAGCAAAGAAACATATCCAGCCCAAAATGTCAATGGTGACATGGTTGAAAAACCCTGACCAACACAAACTCATTGCATGCGAATTCATACTGTGGGCCTTGCCTTCCCTTTCTCTCTGGTTGGTGGAAAAGTTGGAAGAAACAGAACTATGATTCTGGTGATTTGAGGAGAGAGGGGGAGCTCCTCGAGCAACCTAAGTTAGGTTTCTACTGTTAAATTGTGTATAGAATTTGGGATTAAAAAAACACTTTTTTTTTTTTGAGAACTTCCAAGATATTGCTTGTGGTCTTCATTTTAATTTGAATTTCTCCAATAATAACAAAACTGTGAGTCAATTCCGACTCATAGCGACCCTGTAGAACACAGTAGAATGGCCCCATAGAGTTTCCAAGGCAGATTTCCACATCTTTCTCCTGCAGAGCAGATGGTGGATTCAAACCACTGACATTTCGGTTAGCAGCCAAGCACTCACCCACTGTACCACCAGGGCCTGTTCCCCAATAATAGTGAGGTTTTATATAATGATCAAATATCATTTTTTCTGATTCTATGTATTGGAAGCTCATTGCCTCTTCCAATTTTTCCTCCCCCCCCACCCATTTTTTAATGATTCAGAGGGACTCCAAAATTATATCTGTTGTATAGGTTGCAAATATTTTCCACATTTGTTGTTTATTTAGTTTTATTTAACTAGTGAGTATTTAAAAAATAATTGTGTAAAGTATGACCTAGCTATCTTTTCCATATGAATTCTGACTTTTTGATATTTGAAAGAGTGTACACCGACATCTACTTCGCTCTTCCCTTTCCCAGTTTTATTAAAGCTATCCAGAATTTTAGTGTTAGAATGCTATTAGCTTTATAATTTACTTCACTGTATATCACTTTCTATTAAGGAATTAATTCTTAATATTTTTGTTAAAATTTGCATCTATTTAGCAGCAAATATTTGGAATCATTACTAAGTTTTACTGGTTTCTTTACTCACCACTGTCTCTTGAAACTTGTGAGTTCACGTCACGTCTTGAGGTCTTCTGGAGTGCATCTTCAAGTAACTTTTTTTTTCCAGAAAGAATTGAACACTTGGCATATCTACTAAGCCCTTGCTTGTTTCACTATCATAGTCGAGTGGTTATTTGTCTGGAATAGAAGTAAAAGTTCAAGATCTGTTTTCCTCAGAATATTTTCAATATTTATCTGCTGTTTTATGACACCCAATATTGTATATGAGAAATCATTACCAGTATGGTTCTCCTTCACTGATATGTATCTTTGCTTTATCCTTGAATTACACAAATTTTAGCAGCCTCTATCTAGGACTGGAGAGCCCTGGTGGCGTGGTGGTTAAGAGCTATGGCTGCTAACCAAAAGGTCAGCAGTTCAAGTCTACCAACCGCTCCTTGGAAACCCTATGGGGCAGTTCTACTGTATCCCATAGGGTCGTTTTGGGTTGCAATCACCTCCATGGCAAAGGATTTTTTTTTTTTTTTTTTTTATGTAGCATTACTTTTTTACATTATTTCTGTTCAGTCAATATGGGAACTTTAATCTGAAGACTTAAGTCTTCCTTAAGCTCAGGAAATTTATTTTCTATTTTTTCTTTTTGCCTCTATTTTCTTTTTTTTCTAAAAGATTTATAAATTGAGTATTAAATTTTCTGACAATTTTTTCCATTAATTTTTTTCCCTAAATTTATACCCCTTTTTCTTTCTGTTCCATTAATCTTCTCTGATGCCATCTTCCATGTTGACATGTCCAGTTCCAGTTTGTACATTTTTTTCTATCATATTTTTGGATTTACACCAATAATTTTTCTCATTATTTTTAGTTGGTTACTTCTTATTCTGTGGATGTAACATATCTCTCTAGAGCCACTAACTGGATTTTCAGAAAGCATTTCTTCTTTCAAGTATTTAATTGCTTGGGCTTGGTGTTTATAGTTCTTTTTTTTTTCTCATCAAATATTCAGTAATTCTTGGTTCTCTGTTCATTATTTTACATGTAGCTCCAGGTGGGTCAGTATTGATCATGGCTACCTCCACTTGGAATGTTTTTCTTGCCCTTTTTAATCTAGACACTTTACTCAACATTAAATCTCAAATAGTCTTTCCTCTAGAAATGGTCCATAAACTCCTAATTAAATTAAGCTCCCCTTTCTGTGATTTAATAGCACCTCTGTTCATCTATTTTTTATTAGTATATAAGTTTTTTGAGGGCAAGTACCGTGGTTTACTGTTTTGGGATTTTTTCGTTTGTTTTGTTTTATTCATTTTTGTTAATTTGTTTCACCCCATGCAAGGTACATGATAGGCATTTAATAAATATTAGAAGTGAATGAATAAATGCATGAATGAATATCTTTGTCTCAAGTGAGGGGGATTTCTCCACTGTTCTCCTTTCTAATAAAATCCAGTTAACCCCAAATTCTTCAAAAAAAAATTTTTACTTCATCATGCAAGTCAAGTGATTTATTTCATATCTAAAAGCCTATTCTACTTGTTATGAATATCGTAGAACTTTACAATGAGTGCTCTAATGTAGGTGAGTTTCACCTTCTCAATTAAATTACCATTCAATTCTCAATTAAATGGTCTTTGAGGGAAGGTACCATGTATTTTGCTTTATTTGCATTCATTCTGGGGTCTGCTATTTCAAGGGCACAAACTTGGATTAAGTCAATATTTGCTGAAATGGATCATATCAAAATAATTTTGTTTTCTTTCTAGGAAATTTGTTGGTGATTGTATTTGTAAGTTACTTTGGATCCAAGCTACACAGACCAAAGTTAATTGGAATTGGTTGCACCATTATGGGAGCTGGAAGTATTTTGACTGCTTTACCACACTTCTTCATGGGATAGTAAGTGTCTTAGTCATCCAGTGCTATTGTAGCACAAATACCACAAGTGGGTGGTTACTGAAAAACAGAAATTTATTTTCTCACAATTCAGGAGGCTAGAAGTCTGAGTTCAGGGTGTGGCTTTAGGGAGATGTCCTTCCTTGTCTACTTCAGCTTCTAGTAGCTGGCAGCAATCCTTGTGGGTGTATTTGTCTTAATCATCTGTCTTCCTCTTCTCCATGTGTGTCTAATCTGCTCTTTTTGTAACTCAGAAGTGATTAAAGTATTCTTACACAAATAATGGAAACCCTAGTGGTGTAGTGGTTAAGAGCTATGGCTACTAAACCAAAAGGTTGGCAGCTCAAATCTGCCAGACACTCCTTGGAAACCCCGTGGGACAGTTCTACTCCATCCTATAAAACATTTGTTTGCCAACCATCCCTCTCCCCAGAGAGGTATTTTTGTAAGCACCGCTATACAAATTTTCATAAAATATGGTAGATATAGAAGGTACCCTACTGATGTAAGATGTAATTAGCATAACAAGGAAAATTCTATTTCCAAACAAGATCATATTTATAGGTATAGGGCGGCAGGATTTCAATACCTATTTTTAGTATGCACAATTATCATTCACCTATAAATTAGTAGTAGAATTTTATTTTATTTTTTTCCTTTTAAATAGACATTCGCTTTGTGAGAATGATACCACACAAAGTATGTGTAGAAATGATACACATTTTCTTTGTAATAATTAACTTGTTGTTTTATAGACCACAGCTTTCATAGACCTTGAAACATGGATAGCATTAAATAAGGTGTACAATTCCATAGGAAAGAAATAAGCTGTTTATTACTATTAAGTATAACATATATACTTCATGTCTTTACCTATAAGATTTCGATTTACTTGATAAGGCTTCACCAGTCAACTCACTGCAATATGGGTTTTCCCATCACCATTTCCACTGAAGCTAACTCCCTAGCATCACTGTATAGTTATGATGCTCATGGAAGAAAATAGCAAGGGCTTAAATAAGGTTGCTGTTGTTAGTTGCCATTGATTTTGATTTTGACTCATGGTAGCCCCATGTGTGTAGAGTAGAACGGCTCCATAGGGTTTTTAAGACTGTGACATTGGACAGGCCTGTCTTTGAGGCCTCTCTGAGTTGGTTTGAACTGTCAACACTTTGGCTAGTGGTCATGCACTTAACTGTTTGTGCCGTCCAAATCCATTGCTGTCGAGTCGATTCCAACTCATAGCGACCCTACAGGACAGAGTAGAACTGCCCCATAGAGTTTCCAAGGAGCACAAGGAGATTTGAACTGCTGACCTTTTAGTTAGCAGCTGTAGCTGTTAACCACTACGCCACCAGGGATTCCAGTTTCTCGTGCCACCCAGGGAACCTTAAATAAGGTAGAATTTATGTTTCAGGTAAAAGTTAATGTTGCCAGTCCAGGGATGCTCCTTTTTATCACACAGCTCTGCCTTGCATGGCCTTAACCTCATGGTCCAAATTGTGGCAACATTATTCCAAGTAATAGAATGGAGGAAGGAAGAAAGAAAAGAAGAAACGAAGGGTGCACACATGCTGAGGCATAAAAAACATATCCAGAAACACAACGTTTCTACCAACTTCCCATTGGCCAGAATTCACTTATATCTCAGAGCCCAGATATAAAAATATTGGATAAATTAGACTTTATTCCAGGTCACCATGTTCCCAGATAAAATTTCTGTTATTTTGGAAGGAGAGAAGAACGGATATTGAGAGACAATTAGCAGTTTCTGCCAAAGACATCAATTACTCCTTCATTACCAAGTATAATAATCATACTTCTTGGTCACCATATTATTATTATTTTTTTTTAACATTTGACCCTTTCATCTGCCAACCAAAAAGGGTTGGCAGTTCAAATCCACCAAGCATTCCTTGGCAACCCTACGGGGCAGTTCTGCTCTGTTCTTTAGGGTCTCTATGAGTTGGAATCAACTCAACAGCAATGGGTTTGGTTTTTGGTCATCATGCCCATCCTTTTCATTCTACATGGTCTTTATGGACAGCATGCCTAGAAATGCAATTATCACCTATATACAGCGACTTTTTCTCACACTCACAGTCTATATAATCAGCCACCTATGGATCTTTCCAGTCTAACATCCCATAAGCATTTCCCATCACATACTCAAAATTGAATTTGTCATTGTGCCCAAACCAGCTTCTCAGATGTTTCACATTTTCTGTTTCAGTAATGGTTCCTTTAGCCACAACGGAACTCAAACCAAAGCCAAGGATATTATCTGCCTTAGTTATCTAGTGCTGCTATAACAGCAATATCCCAAGTGGATGGCTTTAACAAACAGAAATTTATTCTCACAATTTAGAAGTCTAGAAGTCCAAATTCAGGCCATCAGCTCCAGGGAAAGGCTTTCTCTCTCTGTCAGCTCTGGGGGAAGATCCTTGTCTCCTTTCAACATCTGTGGGCTCAGCATTCCTTGGATTTCTCCATGTGTTTTGGCATTGATCTTCCCCTGGCTCTAGGAGGTTCTAAGGGCAGGGACCTGGGGTCCAAAGGACACGATCTCCTCCTGGCTGTTCTTTCTTGGTGGTAGTGAGGCCCCTCTCCTCTCTGCTTGCTTCTCTTTCCTATTATTTCTTGTAAAATAAAAAGTGTGACTCAAGCAGGGGTGTGACTTGAGTAGGGTGTAGCTTAACTAAGAGTGTGAATCAAGATACACCCCACACTGGTCTTGCCTCATTAACATGTAGAGGTTTAGGTTTGACTCAGATACAGCCTGATTCTGTAGATTGAGTCCCATCCCATTAACATAACTGCTCTAATCCTGCCTCATTAACATCACAGAGGTTAGGATTTCCAACACATAGGAAAATTACATCAGGTAATAAAATGGAGGACAATCACACAATCCCGGAAATCATGGCCTAGCCAAGTGGACCTACATTTTTGGGGGACACAGTTCAATCCATACCATCATCCTGGACTCTTATTTTAACACAGATGACTATGATCACCAAATCTTCATATTCTACCTCCTAAATATCTGTCAAAGTTGCCCTCTTCTTTTCATCCCCCCGTCACTAACATGGAAACCCTGGCGGTGTAGTGGTTGAGAGCTACAGCTGCTAACCAAAAAGGTTAGTAGCTCAAATCAACCAGGCGCTCTTTGGAAACCCTGTGGAGCAATTCTACTCTGTCCTATAGGGTCGCTATGAGTCGGAATCAACTTGACGGCAATGGTTTGGTTTTTTTTTTGGTCACTAACATAGTGGAAGCTTCCATTATCTCTGGCCTGAATTTTTTGCTCAAGTTTCAGCTCTGCTCTAACTCATATTCTACAAAGAGTATTCATTTTAAAATGAAAAACTAATTATTTTGCTCCTGACTAAAATTTCAAATTTCCTAAAGCAGTGTTCTTCAAACTTCAGATCCTGAACCAGTAGTGGATCAATAAATCAATCCAGGTGATTGGACCAACATTTTTTTTAATAAAATAGGGTAGAATAGAATAATATAAAATGTCTGTGGGGATAAATATGGTTCTGTGAAACTCTTGTTTTGGTTGTACATATATTTGTGAATGCCCATATGTGTGGTATGTATATTGTGATTGTGATGCACAATGTATTTCTTATGGCTCATCACTGTCAAAAACATTGATACCACTTGTCTGTGGGTTAATATCTAAACTCATTTACATATGAAGCTCACTCACTGATTTGATCCTTGACTATCTGCCTAACTTTATCTTCCATTGCTTCCCACAATTGAGAACCATGCTCTAGTCCCACCAAACTATTTGCAGGTCTCCAAATGTGCCATAGTATGCCATACCTTTGCACTGTTTCTGTAGCCTTTAATACTTTTTCTGCTTTGCCTGCCTGTTAAACTCCTAGCCATCTTTTAAGATTCATTTCACATGTCATTTTCCCTATAAACTCTTCTCCAATTCACCCATCCTCACTTCCAAACAAAGCTGATTTTTTTTCCTTTGTGACAACTCAGGACCTTGTATATTAAAATTATTATATATTTTATCGTATCTGTTTCTCTGAGAGAGTATGAAATGCCTTAAGGACAGAAATCATCTTTTATTTCATGTTGTTGATAGAAAAAGTAGATGTATTGATGTGCCTCAGGTTGATTTGGAAAATACTGCCTAAAGTTTATTAAATATCATCATAAATTATCAGGAAGTTTAGAGTGTAATCGAAGAAATAGATAGTTGCAGTTAGTAGTTGAAAAATAAATTCTGAAACCAGAATGTTTCATATCTGGTTCAAAATATACACGCCCCTAGGATGAAAGCAACATGATAACCATTTTGCCTGGGGACTATCAAACGACTTTTCTTACTGGGCTCTCTCATTTCTCTTTCACCCATTACCTCTCCTAAAATACAGGCTGGAAAAATTATTCTGGTTGTTTGAAGAAGAGAGTAGTAAAAATAAAGAGAAAAATTTCTATGTATTTCTGGAATATATGAAAATATTCAGTAGATAAGCAATATTTTAAATCCAATAATGTTCTTACAGTTATAGGTATTCTAAAGAAAACAATATTGATCAATCAGCAAACTCAACATCAAGCTTGTCAACCTGTTTAATTGATCAAACTTTATTACTCAATAGAACATCACCTGAAATAGTGGGAAAAGGTAAGAATTAATAGTGATACTAATAATCATTCTAAAATTTATAGATTTATATCTCTAATAAAAATGATTGTGATATCATCCAAATTGATTTAAAAAAGCAATAGGACATTTTCATCTTACCTAGAGTCAAAATCAGTGTTAATATATTTTATATGTGAAGAGCTTTTTAGAAGTAAATAAGAAAAGAGAAAGGTTTCAGCAGAAAAATTGGCAAAGAATATATGCATTTAAAATAAAGAAGAGGAAAGTGCCACAAATATAAGGAAAAAAATAGCTTTAAAGGCAAATTATAATATCAATTAATTTTTTTCACAGATTATAACAAGCATTATAAATTATAATGGCAAATTATAACATTAGTTAAAGATTTTTTAACCTATAAGAAAAAAATTAAAATAAGAAGAAATGAGGTGAAACATAAAGGTGCATCTTATGTATTGCTGGGAGTGTGTAAATTTGTAAGTTCTAGAGGCTAATTTCCATTAAATATTAAAGAATAAAAATATGCATACCCATTTAACTCAGCAAATCTACTTTTATTTATCTTAAGAAAATAGGAATGTGTGCAAGGATTTATTTACAATTATAGCAATGACATCACTAATAGAATAAAAATAGAAATATTTTACAATTCATAAGCAGAGGATTGAGTAAATAAATTATGAAACTTATTCAATACACTATTATGCAGTCATTAAAATCATGATATAAACATTTCGATAACATAAAAAATTATCATATATGATAGTAAGTTTAAAAAATTGCAATATGAGCTGAATAAGTATATAATACGCTAAATTCGTGGAAGGTATACAACAAACAGTAGAAATAGATCTGTTGTGTTGTGGGATTACAGATGATTTTTGCTTTTTTCCCTTGTGCTTTTCAGTATTTTCAGACTATGTAAAGTGAATATGAATTGTTCTTATAATTAGAAAAAAGAAACAACCTCTTAATGAAATAAGGAGTTAAAATAGTTGAATTTCTAGTAGGGAGGATCTAATTAGTGTTTAAAATAACATTAACCTTTTTTGTCTTCATAGGTTGTGCAAAAGAAACTGGGTCATACATGTGGATGTATGTATTAATGGGGAATATGCTTCGTGGAATTGGGGAAGCCCCAGTAGGACCCTTGGGGATTTCTTACCTTGATGATTTTGCTAAAGAAGGACATTCTTCTTTTTATGTAGGTAATGTACAGAAAATACTAGATTGTGTGATTACCATTCCCGTGTCTACCCTTGAAATAATCGTGTGTTACTAAATTCATTTTTTACTTACCAAAAAATTATTTGGAGAAATGTGTCATGTAATTCACATTGAGCAAATTTGCTGCAAAATACCTCTTTAAAGTGTTAAAAAGCTAAGACGTCACTTTGAAGGCTAAGGTGTGCCTGACCCACGCAACGGTATCTTCAGTCATCTCATATGCATGCAATAGCTGGACAATAAATAAAGAAGACCAAAGAAGAATTGATGCCTTTGAATTATGGTGTTGGTGAAGAATATTGAATATACCATGGACTTATAAGAATGAACAGATCTGTCTTGGAGGAAGTATAATCAGAATGCTCCCTAGAAGCAAGGATGGCGAGAGTTCATCTTACATACTTCGGACATGTTATCAGGAGGGGTCAGTTCCTAAAGAAGGACGTCATACTTGGTAAAGCAGAGAGTCAGTGAAACAGAGGGAGACCCTTAATGAAATGGATTGACACAGTGGCTGCAACAATGGGCTCGAGCATAGCAACGATTGTGAGGATGGCCTGGACTGGGTAGTGTTTCGTTCTGTTGTACTCAGGGTTGCTATGTCAGAACCAACTCAATGGCACCTAGCAACAACAACATTACTTTAAAAGACATATTGAAAAAATAAGAACCATCTATTCTTGGCATCTAATAAAATTCATTTATTATATTTTCAGGTATTTTACATGCAATAGCTATGATTGGTCCAATCATTGGCTTTACCCTGACATCTCTGTTTGCTAAACTATATGTGGATTTTGGATATGTAGATTTAAGTAAGTACAGCCAGAACAAGGTAACATTATAGTTAATTTCATGTGAAAGCCACCATTTTTCCAAATAATTGAATTCGCTCTTTCCATAGTCCTTTGCTTACTATTGCTCCAAATTTACATAAAGGGAATAAATGTACTAATACTCTGAATAAAAAGAAAATTAAGCTTCTATCTACATCATGAATTTACAACTAATTATAAAATGAGAAGATTTTAACAGACTTGTTTGGGATTACTTGATCTGAAACAACCAAACTGAAAATGTTCCTCTCCCAGAATTGACTACAAGATCAGGTAGATTCCTTTTTTTGCACTGATTCTGGTTTGGATGTTGCAGTGCAGAAGTTGCAAAGTCCTTTGCTAAAAGCTTCTTTGGTTGACTTGGCTGACTCATGCCTGGAGTGCTTTGACAGACTCCATTGTGCACTTTGTTTTTGGCCACTTTCTCAGGACCTAACACAGAGCTTGGCATATGGCAATATTTAAGAAGTGCTTGTTGAATGAGTGTATGAAGGAATTCATACATAAATGACAACTATGATCTTCCTCTTCACTCTTGGACCGTGCTTTCCTTCTTATGTCATAGAAGAAATAAAGGCCATGTTATGGGTACTGCCTCAAGTTCAGACCATCCTTCCTACACATATGCCTATCTTTATTTCTTATTTTCCTGTCTCAGTGGAAAAGGTTTCTGTCTTCAACCAATGTTCATAGCTCCACCTGGGCGTTCAGAGTCCCTCTTCCTGCCTCTTCTGATATCTACTTCCGGCAGTCCTTTGCCTGCTCCAAGCTGCATCTTCAACTTCTCCATCTTCCCTCTCTTCTCTGGAAACATATACAAGTCTCATATTTTTTTCAAATACAGTTTGTTTAATCCCTCAAAACACTGTCTAGCTGATTTTCTGTTTTTCTTCATAGCTAAGCACCTTAAAAAACAATCTAAATGAGAAGTCTTCACTTTCCCATCTTCCATCTACTTGTTAACGCACTGTAATCTGGCTTCTACCACTAATGAAACAAAATCAATTTTTATCTAATTTACTACTCTACGGCACCTACCAACAACAACAACTGGATACTTTTCTATAGCTGGTCCTAATGGATATTTCTAGTACTTGCTCATTTTCTTTTTTCTAGATATCTCATCAAAAACCAAAACCAAACCCAATGCTATCGAGTCGATTCTGACTCATAGCAACCCTATAGGACAGAGTAGAACTGCCCCATAGAGTTTCCAAGGAGCGCCTGGCAGAGTCAAACTGCCAACTCTTTGGTTAGCAGCCGTAGCACTTCACCACTACGCCACCAGGGTTTCTCATAGATACTTAAAACTCCCTATATTCTGTCTCTGGATAAATATCTTTACCTTAGTTCAATTATTGTTTACATTAGTGTACAACCTCTCACCTATACTCTCTGCTTCCAATCTCATCCATTCTCATTTTCCTACCACACTGTTTCCAGAGTCATTTAAATATATATATATATATATATATATATATATATATATATGATCCACATCATCTCCTATTTAAGATTCTTCAGTGGTTTCACATTGCACTTAATGATAGAAGCCAAACCCCATAGAATGGCATATATGGCTCTTTATGACCTATTACTTTTTCCCTCTTCAATTCTGTCTTCTACTCTTCTGTAAAATACATCCCACGATGTCCTTGGGTGACACAAATGGTTAAGCTCTTGACTATCAGCTGAAAGGTTGGTGGATTGAACCCACCCAGAGGCATGTTGGAAGATAGGCATAGAGGTGTGCTTCCAAAACCCTACGGAGCAGCTCTACTCTGCACATATGGGGTCGCCAAGAGTCAGAATCAACTCAAAGGCAGCTAACGACAACAACAATATAATGTACTAACAATGCCTAACTAATCATAGGTCTCTCAATATGCCCTGTCATCTCACACTTCTCTGAGTTTACACTTGGAAAACCTTATCTCCCTTTTCCGTCTGCATAACCCTTAAAATTTCTTCCAAAATGTGGCTCCTCTTCAGAGAAGCCTTATTTCACCATCTCCTGCTGGCCCAAAGTCAGATGCCTCTTCCCTCCTCTCTGGTCCTACTGATCACCAAAACCATCAGTTTACTTTAGCCTGTATCATAATGAATCATAAATATTTGTGAACTTGTCTGTCATCTCTTTTAGAACATGACAGAAAGATGTCTATCTTAACATATAATAACTGATTAGTGTGTATGAATAGGCAAATGTGACTTTCTATTTCACCGAGTCTTCAACGGATCACTGCAAGGAGATCAAAGGATTCATCTTCCAAGTGCAGTTGACCTCATATTAGGCCAAAAGTAGCCTGAAACTACTATAAAGCTAAAACAACTACCTGATGAAATGTTATATATCCTGTATTTTAGATGGGTGGATTAGAGCAGGGGAGGCATTGGTGGTTCGGTAGTAGAATTCTCACCTCCCATGGAAGAGACTCGCATTCAATTCCAAGCCAATTCACCTCATAAGCAGTTACCACCTGTCCATTGATGGAGGCTTGAGTATTGCTATGATGCTGAACAGGTTTTAGCGGAGCTTCCAAATGAAGACGGACTAGGAAGGAAAGCTTGGCAATCTATTTCTGAAAAGCAGCCAGTGAAAACGCTATGGATCACAATGGTCCCATATGGAACAGATCATAGAGATAGAGCAAGATCAGGCAGTGTTTTGGTCTGTTGTGCATGGGGGCGCCATGAGTTGGGCAAAGTTGTAGGGCAGATAACAACAGCAGCATACTATACATTATTGTTACTCATTCACCTTTGATTCATCATTTTTATTTTTTTAATCACAAAGAGTACTGAAATAGGTGCTAACAGTGTTTAGAGTGATAGTTTTGTAACTCCCCTCTGCACTCAGAAAACTCCCCTCTGTACTCAGAAAACTCCCCTCTGTACTCAGAAATCCCCTCTGTACAGGCAGTTCCCTGGTTACAAATAGATCATTCCTAAGTGTGCCTTTAAGTCGAATTTGTAGCTACATCAGAAAAGGTGCATACGGCTCTTATTTAGCCTTACTTTAGTGAAGGGAGCCCTGGTAGCACAGTGGTTAAAGCACTTGGCTGCTCTCTAAAAGGTCCGTGATTCTAACCTACTAGCAGCTTCACAGGAGAAGGATAATGACAGTCTGCTTCTGTAAAGATTTACGGGCCTTGGAAACCCTACGGGGCAGTTCTACTCTGTTCTCACCACCACCCCTTTATAGTGGAGTCAATTCCGAATCATAGCGACGCTATAGGACAGAGTAGAACTGCCCCATAGAGTTTCCAAGGAGTACCCGGTGGATTCAAACCGCTGACCTTTTGATTAGCAGCTGTAGCTCTTAATCACTACGCCACCAGGGTTTCCAAATATGGAACACTTCAGGAATTTGCATGTCATCCTTGTGCAGGGGCCATGCTAATCTTCTCTGGATCATTCCAGTTCCTTAGTACATGTGCTGCCGAAGCGAGCACAGGCTCCATGAGCCAGAATCAACTGGTCGGCAGTGAGTTTAATTTTTTTGGATTAGTGCAAAAGAAGGCTCAAAGCCTTTTCAATGATTTAAAAGCTGCATGAGCAGCAAGCGAAGGTGCTTGTGATAAAGAATTTTTTGTGAGTAGGGGTTGGTTCAGTAGTTTCAAAATTACAGCAAATGTACATAACATTAAAGGGCAAGTACTAGCTGTCTGGAAACACTGGTGGCATAGTGGTTAAGTGCTATGGCTGCTAACCAAAGGGTCAGCAGTTCGAATCCACCAGGCGCTCCTTGGAAACTCTATTGGGCAGTTCTACGCTGTCCTATAGAGTCGCTATGAGTCGGAACTGACTCGATGGCCCTGGGTTTGGTTTTTTTTTTGTTTACTAGCTGTCTGTAAGTCCGACATTTGTAACCCAAGGACTTAACAGTACTCACAGCATTTTAGAATTCCTGGTGGTTTTATTTTTAACTGCTGAATGTTCAGACCTTATTACAACTCTCCTTGTTCACTGATAAGTATGACATGTACATATTATAAAGTACTTTTTGCCAAATGCCAACGCCTGGAGGAGCCAAAGAGGTAACACAAATGAGTAAAGAGTGTCAGGTATAGGAAACTCTGGTGTGGTGGATGGACTGGGAAGAACTGGTGGTGGTGAAGTGCCCCCCCCGCCAAAAGTGCAGGGGGTATTCAGCCCCAGCCTATTTTCCTTGTGCAGAAATTTGGGTCCAGCATTGACAAGATCTTCTGATTGGTTTTCAAGAAAATCTGGAAATTCAGATTTTCATGTGGAATTACCCAATTTTTAAGGCAGTATATGAGCTAAGGAAAATGTTTTGGCAGGCCATATCTAGAAAGTTTATGGCCTTTAGTCCCTATGTGGAGGCCAATGATAGAGCAGGAAAAATGTCATCAGACTGGCATCTTGACAGATTGTAAATAAGTATTTAGCCTGTAGAGTGAGTCGCTGATTTAAGCAATCATTTCCTAGAGTCTATATGAATTGTTCCGACTCGACGGCAATGGGTTTTAATGGGTTGTTAGATGAATTGTAGGAAACCCTGGTAGCGTAGTGGTTAGGTGCTATGGCTGCTA
The DNA here is from genome assembly GCF_030014295.1 of Loxodonta africana. Taxonomy (NCBI): domain Eukaryota; kingdom Metazoa; phylum Chordata; class Mammalia; order Proboscidea; family Elephantidae; genus Loxodonta; species Loxodonta africana. Next base: position 117,576,493 of record NC_087345.1, on the reverse strand, counting down.
AGCAAAGGGTGGGCTTTTTTACATGAATTGTTGATCATGGAATGATCAAACAAAATCACATTGCCATCAAGTCGATTTGGACTCATAGTGACCCTAAAAGACAGAAGAGAACTGCCCCATAGGGTTTACAAGGAGAGGCTGGTGTATTTGAGCTGCTGACCTTTTGGTTAGCAGCCAATCACTTTAACCATTGCACCACCAGGATTCCTACATAAAATCAAACCCATTGTCAATGAGTTGATTCCGACTCATAGTGACCCTACAGGACAGAGTAGAACTGCCCCATACCGTTTCCAAGGAGCACCTGGTGGATTCAAACTGCCGACCTTTTCTTTAATAGCTGAAACTCTTTACCACTGCACCACCACAGCTTCTAAATAAAAAACTAAAACCAAACCCGTTGCCAGTCAAGTCGATTCCTACTCATAGCAACCCTGTAGGTCAGAGTAGCACTGCCCCACAGGGTTTCCAAAGAGCGCCTGGTGAATTTGAATAGCCGACCTTTTGGTTAGCAGCCATAGCACTGAACCACTAGGACACGAGGGTTTCCTCAGCTTTTATATAGGACCATTTAATTTTAAACCCAGGTTGTGCAGACTTAAAAACCAAGTATATAAAATAGAACAAAAAAATTATTTCCAGGTAATTTTAAATCAAATCAATATTTTCTCGTGTTAATGAGTTTTCTTTTTTAATCAAAGAGTAATGGTACCATTTAAATTGGGTTCAAACTTCTATGGCACGCGTGTGTGTGTACGCATGTGTGCACGTGTGCTTTCTTACTACTTGGAAAGTTTATTTTACATTTATTGAAACAAACTCATTTATACCAGTTTAGATATACAATTTACACACCACACATATATATGCATTAAAACGAAAATACAGGTGAAATGTTGTTGTTGTTACGTGCTGCCTGGTCCTGAACCATCCTTACAATCATTGTGATGCTTGAGCTCATTGTTGCAGCCACTGTGTCAATCCACCTCGTTGAGGGTCTTCCCCTTTTCCACTGACCCTGTACTCTGCCAAGCATGATGTCCTTCTCCAGGGGCTGATCCCTCCTAACAACATGCCCAAAGTATGTAAGACACAGTCTCGCCATCTTTGCTTCTGAGGAGCATTCTGGCTGTAGTTCTTCCAAGACAGATTTGTTTGTTCTTTTGGCAGTCCATGGTATATTCAATATTCTTCGCCAACACCACAATTCAAAGGTGTCAATTCTTCTTCAGTCTTCCTTATTCATTGTCCAGCTTTCACATGCATATGATGCATTGAAAATACCATGGCTTGGGTCAGGCACACCTTAGTTCAATGTGACACCTTTGCTTCTCAACACTTTAAAGAGGTCCTTTGCAGCAGACTTACCCAATGCAATGTGTCTTTTGATTTCTTGACTGCTACTTCCATGGCTGTTGATTGTGGATCCAAGTAAAATGAAATCCTTGACAACTTCAATCTTTTCTCTGTTTATCATGATGTTGCTCCCAGTTGTGAGGATTTTTTTTTTTTTTTATGTTGAGGTGCGATCCATACCGAAGGCTGTGGTCTTTGATCTTCATTAGTGAGTGCTTCAAGTTCTCTTCAGTTTCAGCAAGCAAGGCTGTGTCATCTGCATAACACAGGCTGTTAATAAGTCTTCCTCCAATCCCGATGCCCCGGTCTTCTTCATAATTATTCTAATGTCACTAAGTTCCCTAGAGAATTTCTTCAGTGCTTAAAACTCTTTCAACTACAGAGGACAGACACATTATTCTAACTAGTTTAAATGCACAGAGAAATTTACTGGGCCACATGATTAAAAAGTCAGCTATAGTGCTCTCCTCAAATAACATCATCAGGAATCTTTCTCCATCTTTGCCTCTAGTTCTCTCTGTGCCAGCACCCTTCTCTTACTCCCCCATGAGGTGGCAAAGATGTCCACCAACAGCTCCAAGCTTACATTCTCCCCTTATTCACTTTCCTCACTGAAAGGGAAAGTCTCTATCCCAACACCTTCAGGGAAGCCCCGGAAGGGACTCCCAGTGGCTCAGGCGGTATCCCCAGGCCCATCCCAGAAGTCCTCACGGTAACTCACAGATTTGCCAGGTCTGGGTAACAGCTCCATTCCTCTCAAAGAAGCTGTGCCTTCCCAGGGGAAGTCTACAGTGCTATTACCAATAGGTGGGGTGGGAGTGGGAGGGGCCTATCCTTCTGTGATTAGCACTCAGTAGATGTCAACTGCCTGCCTTCTCTCACTCCAGAGGAAACCCTCTGTACTTCCTCAAGTCACTGCAATGATCTGCACCTCTATGTTAAAATGCACTGAACAGATTTTTAGTATTTTTATATGTCATAAAGTCCGAGAGAACTTCCTTGAACTGGAGCACAATTGCCTTTAAATGCTAATTGTGAAATCCTAAATAGATTGTGAAAAGATCAAAATGAGAACTATCCAGATTAGAAAGTGCAAGGAATAAAAAACAAAACAAAAAAGCAAAATAAAACAGGACAGACAGGAAACCGATAAGAAGAGAGGGAGGCCTTCTGCATACAGAATATACTGGATGCTTTATTCCTGGTCTGGGGAACATCCTGGAATGAAGCCTGTGCAGAGGGCTGGAGAGAAAAGAGAATTCTTGGCTTCTGCCCTAGAGACTCTTCTTACTTTTAACCTTGTGATTCCTGTAATGAAGTACTTAAGATTTTAAGCTCTGACTCAGAGTGACCTGTGTCCAAATCCCCACTCCCTCCCCACCCCTCACTAACTGTGTGATCTTTGTAGGGTGATATATAATTTACTGTCTAAACCTGGGCATTTCTAAAAGTGAAAGAGGTTGCTATAATAATTTCATCAGGGACAAAGGTAATGAACCTCTTCAGAATCTCATTACTTTATGGTCATTCTTCTCATAAACAAAATAACAAATACTTGTGTTTTTAGTGGCACATAATAATAAATGCAAAGTTTACTCTGCACTTATTATTAGGCAGTGTTGATTTTTTTTCTTATACTCGCTATAATCCTATTGTGTCATCTGCATAACACAGGTTGTTAATGAGTCCTCCTCCAATCCTGATGCCCTGTTCTTCTTCATATAGTCCAGCTTCTCGGATTATATGCTCAGCATGCAGATTGAATAGGTATGGTGAAAGAATACAACCCTGACGCACACCTTTCCTGACTTTAAACCAATCAGTATCCCCTTGTTCTGTCCAAACAACTGCCTCTTGATCTATGTAAAGGTTCCTCATGAGCACAATTAAGTGTTCTGGAATTCCCATTCTTCGCAGTGTTATCCAGTTTGTTATGATCCACCCAGTCAAATGCGTTTGCGTAATCAATAAAACACAGGTAAACATCCTTCTGGTATTCTCTGCTTTCAGCCAGGATCCATCTGACATCAGCAATAACATCCCTGGTTCCACATCCTCTTCTGAAACCAGCCTGAATTTCTGGCAGTTCCCTGTCGATATATGGCTGAAGCCGTTTTTGAATGATCTTCAGCAAAATTTTGCTTGTGTATAATATTAATGAAATTGTTCTATAATTTCCACATTCGGTTGGATCACCTTTCTTGGGAATAGGCATAAATATGGATCTCTTCCAATCAGTTGGCCAGGAAACTGTCTTCCATATTTCTTGGCATAGAGGAGTGAGCACCTCCAGTGCTGCATCTGTTTGTTGAAACATCTCAGTTAATATTCCATCAATTCCTGGAGCCTTGTTCCTCGCCAATGTCTTCAGAGCACCTTGGACTTCTTCCTTCAGTACCATCGGTTCCTGATCATATGCCACCTCTTGAAATGGCTGAACATCGACTAATTCTTTTTGGTATAATGACTCTGTGTATTCCTTCCACCTTCTTTTGGTGCTTCCTGCGTCGTTTAATATTTTCCCCATAGAATCCTACACTATTGCAACTCGAGGCTTGAATTTTTTCTTGAATTCTTTCAGCTTGAGAAATGCCAAGCATGTTCTTCCCTTTTGGTTTTCCATCTCCAGCTCTTTGCACATGTCATTAAAATACTTTACTTTGTCTTCTCGAGCCGCCCTTTGAAATCTTCTGTTCAATTCTTTTACTTCATCAATTCTTCCTTTTACTTTAGCTGCTCAACTTTCAATAGCTAGTTTCAGAGTCTCCTCTGACATCCATCTTGGTCTTTTCTTTCTTTTTGTCTTTTCAATGACCTCTTGCTTTCTTCATGGGTGATGTCCTTGATGTCGTTCCACAACTTGTCTGGTCTTCGGTCACTAGTGTTCAATGCAGCTCTAACCCAGTCATCTTTTGAGTGCCTTCCAACCTGGAGGGCTCATCTTCCAGCACTATATCAGACAATGTTCTGCTTCTATTCATAAGGTTTTCACTGGCTAATGCTTTTCAGAAGTAGACTGCTGGGTCCTTCTTCCTAGTCTGTCTTAGTCTGGAAGCTCAGCTGAAACCTGTCCTCCATGGGTGACCCTGATGGTATCTGAATACCGGTGGCATAGCTTCCAGCATCACAGCAACACACAAGCCCTGCAGTATAACAAACTGACAGACAAGTAGGGGACAGGTGAAATAAGATGGTTAAATTATCCCTGGATCACTGTAAGTTTTTTTTTTTTTATATCTTTTTGTGCTAAAGTGTATATATATATATGGAGCCCTGGTGGCACGGTGGTTAAGAGATCACCTGATAACCAAAAGGTCAGCAGTTCAAATCCACCAGCCACTCCTTGGAAACCCAATAGGGCAGTTCTACTCTATCTTAAAGAGTTGCTGTGATTTGGAATCGACTCTACGGCACCTAACAACAATAAGAAAGTATATATAACATACAATTTTGCACTTTAATAATGTATAAGTGTATAATTCAGGGTCGTTAATTACATTCACAGCTTTGTACAACCATCACCATCATCTATTTCTAAAACTTTTTCATCATCCTGAATAAAACTCTGTACCCATCAATAAATAACTCCCCCTTCCCTCCTCCTACCAGCCCCTTGAATGAATAAACAAAATGTAGTCTATACATGCAATGAAATATTATTTAGTATAAAAAGGAATGAAATTTGAACACATGCTATAGTATGGATGAACCTTGAAAACTCTGCTGAGTGAAATACATGAATCACAAAAGGACAAACATTGTATGATTCCACTTACATAAAATATCTAGAATGGATTAGAGGTTTTCTGGGTCACTTTTAAACTCAATTTTTATTGTTTGTAGTTTTTCACCAATGATATCTTCTGTGCCATCAAGAGAGTTCGAAATGCAGGTTTCTGGAAAAAAAAAATTGTGCCACTATTAGCTCTGAGAATTTCTTGCAAACTGCTATAAATTTTAATGCTGGTGCTTTCTTGACCTCAAGTTTATACAGGATCAGGCAATGATCCCAATGTCACGACTGATTTCTGAACAACAGCATTTGTAAGATGTTATCCTGATTCCAGAGATGGCAAAGTATGAAAAAAAAAGAAAATAGTGTCTTAGAATTGATGAAATATAACTTACTTTCTTCATCTCTAGAGGGTAGCAGTCATTCTCATTATTGCCCAGAATTTATTGCTTTTCAAAGTGATTTTTGACTGACATTTTCTCTCTAATTCTTTATTATAGGTAGTATCCTAATAACTCCTAAGGATTCTCGTTGGGTTGGTGCTTGGTGGCTTGGTTTCCTTGTTGCTGGGGTAGTTTCCGTTATTTCTTCCATACCATTCTTTTTCCTTCCCAAAAATCTGGATAAACCACAGAAAGAGAGGAAAGTTTCAGTACCTTCACATGCCCCCGAAACAAACAAAGAAGTGAAGTTAGCAGCCAAATTAACCAACTATGAACAAAATGTTACTGGAAATATGACTGGTGAGTACTTCATAGTTTTGTTCAATTTAGAATCGTTAATCCCAGTGGAATGGAAGAATGAGTATTCCAAAATGGTAAATCATACCCAAATCATCTTGAGTTAGCTTTCTTCTGCACTAAATTTACCTGAATTATTTTTCTAAAACTTCTATTGAAGTTCGTAAATATTTCCTAAGCACTTACCAGTGGTCTGAAGAGAAGAGGGTTAGGTATGTGGTCTTTAGCAGGGAGAAATAAAAAACTAAAAATTCCGATACTTCTAAATCAGAGAGTGCATTTTCATTTCCCTCTAAGTAATTATAGTAAGATTATTGGGAGTGGGGGTATATAGAAAAATACATTGTTTAACTAAATATTAATAAATGAAGTGTATGCAATTGTGGTAGTTATGACTGTTGGAGTCTGTCATGTAATTAATGATTCTCTACCATATTCTAGTGTCTTTTCTTTCAAATATGAGCCCTGGGGGCTACGGAAGAAGCACTGAGAAGTAATAGTGGGAAGGATGACCTAGTCAGTAGCAGCAAAAGAAAGACAGTTGAAACAATAAGGTGTTGACAGCAGCAGTTTTAAGATTCAAGAGCAAAGAAATGGTGACATAGTAAAGTCAAAGCAGAGTAGTGCCTAAACTCTTGTCAACCTTTCCAGCTTTAAGTGGAGGTAGGATTAAGGATTCTCATAGTCTATGTTCTCCCTCATCACGTGTTCCACTCACCCATTTTTATTGTTTCTTTCTCCTCCTCCCCATGACTCTAAGAGCAACACTGGAGCCAACTTGTATTGGTTCATAGAGAAGACTGTAAAATTTTTAGCTGTGTTCATGGCTTATTACCATAAAAAGGCAATCCCTTGGTTACAAATGTCTGACTTAAGGACAACTCCTACTTGACCTTTAATGTTATGTAAATTTGCCCTCACTTTGAAATGGCTGAAAAAATCCATTCTTGCAAAAATTCTTCATCCTAATCACCTTCACTTGCCGCATGTGAAGCTTTTCAAGCATTGCAAAGGCTTTGAACCTTTTCTTTCTTTTTTTAAATTGTGCTTTAGGTGAAAGTTTACAGCTCAAGTTAATTTCTCATACAAAAATGTATACAAGTATTGTTATGTGATATTAGTTGCAATCCCTATAAAGTGACAGCATACTTCCCCTTTGCACCCCAGTTTCTTGTGTCCATCCAACTAGTTCCTGCCCCCTCCTGCCTTTTCATCCTGCCTCCTGACAGAAGCTGCCCATTTGGTCTTGTGTACCTGCTTGAACAAAGAAGCACACTCTTCATGAGTATTATTTTATGTTTCATAGTCCAGTCGGATCTTTGTCTGAAGAGTGGGCTTTGGGAATGGTTTTAGTTCTGGGTTAACAGAGAGTCCAGGAGCCATGGCTTCAGTGGTTTCTCCAGTCTCAGTCAGACCATTAAGTCTGGTCTTTTTACTAGAATTTGAGCTCTGCTCTGTGCTTTTCTCCCACCCCATCAGGGACTCTCTGTTGTGTTCCCTGTCAGAGTGGTCATTGATGGTAGCTGGGTACCACCTATTTCTTCTAGTCTCAGACTGATTGAGTCTCTGGTTTATGTGGCCCTTTTGTCTCTTGGGCTAATATTTTCCTTGTGTCTTTGGTGTTCTCATTTTCCTTTGCTCCAAGTGGGTTGGGACCAACTGATGCATCTTAGATGGCCACTTGCAAGCTTTTAAGACCCCAGGTGCCACTCACCAAAGTGGGATGCAGAACATTTTCTTAGTAAACTTTGTTATGTCAATTGACCTAGATGTCCCCCAAAATCATGGTCCCCAGACTCCAGCCCCAGCTACTCTGCCCCTCAAAGTGTTTGGTTGGGTTCAGGAAACTTTTTAGCTCTTGCTTTATTCCAGTCGTACTGACTTCCCCTGTATCGTGTGTTGTCCTTCCCTTCACCTTAGAGCCATTTCTTGAACCAAAGTAAAGCTAAATAAGGACTGTATGTACCCGTTCCAACTCACCTGCAGGGTTAGGAATGGATCACGTTCATAACCCAGGGACTGCTTGTACTGCAGATCAGCGCTTGTTTCCCCAGAGTCAGTTGTCAAATATTTACCAACAGTCCAATGAGATAGAAGTTTTTGAAATTTAACTTGCACCCAAAAATAGCATATCAAGATGTTTTCATTTGGTGTATGCTGTGTTTCTACTCTATCAAAGACAAATCTATAAAAATTAGTGGATTGGGTGTAAAAACCATAAGGATGATGGCTGACTGGGCACAATAAGGATGATGAGGATGATGCAGATGCAAAAATAGGACCTTAGGTCATTAACCCAGTGTGAAGACAATCATAAAAAAAAAAATGCCATCGAGTCACGCCCCGTAGAGTTCCCAAGAAGCTCCTGGTGGATTTGAACTGCTGACCCTTTGGTTAGCAGCCATAGCACTTAATCACTAAGCTACCAGTGTTTCCTTGCCATGGACAGAGGTTATCAATTTGTTACTGGCTTGCTTATGGGAACAGATGGTCCTGCTATCACAGTGATGATGTCACTTGAGATATAGCATCATTATCCCCTGCCTCTCCTTCTTGCATCTTAAGACAAATGATTTATAATACTTTCCGACTTACCGTAACAGTATTTTATGGTAGAAATGCTGAATTTTTAAGAAAAAAGATACCTGAGTGCTGCTACTAAAATGATCTTTAAGATTTTTTAACTTTTTAGTATTTCTGAGAATTTTAGATTATTGTATATTTAAGTAAATTTCCATTTGATACTTACTAGTACTTAATAATAATAGAGAAGAGACATGGCATATCTTATTCACTTTAATTTCTCCAGCACGTGACATATAGTCTAGTACCCAATAGAAAACCAAATATTTGCTAAATGAACTAATCGTGTATCGGTTGTATGGTAGAGTGCCAAGGAGAACCAAATATTAAGTGAACAAAGAAAGTTGAAAAACAGCTTTATATGATGCCATTTTATGATAAAATGAGCTAAGTGAACAAATATTAATGTACAAATGTTAAAAGTTGAAGGAATATCATAGAAAACTTTTGATAGTAGGATTTCAGGATATGCTTATTTTGTGTTACATATTTATGTAGTCTTAAATCTTATATAGTTTATGTTATATTTATAAAATTAAGATATTAATATATATTAAAGGTGAAGTATAATATATTTTGTCTTGTTGTATTTTCTTATAGGCCTTTTCCAGTCCTTGAAAAGCATCCTTACAAACCCCCTATATGTTATATACTTGTTTTCGACATTGTTATCCGCCAGCAGTTTTATTGGTGCTTTTACTTATATCTTCAAATACATAGAACAACAGTTTGGTCAGTCAATAGCTGATGCAAACTTTTGGATGGGTAAGACAAATTGTTTACCTATTTGCTAGCTAAGAGGTACACTACCAAGTACTTGTGTTCCAAGTTGCTGAAGGGGCTCATTTTTTGTGTGAAGGCAATTTTACATTTTCATAAGCATAATTTCAACTTATGCTTTTGCAACCTTCAACTTGTTAATCTTGTGATACCATCATTGTTCCACAATTGAAGCTGCATCTCATGTTATGAGCTTCAGATAAGCTCCTGAAGGAAAAGTTGTAGTAAACAGAACATTTAGGCATGGTTTCTGCATAATTAGGGCTTATAATTTAGTGCTGGAATCCTAAAATAAATTCATTTTTATTACAAGCAATATAATCCCATTATTCATGGACTTTGAAATCAGGACTCAGTTACTTACAAAAAGTAGGACATAGATGTTCCTAAAAGGAGAGCCCATTTAAACACATCATTGATAGCTACATAATTCAAAACAAATGCCATATTTTAAAGAGTTTTTTTTTTTTTTTTTTTTTTTTTGCTATAGTATCTATTTCTTAGGGCATATAGAATATTTTATTAGAAGTCTTTATTTTTAATAACCCTTGCGGGACAATGAAATAGAAAATTATTTTCTTGTTGTTGTTGTTGTTAGATGCAGTCAAGTCAGTTCCGACTCATAGCAACCTTATGTACAACAGAAGGAAACACTTCCTAGTCCTGTGCCATCCTCACAATCATTGCTATGCTTAAGCCCATTGTTGCAGCCACTGTGTCAATCCATCACATTGAGGGCCTTCCTCTTTTTCACTGACTCTCCACTCTACCAAGCATGATGCCCTTCTCCAGGGACTAATTCTTCCTGATAACATGTTCAAATTATGTGAGATGTAGTCTCACCATCCTTGCTTCTAAGGAGCATTCTGGCTGTAGTTCTTCCAAGACAGATTTGTCTGTTCTTTTGGCAGTCCATGGTATTTTCAACATTCTTTGCCAATACCACAATTCAAAGGCGTCAATTCTTCTTCAGTCTTCCTTATTCATTGTCCAGCTTTCACATGCATATGAGGTGATCGAAAACACCATGGCTTGGGGTGGGCCAGCCTCAGTCTTCAAGGTGACCTCTTTGCTTTTTAACACTTTAAAGGGATCTTTGCAGCAGATTGCCCAATGCAATGCATCTTTTGATTTCTTGACTGCTGCTTCCATGGATGTTGATTGTGAATCCAAGTAAAACGAAATCCTTGACAACTTCAATCTTTTCTCTGTTTATTATGATGTTGCTTATTGGTCCAGCTGTAAGGATAATTTTCACATTTGGTTGGATCACCTTTCTTGGGAATAGGTATAAATATAGATCTCTTCCAGTTGTAAGAGGGAAAAATAATTTTTGTATGATTATTAAAATCCTGAATAAGCCTGTTTGCCATCTCGGGATATATGTTAGTTTAGATAAATAAGATAAATATTAATTCAAGTGTTCAATTCTAAATAACTGAGCAAATTTAGAGTGAGGTTTTTAAGGGTTGGAACTCTTCATTTCGAGGAGATATAAAGGATTCTTGAAGATGGAAGGAATACACAGAGTCAGTGTACCAAAAAGAATTGGTCGATGTTCAACCATTTCGGGAGGTATAATATGCTCAGGAACCAATGGTATTGAAGGAAGAAGTCCAAGCTGTACTGAAGTCATTGGTGAAAAACCAGGTTCAAGGAATTGTCAGAATACCTACTGTGATGTTTCAACAAACAGATTCAGCACTAGAAGTGCTCACTTGTCTATGCCAAGATATTTGGAAGACAGCTACCTAGCCGACGACTAGAAGAGATCCATATTTATGCTCATTCCCAAGAAAGGTGATCCAACTGAATGCCAAAATTATTGGAACAACATCATTAATATCACAGGCAAGTAAAATTTTGCTGAAGATCAATCAAAAGTGGCTGCAGCAGTATATTGACATGGAACTGCCAAAAATTCAAGATGGATTCTGAAGAGGACGTGGAACCAGGGATATCATTGATGATTACAGGTGACTCCTGGCTGAAAGCAGAGAATACTAGAAAGATGTTTACCTGTGTTTTATTGACTACACAAAGGCATTCAACTGTGTGGATCATAACAAATTATGGATAACATTATGAAGAATGGAAATTCCAGAACACTTACTTGTGCTCATGAGGAACCTGTACATAGATCAAGAGCCAGTTGTTCAAACAGACCAAAGGGATACTGCGTGGTTTAAAGTCAAGAAAGGTGTGCGTCAGGGTTGTATCCTTTCACCATACCTGTTTAATCTGTATGCTGAGCAGATAATCTGAGAAACTGGACTGCATAAAGAAGAACAGGGCATCAGGATTGGAGGAAGACTTATTAACGACCTGCATTATACAGATGACACAACCTTGCTTGCTGAAAGTGAAGAGGACTGGAAGCACTTACTGCTGAAGATCAAAGACCACAGTCTTCAGTGTGGATTACACCTCATCATAAAAAAATCCTCACAACTGGACCAATAAGCAATATCATCATAAACAGAGAAAAGATTGAAGTTGTCAGGGATTTCCTTTTACTTGAATCCACAATCAACAGCCATGGAAGTAGCAGTTAAGAAATCAAAAGACACATTAAAAAAAAAAAAAAAAAATGGCACTGGGCAAACCTGCTGCAAAGATCTCTTTAAAGTGTTAAAAAGCAAAGAAGTCACCTTGAAGACCGTGGTGTGCCCACCCCAAACTATGGTGTTTTCAATCACCTCATATGCATGTGAAAGCTGGACAATGAATAAGGAAGACTGAAGAAGAATTGACACCTTTGAATTGTGGTGTTGATGAAGAATATTGAAAATACCATGGACTGCCAGAAGAACAGACAAATCTGTCTTGGAAGAACTACAGCCAGAATGCTCCTTTGAAGCAAGGATGGTGAGAATATGTCTTATATACTTTGGGTGAGACTATGTCTCATATACTTTGGGAGAAGCAAGGATGGTGAGACTATGTCTCATATACTTTGGACATGTTATCAGGAAGAATCAGTTCCTGGAGAAGGGCATCATGCTTGGTAGAGTGGAGAGTCAGTGAAAAAGAGGAAGGCCCTCAATGTGATGGATTGACACAGTGGCTGCAACAATGGGCTGAAGTATAGCATGATGGTGAGGATGGTACAGGACTAGGAAGTGTTTTGTTCTGTAGTACATAGGGTGGCTATGAGTTGAACAGACTCAACGGTACCTAAGAACAACAAAAGGATTTTAAACGATAGAATGAAAATCTCATAGGTAGGAAGATGGTGTTTTGTTGTTTTCCAGAAAGAAAGAAAAAAAGTGCCTCATATAAAACATCTTTTCAGACACAAACAAATATTCTCAATCATTGACTTTTGCTATTGGGGATACCAAACCCTCAGCATAGGCAGGAAGAAATTAGTTTTGTGTCTTTCTTGTGGTACACGGGCCCTCAACTTTTATCCTGGCCTGCCACCCATCTACCTAAGAAAATAATATTAGATGCATTTGGCTGATAAGTATTTCATACATAAAGACATATCAGGAAAACCAGTTTATGTAATTAACATTTGTTCTTTTCTTTTATTTCTAGGAATCATCACCATACCTACTCTTTCATTTGGATTTTTTACAGGAGGATATGTAGTTAAAAAATTTAAACTTAGCTTGCTTGGAATTGCAAAATTATCCTTTTTTGCCTTAACTTTGAGTTTTGTGCTTCAACTATTTAATTTACTCCTACTCTGTGAAACCAAATCAGTTGCTGGCCTAACCTTGACCTATGATGGGTTTGTATATATCACTTACCAACTGTATGAAAGAACCTTAAGATCTTGCAGCCCAACCATCTTATATCCCCTTCATCTATTAGTCGAGACTCAGAGAAATTGTGAGTTGTTGAATGTCACACGATTCCAGACAGATTCTACATCATACCATTAGTTCCAGGGGCTCCCTGATTATCAGGCAAGGCTTTAGCCTAAAGCCAGAACAAAACCCGTTGCAGTCAAGTCGATTCCAACTCATAGCAACCGTATAGGATAGAGTAGAACTGCCCCGTAGAGTTTCCAAGGAGCGTCTGGCGGATTCGAACTGCCGAACTTTTGGTTAGTAGCAGTAGCACTTAACTACTATGCCACCAGGGTTTCCAGCCTAAAGCCAGTTCTCTGAAAATTAGTAACTGTACCATCTATTCAGAAGAAAGTATCTAGAGATACATGGGAGTTTTTTTTCATCCAACAGCATTTCATTGAGTGCTACCTGAAAGGCCAAGATTTGCAGGATATATCCATTCCCTTGTGGAACTCACAGTGTAGTGACAGCAAAAAAATAGATACAATTTATTGAGTATTTATGACATGCTAGTAACTTGGATAAGTTTCTAAGATATTAATTAGTCATAGGTTCTCAGAATGAGGTTTGATGGGCCTTGGGCGACCCTGAGACCTTATCAGGGGATCCATGAATTCAAAACTATTTTTATAATAATATTAATTCTCATGAATGTACAGTGATATCTTCTAAAGGCTACAAGATAGGTGATGATGTCATAGCCTGACAGCTAATGATATGTATATTTGTGTATTCTTATATATTAAAAATTCCTCAGTATTAATTTCTAATATAGTGTATACCAATAGATAAAACTCAAACAAAAAGCTCTTGGGGCCTTCAATACTTTTTTGAGTACGAAGGACTCCTGAGACCAAAAAGTTTGAGAACTGCTGAATTAATTTATTTTCCCCCAAAACCCTATGAAGGTGATGATTGTCTATGACTTAGAAATGAAGAAAATGATTTTAGAAAGAGTAATCACACTGCTAGGAGGTGGCAGAACTGGTATGAACACAGGTGTACCTGATTTCAATGTCTGGACTGGGTTCTGAACCATTCTGCCTAACCATTTCCGGTAGTATGTCCTAAAGTGGATTTCAGTATTAGGTGTGTTTAGGAAAATTACTGATAATATAATTTCTGAATCTGCTCTTTTTTATTTAAATTACTTGTTTATTCAAAAATAATTTATCAATTCTCAATAATTATCAAAGTTTCTTCCAAAATCAAGAATATTTTTAGAATCAAGAAGTAGAAAATTAATTATGAAAATAATCCCTGTTTTGTCATTCTAGTCGTGTTAGAAAACTATAACGTGTAACAGTGTTATAAAGTGAATCATCATAAAGTATATTGTAGTTTCATTTCAAAAATATAGAGAGATTTTCTAATCTTTCTCAATTTATTCTATTATTCTTGATTTTTCAAAATTGATTCCTTAAGGTTTCTCTTTTGATCATGTCAAATTCTTTTCTTAAAGAAAAATACAGATTAAATACAGATTTTTAAGTTCAACCTAGTTAAATAACATTCCAAGGCTCAAGGAACTTTACAATGAACTGGGATGAACCTCAGTCTAATGTCATTATCTTAGTGAAGAGAACTGAATCACGGAAAAATTAAATGACTTAGCTAATGTGAAATTTCTCAAGAGAACAACAAAGACCTTGTTTCTAAGTCTTTTTAAATTCTACTCATTTAGGTCATAATTCATGTCTTGGTAAAGATGGAGGATGAAAAAGTTAATGAGGATTGAAAACAAACTTGCTATTTGGTGTCATCTTTTATTAAATTTCTCTAATTAAAGGTCAACTTTCCCTTTCCCTTGTTTCTGTCTCTTTTTCTTGATATTTGTCTATCATGTATTTTCAGAAAAAAACCAGTGGCATCGCATATAAATGTACCACTTTCTTATTGCAACTCAGATTGCAATTGTGATAAAAGCCAATGGGAGCCAGTCTGTGGAGAAAATGGAATAACTTATGAGTCACCTTGTCTAGCAGGATGCAAATCTTCAGGTAGTGATAAAAAGCCTAAAGTGAGTATTAATTTTTATTTTCTCTCCTTTCCCGGGAAACCCTGGTGGAGTAGTGGTTAAGTGCTACAGGTGCTAACCAAATGGTTGGTAGTTCAAATCTGCTAGGCGCTTCTTGGAAACTCTATGGGGCAGTTCTACCCTATCCTATAGGGTCACTATGAGTCGGAATCGACTCGACTGCAACGGGTTTGGTTTTTCAGTTTTTCTCCTCTCCCAAATCAAAATCACAGATTCAATTTAGCAATTATCAAATCTTTCTATAACTACACTATTCAGTAAAAAGATAAAAGAAAAAGATCTCCAAAGGTGTCTGTCATTGTGAGAGTTGTGATGTCATGTAAACAAAGCCTCATGTAAAATCCTGCTTGGGACACAGGTAGATTTTTCTGCTGCTTGAGTTCTAATTTGAGATTGCCTTTTTTTAATCTGGAGATTGTGAAAACATAACCTTTTGGAATTTGAATGTACTTGGGGTCTCTAGGAAGCTCCTAAATTTAAAAAAAAAAAAAAATTGACTAGAGGATATTATTTCCACTAAGTTAGAGATATTTTACCTTTCAGGAGTTAGGGGAAATTCCTGAGTCAACCCTTTGTCAGTACGACCTACCTTTCCAGGACAGATTTTGTATATAGGCTCTGATTTATTTAACTCTGGGATCGCTACCCTTTTGACTTTTCAAGATGTAATCAAGGCTTTAGTTTCAATTCTTAACTTCTAATTTGTATTTCTCCCAAGCTGGTACTTCTCCCATCCAGGATAACTTATCATCCTGCTTGCCTAATGCCAACATCATCCATACCCAATGGCATGGACTTGATTCCTACTTATAAGTGACCTTATAGGACAGAGTAGAACTGTCCCATACGGTTTCCAAAGAGTGGCTGGTGGATTTGAACTGCTGACCTTTTGGTAAGCAGGCAAGTCCTTAACCACTGTACCACCAGGGCTCCTCATCATCCATAGATATGCCATATTTTTCTTCACACAAAGCATTCCTTTCCATCTGAACTATGGGTTCTCCTAAGTCCCCTGGATAACTCCCAACAGTTGGGGATCAGGGATGCTGTACTACAATCCACCTCCAATCCACCCAACATCTCACAAAGTTGAGAAACTGTTTTCTGGGCCCTTTTCCTATCACCAACATTAGCAACATAATCAGCTATGATGCTATTCTCTGCCACACCACCCTGTGTTTAATTTTCAAGCATTTTCCATCTTTCCCTTGACCATAGGCCACCAATTATATTATTGAAGGACACTGAGAACATTCAAACCTGACCACAACTTTAATAAACTTGTACAAATATGACCCAAAGACTGTACATAAAAGCCCACATCTCACATTTATGGCCATAGTGCCTTCTACTGAGAGTACTCCATTAATCCTTAGTGCCCCTGTGCCCACTAATGAATGCCTGGGAAAGATGTGATGTTACAATCCTAAAGAGAGCTCTGTTTACCTTGGAGACATCATCTTATTAATACTGGTAATAGCTATATGGAGGCTGTTGGGACATTCTTTCCCCAAATCCTTAGTAATCAACCATCCCTTCCTAACCACTTAAAATCATGTTCCTTGGACCCAACTTTGTTTTTACTGGCTGCATAATGGATTCCCCACATTTTATTCCCAGTGAAAAAGTAAAGCTTGGTAAAGTCAGACAAATATGGATTTAAATTCTATCTCAGTTTCTCCTTCAGTCATTAGTCCTTAGCACTGAGAGATTTGAGGTAAACTTCCCTTGAACTTCAGTTTGGCCTAGCTTCAGAACAGAATTTATTAAAGCCATTCATCTACGTAAACAGCCTCCCTGATTAAATTTCTGAAATCATTTGCTCAGAAATCCTTCCCTTCTGGACTCTAACCATTGGTCATGACATTCTGTTATGTTGAATTTCTCTGGTAATAACATCATTCGTCCTATAATATGTCATTATGCTGGACTCTGTCCCATTCTACTAGATAACTCTGGTTTCAGATTTTGGCCCCACCCAGGTTGCCATATTTTCTGTGTTCTCTGGGCCATCCCTCCATTCACAGGGTGTCTCTGACAGTCGGGGTTGCTTAAAAGATTAAGCAGATATGTTTGAGAAAGTAAGAGCTGGAGGGAGAGAAATATTAAAAAGAATTCATATTAATGAGAAAATTACAAGCATAGTTTCAGATACATTTTGATTTCTTACATTCTTTCATAATCCTGAAATTAGGAATGAATTAAATGTTAATAGTGAATTACATTTCCTTGTCAGAAAGGTACCTAGGAAACTATTTTGTCTTTCAACTATTAAGTAAGTGTACTTTTAAGAACTATGATTATTTTAGTTCAAATGGATGAGACTTGTTTAAATATAATGTAATGTATTTGTGGCCCTGTCATATTTTGAGGGGAAACCCTGGTGGCGTAGTGGTTAAGTGCTATGGCTGCTAACCAAAAGGTCGGCAATTCGAATCCGCCAAGCACTCCTTGGAAACTCTATGGGGCAGTTCTACTCTATCCTATAGGGTCGCTATGAGTCGGAATCAACTTGACGGCAGTGAGTGGGTGGGTCATATTTTGAAAATGTACTCTTTAACATTTCAAAAATTCTTTTTAGGTGTTTTATAACTGTAGTTGTGTGGACACATCTGGTTTCCAGAACAGAAATAACTCTGCCCATTTGGGTGAATGCCCAAGAGGTGATCACTGTAAAAGGAAGTTTTACATTTATATAGCACTGCAGGTCTTGAGTGCTCTTGCCTCTGCACTGGGAGCCACACCTGGTTTCATGCTTATTTTTAAGTGAGTATGGCTTTTTAAAAGCAAATTCATACGTATTAGACTTTAAAACTCACCTAATAATGTGCGTATTTTTCCATAATGTATTTGACACTTTTATTCATATCTTGTTATATTTTAATTTTCTCAGAATTCATTATATTAGGATTATTGGAACACTTAGATGCCAGAATTTTGCCTTTGATTCTTCAATTACAAAATCTAGATTCGGTTCTTTCTCTTCTTACCAAGAATTTTAAGGCACAGGCTGATTGACAATTGCTTCAGTCATCAAAGCACCTCTGTATGTTTCTAAAAATCTTAATTTTGAGCTGCCCTACACCCTGATGGCCCTGTCAGAGTGAATCTTCTATTGAATTTTTTGAAAGAAAACATTTGGGAACCAGGCTGTATAATACAAACTTCAGTCTATATTGATATTCCAAAGTTTTAAATCCACCTTCAGAATAGCTTTTCACCTAGTCTCTCAAAATAGCCTAGAAGACGAGATAAACGTGAGCAACATTTATTCGTTTTTTTCAATCATTAGACAAATATTTAGACAAGATACCATGCTTGGCAAAGAATATTCAGTGGTGCATAAAATGGACACGGCTATCTGTTCTTATACTGCTTGGAGTCTGACAGGAAAGACTGGCATGAGGCAAATACGCTTAAAAATAAACACATAGCTACTAATCGTTATTTCAAAAAAAAAAAATTTCCTTCGAGTCTATTCTGACTTATAGTGACCCTCTAGGACAGAGTAGAACTGCCCCATGTGGTTTCCAAGGAGTGCCTGGTAGATTAGAACTGTCGAACTTTTGGTTAGCAGCCATAGCGCTTAAGCACTGTGCCACCAGGGTTTCCAATTGTTTAGTACTAATTAGGAAAAAAAAAAGGAAGAAAGAAAAGAAAAGGGGATGAAAAGGAAAAGCCCATTTAAGATTCAGGTGAGAATTTAGAAGCGGGGGCTCAGGAAGTACTTCTCAAAAGAAATGACATTTAATCTAGACACCTAGAGAATAAGTTGTAGCTAGCAAAATGAAGGTCTTTCTAGGGAAAGGGTCTAGGTGCCAACGCCTTGAGACAGGAAAATGCTGGTGTGTTTGAGGAAAGAAAGAAGCCAGTTGGCTGGATCACCTAAAACTGAAAGCATGTAAAGACTTGCATACCTGCTGCTGTGGATTTTGATTCATAGTGACACTGTAGGACAGGGTAGAACTGCCCCATAGGGTTTCCATCAGAATGTCCATCAGGATTGGAGGAAGACTCAGCAACAATCTACAATATGCAGATGACACAACCTCACTTGCTGAAAGTGGACTTGAAGCACTTACTGGTGAATATCAAAAGCTACAGTCTTCAGTATGGATTTCACCTCAACATAAAGAAAACAAAAATGCTCACACCTGGGCCAATAAGCACCATCATGTTAAACGGAGAAAAGCTTGATGTTGTCAAGGATTTCATTTTCCTTTGATTCATAATCAATGCTCATGGAAACAACAATAAAGAAATCAAATGATACATTGCATTGGCCAAATCTGCTGCAAAAGATTGCTTTAAAGCGTTAAAAAGCAAAGATATCACTTTGGGAAGTAAGATATGCCTGACCCAAGCCATGGTGTTTTCAATCACCTCATATACATGCAAATGCTGGACAATGAATAAGGAAGACCAAAGAAGAATTGGCACCTTTGAATTATGGTGTTGGAGAAGAAAGTTGAATGTACCATGGACTACCAGAAGAATGAACAAACCTGTCTCAGAGGAAGTACAGCCAGAATGTTCCTTAGAACCAAGGAAGGCGAGACTACATCTCATATACTTTGTACATGTTATCAGGAGGGACCAGTCCCTGGAGAAAGATATCATACTTGGTAAAGTAGAGGGTTGGGGGAAAAGAGGAAGACCCTCAAAGAGATGGATTGACACAGTGGCTGCAATAATGAGCTCAAGATTAACAACTGTAAGGATGGCACAGGACCAGGTAGTGTTTTATTCTGTTGTGCATAGGGTCGCTATGAGTCAGAACTAACTCAAGGGCACCTGACAACAACAACAACATAGGGTTTCCAAAGCTGTAATTTTTATGGAGAGCAGACTGCCACATCTTTCTTCCTCAGAGCGGCTGGTAGGGTAGCACTGGCCACCTTTCAATTAGCAGCCAAGCACTTAACCACTGTGCCACTAGATCTCATTAAAACTTGCATAGGTTTTAAAAATATACATGTGTAAGTATGGTGACCTGGCTTAAGAGTTAAGACCTAGCTAATTGACCACAAGTTCACTAATAGCCAGAAGCATAGCATGGAGAGAGAAGAAAGCAAATGTGTTACTAACTTTTGTTAAAACAAGTATAGTTGTCAGGAATCTTGACTACAGTTATTTAAATTCTATCTTGACCCCAAATTTTGTCAAATTATTTATTCAAATTTATTCCATAGTTATAACTCACCTTTATATAAGGTGCTGTCTATTCAAAAAGAGAAGTCTTCTGTATTTGCCAAATTAAAAATTCACTAATTTATAGGAAAATCGTCTCCAAACTAACCTCCAAACTAGCCTCCATATCAAAACGTTTTAGCTTCTTAATTCAAAATCTTTCAAGAGGAGAAGGAAGGTCATAGAGATCACTGTTCCATCATTGTCAAGAGGTATATTTCATTTTATCTTATTAAGAAAGTGGTTAAGACCAAGATTACTACTTGTTAAAAACATTTAATGATCTTCATAAACCTTTAGTTATATTGAAAGGAAACATTCGTGAAGCAGACTGCATAATAAAAATATAAACTTCAGGGTGTTGATGATTTTCCAAATCTTACATCATAAAGCTATTTTTAAAACTAGACTGGGCAGGAGTGCTATTATTCACTCAGTCAACACATATCCATTATGTGTGTAAATCATAGTTCTAGGCACTGAGGATGTAACTGTGAACAAAAGCGACTAAGGGCCTCTTTCATTAGTTTATATTCCAGTGGAGGAGGGTGAGATTAGGAAGTCGACAGGTGTAGGGAAAGAAACAATAAACAAATAAGCAAGTAAATACGCAAAATACAGGTAGTGTTAGGCACGAGGAAAGGGCTCAAGCATAACAACTGTGAGGATGGTGCAGGACTGGGCAGTGTTTCATTCTGTTGTACATAGGGTCTCTATGAGTCAGAACCAATTTTTTTTTTTTTTTTAACAACAACTAACAACAACAAGCACTAGGAAGAGTCCCTGGATGGTGCAAATGGTTAACAATCTCAGAAGGCTGGAAGTTCAAGTTTACCCAAAGGCACCTCAGAAGAAAAGTCCAGGGATCTATTTCTGAAAAATCAGTCATTGAAAACCCAGTGGAGAACAGTTCTACTCTGACATACATGAGGTCACCATGAGTCTGAATAGACTTGACAGCAACTAATAGCCACAACAAAGACAGTGGTACAAGGATACTGAAATTTTTTTCTGGTCGCTTCCAATTTTCTCTGTTTGATAAAAAGCAAGGTAATCAGGCGAGAATGAGGAGGAAGGAAAGAAAGAGGCTTGAGGTAAAATCATGAAATGGGAAATAGTAATCTTGGAGACCGGGAGGATAAACTGACTGGGAAAATTGGCTAGTAAATATCATAGGGTTATACCGGAGGCCCACTTGAGGTTTATGCTCATAAATTTAAAATGAGATCATTCAGCATGTTTGAATGATTTTCTACAGCAAATGCAGAGAAAGGTGCAGAAAAGGCAGAGAATTTGCTGAAAGCACAGTTGGAATTTTGCTTATTTAGTGCATTAAAATGTGTGAGGAATGAGAAAGTCCAGGATATATGCTTAAGGAGTGACACTAATGAGAGAGCATGAGATTTTAGCCTGCAAGGCGAGGAAGGAGGTGAGGGCATGTGAGGGGAGGTGGTCTAAGGGAGGAGCCAACCACCTGAATACTCCTGTGGAGTGGAAATGCTACTAGAGTTGGTGTATTAGAGGGAGTGAATTCCAAAGACAGGAGGGTATGGAAGAGTGGGATTCTTAAAATCCAGAATTAAGTAAGTGTACACAGATTGGTGTGACCATAGAGTGAGGGAGATAAGACCCTTGGAGTGAAGAAGGCCAAGTAACCGAGAGGCCAGAGCATTGGGAGGATTGTCTACATGGATATTAAATAACCAGGAATGGTGACAGGAATAGTCTTGGAAAAAATAACAGAGACCTAGTGCTAAAAGTGTCAAGAAACAATAGAGGTGGTGACATGCAAGTCTATAGATAACTGCAACAAAGAGGTTAGGTAATGATATATTATGATAGCACATGTTTTAACAATAGCAGATAGAGGTCTTTAAGGAGGAAGGAGTCCAGTCTGAAGTGGTTAAAGAGCAGGAAGAACACAGGATATAGGAGAAAAAGAGCAATTAACCACTTGAGACAGTTGTGTGGAAAGAGTCATGGGGAACAGCCAGGCTTTGTGTAGAACAAGAAAGTAAAGGGAATGCTAAGAATTTAGGATCTAAGAATTTTGCTGGTAGCAGACTATGAGTTCCAGGGGCACAATAGAAGGGTTTGACTGAAAAGGAGTAGGTGAACAGATTAATTAAGGGATACACTAAGTCATGTGAGGGTGAGAGTCCCGGCACCCAGAAATTATCTGGAAGCCTTTGGCTTCTGCTGGTGACTAACAGATGTGAGACACGGTGTAGCTTATGATTAACAAACGTTAATTCAAAATAGTCCAAATGAGGGCGAGGAAATTAATTAGAGCTTGTCTTCAAGTTTTTGTAAACAGAGGGCAAGCATTCCTATCTATTCTGTCTAGTGACGGGATCTCATTAGGTCTAACTGGTAATCCTCTCAAGAAGCAGTAGGTCCTGATGGCTAATTGTCATTAAAAAAAGCAACAGAAGATAGTTGTATTTAGAAAACATTCTTTAATGATTAAAAAAAAAAAGATGAACATAATACATTTGGAAACCCTGGTGGCATAGTAGTTAAGTGCTACGACTGCTAACCAAAGGGTTGGCAGTTCAAATCTGCCAGGTGCTCCTTGGAAACTCTACGGGGCAGCTCTACCTGTCTTATAGGGTCACCATGAGTCGGAATTGACTTGACGGCACTGGGTTTGGTTTTTTTTTTTTTTTTTTTTTTTTATGCATTTAGCTTTTTGGGATGCTTTGTGGTGAATTCATTCTGAGAGGTCCATCCAAACACAGAGCTGCTCATTATCAGATGTGAGATAGGAGTCACACTGCTGTGATTAATATTTTGCAGAATAATGGTATGTGGGTGAGTGTGTGCGATTGTTAGTGTATAGGTGTGTAATATATACATATAAGTATATATTTATATATCACATAAATCTATCATTTCCACTAAGTTTCTAAGACTTTGGGCAAATTTTAAGCCCCCTTTTTAGGGAAGTATTAGCCTTAGATGCAAATCCTTCCAATTCTCCTGGGTGATAGCACAAGTTGACAACAAATATCAGTTTTGCATCTGGCATCTCAACCAAATGCAACCTTTATGAATCATCAGCAGTGAAAATTGGCACTTCAGGCCCTTGTCACAGAATTCAACCAGAAATAAGCTATAACCTTGCTGTTCTCCAAAGCCCTCTTGAGAAATCTGATATTTGAGAGAGACAGTTTAATGGACAAATTAACATTCAGCATTTTATTTCACTCCTGCTGGTTTCCTCATGCTAGTCTCTCTACAGCAGAAACCACATTCTTGAACAATGTTATCACATCTACTTACAGGCCAGGCACTCAAATGTAGGGTTATGCTTCCAGCTCTGCTGGGAGAAGTGTTGCCACCCTTTGCAAAAACAGAAACAAAAACTCCTATTTTCTCTTTTAATAGAAAATTGCACTATGTTTAAGTTTTATTATTCTGGTGGTACTGTGGTTAAGCATTTAGCTGCTAACAGAAAGGTCGTTAGTTCGAATCCACCAGCCACTCCTTGGAAACCCTATTGGGCTGTTCTACTCTGTCCTGTGGGGTCACTGTGAGTCAAAATCGACTCAACAGCAACAGGTTTGGTTTCGGTTTTGATGCTAATTTAACTTTCAGCCATGTTTAATTTTACAAACAGTCTCAAATTTTTTTTGGAAATGGTACAGATCCTAAACAGATATACTTTCTGCTGCAGTTTTGGTGCACAATGTGCACAATGTCTAAAACATCTGCCTTGTTTACCAGACGGATAATATGTAAAATCAAATTGCGTTTGACGTGTTTATAGCAAATCCATCGTGGCTCCTAGTGAGGGCCGCGTTCGTTTCAGTGTTACATACCGTCCACTTAACAGCCAAGAGTTTTGCAGAGAAGGACATGAAGGTTAACAATTTGTGGCTTAAAGAATGTCTTCTTTTTTTCGTTTTTGAAATGGAATAATTTATGTGGCATCAGACTTATCAGACAGAGTTGCTCTGCTTTCATGTCTGTGTTTGATACAAGCATTCTAAACCTAAATTTTCTGCACAAATAATTTCCCGGTCAGCCTTTCAGGAAAGCTACTAATTATTGAGACTTTTTTTTTTTTTTTAATATAATTTAAGTGTTTTATATAAGCTAGCTCATTGTATTTGATTCTCACAAATACAGTAGGAGATAGGCATTATTATCCCCGCCTAGCAGATAAGGGAACAAACTGAGACCAAGAAAGATTAAATACTTGTCTAAATTACTTGTGGGATATGAAACATTGTTTATCTCTATTCTCAAGAAGAGCTAGCATAGTATGTCAGAGGAGGCACTTAAAATATTTGCTGAATACGTAAATCTATTTATGTTGCTCTCTAAGGAACCCTAGTGGCGCAGTGGTTAAGTGTTCAGCTGCTAACCTTAAAGGTCAGTGGTTCAAACCCACCAGCCACTCCACAGGAGAAAGATGAGGTAGTCTGCCTCCATAAAGATTTATAGCCTTGAAAACCCTAAGGTCTTCCTACAGGGTTGCTATGAGTCGGAATCCACACGATGACAGTGGGTTTTAGTATGTTGCTCTCTGAACAAATACATTAAACCAAGTAGTTAAAAATAATAATAATGATAAACTTTTTGTACCAGTTAATTCCAGATTTCGGTTAAAAAAAAAAAAAGAGGATTTTTGAGACTCAGTCACAATCCCACAGCCAGATAAGTTCATTTCTCTTGATATGTATTAGGTTATCACAGGGATGATAGTATCACCAGTTTCATTCAACACAAAAATGGAATTGTGGAAATAGCTTTCTAAATGCAAGAGTGAGTGAATTTCTAAGAGAATACAAATGTGCTCTCTAACTTTAAGAAGATAATCACTTTAACTAGAACATAGATAACTTTTTTGACCTTGCTGGTTGCATTATGTAAACTTTAGCTGTTAACATCAATGACAGACATAAGGGGTTAGAAAAATTCTAAGACTTAGATAACAGTATCTCCTAAAATTGGCTTCTTCGCCATAGTAAAGTCTGTTCCAACCATTATCCCAAGATTTTCATAAGACTCAAATGTGAAAATTTTTGCTAGGATGTCTTGAAATCACAACACATTGAATAAGCAAGAGAATAATTATTATCATTCAGTCATTTGCCTTTTTAAAACAATGGAAAAAAAAACTTTAAGTAATGCAAGCTATTCACTTGAGGGTTTCCATTCCATCATGAAGAACAATTGTACTGAGAAATGTTTTAATACTGAACTCAATTATTTTAGAGATGTTTAATATTTCTTTGCTTTTATCTTATTTCAGAAATGTTCAACCAGAACTGAAATCACTTGCAGTGGGTTTCCATGCACTGACTATACGATCACTAGGTACAATAAATACAAAGATTATAACTTTGTGATGTAAATATTCATGCCAAAGCTCTAAGACTGAAAGTAATTAATTTCCAATTAGAGGAAAGTAGAAGAAATGGTATACATAAGAAGCATTTCTATTTACTTGATAAATGAAATATGATAAAAACTGAGAAAACCCTAAAGTCTTTCCACATTCAGACTTAGAGATATTTCTTCCAGTAGGCAGAGTCAAGGGCCTTCTATGCTGTTGGAGGTTAAGTCCCAAAGCAGCTGGCGAGGCCTTACAATTTGATCAGATGGAGATTGTGCGAACCACCAGAAGCTGACTTAATCTACTCCACTTCCGGCTGCCTAGACCTCTAAGACTGGAGCAGTTAACCTTTATCTGAAGTAAAAAATACAAAATGATGAGAACTCAGACTTCAGAAATGAGCGTCTTGGGTTAAAGCAGTGGTCTGAATGAAAACAAGCTCAGAAATTGTGTTTTTCGTTGGCAAATGACAGCTATTTCTAAGTATTCATATGAGAGATTTAAGAAATTATTCTTTCTTTCTTATTGCCATTTGTGTTTTTACCTTACAAGTTTCTTATTGTTGTTAGCAGTTTAATAACTTCTAATCTAACCCCCGTTAGCCCTTTTGTAAGACTAATGAAACTTATATGCCTATTCCTGGGAAGTAGAAAAAGGGCAGCATCCATTAGTGATTCAAAGAGAGCAGGGCATATGAGTGATCATGGCGCTGAGCAACCACAGATGGCAGAAGGAGAGGGAAGTGTAAGGTTTTAATCCATAATGCCCTCGGAAGCAAGCAAAAGCGGCATAACCGAGTGGAAAAATTACAACAGAAAAGTCATCCAAGAAGTATATTTGGGGAGAAGGCCACAGATGCTCAAAGGTAAAAAGGAAAGAGCAAGGAGAAAATACACAAGGAAATGGGAGAGAAGAACATGGAGTCACTGTATTATTCAATTACAGTTTTCTTCCCAGGGTTCTCTTCTGTGCTTCTCTTAGCTTCTGTCCACCCTGGCAGTTCTCTACCTCCAGGTTCAATGACAACACTTCACTCTTACAGCTTAGGCCACCAAGCTGGCAGATGAAAATAGAATATGGGTAGTTAGTACTTCTCCTGATATGCTGAAATGAGGCCTTAAGGATAAAAAAAGAGGGAATTGCCCTAGCAACCTAAAATAGGAAAAAAGATTTTTGCCACCCTACTTGCGTGCATCCTAATTTGATGTGTCCAGTATATATCACCATAGAACCTAAAAAATACACGTTTAATACCAAACTTCCAATTCACAAATGATCTTCTTGAAAACAATATATGTGTAAATTGTGACATGTCCAAATGGTGTATAAAACTGAAAAGCTATTTGGAAAATAGGTCATTAGAAGTTTTAAAATTCCATTAATGATTAAGACCATGTTTGTTACCTGAAACAGTTAATTTATCAAGTTTGGTCAAAGCAGCTTGTCATTCATTGTATGAGAAAGGTAAATGTCGATGTTTGTTTTTCACTTTTCAAAGGATGGCTATGATTTGTGGAAAAATTAAGTTCTTATTCATCAAATCACCACTAGTTTTCTTCAAATATTGACCTCAGCTGCCACCCATCAGTCTAAGGCCTCTCACAGAAAATCGAGAGGCTGATTAAAAGTAAATGGGATTGATAAAATTGTGAAATATGGATCACTACCATTCTTTCTGTAACAAAATAAAATTTGAAAATTGTTCAACAAAATACAAAAAAGATCAAAGAAAAATCGTAAATAC
The DNA here is from genome assembly GCF_030014295.1 of Loxodonta africana. Lineage (NCBI taxonomy): Eukaryota > Metazoa > Chordata > Mammalia > Proboscidea > Elephantidae > Loxodonta > Loxodonta africana. Next base: position 117,549,179 of record NC_087345.1, on the reverse strand, counting down.
TTCAACTACCATCTGAAGGATAGATATCTATCAGCATGTTCCTGAAAATTTCCGTCAAATTGCCTATGTTTGAATAAGGACTCAGTCTCAGTGTTTATTAATACAGCAATAAGAGCAGACAGGTGCTTCTTTTAAAAGACAACATATGTGTTCCTGAAAGGCCTTGTGTCTTAGTCAGCTACCACTGCTCTAAAAGAAATACCACAAGTAGATGGCTTTAACAAAGAGAAGTTTATTCTCTCATAGTCCAGTAGGCTCCAGGGGAGGGCTTTCTCTCTCTGTCAGCTCTGGAGGAAGGTCCTTGTTATCAGTCTTCCCTTAGTCTGGGAGCATCTCAGCGCAGGAACCCCAGGTCCAAAGGATGCACTCTGCTCCTGGCACTGCTTTCTTGGGGCTATGAGGTCCTCCTGTCTCTCTGCTCGCTTCTCTCTTTCATATCTAAAAAAGATTGGCTTATCCAATACCTAATCTTGTAGATTTCATCAATATAACTGCTGCTAATCCATCTTATTACACAGTAGTGCTAGGACTTACAACACATAAGGAAATCACATAAAATGGTGAACAATCACACAATACTGGGACTCATGGCCCAGCTAAGTTGACAGATATTTTGGAGGGACACAATTCAATCTGACACCTTGCATTCTGAAATATTACACTCTAAAAATAAAAATCAGGTTAGGGACAGACCACTAAAAACCTATGCAACATTGTGACCAGCACACAAATAGGAGGAAAAAAAAAAATGGCACCAGGGGCCATAACGTGGCTAGTCTAGGCTGCCTCAAAAGACATTAAAATGCACAAATTCAATAGCAAGAAAATATTGGATTGTGGGCTTGAATGATACCAAGAAAATGGAAGTAGAGGTCTGAGTCTAAAAGAAAGTAGAAATTGCCAGGAGCCTAGCCTTCTGCGAAGCTGGGTCTGTGCTTCTCTGAGAAGCGAGTCGCAGTGCAGACACTCACTTTTTAATCTTCTTAAAAGAGAGCTGAAAAAAACTCCTGCCTTTGCAGCAATTGAACTCAGAGCTTTTTCTTTTCCTAGGGAAGTAGTAATTCTGCTCTCACTGTACCAGTTCTCCTCACCTAAGAAAAATTACACATGAACCAACATTACTTCCATTTGTACAGACAACATCATTCTCATTGCCAAGCAGGCATAAATTAATTCGAATTATAGAAGACTGTACTGCCATACGAAGTGCTTTCTTTCTTTTGTGCATTTGGTGGGCGAAGCAGAGACGAAACTAGATGTTAAAAAGTCTATGATATTACTATATGGTTGAGCCTTTCAGATTGCAAACAAATTTGATTCTTGGGTAGATTTAGTCCATGTCAATATGAGTCTTACAAATTTTTTTAACTTTTACTTAATCTACCAACATCATCATTTTTATTTTGACTATCCTCCACAACTTCAATCTTGCATGAGGTAACTGCTATATAATTGGCAAGAATCTCTGGGTGGTGGAAATGGTTGCTGGGCTACTGACCCAGTGATCTATTTCCAAAAAATCAACCACTGAAAACCCTGTGGCGCATAGTTCTACTCTGACACACATGGGGTCACCGTGGGTTGGAATCGACTAGATGGCTATTAGATGTAATTGGCTAGAGATCTGATCTAATTGAGTAATTTAGCAAAAGAGTGTGAACATGACACAAATTGTGCTTGAGCAGCCCTTTGTACAGGGTATTAACTGTTAGGTAAAAACCGTTTTTAAGTAATATAATCACACCTAAAGTTATTTCTGATAGCCTCATTCTTGGAAGACGATATGTACAAATAATGAATCAATCTTTAGTACAGGAAAGACTGCACTCCCAATAAAATTTCACTGGCCCTTGATACTTACTTTTATTGCTAAGTAATTGGTATCAATGAATTTCTAGAAAACAAAAATTCCTTCACTTAAATGTATCAGTGTGGAATATTATCCAGTTAATTCTGAAACTTCTTCCTTGGGTTGGGTTGACATCTTCTCATATAATGTTGCAGGAGGAATTCTAGCTCCTGTATATTTTGGGGCTGTTATTGACAGAACATGTTTGAAGTGGTCCATCAACAGTTGTGGGAAGCAAGGATCTTGTAGGATGTATAATTCCGTGTTATATGGGTAAGTTACATAAATGTGTTTTGTTAATTCATCTATTCATTTGACTATAGAAGGATGAAATGTCATTTTCACTATAATAGTAATATTAGTAGTAATAGCCACTAATTAGCTTTTGGTTTGTATTCAGTACTATGTCAGGCAATCTCGTATCTCATTTTAATACTCATAAGAACTATAGGAGATGGATAGTTTTCTCCTTTTTCAAGAAGAATTAGTAACCTACCCAAAGTCACATGAATAACAAATAATAAGATAACTAATAGCAAAAGTTAATAACAAGAAGAGCTTGGATTTGTATTATAACATTTCTTTCAAAAAAAAAAATCTGTATTCGATGACCTCTGACTTTCTAGGAAGACATACAGTGATCAGTTGGCGTTCTGGTCATAAGTCCACGGCAGGAGAAAGGAAAAAGGTGGTTTCTATAATCTACTTGGAAACCCTGGTGGCATAGTGGTTAAGAGCTACGACTGCTAACCAAACGGTCAGCAGTTCGAATCCACCAGCCGCTCCTTGGAAACCCAATGGGGCAGTTCTACTCTATCCTGTAGGGTCACTATGAGTTGGAACTGACTCAACGGCAATGGGTTTGGTTTGGCAATGGCCTACTATATCTTCGTCATCACTCCTTACTTACCATTTTAATCACCTGAAGAACTTTTTAAAATACTGATTTCTGTACCCTACTTTAGAGATTCAGTCTTAATTGGTTAGAGATGTAGCCTTGACATGGGAGTTTTAAAATTTCAGGTAATTCTAATGTGTAACCAAAGTTGAGAATCACAGTAATAGACTGTGTGCCAGGTAATTTTATGACATTATTGTTAAAAACATGCAATAGGCCACACAGCAGGGCTAGGTGGACTAAATTTAGCCCATAGCTAAATATTGAATCTCTAGTTCAATTAAAATTAGTTCAGTTGTATTATCTCATAGTCAGTACACTTCCATTACAATTTGTTGCCTTTACAGATGAACTAATCTGTCTTTGAGAAAGTAAAATATTACAAACACACCCTTACTTTATAAAAATCACTTGGGTAGATCATCAACTACCCTTAGTTTCTACGGCTTAATAATTCTTTTAAAATAATCAAACACTCACCGTAATTGCTGTCTTAATATTTTTAAGTGTAATTTCAAACATTTTTTTCTTTTAAGGCCTTCTGCATACTAAAGAACAACATTGTAAGTTGTTCCACATAATTTAAAATGAATATCTATTCTTTTTTTCTTTCTTTCTCTCTTTTCACAGAACCTACTACTTCAGTGTAATTTTTAGTTTAAAAGGTTCATCACTTATTTTATTTATTATATTCATTTACGCCATGAAAAAAAAATATCAAGGAAAAGATGCCGAGACATCCGAAAAAGTAAAACAAGTTGTGAATGAAGCAAACTTAGAACCCTTAAAAAATAATGGACATTTTGTATCTTCTGCTGGAGAAGATGGTGAAACATATATTTGAGGGAAGAAAAAACGCTGCTCTGTTTACATCCACCATTGTATTGAATCAGTAGGATGCTATTTTTCAGCAGAAGTTCCCAATCCTTTCACTGAGAATTTCCAGTCTTATGATGGAACAATGAATCAGCCTACTTATGAATTTACAATGAAACGAACTGTAAATGAAAAAGAATGGGGGTCCTCCTTGTTGTGGTATGGTTATGCAGTTGTGATTATAATTAGAATATATGATCCATACAAAATTTAAAATGAAAGACATGGTTAGTATATAATAGAAGAAAAAGTATTTTGTTCAGGTAAATGTAACTCTTAATAAGACCATTGGCTAGAAATTAAGACATATACGGAAAACCTGGTGATGTAGCGATTAAGAGCTTGGCTGCTAACCAAAAGGTCGATGGTTCAAATTCACCAGGCACTCCTCGGAAACTCTATGGGGCAGTTCTACTCTGTCCTATAGGGTCACTATGAGTCAGAATCGACTCGACAGAAATGGTTTTTTGGGTTTGTACATGCATTTTTGTTTATGCAGTTTGGACCATGTTACTCAAGTCTGAAATCTAACCTAATGCATTAAGTATTAATACATGTATTAAGTCATATATTTCACAAACATTATTAATTTCTAACTTAAAATAGTGCTTTGCTAGCAACGTCTAGTGTATTTTCTTCTAAGATCTCACTAAAATATGGGTGAAGACATAGAAATAATTTGAAACTTGCCAACTAAGGTTGTCAGACAATGTATTACAGAATGTGTTAAGTTTCCATTGGGCCCACTGGGATGAATTAAGGAAAATTGTCTTTGACTTGCAAGTCAAAATCTCATTCTGTCTTTTTTCCCAAAGTCTTGAAAGTCAAAGTCCACTTAAAGATGTGCCTTTATTCCCTCTCTCTGTTCTCTGAGAGAAGTAGTTTGTGTCAGATAATTTATTGTCTGTCCACCTATTCCATGTTTTTTGTTTTGCTTTTGGCGGGAGGGGGGAAGGAAGGCAGTTTTGTGAGGGTTTATTGTTGCCCAAGGATATGTCATTCACTTCTTTGCACTCCCACGCCCTGCCCCGAATTCCTTCAAAATAGTAGAGCAAGAATTAATGTGAATAAGGGCAAATATTTGAATACTGAGTTTTCTAGGGGCAGCAGCTCTATTGTAGTGAATACTGGAGATGGTAGTAGTAGTTTTTCACTTCCATTGGTTAAAAGCAGATTGTGTGTGTGCGTGTGTGTTTGTGATTAGCATCAGAATCGTCTGAGAAACTTTATTTTAAGAAATGCTATCATAGATTACACTCCAGAGATTCTGATTCAATGTATCGGTGATAGAATCTGAACATCTTTAAAAAAAAAGCCCACATGTGCCCTTGACACAAAATACAGAAAACCAAGCTGCAGGATAGGAAAAGGCATATTTGAATATAGCACACTCACATAGCATAAATGCTTGCTAGAAACTTGGAATTGGCCTAGAAGTTATATGTATTAACCTGTCCTCAAACTTTAGATCTGAGAAAACATTCATTCATCATGCAACTAGAAGTTTGGAAAAACCGTGCACAAGCTAGGTTGGTATATAACAAGTCTGATAGAATCTTGTCTAGTTAAAAAATAGGAAAAGAGAATAAATTATAAAGCTATTTTTTAAAATGTTACAAAGAACATAAAGGTAAGAGCTATTTATTCAACAACTTATTAATTGTTGACAGGAGATGCAAGATATGAGAGTAAGCAAAAAAAGAAAAAGAAAAAGACTTTACCTCATGGAAGTTCACTAAAGAAGGAAAGAAACAGTAACAAATGAAATGAAAAAATGCTGTAAATTAACACTTACCAATAGAAATTTATCCTGATAAATTTAAACTTAAATTTATCCTGATAAGTTTATATTTATAAATGTGATATGTGCAGTGATGGAAAGAGGAACATTTAAAATACACCTCAGATCATTTGATCTACTGCAGAACCCAGAAATCTGGAATAAATGTTAATCTTTAATCTAATGACATTTATTAAACAGGAATATGAATTCTAAGGAAGAAGAGAATAATTTATCAGAGGGTTGACTAAATTAAAGAAAGTTTGCAAGGAAACAAAATAATGCAAGAGTATAATTAAAATTTACATTGGATAAGGTTAATAGAAGACAATGTCCAAAAAATCAAATCTGTGATGAAGAACTTACATTTGAGACAGACAGCCTAAGAAGGCAGCACAGCCAGACACACCGTGTCGCCCCCCTGCAACAAGGACCGAGATACCAAATGAAACTGATACAGATGACAATCTGGAACCCTGAGCATCAAATGCAAGATTGAAGAATTAGATTGAACACCAAATGAAAAGAGAACCTGAGTGAAAACAGTGAACAAGGAGATCTACGAATCATAGGCACTCTGCCAGTTGGCCCAGTGCAACGTGAAATCTTGAGAGAAAGTGAGCAGCATTCTTGAGTGAGGAGCAAGGAAGGCAACTTCAAGTAATTCCCAATTGGAGATGGAGATACCGTGTAGACAAACCCAGAGTGAAGCAAGGTGCCACCTGCACCTCTGCCAAATGATAAACAGGAGATCCTAGTGCCCTCATTCAATGGCTGCCTGGCTGCAACATCACATATCTCACACCCAAACAGTTCCTGTAGGCTGACTACATGGGCACTGGAACCTCTTGATCTCCCACCTACTGAGATGCCAATTCATGCATGCAAAGAGGGCCTATTCTGTCCATTTGGGTAGTACTGCCTTAAAGTGGCTTATGGAAATGTCCTGTCCTGACCTCCAGAGGATGCACTAACTGCTAACACCAACCCAGAAGGAACCCGTGGTTCCACTATGTCTGTGGAGGGATGCTGACCACCTAACACCTGTCACCCAACATCCAGAAAAGAATTCACTCTCCCACCTTCAATCGATCCTGTAACAGAAAACATACAAGCCTAACCACAGAGGACTCACACATGGGTGTGACCTACCATGCCCATTAGTGAGAGGAAATCACACCCAGTCAATTGACACCACCAAAGTTATGCATAGACCAGCACCACAAAATAACAACAATTAAAATAATACAAAGAAAGAAAGACATTCTGGAGATAAAGAGAAAAAAAAAACTCCCAATATATGAAAACAAAACAAAGAAACAAGAAAAAACCACGGGACAAAACAAACATACAATCAGTAAAGAAATATGTAAATAAATAAATTAACATGTTAATGCCTTGGAGGCAGCAGACAATAACAAATCATATGAAGAAACAGGATAACACAGCTCAGACAAGTCAGCAAAATAAAGGGACAGACAACTTTCCTGAGGACAAATAATAATAGAACTACCTGAGAAGGAACTCAAATGACTTATATTCAGGCTCCACAAAGAGATCAAGGAAAACTCAGGAAAAAAAACCTTACATTATTCAAGAAAACAATACAAGAACAAAATGACAAACTCAATAGACAAATAGAAACCATACGAAACAACAACTAGAAATTCAGGAGATTAACAGTAAAATTTCAGAAATAAATAACTCAAGGGAAAGTCACAGAAGTAGAATTTAATTAATAAAAGAAAGAATGAATGGGGTAGATAGAAAAAATCCTTTGATACTAATTTGTTTGAGGAAAAAATCAGAAAAAAAGAGCGAAGAAAGCCTGAGAGTTATGTGGGATATCATCAAGGGGAATAATTTATGCTTAATGAAAAAAACAAAAAAAAACAATAGGAACTTCAGAATAGAAGGAGAAAAAAAAAAGTACAGAGAGAATTTTTTTAAATAAATTGGCAGAAAACTTCACAAATATCATGAAAGATGTGTAGGTTTCAATCCAAGAAGTTCAATGAACCCTATGTGGGAGTGACCCCAAAAGAAATTCACCAAGACATATCATAATCAAACTTTCCAAAACCAAATACAAAGAAAGAATTCTGAAAGCAGCTAGTGAAAAATATTACTTACAAAGGGGCATCAATAAGACTAAACACTGATTTCTCATCAGAAACCATGCAGACAAGAAGGCAATGGGAAGACATACAAAAAAAATCCTTAAAAAAAAAATTACCAACCAAAAATCATATATCCAGCAAAATTGTCTTCTGAAAATGATGGCGAAACTAAGACATTCCCCAATAAGCAGAAATTAAGAGAATTTGTAAAACCCAGGCCAGCATCACAAGAGATAATAAAGGGAGTCCTCTGGACAGAGAAACAATGACATAGACAATAACCTGAAATAAAGACATGCAAGAGTATAACCAGATATCAACCCAGATAAAGACTTCACAAAGTAAAATAAAGCCACAAAACTGATTACAGGGAACCAGAGATGTTAAGCTGTAAACGATGACAAAGTCAAAACAAAAGCAGAGAATAAAAGGGGGGAAGTTATACAACTCCCATATGAAGAGAAAGTCAAGGGAAGCTCAAGATGTAACAGACTTTTAAATTTAGGAGGACAAAGGTAAACTTCAAGGTAATCACAAAGAAAATTAATAAGTCTACTTACCAGACTAAAGAAAAAGGAAATCAAAAAGACTCAGTAAACACAAAAACAACAACAATAAATGATAGGAAAAGAAAATCCATATACGAAAAGAACTCAGCACAAAAAATTAAGAAGACTATAATACCAAACACAATAAAGATCATAGAAGAAAAAATAGGGTCAGTGCTAGAGGCCCTAATACATGGCATAAATAGGATACAAACCATAACTAACAATACACAAACACCAGAAGATAAGCTAGATAACTGGGATCTTCTGAAAATTAAATATTTATGATCATCAAAAGACATCACCAAAAGACTAAAAGAGAAACTACAGACTGGGAAAAAAAATTTGGCTGTGACAAATCTGACAAAGATCTAATCTCTAAAATCTACAGGAAAATCCAAAACCTCTAAAACAAAAAGACAAATAATCCAAATGAAATATGGGCAAAGGAAATGAATAGACACTTCACCAAAAAAGATATTCAGGCAACTTACAGACAAATGAGGAAATGCTCCCAATCACTAGCCATGACAGAAATGCAAATCAAAACCACAATGAGGTAGATACCACCTCACCCTGATGTTACTGGCATGAATTAAAAAAAAAAAAAAAAACACACACAGACAATAATAAACTTTGGAGAGGCTGTGGGGAGTTTGGGACTCTTATGCACTGCTGATGGGAATGCAAAATGGTGCAACCATTTTGGAAAATGGTATGACATTTCCTTAAAAAGCTAAAAATAGAAATACCATTTGATCCAGCAATCCCACTCCTAGGAATATATCCTAGAGAAATAAAAGCCATCACATAAATAGACATATCCACACCCATGTTCATTGCAGGATTATTCACAATAGGAAAAAGATGGGAACAACCTAAGTGCCCATCAACAGATGAATGGATAAACAAACTATGGTACATACACACAATGGAATACTATGCAACAATAAAGAACAATAATGAATCTGCGAAACATCTCACAACATGGATGAATCTGGAGGGCATTATGCTGGGTGAAATAAGTCAATTACAAAAGGACAAATATTTTATGAAATCACTATTATAAAAAATCATGAAAAGGTTTAAACACAAAAAGAAACAAGAGTGGGGAGGGGAAAACACTAAGTAGACATTAGATAAGTTGTAACTATGGTGAAGGGTAAGATAGTACACAATACTGGGAAAGCCAGCACAACTTGAACAAGGCAAGGTCATGGAAATTCCATAGACACATCCAAACTCCCTGAGGGACCAAATTACTGTGCTGAGGGCTAGGGACCATGATCTCAGGGAACATCTAGCTCAACTGGCATAACATAGCTTATAAAGATAATGCTCTATACCCTACTTTGGTGAGTAGCATTTGGGATCTTACAAACTTGTAAGGAGTCATTTAAGAGTTACTGGTCTCAACCCTTCTAGAGCAAGAAAGAATGAAGAAAAACAGACACAAGGGAAAAATTAGTCCAAAGGACCAATGGACCACAAGTACCACAGCCTCCACTATACTTAGTCCAGCACAACTAGATGGTACCCAGCTATCACCACCAACTGCTCTGACAGGGATCACAATAAAGGGTCCCAGACAGAGCTGGAGAAAAAATGTAGAACAAAATTTTAACTCACACACACACACACAAAAGACCAGACTTACTGGTCTGACAGAGACTGGAGAAACCCCTAGAGTATGGCCTTCAGACTCCCTTTTAATTCAGTACTGAAGTCACTTCTGAGGTTCACCCTTCAGTCAAACATTAGACAGGCTCATAAAACAAAATGAGGCTAAATGGGCACACCAGCCCAGGGCTAGGGATGAGAAGTCAGGAGGGGACAGGAAAGCTGGTAATGGGGAACCCAAGTTCGAGAAGGGGAGAGTGCTGACCCAATGTGAGGGTGGCAACAAATATCACAAAATAACATGTGTATTAATTGTTTAATGAGAAACTGATTTGCTCTGTAAACCCTCATCTAAAATACAATAAAAAATGAAAATTAAGAAGAACAAAGAAACAACACCACACATTAAAAAAAAAAAAAAAGTATTACAAAATGGCAGCAGTGAAGTCATACCTATCAATAATCACACTGGATATAAATGCATAAAATGCACCAGTCAAGAGGCAGATAGTGGTAAAATGAATTAAAAACAAAAAAAAAAATGATCCATCAATATCTTGCCTACAAGAGACACATCTTAGATATAAATAGGTTAACAATCAAAGGCTGGAAAAAATTTATCAACCAGTAACCAAAAGAAAGCAAGGGTGGCAATAATAATTTCTGATAAAAATAGGCTTTAAGTCAAAATACAGTGACAAAGCTCCAAAATAGAAAAAACAAACTCTAACAGAATTGAAAACAGAAGAGAAATAGTGTACAATAATAGGAGACTTTAACACACCACTTTTAGTGATGGACAGAACAACTAGAAAAACTCAAGAAAGATACAGAAGATCTAAATAACAAAATCAACAAACTCAACCTCGTAGATAAATACAGAACAAATCACCCAACACAGTACAGAGTACACATTCTTCTCCAACATACATGGACCATTTTCCAGAATAGAACATATTTTAGGCCACAAAGCAGCCCTCAATAAATTTAAAAACCTCAAAATAATACAGAGCATCTTCTCTGGCTATAATGATATGAAACTAGAAATCAACAACAGGAAAAAAATATTTGAAAATTGGATAACATCTTACTTAAAAACTATTGGGAAATAGAAGATATTAAAAATGAAATTAAAAAATTCTTAGAATCAAATGAATATGAAAGCAAAACATACCAAAACTTTTGGGACACAGCAAAAGCAGTGCATAGAGGAAATTTTATAGCAAAAATGGACTAAAACAAATAACCTGACAGCTTGAACAAATAGAAAAGGAACAGCAAGAGAAGACCACAGTTACCAAACAGGAAAAAAAAAAAATGGAAGGAAATAATAAAGATCAGAGCAGAAATAAATGCGACCGAAAACAGAAAAACAATTGAAAGAATCGACAAGACTACAAGTTGGTTCTTTGAGAGGATCAATAAAATTGACAAACCACTGTCCAAATTGTAAAAGGGAAAAAATGAGAAGATCCAAATAACCAAAATAAGAAATGAAATGGGTAACATTACAATAGGACCAACAGAGATAAAGAGGATCATGACACATTATGAAAAATTGTACTCCAACAAATTTGAAAACCTAGAAAAAAGGGAAGAATTTCTGGAAACACACTACCTACCTAAACTAACACAAATAATAATAAAAAAAAAAACTAACACAAACAGAGGTAGAAAATTTAAATATGCCAATAACAAAAGAAGAAATTGAAAAAGTCTTTAAAAAAAATTCCAATAGCAAAAAAGTTCCAGCCCAGATGGCTTTACTGGAGAATTCTACCAAACATTCAGAGAAGAGTTTACACCAATACTACTCAAACTATTCCAGAATGTAGAAAAGGAAGGAATATTCCCTAATTCATTCTATGAAGCCAGCATAAACCAGGCAAACACACCACAAAAAAAAGGAAACTACAGACCAATATCCCTCATGAATATAGATGCAAAAATTCTAGCCAACAGAATTTAACAGGGTATCAGAAAAATATTATATCATGATCTGTTAGGATTCATACCAGGGAAGCAAGGGTGGTACAACATTAGAAAATCAATCAATGTAATTTACCGCATAAATAGAACAAAGGAAAAGAATCACATGATCATCTCAACCAATGCAGAAAAGATATTTGATAAAGTCTAACGCCCTTTCCTATAAATACTGTCAGCAAAATAGGAATAGGAGGGAAATTCCTCAACATAATTAGGGTCATATGTGCAAAATCAACAGGAATTCAACTGTGTGGATCATAACAAATTATGGATAACATTGCGAAGAATGGGAATTCCAGAATAATAATTGCGCTCATGAGGAAACTGTACATAGAACAAGAGGCAGTCATTCGAACAGGACAAGGGGATACTGCATGGTTTAAGGAAAGGCGTGCGTCCGGGTTTATCTTTTCATCATACTTATTCAATCTCTATGCTGAGCAAATAATCCAAGAAGCTAGACTATATGAAGATAAAGCCGTACCAGGATTGAAGGAAGACTCATTAACAACCTGTGATATGCAGATGATACAGCCTTGCTTCTGAAAGCAAAGAAGACTTGAAGCCTTCACTATGGATTACTCCTCAACGTAAGAAAACAGAAATTATCACAACTGGACCAATAAGCAACAACATGATAAATGGAGAAAAGATTGAAGTTGTCAAGAGTTTCATTTTACTTGGATCCGCAATCAACACCCATGGAAACAGCAGTCAGGAAATCAAACTGCATATTGCATTAGCCAAACCTGCTTCAAAAGACCTCTTTAAAGTGTTAAAAAGCAAAGATGTCACTTTGAGGACTAAGGTGCACCTGACCCAAGTCATGGTATTTTCAATCACCTCACGTGCATGTGAAATCTGGATGATAAATAAGGAAGATAGAAGAAAAATTGATATCTTTGAATTATGGCAATTATGAAGAATATTGAATATACTACCATCCTGACCAGTGAGCAGCCATCAACACAGAGGCAAGACTCTTCACCATCAAAAAGATTGTGACTCGCTGAAGGCTTAGATGATGGTTAGCGTTTTTTAGCTATTAAGCATTTTTTCATTAAGATATGTACATTTTTTTAGACATAATGTGCACACTTTAATAGACTACCAAGCCAAAAACCAAACCCGTTGCAGATGAGTTGATTCTGTCTCAAAACGGCCCTATAGGACAGAGTAGAACTGCCCCAAAGCGTTTTCAAGGAGCGGCTGGTGGATTTGAACTGCTGATTTTTTGGTTAGCAGTTGAGCTGTTAACCACTATGGCACCAGGCCTCCTAATAGACTACAGTATAGAGTAAACATAGCTTTTTCATACACTGGGAAACAAAAAAATTCATGTAGTTTGCTTTATTGTGGTGCTCTGGAATCAAACCTGCAGTATCTCTGAGGTATGCCTGTGCATGATTTAGAGGACAAATTAAAGCACCAACCCAAGAAATCTGATCTTTTTGAGGACAAAATCAGAGCAACTGGAAAACAAACACTGACTGAAGACATCATGGAAGAATGCCTTCCTGCAATGAAGAAAGTCTTGAGTACCTAGACTACAGTGTCTTTATTAACACCGTGACTTCATGCCCCCAACCATTTTCATGAGACAAGACCTTCGGCCACAACGTTTTTTCTTCCTGAAATGCTCTTTTCTCTACTTAAGTAATTTCTGGTGAGCACTGAGATCTAATCTTAATCATTATTCCTTCAACTTCTCTGATCTCTTGATGTTAAAATTGCCCAATTATATTATTAGCAACGTGGAAGTTATCAAAAATGTAATTTTACATTTATTTATGATTACTTGATAACTCTCAGTCTGTCCCATAGCTTCAGGAAGTTAGGAATTGAATTTATTTTTATCTACATTTATTATTCCCAATATCTAGCAGGTACATCACAAATAATTTTTTGAATGAATGGATAAGTGAATGGAAAAAAAAAAAAAAGAATTTCAAAAACCCCCATCATCCCCCTGAAACTATTATCCTGAGATAATCTTTAAACCTCAAGTCAAAAATATCCCCTGAAGTCTTTTGAAAACCAAACAGTATTTCAGCTTAACTGGTAATGAATGCCTGCCCTGAGCACTGTGCTCTTTTAGGAATTATCTATATGGGATCAAACTGACAACAACAACTGGAAGGATTAGATAGGAGACTTAGGGGGTAGTGAGTTTATGTTAATAGGGGAGGAACAATTCAGAAAAGGACGGTGAGATGGTTGTATAACTTGAAGAATATAATCAATGTCACTGAATAGTTCATGTAGAAATTGTTGAATTGGTGTGTGTTCTGCTGTATATATTCTCAACAACTACAACAAAATAAATAAAATTAAAATCAATCAATAAATGCCCATCATACATATATGAATTTTATAAATAAGAACTGAAAACAACATGCAGAAATAAAAATAGCTACACTAAGTTCAGAGTATTACCAGTGATTGTTTCAGATCTTTTGAAGATTTTAAAATGGAAAAAATAAATTTTAAAATATAGAAAAAGAAAAGTGTCTTTTGACTGCCTTATATGTGCTAAGTACCGGGGAATAAAAAGCATTTACAATACAGAATTTTTGCCCTCTGGAGGGTAACAGCTGAGGTGGCTAAATAGGGATGTAAACATATGATAATACACAATGAAAACAGAATAAAAACTGCTCTTTTGTCTCATTCACAGGCACCATGCTCATCTTTTCTCTATGGTTTTATTTCCAACATATGTACTGCTAGAGACTTTACCAAAACACAATTATTCAGAATTAATGATAAGAAATTTGGCAGTGACAATTGTGACTCTCCTCTTGTGTGCCTTCTATCCTTCCTGGATAGGCTGTACTTACCACCTGAAAACCAACAAGCCAACCTGATGAACAGTGATTACACAAGCAGTGTGATTTCAGCAACACCAGAGAGTGCCCCTTACCCCTCACCCACAGACACACCCCTCATCCCAACCCAATCTCCACTGTAAATCTTGGTGTGCCCCAAGTTCCATCATTAGCAGTTTATCCCTTCCAATTAAGTTTTGGTCTCTAGTTAGGGTGGAAGAGATCATGTATAATCACTCACTTCACCGTATAAGTGAGATTCCAAACTTTTTTATTAAAAGTGGGGTTTTGATAGAATTGGAAATGGAGAACATGTGAATATTCAGAACTAGAGAAAAGGTGGAGACCCTGAGTGGTGCAAACGGTTAAGATCTTGATGACTAATGAAAAAGTTGGCAGTTGGAACCCAACCAGAGGTGCGTCAAATTGAAAGCCTTCCAGATCTGCTTCTGAGAAGTCCCAGCCTTGAAAACTCTATGGTGCGTAGTTCTACTCTGAAACATGTAGGGTCTCTATGAGTTGGAATCGACTTCACAGCAACTGGGTTGGTTTTTTGGCTTAAAGAAAAGGTCACAGAAAAGTACAGTTTGAAACACTGGAAAATCTTGTGTCTATTCACCATTTTGGAAACCCTGGTGCTGTAATGGTTAAGAGCTACAGCTGCTAACCAAAAGGTTGGGAGTTCATATCCGCCAGGTGCTCTTTGGAGACTCTATGAGGCAGTTCTACTCTGTCTTATAGGGTCGCTATGAGTTGGAATCGACTGGACGGCAGAGGGTTTTTTTTTTTAATCCACAATTTAGTTTAGAACTGATCTTACCAGTAATGATTCTATATACATTAAACCCTCTATAAAACTGTCTCTTTGAGTCACATGCATAAAAAAAGAATAAAAGTAATCACTTTGTCTGAAAGTTCCAACATCTCTGACATATTTGAGCTTGGTTATAATGACTCCTTTATTCATTCGGACTACTTTTTGTTGGCTTTTTGTGCCTTATAAATTTCGTTGAAAGCTATAATTGTTGTATATGACAGTCAGAACAGAGGAAAATACTTTTTATGCTTGGAGATGAGCACATTTCCTTCTTCTAGGACTTTAGTGTGGGAATTTGTGTTAATCAAGTCAGGAGGAGGGCAGGGTTTGAAGTTTGCTGCTGCTATGGTTAAAAAAAAAAAATTTCTTTTTTTTATGGTTACCTTCAGTTCACCGAAACCAAAAAACCATACCTGTTGCCATCAGGTTGATTCTGACTCATGGTGGCCCCATGTCTCCCAGAGGCTTCAAATTTCTCTGATGAAATCCTACGTTTAGGATATAGACTAATTTGACTTTTTTTTTTTTTTTTCTCATGTCTTCTCCCTACTTGGGTTGTTTTTTTCAT
Source organism: Loxodonta africana (assembly GCF_030014295.1). Classification (NCBI taxonomy): domain Eukaryota; kingdom Metazoa; phylum Chordata; class Mammalia; order Proboscidea; family Elephantidae; genus Loxodonta; species Loxodonta africana. Next base: position 117,533,286 of record NC_087345.1, on the reverse strand, counting down.
TGTGCTGTTCACCAGAAACAATATCTCTATAGCTTTCCAAGCTCTAATCCATTCTCAATTTTACTAAAAGTTTCTTTGTGTGTTCCTGGGTTAGTGTAGCAGGGGAGGGGCCGTTCTCTGATGGTCTGATCTCTCCAAACTTTTCATGTGATCTTTTCATTATCATGTGGACTCTAGACAACTGATAAACAGAATAGCAAATAATGCCACTAAGAAAGTGGAAAACAAAGTTGTAATCTTCAAATACATCTGATACTTTGATTTAACACAAGAATATTTCCAATGTGGCAAGCCTGTTGGAAGTTATTAGATGTGTACTACTCTGGGTCTGCAAGTGATTTTCTCCCAAGTCTTAAGGAAACATAAAATTTTTTTTTTAAATGAGGGTTTTTTTTACTCACACCAAAGCCACCTAAATATGTTTTCCCTTGTATTAGCCATTCTAAAAAAAACTTAGCACAGTATGTATATATTTACTGCTGGGGAGCATCTCGTCCCTCTCTCGCTGTCTCGCTCTTAACTTTTATTGTAGCAAATTAGTTACAAGGAATTACATTGGCGAAGGATGCCTTTTTAATTTCCCAAGCTTGACATGTCATCAGGATAAGCTAAATTATTATTATTATTAATTTGGAAATTAACTTTAACAGGAGTTATAGACATCAGAAGGCTAGGACTCTCCTGTGAATAGCTTTTTAACTTTTTTGGTAATATTTGTTTAAATTCTTCATACAGCCAATTGCAGAAAAGCTTCCTACTTTGCTTTTATCACTGGCTTTTACTTCAATAGCATTTATTTATAATGAAGCTCTGAGCTCTTTACAAAAAGGGAATAATATAGTAGCTGCAGCACTACTTGGCCCATTTCTATAATTTCTGTTCTGTATGAGTCGTCCCTGTATATAATCATTCTATAACTGAAAAAAAATTAAAAGAAAGTGCACTGACTAAGAACTTTTAAATAACCTACTCAGAGAGTTGTATGTGGAGCCACGAAAGTCTTGAGCAGTGTATTTAAATATTAGATACACCAGTCATGAATTTTAAAGTCACTTCCAAGAGTTCTTATGCTTTCTACATGGTTGAACAAACTGAAAAAAAAAAAAAAATTAAATTTGCAATCAATAAAATTAAACTCTTTGTTTCTATACATCCTAGGGCAGGAGATAATATGAAATCAAGCTAAGATTCAAGGTTACGTTGCTATATTATGTAACAGCATTAATTAACCCAACTCTAGACATAGTTGAAGTAAGTAAGTATGAAACATAATTGACAATATGTGTCTACTCTCTAGATATATATCACCCAATGTGACATTTACTTACCAAAATTTATCATACATTCAACTGTCTTTCTAATTCCCCTTTCTCATCCCTCTATTTTTTTTTTATCTTTCTTTGTCCTGCCCTAAGCAGCCATGGTGGTGCAGTGGTTAAGCGCTCTACTGCTAATCAAAAAGTCAGCAGTTCGAACCCACCAGGGTGAGAAAGATGCGGCAGTCTGCTTCCATAAAAGTTTACAGCCTTAGAAACACTACAAGGGCAGCTCTACTCTGTCCTATAGGGTTACTAGGAGAAGAATTGACTCCATTGCAATGTTTTTTTGTTTTTGTCCTTCCCTTCTTACCTCTTCTTGAATAATTAAACCCTGAAGCAATTAGGTGGGACCAAGCAAGTGCATATTATGTAAGGTGGGGGGCAGAGTAGTGTTTAAGGGGAATTTTAGTAGCCCTTGTTGTTCAGTCAAATTGGTTTCGACTCATAACAACCCTATGTACAACAGGAGGAAATGGTGTCCAGTCCTACACTGTTTTCCTACTGTGCCAATTTTTCCTACTGAGCTCATTGTTACAGCCAATGTGTCAGTTGATCTCATTGAGGATCTTCATCTTTTTTGCTGACCTTCCGCTTTACCAGGCATGATGTCCTTTTCCAGGGAGTGGTCCCTCCTGATGACATGTCCAAACTACAGGAGATAAAGTCTCACCATCCTCACTTATAAATTTTGACTGTACATTTTCCAAGACAGATTTGTTTGTTCTTCTGGCAGACTATGGTATATTCAATATTCTTCACCAACACCATAATTCCAAGGCATCAATTCTTTGCTCTTCCTTATTTGTTTTTCAGCTTTTGCATGCATCTGAGATGATTGAAAATATCATGGCTTGGGTCAGGCACACTTTAGTCCTCAAAGTGACACCTTTGCTTTTTAGCAATTTAAAAAGGTCTTTTGCAGCAGATTGCCCCAATGCAATACATCATTTTAGCCCTGGTAAATGAAAACAGACTGGAAGAAAGTTCTGGCAATCTACTTCTGAAAAAAATCAGCCAATGAAAACCCTATGGATCACAATGGTCCAATGATCTCATTGTGCATGGGGTCATCATGACTGACGGTGACTTGGTGACAGCAAACAACAATGACAGTGGAGTTTAAGAGCCCAAGTAACATGAGGGCCATGTCCATAAGAAGGACAGTCCCATAAAAGATGTCAGAACTCAAGCATAGGAAGGAGGACATCAACACATGGAACATCCAGTCACAGGTGTCATAACGTGAATAGGGTGGAAAAAACATTCCTGTGTGGGAGAGGGGTGGGGTCTGATGTAGGATGTTGGAGCCTGAATAAGGTGATAAGGGTATCTAAGCAGGAGAGCAGCGTAGCATATAGTGTGGGGTCCTGAGTGGAGTGAAGAGGGCATTTGCAAGGGAGAGAGGGTGACGTCAGCGATGGGAGATTGAGTGGCACCAGGGATGGGAGAGTTGTTATAAATAACATGATGCCTTAATTACTTTGGCTTTATAGGTCTTAGTAGCCAGTGGTGTACTTTTCTAACAACTTAATTCTTCTTTAAGATTGCTTGTTATTCTTGGTAAAGGTTAAAATAGCCTTGTCAATTTACACATTTCAAAAATTACTGAAATTTTGTTTGGGATTTCACTGAATATGAACTGACATCTTGACAATATTAAATCTTTCAATCATGGACATGACATAAGTATTTAATTTCTCTGAATAATGTTTTCTGGTTTGGAGTAGAGATCGCAAACACCTACCTGTATGAAATTTATTCCGAAGATTTCAATGGTTTTGGAAGCTACATTAAATGGTATGCTTCGCTAATATCACTTACTAATAACTATTATAATTGCTAGTGATGTATATGGAAAAATACATGTAATTTTGCATATTGCCCTTGTATCTCCTGAACTTCCTAAATTCACTTAATAATTTTGATAATTTATTTGTAGAAACTTTTGGATTTTCTAGGTACACCACGTAGTACTGACAGACCCCCCCCCTTTTTTATTCTTACAGATTTTTAATGGCCTAATAATGTGTTCAGAGCACTGATGGCACAGTGGTTAAGAGCTATGGCTGCTAACCAAATGGTCAGCAGTTTCAATCCACCAGCTGCTCCTTGGAAACCTTATGGGCACAGTTCTACTCTGTCCTATAGGGTCACTAAGAGTCGAAATCAACTTGATGGCAATGGGTTTGTTGTTTTGTTTTGTTTTTAAATATGTGTTCTATGCTTCTGTTCTACCTTCTAGTTCATTGCATAACGCCTGGGGTCTTAAAAGCTTGCAAATGGTCTTTCTAGATACAACAACTGGTCTTTATTCACCTGGAACAACAGAGAAAGAAGGAGAGTCCTGAATAGGAGGAAGAAATCGAAAGTGTGGCAAATTGCCTCCATGAACAACTGTCTCCTTTGCCATGAGGTCAGAAGAACTGGAGGTTCATTAGTGAACATTTCAATCAAAGATTCTATAGAGGAATCCTAATCAAATGAAGAAAAATGCAGAACAGAATTTCAAATTCTCGTGGAATCCATACTTTCTGGAGCCATGGAGGCTGAATGAATACCTGAAACCATTTCCCTGGGATAATCTTTAAACCTTAAACAACAATGACAAAAATCTCCTGAAGTTTTCTTAAAGCCAAACAATAATTTAGCTTAACTAATAATGAATGTCTGCCTGGAGCATTGTGCTCTTTTAAGATCCATCTATATGGGATCAAACTGACAAAAGCTACTCGAAAGATTAGATAGGAAACTTGGAGGGCAATAAGTTTACATTAACAGGGGAGGAACAACTCGGAAAAGGAGGGTGAGAATGATTGCACAACTCGAAGTATGTAAACAATGTCACTGAATTGTTCACGTAGAAATTGTCGAATTGGTGTCTGTTCTACTGTGGAGATTCTCAATACCAAGAACAAAAATAAAATAAATTATAAAAAGAAAAATGATCAATGCTTTTTCTTCCCCTATTTCCCAGGCTAGGACATCTACAATAATTTTGAACAGAAATGGTGATGGCAGTCATTATCTTTCCTCTACCAACATCAGGAGGAAAAAAATGCTAATATTTTCCATTAAACTATGATGGTTGCTGCAGGTTTGTTTGTTTTTAATTATAATTTTAAAGTTAGAATCTTATCACATGGAATTATTTGTAATTTTTTTCTAAGTATAAATAAAGTTTCACTTTTTAACCTTATTTTGCAGCCACAGTTTTGCATGTTTTCTTAAAAAAAAGCCCTCCCCTCAAATGTTATAGGCTTCAGACCCCCACAAAACCTAGCCCAGCCCCTGCTGGTGCAGGCACTCAGCTCTGTATCAGGTATCCAGGCCCTGGCCGTCTTCTTGCTCAGCTGTACTTCTTATGCTGTCTTTCAGCCCTATGCTTGTTGCCTCTTGGTTGCATTTTGGCTGCTGCTCCTCAAAATCTAATATTCACAGTCCAGGAAAGAAGAAGAAAAATTGACAAAATATCTTCTCAAAAGGCTTTGTCTTTTTTATTTAGGAAGGAAATATCGTTCCAAATAGCAGGTTTCTGCCAATGTTTCATTGGCCAAAACTCTAACAGTTGTAGGGGGAGTCAGCATTATTAAAGGAGGCATTCTTATGTTTACTTGATTATTTCCTCAGTCAAGAATGGTGCTTTTTTTCTTTCTTTCCATTTTCTGTAGTCATGCCCCTCAAGACCTGAATTAGACGCTTATGCAAAAAAAAAAACTCTGATTACTTCGTGACCCATCACATATGCATAGTTTTTTTAAGTAACCTTGTACTTTTACTTGTTGTTCCGTAATTATTTTTCTGTGTATATTTATTCTTCCTAATAAAACGACACCAACTTGAGCTCTATAGACTACAACGTATTTAGTTACCAGCCGCCTCACGTACTCTCATTTACACACACACCCTCTAGAACTAAGTAGAGAAATGAGAAAACAATTGTTTAATAAACTCCTCTTGGAGATTCTCAACAACTCTCATTAGGGAATCAGTTTCTTTCCCTTCTGCAAAGTGCATTATCTTACTTCTTCTATTATTATTTTGTTGTTTTTACTGATGTGTTATCATTTATAAAATATTATTTCCAATCATGTTTTGACACACATGATGAAAGGAAAATCAAAGAGTAAATGAGGAACTAAAATAAAATACAAAAGTATCATTCTCTGCCCCTCCTCATGAACAGTCCAGTGCTCCAGAGGAAACTACCTTTAAACAGCTGTTTGTAGTAATATCCATAATGCTAAATAATATTTTATACCATTATATCTTAAGCTATCAAGTCTAAAATACATTTTAACAACACGCCATAAAATATAAAAAATGGTTATTTCCTCTCTTTTACATTTATTTTTCTAATTTCTGAACTAGTTTTAAAATTCCTGTAAATATTGGTTTCCTTTAGAATTATAAATGATATATAGAACTGCTATTTTTAATTCCATTAACTTTAGGCTCCCACAATATTAAGTAAGAAAATTAGTGACCCAACTCTTCCTACTACTTGTTTTTCCATTTTTTTCCCTCACATCTGTATACTATGCCATTGCCTTTGCCCTGTTATGAGGGGTAAAACAGCTCAGAATAAGAACTGACCTCCCCAGACCTCATATATTCCAACAACAGAGGTCATGAAGGATCCCCAAGCACTTCAAGGCCCCCTTTTGCTGGCTGGCTTTTCTCACCAATAAGTGCCAAGGGAGAATTCTACATTCTCAGAGTAAAATGTCCTCTCCTCCATGAGGGATAAGAGTGATCCCAAGACACTGGGTCTAAAACCATGTTCCTCTGGGCCTACTACACTCCATACGGGGAGTTCAAGTGGCAGAATTGTGCACAGAGTAAAACTCAGCTTCTTCTGATCACCTTAAGCCCATCAATGAGAGCTGAGAAGGAGCCACAGGTGTTCAAGTAAAATTCAGTTTCTCCAGTTTGCCTCCATGACAAGGGGTTGCGAGGGAGCCCCAGTCACTATCCCTTCTAATTTTAACACTTATAGTCCCACCATACTATCTGCCTTGAATCTATCAGAACTATTCTCATTATGTCCTTAGCATCTGTTTATGTCAGTCACCTAAAAAGCCCCAGAATTTCAGGTTATCCTTTATCTCCTCCTCTAGTTTCTGTAAGTCTAATTTCCTTATACTTCATATTTCCTATTCCTGAAATCCATTCACTTTGTTCTCCGGAACTCAGTCGCTCATCACCAAAACACATCTTCAAATTCAAAAAATGGGTATTCTATTTACTATGGCATCCCAATCAAAATCTGGATTTCTCCTAAGGAAACTGCTTCCTCTGGTGTCTTCTCCTGTGGTGACTGTTTATTTTCCTCACAATTCTCATGCCCTTGGACCTGAATATAGATAAATACCTTGTGCCTCACTTTAGCTTCTAGACCTTTCTCCTCACTTCTCAAAAGAAAAAAAAAGAAGAAGCTCCAATTTCATGTTACCAGGCTGTTTCTAACACTCACTACACTTCATCCTTTCAATCATACTTATCTATAAGTTACACATCCTTGTTTCCAAAGATTTTAGCTCCTGTCTCGTATTTCAACACTACTCCTGTCTAAATCTTGGTTATGTTAATACAACCAGAGATGAAGCTCTAACTATATGCCTTCCATCCAGGCTGCCTAAGTAAATTTGTTGGGCCCAGAGCATTCTCTGATAAGGAGGCTGGGAATTGGGTTGCCTTTTCTCTTCCAGTTCCTTCTCCTTATCAGAGAAGTCTTCCCCCTGTCCTGGGTAACCTTCTCTGTCTCTTGCACATATGCAGGCACCATACGACACCTGGCCAACCATACTTCTATCTGTTCCCATTGGGGAGGGAACAGGGTCTCTCATACTACAACACAAGGTGGAGGGGGCAGCACAAGAAGCAGAGCACTGCAGATTGTTTAAGAGCCAGCCTCGAGGGGTGGACTGAAGGGTAAACAGGCTTTATGAAGTCAAATATGAGTGCCCTCATGTGGTCCACCAGTTCACTACAGTTTGTATTCTTATGTAATCCCCTGGCATGGAGCCAGTATTGGCCACCACCACTGTAAAACCTCTGCCCATCCTCTGTAGGGTGTTCTGGTCCTGCTGCCACCCAGGACTTGGCCATGTCTGTAAGTCTCCCTAATAAAACTCTTTCACCACCACACTGGAGTTGCCTGCCTCTTTGATCTCTCAGTGCCCTTCATATTTGGAGGCAAGTTTCATGTTACTGGCCCATGCCTGGATGAACTCCATGAGTCCAAAGCTTAACTCTTAATTTGTCCTTCAAAACCTGTTCTACTCAGTCTTTCTCGTCTCTTTCTTCTTATACAGTACAATCAATCTGTCAGGAATTCTTGTTGGTCTGCAAAACAACTGTCAATAGCTACCAACTCATACTCTCTGAACCTATAACTCAGAGACTTCACAGAATCTGCAACTCAAAGGCTCCCACCAACATTCTAGGCTCCTTCTAAGTGTATTTTGAATCAGAGCTTCCTCCATTTTGTTTACCCCTGAAGACACCCTCATTTCTTTATATCATGCATAAATAAGCCATAGTATATTGACACCCACTTCTCTTGCCCTCCTTCCTGCATTCTCCTCACCTTTAGGGATTCATATCATTTTCATATATTGACTATCATTCCAAAGGGTTTGGAGAATAAGGAGGGACAATAAGGAAGAGACAAACATGTCTGTTCATTCTACCCTTTTGAACCGGAAGCCCCATAAAATCGGTAATGCCTCCTCCACTTCTAAAATCTTTTCATTCTTTGACTATATGCATGAATTACAAAATAATAATATGAGCAGATCTGTGTATTATGAATTTTATTAAATTCAATTTCTTAACAGAAGTTATTTTTTTAAAAAACTTTATTCTCTAATAAGATTTATAGAAAATTAGTGTTTGTGTTCCAGTTTAGGACACCATAAGTGACATAAACATTAGTCTAAGGAGGCCTCATGAATCTGGGAAAGGTTATCTTTGAAAATATCTGACACTATGTACAAACAGCCTTTAAATACTAATGTTTTTCTAATATTATCCTTTCACTTTTTGTCTCAGATGTTTGTTTTTAAGGGAGAGTTTAGTCACTTCGGTTGGAATAAATGAAAAAAAAATCCAAACGATATAAGCTACATGATTTTTAATAGTCTGATTAAATGTGTCAGTACTCTGAACAAAATGAACAAATATGTGATATGAGTGATAATGTGGAGAAAGAGCTGAAAGCAACAGGTAACATTAATAACTAATCTATTTTTAAAAACTCATGCCTGAATTGACGAGGACAACTTATAGAATGATTTCTAAACAGAATGAGATCTAGGCTTCTTTTACATAGAAATGATTCATTTGAATAAAATATTTAAATTTCCTCATAAGTAGAATGAGAATTTCAGTCTCTAAATAACCCCTGTATCAAAGCAGACATTCAGTGGAATTAAATAGATTTTCATAACAGGAAATTTTTAGAACCATTTTGAAAAAGAGATGTGGGAAATATACCCTTACGCATGAGTTAAGAAAGATATTGCTTTTTTAAGATAAAAATCAAGTTGGCTCTAATATCCTGTTTTACTGTAGGGTCGCTATGAGTCGGAATCAACTGGACGGCACAGGATCAGGGTGGGTTGTTACAAATGTCCTCCAAAGAAAATCGAAGTACCATCGATTCCTCAGAAATACCATGAGTAAAACGTTTCCTTTTTGAGGTTCTTAAAGACAAGAAAATGTCACTCTACAGTACTACTGATTTTAAAAACAACTAACTTGTACAGCGTGTTCCCCAAATCACTCTAGAAACATGATACCATAGGGAATTAGAGTTTAGTTTTCATTTCATCATCATTCACATGTTTGGAATTTTGGGATGTATCTTTGCACTCATTGTCCTTCCCTGTAACTTTTGTCTCTACAATCATGATATCTGAAGAGATATTTTCACCAGGTAGACGGCGCTTCCTCAAAATAAATAGAATTATGAAGGCTGGAATATAGCTTGAGCCTCTTAGTGCTGCTGGCAATCCAAAGTAAACGTATCTATAAAAAAAAAAAAAAAAAACTAGAACATATTAAATCTGATATAAACAGTGTGATGAGTACAAACTAACTTTGCATCTCCTTAAATACTGATAGTTTATTCCCATAAGGACAAGAGCAGTTAACTGTTTTGCAGGTTGATCTTATATAAGTAATTATGCTGCATTCTCTTATTAATGCTAATTTTGCTAAAGATTTTTGGAATTTTCATCTGGAAAATCCAAATTTATTTTCTTCTTTTCTAATCTTTTATTGCTATTTTTATTTTATTCTTTTTTCATTGAATAGGACCTCTAATTTAAATTTAATATTGACAGCACTAGGTATTGACAGTGACAACAGTTTTTTACTCCAGTATTTAATAAGAACGCTTTCAAAGACTCACCATTAATTACAATATAGATGGCCTTTAACAGGCTAAGGAAGTTCCTCCCTTCTATTCAGAGTTTGCTCAAAGTTTTAATTATGAATGTTGAAATATCATCAAATCATTTTTCTGCACCTATGATTTTCCCCTTTATTGTGTTAATAGGATAAAAAAAATTACATTAATTGATTTTTTCTGATGTTGAACCATCCTTGTATGCCTGAAATAAACCCCATTAGTCATTTTTGTGAAGTGCTATCGAGTCGATTCTGACTCATAGCAACCCCATGTGACAGAGTAGAACTGCCCCATGGGTTTTCTAGGTTGTAATCTTATGGGAGCAAATCACCAGTCTTTCTCCTAGAGAGCCGCTGGGTGGGTTCGAACTGCCAACCTTTTGATTAGCAGCAGAGTGCTTAACCATTGTACTCTAGTGCTCCTTTTTATACATGACTAGCTTCAATATGCTAGTTTTTATTTAGGATTTTTGCATATGTATATACAACTAAGACCAGCTTGTAATTTTTTTTCTTGTGCTGACCTTGTCCAGTTTGAATACCAACATTGTGCCAGCTTTGTAAAATGAATTGGGAATTTTTTCTTCCTTTTTTATTTCCTACATTAACTTGTATAATAGAGGTATCATCAATACCTTAAAGGTTTGATCAAACTTGCCTTAAAATTATCTGGACCTGGAATCTTTGAGAGATGGGAATTTTTAACTGGACACATTTTTTTAAATGACTAGGAGAATATCCATGTTTTCTATTAACTCATAGTAAAATTTAGTAATATATATATATGTCTAGAAAGCTTGTTATATTCAAAATCCATAAGCATCTGTACTTATCTTCCCTTTTTTTTTTTTTATTCCTAATAGTGTTTATTTTTGGCTCTTCTTGTTCTTTCTTGATTTTTCTTTCTAGATTGTTATTGCTGTTATATTTTAATCTTTTCAAACACGCAGCTTTTTTTATTTTGTTGGTTACTTCTATGATGTGTAGAATTACTAATTTTCTTTTTTGTAATTATTTTTGTCTTTCTACCTTTAAGATTTGCTTTCATTATAAAACATTTCATGAATATAGAAAAAAATACACATTTCAGACCCCTATATACTGCCTTTATGATCCTATGTCCTTCTCTACCTTCCTAAATGTAAAACTATGTTGGATCTTTTGGTTTTTTGTGTTCATAGTTTATTTTTGTAGTTTTACCAAGTAAGTATGTATACATTTGGAATATATACTATTATTTTGTATATTTTAAGTATTAAATAATGTATGTTTTAATCTGAAACTTTCTGTATTAGCTCGACATTTCTAAACTATGGCAATAAATGTACTTCATTGGTTTTGAACTGTTATATCACATTCCAGTGTGTGAACATACCGCCAGTTTCCTGCTGATGGACATTTACAGTGTTCAGTTTTTTTCTAACTCAAACCATACTTCGATAAACATCCTTGTACATGCTTCCTTGTGCATATGAGCAAGAGTTTCTCTTAAACATGTGTAAGGGTCTTAGGATCTGCAACTTTGTAGATAGTGGCCAAAAGTTCACTTTAAGCAGGTTACCAGTTTTTCTCACCATCAACAGTGTACCAGAGTTCCTAATGCCCACAATGCGTTCTAGCATTTCACATTAAAAAAAAAAAAAAATCTTATGTGTAATTAAAATTTCTCGCTTCTCGATTTACAGTTTGTGTTTTTGTTTCAATCCAAACTCGAAGCCATAAAGGTCAGATAACTATTAGGATCTGTTGTTCTTGATGAGCTATACACTACTGTTCTGTTATTTCTTTGTAGGCAATCTGGTTATTTCTCTGGGTAATTTTCATGGTTCTTTTTTTTCCTTTACCTTGAGGTTTTTCAATTTTATTCTTTGTATCTATTTATACTTCTTCTGCTAGACACTTGAAGTGGACATTTGGTCTGAAAATTCATGTTTCTCGTCAATCATATGAAATTTTATGTTATTATTTCTTGAATTTATCTCTGCCATACATTTCATTCTCTGTTTCTGGAAATCCTCTTAGATAAACGTTTTAATTGTTAATTAGCCTTTCTTACTTCTTAGGTGGTCATTCTTTTTTAATCTCTTCAAATCATTGTTTTGCACTGTAAATAAATTCTTTACTGTTCCTTGACAGTTCATTAATTCTCATTTTAAATATTTTTTGAACTTGGAATGTGTTGTATATTTAGGATTCTATTTATTATTTCAATCTATACATTTAATGTCTAATATTTCCAATACCCACCAATAGTTCTTTTTAATATTCATGTTTCATTTCTGCTAGATTTTTATTTTTAATGGATACTATTCCATCCATTTAATATTTCTGATGTTTATACTATATATATTTCATAAAATATTATAAATATATAATATAAATATGCTTATTTTATAGCATGAAATAATCTTATACTATTAGTAATTTTATACTATTGAGCTGGCTAAGTATACTTATTTTAAAGACTTACATTCAATTAAATTTTATCATGTTTCAATTGGTAATTATGTGCTATCTTTTTTGCCATTGGATTTGTTCATATGTTTTTAAGTTTTAGTTTGCAATCTCCTTTTGTGTTTTTGGTTGTTTATTTTGTTTTGTTTTTCTCTCTCTGTTCCTTTGTAGTATTCTTCTAAATCTAGTAATTTTTCATTTTCCTACCCAATGTGCCAGGTCCTCAGACCAGAAAAAAAAAAAAAAAAATTTTTTTTTTTTTCCAGAACCTAGTTTTTATAAGGGTGATTTTTCCATAGTAATAATGGGGAAAGCCACAGAGGGAGCTAGCTGATGGCTTAGCCTAGTTTTTGTATATATGTCTTATTTCCATTTTTTTTTTTTTTTTATCTGGGAGGAAATGTGGACCTCATTTCTTGACTCACTGCATCCACGAAACTGTGGCAAGCTAATCTGTTGTCTTGCCAGCAGGGCAAAATCTCAAGCCTTCACAGTTCTTGACAGTCCTTTTATTGATTAAGATGAAGAACTTAGAATGCAATTTTTTTTAATTGTTTTAAAATGAAAAAGTTTTCTTACTGACCGGTCAGAAGTCAAACGACATTTTAAAAAATTCAGATATTCATATGAAAATAGATCAAAACAAAAGAGCTTCATTCAAAAACAGATTAATATTAACAATAGAGTTTTGTTCAAAAAGAGATCAACATTAACAAAAAAATGAGCCATTAGAAGAGTATTGTTTCAGCCAAGATGTAAAGAAGGAGAATAAATATCATTTTAGAGCCCCGGGGAGAGGCAATGGGTATGATTGAGAGACAGTGAAGATTCAGGCTAGTAAGATGCTAAAATGATGTCGGAGGAAATGGAGATACTTTAGAGAGTCATATAATTTTGATGAGTAACAAGTATAAACATTATCTTCAATAATGTATGTATTACTGACAATTTAACAAACAACATTTTGAAAGGTTAGCAGTTCGAATCCGCTCCTTGAAAACTCTGTGGGGCAGTTCTACCCTGTCCTATAGGGTCGCTATGAGTCAGAATCGACTCGACAGCACTGGGTTGGTTCTGGGTGGGTTAGGGAAGTCATCCACTAATACATAAATAAGAAATGGAGAGATAAGCATCAGTATCCTGAAAATAAAGTATTCTAGTCATTTGGCAAAGGCAATGTTTGATATGAATAGTACCATTTTATACAGAATCTATGAGTCGAATTGACTCGACGGCAGTGGGTTCTATTGCTTAGAAAGAAGTTCTAAAAAAATAACTATCTGTACCTGAAATTGGTGGTGTCATACATCCGGCATGCCCCTGGCTGACCACATTTCAAAGTTCCCCAATGTAAACATGTGGAGTCCACTAAAGCTCCAAAATATATAGGAGCAGGAATTCCAGCTGCAATTAAAAGAGAGAAAGAAAAATCCATCGACAACATAACAATTAAGACCTATTATTTTTCTTGCAAATATTTCAATTTCCTCTATTTTTAGAACAAATAAAGTTTAGTAAAATATAAAGCTAATGCTTTAAATTTTATTTTTAGAAATTAGAAGTTACTTTTACTGTAAAAGTCTGGATTTTAAAGAATAGGTAATCTGATGAATAAATACAACCTAAAAATTATTGCTAGTGAAAAACATTCAATTAAAGTTTCTACACTTTATATTTTTTCTTCAATGATTTGGGCCAATCATGTGAATATATTATTTTAACAAAATATTTCCTGTTCATTTGCTTTTCAAATCTTCCAATGATTGAAAAGTGGAATTAAGGGCAGATAGACCTTTTCAGAGCCCTGGTGGTGCAGTGGTTAAGAGCTCAGCTGCTAACTAAAAGGTCGGCAGTTCAAATTCGAATCCACCAGTTGCTACCTGGAAACCCTATGAGGCAGTTCTACTGTGTCCTACAGGGTCGCTATGAATTGGAGTCTACTTGACGCAAAGGGTTTTGGTTAGGACCTTATCAAGAAAAAAGAGAAAATTCTCCATCTCTTCTTATATTCCTTCTCACACTAATTGCAAAGTGTTGTTTACAAGCAAAAGGTAAAATACTTGCTAAGCTGTGATCCTGAGAGAGTGATTTCATTACAAAGTATTTAATAATGGTCTGTTATGATGGTAGGAAAAATATTTTTACCAAGTACTCTTGTACAAAATGTATGTATTCCCACACCAAGAGCCTTCTCTTCAGACTTGATACACCTGAAAAATAAATTCACAAATAAAATAAAAATAGAGATTTTAAAAGCTACCATAGTTTGTTAAAAGGATTTTTGTGTACGAATAACACACACTGAAAGTTAGAAAATTTTACTCAAATGGTCAGGTCTTGGTTATTCAAGGACTGACTATCCAGTTTGCAGTCTACTCAGAAGCCCTGTTACTGACCCTTGACCTTTACCCAACGTCAATTTTGCTTGTTCATTTTCTATCAAAAAGGTAGTGAAGAAAAAAATAATTCATATCAGTCAATTTCCATTCTTGTATCCTCCTGTTGGAGCCCTGGTAGCACAGCGGTTAAGAGCTCAGCTGCTAACCAAAAAAGTCGGCATTTTAAATCCATCAGCCACTCCTTGGAGCCCTGGTGGCGTAATGGGTAGTGGTTAAGAGTTCAGCTGTTAGCCAAAGAGTTGGGAGTTCGAATCCACCAGCCGCTCCTTGGAAACCCTATGGGGCAGTTCTACTCCATCCTATAGGGTCACTATAAGTTGGAAGTCGGAATCTACTTGATGGCAACAGGTTTGGGTTTTGGGTTTTTTTTTTTTTTTTTTTTGTATCCTCCTATTGGCATTAGTAGTTCTTGCTTCTAATGGTTAAACCTTTAGCCTAAAGCAAGAGCAATGCAGCCCTATCTGTATTCAAATTATTTATATTAACAGCATACAAAAGATATGTAAGAATTTGTGTAAGTAAACATAAGGAGGAAATAAGGCAAAAGTAAAACTTTTAAAAGAAAAGTGATGAAAAAGTCCCAAACAAACACATTTTAAATGATCTGGCACAATTTTAAGAGTTGCAAAGACGTTCTTTCCTTCTATCCAAAAATCCCCCTACTTTCTCGCTGTTGCCTATAATTCCCAGGAGTAGAAATGAAAACCTTTATTTCCCAATGGCACTTTTTGGTGTCTCGTGCACTTCAGGGTCTGCACAGCTACCTGCTAGAAGAATACACTTCCTGAACTCCACTGTGCCCCTCCCTCTTTCCTGATTAACTCAAGGTTGAGAAAATAAAAGCAGCTCTTCTTGCAAAAGGGTAAAATATATTTTTAGCAAATACATCATATATTGGCATTTTCTCAGTACAATATTTTATTACAATCTCTTAAAGTAAGTGAGACACAGCTGTTCTAGACACTATCTGACACATGTTGTTGTTGTTAGGTGCCATTGAGTCAGCTCTGACTCACTGTGACCCTATGTACAACAAAATGAAGCACTGTCCGGTCCTGCGCCATCCTCACAATTGTTGCAATGCTCGAGCTCATTGTTGTAGCCACTGCATCAATCCATCTTGTTGAGGTTCTTCCTCTTTTTCTCTGACTCTTTTTTTCTTTACCAAGCATGATATCCCTCTCCAGGGACTGATTCCTCCTGATAACAGGTCCAAAGTATGTGAGACACAGTCTCGCCATCCTTGCTTCTAAGGAGCATTCTGGTTCTACCTCTTCCAATACAAATTTGTTTGGTCTTTTGGCAGTCCATGGTATATTCAATATTCTTCTCCAACACCACAATTCAAAGGCATCAATCCTTCTTCAGTCTTCCTTATTCATTGTCCAGCTTTTACATGCATATGAGACGACTGAAAACACCACAGCTTGAGTCAGACGCACTTTAGACCTTAAGGTGACATCTTACCTTTTTAACACTTTAAAGAGATCTCTTGTAACTGATTTGCCCAATTCAACATGTCTTTTGATTTCTTGACTGCTGCTTTCATGGGTGTTGATTGTGGATCCAAGTAAAATGAAATCCTTGACAACCTCAATCTTTTCTCCTTTTATTATGATGTTGCTTATGGGTCTAGTTGTGAGGATTTTTGTTTTCTTTATGTTGAGGTATAATCCATACTGAAGACTGTAGTCTTTGATCTTCATCAGTAAGTGCTTCAAGTCTTCTTCACTTTCAGCAAGCAAGGTTGTGTTATCTGCATAAAGCAAGCTGTTAATGAGACTTCCTCCAATCCCCTTCTTCTTCATATAGTACATCTTCTCGGATTATTTGCTCAGCATACAGATTGAATAGATATGGTAAAACGATACAACCCTGACACACCACCTTTCCTGACTTTAAACCATGCAGTATCCCCTGTTCTGTTCGAACTACTCCCTTTTGATCCATGTACACATTCCTCATGAGCACGATTAAGTGTTCCAGAATTCCCATTCTTGACAATGTTAGCCATAATCTGTTATGATCCACACAGTCGAATACCCTAGCATAGTCAATGAAACACAGGTAAACATCTTCCTGGTTTTCTCTGCTTTCAGCCAGGATCCATCTGACATCAGCAATGATATCCCTGGTTCCACACCCTCTTCTAAACCTGGCTTGAATTTCTGGTACTTCCCTGTCAATATACTGCTGCAGCTGCTTTTGAATGATATTCAGCAAAATTTTGCTTGCATGTGATATTAATGATATTGTTCGATAATTTCCACATTCTGTTGGATAACCTTTCTTGGGAATAGGCATAAATATGGATCTCTTCTAGTTGGTTGGCCAGGTAGCTGGCATAGATGAGTGAGCACTTCCAGCACTGCATTCATTTGTTGAAATGTCACAATTGGTATTCCATCAATTCCCAGAGTCTTCTTTTTCACCAATGCCTTCAGTGCAGCTTGGACTTCTTCGTTCAGCACCTTTGGTTCCTGATCATATGTTACCTCCTGAAATGGCTGAACGTCGACCAATTCTTTTTGGTATAGTGACTCTGTGTGTTCCTTCCATCTTCTTTTGATGCTTCCTGCATCATTTAATATTTCCTCTGTAGAATCCTTCAGCATTGCAACTCAAGACTTGATTTTTTTTTTCTTCAGTTTTTTCAGCTTCAGAAATGCTGAGAGTGTTTCCCCCACGTGTCTGTCAGTTTATCATACTGTGAGGGCTTGTGTGTTGCTGTGATGCTGGAAGCTGTGCCACCAGTATTCAAAAACCAGCAGAGTCACCCATGGTGGACAGGTTTCAGCTGAGCTTCCAGAGTAAGACAGACTAGGAAGAAGGACCCAGCAGTCTACTTCTGAAAGGAATTATCCAGTGAAAACCTCATGAATAGCAACAGAACATTGTCTGATATAATGCCGGAAGATGAGCCCCTAAGGTTGAAAGGCACTCAAAATGCGACTGGGGAAGAGCTGCCTCCTCAAAGTAGAGTCAACTTTAATGATGTGGGTGGATGCAAGCTTTTGGGACCTTCATTTGCTGATGTGGCGCAACTTAAAATGGAAAGAAACAGGTGCAAACATCCATTAATAATCAGAATGTGGAAGGTATGAAGTATGAAACTAGGAAAATTGGAAATCGTCAAAAATGAAATGGAATGCATAAACATTGATATCCTAGGCATTAGTGAGCTGAAATGGACTGATATTGGCCATTTTGAATCAGATCATCAGATGGTTTATTATCCTGGGAAAGACAATTTGAACAAAAATGGTGTTGCATTCATCGTCAAAAAGAATATTTCAACATCTATCCTGAAGTACAACACTGTCAGTGATAGGATGATATCCATATGCTTACAAAGAGGACCAGTTAATACAACTATTATTCAAATTTATGCACCAATAACTAAGGCCAAAGATGAAGAAACTGAAGGTTTTTACCAACTTCTGCAGTCTGAAATTGATCAAACAGGCAACCAGGATTCACTGATAATTACTGGTGATTGGAATGAGAAAGTTGGAAACAAAGAAGGATCAGTAGTTGGAAAATACGGCCTTGGTGATAGAAATGATGCTGGAGACTGCATGATTGAATTTTGCAAAACGAATAAGTTATTCATTGCAAATAACTTTTTTCACCAACATAAAAGGTGATTACACACATGAACCTTACCAGATGAAATACACAGGAATCAAATTGACTACACCTGTGGAGAGAAATGTTGGAAAAGCTCAATATCATCAGTTAGAACAAGGCCGGGAGTGACTGTAGATCAGAACATCAATTACCCACGTACAAGTTCAAGTTGAAACTGAAGAAAATTAGAGCAAGGTACTGAGAGCCAAAATATGACCTTGAGTATACTCCACCTGAATTTAGATGCCATCTTAAGAATATATTTGATATGTTGGACACTAATGACCAAAGACCAGACAAGTTGTGGAATAACATGAAAGGCATCATATATGAAGGAAGCAAAAGGTCATTAAAAAGACAGGAAAGAAAGAGAAGACCTAAATGGATGTCAGAAGAGATTCTGAAACTTGTTCTTGAATGTCAAGTACCTAAAGAAAACGGAAAAAATGGTGAAGCAAAGAGCTGCACAGGAGATTTCAAAGGGCATCTCAAGAAGACAAAGTAAGTATTATGATGACATATGCAAAGACCTGGAGATCTGACACATAGCGTCTTTAAAACAACATCAACAATTTTATCCAGAAGGCATTTGATTTAACGTTTTGAGATTTTTCTCAAATGAGTCTGTAGAATCCATACAAACTCAATCAAAATTCACATGTAAGCATAAAGATCCATGAATAGCTCAATCAATTTGGAAAGAAAAGAGTAAAGGAAGAGTTAAGGTGACAAGAGTGTGTGGGAGAGGAAGACTTACCATAAGGGATACTAACATATGTCATGCCAGAGCAATACAGTCAATATGGCACTAGCATGAAAACCGACAAATCTGTGGATCAGAGTGTAAGTGCAAAATAGACACATGTGTATAGAGAGACTTGAGATATGAAAAAGGGGACACCACAAATCAATGGTCAAAGAACCTATTATTAAGGTCATAATGTTGGGAAAACTCGCTTATTTTGTAGAGAAAAAAATAACACTGGATATCAACCTATCTTGCACTATACATAAGGATGGACTTGAGATGAATTTCTTCACGTAAAAGGTAAAGCTGTAAAGCCAGTAGAATAAAACGTATGGGAATTTTTTTGTAAATTGGGAATGGAAAAAAATTTTTAAATGTGAACCCAAAAACAGAAACCTTGAGGCAAGGAAATTATTAGATTAGGGTACAACAATATTTTGGATTTTGTTTCTCAAAGGATAAAAAAAAAAGGATACCATGGACAAATTAAAGATGACAGACTAAAAAAAAAAAAAGATAATTATATCATCTAAACAATATTGTATTTTTATCTACACTTTACAAAGAAATCACCAAATTCACAAGAAAAAGATAGAAAATATAATGGAAAAATGGGCAGAGAAAATGAAAGACATCCTGAAATAGATGCCTAAATAAAACAAAAGTCTGAATAGATGCTGAAACTCACTAGATCAGGAAAACACATATTAAAACATCAATGAGTTACCATTTTACACACTGCAGAATAATCAAAATCAGAATCAGATAACTCCAAGTGCTAATGAGGTCCTAAGGAAGTGGGAATTCTCATGCAGTGATGATGTGAGAACTTAGAAGTACTAGCAATTCTTGGCGAATGCATGCATGCAGGTGCCTTATGCTCTATCCAGAACAAGAATTATAGAGCACCACCATCTGTGTAAATATCGAAACACACACAAAAATCATATTACCCATTTTACAAAGGAAAATATGCATTTAGGGGAACGTATCAATTATATTAAAGTGGATGCTTAAAGTAGGTAGAAGGGAACGGAATGAAAGAAAATAAAATACACGCCAAAATAAAAATAAAGTCAAATAAAACAAGACAGAAACCATGACTTGATCTCTGCTAATAATATGTTGTAAACTGAGTATTATGACTAACTTAACTGTGATTCTGGGTTCCAACAAACGAAGAAGAAAAGAGAAAAAATGCAAACCATGATGAGAATTGTTTATTAAGCATGAAGAGTAAAAAAATTAAAATAGCATATCTTTAATCATCCTAAAGTTGCATCTTCTGCAATTTTCTAGATGTGTGGATGTGGAAAAGTCTTTTCATTTTTGAATTTGACTTTAATTGTCTTGTGTGTATGTGTGAATGAAGAATGTCTCTCCTAAACTAGTATTTCCAGTGTAATAATTTAATAATAATTAACATCTATAATAGGGGTTTGGTTTTTTTATAATAGAATACCTTACAAATTTATAAAGCCCTTGAAAAATCCTTAATCATTTATATCTCATATAGCTTTGTAAGAGAGTTGAGCACTTATTATCACACTTATTTTTTATATAAGAAAAAAATGGAACTCAGGTCAAGTGACCCGTCTAATGTCTTGTAGAGAGTAATTGGTGAATGGGGCTTCTGGTAGCTTTACACTCCACTGTCCTGTAAGTTGAACAATAAGAAATGGCTGATAGTCAATCACCCTATCAAAATGGCCATTTCATATGGTTCACCCCTCTTGTATTAAACAATGAGAGGTTCACTCATTTAGCTCTAAGAAGTAAGGAAGGAAAGATGGGGAGTAAAATGTCAACCAAGAAACATTTGTATTGCTAAGTTTAAAATTTTATAAAGCTCAATATGAATTGTTAGCTTTAGAGATAGTGAAATAATTTGCTTGTACAGAAATCATGATAATTAAGACTTAGTATGAAGAAAACGAAAGACACAAGGAAAATATTAGCCCAAAGGACTAAAAGACCACATGACTCCACCAGCTTGAGCCTAGGTGGTGCCTGGCTACCATCACCGACTGCTCTGACAGGGATCATAATAGAGAGTCCTGGACACAGTGGATAAAAATGTAGAACAAAATTCAAATTCACAAAAAAAAACAAACCAGATTTATTGGTCTGACAGAGACTGGGGAACCCTCAAGACGATGGTCCCTGGACACCCTGCTAACTGAGAACTGAAGCCACTCTAGAAGCCCACTTTTCTGACAAAGATTAGACAGGCCTATAAGACAAACAATAACACGCGAGAGGAATGTGCTTCTTAGTTCAACTGAATATATGAGATCAAATGGTCAACTCCTGCCCAGAGGCAAGAAAAGAAGGCAGGAAGGGGTAGGAAAACTGGACAAATGGATACAGGGAACCCAGGGTGGAAAAGGGGAGAGTGCTGTCACATTGCAGGGATTGCAACTGATGTCACAAAACAGAATGTATATAAATTTTTGAATGAGAAACTAACTTGAGATGTAAACTTTCACCTAAGCCCGCCCATTGCCATCGAGTTGATTCCAACTCATAGCGACCCTACAGGACAGAGTAGAACTGCCCCATAGGGTTTCCAAGGAGTGACTGATGGATTCGAACTGCTGACCTTTTGGTTAGCAGCCAAACTCTTAACCCTACACTGCCAGAGTTTCCTAAACTTTCACCTAAAGCACTATAAAATCAAAAAGATAGGGTCTTAAGTAAGGAGTCCTGGTGGCACAACGGTTAAGTGCTAGGCTGCTAACCAAAAAGGTCAGAGGTCTAAACTCTCCAGCCTTTCTCAGGTGAAAGATGTGGCAGTCTGCTTCCATAAAGATTATAGACTTGGAAACCCAAAGGGGTAGTTCTACTATGTCCCATGGGGTCTCTATGACTTGTAATCAACTCAACGGCAGTGGGTTTGGTTCTTAAGCAACATGGTAAGTCAGTCAGCAAAATCCTTAATAAATGTATAGTAGAGGTCTGAATTCTTGAGATACCATAGGCTCCAAGGGGCTCTATTAGAAAAACTCACCTTAATAAATGACCGGGAAGTTATCTAACACAGTAATGAAAATAAGTCTTTACCTCAAGAGAACCATATATCCAGGTATGGCAGCTAAAGAATAAATGAAACTGGTGGTAGTCGACAATATTAAAAAGTACTGGAGCATCATGGTACAGTCATGTCCTCTGTCACACAGTCCAAGAATTGCAGAAGAATTTACTGATGGTTGAATGCAGCTACAATTTTGGAACACCTGTCAAAAAATAACATATAATCCCATTTAAAGAAGAAAAATTGTTGAATGCAAATTTCAGATATTTTCATCATAGTCAGTTGGTTCAAGATAGAGACAGTTTATATCCTTTAACCCATCTCCTTTATGGTGTTTCTCGGGATTAGAGCATAAAATATAATACCAAAGAATAGCTTCAGAAAAAAATACATTTTGTTTCTAAATATTTGCAGTAAATTTGCAATAGCTCAGCTTTCCTAGAGGCACATGAAAACAAAAAAAACAAACTATTTTCCCACAAAAATAAGTATGACAAACAAAAAATGTTCTAGAGTTTTCAACTGAATATTCAGATGTTTACAAATAGTTTTGCTCCAAAAATATTTAGTTTTTTTAAAAAATAATACATTTAATCTTTTTTGAATTGTGAAATGTTTTCAGCTTTTAATAAATGTTAAAATTTATATTTTACTTTGAACACCTGCCAGCATTTTAACTATTGTGACAATTTTGAGGCAAGGAAACATGCCTAATTTGATCTTCTTAAAATTGTCAGAATGTGACAAACACAGAAAGTACATTCATACATATATGCACAGAAAAAAAGAACAAAAATAAATTAGGTCGAAACTGCTAACTTTCTTTCAATGATCAAAGTATTTCAGACAAGAGTATTTTTAACCCAAATTAGCAGAATAATCTCAAGTCTTTTGAAACTATACATCAGTACTCGGAACTACGAAGGTTTTAAATAAGATCTAGGAAATAAAAGGTAAATCAAGTGAGTATGTAGAAAGTAACTGATTTTTTTTTTACAAAAAAAAAATAACAATAATATTTTGATTTTGAGGAAAGACTTTAATTTTACTTTTATTCTATGTAGGCCCAATTCATATCTGAGAGGTATCAATCAAATGCCCAAGATGAAAGTTCTGTACAAATGGCCGATAATCTGTTACCATATTTATTCCTGTTCCACTGGAATTCTCACAACCAGCAAGACAAGCTGACATGTATGACAAACCATTGTCTCCACAAACGGGGTCCCAAATTTTAGCTGGGCAGTTGCAGTCCATGTTGCAGTCAGCAAAGACAGTATTTTCCAGATATAAATCGTGTTGCATTCTGAAATAATTTAAAATGATGCCATGGATATGAAAAGATTATTCAAGCATTTTCTCTTCCTTCCTTTCATCTCCATCCCCAATTCCATTTCCTCTCCTTCCGTGTCACAGAAAGAGAAATCGGATAAAACATTTCTAATACCGAATCATGGATTCCTAAACTGTGACTTCTACTACTTTAAACCTGTACTGCTTTTTCTTAGGGCCTTCAAAGGAGTCCTGGGATTATATTTAGGGAGAAGAAAGAAGTAGGAAGTACTACAGATCTAGTGCCAGGTCAGAGACTAAGTAGGGCCAGGGTTGTGCAAGGTGGTGCTAGGCCTGTTTCAGGTCAAATATATGGCTGTGAAGTCCATTAACACTTTATTTGAAATAGAATTTTGAGGATAAAATGTGATTTTAGTCATAGTTTTTACTCTGAAATTGTATGGCCTTTTTGTTGATGAAAATGCATTTATCCCAGAGCCTGCTTACGGAACATATCACAAGCTAGAGGGATACCGCTCAGCTATCAGCTATTCTCTAGCCCTAGAAATTGAGGATGCCCAAATTGACTAAGGCAAGGAAGAAGATATGCAAAAGCAACAAAGAAGAGTCAGATAATTTTCACCTTTGGGTCAGACCAAGGTGTTTTACTCCTGTCCTACTTATGAGCTCTGTGATCTTGGAGAAGTGACTTAACCTCTCTGGCATCCATTTTCTCATCCATAAAACAACAGTAATAAAATTAGTGTTTTAAAGTTGTTATGAAGATTAATCAGAGAAATTAACCTTTGATTGAAAGGTTTTTTCCATTATCAAATGACTCTTAAATATCCAGTTATACATAGAAGTGGATAATCAGGTCCATTTGGCTTCCCTGGGCCCCTGTATAATTCTAGATCAAGTGCTTCCAACCAGCATTTGCGTGGCCTGGGTAACTGCAGCTTTTACATAAAAGATACCTACTTCAGTGTCTACATAGAGACTTTTTCAGTCATTTATTTCAAATAAACAAACAGTTAATAAACAAGCATTAAATGAGTATCTCCCATATGATAGGCTTTTTCCCCGGCACTATCAGAACTCAAAAATTAATTCGATCTAATCCCTGAGTTGATCTGTATTGTGGAAAGTAACAAGCCTGTCATATTTTACAACAACAATGTCGAACTGAAGGGCTACCAAGAAGACCAAAAACTACAAATTCCACTTACAGATAATGCATTTAGTTCCAGAAATATGTGGGTAAACAAATGCATTCTTTTAGTATAAAAACTGCCCAGCGAAAGGGAATTTTCTTATGCTCAGTGAAACGTGTTTGAAAGAGAACTAGCATGGAAGTCTAGAAACTGCACTGAAGTCGTAACTCTGTCACTAAATGACAGTGTGGTTTTATACAAGTTACATCATCACCCTGGGCATCGGGATAATTGAAGATGATTCAACTAGACAATCTTTAAGATTCTTTTCCATTTTAAATTCTCCATTGCTATATAGATGTGGCTAAAGAGGTTTGCTATGAATTCCCTTTGTCATTTAATCTCTCTGAATCTCAATTTCTTTATCTGTAAAATAGAAATAATAATAGCTATCTTAAAGAGAGATTACAAGACTTAAATCAGAAGATGTACATGAAATTACTTTATAATTTTATGTTTGAAATTATTCCAATCTTACATTCCTTGGTAATTTTAAAGACAATATTTTAGGATGCCCTTCCTTTCATTTTAACTGATTGTGTGATTAAGTACGGCCTTCAAATTATACAAGCCTTTCTATAAACCCAAATAATTCTCAAAGTACAAAATCTAAAATTACTCAGTGTTTTAGATATAACTATATATACATGAAATAAATGAATTAATACATCATGCACATATATGCTACTAACTTGTTAAAAGGGTATGGATTTAATTAGAAAACAACATACCCTTCATAAGATATGGTTAGGCCAGCAACTGAAGAACTATCACAGATTATTAAAAAATTTAAAAAATAGAGAAGATATTCAACTAAAGATAACCAGCATCCTATGTGGGCAGCTTGTTTGACAGTAATCTTGAATTTCTTCATAATTAAACCACCAACAATATATCCAATGCATATTGGAGGTAAATTATAAATACCTGTAAATGCAAGCAAAATATTATTTACAAAATGACTTCTCAAGGGAACAAATATTCTATCAGTTTTATTTAATACATCTTACATAAGAAATTATGTAAGTCTAACTCACACGAGGCAGGCTGATTTAGTTTTATACCCATTGGTTACATGCTGCAGCTCTTTGTATGCACACACCCATAAAGTCAAGGTACATTTCGAAAAGTGTAATGTATTTCAGTAGGTTGTAAATTCTTTGCAGGCAGGGATTGGGATCAGTATTTCTGTTCTTAGGATTGAGGCAGGAGAGAAGAGTCAACAAACACCCATAATGTATTGCCTCCCTTTCTGTGGGGTGGGATTTTATGTATCTACTGGTATGTGGTTCCACATTTTTTTATTCCTACTCTGGTTGTTAAGAATCTGACTCAGCCCAAGGTACCAATAGCAGTTGCTGTTGAGTCTATTTCATTTCACTGGGATCCCACATGTGTCAGGATAGAACTGTACTCCATAGAGTTTTCAATGTCTAATTCTTTCAGAAGTAAATCGCCAGACCATTCTTCCTAGGCACCTCTGGGTGGACTTGAACCTTCAACCTTTCAATTAGCAGCCAAGCGTGTTAAACATTTGTACCACCCACGGACTCCTAAGGTGCCATAAAGGGTCACTTGGCTAAGCCTGTGATTGTCAAGCATATTCACACTTCATGTATTGCTGCTACTGACCAGCACTCTCCACTTTCCAGCCCCTCCACAAAAAAAAAAAAAAAAAGAAAGGGAAAAAACAACCCTGGGTTGCATTTTTTCAACGTCAGGGTTTGCTCACCGGATTGCATTCTTGGAAGAGCTTCTTAAAAATCCATTCCAGAGCTTCACATCAAAGAATCTGATTTAGTATATCTGAGCTAGGCCCCAGGAATATGGATCTTTTAACAAGCGTGCTATCCTATAGGGTCACTATGAGTCAGAATCGACTTGACGGCAACAGATTTGGTTTTGTCTTTTTTTTTTTTTTTTTTTGCTATGTGATTTGGATACAAAATCTGGGAAATTCACTTTTCAAAACATTAAAATATATGATAGAACTACAGGATTGGAGTCAGTGTGGTCACAGGAAAAGCAGAACTCATGGGCCTGCAGAGACACTTACAGCCACCAGGGGGAACAGAGAACTAAGGAGGAAAAAAAGATTTCACGGATTGCAGCCAAAATAGTCAAGTCTGGAAGTAAAATGCAGAATCCTAATGTGTTAACTCAGCCTTCCTTATTTCAACAAATAGAATGCCTGTCTGAAATTTTTATCTAATTTTTGTATTCTCCAATATCTCCACTAATGTTATAATTCTGTATTCTTACCAAACAGGATATTCCTGGTCTCTTCCCTTCCCCACACTTCCTTGATTCCTCTGGAGAGAAGAAGGGGAAAATATACCAAATATCCCTAAGGGACTCCAGTTTTTAAGATGTTCCTAGACCCATCATCACACTAGTCACCACATCATGGAAAAAATCGGGCTAATAAGGCACCTACCAATGAGAAAGATAGCGTCTGAAGATGATATTCCATACTGCTGTTCCAGGTACTTAGGCATGAAGGAGATCATACTCACAAATGCATTGAACTGTAGCACACTTATAAGTATGAAAAGCATGTAAACTGGATTAACTAAAAGACTTTTCATAAATGGTAGAAAATCTGAAATGAAAGAATAACCACCGTGTAAAAATAAACTTTGCTTTGCATTTTGTGATCGGCTTTTTCTGAAACATCGATCTTCCCCCTCCCCACAAAAAAATTACTTTTTTCAGTTTTGTAATGTACATTTGTTTGTTAATTACTTTTACCCCCTGAAAGCTAAATTTATCTAGTTGTTCTGGTAGCTTCTGCAAGTCAGTGATGCCGTTGATTAAGCAGGGATCAGGACACCATAGTTTTGTCTTCACTAAGTTACTGTTTTGTCTTAGGGCAGAATTATAAAAAGGCCAAAACACTGTCTGTGTCCACTTCATTTCTTTTTTGTCTTCCTCTCTTCCCTTCTATTAGCAACCTATCTTCTTCAGAGATCTTCTAGAATGAGAACATATCCCATGCTGCCCGATAAAGTTTGGAAAGAAATCAATTTGAAAAACAAGTTCAAGCTCAAATATTGATATGAAGAGTTCTTGAACATTTAAAATGACAATACATGTGGGAATCAATTTTTCTCAAGTACCAGAAGTTTTTCTGCTTCTTCTGAATGACAGTTTTCTTGTATTTGCTAACAGTTCTCAACTGGATGTATATTCAAAGCGCCTAGAGATGTTTTTAAAAATATCAATACTCAGGGCTCAGCCCTAGAGATATGGATTCAATTGGTACACATTAAGGACAACGCGAGTGCTTTAGTCTGTAACTTTTCATGCAGGACCAAATTGGTGGCAGATCTCCAGTAAGTGTACAAAAGCCACACTGCCACCATTATGGGTCAAATTCTCACTTCTTGTTTCTTTTACTTTTCCTATCTTCATGCTCTCTGTCTTGACTTCCTTACTTTATGTTATCCTGGTCTGCTTAATAAACTGCCTGAAACCCTTTCTGGAACAAAGTATCAATAAATAAAACATTGGAGGAAGGGGAAGCATGGCGTAATGCAAAGAAATGATTTCTAGTAGTGGAATTCATATTTATAGGTAATAATAACATCAGTACTAACTGTAATATGTGCCAGAATCTCTTTTAATCTTTGTACAACAACCCTATAATAATAAGTACTATTATTACCCCCATTTTACAGGTAAGGAAAATGAGCCCCTTCCCACCACTTTAAAAACCACTCTTTAAAAAAAAAAAGTCCATTACCTAGGCCACACCCCAAGCTAGTTATATCAGAACCTTCTGGAAACAGTACAGAAGCTCCCAGCATCAGTACTTTTAAAAATACTTCCAAAGTGATTCCAATATATTTCCATGTTTGACAATCAGTGTTCTGCAACACTAAATACTTGGACCACCTTAGCTTAGTTTTCCATAGAAACGCCTTCTGTGCATTATGATTTGAGCTTTTATTGAGGATGTATACAAGCAAAACAAAACAAAAAAAACTGTTACATGAAATGTGTCTCTAAATTTGCTAGAAAACCACTAACCAAACCCATTGCTCTCAAGTCAATTCCAACTTATAGCGACACTACAGGACAGAATAGAACTGCCCCATAGGGTTTCCAAGGAGTGGCTGGTGGATTTGAACTGCCTACGTTTTGGTTAGTATCCTGAGCTCTTAAACACTGCACCACCAGGTCTCCAGAAAACCACTATGCAGCTCAATATTACTCACATCATATTTCCTATGATAATTTCTTTCTTTTACAATCTACTACTTGGTAAGAGTTTTCTTTTTAAGAATTATTTTTCTTCCCTTCTGTCAAATATAGAGAATTATGTGGCCTATCATGCTTTCTTTTTCTGTGTTAAATTCCAGCAAGCTCCCGGCTAAATTAACATTTTGATTACAGAACTATGCTACTTCCTGAGATTAGTGTATATATTTTTCCTCTTTTTGTTCTTAATTTGACTTTCTAAATTATTTCTAATTATGCCTATGTTATCTATAAAATTTAATTTTTAAAGCACATGGGCTCAAAAGAAATAAATATGCTTATTGCATTTCTATATTGACATAAAAATTTATATAAAGGCTGATCTGAGATTCTTCAACTTCCAAATTACATAATTTATTTCCAAGTAGCAGTACAGGAAGACTCAGACTAGTTACAAACTGAACTAGTCATATTGACAATAAACAGTCAATAATTTGTAACTAGTCTGAGTCTTCCTGTACTGCTACTTGGAAATAAATAGTCAATAAAAAAAACTTTTCTTCTTTCTCTTATGACACTGTTAATGTCTAATTTTCATTTCACACCATTGCATATTATAGTGTTGGACTAAAATACAGGCACATGTAAAATAAAAAGTAAATTATATAGTATTTAAAATTTTTATATTTGCCTTTAGTGATTCCATTCTTTTCCTTCTTGACCTCGTCTTTGTGTTTATCCTCCTTATCAGTTTTAATGACGCCAACACTATCCTTTAGTTTTTTCTTTGGAAGTGTTTTAGGCAAAAAGAAAAAAGGAATGGCAGTGAGCACATTCACTCCTGCACAAATTAGAAAGCCAAACCACCATGCACCAACCCAACGAGTATCAGTGGGAGTTATGGTCAGGTCATCTGTAAAGAAACACATTCTGTTAGCATAGGTCATTATTTCCTATATGAATTTTAGAAAAGTATTAAAAGTAGAATTCTCAGGTTCTATCCAAGTATCAAATTTGTATGTAATTTACATATTCATGAAATTTTTCTTGTGGCATTACAAAAGCATTCAAGCCTGGCAATAAATTAATCTATTTGTGCTTTCATGTAAAAAATTTATAAATACCCCGAGGAACCAAATTGCTGGGCAGAGAGCTGTGTGGACCATGGTCTCAGGGAACATCTAGCTCAACTGGCATATCAGAGTTTATAAAGAAAATGTTCTACATTCGACTTTGATGAGTAGCATCTGGGGTCTTAAAAGCCTGTGAGTGGCCATCTAGGATACTCCACTGGTCTCATCCCTTCCAGAACAAGGAAGAATGAAGAAAACCAAAGACACAAGGGAAAAATTAGTCTAAAGGACTAATGGACCACGGCCTCCACCACAGCCTCCACCAGGCTGAGTCCAGTACAACTAGACAGCGCCCAGCTACCACCATTGATTGTTCTGACAGGGGTCACGATAGAGGGTCCCAGACAGAGCTGGAGAAAAATGTAGAACAAAATTCTAACTCAAAAAGAAAGACCAGACTTGCTGGCCTGACAGAGACTGAAGAAACCTGGAGAGTATGGCCCCCAGACAGCCTTTCAGCTCAATAATGAGGCCACTCCCAAGGTTCACCCTTCAGCCAAAGGCTGAACATGACCATGGAACAAAACAAGAGTAAAGGGACACACCAGCCCTGGGGCAGGGACTGGAAGGTAGGAGGGAACAGGAAAGCTGGTAATAGGGAACCCAGGGTTAAGAAGGAAGAGTGTTGATATGTCATGGGGTTGTTAACCAATGTCATACAACGTGTGTACTGTTCGAGGAGAAACTAGTTCTGTAAACCTTCACCTAAAGTTCAATTTTAAAAATTTATAAGTAACTAGACATTAAATAACTAAAAGGTCTATTTCATTACCCACAAACGATTGCTTGATTAAAAGAAACTCAGATCAATGAGCTTCTTTCTTTCGAAAACAAGGATTATGGTGCTAGAAAAAGCATTGGATTTTGAGTCAGGAGATGGGCATTTCATTTTGCTCTCCTACTCACTGATTTGAAGCATTTGAAAAGTTACTTGAACTCCTCAACTTCATTTTATTCATCTGTAAAGTGGAGATAATCTGAGTGTCAAGTAAGGCAATGATTAGTTGTGGTCACATACCTGAAGATGCTCTGTGCTAGACACTGTATAAATTGATTTTACTGAATTACCTGTGTTCACAGATCCGGTGTCAACATAAACATTTGCACAGAATGATGCTAACAAAAGTCCAATCAAAGGGCCAATAATAGCTCCTGTTTCTATAATCCCTAAAAATAAAGGAAAATATAAACTTACAGTATAGTTATATATACCCACAAAAATGTTCTGGTTCCATAAAGAGTTGCAGAATTGAATTATTTTTGCCATAAGTAGTTTTACCTATTCAAATTATAATAAAATTAAGCCTGATGTACATATAAAGTGATGGTTGTTTCTGTAAATGTTGAAAACGAAGCCTCATATTTCAAAGCCATTTTCTCTAAGTCTTCAAATTCTCTGTTATGCTGGGTCTCAGGTAGAGGTCTGTTATAACAGCATAGGCTGGGGTCATGCTACTGACAAAGCCGTAATATAGAACAATCCTTTACTGATACTTAATTCTAAGTTACTTGTTCATATTTGTCTAAGAATGGTAAAATATTAACAAAAAACTTAGAATTAAGTATCACTAATCCTTTGCTAATACATAATTCTAACTTTTTTGTAAATGTTTCACCATTCTTATGTCCTTTTGTGTTTTATATAGTCACGTTTTTAGTGGAATTCTTAAGCAATACCATACAATGATGAATGTCTTGTGATACTATTCCTCATAAAAGCTCTGCTCCTAAATCTCCAACTTGAAACTCTCTCTGGCTATGACCTCACTGTTACTGATACTTCTCTTAGCTTTTATCTTGAATTCCTTATGCATCGACTCCCTCGGAAAGCGGAAGGGGAGAAATGTAGCATATTGATTTTTAAACTTACCAATGTATAAAGGAGAGTTTTCAGATTTGGCAAAATCCTCTATATAGGAAATACCCAAAGGCATGATGGGAGTTTCACCAATTCCACGTATAATATTTCCTACTAGTACATACACCCACATTAATGATTTAACTTCCTTCACACACTCTGCATTTAAAAAATAAGACATTACATTAATGTTTTCACTGTAAAGGATTAAAAAAAAAAAGTTGCCATAAAGTCAATTCCAATTCATAATGACCCTATAGGACAGAGTAGAACTGCCCCATAGTGTTTCCAAGGCTGTAAATTCTTATGGAAGCAGACTACCCCATCTTTCTCCCCAGAGTGGCTCATGAGGTTGAACCACTGATCTTTTGGTTAGCAGCCGAGTTCTAACCTCTGCGTCACCAATGCTCCTCAGTAAAGAATTACATTATGTCACCAGACACTGAACTGGGAAGAGGTGTGCATATTCATTTCTCCTGGCCGAGTGGGAAATGGCTCCAGCACAAAATTTATACTTGCACTTTCCTACGTACTCTATCAGCAAATGCAATAGAGACTGCCCAATGATTCCCTCCTGGCAAAAGAATACAAATAATTTACAAGGCCCCATGGTCACACAGGAAACCCTGATGGCGTAGTGTTTAAGTGCTATGGCTGCTGTTCGAGGTTGGCAGTTCAAATCCGCCAGGTGCTCCTTGGAAACTCTATGGGACAGTTTTACTCTGTCCTATAGGGTCACTATGAGTTGGAATTGACTCAACAGCAGTGGGTTTGGTTTTTTTAGTTTTATGATCATACAAGAACAAGGAAATATTTACAAAAATCTTAGAATTAAGTATAACTAATTCTTTAACCAAAAAACTAAAACTGAAAACTAAACCCATTGCCCTCAAGTCTATTCCAACTCATAGCAGCCGTATAGAACAGAGTAGAACTGCTCCATAGGGTTTCCAAGGAGTGGTTGATGGATTTGAACTGCCAGCCTTCTGCTTAGCAGTCGAACACTTAACCACTATACCATCAGGGCTCCGCTAATCCTTTACTTATGCTAAATTCTAAGTTTTTTGTAAATATTTGCATAAGATTGGTGAAATATTTACAAAAAAGCTTGGAATTAAATATCATGTATCCTTTACTGAGAGTTCTAAGGTTTTTTTTGTAAATATTTGCATAAGAATGGTGAAATATTTACAAAAATGTAGAACTAAGTATCGCTAATTCTTTACTGAGGAGCCCTGGTGGCGAAGCGATTAAACCATCAACTGCTAAATGAAAAGTTGGCAGTTTGAAACCACCAGAGGCTCCAAGGGAGAAAGATGTGGCAGCCTGCTTCCGTAGAGATTCACAGCCTTGGAAATCCTATGGGGCAGTTCCACTCTGTCCTGTAGGGTCACTAGGAGTCAGAACTGACTCAATGGCAGTGGCTTTGGTTTTGGTTTCATAGCATACTTGCCTATATCCCTTATTATGCAAGATGAGTGACATAATACAAATCTTTTGAGCTCTGTTTCTATCTCTATGGTCCAAAGCCATTTTTCCTGCGGGACTG
Source organism: Loxodonta africana (assembly GCF_030014295.1). Lineage (NCBI taxonomy): Eukaryota > Metazoa > Chordata > Mammalia > Proboscidea > Elephantidae > Loxodonta > Loxodonta africana. The sequence continues at coordinate 117,500,058 of NC_087345.1, read as the reverse complement.
GCTCTGCAATGGCCCTTGGTTGGACGTCTTTGACTCATTTATTCATTGGTTTATGGAATTCATAAGGCAGTCTTATGAAATACATTCAAAGATAAGAATAATGTTCTGTATTATTAGCCATTCCTATCCACTCTCTTGATCCCCGCCCAACTTCCAAGCCTCTAAGCAGAAAGTATTCAGTTACAAATTTACTGAACAAAAAGCAAAAAAAAAAAAAAATGAATTAGACAACCTGATGGTTTTTCTGTTGGTCTGAAAATCTGAGTTCCATTTTCCACACACAAGAAACTGTTTGAGGACAAGTTGCCTGAAGCTGAAACTGTAGATTCAAATTCATATCTGTATGAACACAGGGAAAACATATTTATGTTAAGGAGCTAGTGAGGACAGTTGTCCAGATTATTAACAAACTCCTGCTTTACTTAAGACACAATATCCAAATCCATTAAAGAGGATGGCTTTTCGTCTTTGATACTTTAATCATAAATTATTAACCTCAGAAGGAACTTGCCACTCACTGTAAATGTACAGTTCCTTTACAATTAGCTTTTAATTATCTACATGTGATAACCTTTTAGGTTACCTAACATCATCCTTCTGTAATTTTTAGGTGCTCATTTCCTGGAAATAATTCCTGTAGGATAAAGGAAAAAACATAGAAAAATAATAGACTGAACAAAGTATAATTAAGAAGATAAAGGCTTTGGGAGAAAAGTATAAACAAAAAAAAAAAAAAAACAAGCCTCCAACTTTGGATTCTCTGAGGTTTGCTTGTAAGAAATTATGCTACCACTTCTTGAGAATTCAAACAATAATTCCTTCATGCGTTCCTTGATTCCTAAAGAAAACAAAACATTTACCCATCATTAGAGAAGCCTTAGAAGAGTCTCAAATATTCTGACAGTATAATGTAACAAATCTTTGTTCTCTCCTAAGAATAATATTTAAGAATAATATGGTCGAGACTATGCCCATTTTACTTACCCAAATTACTTTAAGAGTTACATGTCCTTTTCTAGAAAGTAAGTTACATGCTGCAATAAGGGAAGAAAACATGTCCAGCTAAGACTTTCGTTCTTAGAAATTATGCTGAATTGCTTGCTCTATTTCTATTAGATAAGAGAAAGACACAAGAAAACGTGCTCTTTTGAGTTCCAAATGAGCTGAAGACTGCTATGCTTAGCTGTCACTAACAGTCCTAATTTCTGTGCTATGAGATGTAATGAAAAGGACCAGGAAACCTTCCCTTTAGAACAATTGCCCGTCATGCCCAGAGTGTGACTGGAAGCCAAGGACACAGTTTTCTGTCTCCACACCTGTGAGATATGCCAGCTTCAAACAAAAACAAAATACACCTTTGGCAGAGGGGAGGAAGAAAGGTAAACAACTGCTGAATGTTGCTTGACATGGTCTTGGATAGGATAGGAAAGAAATACAACTAGAATGCTCCTCAGAAACAAAGGTGGTGAGACTTCGTCTTGCTTATTTTGGACACATCATCTGGAAAAAGTCCAATCACTAGAAAAGAACATCATGTTTGGCAGGCAGTTAGAGAAAACAAGGGAAACCCTCAATGAGATGAATTAACACAATAGCCTCAACAATGAGCTCAAACACATCAAAGATCATGGAAATGGCACAGGTCTGGACAATGTCTCATTCTGTTATACATAATGTCGCCTGACAGTAACTAACAACAAAAAAAAACTTTTTTCCTGGAAACTTCTGATCTATTCAGGAATCCCTGAGAAGATAAAATATATTTTTCCCCAATTAACTTATTCATTTAACAAAACCAAACAGCTCGTTCAAAGTCTATTCATTCCCAAAACACCAGTAAAATGACAATAAGTGGAAAAGACGTGATTCCACAAAGACAAAGAAAAGAGGAGACTTGACAATAAGAGGGAGTTTAACAACATTTTGAAAACTGGAAAAAGATTAGTGGATGATCACTGAAATGGCAGGTATGAGATAACACAACCTTTTTTTTTAAGTAAGTACCTGCAGGGGAGCAACCAAAAATGCATCACACTTCCCTAGAAATTTTCAGGAATCGGGGGCACAAAGTACTTCTAAAAACGAGTTTTCAAAAACAGAAGGCTTGGTTTAAAGTGTGTACAAAGGACAGTTAGACACACAGAGATACCTCCCCCATTCCAACTGAAAACGTCATCGACACTAGAGTATCTGGACAGACATATCTGAGGATAGACAGGCTGCACTAAACACCGGAGAGATTAAAAAAAAGAAAGAAAGAAAAACTCTAAAACCACATACTAAAAAGCAAGATTTGCACCTGTACGTGGATAGTCGGTTACTTTGTCATACTGTGGTGGCTTGCATGCATGTTTCTATGATGCTAGAAGCTATGTCACCAGTATTTCAAATACAGCAGGGTCACCCGTGGTGGACAGGTTTCAGCAGAGCTTCCAGACTAAGACAGACTAAGAAGAAAGGCCTAAAGATCTAATTCCAAAAATTAGACAATGAAAACCCTATGGATCACAACAAAATATTGTCTGATGCACTGTTGGAAGATGACTCCCCTAGGATGAAGATGGTGCAGGACTGGGCAATGTTTCATTCTGTTATACATAAGGTCCCCATGAGTCAGAGCCGACTGCACATCGATAGCAACAATCCAGCCAGTAGCCGAGCTTTTGCCTTCCAGACAACAGATTGAAGAATCTAGGAAAACTGACAGCTGATGGGCAGTTGTAGTCATCTAATAATAGCCAGTACCTGAGTAATCATCCTACAAAGAAGTCTTCCGTTTACCAAGTCCTACACATGTAAGCAGAAGTTCCAATCGGCTTATTGTTGTTATTTTTCTCTCTTAAATATGAATAATTAAGAACCACCAAATACTTGAGGGAAGCCTATTACATTAAAAGCAGAGATAAAAAAACAAAACTGTACACTTGCAAGAGAGATAGACAATGAAGTCAGCTGAAGAAAAACTAGATGAGAAAAGACATTGCATCCTTTTTTTTTAATTTTGTTGCTGTTTTTGAGAACATACACAGCAAAATATATACCAATTCAACAGTTTCTACACGTACAATTTAGTGACCCAGAAAAAAGAAAAACGTGACATTGATTACATTATTTGAGTTGTGCAACCATTCTCACAACCATTCTAGTTGTATTCCTTTTTTAAGTTGTTCCTCCCTCATTAACATAAACTCACTTAAAGTTCCTATCTAATTTTTCGAGTTGCTGTTATCGGTTTGATACCATATGGATAGATCTCAAGGCAGACCTTTTTTTACTAGTTAAACTAAACTATTATTAGTTTTAGGATGACTTCAGAGGATATTTTTGGTTTAACGTTGAAAGATTATCTCAGGGCAATAGTTTCAGGGGTTCATCCACCCTCCACGACTCCAGAAAGTCTAGAGTCCATGAGAATTTGAAATTATGTTCTGCATTTTCCCCCCTTTTGATCAGGATTCTTCTATAGAATCTTCGATCAAAATGTTCAGTAATGGTAGCCAGGCACCATCCAGTTCTTCTGGTCTCACGGCAAAAGAGACAGCTGCTCATGGAGGCAATTAGCCACACATTCCATATCCTCCTCCTATTCCAGGCTCTCCTTCTTCTTTTGCTCCAGATGTATAGAGACAAATTGTTGTGCCTTGAGTGGCTACTTGCAAGCTTTTAGGACCCAGACAGCATACAACAAATTAAGAGGTAGAACAGAAGCAGGAAACGTGTTATCAGGGCAATTAATTGGGATGTCCCATGAAACTATGACCCTAAACCTATAAACCCAGGAACCAAATCCCATGGGACATTGTCTTCTTGAAGGAAGAATAAGGTGTTTATTAAAAGCAGGTGTAAAAAGAACAAAAGAATCCATGAAAATTAAAAATATAATATCACAAGTTAAAAATTCTTTAGAAGATTTGAAAGAAAAAGTTAAAGAAATCTCCCAGAATCTAATAAGACAGATAGAAAATTGAAGAACAAGGATGAGAAAAACATAAGCTTAATCCAGGATGTCCAATATTTAAGTAGTAGAAGTTCTGCAAAGAGAAAACAGAGAGAATGGAGGGGTAAAGAGGAGGAGAAATATTATCAGAGAAATAATACCAGTGACTTTTCCAAACGTCCAAATTGAAGGCACCTAGCACAGAGCCCTGACAGCACAGTGGTTAAGCATTTGGCTGCTAACCAAAAGGTCGGCAGTTCCAATCCACCAGTCACTTCTTGGAAACCCACAGGGCAGTTCTTTTCTGCCCAATAGTTCTACTCTGTCTTATAGCGTTGCTATGAGTTTGAATCGACTCGACAGCAACGGGTTTTTCGGTTTGGTAGTACAGGTATTACTTTGATAAAAATTAAAACAAATAGTAACTTTCAGACTTGTCCTGTGTCTTGGTGTCCTACAATTAAACAGAACCTCATTGTAATTAAAAAAAAAAAAATTGCTGTTGCGTCAATTCTGATTCATGGTAACCCCATGTGTATCATAGTAGAACTGTGCTCCACAGGGTTTTCAGTGGCTGATTTTTCAGTAGATTGCCAGGGCTTTCTTCTCTTGTGCCGCTAGGTGGACTCAACCTCCCAACCTGTCACTTAGCAGCTGAATGTTAAATTGTTTACACCACACAGGCACCCCTCATTGTAATTAGAAGTGTCTAAATGGTCCCAAAAAGTGGAATAATCTCAGATTTTGGCAGGTTCTAAGAATCTTTTCATCAGGCTTAAAATCATAAAAGAGGTGGCCCAAATCCCTATTTCATAAGTTGGCAAAATGTGGCCATGCAAGTGGAAGTGAGGCACCCAAGAACACGAAACAGAATGGTAGAGCAGAATCCACACTTTCTACTTTCCACTGCAGTGCTCTGTGCTTTCCGAAAGCATAGCTCCTAGAAAGAAAAACCCAAGTTTCATTTCCCATAGTTGAAAGTTGAACATAAAAAGTTATCAGAGGCTGGAATACCTACCGATCCATGAGAAAATGAGGTAACGATTGTAAGAAACACCCTAAGCCCATTATGACACATCCGACACCAATCGTTATAGGCCTATGCAGTTTGGTTCCAAAATAACTCACAAATACAATCAACAAAAGGTTTCCTAGAAAAAAAAAAATTGAGGATGTTTATCTCAGTAAGTATGAACAAAGTCTTAATTAACATCCCCACCCATCATTTACTACCTAGCGTTTATTGTTTGACAACTATCTCACATACTGGGAATGGAGCTAGGAATGCATAAGAAAATAAGTAAGACCTGACCCCTGACCTGACGTAGGGCTGTGTTTAGCAGTGTAGACAGATATATAAACAAATCTCTGCAGAACACCAACAATTAAAGAGGGCAGAATAAGAGAAGCCAGTGAAAGGGACTGAAGAATGGTGTCTAGGCAGTTCTAAAGGTTCTACTTGTGATTATGTAGCCTTGTGGGTCCTTGGCACAGCAAGATTAATAACCCCTGCCAGACACTTAGTAATTCTCCTTCACCTAGAAGATAAGCGGTAAGCTTCACAATAAGAACACAGGCTCCCCATGGCCCATTTCTCACCCCTGATTGTTTCTCCAGACTCATATCCTAATAATTTCCTCCATAAGCTTTGCCAGGCAATAATATTAGGCTCCCCACACATGCTACACTGCCTCACCTTTATGATTCCTTCTTTTTGCTTCTTCTTCTATTGGAATTACCTTCTCTTAACCTCTGTCTTCATCTAGAAAATTTTTACTCATCCTTCAAGACTCGGTCTTTCCTAAGTGGGGCTGTGGCCTATCCTCTGTGTTCCTATAACCCACTGCCGTCAAGTTGATTCCGACTCATAGAGACCCTATAGGACAGAGTAGAACTGCCCCATAGAGGACCTTGTATATACCTACATCACTACACTTACTGCATTACATTAAAATTATTATTTTGCATTTATGCCCTCCCTTACACTGTAGGGAGTCTCTGGGTGGTGCAAACTGTTAAGGTACTTGGCTGCCAACTGAAAGGTTGGGGGTTCGAGTCTACCCAGAGGTAACTTCGCAGAAATCTACTTTGGAAAAATCAACCATTAAAAACTCTATGGAGCACAGTTCTACTCCAACGCACACGCACATATGGGGTCTCCATGAATTGGATTTGACTTGATGGCAACTGGTTTGGTTTTTTGAGGTTTTTGTTTGCTTGTTGTTTTTCAGCTGTGGCTGAGTGTACACAAGGGCAGGAACTAAGTGTCATTTGTAACTCTGTCACCAGGATCTAGCACAGAGATGGTACAGAGGAAGCTCTGAGAGAGTTGAACACTAAGAGATGAAATCAAGCCTAATCTGTTTCACAGCGTTGCCTCTCCTCAAACCTGATTAAATACATATATTAAAGGCAACTGTCACTTTGAAGGAAGGAAGAGCCATTATAAGACCAGAAAGAGATGCCGTTCATATTTATCTGCAGCTTTGTTTGCAGAAGAAATCTTGCCTCATTTTCTCTCATCTATTCTCACATCTTCCCAAACCTTCTGCAAAAATCAGATGCTAAGAGTAGACATTATTCTTCCCTAGAGCCACACTTAAGCCTGTTTCTGAAATAAATTCAAGTGGATTTGGAAGCAGTTCTTTCTCTCCTTTGCACTTAGAAAGGAGAATTTTTAATCTTCCACATACAACAGAAGAACCCAAACACTGGCTTTTTCTTTTGGAAAACAGATCCATTAGGTCTCCCACGATAACTTCTAAATACTAAGACAGCCCTTAGTTTTCTTTAGGGTTATCAAGTGTTAGATTTTAAATATAAACACTCTAAATACTCTGCTACTCATGCTAGATAACTGAGAAACCACTAGACTAAAAAGGCCAGGGATGGGACATGTGGCAATATTTAGGTATTATTCAGAGGTAATACTTAAGTGCATTGCTCCTAAGCATACCCCAAGTTTGCAGGCTATCCAATCCGTCTTAGAAAATACATAACACAGATTCAACAGATGAAAGCAGCAAATAAGGAGAATAAAATTCATACCAGTTTCATGGATAACACAAAAACATACAACAAGAAGTAATGCAAAAATAAATCACCAATCTCAAAGCTTCCATTAATAAATCCAACTAGAGATGTTGGAATGTTGAATTGTCTCTCTATTTGTGTGAGCATGGAATTCATATAAGATCCAGACAGTGTTTTGGATAGATATGCCCATGTTAATGCCAACAGAAACATCTGGAAAGGAAAGAATATAAGAAAACATAGGAAAAAATTATTTTAAATTGTGTGTTGTTTGCTACCCAGTGACTAAATAACTTCCACCACAAGACTGATAGTCTCCAACTTAAGTACACTTTGAGTTCTTAAGAAACTTTTAATGTAGTCTGTTCTGTTCTGTTCTGGCACACCTTGTTCTCTCTTTGAAACTAAAAATGGCACTAACCAATTAGCAATACTGAATTTTGTAGATAGCTACAGACACATTATTTTATAGTCACATCTTATACATACACAGAAACAAACAGCAATTCTAATAACACACAGTTAATGATTCAAATGTGTCCAGCACTACAAGATCTCGAGTACAAAAGAATGCACAAACGTTACTGAAAATAAAGAATGGACATTATGCAATGATGTTTTTGTAGCAGATTTGCTTCTGTTCTCCATTATCCAAAGTAATACAGAAATTATATCTACACTAGATTGCTTCTCGCTGCTAGAAAACTTTTTTTTACAAAATAAAACTTTTATTACAAATCATTGAAAAAGTGTTTCTCAGCTGAACAGGTTTAGTGACTGCAATTATAAACATGAACGCACCAAATTTCCATATAATTACATTTCCTATGTATTGATATAGATACAGAGATCAATGAAGTTGATGTGGTCTATAACAAAAAGTCAAGGACAACTTAACAAATAAAGCCACTGCAATCACCAGGGACTAGCATGATTTTACTAAAAATATGAAAAGCCAAGATATTGATAGGTTTATCAAATCAGAAAGAAAAAGATTTAGCTCCCAGTAAATGATTTAAAAAAGGGTAAAGAGAAGCAATATACGTTGGCTAATAGAATAGTTACGTAGATTAATTACTGCCTCAAAATCAGTAAAATTATAGAAAAAATAGATTTCTGTTAACTTGAATGGTAGTCTCCAATGATATGCCACTGGAATTTTTCTCTTGACCCTACCTAATGATATTCTATGATGTCACTTCCATTCTGAAAGACCTTTTGACCTATTCTCTAGCCAGGATGGTGGTGTAGTGGTTAAGTGCTACAGCTGCTAATCAAAGGGTCACCAGTTTGAATCCACCAGCTGCTCCTTGGACACCATGGGGCAGTTCTACTCTGCCCTATGGGGTCGCTATGAGTTGGAATCAACTCGACGGTAATGGGTTCGGATTTTCTTTGGTTCCTAGTCAGCACACTTGATTCTCTAAAGTCCTTACCCCACCACCTTCCATACCCCCAATCTTGAAACACCCCCACAATTTATCTTCTGTCTTGCACATTCTGTTCAAGATTATTCATGACTTTCTCTAGTTTCCCAGCCTCCCACCTAGCCACATGCCCCTCATGATCAGAAAGTGATCTCAGCAACTCCACCTTCAAATTTACCTCTATATCTGCCCCTGTAACTTCCCTCCAGTCTTAGCAGGCTACTTGTCCCTCTTCCTATTCAAGAAAATCCCTTCATTCTTGCTCTTGAGTCAGGTCTTCCCATTTCTGAGTTCATGATCCATCAGTTACCGACCCCTTTCCCATATTTTCAACTTCATACTCTTTACTTCCTCTCTCCCCACCAATTTATAAATATATTCAAGACACTTTCATCTTTCGAAAAAAAATTTTCCCTCATTTAGGCATACTACTCCAGTTACCATCAAGCCGTGTCAAAGGCTAGTATAGACTCACTGTCTACACTATATCACCTTGTGTTCACCTTTCTGTCTGCTACAGTCTGGCCTTAAACTGTTCCATAAAAGGTCATAAACAGCCTCCGGATTTCCAAATCCTAAAGATACGTTTTAGTCCTCAGCTGTCGTGATCTCGCTGAGTCATTTGATGGCATTAATCTCTCTTCTTCCTGAAATTCGCCTTACCCCCATGTATACCTATATTTCTGTGTATCCATTAGGCTCTTTCTACTCAGTCCTCTCTTCTTTGACCAACTCTTTCAAGGTTTTGTCTTGTATTCACTATTGTTCCTAGAAAATCTCACTTATTCCCTGACTTTTAACTACAACTCATGTGCTAAAATTTCTTAGATTTATATACAGCCTGGCTTAGACAATTGCAATAATTTCTTAGTCTTCTTTAGTCTTGTTCACCTCCAAACTCTCTTCCACCTGCCACCACCAATATGGAACTGAAAAGAAATCCATTGCTGCCAAGTCGATTTCAACTCATAGTGACCCTATAGGACAGAGTACAGCTGCCCCACATGATTTCCAAGGAGTGCCTGGTGGATTCAAACTGCCGACATTTTGGTTTGCAGCTGTAGCTCTTAACCACTATACTACCAGGATTTCCACCTCTAACTTAGTAAATGTCAGAAGAATTTTTTAAATGAGCATTTAGCATATTATTCTACTTTTTAAAATTTTTTCAGTGACTTCCCATCACCTCAAATCCCAATTTTTTAGATGACAAACAAAGCCCCTCATGATCTAAACTTGTTTGTATCTCAGTATCATCTCCTGCAGGATGTCCGTAGACATAATGCTCTACTTAAATTCCTTCGATTAACCATGCTGTTTCAAAGTTCAGTGTCTTTCATATGATGTTTCTCTGCTTGTAATACTTTTCTTCCCTTTGTGCATCTGATAAATATATCCAATGCTCAAGACTTAGCTCAATCATTATTGCTTTTAGGAACACCTCCTTGATTCTTTGGTCCCCGGGTAGCCTTGTGTACTTACCTCTATTATCACTCTTGTTACATTACACTTTATGTATGTGTCTGTATCTCTATAACTTCCTTCCTCACTATACTGTGAGAAATTCAGAGATAAGAACCATGTATTATTCACTTTTGTATTTTTGGTGCCTAGCACAATGCCTGATGAATAGCAGCCACTCAATTCAAGCTTATTAAATTAATGATAGAATAAGTATTCAAAAACATCTTGAAGAAGTGGTCAGCTGAAAGCAAGATGAGACATAATAGGATCTGTACCAATTAGTTTGGGAAAATCTGAATATAAATTTAAGTGAAAAAGATCTGGGAAGTTTAAATTACATCAGGCTAAATATGAATCAAAAGTATAAGGTGTCTGCCAAGATAGTATAGCTATACCTCTAGCTATATATCCTTTTATACTAAGTAGTATTTGTGGAAATACTGTCTCTCTTTACACTATGAATCTCTGCAGAGCATGTTATTGAGAGTAAAAAATTTTCACATGGTTTTATAATTTGGGTATTACATTTAAAAGCAAGCTCTACCAAGTCAAGTACAAATCAGATTTGGAAAAATAATTTATTTTATTTGACATTCTAAAAAAGGAAATAAGATAGATCATGACCCCAATGTTCTTTTCTTAAAACACATCAGTGAGCTGCCTGAACTACTGGACTCATTAACAAGTGGCTATTCTGAGTCATGTCTGGTACAAAATAGCCTCCATATTCATGAAGCTAGTCTTACTACCTTTTAACAGTAATATCCCAGAGTGTGAAGCAAATTTTTCAAGGATAGTCTTTTGATGCTTCCTAAAGAATTTTGCTTAATGAATATATTTTTAAGTTCTGTGAAGCTGAGAAACCTGATTTTTAAGCAATTGACCAGCTCTCACTTTTTCCTGATAACCTTCTGCTTGCAATATTTTTGACACAACCTTCACATCGATACCTCATCTTACCTAACTCCAAAGTAATCAAAAATTAAACTGAAGGCCTGTTACTTATAAATAACTCCCAACTTGACTTTCACCACAAAAGCTATTAAAAGTAACAAAAACAACAACAACAATGAAAAACCCATTGCCTTCGAGTTGATTCCAACTCACAGTGACCCTATAGGACAGAGTAGAACTGCCCCAAAGCATTTCCAAGGCTGTAATCTTTATGGAAGCAGACTCCTACATCTTTCTCCCACAGAGAGGCTGGTAGGTTCAAACCACCCACCTTTCAGTTAGCAGCTGAGCGCTTTAACCACTGTGGCATCAACAGCAAGTATTTAGTGAATGTTTACAATAATCTGGTCATTATTCCAGACACATAAAAATCCCTATGACATAGAACTCTTGTTATTTTATTAGCCTCCTCAGATAAGAAAATTGAGGCACGAAGATGTAAGCAATTTGTCCAATGTCACAAAACACATAAGCAGCTGACTCAGATACAAACCCGGAGAGCCTGGACTTAGAGCCTAATTTTTAACCATTCCATTATATGAGAAAAAATGTAAAAATTGAGGGATAATTTAAGAAAAAAAAAATTTCGTAATTATCATGATATTTTAGGCAAAAGTGCTTTTCTAGGTGTATAGCATAACTTTCCCTCAGTGTACATGTGAGGATTTTCTCTACACGTATATAAAGGAAAAACAAGTTTTCGATAGAAGGAAACTGCTAGCAGTATCATCGTTTCAGAACCACCTGCAAGCACTAGCTGTAGAATTAAGACAAATATCCAGATCCCTTGGTTTAAAATTCAAAATTTGTTTGAATACAAAATGGCTTTGAAGTTATGAAAAATAATTTTCTCTTTAATAGTCAAAAGTTCCAGAAACAGCTAATAAATGGGCATTTTTCATATAGAGAATGATTGTTACGTTGCCAAAGCTTGAAGAAAACATTTGTTTTACTGGGTCATTGTGAAGCAACCATTGCAAACAGATAAACAAGGCATTTCTGTCCATCGAACCATTTCCTAGGAGAATCCCCCACACCCAAAGTCCTGGAAGGCTGGAGATTGAATTGATCCATGTTTCCTAAAGAATTTCGCTTTGATCCATGAAAATAATGTATGCCTGAAAATTTTTAAGTTCCTGTTTTCCATTGGAAGTCCCTCAAAACGTTCCTGATTAAATTGCCTGAGTCAATAATCCTATTTAGACACACCCTCAGTTACAAAACCAGCTTCTTTAAATCAAGAAATTACCACTAGATCTGGCAGTATGACATTCCTATTAGATCACTTCAGACAGATGTGAGCAATTTTACAAGGACTAAGTTCAATGTATATATATCTCAATATATGTACACGTATACCCACACAAAAAAAATGCCATACCTTCATCTTGGAAAAACATCTTATTCTGTGGGTTTCAGTTCTTTCCTCAGTTTCTCCCATGTCGTTCTTCTGAATGTTCCAAGGTATTTATCTTTTAAGTCTTGATATTTCTTAGGTCTATCCTTTTACAAAAACAAAAATCTATTAAATAACTGACAAAATCATATGCCCTCATTCTTTGGAAGAATGTTCTCAATTTGAATAAAGCAACTGGAACCCATTGTCTCACAAAAATACTGAGGAAGCTATTTATTCAGATCCAGAAAATAATGGTGTTGGAGGAGATTTAGTTGTTAATTTTCTATTGAAAAGTTAATGTCAAATAACTTAGTTACTCTTTAGTGAGATTAAAGATATTGTAATAATTTGTTATGGTTTCCTCACAAAATAATAATGGTCATGTGGTTAAAATAAAGTTTTTTATTTGTTTAGCCAAAACGAATAGCATCAAAGTGAACTCCTTGGACTTACATGAAAATTGCTGCTTGTGAGAACACACAGACTTTGATTTCTGTTTGTGCTAACAATCTGCTCCAGCAAGCCTACAAAGGTTCAAAAATCTCTATTTGGCCAGGCTCCCTCTTCAAGTTCTTTGTGTTCCAAGACTTCCCTGGAGTCTCAGGAAGGGAAATGCTTTCTGGGGCACTGCTGATTCACAGAAACCTGGGGAGACATGGAATTGTAATCATGGAAATAGCCTAGGTAAAAATAATAAATAATTCTATCATCTGGAAAAGCATCCTAGAGTTGCAAGTGAAGATGTAAGGTTTAGTGAGGATCAACCATGTAAGTGGAGATCTATATGTATATATGTTTGTAGTTATAGATACATCTATGTATATTTGTATGTATATATAACATGGAGGCACATTTTTTATACATAAAACAAAAGGATGACTTAAACGCCATTAAATTCTATGAAGACCTTTGTCAAAGATTTTTTTTTTTTTGTCTTGAGACTAGGATAATATTTTGTACCCAAACCAGTCTTTCACTTTGACAATATTTATTCTCAGATTCTCAAACTTAGAGTTGCAGTATGCTGTCTTAACAGTATCCTCTGCATTATTAATATATTTTAAATTGTCTCTTCAACAAGTGATCTTGAATGGCACTACTTTTAAAAAACCTAAGCGCTTTACCTCCACAAATTTGTTGAATCCATACCCATACACATTAAGGCAACAGCTAAAGCACAATTATATACGAGCTCAGTTCTCTCTACTCATTCTCTTACGAAGGTAACAAATACCTCTCAAAAGCCTACTTTCTGCATCGACTACTACGCATAAGTCATTGCGCTAAGCACTGGAAAGTCAGTGGTGAAAAAGACAAGTGAGTTGTCCTATGGATAAGATGGCTAGAGAAGGATAAGGCTTTATGGAAGATAGTTAAACCCAGACCCCAAGGAACTTACACTTTAATAGTGAAATGTGAAAAATTTTAAACAGAACACAATGGAACAGAACCATGTAGAGTATAATCAAGTACAAACTGTTTGGTATGTAAGTGGTGAAATAATCCATAGGTCATGGATGAAAGCTATCAGAAATACTTCTGGCAATGTTGAACGGCCATACAAATAAACTGGCACTGAAACCCCTCAGATAAAATTCCAAAGTACCTTAGGGAAAAAAAAAAAAAAAGGCAGGTGTCATGGAGTAGATTCTGACCCACGGTGACCCCATTTGTGTCAGAGTAGAAACGTGCTTCATATGGTTTCCAATGGCTGATTTTTCAGAAATGCATTGCCAGGCCTTTCTTCTAAGGCACCGCTGGGTGGATTCAAACCTCTAATGCTTTGGTTAGCAGCTGAGCACACTAACCATTTGCACCACATAGGGACTCCAAATCACCTTAACTACAGTGCAAACACCTGACAATTGTTTTGGAAAACTAATAGCATTAATTTGTCAAAAGAATAGAAACTGCTAATATTTGGTCCTCATTCCTAATACATATAAATACATATACTTTTATCAAAATCTCTCAACTGCCCTCATTTCTTCCTTCTTATCCCTTTAGAACTCAATCCCTCTCCCCTACCTTTTTTTCTTCAACTCCTCTTTGCCAATATCCAAGCCCAATATAATCACCCTATCAAAAATAAGAGAGCACTTATTCCTTTTCCATGTCAAAGTCATCTCCATTGCTTTTAGCGGCCAAAAATCATGACTATTCAAAACGCCTATTTCCCATATTTAGCTGAGAAACATAGAAACTGGAATTAGTGCCACAGAAAATCACAGGAAAATTTTGAAGTTCCTCCTGCAAATTATAACATTATCTAACCACCTAGGACAGGTTTTTGTTATCTTGCCTCCAAAATCTGTTTCAAAATATTTTTTGGTGTCTTGAGAAAAGTTTTACAAACTGCCTTGACTAGGGTAAGAGGCAGTGTTTGAAGTTAAGCACTCTGAAGGAATTAAAGGTGATTAAATTAACCCTAAACCTTCCCTAATTTGCCAATTTAAACAATGAAAACATTTTATATTTACAGCCACGTTTCTAAAAAATTTAATGGAGAAAAAGAAATGATGAATAAAACCTATTCTGTTTGTTCAACAAAATTCGTGAATCCAGTAGTTAACATTACACTCACTGTTGAGCGCTTTGGCCCAAAATTGGGAGGATTTACCCCTTTGTTTCTTCATATCCACAAAGCCCTACAAGTGCCAGCCATGTGAACAATCTCCTTTTGTTAGCACAGTGTTGTTTACAGTGTGACTTGCGCCCCTGGGACCATACAGCGTCATCAACAAATCCCCATCATCACCACTGCTAATGAAAACGACTCTTGCTGAAGTTTTATAAAGTGAAGAGTCATTCTATTCCCCTAACTCTTCCTTCTCAGAGTTCAGATGGAAGCAGGTAATGCCTCAGTATGCTTTCTCATACAAACGGGGCTGAGTTTCTTCTGTGCCTACCGGTCACACTCTGTGGTTTTTGACATACCTAGTTGCCCCCTTAAGGACATGTCTTAATCACAAGAAAAAAAAAAAAAGAAACTTTACAAAATGAATAAACAATCTTGTTTGTGCTCTTTCTTCAGTATTAAATATACTGACATAATTTGTAATCATCAGAAATCAACTGGAAAAAAAAAGCATGCATTTAATTTTACATTAGTGTCTGCTATTGAATTAATGAAATAAAGATTTTAGCATGGAAAAGCTAGTACATACATGGAGAAGACTTAGGAGAATGTCCTTTCCTTGGAGAAAAATAAAGAGTCACACCTGCAAAACTCTTATGAAGAATCATTTATTTCCAGAGTCTTCAAATGACTCCTAGCTCTGAGAGAAGAGAGCAGCCTCATGGGCGGTATCCAGCTGAAAGAGATTCAACCAATACCAAACCCAGCAAGGAAGTGTCAAATGAAGTACATGTAGAAGCAACAATGACTTTTTGTATGATGCCTAGCAAATTATTTCACTTCTATTAGCTCATTTTCATCAGAAATCAAAGGATAAAATAATACATTCTATAAATCAGCCTTACAAATATGGGTATTATCTTGCTTCCTACGTTTAGAGATACCAGGGATGCATCATTCTGAGCAAAACAAGGGAGAAACTTAGCTGACCATAGAATTTTACTGATACATATGATCTCATCATGCAAAGCAAAGAATAGGACTCACAGAAACACAAGCAAAAGCAAAGCAATCAAGCAGCGAATGTACCCACACTGTTGCTTTGCATAACCTACCGTCTAACTCTGAATAATAGAACAAGGAGCAAAAAAATAAAGCTGAAAGTTGAGCTCTATATAACTGGCTATGCATGCCATCAGTGTTACACCTTGTACAAGTAATATTAGGAAATAATTAGAGAATTACGGGAGTAACCTGTGTTTACCACACTTCTGATATGAACTTATTAATTTCTGCAGATCATTATCCCATTATTCTCTCTCTTTTGCCTAGGTAGCAATAACTTTAAATATACAGACATGTACTTCCATTTAATTTATGCCTAGTAAATACTGAACTGTTGTTCCCTTTTTCTTATAAAGATAATGCTTTATCTGTTTGTATAACTTCAAAGGTAACTGAAAATCTAATAAGATGTTTGGATTTTTTTCCCCAGCTCATTTATTTGTGTATTTGTTCACATTAATGGCTATAGGGAGGTGTCTAGAGATAGTCACATGTCAGATCATGGTGCCCATTTGGCCCAGGTATAATCCCAGATTATTTAAAATTTGTGAACCTATTTTTCCTTATTTAGACATTGGAATAATTATGCCTACCTGGCAATGAACATTGCTTTATGAAAATTATATAAGATCTCTAGCATGGTCGCTGGGATTAAACAGTCACTTTGTAAATGGCAATGATTATTATTCATTCATTCCACAAATATTTATTGAGACTATACTACATTCCAAGCACAGTAGTAGGTGCTAGGGATATGAAGATGAATAACATGTGCTTGCTTTCAAAAAAGGCCTCGTAAGCTATTGAGAGAAAGAGAATTCAATGAAAATAATAGCTAGTTAGTGCCATGATGAAGACAAGTTGAGCTAAGAAATAATGCAAAAAAAAAATGAGAATTTTTTTTTTTATTCATTTGGATATTTATTTGGATACAGTATAACAATTTAAGTGCTTGGGCTTTGAAATTAGGCACACCCCGTTGTAAACCTTGGTTTTAAAATTACTCGTGTGACATTGTAAAAGTCATTTAATCTATATATAAAATGAAGATATCTATTTTTTATATTGGTTAAGGTCCAGACAGGAAAACAGATCCCATGACAGGTAGTTTAATACAAAAAAAAAAAAAAAATTGCCATTGATTCCGACTCATAGTGACCCTATAGGACATAGTAGAATTGCCTCATAGGGTTTCCAAGGAGTGGCAGGTGGATTTGAACTGCCGACCTTTTGGGTAGCAGCCGAGCCTACTGGAAATTTAATATGGGAAACTACTTACAAAGATACTTAAAAAGGGATCAGAAGAGTTAAAATGCCAAACTGTAGATAGTGAGGCTGCCCAGATGTTTACAACAGCAGAAGGCGCAGGGACTTGTAGGTCTGTATCAGAAAGGGAACGGGCTGAACCGCAGGAGCCTGAGCCCCTGTGGACACACACCCACTGCCAGAGGCACCACTAAAAGCAGTAAGGGGAGACAGCGCCCTGGCTTTTCCCTTCTCCACAACTCCAACCTCACGCCAATGTCTCTCACTGACACAACCCAACAGAAAGTTAGATGGCCACAGAGCCCAGGAAACAGTTTTCAGAAGTCAGTCTCCCGGGATACGGAGTAGATAAGTGAAGGGAGGGAATAAATAGATAAGAAGGGAGGGAATAAATTGGAGGAGGCCAGAGAGGCAAATGACCAACACAACTATAATCAATGGTAGTAGAATTAAATAATACATGTTAAATGCATTATGCAATGCTAGTGCACAATCAACTTTCAGCAAAAGGTAACTATTCATATTACTGGATAATCATACCTTCAGCCCTCAGCCCTCCTTTTATTCTCAGTTATAAAAGATTCAGGGGACTGAACTATCTGCATAATTGGCCAGGTATCCACTTTACATATGTAGTCATGACAATCTCTATGTGATGCCAAATAAGAGATGAGATTTTGTCATCAAATCAATTGATATTCTAACTAGCTTGAATACATTAATCAATTGCTTTGGCATCTGGGTTAAACACAACCATAGTAATCAAATCTTCACACAGCAAGATATAATCCGTTTTCTAATTTAGGTTATGTGTGTGTAGAAAGGAAACCCTGGTAGCATAGTGGTTAAGAGCTATGTCTGCTAACCAAAAGGTCAGCAGTTTGAATCCACCAGGCACTTCTTGGAAACCGTATGGGGCAGTTTCACTCTGTCCAATAGGGTCGCTGTGAGTTGGGATTGGCGGCAATGGGTTTGGTTTTGGTTTGGTGTATAGAAATGTCCAAAGAGAGTAAAGTAGATAGATGATACATGTTCTTGGTTATCTGTTTCAGCAGTCAGATTAAAGACAGCACAAAAAAGTCAAAAGTAAAACTTTTCTACGGTGGAAGGAGATAAAGGAGAAAGTATAATACTATGGAAGGAATGGTTCTTCCTCAATCCTATTGTCCCCTTCTATTTAGATGGTGTTCCATTGGCATAGCATCCCTTCCCTCTCTATATAACCTCACTCATTCTATGTGGGGAAGGTTACATGATTCACTGACTACATGGGGAAGTCTATTTGGAGTTTTTTTTTTTTTTTTCAATAATTTTTTATTGTGTTTTTGGTGAAAGTTAACACAGCAAATTTGTTCCCATTTGACAATTTCTACACAAATTGTTCAGTGACAGTACTTACATTTTTCACAATGTATAAACATTCTCTTTAACTACATTCTGGTTGTTCCGTTTCCAGTACTCTAGTTTCCCTGCCCCCTTATCTTCTCATCTTCGCTTTAGAGTAAATGTTGACTTTTTGGTCTCATACAGATTCTTTTTTTTTTTTGTGCTTCAAGTGAAAGTTTACAAATCAAGTCAGTCTCTCATACAAAAATTTATATACACCTTGCTATATACTCCTAGTTGACTTCTCCCTAATGAGAAAGCACACACTTTCCCTCCACTCTTTCTTTTCATGTCCATTCGGCCAGCTTCTGACCCCCTCTGCCCTCTCATCTCCCCTCCAGACAGACGATCTGTATGGAGTTTTACTATTAGGACATCTGCCATCTGCCGGCCAACAGATACAAGCCACATTCTCCAATACCAGCTCGTTTAGTGTTAAGGAGGATATTTTGGACTCCATGTGCCATGTTTGTCTTATTTCTCAATTGGTTCGTCATTTGGATGGGAGAAGAAAACTGGTGTATACTGAACACCCTCTATGACCCCAGCATACAAGAAAAGCATGAAGAAGCAGATTTTTCTAAGGGACTAGCACCAAACTGGAAAAACCCAAGCCATAATATAATTCATACAATGTAATGCCATTTTTTTGTAAAACTGTATATGATTGGAGATAATAAAAATATAAACTCTTATTTGCTGCTGAAAAAAAAATTTTTTTTTTTTTTTGATATGCTAGGCATTGTTCTAGGAGCTTTATACATGTCAACTGATTTAATTGTCATAAAACCCTACGACACAGGTACTATCATTATCACAGTTTTAAAGATTTGGGAACTAAGGCACAGAGAGGTCAAGTAACTTGCCCCAGGTCACATAGCTTGTAAGTGACAATGCCAGCATTCAGACCCAGGCAATCCAGCCCTAGCCACTACCTTAAACTGCCTGTGTATTAACTTAGGTAAAATACTGAAGAGCCTAAACCAGATCTTAAAAGTGATTATCTCTGGATAGGATTATGATTGGTATTGTTTGTTTTTCCTTTGGGAATCATTAAGTATTTTTTTCCAAGTAAAATAAATGGTTTAGGAAAAAAAGAATAAGCATTATGGGAATTGATTTTTTTTTAATGTAATAAGAACTCTGCAAAATTCTAATCCATATTAATGCTGTGTTCTTAACAACTTTTTCTTTTCTTGTTTATCTATTTTGCTTTCTCTAGGAACCTTGTGAAATATCAGTCTCCTCTTTCTTTGCCTTCTCTTTGATTATTTGGGGTTTAATTTAACAAAAAGGCCAAGGAATGTTAGCTCTGAAAGACACCTTCAGTCAGCTACTCTGAATTTTCCTATTGGTTCCATGCACTTACAGGCAATAATGGTAACAGTTCAAATTTCTGTTTTTAAATTAAAAAATAATTATCCGATTTATTTAAAGGGAGCAGTTTGGGGCTCTGAATAACTATCAAGTGAGATGCTCAGGGATAGTGTGCCTGTGACTCAGCCTCTCCTTCAGTTTACCCCTCAGCTGAATACCATTTTTCAGCATGGCGGTTTGGACCATTTGACAATTTTAGATTATCTTTATTCATGGTCATACAGTGTTTTATTTATACTACAACAGACCGTTTGATAAAGACAGAAAGGATGAAGAGCACTGATGTTAAAATGTAACCTAATGGGGAGCATAAAAATAATAATAACATGTTGTATGTTTCTCTCAAGATCACCTTCACCTAATCTGGAAGCGCAGCCCTGGTGCTACAGTGGTTAAGAGCTTGGCTGCTAATCAAAATGTTGGCAGTTTGAATCCACCAGCTCTTCCTTGGAAACCCTATGGGGCAGTTCTGCCCTGTCCTCTAGGGTCGCTATGAGTCAGAATCAACTCGATGTCAACGAGCTTAATCGGTAAATTTCATTCATCTACTCAAAGTTTTTACCCTATTATTATTATTATTTACCTATTGCTTGTTTATGGTTCCATAGTTCAAAAATTCTGAAAAGGAATAACAGAACACAACAGAGAACTGTATCTACATGGGCTTTTCATACTCTGAGAAATAGCTGCAAATAATGATATAAAACCCAGTTTTGTATTTCCTCAATTAAAAAACAAAAAATAAAACACAAACATTATAAAACTAAGTTAACCGAGTCCTGAAACTTAAAAAAATTAATTAATTAAAAAATTTCAAACATCATAATGTTAACTTTTTCTTATTTTAACACCTTAACACATGTAATAGAATAACTCCAATCTACATTTTGATATGACTCTTCGAAACCAAATACAACATATTGTCATCTTTGAATTTACTTCTCAACAGGTCTTGCTTGTCTCACAACATTCATTTAAAATAAGGAATGTATAACCCAATCAAACCCGTTAAGTCGATTCCAACTTATAGTGACCCTGTAGGACAGAGTAGAACAACCCCCATAGGGTTTCCAAAGAGTGGCTGGTGGATTTGAACTGCCGACCTTTTGGTTAGCAGCCAAATGCTTAACCACGGCACTATATTGCATGTTAAAGAAAGAAATTTGTCTTCATACTTAATACCATAATTAAATAAAGTTTACAATCATCTGAAAACATGTAAAATAAAACTTTTTAGGTAGAAGCATTTATTTTAAGTCAATCTTTTTTTTAATTCATGAAAGTTTTCAACATTGTGCGCTACTGTAAAGAAAATGGTGAGTCAAAAGAGATTGGCAAACATCGATCCAGTTAAGTTCTCATTTGACAAATATGAAAATGTCAGGAATTTTTCTGTATGTGTCCTTCATAGTCCATATGCACACAAAACACTTAGAAAATCACTTAAACACAGTCACAGTTTTGACTAAAAATCGAACTATCCACTGGCATCCATGATTCTTAGCCAGAACATAGTTCCACTGTCTTCAGTGTTTCTACCTGTCCACATTATATCACAATCTCAGACAGCGATGAAACTTGCTAAAGCAGAGTTTTTTGTAAAGAGTTCTATTTCCTTCATCTTTCCTGTTAGGTACCAGTGTTGTTTTGATAACTTTTATTTTGGTGTAATTTCAGTATTGTTTTGATAACTTTTCTTTTGGTATAATTTCAAACATAGGGAAGAGTTGCAAGAATTATACTAGGAATTTCCATATACTTTTTACTCACATTCACCAATTGTTTACATTTTGCTTTCTTTGCTTTTTCTCTCTCTCTTTACCTACCTATATGTGTGTGTGTGTATTTCCCTAATCACTTGAATAAATTGGAGATATTGTGGACTTCTACCATTAAATATTTCAGAATGTATTTCCTAAAAATAGGGAAATTTTATTACATAACCAACATTGATTTAACATTGACTCCATATTATCTAATCCACAGTCTGTATTCAAATTACGTCAATTGTCCACTGCTTTAGTCATCTAGTATTGCCATAACAGAAATACCACAAGTGGATGGCTTTAACAAAGAGAAACTTATTTCCTCACAATCTAGTAGGCTACAAGTCCAAATTCAGGGTGTCGGCTCCAGGAGAAGGTTTTCTCTCTCTGCCAGCTCTGGAGGAACGTCCTTGTCCTCAGTCTTCCCCTGGTCTAGCAGTTTCTCAGGCACAGGGACCCCAGGTCCAAAGGATGCACTGTGCTCCTGGTGCTGCTTTCTTGGTGGTATGAAGTCCCCAACTCTCTGCTTGCTTCCCTTTACTTTTATCTCTTGAGAGATAAAAGGCCACACCCCAGGGAAGCTCCCTTTACCTTGGATCAGGGAGGTGGCCTGAGTAAGGGTAGTGTTACAATCCCAACCTAATCCTCTCAACATAAAATTACAATCACAAAATGGAGGACAACCACACAATACTGGGAATCATGGCCTAACCAAGTTGATATACACATTTTGGGGGGAACATAATTTAATCAATGATATCCACATAATGTCCCTCATAGATTTTTTTTTTTCGTGGTCTAAGATCTAACCAGCACCACACAATGCAGTCAATTATCATATCTCCTAGCTCCTTAGTTTCCTTTCATCAGGAAGAGTTTCTCAGCCTTTTTTTCTCTTGATCTTGGTTTTTTTTTTCAAGAGTATAGGCCAGTAGTATTGTAAACTATCCCTCAATATGAGTCTGTCTGATGTTTCCTCGTAATTAAGTTTTGGTTGCACGTTTTGGGCAGAAATACCATTAAAGTGATATTGTGTCCTTCTCAGCACATGATATCTTGCAAGGTTTGATATCAGTTTGTCCCAATACGAGTGTTAGCTTTGATCACATGTTTAAAGTATATCTGCCAGCTTTCTCAATACAAAGTTACTATATTTGCCTTTGTAATTTATAAGTAATTTTTATAGACACACATTGAGACTATATAGTGTTTATATGTAAATATCCTGCTTCTCATCAAACTTTAATCCACTGGTTTTAGCATTCAGCGAAAATTTTCTAACCTCATATTAATGCTATATGTTTTAGTTGGCATTCTATTATAAGAAAGTTTTCCTTCTCTTCCCTATAATCATTTATTTCAGTATGGACTCATGAATTTTTATTTTATTCAATGATTCATAATCTGTTACCATCATTGTTTATATTCATGCTCAAATCGTCCAGTAGAAGCTCTTTCAGAGTGGTTCCTGTAACCTCTTGTTATGTACCCATGTCCAGTAAGAGCTCTTTGAAGCTAGTTCCTGCATCCTTTGATATGTCACCATCATTCTTTGAGCACTTCCTTACTTTCTGACTCCAGAAGACATTCCAGCCTCTCTTTTTTTTTTTTCCACTTTCCCTGGCATGGTCTCTCAAATTAACCCTTTCCCCTTTCTTAAAAAAATAAATCCCTGGCTTCTTTTAGTGGAGAATAATAATTAGAATCTAAGATAAAAATAGAGATAGAAGTATGCATATATAAGCCAAAAAACAAACCTCCTCCCATCAAGTTGTTTCCAACTCATAGACCCCACGGGATTTCCAAGGCTATAAATCTCTGTGGAAGCAGACTGCCACATCCTTTTTCCCATGGAGCCACTGGTGGTTTTGAGCCACCAACCTTTCAGTTAGCAGCCAATCACTTTAACCACTGGGCCAACAGGGATCCTTATACGTATACACACCTAGGAAACATATGTGTGTATCAACAGATATAAGTAAACGTATGAATAGTAAACATACTGATACCATAAACAAACTGGTATCATACTGATAATTTCAATCCAACAACACAGGGTACATTCTAGGACACCCTCTTTCTATATCCTCTCCATCACAAGAAACCTGTTTTTCCTTATCCTCAATACAGTTATTTGCTCAAACATAGAATATATAGAAAATAGTTTCAGACTTGTTAAAGTCTGTGAGAAGCACACCTACTAAATAGAATTAATATGTGTTTACAGCTTTGCAGGCAAAGTTAACATACAGTGAAATGCACAAATTGTAAGTGTACAGATCAGTGTGTTTTGATAATTGAATACAACCACGTAGCACACATCCCTATCAAGAAATAGAGCATTTCCGTCACCACAGAAATTTCCTTCATGGGCACCAGGATTTTAATAGTAAAGTCATTTGGGGTATTCTCAGTGCAGATTTTTTTAATTGTATGGAGGAGTCTTTTACCTTAGAATTTTTTAAAAACAACAAATAAATTAATTGAGAATGCCTGAACACACTGTAGAATACACACATATAGATACACTTAACTAAAGAATTTATAATAGGTTTATGATATTAATTTCGCCCAAACCAGAAAAAAAAAAAACACTACCATCAAGTCAGTTCTGACCCATAGCAACCTTACAGGACAGAGTAGAACTGCCCCATAGGGTTTCCGAGTCCATAAATCTTTACGGAAGCAGACCACCACATCTCCCTCCCAGTTAATTTCCAAAGGGAGACCAAATTAATAAGGAATAGGTAGAAGCTTTAGCCATGCGTAACTAAAAATGTCTTTATTTTCCCGGTCCCATTTGGATTTTGCTTCTGGCAGATTTGCTAACCATCCTCCTCTCTGACTCTGCATTGAAATAATCATTTTCTCCATCTGGGCCCTCATTACAAATTTCAGGTAATTTTTTATTTTGGATTCTGAAGAAAGTCTGTTTTCTCCCCAATATAGCTGACTCCCAAACCTAACACACCAACAAATTACCTTTGATTGTGTTTGCCAATAATTCCATCCCCTTTCTTACTTTAAAAATTTAAAGTAAAATTAAACTTCTAAAAAAGCTTACCACCTTTTTAATTATTAGCCAGGGATGACAGGTGTTTTTATTTACAATTGCATTGTGATTTGCTCAGGTCTACCTCTTCTGAGTACTCTTTGGCCTCTGGCTGGTTGCCTCTCCAATAAGCTGTAGCAGTGGAAAACTTTTTCTTGTGTTTGCTTTTTGTTGTTGCCATCTTGCTTGTTTGGTTTTGTTTTCTAAAGGAATCTAAGAGGTCTGTAAGTATAGAATTAAAATCATGGGCCACAAAGTCAAGTTTGAGTACAGAGAGAAAGGAAGCACAGGGAGGGTGATGTGACCAGTGCTGACGCAGGTGAAAAGGTGATTAATTGAAAGGATTGGAGAGTTAGATAAATAACACATTATTGTTAAAGAAAAAATTTTTCAGGTGGATTTCATGGTGGAAGATACCTGATGGAGAGTAGTTTCTCGCACTGACAAGCCCACAGTACAGCTGGATGTTGGGCTGTCGATCTGAGGGTGGAGGTGAAAGTCTCTGAATTGGAAGATTATTCAGAAAGACAACACCAGGGTTTGCATAGTTGATCCACAAGGGTGTAACTTTTTGCTTACTCAGACTAAGCAAAAAGGTTTTCAAATGCATTGTTCCGAAAAATCTCTGATAAATTTTATAGTTAATGTTTTAAATATGGTAAGCTCTTCTCTCATTTGTTTTTTAATTCCAATGGCCAACACTTTAAAAAAAGAATCTGTTTCCTCCTTGTTTTGTCCCCTTTCCTGACATAACCTTTACATATAAGGGATTTAGTATTTGTCCTTCTCTTGCTGGACACTCTCGTCTCAGATAATATCATCCACGTAATGAGTTTAAATTTCCAAAATACTGATGGACTTCCAAACCTACATCTTTATCTCTCAACTCTCTCCTGACCTGTAGATTCAGATTCTAACATGTTGCTTGTCATATTCTCATTAAGGAAAAACAAATAAACAAGCACCTACTCAAATCCATTACCTTCCCTCAATCCAATCTTATCCCTCTTTTCTGACGTCTATCTCTTTTAGAGGCTTGACCTTAACTAAAGTCTCCGGTTCTTCCAATTTATCATTAATACCACTACAGCAGATGCTTTGGTGTGCTCCCAGATTCCTTCTTCAGTACAAAAACATTTGGGAGTGTTTGCTGATGACTCACTTCTGAGACCCTCCTTAGGAATTATGCCTAGCTGAAGGGAGTTACCTTTTCCAATATTATACCCTCCTCCTAGTGGCCCTCTTGCTTCCATTTTGGATGTCACAAAGGTTCATTCCACCTTCAGAGCTTCTCATGGATTCAGTCAAGGTATCTGTTGCAAATGCATGGTAGTTAAATGCCTCCTTCTGCTCAATTCCATTTTTCTTTCTTCCTCACAGGGGCTATTCAATGAAGATTTCCCAATAAACTTTCTGCATGCTAATATCCATTTCAATCTATTTCCCCAGGACTCAATCTAATACAGTTGGTACAAGGAGTGATCTGATGAAGAAAACTTTAAAACATGATCTTGGCACAGAGTCAGCCATCACTGATAGTAGGTGAAATATACATTAGCCCTAGTAAGTGTTAAGATAAAATTATTAAATTTTTTTACAAGCAGTGGTATGCCAGTGGAGGTGGGGGAAACACTGGCAGGAGTTTGAGATATTTGGAAGAAGGATTAATCATGAGTGCCATGGAATTCAATAGCTGTTGCTACAGACAATGGATACGTAAAACAAAAATAATAAAAGGCTGAGGAATAATAAGGGTAAATAATCACAAACGTAGGTGTAAGTGTGAAAACCAGAAAGGTGATTACTATCTCCTGTTGGGGGAGGGCACAAGAAACTGAGAATCTGGCCCAGGACTTAATTAAACAATATTGTATCAAAATTTCATATAAGATTAAATGCTCAAACCA
Organism: Loxodonta africana; assembly: GCF_030014295.1. Classification (NCBI taxonomy): domain Eukaryota; kingdom Metazoa; phylum Chordata; class Mammalia; order Proboscidea; family Elephantidae; genus Loxodonta; species Loxodonta africana. Next base: position 117,473,447 of record NC_087345.1, on the reverse strand, counting down.
GTTGGTCTCCTATGCAAAGTTCCCTACCCTGACTGGTAGGAAGCAGGACTCTGAGACCTAGGATGAGAACAGCTGAGTTAATACAATTGAAAATCTTGAATCACTAGATTCCCTAGAAGACTCTTCATTTCTCTTTGTTAAAGCCTATGATACGCCCCTTGCCTGAAGATAATTCAGAAGCCTCTGTCTTGCAAGACAAACCATGCTCGCTAAGCATCTCTTCCCACGTTTCCTAGTGATCACCAAACCAATAATTAGGCTTAAGTCACAACATAATCCTACTGTGGGAAGTGCTGGGAGCCTGCTAAGGGAGAAAAGACACTATATCCCAAAGAAGCTGCAGGACCTGGACAATGTTTATTGGCAGGAGCTAGAAGAGTTTGTATGGGACTGAATCCTGAGTGGGCTGGAAAAAGTTGGATAAGGAAAAACTAACCAAACTAGGATAACTGTGCTATAGTAAAAAGATTTAATACCCTGGCAAGAGTTAAGCTACCATCTTCTGGAATGTCTCTTAGAAGCTTGGAAAAATGATAGACCACACTAAATAAGTAGAAATGCCACAATTTCCATGGTAAATCGTAGAAGGGGTCAAAAATTTCCAAAAAGTGGGTATGCTAGAGTAGATACATCTCATAATGCAAAAACCCACCAGCCATCTGTGTACTGTAAACGAATCCAGAGGATGCTCCACATACCAGAGCAATAAGGAATTAACTGGTGAAAATTGTTGAGAAATGCAGTGGTGGCTGACCTCAGTAGGCTATCAATGACATTAAGAGATGCTGGTGGCTTAGTAGTTAAGAGCTACAGCTGCTAACCAAAAGGTTGGCAGTTCAAGTCCACCAGGCACTCTTTGGAAACTCCAGGGGGCAGCTCTAGTCTGTCCTATAAGGCTGCTATGAGTCGGAATCAACTCCACAGCAATGGGTTTGGATTTTTTGTTTGTTTTTTTAATCTTAGACCAGGGATCTTTGAGTGCAAAGTGTATGATAGGACCACAAAACAATAGAGGTCAGCTGGTAGCACTTAAACATCAGGAGCAAAGTGAGTACAATTATTGTAATAAGCACCAAGGTTGGGGTGGCAACCAAGGAAATCTGAATTGCAGAAAGGTATGGGGATAGTTAACAGAACACAACATCCCTAGGGGCAAGATAGATGGGTACTCAACAAGAGTATTTCTCAATCTACCCACGCAAAAGAAATCAAGAAAGCAATTCTCATGACCAAGCCTGGCCTCAAGGAAGCCTGGAAGTATACACGACCAAGATGAAAAGTCACATGAAAAGGGTGTGGGTGTATGATTTTATTAAGGGAAAGCTTGAAGAATTGGAAACAATACTGCAATCTCCCACATTCTTCCCTCTTGGTCACAATTACTTCTTTTCCACTCATAAAATATATTCATAACCTATATCTCATGATCTACATCAGATCCAGAAGTAAGAGAATCTACTTGATCCAGAGTCCTATGAAGACAGATTATCTGTCCTTCACACAAAGAACAGGAACAGGAGAACCACATTAAATGCTCCTGTTCAAAAGGAGAGAAAATGGCAGGCACATTGCAAATGTTCTTGGCTTAGACCCCAGTTCTACTAGTCTGTGGGCACCCCTACTCCAGCCCATTTTTCTCCCCGGGTGCATCCTCCTTGTCCACATCAATACGTTAAAGAATATGCCTTCTTTGACAGCTGAGGATCTTTATCAGCCTACTTAACTGTCTGTAGGAAGTGGGGACCCAAAGATGTTTTACATCTCTTCAGTCACCATGTCTTTTAATCTAGCCTGGCAGCACTATTGGCAAAACAGCACTCTCGAAAACTTTGTTGGTTTTCTAGGAATTTGATTACAATCAGTAATATGCATCCAAAGCCACGCACACAATTTATTTCAAGACATGTTTCTATCTACCTAAATTTAAATTCAGATATTTGAGTATACTAGACCTCCATGGCACTGTGTTCTTAAAAGCCTTTTTGTCCAAGCGAAAGAATCTGCTAGGCATGGTCTTCGTCCTTTCAGGAGGCCTTACAAAGGCCATAACTTTGCTGTAAGGTTGTCCCCAAAGGGCAGTTCTTGAATATTTTTCAAGAGGCCATGTCTTAATGGTCATATTTCAATGTGGTGAAAAATAATTTCAGCTTCCAGTTCTAAATTTCTGGGTTATTTTCCTTCTCAATTCTGCTTGCTAACAAGCCACTTATTTTCTAAACATATCTCTTTTTTTTGTAGTATCTTATCAATTAGGCTTAGCAACAACCAGCTTGCACTATCAGCACTGCCTCAAGACCTTGTTGCCAATGCACAAATTCATTAGATACTTTTTCCTGCCTAGGTTGTTGCAGACAACGATTTGACCAAATGTTTTACCACCACCTAAAAAAAAATAATAATTTTTTTTTTTTTTAACATGGGTCACCATTTTTCCAGCCTGCATTACAGTTTCTTACCACTTGGTTCTAAAACCAGTGCCATCTAGATGGTATTTTTGTTACAAAAGCACCTCGTTTCCAGAACCAATTTCTGGATTTAGTTTCTGAAGTGATACTGCTGCATAAAACAAAAAACAACCTCAAAATTCTCAATGCCTTTAAAGACAACAAGTATTTATTTTCATATTTACAACTCTATTGGTTGCCTGTGGGTCAGAGATAGGATGTGCTTGGCTGGGCCAGACTGGGTATCACACTTCTAGTTAGGTTTAATTGTACTTCGCATGTTTTAATTTGAAGACATGTGTTATCTGATACATTTTCTTTTCATGTCAGATAACAATAATGCAAAGCGAGGCAAGTAGAAAAAATGTAACACCCCTCAATGGCTCATTTTGGAACTAACACAACATCATCCTGTCTACATTCTACTGACTAAAGCATGCCAAATGTCCAAGCCGATATCAACAGGGCAAAGATAGCCCCCACAGTGGGAAGTGCTGCAAAGTCATATGACCCTAATTGTTAGATCTATATTTGTTTCTATACTCACCCAGTGCTCCAACTACACATATCTATGCTACATACTCATATGCTTATACCTTCTCTTATGCCCTTCTATTTCACCAGAATGTGTTTATGCCTTTTCTGTTATGTAAATTCCACTTATTCTACAAAATCAAACCCAAAAAGTATCACTCTTTGAAATCTCCCCCATTCCATCTTCATCTACCTTCATATAATTTATTGTTTATTATTCTACCACAGTCTCTGGATTATAGGGATGCACCTGTATATCCAACCAGGTTATAATCTTGTTGAGGGAAGATAAAATATCTTATTTGTTGTCCTCCTCCACGACACAGCTTCACCAAATGGTGTGCCACTTATTCAATGGATGGGTTGGAGGTAGGACAAGATACTAGTAGTCCAATCAAAGAATGGCCAGTTCAGTCCTGGAGCAGCCAGAACTTCATGATTGGTCACTTCCAGTTGAGAGCAACAGCTTTTGTTTACCCTGGTATGAAATACAAATAGTTATTTCTGTATGTTGTAGAAAAAGCTCTAAAGCCCCTAGAAAAGTGCCATCCTGTTAGTAAATACTTAACAAATGCTTGTCGAATAAGTGAATAATTGAGTGGACAATAATATCCTCTCTAAAACTAAATAAATAGAATAATGAAATCATGAATTGCTAAGCAAGTATTCTAAGTTTAAAATATTCTCAAAGTAATATACCTTTTGTCAGAGTTCAGGATGCATAAATCAAATGAACTATCATAGAATTTCTCAGCTCTGATGTCAGTATACAGAAATATCTATGATTGTAAATATTGCATAAAAACAACATGCTTGATTAACATGTAAAAAGGCAATATTGGCTAACTCTTTTTTTTCCACACTAAAATCCAGCCAATATGAACATGTCAGATGGTAATAAACATAAGGTTGACTGAAAAACTTGTCTCTTACATTTGGTCAGGACAGAGAAAATGATACTTCCTTGGGGCTGATGAAAACATGCAAGTTGCGTTACGATGCAAACTAATTTCTATATGTCTGTTTTATCTGCATCTAAATCTTGGATGACCTCATGAAGCAAGAAATCAGAAAATATGACGAAAGTATAAAAAATGAGCTTTGCTTCATTTCCTATACTTGATACTAGAGAGCTGTCTCCTTACCTTATTTTATTTTTTATGACACTCAGACTAAGACAGATGAAGTGGGTAAAAATTCTAGGCACGTCCCTGAGTTTAGGGATCTATCACTGAGGGGAAAACCTGTGAAAAAGTTCTGTGAATGCTGTTATTTATCTAATCATGTCAGTTATCCCTCCTAAAAAAAAAAAAAAAATTATTTATTATTATTTTTTTTATTTAAATCCTAAATAGTCCTTGAATTAATTCAATTTTTTTTTTCCTTTTCCACCATGGTCCAATTTGCCATCTTGTCTCATGTGGTCTCAATCTCATTACTTTTATTTAGTAGAGGTAAATAGTTCTTTCTCCTTTATCTGATTGCATACTTCTCCCCGTTAGTCTTCTCAGTATCACATTTGTTCAATAAACATGTATTATGCACCTAATATATGCAGAATAGTCTTGTAAATGCTGAGATGATAAGTAGCTTTAGAAGACATGTTTTCTGTTATAGGAGGAGCTCTGTTGACTAGTAAATAATATCTACAACAGGAACTGTGGTACAAAGTTAGTGTCATGCAAGTGGAGTAGAAAGTTCTAGGGCTAAAAGGTAAGGTTATAGGTTTTGGGGTCAGACTACCGTTATTCCAATCCAGATGTACAACCTTCCAGCTACGTGACCTTTGGGAAAATTATCTAACCTGCTTCCTTATCAATAAAATTGACTCAATAAGAGTATATACTTACAGGTTTGTTGTGACAATCAAGTGATTTAATATGTGTAGAGATTTTAGCATTGTGCCTGGCATGTAGAAAGTGTCCAATAAATATTATTGTTATTAAGGGAGAGAAAAAAATCACATCTGACTTAGGGAATCAAAGAAGGTTTCATGAATTAGGCAGAATTCCAGTTGGTCGTGACAGAGTTTGGAAGTAGAGGAGAGAGGGTATGCCAGACAGGAGAGTAACAGAGCAGAGGTCTAGAGTGAAGTAGGCAGGACTCCTTTAAGAAGCGCTGCACTCTCCATTGTGGGCACAATGGAAATACGGCTAAAGCCATGAAGCTGGTTATATACTAACCAAAAAAAAAAAAAAATCCATTGCCGTCGAGTCAATTCCGACTCATAGCGACCCTACAGGGCAGAGCAGAATTGCCCCATAGAATTTCCAAGGAGCTCCTGGTGGATTTGAACTGCCGACCTCTTGGTTAGTAGCTGTAGCACTTAATCACTACAACACGATACCTATTTTTTTCCCTTTCTTCCTTCTCTCACCCTCACCTCTTCTGCTGTTTCTAACCTGATATTCTCTCTCTGTGTAAAAAAAAAAAAAAGGATGGATTAGAAGATTACATTATTTTCCAGAAGAGGAAACTGAGACGACAATCATTAAGAGATTAGCCTTAGGTCATACATCTAGATATTTGCAGGGCAAAAAATCATCTGCCCCATGTCCATAGCAGTTCCCTTGCCTACATTCTCTTTCAGCCTTTTCTCAACTCTGCCCTCCCAAGCCCCCAACACACACTCACACACATGCACACACACCTGATTTCTCCATCCATTTACAGGAAGAAAAATGTATATTCTAATGTAAACATCTGGAAGCAATGATACCTTGTCTAAACTAAACCAAAGGAGTGACTGGTCCCAGGTGAAATGGAAGAAACAAGTGGCCCTGTAGCCTGTTAGGGGGGTTTCTTTTTTCCTTTTTCTTTTTTTTTAAGAGTAGATGGAACCATGAAAAATTCCTTCACGCAACCCAGTTGCAGCTAACTCTATTGAGTATAAAAGAAAAAGCAGAGCTAATAAAAGTCAGATACGCACTCCAAGATGAAGTGAACAAGTCAGGCACAAAAACCATTGCTTAGCTATAGAGAAAGCTGAACAAAAATAAAAACTAAAAAAAAAATTACCTCTGAAATATTCAAACTAGCTCTCTGCACTCCTTAAATCAGTCGATAGTTGCCAATTTTGCTTTTAACTTGGGATGGCATAGAGTTGCTTTCAGTATCCCACGCCATCAAAGAATTATCTCAAGTTAAAGATTTTTAAGCGACTATCTCAATGACGTCATCTATCATGTGTTAAAATATGAATTGAAACCCGTATGAATTCATCTAATCATGGGCGACCCTGCTGGTATTTGAAATACCGGTGGCGTAGCTTCCAGCACCCCAGAAACACGCAAGCCACCACAATACAACAAACTGACAGAAGGGTGGGGAAAAGTCAAAGACTTAACTAGTAGTACGAAAACCTCTTTTTCAACCCCATTTTCTCCTCTTCCTTTCCCCTAACTCCTCAGTCATATCCCCTAAGGGCCTCATTTTGCTATTTTCCAATGTGACACCAGTTAATATAAGACATCATTCTGATTACAGGATAACTAATCCTCTTCCGCCTTTCCAGAAAAAATAAATGCTTATGTTTATAAAACACAGGAGAAAACCCCTCGCTTTGGTCATCTCATCCAAGGCAGAAATTTTTATAAGGGACATGTCTTTTGGCAGGGACATGGGAAACAATAGTGCAAAATGTTGCAATACATTTCAAATCACATCTCTTAGGTGCCCACTTACTGTCTACCCTCAGGACTGATTCTTATATAGGTGTGAGATAAACAAAAGCAAAGGAATCACCTGGATCAAACGTTTTTTTCTTTTACCTGTTGAGTAACGCCCATTAGACCTAACAAAATTACTGCTAAACAGTGAAAATTGGCACTTACATAACTAAGTTAAAAGTATTTACAAAATTTAGTAAATATCCAGTTGCGTGTAGCATTGATGCTAGGGTTAAATAGTTATATGCACTGCCCTTCAGAAATTTCTCGAATCAGATAAATTAAAAAAAAAAAAAAAAGTTGCTGTTGAGTCAGTCCTCACTCATGGTGATCCCATGTGTGTCAGAGTAGAACTGTGCTCCATAGGGTTTTTAATGGCTGAATTTTTCAGAAGTAGTCACCAGTCCTTTCTTCTGAGGCACGTCTGGGTGGACCCAAACAGCCGACCTTTTTAGCAGTTGAACACATTAACAATTTGTGCCATCTAGGAACTCTTCTAGCATCAGGAGACCACAGAATTTTAGCATTATAAGAAACTCGAGAGAGGATGTAATCAAAGGAGTTCCCCCTCTTTCATACTCAGCATACCGTAGACCCACAGTGCATCCCTTAGCTTCCAGAGGCCTAATTTATGGCCTGAGTTCCCACAGCTTTCCATGCCCTGGTTCTACTCTCTTCTAGTTGTCATGAAACTAATCTGATTAATAAATTCATACCAACATACTACTTCCTTTTAATTTTGAATTTAATATGCCCCTCCCAGGTAGTTACATATTTTAACAGGGGCCTTTTGTTAGAGAGTTTTTTAATTAAAAAGACTGGCTCACATGTTAGGAATTTTAGCACAGTAGAAGCCAAAGAGGCAAATATATTTGGTCTGGGAGATTATTTAAGATCCTGTATATTACGCTTCATATCTAATGAATGTAGCAGAAAATTACATGCACGAGAGGAAGTGAACATATTAATTAAAAGCCTACTCAACACAAAATTAACACTGCGTTTGACTCAAAGCTGTATGCAAAGACTTGTTTTTTAAGAAAAGGTTGTGGTGTGAACTTCTAAATTAAGAACAAATCTTTCTTTATACTGCGCTTAGATTTTAGTAAATCCTAGCCATTATTTCTTTAGTAACTGACTGCAATACTGCTTCTATCTTCTTTTGGTAAAATCAGCGTTGAGAATAAAAATTCTTTCTTCAAAATCCCTAGCTCTTATGTGCAAAACAATGTTCCTACCCTATAGTCATATAAATAATCACTTGCTTGGAAACAGTTGGTAAATGTATTTATTATTAAAAAAAAAAAAAAACCCTGAAAACCACAATGACACATTCAACTTCAATCAATTTCTATTGTTCACATATTTGAAGGTTTGTTTTGTTTTTGACCTGTTTTTGCTCTCCATTTAGTTTTGCTAGTAAAATTGCGGAATTTTCTAAGGCTGACTTTTCCTGGTGCAAACTCAGCTCCTTCTTCACTTGAATCTCAGGATATAAAGGTTAAATGAGTGTGAAAATAGCATATTCAGATGGAATCCATCACCTCCTCACCATAAGAAAAGTCCAGTTACTATAAATCTGTTGGTCAACACATGCGATGTCAACATAGTAGTCCAAAAACCGCGAACAGTCCAGACCCTCTGAAAGTTTAGAACCAGAGAAAGGGTGACTGGTCCACTTGCACGCAGGGCCACAACATGTTTTTTCCTTTGGGCACAGACAGTGGTAACTTTGCTCATTATCTTAGGTAGATAACTAACCCTGAAAAAAGTAGAATCATTATCAATTACTACGAAAGGATTTATAATATTGCATTAAAAATTGTAATTGATTTTAAATTAGCTTTTGTTATGCCATCAAAGAATACAAGTAGGCAACGCTGAATGAAAGCCCTGAAATGAAAACGTATTTTCCATTCCAAGTCTTGAAAGGTAATCACAAATCATGCTTCCTTAAATAAATTAATTGATAGTAGAACTGAAACTGAACTCAATCCCAATATCTATTCACCAAATGACAAACTTGCCAAGTAGTAAATTTTTAAATTTACTACAACTTTTTATAAGGAGTATTACTTTCAGACATATGCCTACTCCCACTAAATGCATTCTAAGGAATATTCAATTTGTTAAAACCTGAGTCTTAGACTTTTTTGGTCTTTTTATATGTATTATAATAAACGTATATAACATAAAATGCATACACCTAAATATATTGTAGAATATAAATGTATTCATGAAAAACAAATTCTAATGATATAGTGTTATAAGTTTAATAAAGAAAACTATATTCACTAAACATGTTCTTTTTTTTAATAATTTTTATTGAGCTTTCAGTGAACGTTTACAAATCAAGTCAGTCTGTCACATATAAGCTTATGCACACCTTACTCCATACTCCCACTTACTCTCCCCCTAATGAGTCAGCCCTTCCAGTCTCTCCTTTCATGAAAATTTTGCCAGCTTCTAACCCTCTCTACCCTCCCATTTCCCCTCCAGACAGGAGATGCCAACACAGTCTCGAGTGTCCACCCAATACAAGTAGCTCACTCTTCATCAGCATCTCTCTCCAACCCATTGTCCAGTCCCTTCCATGTCTGATGAGTTGCCTTCGGGAATGGTTCCTGTCCTGGGCCAACAGAAGGTTTGGGGACCATGACCGCCGGGATTCCTCTAGTCTCAGTCAGACCATTAAGTTTGGTCATTTTATGAGAACTTGGGGTCTGCATCCCACTGATCCCCTGCTCTCTCAGGGGTTCTCCGTTGTGCTCCCTGTCAGGGCAGTCATCGGTTGTGGCCGGGCACCATCTAGTCCTTCTGGTCTCAGGATGATGTAAGTCTCTAGTTCCTGTGGCCCTTTCTGTCTCTTGGGCTCATAGTTATCGTGTGACCTTGGTATTCTTCATTCTCCTTTGATCCAGGTGGATTGAGACCAATTGATGCATCTTAGATGGCCGCTTGTTAGCATTTAAGATGCCAGAAGCCACATTTCAAAGTGGGATACAGAATGTTTTCATACTCAAATTATTTTGCAAATTGACTTAGAAGTCTCCTTAAGCCATAGTCCCCAAACTCCCGCCCTTGCTCCGCTGACCTTTGAAGCATTCAGTTTATCCCGGAAACTTCTTTGCTTTTGGTCCAGTCCACTTGAGCTGACCTTCTGTGTATTGAGTATTGTCCTTCCGTGTATTGAGTATTGTCCTTCCCTTCACCTAAAGCAGTTCTTATCTACTAACTAATCAGTAAATAACCCTCTCCCACCATCCCTCCCTCCCGCCCTCATAACCACAAAAGTATGTGTTCTTCTCAGTTTATACTATTTCTCAAGATCTTATAATAGTGGTCTTATACAATATTTGTCCTTTTGCCTCTGACTAATTTCGCTCAGCATAATGGCTTCCAGGTTCCTCCACGTTATGAAATGTTTCACAGATTCGTCACTGTTCTTTATCGATGCGTAGCATTCCATTGTGTGAATATACCACAATTTATTTAACCATTCATCCGTTGATGGACACCTTGGTTGCTTCCAGCTTTTTGCTATTGTAAACAGAGCTGCAATAAACATAGGTGTGCATATATCTGTTCGTGTGAAGGCTCTTATTTCTCTAGGGTATATTCCGAGGAGTGGGATTTCTAGGTTGTGTGGTAGTTCTATTTCTAACTTTTTAAGAAAACGCCAGATAGATTTCCAAAGTGGTTGTACCATTTTACATTCCCACCAGCAGTGTATAAGAGTTCCAATCTCTCCGCAGCCTCTCCAACATTTATTATTTTGTGATTTTTGGATTAATGCCAGCCTTGTTGGAGTGAGATGGAATCTCATCGTACTTTTAATTTGCATTTCCCTAATGGCTAATGATCGAGAGCATTTTCTCATGTATCTGTTGGCTGCCTGAATATCTTCTTTAGTGAAATGTGTGTTCATATCCTTTGCCCACTTTTTGATTGGGTTGTTTGTCTTTTTGTGGTTGAGTTTTGACAGAATCATGTAGACTTTAGAGATCAGGCGCTGGTCGGAGATGTCAGAGCTGAAAATTCTTTCCCAGTCTGTAGGTGGTCTTTTTACTCTTTTGGTGAAGCCTTTAGATGAGCATAGTGTTTGATTTTTAGGAGCTCCCAGTTATCGGGTTTCTCTTCGTCACTTTTGGTAATGTTTTGTATTCTGTTTATGCCTTGTATTACGGCTCCTAAGGTTGTCCCTATTTTTTCTTCCATGATCTTTATCGTTTTAGTCTTTATGTTTAGGTCTTTGATCCACTTGGAGTTAGTTTTTGTGCATGGTGTAAGGCATGGGTCCTGTTTCATTTTTTTGCAAATGGATATCCAGTTATGCCAGCACCATTTGTTAAAAAGACTATCTTTTCCCCAATTAACCGACACTGGGCCTTTGTCAAATGTCAGCTGCTCATATATGGATGGGTTTATATCTGGGTTCTCAATTCTGTTCCATTGGTCTATGTGTCTGTTGTTGTACCAGTACCAGGCTGTTTTGACTACTGTGGCTGTATAATAGGTTCTAAAATCAGGTAGTGTGAGGCCTCCCACTTTCTTCTTCTTTTTCAGTAATGCTTTACTTATCCGGGGCTTCGTTCCCTTCCATATGAAGTTGGTGATTTGTTTCTCCATCACATTAAAAAACGACATTGGAATTTGGATCAGAAATGCATTGTATGTATAGATGGCTTTTGGTAGAAGAGACATTTTTACTACGTTAAGTCTTCCTATCCACGAGCAAGGTATGTTTTTCCACTTAAGTAGGTCCTTTTTAGTTTCTTGTAGTAGTACTTTGTAGTTTTCTTTGTATAGGTCTTTTACATCTTTGGTAAGATTTATTCCTAAGTATTTTATCTTCGTGGGGGCTACTGTGAATGGTATTGATTTGGTGATTTCCTCTTCGGTGTTCTTTTTGTTGATGTAGAGGAATCCAAGTGATTTTTGTATGTTTATCTTGTAACCTGAGACTCTGCCAAACTCTTCTATTAGTTTCAGTAGTTTTCTGGAGGATTCCTTAGGGTTTTCTGTGTATATGATCATGTCATCTGCAAATAGAGATAATTTTACTACCTCTTTGCCAATCCGGATGCCCTTTATTTCTTTGTCTAGCCTAATTGCTCTGGCTAGGACCTCTAGCACAATGTTGAATAAGAGCGGTGATAAAGGGCACCCTTGTCTGGTTCCCGTTCTCTAGGGAAATGCTTTCAGGCTCTCTCCATTTAGAGTGATGTTGGCTGTTGGCTTTGTATAGATGCCCTTTATTATGTTGAGGAATTTTCCTTCAATTCCTATTTTGCTGAGAATTTTTATCATAAATGGGTGTTAGACTTTGTCAAATGCCTTTTCAGCATCAATTGATAAGATCATGTGGTTTTTGCCTTTTGTTTTATTTATATGGTGGATTACATTAATGGTTTTTCTATTTATTAAACCAGCCTTGTATACCTGGTATAAATCCCACTTGGTCGTGGTGGATTATTTTTTTGATATGTTGTTGAATTCTATTGGCTAGAATTTTGTTGAGGATTTTTGCATCTATGTTCATGAGGGATATAGGTCTATAATTTTCTTTTTTTGTGATGTCTTTACCTGGTTTTGGTATCAGGGAAATGGTGGCTTCATAGAATGAGTTAGGTAGTATTCCGTCATTTTCTATGCTTTGAAATACCTTTAGTAGAAGTGGTGTTAACTCTTCTCTGAAAGTTTGGTAGAATTCTGCAGTAAAGCCCTCCGGGCCAGGGCTTTTCTTTGTTGGGAGTTTTTTGATTACCGTTTCAATCTCTTTTTTTGTTATGGGTCTATTTAGTTGTTCTACTTCTGATTGTGTTAGTTTAGGTGGTAGTGTTTTTCCAGGAATTCATCCATTTCTACTAGGTTTGCAAATTTGTTAGAGTACAATTTTTCATAATAATTTGAAATGATTCTTTTAATTTCAGTTGGGTCTGTTGTGATGTGGCCCACCTCGTTTCTTATTCAGGTTATTTGTTTCCTTTCCTGTATTTCTTTAGTCAGTCTGGACAATGGTTTATCAATTTTGTTAATTTTTTCAAAGAACCAGCTTTTGGCTTTGTTAATTCTTTCAATTGCTTTTCTGTTCTCTAATTCATTTAGTTCAGCTCTAATTTTTATTATTTGCTTTCTTCTGGTGCCTGATAGATTCTTTTCTTGCTCACTTTCTATTTGTTCAAGTTGTAGGGACAGTTCTCTGATTTTGGTTCTTTCTTCTTTTTGTATGTGTGCATTTATCGATATAAATTGGCCTCTGAGCACTGCTTTTGCTGTGTCCCAGAGGTTTTGATAGGAAGTGTTTTCATTCTCGTTGCATTCTATGAATTTCTTTATTCCCTCCTTAATGTCTTCTATAACCCAGTCTTTTTTCAGGACAGTATTGTTCAGTTTCCAAGTATTTGATTTCTTTTCCCTAATTTTTCTGTTATTGATTTCCACTTTTATGGCCTTGTGGTCTGAGAAGATGCTTTGTAATATTTCGATGTTTTGGATTCTGCATAGGTTTGTTTTATGACCTAATATGTGGTCTATTCTAGAGAAGGTTCCATGTGCGCTAGGAAAAAAAGTATATTTTGCAGCAGTTGGGTGGAGAGTTCTTTATAAGTCAATGAGGTCAAGTTGGTTGATTTTAGTAATTAGGTCTTCCGTGTCTCTATTGAGCTTCTTACTGGATGTCCTGTCCTTCTCTGAAAGTGGTGTGTTGAAGTCTCCCACTGTAATTGTGGAGGTGTCTATCTCACTTTTCAGTTCTGTTAAAATTTGTTTTATGTATCTTGCAGCCCTGTCATTGGGTGCATAAATATTTAATATGGTTATATCTTCCTGGTCAATTGTCCCTTTTATCATTATGTAGTGTCCTTCTTTATCCTTTGTGGCGGATTTAAGTCTAAAGTCTATTTTGTCAGAAATTAATATTGCTACTCCTGCTCTTTTTTGCTTATTGTTTGCTTGATATATTTTTTTCTATCCTTTGAGTTTTAGTTTGTTTGTGTCTCTAAGTCTAAGGTGTGTCTCTTGTAGGCAGCATATAGACGGGTCGTGTTTCTTTATCCAGTCTGAGACTCTCTGTCTCTTTATTGGTGCATTTAGTCCATTTACATTCAGCGTAATTATAGATAAGTATGTGTTTAGTACTGTCATTTTGATGCCTTTTTATGTGTGTTGTTGACAATTTCATTTTTCCACTTACTTTTTTGTGCTGAGACATTTTTCTTTGTAACTTATGTGTTCCTCATTTTCATAGTATTTGACCTTATGTTTGCTGAGTTGTTACGTTTTTCTTGGTTTTTATTATGAGTTATGGAGTTCTTATACCTCTTTGTGGTTACCTTAATATTTACCCCTATTTTTCTAAGTAAAAACGTAACTTGTATTGTCCTGTATTGCCTTGTATCCCTCTCCATATGGCAGTTTTATGACATCTGTATTTAGTCCCTCTTTTTGATTATTGTGATCTTTTACATATTGACTTCCATGATTCCCTGTTTTGAGAGGTTTTTTTTTTTTTAATTAATCTTAATTTGTTTTTGTGATTTCCCTATTTGAGTTGATTTCAGGATACTCTGTTCTGTGACCTTGTGTTGTGCTGGTATCTGATATTATTGGTTTTCTGACCAAACAATTTCCTTTAGTATTTTGTATAGCTTTGGTTTGGTTTTTGCAAATTCTCTAAGCTTGTGTTTATCTGTAAATGTCTTAATTTTGCCTTCATATTTCAGAGAGAGTTTTGCTGGATATATGATCCTTGGCTGGCAGTTTTTCTCCCTCAGTGCTCTGTATATGTCATCCCATTGCCTTTTTGCCTGCATGGTTTCTGCTGAGTAGTCTGAACTTATTCTTATTGATTCTCCATTGTAGGAGACCTTTCTTTCATCCCTGGCTGCTTTTAAAATTTTCTCTTTATCTTTGGTTTTGGCAAGTTTGATGATACTATGTCTTGGTGATTTTCTTTTTGGATCAATCTTAAATGGGGTTCGATGAGCATCTTGGATAGATATCCTTTCATCTTTCATGATGTCAGGGAAGTTTTCTGCCAACAGATCTTCAACTATTTTCTCTGTGTTTTCTGTTGTCCCTCCCTGTTCTGGGACTCCAGTCACATGCAAGTTGTTCTTCTTGATAGAGTCCCACATGATTCTTAGGGTTTCTTTGTTTTTTTTTAATTCTTTTATCTAATTTTTTTTCAGCTATATTGGTGTTAATTCCCTGGTCCTCCAGATCTCCCAGTCTGCATTCTAATTGCTCGAGTCTGCTCCTCTGACTTCCTATTGCATTGTCTAATTCTGTAATTTTATTGTTAATCTTTTGGATTTCTGCATGCTGTCTCTCTATGGATTCTTGCAACTTATTAATTTTTCCACTATGTTCTTGAATAATCTTTTTGAGTTCTTCAACTGCTTTATCAGTGTGTTCCTTGGCTTTTTCTGTAGATTGCCTTATTTCATTTCTGAGGTCATCCCTGATGTCTTGAAGCATTCTGTAAATTAGTTTTTTATATTCTGTATCTGGCAATTCCAGGATTGTATCTTCATTTGGGAAAGATTTTGATTCTTTTGTTTGGGGGGTTGGAGAAGCTGTCATGGTCTGCTTCTTTATGTGGTTTGATATCAACTGCTGTCTCCGAGCCATCACTAAGATATTGTAGTGATTTATTCTATATTTGCTCACTGAGTCTTATCTTGTTTTGTTTTCTTTCAATATATGTAGACGGGCTACTGGATTGCGCTGTCTTGAGTGTTGTAGTCCTTGACTCACTTATGTCCTATTACCAGCTGGTTTGGGCTGTTACCAGATATATAAGCCTGAGTCCATTCACTATTCTTGAGTAGAATCTGATTTTGGGTCATCAGGTGTGTGATGCAGACTGTCACCTATCCACCTCGAGAAGTAATGGTGATAGTTGTGTGCACGAGATTCTAGTAGCAGCTGGGGTTCACACTCCAGGGGGGGCAGGATGCTGACAGGCTTCCCCCAAGTGTCAGTAAGGTAGGTGTGTCTCTATTCCTAAAGCACCTTGGTGGGTGGGCTCTGCAGCTGTACCTTAGGCCCCCAATGCAAGTACCTCTACAGATTGGTAGGTGTCACCCTCCTTATACCCCTAAGGCAGGAGGCTAGGTGGTCTGGGGGGAGCTTCAGCCCTCAGTTCCCTGTTGTTGGTCAGTGAGAGCTCTGTTGAATACACAGAGATATCAGACCTGGGAAACTTGTCTTTCCAGTAAATCTGCTAAAACAATTGCAGTCAGATCCCTATCAGAAATGCCTTTGCATTATAATAGCCACCTTGTTCCCTGTAGGGATGAAAGCCCAAGACTGTGGATTACTTATGCTAGGCTGGAGCTGGTTCTGTGTTTTTAGTCCAATTAGGGAAGGATTTTTGGTCCCTGGGTTTTTTGTAGCTGCTTCTCTCAGGCCAGGAGAATGGGTTAGGAAAAGACAAAAACAAAACGAAAGAAAGAAAAACCACAGAGCAGTTTACTCTCTGGCTCAGGAAATTCCAATGTTAATGAAGCCACCTGGGAAGAGGAGGGGAGGGTTCAGATAAATAGGAGAGAGTAGCACCCCGGAATGTAGACTAAGTTACTTATCTTGCTTGGGATGACTGTTTTATCTGAGATTCCTGAGGGGCGCATCGACTGTGTGCGCTGGCTGGGTAGAGATCGCCCCTGAGGGTCAGGCCCACTTCCCGTGCTTGCGCTGTCTCAGAAGCCCCGGTCAGTTCCTCCGCTCCCAGTCCAAAGCCCAGCGTCAAGGTTCCCCAGCTGGGACGCTGCACTTCTGGCTCCAAAACCAGTCACTGCTTCCCGGGGACTTCTCCTTCTGTCAGCCGCATCGCTGTGCTGCCTGCTTGCACTGCCTGGGCTTCCCCGGAGGTCAGTTCAGGGGGCTAGGGCAGACTGTTTGTACCGTCTCAGGATGCCGTGCTCAGCTCCCCTGCACCCAGTCCAAAGTCCGGCGCCAAGGTTTTCTGACTGGGACGCTGACTCCAGGCTCCGAAAACAGTCGCTGCTTCCCCGTGGTTGTTCGTTCTCAGTCTCTGTCACTCAGGTCAACTCTTTAAATCTGTGTTTGTTGGTCAGGGTTCGTAGATTGTCATGTATGTGATCGATTCACTCGTTTTTCCAAGTCTTTGTTGCAAGATGGATCCGAGGTGGTGTCTACCTAGTCAGCCATCTTGGCCCCGCCCTCACTAAACATATTCTTAAACGTATTCTTATTTGTGAAAAATATATTCATAAAGACTACAGTTAGGAAGAATGTGTCAATGAAGAACACAGTCATATGGAATATGATTTTCAATAGATTCTTGAAAATATTCAAAAAGAAATATTCGTATTTATTTAGTAAATAAGAATATACTTATAGGGAAGCATATTCATATCCATGTAATATGCTTTTTATAGATTAAATCTGAAAACAATTTTTTTTTTTTTTTTGCAATTTAGTAAATTTACCAAACAGGCCATTCAACAAATGGCTTTCTGTGCCTTGATCTTAGAAGAATTCACCTGCTTCCATAGAATTGTGGTGAGAGAGCTGTGCTGAAGAGCAGTCAAACACAGATACATTTTCACTGAGCACAGGATGCAGATTGAGGGTGGATGACTGTGTTCTGAAGAATTTGCATCAGTAGTTGTACAGTTCAAATCAAACCCAACTTGCCAGCTATGCGATTTGTACTGAGAAGATGTGATCCCCAGAAGAAAACACAAGCGGAAAAATCACAGTCTGTTATCATTGCTTTAACAAATCAAAAGCCATGGGGTAGAGTCAGTTTCCCAGCAGATGTAAGTACCTAGCTTCAGACGCCAAAACAATTTTCCTATGACCAGAATTTGTCCTGTTATGGGACCCAAATTTCAACACCATTAGATATATCCTGAATTTGCAAAGACATAACTCAGGCTGTCTGTTCGACTCCACTATGAGAGAAACACCCACATTTTCCATATCCTTCATTTGGAAACATGATGAGCTAGCAACCCACTGTGCTATTAATAGTAGGTTGATTTGTGTTTTTATGGTATTGCCAACATAAAACCACCTACATAAGATAGAGCATTTCCTTCACTCATTGTGAGACGCTCTTAGTAACATGACTGAGGCTAAGTTCAGACTTATTTCAAGCTACAGGCAAAAAACCACTATTATCTGTCAAGACTGCATCATTTTGTAAAACAAAGCATGCTTTAAGATACAAACAAATTGTCATTCTTTTGGTAACTTGAAAAGAAATTGATCGTTGAAAGCGAAATAACTTTAGAGAAAACTTTCTTAGAACTTCATTGTCAATGGTTGATCTACTTGCACAACTGCAGTTTATTGCCCAGGTGCTATCTACAGAATGTGAAGTGGTGTATAGAGCACTGGAGTGAAGTGGTAGCCTCAGGCTGTTGTATTAGTTTTTCTAACTCCATTTGCAGTAATTGTCTGTGCTTCACTGTGTTCTTACAGCTGGCCAGGTAGATTTATTGTTTCACATGTGCATGGCTCTCCTATCCAACAATATTTACGTTTTTCCCTGTGATCCCGCACCATGGCTTTACCTCATTTTCACATCTACAATTCTTAGTATAGTGCTGAGCACTAAATGTGCGCTGCACACGTACTCATTCTTAAGCAGTATGTTGTTGTTTTTGGGTGCTGTCAAGTTGATTTTGACACATAGCAAGCCCAGGTGACAGAGGAGAACTGCTCCATAGGATTTTCCAGGCTGCAGACTTCATGGGAGGAGACCATCAAGTCCTTCTCCCACAGAGCCACTGGGTGGGTTCAAACCACCAACCATTCCATTAGTGCCGACCATTTAGCCATTGCAACACCCAGAGTTTCTTACGTAGTATAATAACATGGATTTAAGAGATCTCAACTAAATCAAATATGACTAAATGAATGACTTGTCTTGTCCTACTGTAGGAATTGACATAGATCATCCCCTACCCCCCAGGCCCAATGCTCATTGAGTCTCATATTAAGTCACAAATGACCAAGCCACATGACATTCTTTTCCCTTTATTTTCAATATCAATTTAACTCAACTACTTATTAGCACTATTTTTCTTTGGGTTAGTTGATTTACTACCAGAAAAAAAATTAAATAAATCACCACTTCATTCCACACCCCAAATTAAATTACAAGAGAAAAAAAACTTCTAGAAGAAAATTTTTCTATTTATTAGCAATGATGAAAGGAAAGTTCTTTCAAAACATAAAACCAAAGGCAGAAATCCATATTAAGAAGTTAAAATTTAGAACAATGGCAAATAAGAATCTGGGAAAAACTGAACATATATAACAAATTTGAATAGCCTTAATACCATCAACAGAAACATAGACACAAAAACATAGTTACCAAATAATAAATAATAAGTCAATTACCATATTTTAAAATGATAAACTTCAAATAACTTTTTAAACAAATTACCTGTAATCACTATCTTTGTTTCTTCATCTCACCCCTCAACCACTGCAGTTTGACTTCCAGTCAAACCACTGCCCTAAACATATTTTGTTGCAATCTCAAATCAACTCAGAATTGCTAACTTCAGTGAACATTTTTTGGTCTTTCTTTTTCTTGACTTCTTAGCAATAGTGGATACTGAGAATTTTATTTTAAAATATTCTCTTCCCTTGGCTTCTGTGATACCATACTTCAAATTATCTGTCTTCCCCACACTCACTGTACTGGTAGTAATATTACCATCTGAACTTCTCAACTTGGATATTTTAGAAACACTTCAAATTTATCTTTACAAAATTGTTCAAACCAGAAATTTCAAAGGCATTCTAGATTCCCTTCTCCTTGTTTCCCACAAGTGATGATTTGCTGAGTCCTGTTGATTCTATTTCATAAATGTCTGCTGAATCTATTCACTCAGCCTTACTCTGTAATGCGCATCTATTGTTTTGAATTCCCAGTACTGTCCCACTTCCTCCTGTGACCAACATTCCCCCTTTCCTGGGGATTGCTTTTCTCCTTACTTCAACAATTTCATTTGAATGAGAGCTGCAATATTCTTACAGACCACTTCTCCCCCAGCTATTGGTTAATACAAAGATTAGCATCTCAGTCAAAATGGGCCAGTCATTGTACCCTCACAACCCTGAACATAGTTTATTGTTGTATAATAATTGAGCAATGTAATCTTCTTAAAATGTTGCCTTAACACAGTTTTGCGGAGGCTGGTCTATTCCCCTTCTTGAGTAGCTAATTAAGTCCATTCTTCAATTACTACCTTCATCAGGTTTTCATACTCCTGGGTCACTGTTCACTCATCCTAATCACCAAACAGCCAGGTACCCAACAAAAGGGGGCAACTCCTATGCCACCTGAACCTGAAAAATTATCCAAAATGCCCCCAAGAAACCTAGCTAACCCTGCCTTGCTTGCCATACACAAACTCTTTCTTACAGTTCTAGCTCATTACCTTGTCCCCGGTGCAGTCCCCTCTGAGCCCTGAATCATGGCATGCTGTGCCTCCCTGTCTCTGAGGACTGCGAGCATAATAAACCAAGTTACTTTCCATGCCCCCCCGACTCCTCTTTCCCATGTCGCACTTGTCTTAATTTTTTTTTTTTTTTTGTCTTACCATCCCACAAATGTTATTGCACGTTCCACCCAAACAAGGCCAAAGTCTTTTCCCGAGATTTTTTTCTTACTCACTAAAAATATGAGACAATCCCTTTCTAGATGGTGAAGCAGTAAGATTTGAATTGCAAGAGCTACCCATAGGCTTGTTTTTAGCCATGTGGAGGAGTCCAGTCTGGGAGAGTCTGAGAAGTAGAGAGAAGCATAGAAAAAAAGATGGGCACCAACCGCAAAGACAACAGAAAAGAAGGCAAGAGGGAAAGATACTACTAAAAAAAATGGAGCCACTTTCCATTGTCCCTAAGGCCCAGGTGAAACTTTTTGTTTTCATGTTTTGGTTATAAAAGTCAACCAATTCTCCCTTTTGCCTCACTGAGCAATACCAAAGAGTTCTGAGTAACGCACACTGCAAGCCACCCTCGTCCACAGTGCTGCCTTCCTCCTGTATGTGATATGACCCCCGACTACCCCTCAAGTCTCATCTTGAATCATTCTACAGTGCTCCATGCACTAGCCGTTACCGTGTTTTCTTCAATCCCTCAAACATCCACCAGTCTGAAAAGCTGTTTCCATGCTCCCCTGTACTGTCTTCCTTTCCAGTGTGGCTAACTTCTACGCATTCCTAAGTGTCACTTCAGATAGCCTAAGCTGACACTCTAGCCTAGGTTAAAATTCCATTAGGTACGTTCTTTTTCATCACACCTTTAATTGCTGCATTTAATACCATTAAAGATGCTAGATTTCAAGTTCTCTCAAAGTAGGAATTCCATCTATTTTGCCCACCTCTGAATCACCATCTTTCCACCTTTGCCTCACTCAGTCCCGGGAACAGAAGAGATGCCCATTAGTATCTGCTGACCTGAGAATGAATTTTAAAATTCAAATGAGTAAACATTTTTCACTTACCAAATGGTCAAAAGTTTCTTTATTATAATCAACATTGGCAAAGACCTTTCACTCATTAATGATGAAGGTGTAAGTAATACTACATTTCAATGGCAATTTACTAGTATCACATCTTTTAAAAATGCATATACCCTTTAACCTAGAACTGCATTTCTAAAAAAGAACTCAAGAAAAAATTATTTATCAATAAGAGAATGTATAAAATAATATGGA
Source organism: Loxodonta africana (assembly GCF_030014295.1). Classification (NCBI taxonomy): domain Eukaryota; kingdom Metazoa; phylum Chordata; class Mammalia; order Proboscidea; family Elephantidae; genus Loxodonta; species Loxodonta africana. Next base: position 117,452,091 of record NC_087345.1, on the reverse strand, counting down.
CCCAAGCATTTTTCAGTAAAACAAAATTTTTGAAAAAGAGAAAAATGAGATATCCAAAAATAGCAGATTGTTTATTTTATACACAAACAATAAAATAAATTGTATTTAAAATTGTAATCTGAAACTTATTATTGATAATGAAAAGTATTCATAACACATTCTTAAATGAGAAAAAACATGTTATAAAAATGGTGTGAATGATATTATGCCACAAAATCTTTATGTAGATAGATATAACTTAAAAATAATGTTGGGAGAGATATCCAACACAATATCATGTTGCATTATCTCTGGTGATAAAATTACAGTTAATTTTTAATGTTTTGCTTACTTCATTTTCTATGTTTCTTTAATGAGCATATACTGGGTGATTTAAGGTTTATCCTTATAAAATTGCTACCTTTTACGAAGAGGCTTTGATATTCTGGGCACTGTGAGAAGTGTTTTATAGACATTATGCTATTTAATTATCACATAATCTTACAAAATAGCTATTGTTATCCAGTGTTACAAATGAGGAAATAGAGATTTAGAGATACTATCTTGCTCAAAGCCACACAACCTGGATTCCAACACAAATTGTCAGCCTCAAAAACCCTAGCTCTTAGCCATCACACTTAATAACAAGATGCCTAAATGTGTGCAAGGCACTGTGCAGTTATTGGATAACTAAGAATTTAACAATTCAGAGCTGCCACCTCAAGCAGTTTATGAGCTAATAGATAAGACACGTACACAACAATACGACATGGCAAAATGTGTTCCGTAACATGAGAGGTATAAGCTAGGAGGTCACATAGTTCATAGCTTGTTACCCTGTTTTATTACTGCAATTTCTCAAGTGTGGTCTATATATCTACAACATATTCCTGGGCCTACTCTAGACCTGCTAAAAAAAAAAAAAAAAAAAAAATCTCCATTATTTCATGAGTATTCACATTACCTCCAGGGAGATTATAGGTTTGGAGTCATGCGTTTTTGGTAAGGCCTTACAATATTTATAAACAACGCTGGCAAAATTCAAAAAGCTGGAGGCGGGGCCAAGATGGCAGACTAGGCAGACGCTACCTCGGATCCCTCTTGCAACAAAGACACGGAAAAACAAGTGAATCGATCACATACATAACAATCTACGAACCCTGAACAACAAACACAGATTTAGAGACGGAGAACGAACTAATATGGGGAAGCAGCGATTGTTTTCAGAGCCTGGAGCCAGCATACCAGTCAGGTACGGCACAAGCACAGAAAGCTGCTCCACCCCCCTGAACTAACACCGGGAGGGGGCCCAGCCAGTTCCTGCCGGCGGCGTGGCAACGCAGCCAGTGGGAGAAGTCCCCGGGAGGCAGTGACTGGTCTTGGAGCGGGGAGAGCAGCGTCCCAGCTGGGGAACCGTCCCGCCGGGATTTGGACTGGACGCAGGTATGGCATAAACACGGAGAGCTGCTCCACCCCCCTGAACTAACCCCAGGAGGGGGCCCAGCCGGTTCGCTCGGGCGGCAGGGGATGCAGCCGGTGGGAGAAGTCCCCGGGAGGCAGCGACTGGTATCGGAGCGGGGAGAGCAGCGTCCCAGCTGGGACACTTGGTCACGGCACAAGCACAGGGAGCTGCTCCACTCACCTGAACTAACCCCGGGAGGGGGCCCAGCTGGTTCACGGAGGCGTCACGGCAACGCGGCTGGCAGGACGAGAAGTACCTGGGAGGCAGCAACTAATTTTGGAGTCGAGAGTGCACCATCCCAGCAGGGGAGCCTTGACCCTGGGCGTGGGGCTGGAAGCGGAGGATCTGACCGTGACTCTAGCGGGCCAGACCCCCCGGGGGCAATCTCCACACAGCCAGCATACGTAGGCGACGCACCCCGCAGGAATCGCAGATATAATAGTCATTCCAAGCAAGACAAGCAACTCTGGCTATATTCTGAGGTGCTACTCTCCTATCTCTCTGTTCCCTCCCCCACCCTCCCCAGGCAGCTTCATTAACATCCGAATAGCCTAAGCCAGAGGGAGAACTCTGATAGGGATCTGACTGCATTTTTTTTTTAGCGGATTTTCTGGAAAAACTAGTTTCCCAGTGATGGCTCAGAGACAGCAGTCCATATCAAACCACTTAAAGAAGCAGACCATGACAGCTTCTCCAACCCCCCAAACAAAAGAATCAAAATCTTTCCCAAATGAAGATACAATCCTGGAATTCCCAGATACAGAATATAAAAAACTAATTTACAGAATGCTTCAAGACATCACAAATGAAATAACGCAAACTGCAGAAAAAGCCAAGGAACACACTGATAAAACTGTTGAAGAACTCAAAAAGATTATTCAAGAACATAGTGGAAAAGTTAATAAGTTGCAAGAATCCATAGAGAGACAGCATATAGATATCCAAAAGATTAACAATAAAATTACAGAATTAGACAACGCAATAGGAAGTCAGAGGAGCAGACTCGAGCAATCAGAATGCAGACTGGGACATCTGGAGGACCAGGGAATCAACACCAACATAGCTGGAAAAAAATCAGATAAAAGAATTTAAAAAAATGAAGAAACCCTAAGAATCATGTGGGACTCTATCAAGAAGGATAACCTGCGGGTGACTGGAGTCCCAGAACAGGGAGGGGGGACAGAAAACACAGAGAAAATAGTTGAAGATCTGTTGGCAGAAAACTTCCCTGACATCATGAAAGACGAAAGGATATCTATCCAAGATGCTCATCGAACCCCATTTAAGATTGATCCAAAAAGAAAATCACCAAGACATAGTATCATCAAACTTGCCAAAACCAAAGATAAAGAGAAAATTTTAAAAGCAGCCAGGGATGAAAGAAAGGTCTCCTACAATGGAGAATCAATAAGAATAAGTTCAGACTACTCAGCAGAAACCATGCAGGCAAAAAGGCAATGGGATGACATATACAGAGCACTGAGGGAGAAAAACTGCCAGCCAAGGATCATGTATCCAGCAAAACTCTCTCTGAAATATGAAGGCAAAATTAAGACATTTACAGATAAACACAAGCTTAGAGAATTTGCAAAAACCAAACCAAAGCTACAAGAAATACTAAAGGAAATTGTTTGGTCAGAAAACCAATAATATCAGATACCAGCACAACACAAGGTCACAGAACAGAGTATCCTGATATCAACTCAAATAGGGAAATCACAAAAATAAATTAAGATTAATTAAAAAAAAATACACATAACAGGGAATCATGGAAGTCAATAGGTAAAAGATCACAATAATCAAAAAGAGGGACTAAATACAGGAGGCATTGAACTGCCATATGGAGAGTGATACAAGGCGATATTGAACAATACAAGTTAGGTTTTTACTTAGAAAAATAGGGGTAAATAATAAGGTAACCACAAAAAGGTATAACAACTCTATAACTCAAGATAAAAGCCAAGAAAAACGTAACGACTCAACTAACATAAAGTCAAACACTATGAAAATGAGGATCTCACAATTTACTAAGAAAAACGTCTCAGCACAAAAAACTATGTGGAAAAATGAAATTGTCAACAACACACATAAAAAGGCATCAAAATGACAGCACTAAAAACTTATTTATCTATAATTACCCTGAATGTAAATGGACTAAATGCACCAATAAAGAGACAGAGAATCACAGACTGGATAAAGAAACACGATCCATCTATATGCTGCCTACAAGAGACACACCTTAGACTTAGAGACACAAACAAACTAAAACTCAAAGGATGGAAAAAAGTATATCAAGCAAACAATAAGCAAAAAGAAGAGGAGTAGCAATATTAATTTCTGACAAAATAGACTTTAGACTTAAATCCACCACAAAGGATAGAGAAGGACACTATATAATGATAAAAGGGACAATTGATCAGGAAGACATAACCATATTAAATATTTATGCACCCAATGACAGGGCTGCAAGATACACAAATCAAATTTTAACAGAATTGAAAAGTGAGATAGACACCTCCACAATTATAGTAGGAGACTTCAACACACCACTTTCGGAGAAGGACAGGACATCCAGTAAGAAGCTCAATAGAGACACGGAAGATCTACTTACAACAATCAACCAACTTGACCTCATTGACTTATACAGAACTCTCCACCCAACTGCTGCAAAGTATACTTTTTTTTCTAGTGCACATGGAACATTCTCTAGAATAGACCACATATTAGGTCATAAAACAAACCTTTGCAGAATCCAAAACATCGAAATATTACAAAGCATCTTCTCAGACCACAAGGCCATAAAAGTGGAAATCAATAACAGAAAAACTAGGGAAAAGAAATCAAATACTTGGAAACTGAACAATACCCTGCTGAAAAAAGACTGGGTTATAGAAGACATTAAGGAGGGAATAAAGAAATTCATAGAAAGCAACGAGAATGAAAATACTTCCTATCAAAACCTCTGGGACACAGCAAAAGCAGTGCTCAGAGGCCAATTTATATCGATAAATGCACACATACAAAAAGAAGAAAGAGCCAAAATCAGAGAACTGTCCCTACAACTTGAACAAATAGAAAGTGAGCAACAAAAGAATCCATCAGGCACCAGAAGAAAACAAATAATAAAAATTAGAGCTGAACTAAATAAATTAGAGAACAGAAAAACAATTGAAAGAATTAACAAAGCCAAAAGCTGGTTCTTTGAAAAAAATAACAAAATTGATAAACCATTGGCTAGACTGACTAAAGAAATACAGGAAAGGAAACAAACAACCCAAATAAGAAACGAGAAGGACCACATCACAACAGAACCAAATGAAATTAAAAGAATCATTTCAAATTATTATGAAAAATTGTACTCTAACAAATTTGAAAACCTAGAAGAAATGGATGAATTCCTGGAAAAACACTACCTACTTAAACTAACACATTCAGAAGTAGAACAACTAAATAGACCCATAACAAAAAAAGAGACTGAAACGGTAATCAAAAAACTCCCAACAAAAAAAAGCCCTGGCCAGGATGGCTTCACTGCAGAGTTCTACCAAACTTTCAGAGAAGAGTTAACACCACTACTTCTGAAGGTATTCCAAAGCATAGAAAATCACGGAATACTACCCAACTCATTCTATGAAGCCACCATCTCCCTGATACCAAAACCAGGTAAAGACATTACAAAAAAAGAAAATTATAGACCTATATCCCTCATGAACATAGATGCAAAAATCCTCAACAAAATTCTAGCCAATAGAATCCAACAACACATCAAAAAAATAATTCACCATGATCAAGTGGGATTTATACCAGGTATGCAAGGTCGGTTTAATATCAGAAAAACCATTAATGTAATCCACCACATAAATAAAACAAAAGACAAAAACCACATGATCTTATCAATAGATGCAGAAAAGGCATTTGACAAAGTCCAACACCCATTTATGGTAAAAACTCTTACCAAAATAGGAATTGAAGGAAAATTCCTCAACATAATAAAGGGCATCTATGCAATTTTTATGCAAAGCCAACAGCCAATATCACTCTAAATGGAGAGAACCTGAAAGCGTTTCCCTTGAGAACGGGAACCAGACAAGGATGCCCTTTATCACCGCTCTTATTCAACATCGTGCTGGAAGTCCTAGCCAGGGCAATTAGGCTAGACAAAGAAATAAAAGGTATCCTGATTGGCAAGGAGGAAGTAAAGTTATCACTATTTGCAGATGACATGATCATATACACAGAAAACCCTAAGGAATCCTCCAGAAAACTACTGAAACTAATAGAAGAGTTTGGCAGAGTCTCAGGTTATAAAATAAGCATACAAAAATCACTTGGATTCCTCTACATCAACAAAAAGAACACCGAAGAGGAAATCACCAAATCAATACCATTCACAGTAGCCCCCAAGAAGATAAGATACTTAGGAATAAATCTTACCAAGGATGTAAAAGACCTATACAAAGAAAACTACAAAGCTCTACTACAAGAAATTCAAAAGGACATACTTAAGTGGAAAAACATACCTTGCTCATGGATAGGAAGACTTAACATAGTAAAAATGTCTATTCTACCAAAAGCCATCTATACATACAATGCACTTCCAATCCAAATTCCAATGTCATTTTTTAATGTGTTGGAGAAACAAATCACCAACTTCATATGGAAGGGAAAGAAGCCTCGGATAAGTAAAGCATTACTGAAAAAGAAGAAGAAAGTGGGAGGTCTCACTCTACCTAATTTCAGAACCTATTATACAGCCACAGTAATCAAAACAGCCTGGTACTGGTACAACAACAGACACATAGACCAATGGAACAGATTTGAGAACCCAGATATAGATCCATCCACGTATGAGCAGCTGATATTTGACAAAGGACCAGAGTCAGTTAATTGGGGAAAAGATAGCCTTTTTAACAAATGGTGCTGGCATAACTGGATATCCATTTGCAAAAAAATGAAACAGGACCCATACCTTACACCATGCACAAAAACTAACTCCAAGTGGATCAAAGACCTAAACATAAAGACTAAAATGATAAAGATCATGGAAGAAAAAATAGGAACAACCTTAGGAGCCCTAATACAAGGCATAAACAGAATACAAAACATTACCAAAAATGACGAAGAGAAACCCGATAACTGGGAGCTCCTAAAAATCAAACACTATGCTCATCTAAAGGCTTCACCAAAAGAGTAAAAAGACCACCTACAGACTGGGAAAGAATTTTCAGCTATGACATCTCCGACCAGCGCCTGATCTCTAAAATCTACATGATTCTGTCAAAACTCAACCACAAAAAGACAAACAACCCAATCAAAAAGTGGGCAAAGGATATGAACACACATTTCACTAAAGAAGATATTCAGGCAGCCAACAGACACATGAGAAAATGCTCTCGATCATTAGCCATTAGAGAAATGCAAATTAAAAGTACGATGAGATTCCATCTCACTCCAACAAGGCTGGCATTAATCCAAAAATCACAAAATAATAAATGTTGGAGAGGCTGCGGAGAGATTGGAACTCTTATACACTGCTGGTGGGAATGTAAAATGGTACAACCACTTTGGAAATCTATCTGGCGTTATCTTAAACAGTTAGAAATAGAACTACCATACAACCCAGAAATCCCACTCCTCGGAATATACCCTAGAGATACAAGAGCCTTCACGCAAACAGATATATGCACACCCATGTTTATTGCAGCTCTGTTTACAATAGAAAAAAGTTGGAAGCAACCAAGGTGTCCATCAACGGATAAATGGGTAAATAAATTGTGGTATATTCACACAATGGAATACTACGCATCGATAAAGAACAGTGAAGAATCTATGAAACATTTCATAACATGGAGGAACCTGGAAGGCATTATGCTGAGTGAAATTAGTCAGAGGCAAAAGGACAAATATTGTATAAGACCACTATTATAAGATCTTGGGAAATAGTAAACCTGAGAAGAACACATACTTTTGTGGTTACGAGGGGGGGAGGGAGAGAGGGTGGGTGAGGGTTTTTTATTGATTAATCAGTAGGTAAGAACTGCTTTAGGTGAAGGGAAAGACAACACTCAATACATGGAAGGTCAGTTCAGTTGGACTGGACCAAAAGCAAAGAAGTTTCCGGGATAAAATGAATGCTTCAAAGGTCAGCGGAGCAAGGGCGGGGGTCTGGGGAACATGGTTTGCGGGGACTTCTAAGTCAATTGGCAAAATAATTCTATTATGAAATCATTCTGCATCCCACTTTGAAATGTGGCGTCTGGGGTCTTAAATGCTAACAAGCGGCCATCTAAGATGCAACAATTGGTCTCAACCCACCTGGATCAAAGGAGAATGAAGAACACCAAGGTCACAGGATAACTAAGAGCCCAAGAGACAGAAAGGGCCACATGAACCAGAGACCTACATCACCCTGAGACCAGAAGAACTAGATGGTGCCCGGCCATAATCGATGACTGCCCTGACAGGGAGCACAGCAGAGGACCCCTGACGGAGCAGGAGATCAGTGGGATGCAGACCCCAAATTCTCATAAAAAGACCAAACTTAATGGTCTGACTGAGACTAGAGGAATCCCGGCGGCCATGGTCCCCAGACCGTCTGTTGGCACAGGACAGGAACCATCCCCGAAGACAACTCATCAGACATGAAAGGAACTGGTCAGCGGGTGGGAGAGAGAAGCTGATGAAGAGTGAGCTAATTATATCAGGTGGACACTTGAGGTTGTGTTGGCAACTCTTGTCTGGAGGGAGGATGGGAGGATAGAGAGAGAGGGAAGCTGGCAAAATTCTCACGAAAGGAGAGACTGAAAGGGCTGACTCAAGAGGGGGAGAGCAAGTGGGAGTACGGAGTAAGATGTGTGTAAACTTATATGTGACAGACTGATAGGATTTGTAAACGTTCACTTGAAGCTTAATAAAAGTTAATTAAAAAAAAAAATTCAAAAAGCTTAGGAACCACTGACCAAGAGATTACATGAAGGGTACCAACGCAAGGCTGTTTTATGTCCCTAAGTATCTGAGACCAGATATACATCACATGAGCCCACCACTATACACGTGGCCTTTGGGTCTTAGTTTGGACTGATTTGAAATTGACCTTAGGGGGTTTTCTCCTGGGTTTCAAAGAGCTGTCAGGAGCTTTGCCATCTTATGACCTAAACAAAATCTTGGGACAAAACCTAAAGAACAGATTGAGAAGAATTCAAGATGATCGTAGATGCTTATACTCTTGTGGAAAATATCAGGCTCCAATTGCATCGATTTCTTAATCACTGTCTTAGAATGTTTACTGTTTTATTTAGTAAATTGGCAGATTAAAATTAGAAATCACCAAGCACTTCAGTCTAGACCTACATCCTTGAGACTGAGCTGACCTCAGGACATACAAAGGGAAGAAGAATAGGAGGTGTAGATTGTAGCAGTTAGACAAAATTCTAAGAAGTTTGAGCTACTAAAAGCCCTTAGGGGCTTTAGTCTGGTAACTTCATTCCAAAACTTCAGTAAAATCCCAATCAATCCTATTCTATATTCCTGGCAATTGGAACATTAGCATATTTCTTTCCCTTCAACTCATTTCACTATGGTCATCTGATTCAGGGAATCTTTAAATTGAAATTTTCATTTTCATCCTCTTATTGAGGGTGTTACTATGGTTATGGGTGGTTGTGTCTGAAATCATCAATCAAGAGTCTTTCAAGGCTGAACACTTCTTTTTGCCTGTCATTTCTTGTTTATAGAAAAAATTTTATTGCGGTGGGTCTCTGAAAATATTTGTTCAGTATACACAGGTGTTAGCTACTCCATCAATAGCAAAAAACATCACGCAACAAATAATTCAATCCACTTATGCTGAAACACACTAAATGTAAAACGTTCCTTTCCTATTGCTCTACTTGCTTGATTGGTTCATTGGTTGGTTGATTGTCCTTGTGTGGGCTGGGAGTTGGGAGAGGAGAAGCATGGGGGGAATATCCAAAATATCTCAGTGAGTTTGGCAATTTTGTCAACCAATCAACTTATGGTTAGTGAAACCACTTTAAAGGAATTTTTGTCATAAGCTATTAAATTTCTTTTAACAGTGGATAAAAAACAGCTAGATTTCAACTTTAATTACGTTACTTCTCTTAGCTCTGCTATAATGTATTCACAGAGTGCCCGCTCTTAAATTATTACTAGATCTGTATAACAATCACATCCTAACGAGAGTTATTTTGACTCTACACATTGCCACTTAAAACTCCTATCTGTAATTAGATCCAACCACAGCATTCATAACTAACACAAAACCAAAACCAAACCCAGTGCCGTCGAGTCGATTCCGACTCATAGTGACCCTACAGGACAGAGTAGAATTGCCCCATAGAGTTTCCAAGGAGTGCCTGGTGGATTCGAACAGCTCACCCTTTGGTTAGCAGCCGTAGCACTTAACCACTACACCACCAGGGTTTCCTTCATAACTAATAGAAATGACTATTTGGAGTCAGCTAGTTTTGCTTATCACACTTGGGTTTGAATATACTTAGCCCTAAGTCAAATTGCAATAAAATGCAAATCTAAGCAACAGAAATTCCATTTTTAAAGTGTTGATAAATAGGAAGCAAAAAAATAAATAAATAAACAGGATTTCAGTGAGTTAATGAACTTCTGATCCTGGATAGACAGTAACAGAACGTAGAGGGAGAAAGCCTTAGTCCTAAGGCTTCTACTACATGGAAAGTTTACAGCCTTTTTCTGTATTTTCTGGCTGATTCTCAAGGAGTAAAAGAAATGGGGAAGGACAAAAAAGGTTTGTAGTTTTGGTAGGAGATAACATGTAATTATTTTGATGAACCTGATTATATTCTTTTTGTTCTCCCTTTTCATTCAGCTCATATTTGAGAAAAAAAAAAAAAACTGTGAACAGTTTGGCTGTTTCCCAGAGACCTGATTTAATCCCAGGTTCCAATGCTATCAGAACTAGAGGAGGGCAGGGGACAAGGCCAAGCATTACAAATCTGTGTAGTCATCCCAGTCAGGTCATGAAACGGACATTGCTTACAAATCGGTAGAAAGAAGTCCAGACTGGTGGCCATTCTCAGCTAATCTTTTTCTGCCATTTGCTACTCAAAATTGAGACTCAAATTTCCCAAGTTTACTTCCCCTCAAACTCTAATCTTGATTATAATAACTAACTCCTAAACTTCTTTATTATATTTCAGCTGTGTGGAAGCATTGGTATATGACATATTTAGCTAAAGTTCTTCTGTTTGCCATTTTTCAATATATAAGTTTGAAAAAGTTAACCTCTCTCTAAACATTTAAATGTCTATCCGTAAAATTTCACATTTTCTACTTCACAGGACTGTTTGAGGATTAAATGAGATATTGTCTACTAATATTCTAAGGCAATGCCTGACACAAGCAGATTCTGGATAAACATGCATTTCTAATGCCTACTTCCCTCCTCCCTACAAAACTAACCTTTCCACCCTGCTCTTAATCCCATTGCCTCCCAGTTCTCTAAGGACACGATGCCAATGATTAACTTTTTTCTCTCCTGTTTCCTCAGACTCTTTTTATGTTGGCTTCTGAAAAATCAACAAACATTTATTCAACATGTAGTTAGTAAGTGCCAAGTATTTTTCACATGTTATTTTAACCCAACCCTACCTCTGAAGCTACTGGACTTTTTTTCTCCTTTCCTTTACAATCAAATCTCCAAGAGGTTATAGTAGAGGTATCCAAACAAAGATGGCTGCCAGGGGAAATGTGAATGTCCAGGTATTGTATTCAAAATTTAGACCATATGTGTTATAAGACAGGCAGCCTCAGAGCTCAGCATTTATAAAAGACACCTGCTCTGGCTCATCTTCCTACACTGAGCAAAATAGGCTACACATTCATTTGAAACTGTCCTTGACAAGATAGCTGTAAAATGGGCCAAGAACTGTCCTTGACAAGATAACCACAGAACAGCCATAGTGGGCCCTAACTGGTCTTAGCAGGTTTTTATGCTACCCCAACACTCCAACTGACCTATTAGCTCATTAAGTGCAAGATACATAAAAGCACCCCACTGGAGAATCGAACCCTTGTCTAGAGAGAATACATAATCACCCTAAGTCAATCCTGAATATTCATGACAGATTTGCATTTCCTTGTCTGCTCTCTGTAAAAGCCCACCTCCCCCAAGCAGCCTGTGAGCACTCTTAGAGTCAGCAGCCCCGATGGCTCCTTTCCTTGTACAATGAAATAAAGGCATCTTTCTGATCTCCCACCTCGGCCACTTGTTTATTGGCTGTAACAAGTCATGCCCAGGAAAACCTGGGATTTTAACGTGGCAACATGCATGCAAACAATTTCCAGAAAAAAAGTCCATTTTTCTCGTATTCTCAAAAGATCTCATGACTTCTAATACATTAAGATCCATTGAGCTACACTAAGTACCTTCTCTGCAATTGTCTCACTATCTCATTGTACACATTTCTGCCCCTGCAGAAAACATCCTAGCTACGGACATCAGTAAACTTTTACCTGACGGTTTCAAAGTTCTATTTTTTTACTCCTCATCCTATGTGATTTATCTGCATTGTGTGGCACTTGTACCAACATTTCCTTCTTGAAGCATTCTCTTCATTTGATTTCTGACGTTATCTCCCAATGAGCCATTTTTGAGCAATCCCAAAAATGGGATTGCTCCTATTCCTCCCATGACTCTTAAAATTCAGTGTTTCTCAAGATATTCTTTGTCTTAATTTATCCCTGCTATACATGTTCTTCTTAAAGTTTATAATTCACATCCAAAATTTTCCACATCTCTAGGTCACACCTTTATCATGATCTCCAAAATCGAATTCACAGGTGATCAAAAAATAAATAGAATAAATTTCCAAAAATAAAATTTTAAATTTTAAACTTCACTAGTAATCAAAGAAAATCAACTTAACTAAAAAGATACTACTTTATCATATGACCCATAAGTTTTTTTCCCCTATTGTAATATCCTGTGTTAGCAAATTAAAGGAAAAACAGATATGCTATTATATTTCTATAGGAGCATAAATTGGTACAGCCCTTCTGGAGAGGAATTTGGCTATATAGTTCAAAAGTCTTTAAAATGGGCATATACACTCTGCTTCTTGCAGGACCCTGCTGCTAGAAGACAACTAGGACCTGGGTAAATTAAAACAAACATATTCTTTAACGAACGGTTGAGCTCAAAAGAAGGAAAGGGAATCTCCTAGGGGGAGAAGGCAATGAGCTGAAATCTGAGCAGAGAGAAGTAAGTAGTAAGTGAATGAAAGCTTGAGTTGCCCTGGAAACAAATACTGACAGCAGCCCTGAGAGATTGGGGTTCTAAGCTTTGGGTCTGTCTCAAGGTTAGGGAGCTAACATGAAGCTCCCTCATGGACTCTCCAAGGAATTAAAGTGACCCCAGATGTAGCAAATTCAGGCTCGTGGCAAACGCAGCCAAATGCTCTCTGAGGGAGCACCCCGAACTTGGGCCCTGAGAATTCTCACAGATTAAGTTCAAGTACCTAATGAGCTTCTAAAAAGAAGTCAATTCACCTCAACTGAGCATTATCAAAAACAAAATAAAAATTAAATTTTCAAGGGAATTCATATGCTGAAATTATCAGATACTTTATATAAAAAAATTTTTTTTATATAAAGCCAACTGTATGTGACATGGCTAAAAAACTAAAATTTTATTATTTTTATATCAAACCAAAAGGACTATTAAAAAATTGGTCACAAAGATTTAAAAGTGAAACATTTGAATTAAAATAACTTAACTCTTGAAATTAAAATCTTATTGAATGGATAACAGTATATATGATACCCAAAACCAAAAAACCAAACCCAGTGCCATTGAGTCGATTCCAACTCATAGCGACCGTACAGGACAGGGTAGAACTGCACCATAGAGTTTCCAAGGAGCACCTGGTGGATTCAAACTGCCGACCTTTTGGTTAGCAGCCGTAGAATTTAGCCACTATGCCACCAGGGTTTTCATATATGATACAGATGAAGGAAATTATTTGTGAACTGCAAAATCATTCCTAGGAAATTACTCAGAATTGGCACAGAAGGTATAAAAATTAAGAGGTTGCATAATGTAGTAGATAAGAGCAAGGATTCAGGAACTGGACTAAATTTGAATCCCAGCTCTAATACTAACTAGCTCTGTGAACTTGGGCATGTTACTTCCCCTCTCTGTGCTTCAGTTTTATCATCTATAAAAAATGGAGATTTGTTTAAAAAAAAAAAGGATTAGATAAGGTAAAATTCTTAGACCAATAACTGGTAATGTTAAGTACTGTAGAATAATTGTTATTATTAATATGATAGAATTACATTAAAGCATATCTATTATATCAAAAATATGTGTGTTTAATTCATCTATTAAAAGAATTTTTCAGATTTGCTCACAAAACAAATATAAAATAATGAGGATAATTATTAAAAGTATGGTATAGCCATATAAAATCACCCTGAGTAGTGCAAATGGTTAAGTGCTCAACTACTAGCCAAAAGGTTGTAGGTTCAAACCCACCCAGAGGCACTTGGAAGACAGGCCTGGAGATCTGCTTCTGAAAGCTCACAGTCTTGAAAACCCTATGGAGCACTTCTACTCTACACACATGGGCTGCCATGAGTCAGAATGGACTTGATGGCAACCAGCAACAAGGACATAGCCATAAAGTATATTTAAAAAAACCAAGCCCAAACCCATTGCTGTTGAATGGATCCCGACTCATAGTGACCCTATAGAAAGAGTAGAACTGCCCCACAGGGTTTTCAAGGAGCAACTGGTGGATTACAACTGTTGGCTTTTTGGTCAGCAGCTGAGCTGTTAACCACTGCACCACCAGAGCTCCATATACTATATATATACTATATTAAAAAAAAATATAGTACTGTATAAACATGAAAAGTACTAGTCATGTAGATAACTATTTAATGAAATGGAAAGATGATCTTGATATATCGCTAAAAGAAAATTTACAAAGCAGATTACAAAGTAGATACTAGGGAACCAATTCATCACTGCATTCTGAAAGCTGGTAAAAGGAAAAAAAAAAAAAGAAAGAAGGAAAGTATTAAAGTATATATTCTGCCTTTCTCTTAAAACTGTACCTTAGCATAACCTAACAGTGAATGAGGAATCTTCTCCATTATGGAAAAATTTCAGCTAATAAATTTGTAGAAGAAACGATAGAGTTAGGCTATCACTATCTTGCCATCCCTAATAAAACAATGATTCCATGTAATGGTCACCGATGGCTGCTAAATCCAGTAAGTGAAAGACTTACGTGGAATTTAGAATGAAATTGTCACCTGAACTCACTGGTTAATCTTAACTCCCTTAGTGTGATGCAATAAAAAAAAAAAAAAAAAAAAAGCACCACACACAAAACATTCTTGCCAAAATAATGAAACCTGAATCAAATCAAACCTCTAGATCTAATTACTGTATACAGGAAAAACAAGTGAGAAAGGGATATGTTAAATGATCCTACACATAAAAAAAACATAAGCAACCACAAAATCCAAGATGTAGGAAATTGTACACAATAAATGACCTGATTTCCTTAAATACCAATGTTAAGAAAGAGAAAGGAGGCAAAAGCAAGAGGGAGTCATAAGAGACAGAGCAACCACATATAATCTTGTTTAGATCTTGACTCTAACAAATGAATTGAAAAATTTTTGAGACAATTGGGAAAATGTGAATACTGAGCGGATTATTTAATGACATTAAGGAATTACTATAAACTTTTTGTTTTAGTTTACTAATGGTATTTTAGTTATGTTTTATAAAAAGTGTCCTTATCTTTTATAGATATAATTCTGAATTTACAGGTAAAATTAAATTAAAAAAGTATACATTTGTGAAATAAAATTACAAGTTTTGCTTTATGAAAACAGAGAGAGTTCTCTTGCCCATGACACCAAAGGTTATTTTCTTATATGTTAGAAACCTATGTGCATATAATCACACATATATACCTTTGCCGTCGAGTCGATTCCAACTCATAGTGATCAATAGGACAGAGTAGAACTGCCCCGTAGAGCTTCCAAGGAGCACCTGGTGGATTCAAACTGCTGACCCTTTGGTTAGCAGCCCTAGCACTTAACCACTACACCACCAGGGTTTCATATATATATATAAATTTTTAAAGCTTACAGTTATGCCTTAAATTATAACTAACCTTTAGAAGTAGCTTGTCTAGGTCCACATTATTTTATTTAGGTGATGAGGCTCAGGAAACAATTGAAGATTAACAAACATATCCTGTTTCTAAGACTCCAGAGGTTTTACAGTTCTGGCTCACTGATCTTGTGATTGTCTAAGCAAGACTTCTATGTTTGTATCCTTTGTAATGTTTGAGCACATACTGCTGTCTTATAAGATTTATGTATTCTGATAGAATCATCAACCAATGAAAACAATTTTGTTCAAAGCTCTTCATGAAATTAAATATAAACACCTTGAAAAAAATTAACGGGAACACTGATTTACTCGGTAATGACATTCTGCCCAACTTTAAAGTTGCCTATTAAATCTGCATAGCAATCTGTTAATGGTGTTCCGAGTTGTTTGTTTTTGACAGTTATTTGGTGTCAGAAGCTGGACCCAGAGAATACCCCCAACCAACCCCAAGGTTAATGAGTGACCATGTGCCAGCATCCAGAGAACTCCTTGTGTCCGCTGATCCCTAGTCAACCATGAAATCCGAAGGATAAGTCTCATCTCTCCCGGGTCCAAGCTCCACTCCCTTTGCGTTTTGAGCTCCCGGGTTTATTAAAGCAACTCAGGCTAGGCATGACTTGAGCTTGGAGCGCAGAAGTCATCTTGGTGACACACCCTTTTGTTCCATCTATTTCATGTTCCTTCAGACAGCTGTTTGATGAGAGCCTCGGTTTGAGTCTAGTCGCCTTAGAGATTTTAAGCATGGACTCCTTCTGTTCTAAATTTCCTTCTCCCCCCTCCCAAAACCCTGCTTCTTACATGTCTTCTCAGTAAACAGCTGCACGTTCTGGGTTTTTGAGTAAGTGGATTGAGTACACCCAAGATGAGTTGAAGTTGAAGTGGCTACTTTGGGGAACTGAGTTCTCGTTTGCTTTGTCTTTTTCACTCTGGCCTCACATGTTGTAGTTTCTTAGGAGTGGTTTAACTATGTCAAAGGTTGAATCTGTAGTGTTCACTTTGAGGAGATTTTGTTTGATGTCCGAGTTTGTTATTTGTTATTCAAATACTCTCCTTGGACTAGGCCCAAGGGAAATGGGACTAAGTCTGATAAGGAGAGCTGGACTGGGTTCAACGGAGGCCTCAGGTAGATTTTAAAATGGATTCAGCCAAGTCCAAAGGGTTTGGGACCCCTCCATTTGGCAAGTTAATAAAATTGTGGACATAAAACCTGTTTTTCTTTCTATAGAAATGGGTCAACCTTATCAAAATCAACTTGGAGTGGTAGTAGCTACTTTAGGGAACTGGTTCCCGTTTGCCTTGTTTTGTGTTGTAGTGTCTAAGAGTGTGCTGCTGTCTTAAATGATTGATGGTCTGCAAGTGTCTCACTTTTTGTTTTAAGAGTTTGGCTTTGATCTAGAAAGAGCTTTGTCTGGTTTTCCTGCCTGGTGTTAGGTTTGGGGCCTGATTGCTAACCTTCATGGGGTCATTTAAGTCTCACTCCTCTTTTTCAAGAAAATATGCTTCTACCTGTGTGTTCTCTCATTTCTAATTCTTGCACCGATCTTTCTAAATGGCATAAATTTCACTAAAACTGATGTAGATATTTGGTGACCACTTACAGAAATTTTTTTATATAAATTGGTTCATTTGGAAAGCGCACTGGAAAAAAAAAAAAGATGGTTTATTTTGATTAGTATAATAAGGCCTCAAAAAGACAAAAATTATTCTAAAATTATTTCACTATTTTTTAAAGGGTGCAGAAGACAGGCTTATGAAAATGTAATATTTTTGTACCTCCAGATGGTATTATCAAATTAGATTATAATATTCCTTCAAGGACTTTATTTTGATTACCTTAGAAATAAATAAGCACTTACATAAATTAAAGATTCCACCATAATTATTTTCAATGTTTTAAAAAAAAAGTATTCTAGAAACTAAATCAGAAACTTAAAAAAAAAATTAAGTTCACTAAGTTTAGACAAATGTTTGACAAACTAACTAGTTTAATAATTTTGGTTAAATAAAAACAGCTGTTTTCTCTGACTTACCATTGTTAAGTACACATTTTTATTCTACATGGGTATATTTTTTCTAACTTATACAAGTTTACTGAGAGAAAAAGCTAGCATTGCTTCTACTAAAATATTTTAAATCATAGAAACAGGAACATTTTATTTAACTAAACTATGTTATAATTCTGACAAACTTTACTTCAACAGTAATTATGTTTTATGGTATGTAGGCTTAAAATATTTTTTAAGATCTTTAAAAAAAAAAGATCTTTAGATAATTTAAAACCTTGGACTGATACTAAATTGAGTTAATTAATAGCTTTCATTATAATTTAATTTTATGTGCTTTAGCTTTTTTTTATATGTTATAGAGAGGATATATATATATCTGGCTCTGATAATGTGTACATTTTTGCCACTTTAAAATTTGTACTATAAAAATGTCATTTTTTATAGTTAAAACTAAGATTTGGCAGGTTTATTTACAAGATTTTAAATATCAAATAGTTTACAAAACTAAAACTTGGTTTTCTCACCAGTAAATGGCAAAACTTTCTTTAATTACTGCATTGCTCTTAATAAAGATTGTAAAGTTTAACTTTATCTTCTACATAATCTGCCTAGAAGACAAAGATACTGTCTCCTCAGAAATTCCTGAGCATGTCCATCATTAGTCAATATGCAGATAATTTTTAGCTCAGATATTCTCAAAGACAGTCAAGCTAACTCATTATACCTTTAGCAACAATTAGCTGAGGGGGGCACAGGGTCTCCGAGGATAAATTATACTTTTGTCTGGTTCAAGTTCGATACCTAGGGCATGAACTAGTGGACAAAGACAAGCCTTTTTGTTGTATATTCATAAACAAGAGGGTCAAGGCCTGTGAGTATTGATTCAAGAACATGGAAATAAAGAGACTAGTAGCTTATTACAGTTTACAACTGGATCCTGTAGCCAAGACCTTGCCTGGGTGCTTAACAGCTGTGGCTACAGCAGCGAAATTAGGAAAAACATCCTCAGGTACAGGATTACAAAGTCTTCTCACTCTGTATATACTTCACGCCATACAGACCCTGCTCAGTCAAGGTAATACTCAACATTTTTTGGCCAGGAGATTCACTTATGCTAAAAGATATTCACCTCTAGTATGGAAAATGATAATATTATGGCTAAGATTAAAATTTTGCACAAATACATCTCCTCAGCCTTGAACAGCACTGAAAATGGACTGGCTACCTTAAATGAAGAAACTGCAGCCATAAGAAAGGTGGTGTCCCAAAATCAGATGCTTTGGGGATAATTACCGTGGTCGAGGAGGTACCTGTGCCATGAATTAAAAGTTAAATGCTGTGTATATATTCCTAATAATGAAGCCTTAGTGAATCACTCCCTCATACATTTACAGTCACAATTAGAATTGGACATCTCAGAGATGATACTTGGTGGGCTGACATCAAGCAGTAGCTCTCTGGATCGAGAGCCTGGTGCAAGAAATTAGTATTGAATTATTATGTATAATAATTGGAGGGATATTTTGTCACACTTGTTTTATTACTAGTGTGAAGAGGGTCTCTACAAGTCAAATGCTGCTCAACAGCAAACAACTACCCTCCAATCCATTTTACACACAACGATCAGACTAAAGTTTTACAAATGCAAAGCAAAGCATGTCACAGCCCTACTTAGATCCCTTAAGTAGCTTTTCAATGCCCTTAGAATAAATCCAAAATCCTTAACATAGTCTTCAGAGCCCTCCACCGTCAGGCCCTTGGTTATGCCTCCAACATCATCTTCACACCATTTTCCCCTTCATTCACTTGAACTCGCACAGGTAGTTTCATTGGCTATAAATACTTCCCCATCACTCCTTGCTTGGTTAGCTACTATGTTTTTCGGATTCAATGTCAACATCATCATTTTTCTTTCTCTCAATATCATATTTTTTTCCTCCACAGTTGTTACCACCATTTTTTATTGCATATTTATTTGTTCGTTTACTTTGCCTTTGTTTCCTCCACAGACCCAGGTTGCGTGAGGATAGTGACTTTGTTTGCTTTTGCATCCCTAGGACCTAGAACAATCCCTGTCACAGAGTACTCAGTAAATATTTATTGAATTAATTAATAAATGTAATGTAAAAAAAAAAAAAAATTTTTTTTTTTTTTTTTACTATGGGACAATTTTTCTCCACATTTAATGTGCACACAATCACTTGGGGATCGTGTTAAAATGCAGATTGTGATTCAGTAGATCTGGTTTGAGTCTGAGGTCTTGCATTTCTAACAGGCTCCCAGGGGATGTGGAAGCCACCAGTGCCTAACCCACACTTTGAATAGCAGGACTAGAGAAGATACAAGGATGAGTGATAAGTGATGTTTGTCCTTTAGGAAGGAGCTCATGATCTGGTCATTGGAGTTGCCATGTAAAGAGACTCGTAATTGTCACCTACCACCTTCACTTTCCTCTGTATAGAAAAAGCACGTAAAACCTGAAGCTATTTGAGATTGGGGTAGATATGGACCCGAAACATTATACAAAACCAACATAAGGTCATATGTGGCTATGACAAAACCGTTCAAAGTATTATAATAAGACATAATACTTACAGGAAGCTATTGGTAATTTAGTATATGGGACCGGAGATCCATTTTAACCAAAAGAATAAATATCCTAGGACAGATGAGAATTTTAATTTCACTCTGCTGCTGAGTAGCCATGTAACCTGAATCATGTCACCTATATTCTCTAAATCTCAGTTTCATCATCCATCAATTGCAGGAACTGACACCCAACTTAGAGGTTGCGAAAATGAAGTGAGGAATCACAAATAAACTCAATAACTGTGCCTGGCATATGGTAGTCTTTAAAAAAAAAAATAAGTTCTCCTATTCCTTTCATAGAACATTTTCCTTATACCCTTACTTTTCCCAGTGGGTAAGGGAGAATCAAGTTTTGACTGTTATGTTTGGCATTTTTAACACCTAAGGGGGAGGGTGTTATTAAAATAAAATAGATAAATATGTGGATTAGACACATGCCATCGAGTCAGTTCTGCCTCATAGTGACCTTATAGGACAGAGTAGAACTGCCACATAGGTTTCCTAGGCTATAAGTCTTTAAAGGAGCAGATCCCCAGGACTTTTCTCCCATAGAGCAGCTGTTGGGTTCGAACCATCAACCTTTCAGTTGGCAGCCAAGCTCTTAACCATTGTGCCACCAGGGATCCTTCAAACTATGTCACTAAGCTTTAAAGAAGTAAATGAAGTTAGATAACTTAAAAAGTTTTACTTAGGGAACTTCTGTCTTTTTTCAACTACACAGATATGCACATTTTTTGCTGACAAAATCTATTTTAGTTGCTAAATATATTAAAGTTGTTATAACTTACAATGTAACTTATGTTTAACTTAGAAATATAAGGAAAAAAGAAAAGAAAAATGTTTTGGATAATATTCAAGGTAACCAGTTATTTTAGCAAACTAGAGAGTACATTGCCAAGTCAACCTATTCATAATTTTCTCATGAAGCTAAAGGTAAAATCTGTTCCTACAAAATGACTGTGATATTTCTAAGCAATAATTAATGGAAAAAGTCACCCTGACTGCATATAGTTATGCAACTGTGTGTAAATACAGACAAACGAATTTGTGGTCTGAAAATTACTTTTTATGCCTTCCACTCCTCTCGCACTCATCGTTATAAATGGGTTTTGTGATTTCTCGTTTATGTCCTTTGTTTATATCTCGGTCTTTTAGAATGTGCGTGAAAGTAAGCCATTTGGGTCACATGGATTTAGTTATATCTCTTCAATGTCCCGGGCTTCATCTTTTCCTTATAGGCACATTTGTTGTTATACTTTATCACCCCTTTTTATGAATTTCTTACTAGATCATCCTTCATTTAAGCCTTGAACATTGACTCTGGTATTTTACAAAGACGGAAAATTCAAACTTCTGCTGTGTATGACACATCATTAACTGCACAGACACTCTGAACCTGTTCTGTTATTATTTACTGATGTGTTAATGTCATAATGACCCATCTGCTTCCGCTGTCCATGAGGAACCTTCTATCTCTAAAAACAAACTAGCTGTGGAAATTAATGAGAGTCTCTCTGAGCTGCCTGATGCCAGAGCTGGGAAAGGTGGGAAGGGTATTTAAGATGGATTGCTAGTTAGCAAGTGGGGGTAAATACCCCAGTGAACACATATTTGGGTTTTTATCATGAAGCTTTTTTGCTGCCAAAGGGGTTTTTCTGATATTGCTGATTCTGAAACATTAAAAGGTCAATGGTTTTCTATCTCTGGGAAAGCAGTACTTATTCAGAGAAAGATAGACTTAGTATTGAATATATGGTATATTTCAGAGCCAAGCTAAGGTGATAATGTACTAGAATATTAATTTTCCAGATTTTTGGAGGAGGAAATTAGGGAAGTAAAAATCTTGAAAACATTTGAAAACTGCTTAAATAGTACTAAGGGTCTGTAGCAATAGAAATTATGATTCTTGTAGACTAAGTAAAAAAAAGGAAGGCCAGCTTGTTGTTGTTTTAATGAGGTTCTAGTTTAAAATTCCGTTAAGTCAGAGCTATTAGAAATTCTTGATTTCGGTGTGGAATTAATTCTTTTCAGAAAATTTGAGAAGCAGTGTGAATCCTGAAGCTGCCAGTAGTTCTCATGGTGCTGCCTGTTGCATTAAACCATCTGAAAGCTGTACCCACTGAAAGGTTAGTAATTCTAAATGCTGAGGTTTCTTGTTAACTTGGAAAATTTGGGATTAAATGTTGCTACATAAATAACAACCTTTATGCCATTAGATTCCTGACGAAATCATGCTTAAGAACAAAACCGTAAGCTGTTAGTTGTTCCTTGAACTCTGTGCTCTCTAGAGAATAATGCCAGTGGCTGATGAATTTCTCTTATAGAACCTCTGACAGACAGGAATGGGTTGGATGGTGTCAGTTTTGTCAAGAAATAGGCTGTTGGAATTTAAGAAGGGCAAAGCGAGAACGAGAAGCAGGAAAACCCAAAAAGTAGCAATTTCTACTAGGTTAACCTGATTCTGAAACAAACTGGAGAATACCTAAGTAAAACATGTATTTTATATCAGGTGGAATTTTATTGTATATTTACATAAATTTTCTTTTTCTCAGAGAGCTTTGGCAATATCCAAAGCTTTTACATCTCCTTTCGGAAACTGAAAAATATGGAAATAATCAGGGAGCAAATTAAAGTTTTTAAGAAGTTAGAAGAACTAGTTAAGGAGCCATTTGCTGGTTGGGGATTCATTCTATATTACTAGCTGTTCTGTTAATGAAACAGAATTATATATAAAATAAAAATCATTCTCCACGAGATTTCTTCTGAGTTGCTCTAAATATAAATTGATACTTCTTGAAAATATTATAATTAAGTAGCAGTTGCATCAGAATATCCTAAGAAGATATATTTTGAAAAGTGTTGTATCAGCTAAACTGTAATTTTTAAAAAGTCTAAAAACTAGGTCAGGTGAAAATGTCAGCAGGAATTACAAATTTCAAACGGCACGCCTTTAAAATTTTAATTCACCACTTATTTCAAATTCTTAAGTCTAGCTCCATGCATATGTCATAAATTACATAATGAGGATTTGTTTGTGCCTGATTGATTTTGACCCCACATAGTCTCATGGGACTGAACTTAAATACTCGAACAAGGAAATTTAAGTTTACTTTTGAAAGGAGTTTGCTATAATTCACATTAGAACTCTCCACATTAAAATGAGCACCATCTTGTCTTTATCTTCCTTTGGGGTGTTTTTTTGTTGGGATAGAGGTTTGTGGCCATATGCAGAGAATTCTACTACACCTACGTTTAACAAATAGCAGAAATCATCAGAAGATTTTCTTTGTTGTTCAGGGCTTATCTCATTTACAGGGTGTTCTTCTCAGAACTGTTTGTAATTTTCCATTGACTTTTTTATGGATAAAAATAACTTTAAAACTGACATGAAGTTTCTGATAAACCAGCAGAACAATTGGATGATGACAAGAAAATTAGCAATACTACTATTTCTGTCTGCATCTTGAATCTTTCATTAAGGCATTTGCAATGCATCTTTAATCAAATTGTCTACATGGAAGTTTTCTTATGAAGTGAACGTCACTCAGAAATAAGATAGTACATAACATTACTGTCAGTTTATTTTTGTTTCTCTCTTACTTTGAGTTGTTATTAGAAATGCTTCCAAAACATTCTAAAAATTGCCTTTTAATGTGTTTCCTGAAATTAGTGTCTTTGGTCTTTTTTTTTTTTTTTTTTAAGGGGGAAGGTTTTATCATCCTGAGCTGTGTCAACCAGGTAATAGTCTATCAGTCTCTGAAATGGCTGAGTAAACCTATGTAGAAAATGTCTCAAATTTTAATTAAACACCCCTAAAAATTATTAAAGGTAATATAGATTTATTATTCCATGTCATTTTACTCATGAGATTCAATCATCTCTTTTGTGAATTTTCCAGCTTTTATACATATATGAGAGGGGATTAAGAAGGAGTAAATTATTTTACTAAATAAGCATGACTGAGGCAAAAGGATCACATACTTGTCCATCAACTATTTTACACTCTGTTGTACATATCTGCCTGGCATGTAATCAGATGGTAGTTAAAAACATAATTACATTGGGGCCAAATTAAGCTCACATAGGATACCTCCAAACACAAATGTTAAGAGTAGAGACCAGGGACAACCAACCAGACCATTTTTAAAATCCTTGAAACAGATGTTTTTAAAGAGACACTTCAGGAGTTAGAGTTTGACCTATAGTCATCACTGTTTAAAATCTCTTGAAATCAAGAATTTCCGTGCGTGTCTGTGCTTCCAAGTGGCTAGCATTAGCTGGGAGGCCTTGTCTGCCCAGGTGATCGATGAGAAAAGACACCTCAACGTAGGGACATAATGCTTCTCACTAGCCATTTCAGCCACCTTTTTTATCTTAATGATTGTTTTGGATAGAATCTTGTACATGTTGAATAGTATGCTTAGATGAAAATTCTTGTTTGGGAAAGCAGTATTATAATTTAAGGAACAACAGAGCTGAAGCCTCTTAATGCTTCTTTTACGTAGCAGAACAATGGCCCTTCTAACTAACTCAAATACCAAACCCATTGCTATGGCGTTGATTCCAAGCCCTAGCGACCCTATAGGACACAGCAGAACTGCCCCGTAGCCTACAGAACTGGATTACCCAGTAAGCACAGGCCAAATTGGGCCTTCCCAAACAATTTGCAGTGCACAGTTTCACCTGTCCCCACCACGTCAAAGATGTGAAATTTCTCACCACACATTAGCAAGTAAATACAATTAACCCTGTGAGTACACTGCTCAGTGCAAACCACTGCATACCATGCTTACTAATCCAACCTTGATTGGGTTTCCAAGGCTGTAATCTTTACAAAACCAGGTTGCCACATTTTTCTACCTCAGAGCAGCTGGTGAGTTCAAACTGCCTACCTTTAGGTTAGCAGCCAGGAGAATCATTCTAAAACCTCTTATTGACCTTGAAACCAATTATCAAGTTACCTCTCAGACATTTAGCACATAGAATATTTCACATTCTGCTCCAGATAATTTGCCAAACGTATTTTGGGACAGACATCCCTTTGAACTTTACCAACCTGACCCATAATTTTCTTTATTACTTAAATGTACTAGTCTGGAATGTCTGGGCCATATTGCAATTCCTGCTGTTTTTCAGGAAAATTTTATAATCTTTAAGAATTTAATGTTCAATGTATACAATAACTGATTTAACCCTTAAAAAGCATTAAATCAATCTTTTGAAATGCACATTGGCCATGCATGGTACACATGCAAAGAGAAATAAATAATTGAACAGATAGTATGCATAAGATTGATATATAGACCAGTTAATTAGGTCTCAGAGTGCGTTTCCTTTGCCTGAGTAATTGGTTTGTCAGCATATACTTACACTCAAGAGATATCCACATCATCTGATGCTATAAAAAGAGTTTTCTGTATTTTAGAGGAAATATGGGAGTAAAACTCCTAAAGTTTCAGATAAAACTTAAAAATTTTTGCCTTTAGGCTATCTCTAAACAGAAATACGGCTAATGAATCACTCCACACACGAAACATATGCACTGAGATAAAGTTCACTAAATTTTGTCCCAAATTATCTATCTCCACTGGCTTCCGGACATTGAGTTTTAGCCCCACACCTGCACTTCTTTCTCACTTTACACATACCCTAAGTTTCACCAATGTTTTGATTTCTATGGAGAAGAAACTAAAACATTTTCCTAGCTTTCTTAATAATCAGCAAAGAAGTAATGTTATTCTTCTGTATCAATTTACAATACCATTTTGAAAACACATTTAAATAAAAGGTAATATAGAAATATAGAGCCGATATGAATAATTTCTGTAAGTAGAAACAGAAATTAAAATTCAAATGGATTATTTAATCATCATTATCATTTCTGATTTACCTCAAATAGTATTATGCAGTTGTTCCAGGAAGCTGAAAGACTGTGGTATATATTAATACCACTGACATAAAAAGTCTTTTGGTTTTAACATTTAACCTAGTCCTATCATTAAAACTGTTAAAAGCATAGAAACCAAGAAGGTGGCAGGAAAACGGCAACATTCATGTATTTATGCTAAGAGTAGGAAACTCCTACAACGCAACAGTCAGATGCCTGAACAAGTGAAAAATCTGATTTCCTTGAGACTTTATAATACCTGACATTTCCCTCATAACACTCCTAATTCAATGATCTCAGGGAACTTAAGAAAAATAAATAGTCCTAATTCTTGTTGAAAATATTTGGGAAATGAATATACTTTTTAAAAATTTCCACATATTCCAGGTTACAGGTACACTTTACATTCTAAATCCATTTTTTACCAGTTACCGGTTGCCATGGATTTGATTCTGACTCATGGCAACTCCATGTGTATCAGGGTAGAACTGTGCTCCACAGGGTTTCTAAGTCTGGGGCCTCTCAGAAGTAGACTGTCAGGCCTTTCTTCCAAGGCACCCCTGAGTGGGCTCAGAGGTCCAACTTCTTGAATAGTAGTTGAGCACTTCACTGTTGACGCAAGTCCATTTTATGTATGGGGAAATAAATGCATCAACAAGATTTAGAAGAATATCAGACAAAGACCCTTTTTTTTTTTTTTTCACTATCTAGAACTTATTCTGAATTTCCAAAGAAAGAATCATACTAGAAAATGCAATACTGACTATAACGGAGTGTGCATTATATAATTTGCAAGTTAAAAATGAATTCTGTGGCATCTTTAGGGTGTCAAAAAAACCTGTCAGTGGTCCAAATATTTTCAACCCAAAACATTTAGTTACCTATGTTAGAACATTTCCTTTAGTTTTCATCATATAGCTGTATCCTTCCAGATATAAAGCCTCTAATCTTTCATATTTGTTTGATGTTACCAGTCGTCAGATGGAAAAACGGAAATGCAACACTGCCACTTGTGTGAGGCAACACCTGGCAAATTTTCTACATCATTCCAGCGACAGTCTTGAATCCGTCCTCCCTGCCGACCAATGTGGGATCCAATACATATGGCAAGAGGAATACAGCTGAGGTTTTAAACAGAGCCCCACTGAATTACCCCTTTAGAGGTCTATGGAAATCCTGGTGGCATAATGGTTAAGTGCCATGGCTGCGAACCAAAGGGTCGGCAGTTCGAATCAGCCAGGTGCTCCTTGGAAACTTTATGGGGCAGTTCTACTCGGTCCTATAGGGTCGCTATGAGTCGGAATCGACTCGAAGACACTGGCTTTGGCTTTGGCTTTTGGCTTAGAGGTCTATGTAGCTCTGCAGTTCTCACCATTTTATGTGTAAATTCTCTACTGATTTTGTATGATTTGACAGTGCCTTTTTAATTTCTACCGTGAATATGTGAGTCTATGTGTCCCATGTTTCACTTATCTGACATACATAACTGTTTTGTTAAGAACTGTTTTAAATTTATTAGTAATCAAAGTCTTACAATAAAAAGCCAATGCTCCTAAAAATTGAAGTGCTCATTTCTTTTGCTTGTATCTTTGTGACCTGAATTGAAAACAGAGGAGGAAATGGTAGCTTGAAACTTGGTAAATTCTTTTTTTCTGGGTAATAGTAAAGCTGGGGCCCTGGTGGCGCAGTGGTTAAGCAGTTTCACTGGCATTTCGAATCCACCAGCCGCTCCTTGGGAACCGTATGGAGCAGTTCTACTCTGTCCTATAGGGTCACTATGAGTCGGAATCCGCTTGATGGTAACGAGTTTGGGTTTTAGAATAGTAAAGTTATGATTCTAAACATTAAAAAACCAGAGCTTGTAAGTACCCTTGTTAAGTGATCCCTTTGTGCATCTGATCTCAAAAATGAAGATGCTGTTTAAAAAATAAATGAGTAAAATCCTACTTCTGACTCAGTCAAAATAGTTTTAAAATTCTCTTTTTTGTCATACTTACTGGCACTAGGAAGTTATTTAAAAATATAAAAGCAATTTGTGCCCATGAGGGACTCATTGTATATTATCATCGTTGAGCTTTTGTTAAAGGTATGTGTCCTTTATTCTGTTTAAGTAGCTTTCAGCAAACCTCAATCATCTTTTTATGCAGCGTATTGCAAAGGCAACTGTGTTTCTATTAATGTCTTCAATTAAAAGGCCACAGAGTTCTGGAAATTATGTACCATACGGCAACTTATTTTCTTTTTTAAACTGATTGAACATTTCTGGAAGAAGTTACATGTGTGTAACGCATTTGTGTTTTTTTGTTCATTCTGTTTTTAAGGAAGCTATTTTTTTTTTATGATATTGGACATCAAATGAAATGCTTTGCTTTAACTTAGATTAGGGTATTGGCTCTTCCCTTACTGTGGGTAAGGCACCTTTGGAAGCAGCATTAAGTCATATACAATGATATCAGTATTATGCATCATTATGCCATTTCCAAAACACTCAACTTATTTTTTTAAAAAATAGCAAGAAGCATCTGCCTTTGTGAGAACGTGACTCATTGACTTGATTTCTACATTAGAATGTTCCGTTGTGAAGTGTTCCTTAGCGTACCAAGTTATAGAGTGGTTATTTTTCTGTGTGTGTATATGTGAGTGTATAGAGATGGGACATGATATTTATCAGGAATTTTATGTCTTAAATTGCGTATTGAAATAAATAAACTAGTGCATAAATCCTATTTGTGGTGTTTAACTGTTTACTCTTTCTTCAAAGTGGACTCAGGTCCAAATTTTCAAATTGAATAAGATACAATTAAATTATAATCTCTTAAACTTACTTATTTAAAATTATTCATACCATAGCCTACTTTAAGTATTTATTGCACATCACATTCACATATGGGTTTATAGTTTATTTCAACTCTGCAATTTATCTTCCAAGAATTAACCAAGATTTCATTGAGTGCATATGATACTCAAGGACTTTGTGTATAGTAGCATACTATTACCATGAATGTATGTATAGTAACTTAACATTCTCCAGTGCTAAAAAGTAGGATACGGTTAGGGTCACTACGTAACTTATTCCAATTGGGAGACTTTTGAGAAGGAATAATGACCTTAATACAGTAGATATAGATAGTAGATATTATTCTAAAGTTCTTTCATTAAATTTCTTGTCAAAGTGAAACATCTGAAAAATGTTAGCATTATTTTCTTTGTTAGCTTGGCATTTGTAGGTCAGTGAGAAATCTAAATATATGAAGGTTGGGAATGCTTTACTGCTATGGAGCTTACCAAATACATTCCCTGATTCCTCACAAATATCTCATGAAAATAATAACAAATGTAGATTGAATAATGTAATTGGAGTTACTAACAATAATATTTTGGTGACTAAATTTATCCCAGACTTTCTTATTGTGTCTCTGGTGCATGAAATCACTGGTACCTTTGAGTAAACTAAGAGTTAAACTTCCAAATATATGCATATTACGAATTTTATAATCTGTTGAACATTTACAAGTACAAATGATTCATCTATGTTGCAATAGAGAGAACAAAAAAAATCATTTAGCAATACCACATTTGGACTTCTAGAAATTTTCTTGGGCATTATGCGAGAACACTGTTTTCAGTCCTTTGAGTCTCCGAATCCTGAATATCATTATAAGGCAATATTATGCTTAGATTTAAAAATATCTTTTGGTTAATAGCAGAAAAAAAAAATTGTGAGTCCAAAGCTCCTCTGGCTAACACAGTGTCTGATTCCAGCGTACAGATTTCCATTCAAAGAGAAAATATTCTTTTCCTACCCGTTTGTCAGAGCCCTGGTGACAGAGTGATTAAGTGTTCGACCCCAAACCAAAAGGTTGGCGGCTCGAACCCACCAGCCTCTCTGTGGGAGAAAGATGTGGCAGTCTGCTTCCATAAAGATTACAGTCTTGGAAACCCTATAGGGCAATTCTACTTTGTCCTATAAGTTCGCTGAGTCAGAATAACTCAATGGCAATGGGTTTGGTTTTTGGTAACCATTAGTCTACCTTCCAATTCCGCACTACACAAAGCTGTGAAAAGATTCGTCTTACACTCAATGCGTTTCTGAGAGACATTATTAGTGCTCCCTCATATCCTGTCCTTCCTGAGCATATAAGAGATTACAGTTCTCAGCCCCATTGCATCCATATGCGGTCATGTGACTAGTCTGGCCAATGATAGGTGTCACTTCCTGACTGACAAGATAAAAAGACTGTGTGCAATTTTTCCGTCTTTCTCTTTCCTCTGGTGCAGGAACCTGTGCTGTTCATTATGGGAAAGCCCTCATCAGACTAAGTCCCTGAGTGACTTCATGATGGAGAATGTCCCTACTGATCTGTTTTGGACATGGAATATGAGCAAGAAATACACCCTTGTGATTTTAATCTATAGTCTAGCCTAATACAATCACCAAAATCAATCTTTCCATCCTTCCTTCCAAACCTGCTTCTCCTGTTGACTCCCTTCCACTATAATTCATCCTTAAAACTTTGGAATGATCTTGGATTGCTCAACTTCCTTGCTCCACACATTGTCAGTGACCAGGACATATGTACTCTAATGCCTTCTTACTACTAAAATGTGCCTGTTGTCCCACTGGCAATAATGTAACCCAGGTTCTCTTTACTGAAGTCAGGACCACTACGATATCCTGCCAGTATTTCTCCAACCACCAGTTTTTTTCTGCCATTCTATATATCAAGACCAGGATAAGATGCCAAATGCACATCTCTGAATATATCAGTCTCCTACACTGAAATTTTCAAAGGCTTGTTGTTGTCTACTAAAATATGCCAAACTCTTTTGCATGACTTTCAAATGCCTTCATAATTTAGCCACAATCCACTTTTCCAGTTTTACCTCAGATGATTTCACTTTGTGGATTAAGCAAGTGTGCTAATTTAGAGTCAAAAAGGAGCTAATATTTTAGATATAAACAGTCAAGTGTTTTTCTGTGGGGCAACATATTCTTTAGTAAAATCAGCGTATCATGTGGCTTGTAATTAATATCCTAAAGGAAATAAACTGCCATACTCTGCATTAGCTAAAATGAGCACAACTACCAACAATTTCTTAAAAGATTAAATAGTTATGCAGCGGTAGCCATTAGTATAGCAGGTATTTTTTTCCCCTGAGGACTGCGTATTGACCACTTTACTTTGCTATCCAAACACTTCCAAATTCCTGTAAGAAGATCAGGTGAGAACAAGACTACAAATACATGCTTTACAGATTACAAGGTGGATCACTAGCTCTTCATGGTGGGTGGTAGGTGGACCAGGTATTATTCTTCAGTTGAGACAGAGAATCTAAAAAGGCAAGTCTATTTGTGAAAGAGACAATTTGATAGCCATGGTACAGTTTTGAGGTAACACCAATATCTGCTTTTGGACATCTGCAAAATGTTTCTGCCTATTTGATAATTAATAAATATGGGGACTCTCATTATACCTGGGAAGGAAACCTTTATAATACAGTATCATTTTTCTTGCTGCTAAAGAAATCCCTGAGTAACAAGGTTCAGAGGAAAATTCCATGGTGCATCCAAGGTCCTTTGGCATTTACAAATGGCATGAACTACACCTATGCTGAGTAGAAGTAAGGAATAGAAAAAAAAAAAGGAAGCCTCTTTAAAAATTGCGGTTAAATACTTCACCTCTTTTCAGTTGTGTAGGAGGTATCAATAGCATCCTAAATGATTTCAAACCTGCTATTTCTTCATGATGGCAGAGTAGAAATAATTATGAGGTGAAAAATAATGTATGGGTCAGAGATCTGAATTTTGATGTATCATTATTAATTTGAAGTCTCCTCCTGGGGACAGAGGGTAGGAAACTCTTTCTCAAAAGAGAGAACCACCTTTTTGCTGTTGGTCGCCCATGCAGCTGACAGTTGAGAAGGTTTGCAGTTGTTCCAGGGCAAAGCCCCTACGAAGGACTAGGGAGAGCCAATGAGTATGTATCCCCATTAGTGGAATATGGTGGCAAGTCTGTGCAGCTTGGAGTCACATAGACCAGGGTGACTTAGATCAAGTTATTCTGAGCCTCTGTTTTGTCATATGTGACATGAAAACAATAAATAACTCAGAGAGTGGCTCTGAAGGATAAATGGGACCTCACACCACCAAGAAAGAAGCACCAGGAGCACAGCGCGTCCTTTATACCTGGGGTTCCTGCACAGAGAAGCTCCTAGTCCAGGGAAAGATTGACAAGAAGGCAGACAGAGAGATAAAGCCTTTCCCTGAAGCTGACACGTTGAATTTGGACTTTTAGCCTACTTTATTGTGAAGAAATAAATTTCCCTTTGTTAGGGCCATCCCTGCATGGTATTTCTGTTACAGCAACACTAGATGACTAAGACACCCCATAACAACCCTATAAAATAAATTATTATTCTTATTTTACAGATGAAGAAACTGAGGCACAATGATACACCCAAGATCACACAGCTAGTAAGTGCTGGAGCTGATATTTTAACTCAAATATTCATTCATTGAGCTTCTTTGCTGAGCACCTACTCTGTACCAGATACTCTTTAGGTGCTTGGCATGCTTCCATCAATCAGATGGACAAAATCCCCTGCCCTCATGGAACTTGCATTCTAGTTTTGGGATGGGGTAGGTACAGAGATTATACTTTTAGTCACTGAGTTATACCACTCCCCCAACCTAAGGGATTTGTAGAAGTCTGTCGCCTTTCTCTCATAGTTAGATAAATTAAACCACGAACATTTTGAAGAAAACAAGAAATCAGGGAAGAATTAGGAGAAAATAGTCACTATTTTCTAAGCACCATCTGCAATCACTTTTATATATATACATTATAAAATTATATACGCACACATAAAATACATACCACATGTACATATATTACTATTAATTCTCACAAAAATCCCATGAGACAGATATCATTATGCCTATTTCCTGGTAGAAACCAAGGCATTGAATATGAGCTGTCTTGTCCAATGCCACAGTTATTAAGGGTAAACCTAGGATTTGAACTCTGGCTTATCAGACACCAAAGTCCAGGCAATTTGTCTACACGATGTGCAAACAAAAAAAAATTTTTTTCTACTTCCACTGTGGTTTATTTTCTGTAGGACCATGCCAAATCACTTTGTCTTGGAACTGGACAAACAGGTCAGGCAAAAGAATATTGGGGCTAAAATATTCAAAATATGACAGACTTGATGTTGAGAATAACAATCTTTACCCTACCCAGTTTGAGATGGTTTTGCTTTGTTTTATTTTGTTTTTTTAAGGTTTCAAAAGGAAAAAAATTTGAAAAATCCAACACAATTTTTAATATTTCCAACACTGATTTTTTTCCCAAAATCACTTAGATTTCCTGTTGAGACTTTTATTTCTTTGTTCTATATACAATAAAGATACCTTTGTTTTCTGGTGAAGTGAAAATTCTGCTCAGTGAATAGAGTCACCATTATAATAAATTGTCATTATTATATTTCTTTATCTTTGAAACTTTCCCCACCTAGTTTTGTG
Organism: Loxodonta africana; assembly: GCF_030014295.1. NCBI lineage: Eukaryota > Metazoa > Chordata > Mammalia > Proboscidea > Elephantidae > Loxodonta > Loxodonta africana. Next base: position 117,418,449 of record NC_087345.1, on the reverse strand, counting down.
CCTACTTTTGTTATCTTTGTTTTTCTGGCTCTCCTTCGCTCTTAAATCCTTTTGATTTGCTATTAATAACTAATGTGGCCACCATAATATCGTTTCTTTGTGTACATGTTATAATGGCCATAATACTTAACCACTGATTGAACACCAATGATGTGCCAGGTACTTTGCATTTTTTATTCCTAAGCCTTTAGCCAGTTCTTCAAAGCCCTTCCCCGTGATACTTCAACCTACCTTTTTAACTGCATTGTATTAAACTTCTATCCATTTCCCATTCACACCTCACACTTAACCCACCTCCATACTTGCTCACTTTACTCACCTTGAAATACCCTTCACTTACCTCTGGGAATTCCATACACCCTTTTTTTTTTAGATTTTACTCAAATGCTACAGTTGCCATTGAACCTCTCATGATACTCTTCACTCCCCTCTGTATTTACATAGATTTTCTTCTGTATTTCTCTTCTAATAGCAGTTTATACAATCATTCACTCCGTCATTCAACGAATGTTTATTAAGCTTATTTTTGTATTTGGTACAGTTTTATTCATTGAAATTTCAAAGATACCTTTAAGAAGTTCTCAGTTTCTACCTTGTATTTCAGTTATGTATGCATGGGTGTTATTTCCTCGACAAACCTATAAATTACCTGTGGACAAAAATGAATGAGTCATCCTCAGAACCTACTACACAGCTACGGTAGTCAAAACAGCCTGGTACTGGTACAATGACAGATACATTGACCAACAGAACAGAATTGAGAACCCAGATGTAAATCCATCCACCTATAGTCACCTGATCTTCAACGAGGGCTCAGAGTACATCAAATGGGGAAAAGACAGTCTTTTTAACAAATGGTACTGGCAAAACAGGATGTCCATCTGCAAAAAAGTGAAACAGGACCCATACCTCACACCACATACAAAAACTAACTCAAAATGGATCAAAGACCTAAATATAAAGCCAAAACACTACGAAGTTCATAGAAGAAAAAACAGGATCAACACTAGAGGTCCTAATACATGGCATTAACAGAACACAAACCACAACCAACAACCTATAGACTGGGAAAAAAAATTCTGCTATTACAAATCAGACAAAGGTCTAATCTCTAAAATCTACGAGAAAATCCAATGCCTCTACAAAAAAAGACAAATAATCCAATCAAAAAATGGACAAAGTTAATGAACAGACACTTCAAAGAAGACACTCAAGCGGCCAGCAAACACAGGAGGAAATGCTCTCAATTGCTAGACATTAGAGAAATGCAAATCAAAACCACAATGAGATACCATCTCACCCTGGCATTACTGGCATGAATCAAAAAAACAGGAAATAACAAATATTGGAGAGTCTGCAGGGAGATTGGAACACTTATGCATTGCTGGTGGGGATGCAAAATAATAAAACCATTTTGGAAAATGATATGACACTTCCTCAGAAAGCTAGAAATAGAAATGCCATATGATCCAGAAATCCCACTCCTGGGAATATACCCTAGAGAAATAAGAGTCATCACATGAATAGCCATATGTATATCCATGTTCATTGCTGCACTGTTCACAATAGCAAAAAGGTGGAAGCAACCTAGATGCCCACCAACAGATGAATGGATAAACAAACTGTGGTACATATACACAATGAACTATAAAGAGCAACTATAAAGAACAGCAATGCATCTGTGAAGCATCTTATAACATGGATGAATCTGGAAGACATTATGCTGAGTGAAATAAGTCAATCACAAAAGGACAAATATTGTATGAGACCACTACTGTAAAAACCCATGAAAAGGTTTATACACAAAAAGAAACAATCTTTGATGGTTATGAGGGAGGGGAGTGTTGGGGGTGGAAAAACACTAAATAGACAGTAGATAAATGCTAATTTTGGTGAAGGGTAAGACAGTACACAATGCTGGGAAAGCCAGGACAACTTGTACAAGGCAAGGTCATGGAAGCTGCATAAACACATCCAAACTCCCTGAGGGATAGAATTCCTGGGCTGAGGGCTGTGGGGACCTTGGTCTCCGTGAACATCTAGCTCAATTGGCATAACATAGTTGATAAAGAAAATGTTCTACATTCTACTTTGGTAAGTAGCTTCTGGAGTCTTAAAAGGCTGTGAGCAGCCATCTGGGATACTCAACTGGTCTCACTCCTTCGGTAGCAAGGAAGAATGAAGAAAACTAAAGATACAAGGGAAAGATTATTCCAAAGAACTAATGGACCACACCTACTACAGCCTCCACCAGACCAAGTCCAGTACAACTAGATGGTGCCTGGCCACCACCACTGAGTGCTCTGACAGGGATCACAATAGAAGGTCCTAGACAGAGCTGGAGGAAAACGCAGAAAAAAATTCTAACTCAAAAAGAAAGACCAGACTTGCTGGCCTGACAGAGACTGGAGAAACTCTGAGAGTATGGCCCACAGACACCCTTTCAGCTCAGTAATGAAGTCATCCCTGAGGTTCACAATTCAGCTAAAGATTGAACATGCCCATAAAACAAAATGAGACTAAATGGGCACACCAGCCCAGGGGCAAGGACTAAAAGGCAGGAAGGAAAGCTGGTAATGGGGACTTCAAGGTTGAGAAGGGAGAGTGTCGACATGTCATGGGGTGGTTAACCAATGTCATAAAACAATATGTGTACTAACTGTTTAATGAGAAACTAGTTTGTTCTGTAAACCTTCATCTAAAGTACAAGAAAAAAAAAATAAAATGTACGAGTCATCTCTGTAATCCACACAATATTTAAGCTCATTACTTGCACATAACAGGTGCTCAATATATAGAGTATGAATAGATGTATCCTATGATTAAATGAATAAACCCGTTGTTTGGGTTTGTTTATGATTAAATGAATAAATAGTGCATGAATGAATGAGTGGACTTTAATATAAAGTTGTATGACTTAATACAGTGTGGTGAAATTGATAGACTATGGCACCTTACAATCCCTTTGTAAAACAAAGATAGTAAACCCTACCTTGTAGAGTTTTATGAAAAATTAGGAATAAAATATATAAAGTACCTGGAATATCATCATTGGTGTTCTGTCACTGGTAGCTATTACAGCCATTATAACGTGCACATAAACAAAGGAATAGTATTACAGTGAGTACTTTTGTTATTAATAGCAAACCAGAAAGATTTATAGAAAGAGAAAACAAAAGGAAATGATATGTAACAAAAGTAGGTAAAAAAAACACAGTGGGGAATATTTAAAAATAAAGAAAAAGGGAAAAAAATGACGACAATAATCTACCCAAGCCTAAATAGGATTTGTATTACCAGATACCTTAGCTGCTCCAATAACCAATGACACAAAGGCACTTTCAGTACACAACAACATCTAGAATTACAAAATTTTGACAAAACCATTCAAGACATAAGTTCTGGAAATCCTTGCCTTGATTGTCCAAATCATGTCTGTCCACCCTCTTCCTTGTGGAGACATTTCTTTTGTGGTTTAGAACAAAGGTTGTGATCAGTGAGAAGCGGCACACAAATATTAAAAAGGAAACAGAAGACTCTACAGAGACAGCATATTTGGTTGTAAGTAGACTAGAAGGGTGGGAGAAAATTCTAAAGAATAGGATTTAAGTAGTCCAAAATGTTATCCCATCTATGATAACTTACCAAATTAATTCTATCAAGAAAAATTTGTATTCTTTAAAAAATAAAAAGATTTTTTTATCGCATGGGCTTATGCCTTGATTATTCTATAAACCAAAAAATCCATTGCCGTTGAGTCGATTCCGACTCATAGTGACCCTATAGGACAGAGTAGAACTGCCCCATATGGTTTCCAAGGAGAACCAGGTGTATTCAAACTGCTGACCTTTTGGTTTGCAGCCATAGCTCTTAACCACTATGCTACCAGGGATCCAATTATCTTATACCTATGAATATGAAGGCCTATGCAACTGAAATACTGAAATAACTAATATAGGCTTACATGAGGCTAGAAGACCATGCTTCCACATGGTGGCTATAACTGTGATAAAACTGTGTTCTAGTTTGTGATAGTTCACTTCTTTTTATTAAACATGTGCCTCTACATTCAGAAATTTGAATAGTCTGATTCAACAATAGGTCTTGAGCAGAAGCCCCATCCAGAATTAACTCCCATAACTTTCTATAATTTAAAATTCATTATCGTGCATTTTGAGGGCTAAAGACTAAAAAGTCTTCAGGAGTCCCTCATTAAAAGACAAATCCCTGTGGAAGGGAAGTACCTTAAATCATTAATAAACAATACCCTAGTTGAAGTTGGTTAACAGCTAGCTAAGGACAAAGTCCTAGTAGAATGGTATAAGTACCTGAAGACATGAAATATGTTGGTAAGAGGGAAATGAGTTGCAAGGAAAAGAAAAAAAAAATGGAGAGTAGAAAGGCATAAAAAATTCAAGTTACCTTCAAACTTCTCTGGTCAATATTTGGAGCCTGCATATTACACTCACAACCCTTTTCTTATATGTGACTAAGTATGATCAGGATTCAAAACACGTATTCTACTCTGATTATGAAGGTACTAAAAGTTTACCTGGGGGATAAGATAGAGAAAATGGGGCAGAAAAAGACAGGGAAAGAGTCAAGACAATGAAAACATATTTGTTTCTCTGAAGCTTCACCAGTCTTCCTCAGATAGTATTTAATCCTTAAAACATACATACACACAGAGAGAGATTTGCTGTCAAGTTGATTTCAACTCATGGAAACCTCATTTGTGTCAGAGGAGAACTGCGGTCCACAGGGTCTTCAATGACTAATTTTTCAGAATTAGATTGCCAAGCCTTTCTACTATGCATGCCTGGGTGGACTTGACCCAACAACCCTTCAATTAGCAGCAAGCACGTTAATCATTTGCACTACCCAGGGACTCCATTAGGAGCTCTTTTTCCAGAACCTTCTCCTGTAAGAATACCACTGACAATATGAATCTGTTAAGACAGAGTAACCACTTTGAGTCCCAGGAAACTCAAACTCAATTTTGGAGATTTATTAGACTTTGAAATTATAATTAGTATTTGTTTATACCAGGAGATGTTATCTAAATATGTCCAGCTTTATTATATTAAGGTAAAATTAAGCATTTCAAGGGGTCCTACTGTGTTGTCGAAGAACAAAAAATCCACAGGATGCTGAAAGCTATTACGATAAAGCCACTGGTGTAGTGAGAAGTACAGGGCTTCGAGGAATCATACAGGCCGTTGTTAGGATCCCGGCTCTTTTTCAAAACTTTGTGTTATGGATTGAATTGTGTCTTCCCAAAATGTTTGTCAACTTGGCTAGGCCATGATTCCCAGTATTGTCCACCATTTTGTCACCAGATATGATTTGCCTATGTGTTGTAAATCCTACCTTTATGATATAATAAGGCAGGATTAATGGCAGTTATGTTAATGAGGCAGGACTCAGTCTACAAGATTAGATTGTATCTTGACTCAATCTCTTTAGAGATATAAAAGAGAGAAGCCAGCAAAGAGACAGAGGGGACCTCATACCACCAAGGAAGTAGTGTTAGGAGCAGAGCATGTCTTTTGGGCCCGAGGTCCCTGAGCTGAGAAGTTCCTGTTGTTGTTGTTGTTAGGTGCCATTAAGACGGTTCCAACTCACAGCAACCCTATGTACAACAGAACGAAACACTGCCCAGTCCTGCACCATCCTCACAATCTTTGTTACGCTTGAGCTCATCGTTGCAGCCACTGTGTCAATCCATCTCATTGAAGGTCTTTCTCTTTTTTTGCTTACCCTCTACTTTACCAAGTAAGATGTCCTTCTCCAGGGACTGGTCCCTCCTGATAACATGTCCAAAGTATGTGAGATGAAGTCTCACTATCCTTGTTTCCAATGAACATTCTGGCTCTACTTCTTCCAAGACAGATTTGTTCGTTCTTCTGGCAGTCCCTGGTATATTCAATATTCTTCACCAACACCATAATTCAAAGGCATCAATTCTTCTCCAGTCTTCCTTACTCATTGTCCAGCTTTCACATGCATATGAGGCAGTTGAAAATATCATGGCTTGGGTCAGGCACACCTTAGCTAGTAGACCAGAGAAAAATTGATGACAAGGACTTTCCTCCAGAACCAAATTTGGACTTCTAGCTTTCTAGACTGTGAGAAAATAATTCCCTCTTTGTTAAAGCCATCCACTTGTGGTATGTCTGTTATAGGAGAACTAGATAACTAAGACACTTTGTACAAATTTCTTAACTTTCTTTAGCCTCAATTACATCGTTTATATATAAAAAAATAATATCTGCTTTGAGAAGCTATATATCATACAAGGATAAGAGATAATACATGAAAAACACTTAAAACTCAAGACCTAACTCATGCCAGTGAGTCAATTCCGACTCATACTGACCCTATAGAACAGAGTGGAAGTGCCCCATAGGGTTTCCAAGGAGCCACTGGTGGTTTCAAACTGCCGACCTTTTGGTTAGCGACTGAGTTCTTAACCACCGTACCACCAGAGCACCTGAAAAAAAAAAAAAAACTTAGTGTATAAATTGTATATTTAATTATACTATAAATAAATATACAATAAATTGTACATTTAATGTTTAAAACAGAATTTTCCTACTTCACTACTTTTGCATCTGGCTCCATCTTGATTCTAAGACTTCTAAGTGAAAAATAAGAGAAGAAGTAAAGACACCGGTCAAGATGTTTAGGAGATTGTAGCAGCTACAACTGGTAAAAGACTAAAAGTGTAAGGTTGGTCTTCTAGAGTGTATCTGACTGTAGAAAAGACCGTTTTGTGCTTCATCGTTATAAACAACATAATACAACAAACTAATGAATGCTTAAATGTGGATATTTTAAAACATAATGTGCTGAGGTTCTTTCATATCTTTTAAATCTCATACATCTCTAGAACATGTTGCCCTTTTGGTATATTTGAGTTTAGGAGCTGAATCGCCTAAAATAAATAATGCATTGTTTTACTCCTAAAAATGAGCTTGGTCACAGTGACCAATAATATGAGGTGAATTGTTTTTCCCTCAGTAATATCAAAAGGCAGTAGGATATAATGTTTACTCATCTAAACAATAGTTATAATCATTACAGTCACATTTTGCTGTATGTTTTTATCTGGAACTTTGCCTCAGAAAATCTCAGGTATTATTACCCACTTACACACTTTCTTTCTATCTGCCTTTTCTAGGAATGTAGATTTCAAGCCTAATTTAACTTATAGGAATACCCATAAATGTGACTACGACTTTCAGATATGGGAAAGAATCATTAATAGATTATGATCCAGCAGTGGCTTAAGAGGTTAGCAAATGGTCAGCATCCCAACTGGAAAACAGGAACTCAAGACTACATTCTACCTTTTGCCCTCTAAGCCATTTATTCTCTCATGTAAATATAACAAAAAAACATTATAGCAAAATCAAAGGCGAGTTCACACTTCAAGTGTATGTTCTCTGACCCTGTAGTTCATACTGAATTTAAATATTAGGTAGTTCTTCCGATTTTCCTCATTTAGCATAGCTTTGAACATCAAGATTTACAGCATAAAGAAGAGGAGCACATAAACCACAAGTGACATAAGTGCTATTAGGAAATGAAGAAATAATCACACCCAAGCAGAGATGAAAGAAAGAAAATGGATAGGAAAAGAAACAAACCTTCTTGAAAATGTAGTACCTCTTATGGGCTTTTCATAGCCCTATTTCACACTGTTTCCTGGGGCTCTGGTGGCACAATGGTTAAAGGTCTGCAGTTCAAATCCACCATCGGCTCCTTGGAAACCCTATGGGGCAGTTCTACTCTATCTTATAGGGTGGCTATGAGTCAGAATCATCTTGGTGGCAACAGGTTTGTGTTTTCTTGTTTTTGTTTTTCCATTTTAAAATGCAAATAAAATTTATATCACTTCACTAGATCATCATATTATTTTCTTACAAAAGTAAATGAGTCACAGATTGTTACTACAAAAAAAAATTTATTTGTAAGTCAAAAATATTGGTGAACTAAGTATTTTCATATTACCAAACTAGATGTTATTTGAGTTTCATAAAAGATTTTAATCATGTAAAGGAGGGGTAAAAAGCATAGAAGCTTAAATACTACTAGTCCGAGATAAATTTATATAGTATCGAGTTCCAAAAGTGCTGTCACATACTTTATTTCGTTCAACAAACATGGACACATAAACTTTAAATTCGGAGTGGCTAACGTCCACAACAAGGAAAACAATGTAAACTTGTGAAAAATAACTTTTTTTCACTTCTGAAAAGCAATATATTTCCAGTTAAAATAATGATAAAGTTTGCAATGTGTAGTGCATGAGTTTGGAGGAAAAGGGAGATAATATCCTCCTGTACTCAAGCCTCTAAATCACCCAGCAACCCCTCCCAGCCTTTTTTCTTGCCCTCCCTACTACATTCACACCATGTACTTTGATGACACTTTGGAACACCTAAGCTGCAGCTGCCACATCTGACTTACTTTTAGTTTTTAAACCCAAATAAATGAAATATCTCTGATGCTTCCAGGCTGCCAATGGGCCATCTTGGTAGACCTGCTGGCCTCAGAGAATTTGCTAAAATGGGAGATAACTAATTCTTCTCTTGCCAGATCCTGAAAAGAATAGACATCCAAAAACCAAAAAAGAAAACCTGTTGCCAGGGAGTAGATTCTGACTCTGTTGGCTGCATGTGTGTCAGAGTAGAACTGTACTCCACAGAATTTTCAATGGCTGATTTTTCAGAAGTAGATCACCAGGCCATTCTTCCAAGGAGCCTCTGGATGGACTCGAACCTCAAACCTGTTGATTAACAGCAAGCACATGAACTGTTTGCACCTCCTAAGAACTCCTTTGGATACCCACATAGCATGTAATAAAAAATGAGATAAACAATGTAAAGTGCCTGTCAGAGAGCCTGACATATAAGACTCAATAACTGGCAGCTTCTGCCACTGTTACTGCTAGACAAAATAACTGAAAAGTTGTTATGTGTGGAATCTATCTCATCCTTGTTCTGCCTTTAAATAGTAGTCTTAAGTAACCTCTAAGACAATTTCAGGTCCCTGAGCTGCATAGACAGTTTGCCCTCAACTAATAATCTAAAGGTTGGTGGTTCAAACCCACCCAGCAGTGCCACAGAAGAAAGGTCTGGCAATCTGCTTCCATAAAGACCGTAGTCAAGAAAAACTTACGGAGCAGTTCTACTCAACACGTGGGGTCACTATGTGTCAGGATCAGCTTGACAGGAACAGGCTAATAGGCTAAGACAATTTCAACTTTCTGTCCTCATTTCGGAAACCCTGGTGGCATAGTAGTTAAGATCTATGGCTGCTAACCAAAAGGTCAGCAGTTCGAATCAACCAGGTGCTCCTTGGAGATCATCTGGGGCAGTTTTACTCTGTCCTATAGGGTCACTATGAGTCAGAATTGACTCAATGGCAATGGATTTGGGTTTTTTTTGGGGGGGGTCCTCATTTCAAATATTTTATAAGAAATAAATGACTATATATTTAAAGCACTGAAAGAAAAAAAAAACTGTCAATCAAGAATACTATACCCAGCAAAACTGTCCTTCAAGAATGAGGGTGAAATTAAAACATTCTTAGACGAACAGAAGCTGAGAGAGTTCATATCCACCAAACTGGCCCTACAAAATACATTAATGGGACTTTTGTAGATGGAAGGGAAACAACATTAGAAAGTAATTCAAAGATACACATAAACAGAAAGACCCCTAATAAAAGGAAATGCATGGACAAGTATAAAGGTTAGTAATAGGTATTCATGCTTGATAATTCTAAATGTTTTGTCCTTCATGTTTTTTAATAACAAATATATAAAAAGCAAAGTTAAAAATATGTTTCAGGGCACATGAAATATAAAGACATAACTAGTGACAACAACAACAAAAGGGGGGTAGAAGAAATGGTGTAGATAATGTTTCGTATGTTACTGAAGCTGAGTTGGTACCAACTTACCCTAGAATGTCATAAGTACAAGCTGTTAAATGTAATATTCATGGTAACCACTAAAAAAATATTAAAAACATACACAAAGGGAAAGGAGTAGCGAACCAAAAAGGCTCATTACAATAAACCAACAAAACACAAAAGCAAGAAGTAGTAAAGACAAAGAAGGCTTAAAACACACACAGAAAAACAACACAATGGTAGAAGTCACTTCTTATCAGTAATTACAGTGAATGTAAATGGACCAAATGCTCCAATCAAAAGGCAGAGTGGCACAATGAATTAAAAAATAATAATAATAATAATCCAACTACATGCTTTTTATAAAAGATACACCTTAAATGCAATGACACAAAGAGGTTGAAAGTGAAAGATGGAAAAAAATATTGCATGCAAGTAATAACCAAAAGAGAGCTCGGTGACAGTCTTAATATCAGACAAATAGACTTTAAGACAAAATCTATTAGAAGAGATGAAGATGGACATTATATAGTGATTAAAGGGTCAATTAATCAGAAGATTTAACAATCATAGATATATATGCACCCAACATCCAAGCACCTAAATATATAAGGCAAAGATTGATAGAATTGAGAAATAGATAGTACTACAACAATAGTTGGAGACTTCAACACACCACTTTCAATATTGAGCAAAACATTTAGAAAGAAGATCAACTAGGAAACAGACGACCTGAATGACACTATAAATCAACTAGACTTAACAGTCATACATGACATATATAGAACACTCCACGCAAAAACAGCACAATATACGTTCTATTCCAATGCACATGGATCAGTCTCTAGGACAGATCACACATTAGGTCACAAAGCAAGTCTTGATAAATTTAAAAAGGCTGAAACCAAACAAAGTATTTTCTCTTAACTCAACAGAGTGAGTCTAGAAATCAAAAACAGAAAGAAAAAAAAACTGGAAAATACACAAAAATATGGAAATTAACCAACATACTACTAAACTACCAATGGGTCAAGGAAGAAATCAAGAGAGAAACTACAAATTTCCTAGAGTCAGACGAAAATGAAAGCACCACATACCAAAACTTACGGGACACAACGAAGGCAGTACTGAGAGACTACATTAGGAAAGAAGATCTCAAATCAACAGCCTAACTCGACAACTGCAGGACATAGAAAGAGAAGAGCAATCTAAGCTTAAATCTACCAGAAGAAAGGAAACAACAAAGATTAGAACAGAAAGAAATAAAATTGAAAATAGAAAATCAATAACAAAAAAAAAAAAGAATAGCTTCCAAGTCTTCTTATGTACAACCAAAAACCTCATGGGATTTGGTTTTTTGGTCTGGAAGTTTAGCATCATGGTTTCTGAGACATTCCACTTAACTGGCCTAATAACATATTTAGTGCTTCTGTTTTACCTCCTAGCTTGTTGCATAGTGCCTGAGATCTAAAAAGCGTGCAAGCAGCTATCCAAGGCACAATAATTGGTCTCTATGCCCCTACAGCAACAGGGGAAGGACGCTCAGTAATAGAAGGATGGTATGGAATGTGTGGCTAATTGCCTCCGTGAACAATTGCCTCCTTTACTATGAGACCAGAAGTGAATGGTGCCTGGCTATCATTACTGAACATTTAATCAAAGGTTCTATAGAAGAATCCTTATCAAAAGGGGAAAAATGCATAACAGAATTTCAAATTCTCATGGGCTCCAGACTTCCTGGAGCCACAAAGGTTGAATGAACCCCTGAAACTATTGTCCTGAGATAATCTTTAAACCTTAAACCAAAAATATGCCCTGAAGTCTTCTGAAAACCAAACAATAGTTTAACTTAACTAGCAAAAAATGTCTGCATTGAGAATTATGTCCTTTTAAAAACTGTCTAAATGGGATCAAAGTGACAACAGAACTTAAAAGATTAGATAGGAACATTAAAACCTAATGGAGGAGGAATAACTCAGAAAAGAAGGGTGAGAATCGTTGCACAACTCAAAGAATGTAATCAATGTCATTAAATGGTACATGAAGAAAATAAATAGATAAATGAACACCTACTTTGAAAGGCTTTAAATGCTATATAAATCCCTGAAATTATCAGCATCATTATTATAATGATACCCCACTACCGTCGAGTCTAGTCTGACTTACAGCAACCCTGTAGAGTAGAACTGCCCCATAGGGTTTCCAAGGAGCGGCTGGTGGATTTGAACTGCTAACCTTTTGGTTAGCAGCAGAGCTCTTAACCACTGCACCACCAGGGCTCCATTATAATGATAAATTCTACTTTAAAAATCTCCTTTTATGCGGTGGCCCAAATTTGACCAAAATGATTTGATTGTCCTTTCAAATATTCATATGAAACAGAATCATTTCATAGAATTGATGGTATGCCTGTGAAGCTAAATCTATTCCCAGGGGTTCATAAAGATGTCCACTGATAAAATGGCAAAAGATTTATGGGTAAGCAGAAAAGCTAGCAACAGTATACTGAAGTGAGGAGAGGATTGCAGGAAGAAAAAATTACAATCCTGTTGTCTTTTGAGGAGAAGGCCAAATATTTACTGAAAGGAATGTGTTACTGAAAAAGATTTTAAAGCTGAATTAATCCACCTTTGTGCTCCCAAGCAGGTCCCTGGGTGCTGTAAATGGTTTGCACTCAACTACTAACCTGAAGGTTGGCAGTTGAAACCCACCCAGCAGTGCTGTGGAAGAAAGGCCTGGGAATCTGCTTCCAAAGATTACAGACAAGAACACCTTATGGAGCAGTTCTACTTTCTAACATATGGGGTGGCCATGAGTCAGAATCAGCTCAATGACAACGGGTTCGAAGATTTTTTCTTTTTTTTTTTTGGTGCTCCTAAGCAATGTTTACATTAGAAATGGATTGCAAGTGCAAGCACTTGAACAAATGGAATCATAAAAGAGTCTTATTCCTCGCCCTTCATTTCCTATCAAGTTGGTTCTAAAGGGCCAGTTCTGGTGGCAGAATGATTAAGCACACAGCTGCTAACCGAAAGGTTGGAGGTTTGAACCAAGCAGTTGCTTCACATGAGAAAAGACCTGGTGATCTGTTCCCTTAAAGATTACAGCCTAGGAAACTCTATGTGGGCAGTTCTACTCTGCCCTATAGGGTCACTGTGAGTTGGAATCAAGTCATTGGCACGTAGCAATAACAAATGAAATCTCAGACAAGCCACACCCCTTTCTGTTCACATTCAAAAGAAAGGGAAAAAAGAGTTCTCTGGTCACTTTTAATCCCATGGAAGGCTCAGTTCTGGATTAACATATCTAGACCACTTTGGGGCAGTTCCACTCTGTTCTATAGGGTCGCTATGAGTCGGAATCGACTCGACGGCAATGGGTTAGTCCACTTTGTACTTCATTTAAATTAAAGCTTCTTCCATCCCACTGCAACAGGTTCAAAGCCTGCAGTGGCAAAGAAATTCCCGGTTGTTTCTCTATTTCTCATCCCAGCTTCCCTTCATGCCTCTCCCACTGCTGAACAAAGCGACTCTGTCTTCTCCAGTGTTGACGAGTGTCTGGGAGAAGATGAGACAGCAGAAAATATCACACATACCTGATATTACTGTCCTTTGGCTAGGGCAGGTATTTAAAACTGACTCTCTCATGGCCACTGTCAGGGGCTCTTTGAAGGTCCCATCCCTCATTAGTGATCTGTCACCAATGCAGTACCCTTGGCAGAAATAAATGCATCTCTGAGTAGTCATGCACAATTCTTCCCTTCAACCTTAGGGATGCAGCATACTCTTTTAGCCTCTTTCTACTGAGGTATCAATGTCTCCCATACGACCTAGTCAAGCTCTCAGACAGACCCCAAACTATCTGTGGTTGACCACCATTGACTGGGTTCTTCTTAAATGCAGCCCTCTGTTTGTTTTGCTTCTCAGCAGGTGGATCTGGCCATAGCCTTTTGCCTTCATAGACTTCTTAAGCATAAGTTGGACACCTGACCCCGTATCCTCCAAACTGCAGAGGACAAATATAAAGTACTCTGAGCAAACTTCTTACAGCCATGCTCACTAGGCTTGAGGTCAGGTAAAAGAATGACACTTGCCTTCCTCATAGGGATGGGAGTGGACACACAACATAACTCTAACTTCCTCCTCTAATCTCCTCTACCTATACAACCTATTCGACATGCTGGCAATAGGTAGTTAGCTAAGAGTCATAAGAACCATTCTTGGCCATCTCCTTTGCAAGTACATAAGTGATCTAAAACGGTTGTCTCCAAACTAGGGTGTGTAAACATTTAGGGTACATGAAGACTTCCCGAGGGGTTCATGGGCATGGATAGTTTTTAGGGGAATTATTTTTAATTCTTCAACATCCACATAGACTCTTTTGTAAAAATGATCTTCCAGAAATGGCAGTTTAGGCTTCATGATAGTTCTCCTTTCCTACCTCCCTTTGCATAATTTCCTTTTCCCTCATTACAAAAGAAAAGGCTTATCTCTTATCTAACCCAAAACTTACTGTTGTGCATTCCACCCTCATCTACTATTATCAAAAAATTTATTCCCCCTGAGGTAGAATCTCATAGAGACCATGCTTCTTGTAAGTTTCACATTTACAAGTGGCCAAATCATTACACATTTGCAGTTAACTTTTTCTAGAGGAGACTTTACTGTACCTTTAAAATCAGAATATCTACTTACATACAGGTGAAGGGCAATATGTTCCCAAAAAGTAACCCAGGTAACAATGCACTGAACTTTAGAAAATCAGCTTTCTTTATTCAGATTAATTGCTCCTGTTTAGAGGATAAAAAAAAAAGCTCTTTTAATTCTGTTAAATGTATAATTATAAGTGTAACCATTCGATCATGAAATAAAATTTTAATCATATATAAAAGTCTCAAATGTTGATTTGTCTGTTCATCTGTCAAGATTTTTTAAACCTCTTAGAGACAAGCCAAACCAGAAAATTAAAAAATTAAATGTTCTACAGATAAATGTCTCTGTTCAGCTTATTTAAAAAAAAAAAAAAAAAAATCCTGCAAGACACAATGTCCAAATTGTTTTTTAAAGCCAATATCTAGCTTTAGCTTCAAAAACAAGGCATCAGTACCAAAAAAATCCACTTCACACAAAAGAAGACAGCACTAGCAGAAAAGAAGAAAAAAGAAGGTATAAGACACACAAAAAATAAATAACAAAATGGTAGAAGTAAGTCCTCCTTTATCTGTAATGACTATGAATGTAATGGATTAAACACACCAATCAAAAGGCAGAGAGTGATAAATTGGATAAAAAAAAAAAATGACCCAACTATATGCTGTCTACCTTGGGAACAGAGACACAAGTAGGTTGAAAGCGAAAGGATGGAAAAAAATATTCCATGCAAATAGTAATCAAGAGAGAACAGGCATGGCAACTTTAATATCAGACAAAATAGACTTTAAGTAAAAATCTGATATAAAAGACAAAGAAAGCCCTAATACAGGGCATAAACAGAATACAAAACATTACCAAAAATGACGAAGAGAAACCCGATAACTGGGAGCTCCTAAAAATCAAACACTATGCTCATCTAAAGGCTTCACCAAAAGAGTAAAAAGACCACCTACAGACTGGGAAAGAATTTTCAGCTATGACATCTCCGACCAGCGCCTGATCTCTAAAATCTACATGATTCTGTCAAAACTCAACCACAAAAAGACAAACAACCCAATCAAAAAGTGGGCAAAGGATATGAACACACATTTCACTAAAGAAGATATTCAGGCAGCCAACAGATACATGAGAAAATGCTCTCGATCATTAGCCATTAGAGAAATGCAAATTAAAAGTACGATGAGATTCCATCTCACTCCAACAAGGCTGGCATTAATCCAAAAATCACAAAATAATAAATGTTGGAGAGGCTGCGGAGAGATTGGAACTCTTATACACTGCTGGTGGGAATGTAAAATGGTACAACCACTTTGGAAATCTATCTGGCGTTATCTTAAACAGTTAGAAATAGAACTACCATACAACCCAGAAATCCCACTCCTCGGAATATACCCTAGAGATACAAGAGCCTTCACACAAACAGATACATGCACACCCATGTTTATTGCAGCTCTGTTTACAATAGCAAAAAGCTGGAAGCAACCAAGATGAACGTCAACGGATGAATGGGTAAATAAATTGTGGTATATTCACACAATGGAATACTACGCATCGATAAAGAACAGTGACGAATCTCTGAAACATTTCATAACATGGAGGAACCTGGAAGGCATTATGCTGAGCGAAATGAGTCAGTTGCAAAAGGACAAATATTGTATAAGACCACTATTATAAGATTTTTGAGAAATAGAAAAAACGGAGAAGAACACATACTTATGTGGTTACAAAGGGGGGAGGGAGGGAGGGAGGGAGGGAGAGGGCTTTTTATTGATCAATCTGTAGATAAGAACTGCTTTGGGTGAAGGGAAAGACAACACTCAATACAAGGAAGGTCAGCCTAATTGGACTGGATTAAAAGCAAAGAGGTTTCCGGGATAAAACGAAAGCTCCAAAGGTCAGCGGAGCAGGGGCTGGGGTCTGGGGAACTTGGTTTGAGGGGACTTCTAACTCAATGGGCAAAATATTCCTATTATGAAAACACTCTGCATCCCACTTTGAATTGTGGCGCCTGGGGTCCTAAATGCCAACAAGTGGCCATCTAAGATACATCAATTGGTCTCAACCCACCTGGAGCAAAGACAAAGGAAGAACACCAAGGTCACACGACAACTAGGAACCCAAGAGACAGAAAGGGCCACATGAACCAGAGACCTACATTATCCTGAGACCAGAAGAACTAGTTGGTGCCTGGCCACAATCCATGTCTCCCCTGTCAGGGAGCACAACAGACAACTCCTGAGGGAGCAGGAGACCAATGGGATACAGACCCCAAATTCTCATGAATAGACCATACCTAATGGTATGATTGCGACTAGAGGAATCCCAGAGACAATGCTCACCAGAACTTCTGATGGCACAGGACAGGAACCATCCCCGAAGACAAATCATCAGGCATGAAAAGGACTGGTCAGTGGGGGGGAGAGAGATGCTGAAGAAGAGTGAGCTAATTAAATCAGGTGGACACGGGAGAGTGTGTTGGCAACTCTTGACTGGAGGGGGGATGGGAAGATAGAGAGAGAGGGAAGATGGCAAAATTGGCACGAAACGAGAGACTGTAAGGGCTGACTCAATAGGGGGAGAGCAAGTGGGAGAAGGGCATAAGATGTTTGTAAACCTACATGTGACAGACTGATTGGAATGGTAAATGTTCACTTGAAGCTTAATAAAAATTAAAAAAAAAAAAAAAAGAGTTAACCAGAAGTAATGAGTACAATGTCCACTTCAGGAACTCGGGAACAAAGAGAGGGTCTAAAATGACATGGTAACCAAAGAAGAAGTCAAATTAAAATTCTCTGAGAATGATTAAAAAAAAAAAAAAAAGACAAAGAAGAACACTATATAATGATAAAAAGATTGATCAAGAAAGATATAACAATTACAAATATATATGCACTTAACCTCAGGGTCGCTATAAGTCGGAGTTGACTCAACGGCACTGGGTTTGGTTTTTGGTTAACCTTAGAGTACCAAAGTATATAAAGCAAATAATGACAAAATTCAAAGGAGAAATAGACAGATTTATAATAACAGCTGGAGACTTCAAGACACTATTTTTGATAATGGGTAGAACAACTAAAAAGAAACAAAGCAAGTCTCAACAAATTTAAAAAGACTGAAAACATACAAAATACCTTTTCTAATAAAAATGAAATGAAACTAGAAACTAATAGCAGAAAGAAAACCAGAAAATACACAAATATGTGGAAATTAAACAACACACTACTAAACAACTAATGAGTCAAAGAAGAAATCAAGAGGAATAAAAAGATACTTTTGGATGAACAGAACTGAAAACACAACATACCAAAACCTATAGTATGCAGTGAAGGCAGTACTCAGGAAGATATTCATAGTAAAAATTACCTACCTTAAAAAAGAAGAAAGATCCCAAGTCAATAGCTAACTCTACAACTTGAGAAACTAGAAAAAGAAGAAAGAACTAAGCCTAAAGCTATCAGAAGGAAATAACAAAAGTCAGAGCAGAAATAAATCAAATAAAGAAGAGAAAAACAATAAAGAAAATCAACAAAACTGGAAGTTGTTTTTTTTTTTTTAAAGGTCAGTAAGATCACCAAAGAAAAAGAGAGAGAAGATGCAAATATGTAAAATTAGAAGTGAAACCAGGACCATTACGACAGACCCTATAGAAATGAAAGGAATTGAAAGGGAATACTATGAATAATTGTACACCAACGAATTAGATAACTTAGAGGATATAGGCAAACTCTTAAAACACATAAACTCTCTACGTTGACTCAAGAAGAAATGATGGACCTCAACAGGCCCATAACAAGTGAAGAGACTGAATCAGTAATCAAAAACCTCCCCCCATCTTAAACACTAGCAAGCGGTCATCTAAGATGCATCAATGGGTCTCAACCCACCGGGAGCAAAGGAGAATGAAGAACACCAAAGACACAAGGTAATTATGACCCCAAAAGACAGAAAGGACCACATAAACCAGAGACTGCATCGGCCCGAGACCATAACAGCTAGATGGTGCCTGGCTTCAACCAATGACTGCCCTGACAGGGACCACAACGGAGAGTCCCTGAGGGAGCAGGAGAGCAGTGGGATGCAGACCCCAAATTCTCGTAAAGAGACCAGACTTAATTGTCTGACTGAAACTAGAAGGGCCCTGGAGGTTATGGTCCCCAGACCTTCTGTTAGCCCAAGACACAAGCCATTCCCCAAAGCCAACTCTTCAGACAGGGATTGGACTGGACTATGGGATAGAAAATGATACTGGTGAAAAATGATCTTCTTGGATCAAGTAGACACATGAGACTATGTTGGCATCTCCTGTCTGGAAGGGAGATGAGAGAGCAGAGGGGGTCAGAAGCTGGCTGAATGGACATAAAAATAGAGAGTTGAGGGAAAGGGTGTGCAGTCTCATTAGGGGGAGAGCAATTAGGAGTACATAGCAGGTTGTGTATAAATTTCTGTATGAGAGACTGACTTGATTTATAAACTTTCACTTAAAGTACAATAAAAATTTTTTTTAAAAAAAACCTCCCACCTAAAGAAAAGCTACAGTAATCAAAACAGCTTGATACTGATGTAATGATAGACATATAAACCATTGTAATACAATCGAAAGCCCAGAAACAAACCCATACATGGGTGGTAAATTGATTTTTCAAAAGGATGCTAACCCCATTCAGTGAGGAAAGAAGAGTCGCTTTAACAAATGATGACTGAAAACTGGATTTCCACATGCAGAAAATTGAAGCAGGACCCATGCCACACACCATATACAAAACCCAATTCAAAATAGATCAAGGATCTAAATGTGAAAACTAAAACCATAAAATTCTTAGAAGTAACCATAGAGGTATAGCTACAGGACCTCGTATTTAACAATGAATTATCAGATATGACACAAAAGCACCAGCAGCAAAAGACAAATAGGATCTCATATAAATTAAATACTTATATTCATGAAAGCACTTTGTCAACAAAATGAAGAGACAATCTACAAATTGGGAGAAAATATTTGTAAACCATATATCTGATAAAGGTCTGTTGTTGTTAGGTGCCATCGAGTCAGTCTCTACTCATAGGACCCTATGTACAATAGAACAAAACACCACCTGGTCCTGTGCCATCCTCACAATCGTTGCTATGCTTGACCCCATTGTTGCAGCCACTGTGTCAATCCATCTTGTCAAGGGTCTCCCTTTTTTCCTTGACCTTCCACTTTACCAAGCATGATGTCCTTCTCCAAGAACTGATCCCTCCTGACAACGTGTCCAAACATGTGAGACATAGTCTCACCATCCTTGTTTCTCAGGATCATTCTGATTGTACTTCTTCCAAGAGAGATTTGTTTGTTCTTTTGGCAATTCACGGTATATTCAATATTCTTTGCTAACACCACAACTCAAAAGTGTCAATTCTTCTGTCTTCCTTATTCATTGTCCAGCTTTCGCATGCATACGAGGCAATTGAAAACACCATGGCTTGGGTCAGGTGCACCTTAGTCTTCAAGGTGACATGTTTGCTTTTCAACACTTTAGAGAGGTCTTTTGTAGCAGATTTGCCCAAGGCGATGCATCTTTTGATTTCTTGACTGCTGCTTCCATGGGTGTTGATTGTGGGTCCAAGTAAAATGAAATCCTTGACAACTTCAACCTTTTCTCTGTTTATCATGATGTTGCTTATTAGTCCAGTTGTGAGGATTTTTGTTTTCTCAATGTTGAGGTATGATCCATACTGAAGGCTGTGGTCTTTGATCTTCATTAGTAAGTGCTTCAAGTCCTCTTCACTTTCAGCAAGCAAGGTTGTGTTATCTGCATATTCAGGTTATTATTGAGTCTTCCTCCAATCCTGATGCCCCATTCTTCTTCATAAAGTCCAGCTTCTCATATTATTTGCTCAGCATACAGATTGAATAAGCATGGTGAAAGGATACAACCCTGACACACACCTTTCCTGACTTTAAACCATGCAGTATCCCCTTGTTCTGTTCAAATAACTGCCTCTAGATCTATGTACAGGTTCCTCATGAGCACAATTAAGTATTCTGGAATTCCTATTCTCCTCAATGTTATCCATAATTTGTTATGATCCACACAGTCGAATGCCTTTGCATAGTCAATAAACCACAGGTAAACATCTTTCTGGTATTCTCTGCTTTCAGCCAGGATCTATCTGACATCAGCAATGATATCCCTGGTTCCACGTCCCCAATAAGAGTCTAATACCCAAAATATATTTAAAAAACAAACAAACAAACAAAAACTTCTATAACTTAACATCAAAAAGACAAAAAATCCAGTCAAAAAAATAGGCAAAGGGCTTGAAGAGACATTTCACCAGAGGATATACAAATGACCAACAAGCACATGAAAAGATGCTCAACATTATTAGCCATTGTTGTTGTTGTTGTGTTCTGTGGAGTTGATTCCAACGCACACGGGCCCTATATGAAAGAGTAATCTATAGGGTTTTCTATACTGTACTGTAATCTTTACAGGAGCAGATTGCCTGGTCTCCTCCCCTGCAGAGCTGCTGGGTGGGTTCCAACAGCCAGCCTTAGGATTAGCAGCCAAGTGCTTAACAACTGCACCACCAGGGCTCCTTCATTATCCATTAGGGAGATGCAGTGAGATACCATTTCACTCCTTCTACAATGGCTATTATTTAAAAAATGGAAAACAACAGGTGTTGGTGATGATTTAGAGGAATTGGAACCCTCGCTCATTGCTGGTAGGAATGCAAAATGGTACAGCCGCTGTGGAAGATTGGCAGTTCCTCAAAAAGGTGAACATTGACGTACCGTATGACCCAGCAATTGCAAAGCTAGGTATATATACAAAAGATTTGAAAGCACAAACACAAATAGAAACCTATACACCATTGTTCATTACAGCACTATTCACAACAGACAAAGGTGGAAACAACCTAAATGCCCATCAACAGATGAATGGATAGACAAAATGTGGTACATACATACAATGTAATATTAGTCAGCCATAAAGCGAAAGGAAATCCTGATACATGCCACAACATGGATGAACCTTTAAAACATGCTGAGTGAAATAAGTCAGTCACAAAAAGACAGATACTGCATGATCTCACTAATATGAAATAGGTAAATATATAAAAATCAATACTTACTAGTGATAACTGGGGTGGGAGGGAGGGGCAAAGAGGGAGTTAGCTCTTAGAGGGTACAGAGTTTATGTTAGTGGTGGTGAAATAATTCAGAAAAGGATAGTGATAATGGATTATACATGTAAAAATTGCTGAGTTTGCAATGTTTTGTTATGTATATTTGTACCTCAAATTTTTTTTAAAAGGTATCTGTAAGTGAAAGGGAAACAGTTGTAATTAACAGTCCTTTAGTTAAGTCTAGATAAAAATTCTTAGGCGCATGTCTCAGAAATTAAGATAGTGAATGCTTCTAATTACCGAATAACAAATTCTTCTGGATTAATTTTGTTTGCCTTCAACAAAACTGAAGGAAAACCAGGTTGTCAGTCAGTAGAGCACTAAAAATAATTTTGGTGATAAAGCACTATTTGATTTTTTACCTATAAGAAGTTCAAAGAACTGAGGACATTATTATAATAAAACTCCTTTCCCTCAACTACGTTTCCATATAAATAGTATTTAAATCCGTAAAGTAATAAAAATTAAAACGAAAACAAATTCTGTCTCAATCTAGCAATAAATAGAGCTCAGTAACAGGTCAATGGTCATTCAGTGATCTTTATAAAGAAACAAAGTTTTTAGAGTTTCTATGAGTGGTGGCCCTCTTCCCAGATCATATGACGGTAGATTTCAAGGGAGAAGCAAAAATCCGTGCACAAGACGATGCTTCAGAACTCAGGGAAGCAGACCTTTTGAAGTGGTTCTGGCTGTGTAACCGAGTCTATGGGAGCCATCCTTCCCATTCTGGTCAGCTTGCCTCTGTAGCTCATCAAAAACCAGACATGTCCTAACTACCTTCAGGGACACAAATTATTATCTACAATAAGCTATCCCTGAACAAGTTGATATGGCCGCCTTTATATATCCAGCTCTTCAGGAAGGAGAAAAGGTACTTAGAATTCTGTCCTTGAGGAACAGTAAGTAAATTATCTCAGGAAGAGACCTGTATGACACAATATTTTCTCTTAGGAAATTTAAACATTTCTAATACCAGAAGTAGGTAGGACACACAACCCACTGATATTCACATACAGAAGATTGTTTCACATAAAAAAGTGGATCCTTCTGCTACTATTTTTCTAGCAATTGCTTACCATCTTTGCAGGAAAATGATGATGGTAACAAAGCAGGCTCTAAACTAAACACTGTAATACATTATTTCCAACATTATATACATTGTGAAGTGCCTGAGGCTGGGTGCTCTAGAGAAGAAAAGCCAGTAAAGTGTATCTATCTATCTATATATACAAAGAGAGAGAGAGATTTATATCAAGGAAATGCCTCACGTGGTTGTAGAGGCTGTGAAGTCCCAAGTCCGTGGATCAGGCTGGAGGCTTCTCCCAACTCCAGTAGCTGCAGGGCCTGGCAAGCCAAAGATGCAGACCACCCACACAGGCTGACGAATCCCAAGATCAGCAGGTGAGCTGCTAGGTCAAGTCCAGAGGACCAGAGGTCAGATGAACAGGAGCCAGCTACAGGGTCCAGAGCAAGCAAAAGCTCAGGGCCTTTGCCAGAAAGTCTGCCTATGTTGGATGCAGGCCACACCCCCAAGGAGACTCCTTTTCAACTGATTGGCTACTCACAGCAGATCCCATCATGGAGGTGATCACATTATACCAGATCTCATTATGGCGATAATTACATCATTATATGACTGTCAAACTATGTTATAACTGTCAAACCACTGAGAATCATGGCCCAGCCAAGTTGACACACAACCTGAACCACCACAGGAAGTAACAAAACCAGTACCATTAAAATCAAGAACAAGTCAAGATTGCCTGCTAATATCATTGCTATTCAGTACGGTTAATGAAATTCTAGCTAATAAAAGAGGACAAGAAAATTAAATAAACAAATATTGTAAATAAAAAACATTTCTTCAATAGCAAACAATTATTACTTGTAAAATACAACAATCTTCTTAAAATATTATAATTAATAAAAGGATTTGATACTTTGACATGATACAAGATAAATATTGTGGGATAAAGAACCCAGTTTTACCCCAAGTAAGTTGACCTTTGTCATTGCCTATGGAGAAATAACTCTTGGAGCAATCGGGGTACCCTGGTCTGGGATTTCTGGGCCACACCTGAGAATTTGTGCTGATGAGTGGGGGCTGGCCAGACCAAAAAAGACTCACCCAGGAAGGCTGAAACCAATTGATCTCAGGAGGCTTTACTTAGCCTATCATGCAGGACTGTCCATAAAAACCCCTAAACATGGAGGCTGGAGATAGTTCCTGGTTGATGAGAATATCTACTCTCAGGAGGGTAGCTCGTCCCTTGGGACATAGAAGCTCTGCACTGGAAACCCTCCCTGACCTCTCCCAAAGCTTTTTTTTTTTCATTTTTATCCTGTTTGACGTTAATGAATCTGTAGTCATAAGTATGGTATGGGATACTGTCTGTGGATTCTGTGAATTGTTCCAGGTAATTATCGAACCCAAACCAGCAATAGGAGCCTATAGGTCAGAAGATAGGGGTGTCACGTGGACTCCCAGACTTGTGGCTGGCATCCTGAAGGTGTAGTGGGAAATCAGTCCTGACGTTGTAGCCAGGATATATGTATTTAATACAATTTTCATCAAAATTTCACTGAGATAGTGCTTTTCTTTTTTGGTGTTTATTTTAGAATTAAATGCAATAGTTTTAAAGCTTATGTGGAAGAATAAATGTGTAAAATTTGCCTAAAACTATTGGAAAAGATAGCGTAAATTTGCTATAAGACATGCTAAAACCTTCTGTAACACTAACTGATAAAAACAGCATGTTTTCAGCACAAGAATAAACAAACAGTTCACTGGTACAAAACTGAGCCTATAACTAGATCCAATATAAATGAAAATGTAATATACGACAAATATCAAAACATTAGTTCAATAAGAAAAGTATAGCTAATCTAATAAATGGCCTTGATGGAATTAGATTTCTACCTGAAAGGAAAAAAGTGATACCCCTGCCTAATATAATGTTCAAAATTAAAAAGCCAATAGATTAAAAACTTCAAGATTAAAAAATATATACATTTGAAAAAAATAGGAAACTGTTTGTATACCTTCAGGGTTAAATATCTTTAAAAAGACAAGAAACCAACAAATCATAAAGGGAAAAAGTTTACAGCATTGACTTCATAAAAATACAAACTAAACAATGGCAAATAAAACCCAAAAAGAAGCAAGGTTAAAAAAATAGACAAAGAGAAAATATTTCAAACATGAGACAAAGATTTATATCACTAAAGCAAAAAAAAAAAAAAAAACTACAAATTGATAAGAAAAAAACATAAGTAAAATATATAAACTGGGGAGGAAATGCAAATAGACAAAAAAAGAAAAAACATAAGAATTTTTTTATAAGAATCTCACTAGTAGCCAAGGAAATGCAATTTAGTATAACACAACACCCCCATTTTTTCATGTTAAATTAGCAAAAATTTAAAAGATTCATAACATTCAACGAAATGGTATAAGAAAGAGTGGAGTTGGGAGTTGCAATATATATTGCTTCTATAATGTCACTTTCATACATAGACACAAGAATACTTATATGAATATGTATATACCTATAATTATACATATTTTGTATATGTTTACATGAGCATAGAAAGAAATGTGGATAGATATGTACCAGAAAGTTTTAGCTTTTTACATTTTTGTGATATCTGGCTTTTTTAAAAAACAACTATTTCTCAGTTTTGAATTGAAAGAAAACTCCGATGAAGTGTGTGTGTGTGTGTGTGTGTGTTAAGAATCACTTAGACTGGCTTCTAAAACTCCAAAGCACTTGCAACTACATATTTGATGAACCAAAGTATATATTCATATGTGTGTGTATATATATAAACAAACAATGATATTCAAATCCTGTATTAAATAGAATTGCCAACACCAGGAGAAAAGTATGTCATTGTTGTTAGGTCCGGTCCAGTTGATTTCAACTCACAGACAAAGTAATTAGAAAACCCAAAGCATCGAATATTTTCCAAGCAAAAGTGACTGAGTTATAACCCACCCCAATCCCAGTAAATGTGCTGCTCTTACCTTCGCATTGACCATCACTCCTTTCACTGCTGCTTCTGTACTGAAAGGCCATCAGGTTTGTGAAAAATTACATATTAAGTAGCCAATAAGAAAAAGTACTGAGAACATGTAATCTAGAGCTTCTCGGTCTTCTGAGAATCAGAGTTGTAAATAAAGAGATCTTTGTTTATATAACTTTTAATCCTTTGGTAAAGTTTCTTGGACTCTGAGGGCTACATAAAACAGGTTAGAGAAAAGATTAGTCCCTTAGAACCAGAGGCTCCTCCTTTCTGTTTTGTTTTCTAAAGTTAACCCTTATGTGGCCATGATACCAACTCTAACTTCCTATCAAGACTTCAGAAAAAACTCAGTTAATGTTACTTAACTTTGCTGAGCCTCCATTTTCTTGTGTTTTTTTTTCTTTCATGATTAAAAAGTTTTACCAAGTTTTGTACATCAAAGAGTCACTTATTAATCACTTATTAATTTACTTATTGATTTATTTAGTAAATTAAGATGCCTGTATGTTGAGCCTGAGTTGCTAATGCCTTTTTCTGTGTTGTAAAATCTAAGAAGAGATGATTCCAAAAAGGGAATTAACTTGGAAGCAGAGTTGATGTAGACAGAAACATCCATTTCTATAGGGTACCACTGACATTTTTGGACAGTAGACTAATGTGAGAAAAACAATGTTTGAAGATTCTCCTATCAGTAATTTGCTAGCCGGATAGGATGAGTGAAAGATTACCATATTTTACTCAAATAACGGGCACCTTCTATGTTTGCTTGCCAGCTGCCCCCTTGCCCTGAGAGGCACTTTCGTAAGAGCACGCTCTGATAATTTTTTTTTTTTTTTTTTTTTTTTACAGCAACATGTAAAAAAAGATGGGCACAGTGGTGCTTATGAAAATACCTCACAGGAGATGACAGGTGTTGGCAAACAAACGTAGAAGGCACACGTTATTTGTCTAAAAATGGGCCTAGTTAGAGACTGTGTCAGGTACTGAGGTGGTGATATCCAGGTAAAATTTGGGATGGAGTGGAAAAGATTGTTTAGATTAGTAGTTTCAAGGGGAAAAATGATACAGATGTTCTGGGATGTTTAAACCCAGCCCCAGCACTGACTAGTTGTGATCTTGGACAAGTTACTTATTGTGTTTCCTTATCTAACCATGGGGTAATTATAACACCTACCTCAAAAGGTGACTGAGATTACAGCTCTTTCTTTAAATAAATAATTGTTGAGTGTCTATTCTATAACAAATATTATTCTAGATGCTAAAACCAAAAAAATAAAAATAAATCCTGCTGCCATCGAGTTGATTCCAACCAACAGCAACCCAACAGGACAGAGTAGGACTGCCCCATAGGGTTTCTAAGAAGCAGCTGGTAGATTCGAACTGCTTACCTTTTGGTTTGAAACCTTAGCTCTTAACCACTGCACCACCAGGGCTCCTTTCTAGGTGCTAGGGATATAATAACAAGCAAAACTGTCTCATGAATTTTGTTTGTTCTGGGTGAAGAAAAAAAGAAAAACAAATCAACAAATAAGACCTATTTAATAAATATATTTAAAAAGCTATGAGGTGTGTGTGTGTGTGTGTTTGTGTGTGAATACTAAGTAAGAAACTGAATCAGTTAGAACATTTTTTTTTTCTACAATCCCTTTTATCTACCCAAAATAATTTTTGTAATTCTCTTTTGTTACTTGTACTCTGCCTCAGTCTCTGCTGGTGAGATTTCTTTCATTGTTTTCAACTATTTAAGTAGTTTGGAGAAGGACAGTCATGAAAAAGGCCTGCCTTTGGTGAACTCTGTGGACAAAACCATATGACCCAAAGATTCCACCCTTAGGTTTTTATCCAAGAGACTTGAAAGCAGTGACACAAACAGACACATGTATACCAATTCTCATTGCAGCACTACTCACTTTAGCAAAAATGTGGAAACAGCTCAAATATTACCAACACAAGAAAGAGTAAACAAACTATGGTATATACACACAGTAGAATATTACTCTGCCATAAAGAGAAATGAGGTCCTGATACATGCCATAACACGGATAATCCTTGAAAGCATTTGATTATGTTTAGTGAAGCAAGCCAATCACAAAAGGACAAATACTGTTTGATCTCACTAATATGAAGTACATAGAATAGATAAATATATAGAGATTAGAGTTTAATAGTGGTTACTAGGGACAGGAAGCGGGGAGGGGAGAGAGGGAAATTATTGTTTAGGAAGAATTGAGTTTCTGTAGGAACGGAAAATTTGGCAAAGAACATTGGTGCTGTTTGCACAACATGACAAATGTAATTGATCTCACTGAATTGTATACGTGAAAAATGTTGAATTGGAAAATGTGGTGTTACCTATCTTTCAAAACAGAAAAGAAGAAAGGAAGGAAAGAAGGGAAGGAGGGAGGAACTAACGAAGGAACAAAGAAGTAACATTTGTTATGGAACTCAAGGAAAAAAGTGGGGAGATGCCTCGATCCCTTCGGTCGCCTTAACCTGCAGTGGAAACGCAAATTCCAACCTAGCATTTCTCAAGTGGCCCCAAGAGACACGGTTGTTTTCTATTCTCTGGTAATAATGATAGTTAGCACTTGTTGAATGTTTATTATGTGTCACAGGCCATTTTAAGAGCAGTAAGTGTATTAACTCATTCAATCATCTCAACAAATTCACGAGATAAGTATTATTATTATCCTGCTTTTATAAATCTGGACACTAAGGCAGCACTAGCCAGATTTCAACTCCCCCAAATTCACGCAGCTGGTAAGCAGTAGAGGAGGGATTTAAATGCTGGCAGCTCAGCTTTCAAAGCATGTCCTTTTAAACACTACACTACACTGCTACTCAATAGTTGATATTAAAGCCAGAAAAAGCATTAAAATAATTTTGTAGAGAATTGCATGTTTCTTTTTCCTTCCTTTGTGCAAATTGTGTAAATTATCTCTATAATCAAGTGTTCAAATCCTTGGAGAACCATATGCAATAAATAAATAAAGCAGTTTATTTATCCCCTCTTCTCTCAAGAGAAAAAATTATCACATTACAAATGTTCAAAATCGTCCCTGCCCCAAGCCAAAACTTTCCCCCATTTCCACCTTCCCCCACTTCTCCATCTTCCAGCAGAATCATCCAAAGTTTTTTTCATGAAACAATTTAATAAGAAAATTCCAGGAAGGCGCAAGTGCTGTCTTAGCTACCCAGTGCTACCATAACAGAAATACCACAAATGGATGGCTTTAACAAATACATTTATTCTCTCACAGTTTAGGGCTAGAAGTCCAAATTTAGGGTGCCAGCCCCAAGGGAAGGCTTTCTTTCTCTATCGGCTCTGAGGGGAGGTCCTTGTCACCAATCTTCCCCAGTCCTGGAGCTTCTCAGCGCAGGGATCCCGGGTCCAAAGGATGTGCGATTCTCCTGGCTCTTGTTTCTTGGTAGTATGAGGTACCATGTCTCTCTGCTCGCTGCTCTCTTTTATAGCTCAAAAGAGACTGACTTAAGACACTACCTAATCTCCTAGACTGAGTCCTACCTCATTAACATAACTGCCTCTAATCCTGCCTCATTAACATCATAGAGGTAGGATTTATAGCACGTAGGAAAATCACATCAGATGACAAAATGGTGGACAATCACACAATACTGGAAATCATGGCCTAGCCAAGTTGACACATATTTTGGGGGGACATAATTCAATCCATAGCAAGTGCTATGAAGAAAATCAAACAGGGAGGGAATTGAGAGTACCCAAGGATAAACTTTTTTAGGGATAGTCAGGGAAGTCCCCTAAGGAGACAATGCTTGAGCTGAAACTGAAAACATAAGGAGCAACAGTACGGTCTAGAAACAGAGCCCTGCAGGAACAGGGAACAGCAAGTGCAAAAGCCTTAGGGTGAAGTAAATAGACTCGGTGTATTCGAGGATCGGCAAGAAGGCTGATGTGATTGGAGCAGAGTAAGCGGGGACAAGGGTACAGAAAGAAGTCAGAGCTGTAAACAGAGGCCAGATCATTCAGCAGCACTGTACACTAGGGCAAGGAGTTTAGGTTTTATTCTAATGGAAATGGGAAGCCATCGCAGGGTGCAAAGGAGAGAAAAGACATGATCAAATTTGTGTTTTTAAAAGATCATTTGGGTTGCTGTGTGGAGTAAGGG
This sequence comes from Loxodonta africana, assembly GCF_030014295.1. Lineage (NCBI taxonomy): Eukaryota > Metazoa > Chordata > Mammalia > Proboscidea > Elephantidae > Loxodonta > Loxodonta africana. Next base: position 117,388,523 of record NC_087345.1, on the reverse strand, counting down.
CTAGGCAGAAGGAACAAGAGCAGAACCAGCAAGCTACCACAACAGCCCAGGCACAAGAGTAGCAATGGAGATATCTGCACAGGTTCCGAACATGTTTTGGAGATAGCCTGAAGGTTTTATTTATGGAAGTTTTCTAGGAGGTTTTCCATAAAGGAGATGTTAAGAAAAGTCTGTGGCAACAACCCTGAATAAAGTCTCCCAGTAGCTAAGGCACCAGACTATTTTCTATAGTACCTTAGTGATTCTGGTAATTTTTCACACAAAATAATTTTCTTCTGATCTCAATGGACCTATCCTGGATATAGGGTCACTCTGAGTCAGAATTGACTCAATGACAATAGTTTCCTGGGATACACAAAAATAACTGGTTTTGTTCACAAAAGGAACTTAATAACCATAGAGAAAGTATTTGTAAAACACTGATACTTGCCCGTGGTCACAAACATCATGTTCTTTTCTTGCTTCTTTGTCTCTATCAGTCACCTCTTTTTATCAGAAACAAAACCTTTTCTTTGAATAAATATCTGCACAAGTTCACCATCCCTCCCCCAGCAGCAGTGAAACACGGGATCCTTTAAGCTCTCACTGTTGGCCCTGGCGCAGCTCCCAATATTCAATGTGATTGCTTAACTTACAGTGCTACCTTATTACATGTAACGTTATTCCCAAAGACTCGAGTTTATGCACCTGCATGTAGTGTCCACCTGAGCCACTAACTTGTCCATTAAAGGGGTATCCCAGTTCTCCCTCTCTGCTGATGAAAATCCAATGTGGTCTGTGTCATATTAAAAATACTAGTCCTATAAGCTGTCAAGCAAATTATAAATTTTAGGCAGGCATATGAAACAGTGAGGCCAGCTCTGAAGTTGCTTTGGCTGCCCTTTTAATGTTTTGTTTTGTTTTTTTACAGTCAAGACAGAAAATACATAGTCGCTGCATAAAGTTAATTTGTTATCCACCCTAAAGACCAGGATGGAAAAAAATAATTCCAAAGATTCCTAAAGCCCTCCTAAAACGACTTCTACATGGCCGGCAGAATAAAGCTTATTTTTGTTTTCAAACAGGTTCAAATTTATAAATACACAGGCAGTGGAGGTGTAGACAGATCATCCTCAGAAAGGCATCCTGGGTATTGAAAGCACTGGCAAGTCTCACTTCACAAAGAAAACTGAGAACCCTCCTTTTAAATTCTTCTAACCCACTACCCACTGCCGTTGAGTCGATTCCAACTCATAGTGATCCTATAAGACAGAGTAGAACTGACCCACAGAGTTTCCAAGGAGCGCCTGGTGGACTTGAACTGCTGACCTTTTACCTCCCCTCCATTCCTCATCTCAAATTTCCAACTCTGCAGGTAATGTCATCTGATAATAATTCCTTTGTAAAGATTCCTATCACCTGGATCATGGAGTTCTGTTTCTTCTCACATTGGAAGATGAGACAACTATGGGGGGTTAACTCATTAAACCCTAAGAAATAGGTTAAAGACCATCTCATTGTGCTGGCTGGCATGGTGTATAGATATCCCCTCACCATCGGCACAGTGGTTAAGTGCTACGGCTGCTAACCAAAAGGTCGGCAGTACGAAGCCACCATGTGCTTCTGGGAAACTCTATGGGGCAGCTCTAGTCTGTCTTACAGGGTCCCTAGGAGTTGGAATTGCCTCTACGGCAATGAGTTTGGTTTTGGTTTATGGGCGGTAGAAACCAACCACTGGATGGATAGTCTAGAACAGGGATCAGCAAACTAGGGCCCTGGATCAAATCTGGCCTGCCACCTGTTTCTGTAATTAAAATTTTATTGAAAGGTATCCATGCTCAACCATCTACATTTTATCTATGGCTGCTTTCAAGACACAATGGGCTGAGTTCAATAGTTACACGGAGATCTTACGGCCTGCAAAGCCTAAGATATTTACTATTTTAGCCTGGTGTAGAACAACCCTGGTAGCAGTAATAGCCAATAGTCTGTGGTAGTGTCAGCAGAAGCTCTGGTAAAAATTGGGAATAACATAGCTGAACAGATAGATACCAGTGTGAAGTATCAGAATGAATTCATGGGTGGCTGGTGACGCCACTACCCTTCCTGTCTTTGAAAGCAGTCTTAGAGACCACTGTCGTATTTCTGAGTACACAAGCTTCCTTCAGAGTCTGCACATCATGCTTGTATCTCCCTGAACATCACATTATGTGTGTTCTCTTCACCCCATTGCACAAGTTCTTTCCTCTCACTGAGCACTGATAAGTCAGGTATAGTCTCAGAGTTTTTTCTATGCTATGTTTTTTAAATGTGAAAATAATCCTTCTAGAAGATCCTTCATTTTGAGAAATTTTTACAAATAAGATTTTTTGTTCCAGCTCCATTTACTGAACAATCGCTCTTTTCCCCCATTGATTTCTCATGCCACCCTAGCCATATATACCGTATACCAAACTTCCAAACATGTCTGGAGCTGCATCTAGGCTCTTTCTATTCTGTTTTCCAATTTATCTATTACTATACCAATACCATACTGTGCTCATAACTATGGAATTATATCCGCTTTCATTTAGAAGTGTCCTATTTGTAGCCTTTTATTTGACCATATGAAGTTAGAATAATCTTAACAAGTTTCATGACTGTTATTGTGTTCAATCTATAGATCTATTTGGGAAGAAATGACATCTGCATGATACCAATGCTATCCATGAATACAGAATACTTATTAGTATTTTCCAAAAGGAATATCAAATGCATTTTTTAAATTTAATCATTTTATACTCTTTTCAGTTTAAGATATCTTCTATTTTTAAGTTACTTAAAATACTAATCATGATTAACAAATGATCAAATTTTAAATTATCAAATTTTATCAAAAGACAAAATGTTTATCAAACGATAGTATGTCTTTTTCTTAATCTGCTAATGTGATTAATTACATTCATGGATTTTATAAAATGAAACCATCCTGTCATACCTAAAACAAGCTCACCTTGACATAGTATATTACCTTGTACATACTCTATTGGATTATAGTGAGTTTATCATCTATTTTAATTACTGAAATGGGTCTGTAATTTTCTTTTATTTATCCTTTGTATTTGATTTCAGGGCTCTACTAGACTTAAAGAACGAATCTAAAAGTATTTCCTTTTTTTGTATTGTCTTGAAGAGATTGTATGAAATTGGGTTGATGATTTCCTTGTAAAACCATTGAAAGGTAGAGTTAATTTTGCAGAAAGATTTGCAACCATTGCTTCAGTTTAGTTTATAGTGATGAAACCACTCAGATTTTACATTTATATTTTATAAGTTATGATATTCTATTAATTTTTTCGTATTTTAGTTTTCAAATTCAAGGCATACAGCTATTGGTGGCACATGTTATATATCTTTTTTACTTCTACTTTATCCTTTTTATGTCTCCCTTTTCTCTCATAATATTGTTAGTCTGTGTCTTCTCTATTCTCGGTCAGTCTTTTCAGATATACTAAATATAGTTTATGTGGCTACTCAGTACCTCTTGGTGCCATCTTCTTGCAGATACTCAGCAACTTGTTTTGCCCAAGTTCCACCACAACTGACCTATGGTGACACATCCAGGAGTATAGCAATGTTTGCTTGGGAGACACAGGTCTTCCCCACTGGCTGCCACTGCACAGCCTTGCTAACCTGCCGCATGCCTAGAGACTAATTTCTCCTGCCATCTTGAGACGTGGATGTAAGGTCACATCAAAGGATGAAGGATATGACTTCCAACGGGGCCAGCCAACAACTCAGAAGTTCAGGGAAGTTGACGCCCCACGGGGTGAACTTTGACAAAAGAGAAATAGGAATCAGGAGAAACCTAGGAAGATAAATTTGCTCTTCTTCCTCCCTCCCACGAACTCATACAAGAGACAGTTGTTGGTGTTGTTAGATGCCGTTGAGTCAGTTTTGACTCAGAGTGACACTATGTACAACAGAACGAAACATTGCCCTGTCCTGTGCCATCCTCACAATCATTGTTGTATTTGAGCTCATTGTTGCTGCCATTGTGTCAGTTCAATCTCATTAAGGGTCTACCTCTTTTTCACTGACACTGTACTTTACCAAGCAAGATGTCCTTCTCCAGGGACTGGTCCCTCCTGATAACATGTCCAAAGTACCTGAGACGAAGTATTGCCATCCTAGCTTCCAAGGAAAATTCTGGATATATTTCTTCCAAGACAGACTTGTTCATTTTCTGGCAGTCCATGGCATAGTCAATGTTCATTGCCAACACTGTAATCCAAAGACATCAATTCTTCTTCGATCTTCCTTATTCATTGTGCAGCTTTCGCAATGCATATGAGGCGACTGAAAATACCACAGCTTGGGTCAGGCACACCTAAAACCTCAAAGTGACAACTGTGCGTTTTTTTTTAAACACTTTTTCTTAGTCATCTAGTGCTGCTGTAACAGAAATACCACAAGTGGATGGCTTTAATTAACAGAAGTTTATTCTCTCACAGTCCAGTAGGTTAGAAGTCCTAAGTCAGAGCATTGGCTCCAGGTGAAGGCTTTCTCTCTCTGTCAGCTCTGGAGGAAAGTCCTTGTCATTGATCTTCCCCTGGTCTAGGAGCTTCTCAGGTGCAGGGACCCCAGGTCCAAAGAACACACTCTGCTCCCTGCTTTGCTTTCTTGATGGTACAAGGTCCCTCTATCTCTCTGCTAGCGTCGCTCTTTATTATCTCAAGAGATTGGTTTAAAAAGCAATCTAATCTTCTAGATTGAGTCCTGCCTCATCTACATAACTGACACTAATCCCATCTCATCAACATCATAGAGATAGGATTTACAACACATAGGAAAAGCATATCAGATGACAAAATGGTGGACAATCGGTCAATATTGGGAATCATGGCCTAGCCACATTGATATACATATTTTGGGGGGACCCAATTCAATCCATGACACACTTTAAAGAGTTCTTTTGCAACAGATTTGCCCAACGCAATACATCATTTGATTTCCTGACTGATGCTTCCGTGGGTGTTAATTATGGACCCAAGTAAAATGAAATCCTTGACAACTTCAATCTTTTCTCCATTTATCATGATGTTGCTTATTGGTCTAGTTGTGGGGATTTTTGTATTCTTTACAGTGAGGTGTAATCCATATTGAAGGCTGTTATCATCTGCAAATCGAAGGTTGTTAATGAGTCTTCCTCCAATCCTGATGCCCCGTTCTTCATCATATAGTCCAGCTTCTCAGATTATTTGCTCAGGTTACGGATTGAATAAATATGGTGCAAGGATACAACACCGACACACACCTTTCCTGATTTTAAATCACGAAGTATTCCCTTGTTTTGTTTGAACAACTTCTTCCTGGTCTGTGTACAGGTTCCTCATGAGCACAGTTAAGTGTTCTGGAATCCCCATTCCATAATTTGTTATAATCCACACAGTTGAACGCCTTTGCATAGACAATAAAACACAGCTGTCTTAGTCATCTAGTGCTGCTTTAACAGAAATACCACAAGTGGATGGCTTTAACAAAGAGAAATTTATTCTCCCAGAGTCTAGTAGGCGACAGGTCCAAATTCAGGGTTCCAGCTCCAGGTGAAGGCTTTTTCTCTGTCTGCTCTTGAGGAAGGTCTATGTCATCAATCTTTGTCCTTTTCTGATTGACATTTCACTCAACATAATGTGCTCCAGATTCATCCACGTTGTGAGATGTTTCGCAGATCCATCACTGTTCTGTATCATTGTGTGTATGTACCATAATTTGTTTATCCATTCATCTGTTGATGGGTATCTAGGTTGTTTCCATCTTTTTGCTGTTGTGAACAGTGCTGCAATTAACATAGGTGTGCATATGTCTATTTGTGTGACAGCTCTTATTTCTCTAGGGTATATTCCTAGGAGTGGGATTGCTGGATCATATGGTATTTCTATTTCTAGCTTTTTAAGGAAGCATCATATCATTTTCCAAAGCGGTTGTACCATATTATATTCCCACCAGCAGTGCATGAGAGTTGCAATCTCCCCACAACCTCTCCAATACTTGTTATTTTGTGTTTTTTGGATTAGTGCAGGTATTGTCTCAGTGAGATGGTATCTCATTGTAGTTTTGATTTGCATTTCTCTAATGGCTAATGGGAAGCCCTGGTAGAGTAGTGGTTAAGAGCTATGGATGCTAATGAAAAGGTCAGCAGTTTGAATCCACCAGGCACTCCTTGGAAGCCCCGTGGAGCAGTTCTACTCTGTCCTATTGGGTCGCTATGGGTCAGAATCAACTCAAAGGCAACAGGTTGAACGGCTAATGATCATGAACATTTCCTCACGTGTCTTCTTTGGTGAAGTGTCTGTTCATATCCTTTCCCATTTTTAATTGGATTATTTGTGTTTTTGTTGTAGAGGTGTTGAAGTATTTGTAGATTTGAGAGATCATACCCTTGTCGAACATATTATAGCCCCCAAATTTTTTCCCTCTCTGTAGGTTCTCTTTTTACTCTTTTGGTGAAGTCTTCTGATGAGCATAAGTGTTTAATTTTTAAGAGCTGCCAGTTACGTAGTTTTTCTTCTGGTGTTTGTGCATTGTTAATTATGGTTTGTATACTATTTATGCCATATATTTAGGTCCCCTAGCATTGACCCTATTTTCCTCCTATGCTTTTTATAATTTTAGATTTTATATTTAAGTCTTTGATCCATTTTGAGTTAGTTTTTGTGTATGATGTGAAGTATGGATCTTGTTTCATGTTTTTACAGATGGACATCCAGATGTGTCAGCACCATTTGTTAAAGACACTGTCTTTTCCCCATTTGGACCTTTGCCAAATATCAGCTGCTCATAGGTGGATGAATTTACATCTGGGTTCTCAGTTCTGTTCCATTGGTCTATGTATCTATTGCTCTACCAGTACAGGGCTGTTCTGACTACCATGGCTGTATAATAGGTTCTAAAATCAGGTAGTGTGAGGCCTCCCACTTTGTTCTACTTCTTCAGTAATGCTTTACATACTCAGGGCCTCTTCTCTTTCCATATAAAGTTGATGATTTGCTTCTCCATCTAGTTAGAGAATGCTGTTGGAATTTGGACCAGGGTTGCGTTGTTTCTATAGATCACTTTGGACAAAATGGACATTTTCACAATGTTAAGTCTACCTAACCACGGTCATGGTATGTTTTTCCACTTATGTAGGTCTTTTGGTTTCTTGCAGTTGTTGTTAGGTGCCATTGAGTCAGTTCCAACTCATAGCAACCCTCTGCACAACAGAATGAAACCCTGCCCGGTCCTGTGCCATCCTCACAATCTTTGTTATGTTTAAACCCGTTGTTGCAGCCACTGTGTCAATCCATCTCTTTGAAGGTCTTCCTCTATTTTGTTGACCCTCTACTTTACCATGCATGATGTCCTTCTCCAGGGACTAATCCGCCCTGATAACATGTCCAAAATAGGTAAGATGTAGTCTCACCATCCTTGCTTCTAAGGAACATTCTGGTTGTAATTCTTCCAAGGCAGATTTGTTTGTTCTTTTTGCAATCCATGTATTTTCAATATTCTTAGCCAACACCGCAATTCAAAGGTATGAATTCTTCTTTGGTCTTCCTTCTCCATTGTCTAGCTTTTGCATGCATATGAGGTTATTGAAAACACCATGGCTTGGGTCAGGAGCACCTTGAGTCTCAAGATGATATCTTTTCTTTTTAACACTTTAAAGAGGTCTTTTGCAGCAGATTTGCCCAATGCAACGCGTCTTTTGATTTCTTGACTGCTGCTTCCATGGATGTTGATTGTGGATCCAAGTAAAATGAAATTCTTGACAACCTCAATCTTTTCTCTATGACAATGTTGCTTATTGGTCCAGTTGTGAGGACTTTTGTTTTCTTAATGTTGAGGTGCAATCCACAGCAAAGGTTGTAGTCTTTGATCTTGGATCACCATCAAAGGACCACTGATTGTTTTTCTAATGCTGAACCATCCCTGCATACCTGGTATGAAACCCATTTGATTTTGATGTATCAGTTTTTGATATGCTGTTGAATTCTATTGGGTAGAATTTTGTTCAGAATTTTTGCGTCTATGTTCATGAGGGATATTAGTCTGTAGTTTTTTGTTGTTGTTGTTGTGTCTTTACCTGGCTTTGGTATCAGGGTTATGCAGACTTCATAGAATGAGTTCAGAAGTATTCCTTCATTTTCTTTGCTCAGAAATAGCTTGAATAGTACTGGCGTTAGCTCTTCTCTGAAAGTTCGGTAGAATTCTCCTGTGAAGCCATGCACGGCAGGGTTTTTTTGTTGTTGTTGAGAGTTTTTGTTTTGTTTTGTTTTGTTTTTTGTTTTTTGCCTCTTCAATCTCTTCTTTTGTTACGGGCCTGTTTAATTTTTATAACTCAGTTTGTGTTAGTTTAGGTAGGTAGTGTGTTCTGAGAAATTTTTCCATTTCCTCTAGGTTTTCAAATTTGTTGGAGTATGATTTTTCATAGTACTTTCCTTGATTCTTTTTATTTCAGTTGGGTCTGTTGTGATACCTACCGTCCCATTTCTTATTCGGGTTATTTGCTTCCCCTCCTGTTTTTCTGTCAGTTTGGCCAATGGTTTGTCAATTTTGTGGATCTTTACAAAAAGCTAACTTTTCATCTTGTTGATTCTTTCAGTTGTTTTTCTATTCTCTATTTCATTTATCTGTGCTGTAATCTTTATTGTTTCCTTTCTTCCAGTGTCTGAGGGCTCCTTTTGCTACTCTCTAGTTGCTCAAGTTGTAGGGTTAATGTTTTTATTTTGGCCCTTTCTTCTTTTTTGATGAGTGTGTTTTTTTCCTATGGATTGACCTCTAAGTACTGCTTTTGCTGTGCCCCAAAAGTTTTGGTAAGATGTGCTTTCATTGTCATTTCATTCTATGAATTTTTTATTCCATCCTTGATTTCTTCTATTACCCATCAGTTTTTAAGCAAGATGTTGTTGAATTTCCATGTATTTGATTTTTGTTGTTGTTCTTGCTGCTGGTTCTGTTATTGATTTCTACTTTTATGGCATTATGATCAGAGAAGATGGTTTGTATTATTTTGATGTTTTGGATTTTGTTAAGCCTTGCTTTGTGGCCTAAAATGTGGTCTGTTCTGGAGAATGTTCCATGTGCATTGGAAAAGAAAGTTTATTTTGTTGCTGTTGGGTGGAGTGTTCTGTATATGTCTGTGAGCTCGAGTTGGTTGATTGTGGCATTTAGATCTTCTGTATCTTTATTCAGTTTCTTTCTAGATGTTCTGTCCTTCACCAAAAGTGCCACGTTGAAGTCTACTACTATTATTGTGGAACTATTTCTCTTTTCAATGCTGTTAGAGTTTGTTCTGTGTATTTTGGAGCCCTGTCATTGGGTGTGTAAATATTTATTATGGGTATGTCTTCCTGCCATATTGATCCTTTAATCATTATATAGTGTTCTTCCTTATCCGTATGGTGGATTTTGCTTTAAACCTATTTTAGTGGGGATTAATATTGCTACCTTTGCTCTTTTTTGGTGATTGTTTGCTCGATATATATTTTTTCTGTCCTCTGAGTTTTAGTTTGTTTATGCCTTTGTGTCTAAGGTGTGTCTCTTGTAGACAGCATGTAGATGGATCATGTTTTTTTATCCATTCTGTCACTCTCTGGCTCTTTATTGGTGCATCTAGGCCATTTACATTCAGTGTAATTATTGATAGGTATGAGTTTACTGTTGACTTTGTGTGTATGTGTGTGTGGTATTGACGGTTTCTTTGTTCTGCTTAATTTTCTGTGTTGAGTTCTTTTTGTGTATGTGTTTGCTTTTCATCTCTGTCATTATTGTTTATTATTGAGTCTTTGTGTTTTTCTTCTTTTTTATTTTGATGGATATTTGTTAGCTTCCTATCTGGTTACCTTGAAATTTACCTTTATTTTTTAAACCAGTCTTTTATTTTTTGGTAGCACCTTGACCTTGCCTTCTTCTCCATATGGAAGTTCTATGACTATACAGTTTTTCCCTCTTTTTTGCTTCAAAGTTGTCATCATTTACATATTGATATCTCTGGTTTCTTATTTTCAGTCTTTTAGTTTTCTTTTGTTTTGTTGTTGTGAATTCCCTTTTAGCTTTGTTTGTAATTGGTGTCTGGTTGATCTGTCCTGTGTCCTAGTCTTGGATTGTTGTCTGATGCTGGTTCCCTAACCAGAGGACTCCCTTCAATATTTCTTGTAATTTTGGTCTGGTTTTTACATATTCCCTTAATTTCTGTTTATCCGAAAATAACCTAATTTTGCCATTGTATTTGAGAGAAAATTTTGCTGGATATATAAGTCTTGGCTGGCAATTTTTATCCTTCAAGTCTTTATATATATATCAATCTCATTGCACTCTTGTCTGCATGGTTTCTGCTGAATAATCAGGTTTAGTCATTGATTTTCCTTTGTTGGTGACTTTTTGTTTATACCTAGGTGCCCTCAGGGTTCTTTCCTTGTATTGGTTTTGGCAGGTTTGATTACGATATGTTTTGGTGACTTTCTTTTGGGGTCTGACCTCTATGAGGTTCATTAAGCTTCTTGGATAGATATATTCTTGTCTTTCATGATATTGGGGAAGTTTTCTGCCAGGAAATCTTCAACAATTCTCTCTGTGCTTTCTGTTATGCCTCTCTGTTCTTATTACTTGTAGGTTTTTCCTCTTGATAGTATCCCACATAATTCTTAGGCTTTCTTCATTTTTTTTTTTTTTCTGATTTTTCCTCAAATAAATTGTTGTCAAAGGACTTATCTCCAATCTCACTAATTCTGACTTCCATTGTCTCAGTTCTTCTCCTCTGACCTTCTATTGAGACGTTTAATTCTGAAATTTTATTGTTAACCTTTTGGATTTCTAGTTGCTGTTTTTGCATGGTTTCTAGCAGCCTGTTTATTCTGTCATTTTGTTCTTATATTGTTTTCCTGAATACTCCTATTGCTTTGTCTGTGTGTTCCTTTGTTTGACCTGTGTTTTGTCTGATCTCCTTCTTGATCTCTTGGAGAGCTCCGTGTATTAGTCTTTTGAACTCACTATCATGTAGTTCCATTGTCTTACCTTCTTCCAGGAGGTTTTCTGGTTCTTTATTTTGGTTGCTGCTGGAGCCATCTTGTCCTGCTTCTTTATGTAATTTGATATTGACTGTTATCTCTGAGGCATCAATAAGTTATTATATTTATTTATTGTATTTTATTTACTGCGTCCTGAATTTTTGTTTTGTTTTATTTTGATATGTCCAAGTAGGCTGGATGTGTGTGCTATTCTGGTTGTTAATCTTGCCTCATTGACGTACTCACCTTCCATCTCCAGGTGGTTGGAACGGCTACTAATGTGTGAGCCCAGAAGTCTGTTCACTGTTTTTATAGGGGTGCTGAAGATGTAGGTGCCCTTTTTTGGTGTGGTGATGAATCTGTCCTACTGGTTACCTGGCTGTGGGTGCAGGGTATGTTCTCCCTGGCCATTGGATTGGTGTTCTATGTGTGCTTTGCATATACTGGTTGATCCAGGATGCAGGTGCCCAGGTTGTCAGTCACGAAGTGTGTGGTGTGGAGACTCTCACCTACAGTCCTGGGTGGGCAGGGCTGCATGGGGGTGTTTGGAGAAGGCACAGACCTCTGGTTGCAGTGGGGGGCAATGCGAGGCACAAGGCAGCAGTTTGTTGGCTGCCCCTGGATATCCAGATGGAGGGCATGCCCCTGTTCGCTACAGTGCATTATGGAGAAGGGGTAGTATCTTGATCAACAATGGCTAAGAAATTGCTTATGGCATTCAAGAATGAAGAAACTTTTCATTAAAAATCTTAAAACAAATCCAAAGATAAAGAACAATGGTGAATCCTCAAAACATCTCACAACATAGATGAATCTGGAAGGCATTATGCTGAGTGAAATTAGTCAGTTACAAAAGGACAAATATTGCATGAAACCACTGTTATAAGAACTCAGGAAAAGGTTTAAACACAGAAGAAAACATATTTTCATGGTTACTACGGTGGGGAGGGAGGGAGAGGGGAATTCAGTAATTAGATAGCAAACAAAAAATTGTCTTAGGTAAAGGGAAGGGCAACACAAAACTGGACTAAAACAAAAGCTAAGAAGCTTCCCGAACACTACCAAACATTTCAAGGGACAGAGTAACAGGGCCTGGGGTCTGGGGATCATGGTTTCGGGGGGACACGTAGGTCAGCTGACATAATAAAGTTTGTTAAGAAAATGTTCTGCATCACATTTTGAAGAGTGGTGTCTGTGGTCTTAAAAGCTTGTCAGAGGCCATTTAAGATGCATCAGGTGGTCTCAGCCCACCTGGAGCAAAGGAGAATGAAGAACACAAAAGACACAAGGAAAATATTAGCCCAAGAGACAAAAGGGCAGCATAAACCAGAGACTCCATCAGCCTAAGACCAGAAGAACTACATGGTGCCCAGGTACCACCAATGACCACCCTTACGGGGAACACAAGAGACAGTCCCTGACAGAGCAGGAGAAAAGTGGGGAGTAGAACTCAAATTCACGTAAAAAACCAGACTTAATGGTCTGACTGAGACCAAAGTAGCCCCCAGAGCCACGGCCTCCAGACACTCTGTTAACCCAGAGCTAAAATCACAATTCAGACAAAGATTAGGTTGGACTATAAAACATAAAAGAATACTTGTGGAGAGTGTGCTTCTTTGCTCAAGCAGATACGTGAGATCAGACGGATGGCTCCTGTCTGGAGGCAAGATCAGAAGGCACGAAGAAACAGGAGCTGGTTGGAGGGACATGGGAAACCCGGGGTGGAAATGGGGAGTGTGCTGTCACATTATAGGAATTGCAACCAGTGTCACATAACAATATGTGTATAAATTTTTGTATGAGAAATTCACTGGAGCTGTAAACTTTCACCTAAAACACAATAAAAAAAAGAAAACTCCAAAGGAATCTGGTTAAGTGCTCATTTTTGATGGAGGGGAGTACTGGGTGTGGTCTGTGTATACAATGGTATGAGCGTGTATACCTGTGTGTAGGTGAACAGGTAGTATGGATGTATACAGATATTTTTAATCAACCCGCCCCACACACACACAAAGGGTATGAATTTTGCAGTGATTGCTGACCAATTAGACTCATTGTTGAAATCTGGATCAATAGACATTCTAGAAAAGAAATACAGTCATTAAAAAAAAAATTAGTTTGGTGAACAGGCTAAACAGTAAACTAGACAATGTTTAAGATATAATTAGTGGATTAGAAAATATAACCGAGGAAATCACCCAAAATGTAGAAAAGAGGGATAAAGGAAAGGAAAACAATATATAATTTAGGAAACATTAAGGGACCGAATTAGATACTCCAATACCCATCCAATATTAAGTCTAAAAGAAGACAATAGGAAGAATTGAGTAAGTAATGCTTGGGATAATAATGGCTAGAATATTTCCAGAATTTTCTGATTATAAAAAATACTCAATGTGGGACAAGTTATATAAAACCAAATCTAATTTAAAACATTTGTTGGATGTATTAGCTATATATTGCTACATAGCAAATTACCCCAAAGTTTAGTGGCTTAAAACCACAAATATTTATTAACTTCCTATTTCTGTGTATCAGGAATTTGGGCATAGTTTAGCTGGGACTTCCAGATCAAGATCTCTTGCAAAGTTGAAATCAGGCTATCAGCTGGGGCAATAGTCATCTCAAGGCTCAACTGGGGGATGATCTGCTTTACAGCTCACTTATGTGACTTTTGGCAGACCTCAGCTCATTGCTGGCTGTTGGCCTGAGATATCAGCTCCTTACCTTGAGGGCTTTTCCACAGGCTTACTCACAACAGGCAGTTTTTCTCCCAGAGCAAGGGCTCTGAGAGAGAAGGAGTGAGAGATGGCGAACAAAATGGAATTTACCTAATCTTGTAACCTAACCTTGGAAGTGTCATTTTTATCACAATTGTCTATTCTATTCATTAGAATTAAGTCATAAGGTCTAGCCCACACTCAGTTGACAGGGAATTAAATAGGAATGTGAATACCAGGAGGCAGAGATCACTAGGGGCCATTTTAGAAGCTGCTTAATACAGTGAAACTGAAGAACATTATGGATGATGTAAAAATTTGAAAAACTAACAAAATTAAAAAGATTGCTGTACACTGTTTACAATAGTAAAAAGATGGATGCAACCAAGGTGCCCATCAACAGATGAATGGATAAATAAATTAAGGTATATTCACACAATGGAATACTACGCCTCGATAAAGAACAGTGAGGAATCTGGGAAACATTTCATAACATGGAGGAACCTGGACGGCATTATGCTGAGTGAAATTAGTCAGTTGCAAAAGGACAAATATTGTACAAGACCACTATTATAAGAACTTGAGAAATAGTTTAAACTGAGAAGAAAACATTCTTTTGTGGTTATGAGAGAGGGGAAGGGAGGGAGGGTGGGAAGGGGAATTCACTAATTAGATAGTAGATAAGAACTACTTTAGGTGAAGGGAAAGACAGCACACAATGCAGGGGAGGTCAGCACAATTGGACTAAACCAAAAGCAAAGAAGTTTCCTGAATAACCTGAATGCTTCGAAGGCCAGCGTAGCAGGGGCAGGGGTCTGGGGACCATGGTTTCAGGGGACATCTAAGTCAATAGGAAATAATAAAATCTATTAAGAAAACATTCTGCATCCCACTTTGAAAAGTGGCATCTGGGGTCTTAAACGCTAGCAAGCAGCCATCTAAGATGCATCAATTGGTCTCAACCCATCTGGATCAAAGGATAATGAAGAACACCAAGGACACAAGGTGATTACGAGTCCAGGAGACAGAAAGGGCCACATGAACCAACGACTACATCATCCTGAGACCAGAAGAACTAGATGGTGCCCGGCTACAACCAATGACTGCCCTGACAGGGAACACGACATAGAACCCCTGAGGGAGCAGGAGAGCAGTGGGATGCAGACCCCAAATTCTCATATGACCAGACTTAATGGTCTGACAGGAACTAGAAGGACCTCGGTGGTCATGGCCCCCAGACCTTCTGTTGGCCCAGGACAGGAGCCATTCATGAAGCCAACTCTTCAGACATGGATTGGAGTGGACAATGGGTTGGAGAGGGATGCTGGTGAGGAGTGACCTTCTTGGATCAGGTGGACACTTGAGACTATGTTGGCATCTCAGGATGATGAGAGGGTGAAGGGGGTTAGAAGCTGGCAAAGCGGACACGAAAAGACAGAGTGGGGGGAGAGAGCAAGCTGTCTCACTGGGGGAGAGTAATTGGGAGTGTGTAGCAAGGTGTATATGGGTTTTTGTGTGAGAGACTGACTTGATTTGTGAAATTTCACTTAAAGCACAATAAAAATTATATATAAAAAAAGATTGCTGTATGTACATGTTTGTCTATCTGCATCGCACATGCAGATAGTTGTTGCCTCAAACTTCCAGACAGCCATTAGGCTGCTAGGAACGAGGCACACATTTATTTGTGATCCAGCTGGACACATGAGACACTTACACTGCATTGGCAAACGGAAACCCGTTATTATTATTTATAAAACACCAATGATAAACAATAAAAACAAATTCCCAAAGGAGAAAGGCTTACCCTTCCCCAAATTACCAGTATCCATTCTTTTGTCACTGGGCAGGCACACAGTCATTCAGGTCAGAAGCCATGTTCACGTCACCGCTGACTCTGGCTACCATCATGCTGCTTGAGGGGGATTTGGGGTGGGGGCACTGCATGGCTCCTGAGGCTTCTGCTCTGCTCCTGATCCTCACTGGCTTCTGCTGCCAGCTCCCACCATGTTACCCGGGCCTGCACCACGCTACCTGCATCCCCGCTGCCAGGGGGAGAGGGAGAGGTATGCGACCCCTGCATGGGGTACACTCCGGCTTCTGTCCTACATAGGCAAGTGTCACAATTCTTTTAGCTCCATTGGCAAGCCTCCCGACCAGAGGCATCCGGTTCTGCCCTGCCTAGGAAGACCCCTGCACAGATTTCTCCAAGGCAAACCATGAATGGGGTACACTCAGGCTTCTGCCCTGCACAGGCAAGTGTTACAACTCTTAGCTCCACTGGCAAGCCTCCCACCCGGAGGCATCTGGTTCTGCCCTGCCTAGGAAACACCTGCACAGAATCCTCCAAGGCAAACCAGGCATGGGGTACACTCAGGCCTATTCCCTGCATGGGCAAGCACTACAACTCTTTTATCTCCTCAGGCAAGCCTCCTGCCCTAAAGCGCTCAGTTCTTGCTCCGTAGACCAGCAAGCATGCCGTCTCTCACAGTCTTGCATCATCTTCAATATTATAGTTCTTTCTTCTGGGTCTCAGATGTTCTCAGCACAGGGACACCGGTTCCTTGGTCCAAAGGATGCACTCCACTACAGACTCTTCTTAATGATAGTGGGGTCCCCCTGAACCTCTGTGGGATTGGTCCTTATATAAGCATGTTATTTTTGTTGTAAGATACTGGATTCATTCCAATTCACAGTGACTCCATGATCAACAGAAAGAAATACTGCCCAGTCCTATGCCATCCTTAAAATCATTGTGATGTTTGAGCCCATTTATTGCAGCCATGTGTCAGTCCATCTCATCGACAGACTTCCTCTTCACTACTCTCTGCTTCACCAAGTATGATGTCCATTTCAGGGACTGATCCCTCCTGATAACTGTCCAAATTGCTTGAGATGAAGTCTCACCATCATAGCTTCTAAGGAGCATTTGGGCTGTACTTCTTCAAGACAGATTTGTTCATTCTTCTGGCAATTCATGGTATATTCCATGTTCTTTGTTGACATCATAATTCAAAGGCATCAATTCTTCTTTGGTCTTCTGTATTCATTGTTCATACGAGGCCGTTGAAAACACCGTGGCTTGGGTCAGACACACCTTAGTCCCCACAAAGACATCTTTGCTTTTTAATACTTGAAAGAGGTCTTTTACAGCAGATTTGCCCAATGCAATATGTCTTTTTTTGATTTCTTGACCACTGCTTCCATGGACGTTGATTGTGGATCCAAGTAAAATGAAATCCTGATGACTTCAAGCTTTTCTCCATTTATCATGATGTTGCTTATTGGTCCAGTTGTGAGGATTTTTGTTTTCTTTATGTTGAGGTGCAATCCATACTCAAGGCTGTGATTTTTGATCTTCATCAGTAAGTGCCTCAAGTCCTCTTCACTTTCAGCAAGCAAAATTGTGTCATCTACATAACAAAGGTTGCTACAAGTCTTCCTCTAACACTGATGCCCTGTTCTTCTTTATATAGTCCAGCTTCTCAGACTATTTGTTCAGCATATAGATTGAATAAGTATGGTGAAAGGATACATCCCTGAAACACACCTTTCCTGACTTTAAACCACACAATATCCCCTTGTTGTGTTCGAATGACTGCATCTTGATTTATGTACAGGTTCCTCATGAGCACAATTAAGTGCTCTGGAATTCCCATTCTTTGCAATGTTATCCATAATTTTTTATGATCCACACAGTCAAATGGCTTTGCATAGTCAATAAAACACAGGTAAACATCCTTCTGGTATTCTCCTCTTTCAGCCAGGATCCATCTGACATCAGAAATGATATCCCTGATTCCATGTCCTCTTCTGAATCCAGCTCGAATTTCTGGCAGTTCCGTGTCAACATACTGCTGCAACCATTTTTTAATTATCTTCAGCATAATTTTATTTGCATGTGATATTAATGATATTGTTTAATAATTTATGCATTCTGTTGAATCACCTTTCTTTGGAATGGGCACAAATATGGATCTCTTCCATTTGGCTGGCCAGGTAGCTGTCTTCCAAATATCTTGGCATAGAACTTCCAGTGCTGCATCTCAGTTGGTATTCCATCAATTCCTGGAGCATTGTTTTTCTCCAATGCCTTCAGTGCAGCTTGGACCTCTTCCTTCAGTACCATTGGTTCCTGATCATATGCTACCTCCTGAAGTGGTTGAATGTCAACCAATTCTTTTTGGTATAGTGACTCTGTGTATTTCTTCCATATTCTTTTGATACTTCCTGCATCATTTAATGTTTTCCCTATAGAATCCTTCAATATTGCAACTCGAGACTTGGGTTTTTTCTTCAGTTCTTTCAACTCGAGAAATGCTGAGTGTGTTCTTCCCTTTTGGTTTTCTAACTCTGGGTCTTTGCACATGTCATTATAATACTTTACTTAATCTTCTGAGCTGCCTTTGAAATCTTCTGTTCAGCTCTATTACTTCATCCTTTCTTCCATTTGCTTTAGCTACTTGACATTCAAGAGCAAATATCGAGTCTCTTCTGACGCATTGCATTGGGCAAATCTGCTGCAAAAGACCTCTTTAAAGTGTTGGAAAGCAAAGATGTCACCTTGAAGACTAAGGTGCACCTGACCCAAGGCATGGTGTTTTCAATCACATCGTATGCGTGTGAAAGCTAGACGATGAATAAAGAAGACAAGAAGAATTGATGCCTTTGAATTATGGTGTTGGCAAAAAATACTGAATATACCATAGACTGTCAAAAAAATGAACAGATCTGTCTCGGAAGAAGTATGCCCAGAATGCTCCTTAACAGCAAGGCTAGCAAGACTTCGTTTTACATACTTTGGACATGTTATCAGGAGGGATTAGTCCATGGAGAAGGACATCATGCTTGGTAAAGTAGAGGGTGAGCAAAAAAGAGGAAGACCCTCAGTGAGGTGGATTGACACAGTGGCTGCAACAATGGGCTGAAGCATAACAACAATTGTGAGGATCGGGCAGTGTTTCGTTCTGTTGTACGTAGGGTCGCTATGAGTTGAAACTGATCGTACAGCACCTAACAACAACAACGTTATCACAATTAAATTAAAAAGAAAAAAAAAAGCTAAGCGACCCCAAAGAATAAATCCAAAGAAATTCACACCAAGACATATCATAATTAAACTTCTGAAAATTAAAGACAAAAAAAAAGAAATCATGAAAATAGCCAGAGAAAAATGACACCTTTCATAGAGGAGTAAAACAATTCAAATTACAGTACTGTTCTCATTAGAAATCACAGAGGTCAGAAGGAAGTGGCACAATATTTTTCAAATGATTAAAACAGTATCAACCCAGAATCCTATTCCCAGTGAAAAAAATCCTTCGGGAATAAAGGGAAAATCAAAAGTCTGACTGGAATGGGTTTAAGAGAGAAAGAGGAAAGGAGGGAAGAAGGAGGAATTTTGCTGCAAAGGAGAGGAAAAAATATTCAGGGTTTCTAACGTCTTGGGTGACTTGAAGTCCAGTTTTGCCTGGGGCAGTTTTGGTTTATGTCTCTTTTTTGGCATAATGATTAATGGACTCCATTTTCAATTTTAGAAATGTTCAGTTTGGTACATTATATGGTCAATCTCCTTAATCGTGTTGATCCTTCCCTCAAAACAGATCCAGATTCTAAGTCCTTCTCACCAGTTCAAGCCACCATCTCCTTCCACCTGCTGCATTTAGTTTGATTTTGTCCTTCCCTTCAGAGCATGTCACTCTTACACTCATAGCCCAGCAATGACTCCCCATTTCACTAAGTAAATGCCAAAATTGTGACCTACAAAGCCCTACTTAACCTGTCCACCCCTTCTCTGTTCTTTACTTTCCTTGTACCCTACTTCTTTCCCCCTCATGTACTCTGCCCCAGCCACACTGGCCTCCTTCTTATGCTTGTCCTTGCCAGACATGTTCCTATTCTAGGGCCTTTGCACTGGCTACTCACCACCCCCACCCTTTCCCAGACATCTACAGGACTCCCTCACCTCCTCCAAGTCTTAGCTCAAATACCATCTTTTCAATGAGACTTACCTATTGACCTTAATTAAAATTGCAAGCAACATACCTACACTTACATTATTGATCCCACTTTTCTTGTTCTGATTGCTTTCCATACACTTAGTACCTCTTAACATACTACCCTTTTTGTTTATTTTGTTTATTGTGTGTCTTCCCTGGTAGGGCAAAAATTTGTTATATCACTGATACATCTGAATGCTTGGAACAATGCCTGGTACATAGCAGCAATACAATGTTTATTGAACATATTTTGTTAATTTTGATTAATACAAACTTCTGAGAAACTAATGGAATACAGTCATATTTAGAAGTTTATCATATTAAATGATCAAATAGAAATCCAAGGTGGTTTGAAAGAAAAAAAGAAGCCATAATCTTGGAAACAGTTATATTTATGTAACTATTTGATATCTAAGTCAGATCTCTTAAAGGCATATAAAGCAAATATAGATAATATAGATAAATAGACATAGTGGTATTAATTATAAGTTAGTCTGCATAAACTACTTCATGCTCACTGCTAAGCAACCTCAATACAGAAAGGATGGCAAATTGAAATCTATGCCTGACAAATTATGTCACGCCATCTCACAATATAGATTCACAAAAAGATTACTTTGGACTGGATTTGCAGTGACAATTAATGTGAATTGACACCAGTGTGGTCAGGTAATAGGGTAAGGAAATCAAACTGACAGCAAGGTCCCCAAATTATAAATTGCATCATGCCTACTGCAAGGTGCTGCAGATAAATCATACAGTAAGAAATGCCAGACTAAATTGTCAAATTCTTTTGAACCAAAAGCAATTTATTTAACTTTGCAAATGATACAGAGTGTTGCCCTCAGTTTTATGTACTTTCGTACCACACATTGAAGGGAAATCAGAGCTGAGCAATAGAAATGAATTTGGCTTAAGAGATGATGTAGGCAATGGATATTGGTGATGGTTGCACATGATGAATATAATTGGTGTCACTGAACTGTACACATGAAAAACAGTGAATTGACAAATGTGTTATATATATTTTTGAACAATAAAAAGAGATGATGTATTAGAAGTGAATTAAATGTATATGTCCTTAGTTAAGTAAATAAAAAGGGGGCTCAGGACTGTGTTCAGCAATAAGCAACAGAAAATTAATAATGGCTTAAGCATATAGAGATTCACTTTTTTTGAGCAATAAGAGTTCAGAGTCAGAAAAGTGGTTCAATTAAACCTTTAGAGAGCCTGGATCTTTCCATATCTCCCCTCTACATCATTAGCTTGTGTCTCTTCATCTTTGCTCTTGTCATCTCATAGATGCAAAATGGTAGGAGAAGGAGTGAAGGAGGAATTACCAGTACCTGGATCAGAAAAGGACAGACTTTCCTAGAAATCCCTAGGTAACATCCATTTACTCTTTAGCCAGAACTGTGCCACATGGCCACGCCTAACTGCATGGCATCTGGAAACACAAGAATTTTTAGATGACATATCATCAGTTCAAACGAAATTGGGGTCCGTTACCAAGGAAGAAGGAAAGAATGTATATTCAGGAGCCAAATAGGAGCAAATGTACTGATAAGGGCTGTGCAGAAACAGAAGAGGATTTGTTAGAGATAGGGCTTTGAGAAACTACTGGACTTCTTGTTAAGTTCCGTTGAGTCAGTTCCGACTCTATAGTGACCCTATATACAACAGAACAAAACACTGCCCAGTCCTACGCTATCCTCACGATCCTTGTTATACTTGAACACATTGTTCCAGCCACTGTGTCAATCCATCTCATTGAGGGTCTTGCTCTTTTTCGCTGGCTGTCTACTCTACCAAGCATTATGTCCTTCTCCAGAGACTGATCTCTCCTGACAACACGTCCAAAGTATGTGAGATATAGGCTCGCCATCCTTGCTTCCCAGGATCATTTCGGTTGTACTCCTTGTAAGATAGATTTGTTTGTTCTTTTGGCAGTCCCTGGTATATTCAATATTCTTCCTCAACACCACAATTTAAAGGCATCAGTTGTTTTTCAACCTTCTTTATTCATTCATCATCCAGCTTTCGCATGCATATGAGAAGCTTGAAAACACCATGGCTTGGGTCAGGTGCACCTTAGTCTTCAAGGTCACATCTTTGGTTTTCAACACTTTAAAAAGGTCTTTTGCAGCAGATTTACCAGTGCGATGTGTCTTTTGATTTCTTGACTGCTGCTTCCATGGGTGTTGACTGTGGATCCAATTAAAATGAAATCCTTGACAACTTCAATCTTTTCTCAATTTATCATCATGTTGCTTATTGGTCCAGTTATGAGGATTTTTGTTTTCTTTGTGTTGACGTGTAATCCATACTGAAGGCTGTGGTCTTTGATCTTCCTCAGTAAGTGCTTCAAGTCCTCTTTGCTTCCAGCAAGCATGTCATCTGCATAGCACAGGTTGTTAATGAGCCTTCCTCCAATCCTGATGCCACATTCTTCTTCATACAGTCCAGCTTCTTGGATTATTTGTTCAGCATACAGATTGAATAGGTATGGTGAAACCCTGACCTGACTTTAAACCACACAGTTTCCCCTTGTTCTGTTCAAATGACTGCTCTCTTGATCTATGGACAGGTTCTTCATGAGCACAACTAAGTGTTCTGGAATTCCCATTCTTTGCAATGTTATTCATAATTTGTTATGATCCACGCAGTCAAATGCCTTTGCATAGTCAATGAAACACAGGTAAACATCTTTTTGGCATTCTCTGCTTTCAGCCAGGATCCATCTGGTTCCACCTCCTCTCCTGAAACTGGCTTGAATTTCTGGCAGTTCCCTGTCAATATACTTCTGCAGCTGCTTTTGAATGACCTTCAACAAAATTTTACTTACCTGTACTTGCATGTGGTGTTAATGATATTGGTCGATAGTTTTTACGTTCAGCCAGATCACCTTTCTTGGGAATAGACATAAACATGGAGCTCTTCCAGTTGGTTGGCCAGGTAACTGTCCTCCAAATTTCTTGGCATAGATGAGTGAGCACTTCCAGTGCTGTACACATTTGTTGAAATATCTCAACTGGTATTCTGTCAATTCCTGGAGCGTTGTTTAAAGGTTATCACCTTCAAGGGAGTAAGTGGGAATGTATCAGTAGTTAAGAGCTCAGCTACTAACCAAAAAGTCAGCAGTTCGAATCTACCAACCACTTCTTGGAAACCCTATGGGATAGTTCTACTCTGTTCTATAGGGTTGCTATGAGCTGGAATCTACTCAACAGCAACAGGTTTGGTTTGGTTTTTAAGAAAATAAAGGAAGGAAGCAGAAGAAGCAAGATAAAGAATTATTTCCTTCAGTTTTCCCAGGTGGATCCTAAACCTTTGTTCCCTCCTTCCTTCCTTCCTTCCTTCCTTCCTTCCTTCCTTCCTTCCTTCCTTCCTTCCTTCCTTCCCTCCTTCCTTCTCTCCTTCCTTCCTTCCTTCCTTTCCTCCTTCCTTCTCTCCTTCCCTCCCTCCCTCCCTCCTTCCCTCCTTCTCTTCTTCCTTCCTCCCTTCCTTTCTTCCTTCCTCCCTTCCTTTCTTCCTTCCTTTCTTCCTTCCTTCCTTCCTTTCATCCTTCCTTCTCTCCTTCCCTTCTTCCTCCCCTCCTTCCCTTCTTCCTTCCCTCCTTCCCTCCTTCCCTCCTCCCCTCCTCCCCTCCTCCCCTCCTCCCCTCCCCCTTCCTCCCTTCCTCCCTTCCTCCCTTCTTCCCTTCCTCCCTTCCTCCCTTCCTTCCTTCCTTCCTGCCATTTTCTGAATTTCCCAAGCTAATTATTGGCTCTAAGCCTTTGATTCATGAGCTATTTTCTGCATGGTTTGCCAGATCATTCCTCCAACCTGTCCAAATGACACTGGGTTTTTGAGATTTAGTTTCAATTTTAACTCCTCTGTGGAGCTTTCTTTGTCTACTCCAGTCCCCTCTATTCTTTTTCACCTCTAAACATATACCACAACATTTAGTAAGGAATTGATCTTTCTTTGACTCCTTAGAAATGGTCATGAGATAGCTGCAGCCTTCACTCCTAAGCTTCTGGACAAGAGTTTAAATGGTTCTGACCAGTGTTTTCTCTACTCCTCTCCTGCTTCTTGGCATTAATCCACCCTCATCTCCAGGAGCCCAGTTTTCTCTTTCTAGAAGAATCCCCTGTTCTCCTAAACCCTAACTACTGCTGTCATTCCAGACGATTCCAAGCTTCAAAGTCACCTGCATTTTACTTCTAGCCCCACCCAAACCCAGCATGCATTTCTAATTAAATCAGTTAACATGAAGGTGGGATACACTGCTAGCCTGCCCTCAGTGCTCTTCCTGGAAGATCCCTTACTTCCCAGAAATCTCTGAAAGTTGGATATTCATGCCAGGGTAGGAGGCAGCTAAGCCTTATTACTAAGCCTCTCTGACACAAACTAGACTTCTAATGGGAAAAGAAGAAGAGTATGTGGTCACCATCCCTTCTCATTTGGGAGAAGAACCACCTACTATTTTGCTTCCTCTCCATCTACCCTCCCTCCCTGTCATGGATTGAACTGTGTCCCCCCAAAATATCTGTCAACTTGGCTAGGTCATGATTCCCAGTATTGTGTGATTGTCTACCATTTTGTCATCTGATGTGATTTCCCTATGTGCTGTAAATCCTATCACTATAATGTAAAGAGACGGATTAATGGCAGTGGCAGTTATATTGATGAGATCTACAAGATTAGATAGTGTCTTAAGCCAATCTTTTTTGAAATATAAAAGTGAGAAGCTAGCAGAGGGACACAGGGGCCTCATACCACCAAGAAAGAAATGCCAGAAGCAGAGCATGTCCTTTGGACCCAAGGTCCCTGAGCTGAGAAACTCCTGGACCAAGGGATGATTGATGATATGGACCTTCCTCCAGAGCCAACAGAGAAAGCCTTCCCCTGGAGCCGACACCCTGTATTTGGACTTGTAACCTACTAGACTGTGAGAGAATAAATTTCTCTTTGTTAAAGCCAACCATTTGTGGTGTTTCTGTTATAGCAACACTAGATGACTAAGACACTCCCGTTTACACCTTGTCTCCCTCCTCCACTTTCTCTAGGCACTTGAGTTCCAGATTGCTCTTCTCTTTGCCCTCCATAAAGAAAAAAAAAAAAAAAAGCTCTCAGTATACAGGAGGATTCTACCCCTGGGCAATAAATCTATAAGTCTTTAAAGGGACTTCAGAGCAGTTTCTTGCTCACCCATTTCCTAATTCACTCAATAGTTTTCTTGAACATCTACTACTAACTGAACATTGGAAACAAAAAGGGAACAAGTAATAATTCCTGAGATTAAGGAGTTTATCATGATCGTTGGCCGGCTGACCATCATGACCATTATATGTGAGATTAGTCTAACTTCAGGGGAGACAAGATGGTATTAGAATAGATAGAGATAGCCCAGTCTTGTGGGAATTAGATACAGCTTCCTATGGGAAGTGATGGCTGGTTGAAATCAAAGGTCAAAGAGGGAAAGTAGTTAGGGAAGAGCATTGGGAAAAGGATATTAACCAGCTAAGTGGTCAAGTTGATTCAGATTCATTGCAACCCTACAGGACAGACCAGAACCGCCCCCATAGGGTTTCCAAGGAGCAGTTGGTGGATTTAAACTGCCAAACTTTTGGTTAGCAGCTGAGCTCTTAACCACTACACCACCAGGGCTCCAGGAAGAGCAGAGGGAAGGAAAAGATACATGCAAATACCCAGAAAAGAGAGAGAATGGCATATGCTCAGAGTTGCAAATGCAGTTCATCTGGGTAGAACACAGTGGGAGATCATGTGAAAATATAAAACCTATTGATAATCTGGAAACTCTGGTGGAGTAGTGGTTAAGTGGTATGGCTGCTAGTCAAAAGGTTGGCAGTTCAAATCCACCAGGTGCTCCTTGGAAACTCTGTGGGACAGTTCTACTCTATCCTACAAGGTGAGAATCTACTCGATGGCACAAAGTTTCATTTTGTTTTGGTTTACTGATAATCTGGCTAAACTAGGCCAAAAAAGGAGTGGCTTGTGCTAAATCCCAGGGAGCAAACCAAAACCTAAGCTTCCATTTCATGCAAATGCCTAGCTTTTCCAGGAGCCAAAATCCAAGTCAACCTATTGACTCTCCTGGAAATAGAAAACTAACTAGCTAACCAGGACTGTTTACCGGGCTTTTACCATGTTTCGGAACTCTCATCTGACTTTCAGATCAGATCAGACATTTATTAAAATAAAGCTTATGAGTTCATACACAAATTCAATATTGTGAAAATTCTATTTTTAACACTATTTAGGCTAATTCTAAATGGGCTTAAGATACTATTCCCTCCTCCTAGAAATGCTTTGTTGGTTGTCTACACTAGTAATAGGAGTCAGGATCATTTTTTTAACCGGCCACCATTTAACTGGGAAGCCTGGTGATGTAGTGGCTAAGTGCTACCGCTGCTAACGAAAGGGTCAGCAGTTCAAATCTGCCAGGCGCTACTTGGAAACTACGGGGCAGTTCTACTCTGTCCCATACGGTTGCTATGAGTCGGAACTGACTAAATGGCAATGGGTTTGGGGTTTTCTTTCCTTTTTGGGGGGACCATTTAACTTACTAAATGGAACCAAAATAATTACTATGGGCATCAGTAAATACCTGTAATTAGATGCGTGGTAGATTTTCCTACCATACAGAATAACCATATGGAATGGTTAATCCCCAAGTTTAAAGAACTAAAGGGGTACTGCAGGCATTACCAGTTTTACACTAAGCCACTTGGAGAAGTAGCAATACTTTCTTAATATTGTAACACGACTCCTTGGGAAAGTGTTGTATGAGACAGCAAAGGTATAGTAGCAAATAGTAAAATAATGAAAATAGTAAAAATAGTAAATAATGATTTAGCCATTTCTCAAACGAATACCACAAAAAGACATATTAAAGGAAAAATTAAGCTTGGGAACATTTCATTCAGCCCTTACACGTGCTGTTATTTACTGGAAGCTTGGGAGGAAATGTTTATTTTAATAAAATGGCCAACAATTCTATATTTATTGGAAATTTCAGCTGAGGTCAAAAGTCTACATGGAAATGACAACTTTTTAGAGAACAATTCTATTGTTTTCCTTTGACTAATATGTAATAAACAGTGTTTGTGCTTCTACAAATATTGTATAAAACGCTGGATTGCTTGGTGAAAGGTGGCAATAAAGCTTCAGTTTCCTGATCTGAAAAATGAGAGGAATAAGTTAGGCTGATGTTCCCTAAGGCTCCTTCTATCGCTGAGTTTCAGATCTGAGCCAATGTTTAATTTCTTGCAGGAACAAGGAATCAGAACTTTCGAGCAATTCATTTATTTTATAAATGCTCTGCCCTGTGAGAACGCTGGTTTGTCTTTACACAGGCGATTTTCCAAATCTCTGTTGGTGGCCCATTTACTTTGTCTTCTCTTCATGAAATCTACGTGGAAAACCGCATTCAGGCGCAGTAACAATAACAACGCAAAACTCTTCCAAACCGCAATCAAGGACAGGCTACGCGAGGAGATTGAAGTATGGACTCCGGGGCACCCGTAGGTCGGATTCTGTGACTCAGAGGCCGGAAGTGACCGCGTTGCGGCGACTGCCTCTCCAGAAATACGAACTACCGAGGCTACCCTACGGTATTCAGTAAACCAATACAAGTCCAAGAGCATGGAGCCAGCGCGCCCTCCCCCGACGGCGGGGAAGTTTGTGGTGGTCGGCGGCGGCATCGCGGGCGTCACCTGTGCGGAGCAGGTAGGGCGGGTGCGCAGGTGGCTCCGCCTCTTCCCCGACCCCTAAAGCGGTGGCGTTCGAAGCCTTCCTCCCTGCCCTTCCCCTTCTTCGGGATCATTCTTTGGCTCTTACTGCTCGGCGATATTAGAAACTGCACGGTGGACCTCAGATGGAGTTCTTAATACTTTGCAGGTTTCGCCAAAAGCGCAGGGAGGAGACGTGGGGGGCAAATTGTTAGTGGGGAAGCCAAAGCTGGCTAAACCAAACTGTGGTCCTAGTAATACCAGGGCATTTTGAACTACATCGGAAACCCTGGTGACATAGTGGTTAAGAGTTACGGCTGAGAACAACAAGGTCATCAGTTAAAATCCACCGGGCGTTCCTCGGTAACCCTTAGGGGCAGTTCTGCTCTGTCCTGTAGGGTTCCTGTGAGTTGGAATCGACTGGACAGCAAAGCGTTTTGGTGTAACTACATGGACAGAAAAGTCAGCCACCTTAATTGCCATAGCCAGTTGAATTCATTCCCCGATAAGTGCCGTATCCTTAGTGCGTCATAACTAGTTGGTAAAGAAGCGCTTACATAAGTTTCCTATACTTGGAATGCCCAAGGTAGAACTCCACTGATGTTTGTAAAGCAACCAGCAAGGGATTAAATGCAGCTAGGGAATGCTTTTCGGGTTATAATGAACAATGAGTATGTATATCTGGTCTTCAAAGAAACCTAAGTTATTTTGTTGTTACAAAGTAAACAAACACTGATGTCATAAGAAATAAAGCAAGCAATAAAAGAGGAGTTTTTGTTTGTTTTGTTTTTAACTTTTAATCTTTGGATGTGTATTTTCAATTTATTCACCTAGTAAACATCAATGATCCAGGCATGGCACCTCCTTTCTAGGAATTCACAGTTTGGTGGAAGAGACATCTGTAAAGAAACCATTTCATCAATGTTAACTGCTATGTTAGGGTGTTTATGGAATTGGTATGGAGTGGATTAGGGAGACTTCTTAAAGGAGGTGTCCTTTTATCCCAGTATAGAAGAATGAAAGTTTACCAGGTAGATGGGAAAAGAAAGACATTCCAAATGGAGACAACAGTCTAATAATCTCTGGTGAAAAAATGTGGCACCATCTGGGAGCAGCAAGGTTTAGAGAACATGGTGCTTGGGAAAAGTGACCAGAGATGAAGCTGGGAAGGTGGGCACAGACTAGATTATAAAGGGTCTTATAAGTCATGTTAAGAATTTATAAGTAGTCAAATGATTTTGAGCAGTGGAGTTCGGTGATAAATGAAAAACTTTGAAAGGTGACTGGTTAGAGTGTGTTTGAGGTGGGGGCATTTGATTAATACGTGAGACTGACAGGCCAATTTGAAAGTGATTTCAGTAGTTATAAAGTTTTTTTTTTAATATACTTTAAATGAAGGTTTACAGAACAAACGAGTTTTCTATTAAACAGTACACATATTGTTTCATGACATTGGTTAACAACCTGTCTTAGTCGTCTAGTGCTGCTATAACAAATATCACAAGTGGATGGCTTTAACAAAGAGAAATGTATTCTCTCACAGTCTAGTAGGTTACAAGTCCAAATTGAGGGTGTCAGCTCCAGGGGACGGCTTTCTCTTTCTGTCGGCTCTGGAGGAAGATTCTTTGTCCTCAATCTTTCCCTGGTTGAGGAGCTTCTCAGGTGCAGGGACCCCGGGTCCAAAGGTCACACTCTGCTCCCGGTGTGGCTTTCTTGGTGGCTTGAGGTCCCCAAACTCCTGCTTGCTTCCCTTTCCTTTTATCTCTTGTAAGATAAAAGGTGGTGCAGGGCATACCCCAGGGAAACTCCCTTTACATTGGATCAGGTATGTGACCTTAGTAAGGGTGTTACAATCCCACCTTAATCCTCTTTAATATTAAATTACAATCTCAAAATGGAGGACAACAATTTGGCCCAACCAAACTGATGCATACATTTTGGGGGGGACATAATTCATTCCATGACACAAGCACACGACTTGTCAACACTCTCACTTCTCAACCTTGGGTTCCCTGTCACCAGCTTTCCTGTCCCCTCCTGCCTTCTAGTCCTTGCCCCAGGGCTGGTGAGCCCCTGTAGTCTCATTTTGTTTTATGGGCCTGTCCATTCTTTGGCTGAAGGGTGAACCTCAGGAGTTACTTCATTTCTGAGCTGAAAGGGTGTCTGGGTGCCATAGTCTCAGAGTTTCTTCAGACTCTGTCAGGCCAGCAAGTCTGGTCTTTCTTTCAGTAGTATAAAGTTTTGAGGGCCTGATCTAGCAATGGGAACAAAAAGGGGGGAGATAAATTAGAGAACATGCAAAGGAAATAATTCAAGATGGAGAAAGATAACTCAGTATTATAAAAAGTTCAAATGAGGTAAGACTAAAAAGAATCTGATGAGTTTTAAGGGTGTATAGAGAGTACTTGAACATGCTCAATTTTAGTGGTATATTAGAGATTTAAAAAAAAAAAAAAAAAACCCAGTTGCCATCAGGTCTATTCTGACTCATGGCGACTCCATGTATTTCAGAGTAGAGCTATGCCATAGGGTTTTCAATGACTGATCTTTCAGAAGTAGGTCACCAGACCTTTTTTCAGAGGGGCCTCTGGATGGATTCAATCTTTCGATTAGTAGCCAAGCACATAACTGTTTGTGCTACCCTGGGATTCCATATTAGAAGCCAGATAAGAAAGATTGGTGGAGTTGAGGAACAGGATAGTAAAATCAGAAAATGCTTTCAAGAAGTTTTAAAGTGAGGAAGAGAGATTGAAACTAGAGGAAAATGAAGAGACTATAGCAAGTTAAACCTCTGAATTTTGCTAAAGCTATTACTAAAATAGCTGTCTGCCCAAAACATATACTGGTTGGGTATTTGTAAAAGGCAGAATAGGAGTACAAAGCACTTGAGAAAATGAAGATTCTAAGTGTTTTTTTTAAATGATTTGCTGTGATTTCATCCCATTGAAGGCAAATGAAAATAGCCTTTTTTTTTTCCTAGTAGTATTTAAAAGTAAACAGGAGTTGGTTTAACTGCTGATTGGGAAAATATTTTCTTCTCATCTTGTGCATGATTTAATTGGTATGTAAAATAGTTCAAGTAAATAAGGGATATCTCTTTATATTACTATTTTTGCATAGTGGGTCTTTGTTAGTGTTTAGTGTAAATATATTATTCATTTTTTTATCAATATCAGTGTTTAATGTTACCATAGCTCCTTAAAGATGAAAAAGAGTCAGGGTAATGGAGACTTTGATGAGAAACAGTGAGTTTTTAGTTTCTTAGGCTAATAACAATATAGAAATTGCATTATCCCCACCCCACACCGTGTATACCGATACACAAGTTCATGTATCGTATTTTCTCTCTCTTTTTTATATAAGCTGGCTATTCATTTTCCATCAGAAGATATTCTCCTGGTAACAGCTTCTCCTGTTATTAAAGCAATCACAAATTTCAAGCAGGTGAGAACATTTATAACTTTTCTTAGAATTCTTAGAAGTAGGGTAATTGTATTGTTTTCATTGTTTAAAATGACAAATGTTACTTTGATATTTATTTTAAAATCAAAGCTTGGAATTTAGAATGATTTGAAATGAATACCAAAAGGGCTGAGAATGGTATTTAATTTCTTTTCCTTTTTTTCCTCCCATCTTTTCCTCTCAATCCATATATGTCAACTACTTCTTAGAAGATTTTCAGTAAGATTCTTTTGAGGAAAGATGCTATGCAAATCTAAATATGAATACAAATATGTTTATATAGTGTGTGTGTGTGTGTGTGTGTTTACAAGTTTCTACTTACAGGTAACATTTCAGATGTGTAATATGCATCTCAGAACCCTTTATAGTTCACGAATTTATAGTATACATTATAAGTGGAATGTAAGGTCAGTTGGGTCATAGTGTCATAAGAGGGTGGTCTCCAAATCTTTTCATCTTGCACCAACCTGTAGAAAATCTTTGAGCTCATATCCCAACGTACCCACTGCCATGGAGTCAGTAGTGACCCTATAGGACAGAGTAGAACTGCTCCATAGGGTGTCCAAGGCTGTAAACCTTTACAAAAGCAGACTGCCACATCTTTCTCCCACAGAGCAGCTGGTGGATTTGAACCGCCAACCTTTTCAGTCGGCAGTCAAGCATTTTAACCACTGTGCCACCAGGGTTCCTATCCCAATATATGTATATTTATTTATTTATAAATTATATGCATGTATTACATTGTTAAAATTATGAATGTTATAAAATGCAAAAAAAAAGGTTGAAAAACATAAGTTCTGATCTTTTCTTACCACACTTCAGTGAAGACCACTGCCATAGTCTTTAATACAAATGTTCCCTTATAATACACTAATATTGGAATATAACTTTGTCATGTTGTAAACCCCTAAAACAAAGTATAATTTATTACCATATACTATGTTGCCCCTTTGAACCCGCCTTAGTACCTTAGATATCTTATTACAGCCAAAAAGAGGTACAGCCAAAAGAGTTATGGGATTGGGAAAACCAGAGAACAAATTATGGTTAATAATCTCTTTAAAAAGTATATATGTAATTACATGCTAAAAGCACATATGTAGGACAAAGAGGTTTAGCTGGGTCTTATGTTTTCCAAAAGACTTAATTGAGTGCAGTGATCCTATGGAATAGTTAGGTGAGGTAATGATTCAAAAGTACAGATTTCTAGAAAATCATTAGTTACTTTGAGACATTATTTTGAGAAACTAAGGGGAGGTAGCTGTAAAATGACAGTAAGCATAAACATCTCTCTCTTACAACTTGGCTATGAAAAAAGAAAAGATAGAATGGCAGCAAAGAAGACATAGGACCTAGCATTAAGGGAGAGTTGTGTTATTTTAAGATGGAAAAGACTAGAGGATGTTTACTGTTGAGATAAAGAAACCAGTGGAGAAGACTGAAGATACAGGAGAAAAAGAAATACATAATATGGCAAGAGACCTGAAGAGGTGAGAAGTGATGGGATATGGAGCACAGATTAATGGATTTATCTTGAAAAGGTGGGAGGAATGGGTCCAGGAAGGTGGACTATAGCAGAGATTACGGACGTAGTAAAAGTTCTTAGTAGTCTCTCTGAGCTTAGAAGTAAGGTGAGTTGCTGAGAATGAAGAGGATAGGACATAGTTGGGGAGCATTAGAATGATGAAAATTTGGAAAAGTCACCAAGGCAGTGGGAGATGTTATTAAAATGTTGTTTTCATTATTTTGACCTTTGCACTGATGGTACAAAAGTGGTAATGGATGAAATGCTGGTACCTTAGCACGGATTAAGGCAGTAGCAACCAAATTGTACTAGTAGTCCTCGTATTCTTCACTGCTACACACTCACAGTTAAAAAAAAAAAGAAAAAAGCCAGCACAAAATATTAATTTTATTAAATCCTGACTCTTAAGTGCATATCTTTTTAATATTCTAAATGGTTACATAGAATTGGAAAATGAACAAAGTCCAGTTGTTGCCAATGATAAAATTAGAGCTTTCAGCAAAAAATTAGACTTTTCTCTACTGTGAGTGTCCCAGTACTTCAGGACTTTTCTAATGAGATTATTGGTAATACTAGTTAATATGATTTTTCGATACTGCATTGATTTGAAATATGTCAGTATTTGGCAGATCTGCATAACTCAGTGAATCAGTATGTCCAGGTGACCGCTGCTTGATGTCATGGGGTCCATTCAGTATGCAGGATAGACCAATGGATTTTAAAGTAACAGACTATAAAAAGATTGGTTTGATATGGTCTCAAATTCTACATTGTAACTAATCTATAAGAAACCATGATTTGTCTAGTTTTAATGTAGCATCAAAAGAATACCTACAATTATCTGAAAAGTCTTTTAAAATTCTTTTCCCAATTGCATATCTGTGTGAGGTTAAATTTCTTTATGTGCGTCAACCGCAATAATATTATCGCAACAGTTGAATACAGAACCAGAATGTGAAACAGTTTGAATGCAGAAGCAAATATGCAACTTTGTTTTGTAAAGCCAGACATGAAAGAGATTGATAAAAAAATGAAAAACTCTTCTCACTGAATTTTTTGTTTGTTTTTGGAAAATATTATTTTTCATTCAAATTATATTTGTTTTGGGTTTGTAATTAATAAGTACTTAGATTTTTTCTGAGTTTTAATTTCTAGTATGGTAAATATTAATAGATATAACTCACACAATTATTGGGGCCCTCAGTAATGCTCATGATGCTCCAACAGGAAAGAAGAGTCCAAAGACTAGATTATGATAAGGTTTTACAATAAGTAAAGAGAGAAGGATAAGGAAATAGATAAACTGCTTAATTAAATCCCCAGAAACAACTGTGGGGAAATAAGTAGTTTTAGCCCTTATTTTACAGTTCAGCCCTCAGTTTACAGGTCAGGAAACTAAGGCTCAGTGACTTAGGTGACTTTCCCAGGAGTAGTAGAAGTTCAAGTCTTACATGTGGAGTCTAGTCCTCTTTCCCCTGTATATAATGCTATAGCTGACTTTGCTGTCTTATGTATATGAAAGAGTAGTGTGTAAAAACAAATGAAAGTATTTTGTCATTACTTAAGATCCTTGAAAGAAAATACTTTTTAAAACATGCAGTATACCTCTTTGATACAGGTTTCTAAAATATTGGAAGAATTTGATGTTGAAGAACAACCTAGTACCATGTTAGAAAACCGCTTTCCCAACATTAAGGTTATAGAATCTGGAGTAAAGCAGCTGAAGAGTGAAGAACACGTAAGAAATTTTTTTTCCTAGTGACATTTTCCATTATTAAATCTCAGTGAGCTTTTGCCTCCCTTCCTTTGACTCCATCTCTACCATTACCACTACCATCATCATCACCATATATGTCCCTAACATGAAGTTTAATAATGTGGATTTCCATTATTAGGAAAAAATTACGAGTTTATTGGGATTACATAATTAGTTTGGTTCAGCATTTTAGGTTTCACATTTCAGATTAGCATTTATGTTTGCATAGTGTTCACTGTGTTCTGGACACTTGGATTAGGTGCTGAGATATGGTAGAAATAATACGAGGTACCTGATCCAGAGAGCCCTCCGTGTTGTAGGGAATAGACAAGTATACAGATAATATGACGTGTGAAATCCACAGCTGTTGAAATATGATCAGAGCTCTAATATTAGGGGTCTTGGAAGACTTCACAGAGGGGGTAATAAATGAGCTGGGCTTTAAAAGATGGGTGAATTCAGAGTACTCCAGGTGGAAGAGGACATTATAGAAGAGGGATTTGCCTGTTCAAAGACCTAAAGGAAGGAAAAGGGACATGTGCAATAATAGTGAGCATGTCAAAGGGCTTGGGGTGTAGACAAGTAAAGAATATTGGCAGACAAGGCTAGAAAAATAAATAAAATTGTGAAGAGCTTTTTCTGTCATGCTAAGAAGCTGAATTTATGTTATAATCAATGAAGAAATAGTTAACAGATTTACGTGGGTAGGAATGATAGAAAGATACGTCTGAGAGCAACATGGAGAATGATCTGGGGTAAAGGGAGTGTCTGGTGATCAACAGCCAAATTAGAGACAGTTGCAGTAGCCCAGAGATGATATAAGACCGGAACTAAGACAAAGACAGTAGTTGGAAAGAACGGCTCAGATTTGAGGGCGATTTCTGCTGTAAACTCAAGACTTAGTGATTGATTGGACATGAGAATGAATAAGGGTGCTGTCAGATGTCATCTTACAAGATCCTCAGATGTGCCTTAGGCAAAAGGGAAAAGTAAGATTTGCAGTTGTTTCTCTAAGGCATTTTGAATTTATGAATTCCATTTTAGGAGAAAACACATAATGCCACATTTGAAACAAGTAATTTAAAAAAAAAAAGGTGAGGCAAGTACTGAGTTTTTTTGAGGAAAAAAATAAGAAATCTGAATCGAGAATCCAGAGGAAGTTGCTGATACTTACAGTGTTAACATAACAGTCCATGTAACATCCACGTCAGTTACGTATGTGTTGGTATCAATGAATTGTGATGGACTTTTTATGTTAGGGCATTGAATCAGTGCTCATTACCATTTGAAAAGTATCCTTTTTGAAATGCGTGTCTGCATTCCCTTATCCTTCCTTTACACTCTTTAGTGAATTAGAGATAGTGTGTTTTACTTTCATGTCTGCTTCCAAGAATTTAGCAGTAGCTAATGAATTTTTTTTTTTAATGAATAGCATTTTTATGTTTGTGCTGTGTTTTTGCAGTAGTAAATGTGATTATTTTTAAAATTTGGTCACCATCTGTAACTTCTGTCAGATAAAACTCTAATCAAATTGTCTGAAGGAAAATGTATATAAAATTTCTCTACAGATGATACTGTGTTGGATTGTTGGTTTTATGAATTTGTTATGCAACTGAAGACTTAAATTGAGCAACACGTCTTAATGAGTATTAAGTCCTATCTTATGATTTGCCAAGTTTTATAAATAAAACACATGGCACAATGTGTTAACCCCTAAACCATTCCAACGAAGTCTGGTGTCTCTAATCGTGGCGTGTGTGTGTGTATGTGTGTGTGTGTATTTATATATTTATTTATATATCTGCTTCCTCAAGGCTGCTACTTATCTGTATATTTTAATTCAATATTAATGAAGAAAACTATCTGTAATATGTATTTTTAGAAATATCAATGTTATTTAAAAATTAAGCGACATAAATAACTTTACAGCCAACACATGTTAAGATTAAAGAGTAACATGTTTTTCACTTCGAGTGTTATCTCCAAAAGAGCATTTAGTTTGCTGGTAAATTGATTGTTCTTTGGACTTAGAAAAATAGAAATACTGTTCTTTTGGCATTTATGATCTTACTAGATTAAGAAGACATATCATAGCCTCTTCTACCACACACTCCTTCCCTGTACTCATAATAGATACTATGGTATGATATGATTGGAATCATTAGATCTTCTTACAGCAATTTCCACTGAGATCAGAGGTGTTCATCAAGGCCTGCTCCAGGTATATAATATGATCAGAATGCTCAATTTGAAAATTTCAGAAGCTTTAGTTTTTAACCCAAGGTCAGTATACCTTTTCAAACATCATGAGGTTCTGTGAAGTTCTGTGTAAAATGCTGTCAGTGTGCCTTTCCCCCAGGGTAGAAGGTCTAGTTTGCATCACACTCTCAGACTGGTTCATAACCCTAAAAGGATTAGGAATCACTGGGTTACAGAATGCATTTTCATGCTGAGTTGGCTTTGTAATTGCTGTTTAACGAATACTGAATACCGAGTGCCTAGAGGCAGCCTTAACGTATTTTTTGCTTTTTGCCTTATTGAATTTCTAATTTAAAGTGAAATCGTAACCTTGTCTAAAATGTTTCCCTTCCCCCTTCATTGCTGTATGGTTTTTACAGTGCATTTTAACAGAAGACGGCAACCAGCATGTATATAAGCAGCTCTGCCTGTGTGCCGGAGCTAAACCAAAATTGATATGTGAAGGAAATCCTTATGTGTTAGGAATCCGTGATACGGACAGCGCTCAGGTAACGTTTTAAGGTTGGGCTGTGAGAAGGGGACATGGAGACTAAAGCAGTACAGTGGATTCCTTAGACTTTTCTACATTTGAGTCAAAGTGTTCTACTTATGTTAATGCCTGTACTGCATAAGAAGAGAGGTTTTTGTTTCATGATGCATAAACCAGAAACAGTTCTCAAGTAGTTATGTTTCATTACTTCCAGTCTCTGTTTTTATTTGATAACTAACCTTGTTACTTTATTCATGCAGATGTTCGATGTTCTTTTGATCATGAGATGTCCCAGATATAATGTACTGACTGCATTAAATGTTACAATTCATAATATACACATATTTATTACTCCACTTTGGGAATATGTGATCTGCAGCATAAATGATGTGATGATCTTTTTCCAAAAAGGGAAAAGCATATCCAAAACTTACTTAATCCCCAGCAAAGAAATTAATACTCCAAAGATGCACAGTCTTTGTGGTATGGAATCATGGTAGAATCATAGAATTGAAAAAGTCACTTGGTTTATTGCTCCGCCCTAGGATCGTGATGGCTGTGAGTCAGAATTGACTTCATGGCAACGAGTTTGGTTTGGTTTTTGGTTTAGGATAGTGATGAACTATCCCAGTCAGGTGAAACTTCTGTGCATGAAACCTTATACAGCTTTTGGTAAGTTATTTCAGGATTCATTAACCCTTATTGTCAAGAAACTCTTCCTGGTGTCCAGTCACAATACTTTGTCTTACCTAAAGCTCATTGTTGTTTTTTTTCGGCCCCATGAGGTGATTTTACATTCATTATGATAATATTTTACATTCTTGAAAATCAGTGTTTTCCTTGAGCCTATTCATCTCAATTAAGAATTGAGAGGAAAACTGAAAGAACTTGATTATCTTTTAAGAATTTTAGGTTCATATTATCAAAAATATTCATCAAAGATTGAGCTCATACCTATGTTCCAGCTGGGCCCTCTGTGTGCATGAACTCCTGGAATCCTCACAGTAACCTGTGTGACAGTCATTACTTCCACTTTACCAATAGGGAACAGATTGAGAGGTTAGGTAATTTACCTATACTAAAGTTTTTTAAAGTAGCTAGTAAGTTTTTTTTTTTTTTTTTTTAGTAAGTTTATCAGAAATACAATTTAAACTCATGTCTCTCATCTCCAAGTCCAGCGTTTTTTATGGATTTTCTTCTGTTGTTCACTGCTCTCAACAAAGGTCAACTAAAATTAACTTCAGTTGTTCTCATAGAATTTTCAATAGTCCATTTCGGTGGTGATTTATTGAAAATTATGATAAAATTTAGTCATTATAGTAGAAATGATAACTTTGCCTAGTAGGAGAAATGTAGCTGTACACATGTCATCCTGAAGCAATGGGATTATTCTGTACTTTCGAAGGAGGCAGAAGAATGACCATAGGCTTCTCCACGCTCATCATGATTTTTTTTTTATATATAATGACATGTAAGGCAAGGAAAATCAGAGAGGTAGTACAACGAAAGCAAGCTGGGATAAAACACAAAGGGGAACGTTTACACAGGTTTCCCCTGCTATCCAAAAGTAGAGTGTTCCTATGAAATCTTTCGTGAACTGAAATGGCATAAAGCAAAGAAGCAATTACCATTAATTTATATGGGAAAAATTTTTGAGCATTCCCATTCCCAAAAAATAACCTACGTCCAGTTTTACGCTAAGTGTAACACCCTTAGGAGCGCACTCACACTTCTCTGATACCTTAGGATACATCTTGCTAATGGATGAACAAAATTAATCGAGGTAAAGCACAGATGCTCACAGACACAGTTCAGAGTTATGGTGGCTTGATGCTGTGTGTCATTCCTGGGGAAGGAGCTTGATGAAGCCACTGGCTGCTAGGGGCGCTCACTGCCTCTTTAACAGGTCTCTGCAAAACAAAGGCTGAACGCTATTGCTTTTTGCATTTTTCTTGTAAATGAGAAAATCCTCTTCAGATTTCCTTTAGTTAGCAAAAACAGGTACTAATGTAGGTCTTTCATGAAAGCAAAGTGTTGTAAAACAAACTTTCAAAAAGCAGGGGATAGTTGTAATATTAATTGGGAGGGTACATCCTGGCAGAGTGGATTTATAATCCCTTTGTAAATTAGAAAAAAATACTTTCTGGAATGTTACCAGTGAAGCTTCTTTAGATATTGCCCACTGTTACAAAATACTGTCTCATTCTTTTCCTTCTAATATAGGAATTTCAGAAACAGCTCACTAAAGCTAAAAGAATAATGATCATAGGGAACGGTGGTATTGCACTTGAGTTAGTGTAAGTATATATTTTTAAATCTTATTTACGAATTACTCTGTGATTCATGTGCTTATTGGCAGACTAGAAAACATTTTGATAGGCTAAAAATAAAAGATAAATATAATTTCCATGTTACTTACAAAGAGAAAAACTCACTTTATTGTTTAGTTTTCATGGAATCCATAGTTGCAGAAATTTCCTTACAGACCCTTTTAGGGAATACTTTAGACCTGTGGTGACTGGCCAGATTTGTTCCATTGCTGTGTTTTATAAGCATGTACTGTTTTAAAATAAATGTGTACACATCAGAGATTTGTAGTCATAGCCTCCATCACTTCTTACTTCTCATATCCATCCTGCTTCACTCATTTATGGCATATGAAAACATAAGTACTTGTGACTCCTATTTTAGGATAGATGATACTACCAGCTATTGGTTTTTGGAAGTTTGGGGAAAAAAATGAACAAATCGTTAATATGAAATATTTTCATGTTAGTATATTTCAAGTTCGAAAAACCTGATCTGTAGAACGTTGGTTCACTTATCTTTGTGATGTTATCTTCCATTGGCTGTTGTGGAATAGTCTGGGTATTTTTCAGGCCAGTAAGTTGGGTCAGGCCACAAAGAGGACAAATTTGTATAAAATAAGGAATCTCTCCAAGCCCTAATTTTGCTAACTTTCATCCATCCCAAATCTCAAAGTTTTTGCCCCTGTCTTTTAGGAAATGGTCAGTCCCAGTATTATAAGAATTCTTAAATTGCCTGAGTACTGGGGGTGGCAATTCATCATTACTGTGATTATGAAGTCTGTGTTATTATACTGAGAAATGAAGAGAGAAAATTAGAATCAAAACTAAGCTGTGGGCCAAGAGCAGGGTGGGACAGATTTATTGTAAAAGGGCTTCAAATTCTTGTTTACACATGACAT
Organism: Loxodonta africana; assembly: GCF_030014295.1. Taxonomy (NCBI): domain Eukaryota; kingdom Metazoa; phylum Chordata; class Mammalia; order Proboscidea; family Elephantidae; genus Loxodonta; species Loxodonta africana. Next base: position 117,348,380 of record NC_087345.1, on the reverse strand, counting down.
ATTTTCTCCATCAACTATAACCAAAAGTATAACTTAATATTATTATAATTATTTACATTTAAAAGCTTTCTTATGTTCAAAAATGTCTAAACTCATACATTTAATCGTATTCATTTTCTTTAGTTGGAGAAAATTGGATAAAAACAATAACTTATTCAGTAACTGCTTTAATAACTTAAGTAAAGTTCCACAGAGTGTTTTTCTCTTAGTTTAGGTCTTCTGAATGATTAGGTCTTGTTTTCTCATGGTGAAAAATGACATATCCAAACCCTCTACTCCTTAATAGCTTTAGTGTTCCACTGTGGCTACTAATTTTTTTCAATATGCTTTTTATTTCTGTTATCTCTTCTTTCCAAGTGCAGGTTAATCCTTTCTTTTTCAGACATAGTTTTTCATAATTTCACAAAACTGTAATACCCCACTGTTACCTGTGCATAATGCTGAGAGCACAGTATATATTAGGGTGAGAGGATTAGAGGACGTTCTGTGAGGCAGAGCAAGTACAGGAGTTACCTGTAGTGGTTACCTAGAACCGTGGCCTGTCAGTCCATCAGTATTTTAAACTATACTGATATGTTTAATACTATTAGGTTACTTTAAAATGTGAAAGATGATAGGAATAGAGGAAATTTCCAATTTACAAAAATTAAGGGAAGCATTTCATGATTACTGTGTGTATACTGAAATACAAAATTTATTATGAAATGTGTATATACAGGTAGTCCTGGACTTAGGACTGGGTTCCGTTTTGCTGACTCTGTCCTAAGTTGGTTCTGACATAAGTCAAATACCTCTCTCTTTTTAGTTTTCATTATTATTGCCCTTTATTATCAATATCTTTAGGAAACCCTGGTGGCGTAGTGGTTAAGTGCTACAGCTGCTAACCAAAGAGTCGGCCGTTCAAATCCGCCAGGCGCTCCTTGGAAACTCTACGGGGCGGGGGCAGTTCTACTTTGTCCTATAGGGTCTCTATGAGTCTGAATCAACTCGATGGCACTGGGTTTGGGTTTATCAATATCTTTATAAATACAAAATTTGAACATCTGTGGGTGAACATTTGAGGCAAACATCAGATAACACACTGCAACACTGTATGTAGTACATATTACTTACGATAAGGTGTACCAAAAAAAAAAAAAAAAGCGTAAGTGCAGTTTGTCGTAACTGTGAAATATGTCATAAGTCAGGGACTACCTGTATTCTCCTTCCTGCTAATTTGCAATGATGCATGATCTGAGCAGCATAAAATAGAATGTTCTCCAAATAATCTGAGATCTAGTGATTGTAAATGTTCCTTTTTGGCATAAAGAGCAGCAAAAATAAAAGCTAATTGGATGAAGCAAGGGGTTTCTTTACCATATGCTGAAAAGTACAAACATCAGGTGACCAGCAGTCAGATCTACTAAGCCTTCTTTTTTCTGTCATCTGCTTATTGATGAGCCTTGAAAAGTCATTTAACCTGTGTTATAGTATATTGGTTTGTGAATAAAGGTGGCAATATTTTGTACCATAAATAAGTTAAAAAAAATAAAACATTAATGCATTGTTGTAAGTTCAAATAAAAGCCTATTATAGTTAGGATGCCCAAATGTTCTGTTTATCAAAGACAGTCCCAATTTACATCTGTTGTCCCAAAACAGTTATCAGTAGCAGCTAGTATATAGTTAGCACACTAATTATAACGGACTTCACGTAGGAAGCGGTTTGTGAGGTAGTTGTTAAGAAAGCCAAATTCTCAGTGTTCAAACCTAGATATAAAATAGCAGGTACCCAAGAGCTCAGGCTAGATCATGAATAATAATGGAAGGTGGCTTACATATATACCATGACCATCCCTTGTTTCCTCCAAGATCATTGATCTTTCTGTGAACTAGTGTTTTCTTTGGCTAGTTTATTTGGAACTTCTGAGATGAAAGGGATTGTGGGTAATAGTTCTTTTATAACAAAGTTATACAATTTTTATAACAAAGTTTTAGCTTATAACACTCATTCTCTCCTTTTTCTATCTCCTTCCAGAATGTTTTGACTATATAAAATATTTGCTACCAAATCAGTCAACGTCTCAATATTGTTGCCATATACCATTCATCCATCTATTATTGATTATATTATAACCAAACAACCCATTGCTTACTACTGAGGAACCTGGGGGACAGTCATATAATAACTGTATTGTAGAAATTGAACACTTTGAAATGATAATCATTGTGATGAAATTTTACCTGATGTCCAATACATATATTAGTCACTTTCAGTAAGCTGGTTAAATTTTAGTATTTATTATCCATTTATAATCATTCTTTCCCAATTTGCCTTAAAATATTTTCTTCACTTATGCCTCAGGAAATAATTGTTATTTGTAGATGCAAATATTTCTCTATGGACTGTTAAAACTACTGTAAGTAACTTTAATTAACCTTTTAGGTATGAAATTGAAGGCTGTGAAGTGATTTGGGCCATTAAAGATAAGAATATTGGAAATACATTCTTCGATGCAGGAGCAGCAGAATTCTTCACTTCAAAGCTCATTACGGAAAAACCAGAGGCTAATGTTGCACATAAAAGAACCAGATATACAACTGAGGGTAAAGATAGCATCTGACTTATTAATTCACAGAGGAGACCTTTTTTTTTTTTTTTTTAACTATATAGAAAAAGGCAACAAGAAAACTTAGCAAGGTATTATTTTTAGGAGATAGGAATGTGGATATTTATTTCTATATCCTTGGATGAATTTTTTAGATTTTCTAGAATACAATGTATTTTTATGCAAAATATGTATAAATAAAACTGGAAACTTGACGTGATTTAAAATAAACCAGCCCATCTGCATATTTGCAGTATTTGCAAGTAGACACTACAGCTAGGCAACACTTAATTTTATGAAAAATGCAGTGAGTTTAGAAAATTAATACAAGCCTCACAGTTCCATAGTTTTTAAATCTGAAATAGTTTTTCTTTTTTTTTTTTTTAACTTTTGGCATATAAAATTCCAAAAATTTTTAAGTTCTGGGGAGGTGCTAAAAGTTGACAAAATTTTGAAAATGTGATGGCTATTTTCTTCCCCTTCACATTAACCAGTGTATGTAGCATCCATAAAATATGTTGTTTATATTTAGCATTCAATTAAAATATTGATCATTTTATAGCTCTCCATCACAGAATATTAAAACAATGAATAAAATGACTAACATAGGTAATTTAGTCATCCTATATGAGAATCATTACATTGCCTAAAAGCTTCAGAACATAGGTGTAATTCTCTGCCTGGCAGGTTTTATTACATCATTTGAATTTTGAATTGATTTTACCTCCTCAGGAACGAAAAAGGAAGCAAGAACCAAAGCTAAGGCTAGTAATGTAGGCAGTGCCTTGGGACCTGATTGGCATGAAGGCTTGAATCTTAAAGGAACAAAAGAGGTATGGTTTCGTATATTGATTAAACATATCTAAATGCAGTTTTAAATTCTTGAACTCTGTATGATAACGACTGGTTAAAAATATAGTCAAAGAATTGGTAGGTCACTTTATTTAGAACCTTTAATGCTACAAAAGGACTCAAAGCCCCTTGATAGGTGAATATCAAATTCATCTAGAACTGATTTTCAGTCCTTTTAACTCCCCAGATATAGAGACATCCATACCTAGAATACAGTGAATACACCTGTCCTATTTTATCTTTTCTCAAAGGTCACTTCAGATGCACGTAGTAAACTCGCAATATTTTAACAGTTTTGTGTCCCGGGGTGATGTGAATGGTTAACACTCTCAGCTGCTAACCAAAAGGTTGAAGCTTCAAACCCACCCACTGGTACCTCATAGGAAAGGCCTGGTGATCTACTTTCAAAATATCAGCCATTGAAAACTCTGTGGAGCATAGTTCTACTGACACGCACAGAGTCATCATGAGTTGGGATTGACTTGGTAATGGGAAAAAGATGGATTCTAAATCAAAGATACCTTTAATGTCCTAAGTAACTGTAAACTGATGACTTGTTTTTACTCATTTTAATTACTAGATATTTTAATAGCTGTTAAAAAGCTGTGATATTTAAATATTTTAAGAGTGTATACATGCAGTCCTTCATTACTATATATGGTATCTTTAAAGGTTTTCAGCCTTTCAGGTAAGTGGGAGAGGGCTGGTTACATCATCTATCTACTTTTTGCCATGCAAATTATATAAAATTATTTCTTTTTGCTCCTTCAGATCCTAAGATTAATAGTATTTTTAACCTGAAAATTTCAGCAGTTTACTGGCACCTGGTACCAAGGTTTTGGGATACAACAATAAGTTGACACGGCTGTGCCCTCAGGAGGTTTTCATAGTGTCTTAACAGTTGTGATTAAATATATATATATTTTGTAATTATCCGTGAGGTTTAAAATAAAAAGTATGGCCTTCATGCCACCTACCAACAAATGTACTAAATCTCTTAAGTACTAAACGAATTTTTGCTTCTTCCTTTTCTGCACAGAAATTGAAAGGCTTATTTTAGGGCATCCAATATATTGTCATTTGTACTACAGTGAAACCTGTGAGAGCTAGAACTCGAAGGGACCGCCTTGTTTTTCTAGCTCTTGCGAGGTTTCTGCCTTTGACGGTACAGTCTTACCACTTTTCTGTTGCTGTCAATGGAAAATATTTGAGATTCCTTCTCTGACACCTTTCTGCCTTACAAAGTTTCTGGCTTTCATAGGTTTTACTGTATAAGAATTACTTTTTTGTGTATTAATTATTTTCTACAAGTGTATTATGAATTCCACAACCCAAGTCATTCTCTCTGGAAGTATGACGGTGACCAATATTTCTTTAATTTAGTTTTCTCACAAGATTCACATTGAAACCATGTGTGAAGTAAAGAAAATCTACCTTCAGGAAGAATTTACAATTTTGAAAAAAGAGTCCTTGACTTTTCCAAGAGACCATCATAATAAGCCGGTTAAAACAACTGATAAAGGTAAGGTATGAAATAAGAAAAATGAACAACCACTTGTTTAAAAGGAGAATAACATAATTTTGCTATATTACATTTAAAAACTTTGTTTCCATATAAAATTTAAATATGAAGAGAAAAAATAAAACCATAGCTTAAAATTATGTCATTTCATTTTCACAACTTAATAAGTTTTCCAGTAAATTTATTTGCATAGGGCTTTACATTTTGCATAGGGCTCAAGGTGTTTCAACCATCATAAGTGAGTCAATCAGTTATCTTACAGATTAAAGCAAAGCAAAACAAACAAAAATGTTTAAAACCTAAAGCTTCTAGAGGTGAAATAACTTCCCCAAAATCACACAGAAAAATGTATAAATTTAGGATTAAGACACAGATATCCTAACTCCTATTTTACACCTCCTGTGAGAGCTGCCGTCATTTGAAGAAATACACTCACCCAAACCAGTATATGAGATATCCCACTGTTTTGAAGTCTTTGAATTTTTCTGTAGGAAAGGGAGTGTTAGAACTGGATTACGAATAATGAGGAAAAAACCTTTTGAAAAATGAATAACTTAGTTGGACTAGACACTCAGTAAAGTATAAACGTAAGTAAAGATTTTTAAAGAAATAACTTAGAAAGCGATTAATAATTTGAATTTACTTTGTTAGCATTATGTGTAAATTTGAAGGAATAACATTTAGAATGCTATAGCTTGATAATTATAACAAAAACAAGGAGATGATATCTACATTAAAAAAATTGCCATGATTCAGGAAAGTTTCTAAAGCACAATTAGTTTAAGATAAATAGATGAGTAAAAAGTGTTTTAGCAAATGTACTTTATAAAAATTAAGTAGAGTTGTTTAAAGTCATCTTTCGTTTGCTTTGTTTCTAGTCATTATAGTTTCTGCTAATGCTGTGGACACACGTGGTGGTGATGACATTTGAGGATAAAGTCTTTAATTTTTTTTTTTTAAGAGATGTGGCCAGTATATGTGGAATTGACCAATGGAAAGATATATGGCTGTGATTTCATTGTCAGTGCTACAGGAGTTACACCAAATATAGAGCCTTTTGTCCATGGCAACAATGTAAGGAAAATTTTTTGTTCAGCCATAGATATTCTAAAGTTTTAATTTTTTATGAAGATCTCTAATTCGCAAACACAAATAATTATTGTTTTAGTACAAAACTGTAACTTAAGATGGCCAAAAACAATATGGTTATATTCATGTCTTGATTTTCAGTATCTTTTACTATTTAAAATTCTTAGGCAGTTAATATCCCAACATAAGTGTTGTCCTTAATGAGATAGAATGCACAATCCATTTATCTAAGGTTGATAAAAGACTGACACCTCCTATAAATTCTTAAAAATGACTCTTTTAGAGAAACTGTCTTGTTATTCGCTATCTAGCATTCAAATCTTATTTTAAAAATCAAAAGAATATTCTTGTAATTATGGGTGAAGTAATCAAATGGTTACTAGGTATTTCTGATGTAGAAATTCTGAGAATTATACGAGTCTGTCTTCCTAGAATATGATTTGCTGGAGCTTCAGCTTAGGTGTCTAAACTTTGCAGCTGTTTTTCACCTTCTTGTTAAATATCAGAATACCGAGGTGTAAACATTTGGCTTGTTATTTTACTTTAGAGTGAAAAAATCATATTTTCTTACCACTTATGTTTATGAGGAACATGGTTTAGTTTAATTTAGGACAAGATGGTGGCCTGGAAGTGGATGACCATATGCACACGTCACTTCCTAGTATCTACGCTGCAGGCGATATCTGCACTGCATCTTGGCAACCGAGCCCAGTCTGGCAGCAGGTAAACCAGCCTATGTCATTACATGTTTTTATCAGAGATCCCACCTGCAAATAAAGCAGCTACCAGCAAATCCACCTTCCTGCTTTTCAGTGCTACTTTAAGTAGGAAGCAATCACAGAAATTATTTTTTGATATTTAAAAATGATTTTAGAGAGACTGGAACTCTTATACACTGCTGGTGGGAATGTAAAATGGTACAACCACTTTGGAAATCTATCTGGCGTTATCTTAAACAGTTAGAAATAGAACTACCATAAAAATAATTTTAAAAAGAATTTTTCCCTTTTTGGTAAGTTATTATGTAGTGGTGGATAGGCTAGGATATCTTTTAACCTAACAAGAATTATAGGCTGTTACTTTTTCATTCTCTGATGCTGTAGCAGCACTGTCCAGTATAACAATTTCTGTAATGATGGAAATAGTCTATAATTCTGTGTTGTCCGTTATGGTAGCCACTAGCCACGTGTGCCTTTTGTGCACTTGAAATGTGGCCAATGTGTGTGAGGAAATGAATTTTTTATTTTCTTTTAGTTGATTTAAATTTAAGTAGCTACATGTGGCCAGTGGCTACCATACAGGACAGCATATCTTTAGATCACTAAAAAACAAAACGGACTACCAAGATTATAAGCCATATAGATAAAGCATTCTGTTCCTGATGACCCTGTTCTCTTCCTGTGGGAATTATTACTGGATGTTCCTGTAATGAGCACCCTTCCTCAGCCTTATGACTCCTCCAAACTGGATCTAGCCTTCCTCCTGCCCTCACAGTGTTGCCTACCTCCTTCTAGTAAACCAAAACCAAACCAAACCCACTGCCATCAAGTCGATTCTGACTCCTTCTAATAGTGGAACAGAAATACTTGAAGAAGATAATCAAAGACAACATTCCATAGATAAGGTTGTCTTAGAGCGGGGTAGAAGCATAAGTAGAGGTAACAGATAACGGAGCCAGCCAACACTTAACTTTGTTAAAGACCAGCTCCTCAGGTTAACTGTGAGTTGAGTGTGAAGTAGTGGGAGAACTAAATGTATTTAAAGAGGCAGCTGTACTATTGTGTGTTTTACATACAGCAGAGACAACATCAGTAACGAGAGAATGCCTTCAACCTGTTTAATTTTTTCTAAAATGCTTCAAAGTAGCTTGTTTTTAGTCTTCTCTACAATTTTCCTTATGTCCTTTCTGTGGCATAACTGTCACAAATTCTCAGGTAGGAGTTAGTATTCATGGAGTCTTTTTATTCAACATTTTAATTCCCCTCTAGGAAAAATTATACCTAAAATGTATATCATTACCTGATATAGGGAAAAATATCCAAAAATAAACATAGGTGTCCCTTGTTTTGAGTGAATCCAGTAGACTCCGTCTCTTAATTGGCAGAAGCAATAAAGATACTAATTAATATGTTTCACATAGTTCAAATGCAAACACAAGGGATTTTGAGGTTAGAATATAGTAGGTAATGGTCTAGCAGTGTGATATTGTGAGCCACTTCTGTTAACCATTCTTTACTTGGTTCCTTGTTCAATTTACTCTGCTCCCTTGCTACAGACTGCCTCTCACCTAATGAAAAATAAAAATCTATCACTCCTACTAGAAATACTCAAAGCTCATGTCCATGATGATATTTTTACACATAAAACAAGACAGGTTAGGTACATATGTACACACACGGGAGTAAAAGGAAACTAATGGCTTACTTACTATAGGATAACCTATTTAATTCTGCCCATAGCCAACGAGTAAGTGGTATTACATTTATCTTTCATGTGAGGAAACTGAGGCTTAGAATAGTTAAATAACTGACCCAAATGCTCTTAGTCAACATATAGAAGAATTGATACTCAAATTTAGTGTGAAGCCCAAGGTTACAATTCTGTTACACCAGGGAATCCTAAAACTTTGCAAGGGAAATTAATACTGTTATAGAGAAAAATTTAAATAACTTCCCACAGTCAGTTGCTGAAATCTCAGATGTCTTGGATAGGGCACCAACTTTCCAGTGTCTAAAGATGAGGGTTACCGGAAATGGAATAAATATTTCAGTGATAGTTTAGCATCTCTACTAAAAGCTCATAATAAACTTCCAGGGACTGGTGAAATAAAATTGTATTCTCACCTGTTGTAGCCTGAAACATTCTAGTAGTATTTAAATAAAAATTGAACTGAAGTGGATAATTGATGAGTACCATCCTTTAATTTTAGAGGCAATAATTTTGATAGAATTAACAAATGCCAAAATCAGTTTGGTTGGTTTGGGTTGGTCAGTGCTTCTATGACAAAGACAAATAATGGCTAGATCCAGTTGATCAGAAGTATCGTCAGACATTGAACCCATTTGAAGGAACTTACGAGGTTAAGGTGATAACAGTTTTCAAATAATGATAATGAAAAATGATACTGCATTCCATTTTTTATCTATTTCAGATGAGGCTGTGGACTCAGGCAAGACAGATGGGGTGGTATGCAGCAAAGTGCATGGCTGCAGATAGTTTAGGAGACTCTATTGACATGGATTTCAGCTTTGAACTTTTTGCTCATGTAACAAAATTTTTTAACTATAAGGTAAGTAAGGTGCCTTTTTTCTGCTTGTTAGTCTTGTAACCAAATATAATCATCTGACTTTCTCATTAGAATAAAAATTTATGTGGTTTCAGTTAATAGTTTTATAAAAATGAGATATTTTATCATTTCTTTAAAGTCAATACCTGTTATTATTACCAGTCTTAATTCCTAATTGTCTGATAATCACTACCCACCTTCACACTACACCACTTTTTAGTTAAGGGGGAAAACTCTCTCCAGATCCGCTTCCTTGTGGTATGTTTCTACGTTTTATTTGAGCTTCATCCTTCCTTTGTGAGGGGAACTAACAGCTGTCGTACACAAGAATGAACCAGGGGCTTTCATATACATTTTATTCTCTTTGTATTATTCTGGAGCAGTTTTTTTCTTGCTAATTTAGAGATAAGGAAGATACACAGACAAACATATACGCAGAAGGCTAAAGGAGATCAAGTAATTTGCCCATGAAAGATCTCTGTTCCTTATTAAAATCTTTAAACCATGACTCCAGGCTAATGTATGTAGTCTGTATCCTACCTATTTAACTAGTCACTAGATATTTTTATTATCCATATAGATTTTGTGCTGGTATCTGTAGAATATGCTCATTGGAAATTTTTAATGTCTCTGTACATTGTGTGGTAGTGTTTAGGACTCTCCACAATGACAGTTTTAGCTGTAAGATTTATAAATAGATTTTTCTGTTGGCTGTTATACAAAATATCATATTATGTTTCCTTTTTTGGTATTCATTACAATATCTTCTTATCCTTATGTATAGGTTGTATTACTGGGAAAATACAATGCACAGGGTTTAGGTTCAGATCATGAATTAATGCTGAGATGTACCAAAGGACAAGAATACGTCAAAGTCGTCATGCAGAATGGGCGAATGATGGGAGCAGTCTTAATTGGTGAAACTGATTTGGAAGAAACATTTGAAAATCTAATTCTAAATCAAATGAATCTTTCCTCATATGGAGAAGACCTGCTAGATCCAAATATTGATATAGAAGATTATTTTGACTAAAACACGCATTTCAAGCACATGAAGTTTCAAACAAGAAAGAAATCCCAAGCCAGTAAAATGAATGACTGTAATGATTTAATGATGAGTACAATGAAGTTAATTCAGAAGTGATAATGATTTTAGTGAACAAATATAGAAAGAAAATTAATTTCTAAGGACAAAATCAGTTCAAATATTTGTATGTATATTTTTGTACCATAAAACTGACCATTGAGAAATCTTAAAATGACCCATTTCTTTGTTTTAAACTGACATGTCCATTTGTGATTTAGAATTGGAGCAAACAGTGCTTATCTGCTTAGCCAAAATGTAGTAGACTACAGTCATTCTTTGATGAAGATTTTGAGATATCAAAATAGGGCTGTGGTTTTAAAAACTTACAGTTTTATTCTACTCAGATTGTAGCAATATCTTATTCTCTAATATTGTTTTTATTATTCCTTTATTGTTTGGATTCTACAGCTGTTTTTATGTCCTGAAATCATCCACATTATTCCGCTTAAATGTATCACTCACTTTCAGTGAGAAAACAGAAAATTTACAGTATAATAATACTGCTATCAAAAGATTGTTGTGTCAAAAGAAAAAATAAACTAGGCATATCAAGGCATAAAGAGCTTCAGATAGTATGTGAACTATTCTTTTGAGTATTTTACATTTAAAAAAATTTATATTTCTCCCCTTGTTGCATACTATAAAATTATTGTGGTAATTCATGATCTCAAATTTTCCCAAAAAATATAGTTGTTCAATAACTCAGAGACAAGCCCTGAAAGTATAGAGCTACCATATGTATATTATTGAAATTGTCCTAAAACTTAAGCTTTTAATTAACTACAAAAATAATAGTGTATACATGCATAAACTGTTCTTTTCTTGGAAAACTGAGTAACACTCATCTCAGACATCATCAAGTTTCCTTTTCTTAGCTCCTGTAGTCTTAGAATCGGATTGCTGAAGCATGTTTGCAGACTTCTGGAAGTTACCTGATTTTTTTTCTGGCCTCTTTCTCTCAGCTTGTTCAGAATGACAAGTTTGAGGTGATTCAACCTGCAAAACAATAACGAAGCAAGTACCCTGGTAAAAATTCACCTATTCAGTTTTCTTGAGATTAATAATACTAAAATATTCATATCACTTAGCTCTTTAATAGTCTATTTTTTTTATATTCAAATTTCTACTGAAATAAGAGTCTTACCCACCTATTCGATAGAGGGGCTATGTATGGTATGTCAGAAAAAAAATTCTAAAGAATACCCCAAGTGTCCTTAGATACAATGATGAATGGCATGATTTTGCAGGCTTGATAGTATATGGTTTAGAACAGTGGTTTCCAACCTCTGGAGCTATACAGGCAGACTCCTCAACTAATACTGATCACAACCAATATCATGAGGGTGGGGTGCAGCACAAGATTAGACATTAAAATGGAGTTATCACATTCAAAAAGTTTGGAAACCCCTAGTCCATCTTAAAAGGTCTCAGTTCTTCCACTTAATATCTCTACAGCAAACAAAGTTTATTTTTTCCCCCACACCCAAATCTAAGAAAAAAAATAAGTGACTTATTTCTTCTCCTATTCACTTGGATCTGGGAAAGTACTAGTTAAAGGAAAACCTCCTACAGGTGTTAATGTACTTTAGAAAAATATATAGAAATTTAAAACGAATAGCCAGCCAGTTACCCTGAAACAGCTTTGTGTAGGTTTCTTTACTTGCATGGTAATAACGTGTGCCTCATTGTTCAGAAGATTAGCTTTAGGTCCTATTTTCAAATAGGAAATGGTAGCATAAGCTGTAAAACTGTAGTCTTCTCTGCAGAAGAGAAAAATCAACAATCAGAAAGGTTTTGAAGGAGTCACTGATTACGAAAAACTGAAATTTATAAAAGCAAAATAACTATGTATACTAATTTTAAGTAACAATGATGAAATAAGAATAAAGCAAACTGTAAGAATGAATATATCATTACAGAAAGTATTTTCATGTAGTGATTCTATGACTTAGAAGTGATCAATTAAAGTTTCAGTTTGCTTATTAGGTAAATTTTCTATATCAGCATTTAAAAGTTCACATAGAGCAATTGCAGACCCATTTATTCTGTTGCAATTTGAAAAAATCAGAAGAAACAGTCATTAAAGACAACACGGAAGGACAGAAAATAGGCCGGTATATACTTAAGATACTGCTGTAGAAGGAAGTGCGCGATGATTTTCTCCAGGTCTTCACGAGGAAGTGTGGGAGGAGCAACACCTGCTACTCTCAGTTTTGCTGCACCCTTTCCCATCCAAGAATCGATCAATTTCAGCGGGGTTAACTTTTCATTCAGCTCCTCTGCCTGCTTCAGGATCTTGATTAGATCTCTGCAGTATTCTGTTACATTCTTTCTGTCAAATGCTATAATGAAAAAGACATGGTACAAGCAATTAGAATTTAGAAATGAGGGCAAGGAGAAGCTATCCTCGAGGTTAAACTGGTTTAAAACTAGTCATCAATGTGTGGGCCACACTCAACACTGGTTTGCTAATGTGTTATGAATTAAGACTAAGCTATTCACGTCTATCAGTAGATCAAGTTACAGTCTTTGTCAGACATTGTGAGATTTACACTGATGTGACGAAAATAATAACCTAGTTTTCTGAAGGCCTGTGGTATGTGCACTAGGAACCAGGGAGTATCTGCCAGACAGGACTATGAGTTACTAAAATGTGTGCTTCATAGGCCAGCCAGTCTATTCTTCACACTTTCTTATCTGATTTGTGCTAGTTAAGCAAAATTCTGAAAACTAGTAGGTGCTCTGATTTAGAGATAGAATATCCTGGACAGACATCCCCAATTATTCATTAAGAGATTAGCACTCCAATTTATATATCAGTCCCTTATTAGTTTGGTCAGCATGAAACAGTCTAATAAACTCATAAAATTAAGTTTCTCCAGCTGCAAAGTTAAAACTGTAGTGACCTCCACCCACCAAGACATTAGAACTCAGTTAGGCCTTACATGAACTGGTTAGTCCTGCTCTTCAAATACAACACATGCACAGAGGATGAAAAAGTTATAATACACTGCCAACACATTGTGAACTTAGTGTCTTATATAAGTAGTCATCAGCTGGATCAAAAATGATTCACTCTAATCTCTGTCTTGCAATAAATTTCTCTTCCCAATCAGTGGCTGTATTGGAAATTATTGCAAGGTTACCCTTTTCTTACATAAGTAACATTTCTATTTAGGAATTTAAAAAGTTTCTTTATGTCTTAAAAATTCTATATGCCTCAGTACAGCAATATAAAATATGTACACACACATATGGTTTTTCCCTCTATTCGCCTCTGTTTCAAAACTGTGTGGTTCCTTTTACATCTGGAATATTCTAGTTACACCTTGTTTAACTTTTTTAAGCCATCTTGAGATAGTCTTGTCTCATGTAGTCCTGTCCTAGCTATATATATATTAGCCTATAAAGGCTTTAAAAACTTAACTCACAAATGTCTTTACAGCAGTTATCACACATTTTGTTACATGCATCTGAGTTCCACACTTCATCAAAATGTTGAGCTATCAACACACGACGACATCTGAAAACACATTTAGAGATAGAGATTATTAAATGATCTAATTCAGTTTTAATCCCTGTTTCAAAACACAGCGTTATATATTGCATTTGTTTCCCACTGTTGCCATAACAAATTACCATAAACTTAGTGGCTTAAAATGTATTACAGTTCCATAAACTAGGTGTCAAGGTGTTGGCAGGACTATTTCTTCTGGAGACTAAAGGGAAGAAATTTGTTTCCTTGCTTTTTCCCAGCTTCTAGAGGCTACCTGCAGTATTCCTTGGCTCAGGACCCCCCTCCCCCCGCCGCCACCTCCATCTTTAAAGCCAGGAAAGGCAGGTTGAGTCCTCACATTGAGTAACTCTCACCTTCTCTTCTGCCTCTACTTCTACTTTTAAGGGCCCTTGTGATTACATTGGTCTACTTGGATAATTCAAGATAATCTCCCAGCTTTAAGGTGAACTGATTGCATCTGCAACCATAATTCCCTTTTGCCATGTAAGGTAACATACTTAAAAATTCCTGCAATTAGGATGTGGACATCTTTGAGAGGGCCATTATTCTGCCTACCACATGTAATATAAAATGTTCCTTCCATATGTCCTTAATAAACATAGCTTAAGAAGTTATCTGAGTTTCTTTTTGAGATTCAATATTTTATAACTATCAAGAGAATTCAAAAGCAGTTTTGTGTATTTTCTGTATCAGTATTTTAGTCTTAAACCCCAAAATATACTTCATGGGAGCTGACTGGGCTTTTAAGAAAATTTTTGTTTTCCTGTTTCTCTAACGAGATTATTGTAACATCTGTAGGAAAGGAAAGGAGCCCTGGTGGCACAATGGTTAAGCACTCAGAAGGTCAGTGGTTAGAACCCACCAGCTGCTCCACGGGAGAAAGATGTGGCAGTCTGCTTCCATAAAGATTTCAGCCTTGGAAACTCTATGGGGCAGTTCTACTCTGTCCTATAGGGCCGCAGTGAGTCAGATTTGACTCAAAGGCAATAGGTTTGGTTCTGGTATAAGAAATCAATATCTGTATCTTATCACTGTCTAGGTAATTATCATTTCAACATTTTTTGAGCCCTTCTTACGTGATACGCAGTAGAGTACAAAGGTGACTAAGTCCAAAAAGCCATCAGGAAGCTTTGTATCTGATTAAAGCTACTCTAAATAGATTTAAATTCATTTTTGTAAGGAGAAAGCCCTGCCTTCAGTTTCCAGCAGCTGTTAGGATGTGTTAATGAGCTCAACTGTCAAAATGCCCATCTTGTCACAAAACAATTGTATATAAATTTTTGAATGAAAGACTAATTTGCACTATAAACTTTCACCTAAACCACAATAAAATTAAAACATGTATATACAATGCATTAAAAAAATGCCTTGTATTATAAACCTTTTCAAAATTATTAAATCATGTAGCTGTACACCTGCTTGAACTATCAATTTGTATCAAAACCTCCAATAAAAACAGCAGTTTTAAAGGATTATCTCAAAGATGGGTAGATACATGTTTTCTTAGATTAAAGTACATCACACAGCTTCATGTACTGGTTTCCACCCTTCAGGCATCTATCTGCATTTACAGGTTTGCACTTTGGTGTTACAGCAATGTATTTACTCACTTTAGTAAGTACTCAAAGTGATGCTATATGCATTCATATTTGTGATTGTTTTTAACGGACAAAAGTTACAAAAAGGAATGTGGCTTACTTGCTTATGTTCTGACAGTATGACACCATCTCATAAAGTTTCTGTTGTCCCACATTTTCCATCACCACCATTGAACTTACTCTGAATATATCTCCAAAGCCGTAATATAAAATACAGTCTGCTTTCACGTCATCTCGACCTGTGGTTTATGAGAAATTTTGATATTGCCTAATTTTAAAAAATTCAAAATATGCAAAAATAATATATGTAAACTTAGCTGGCAATGCTTCATAGGCTATACATACTACATAGAAATTCAAGCACAGATGTGAGTTAATCTGTAACAGCTGCCCTCAAATTAAAAAAAAGACTAGTTTTATCAACAATCAGCTTTATTAAATGGGGGGGGAAAAGTCTATAAGCAATCCAGTTATCTAAATTACAGATTTTCAACCACTAAGTAAAAATTCAGGAGGGAGGGATGGATGTCAAGCATTAAGAAGAAACAATTCATAACACTCCAGTAGAAGATGAGTAAAATTTTTCTATATGTAAGGAAAAGTACTCCAAAGCCTTCATTATTTGTTCTAAAATGACTATCCAATAAAGAAGATTAAAAATACAAAATTATTAAACATCATTTATAGTTTGTTTTTTGGAAAAGCTTTTTTAAAAATTACTTCTGGATTTCAGTGCTACATACCTGCACGTCCACTCTCTTGGTAATAATTCTCCATAGACTTGCTGATTGAATGATGTATAACAAACCTCACATCTGGTTTATCAATTCCCATACCAAATGCAACCGTTGCCACTACTACCTAAAATGTTTTAACATTTGATCGGTTAATTAAGTTTAAATATGTTTAAAGGTAAACTAGGCTTCTAGTAAAGATATATACTTAACCTGTATCTCACTGGCTGACCATTTCCTATGAACCCTGGTCTTATCTTCTGGCTCCATATTGGCATGGTAAGCACCTGCGTGAATTCCCAAATTCTGTAAACTAACAGTAACTTGCTCAGAGTCTTTCTGAGAAAAACAGTATATGATTCCTGTAATAAAATATGACCGGTTGTTAGTTGTATGTAGTACAGTTCTGGAATTCTCAACACATAACTCAGGGTACTGATTGATACAATGCATGGGGGGGAAAAAGAGTTATAAAAAATCCAGGCCCTGAGCATATATTTTTTGGTATAATTTCAGATCTGATCACCAGCTTGCTTTAGAGCAGAAGTGAGCCCTCAACCACCAGTTCTGGTTCCCATTACCTCTTTTCACTCTCCAACTTTATCTCCCACTATATAGTATTTCTCAAACTGATGTCACACAGCTTCGTTAGATGTAAACAAGTGTGCTGTGAAAAAAGAGTTTCATGTGCAAATGAGTTTGGGGAACACTGCATGAAAACAAAGTTCAACAGGTTTCCCTCTTTACTTGCAGAGCTGGTCAGAGCTTATAATGTGTTGAGACACCCTGTGAATCTCCATGAGGGATAAATAACTGCAGCCTTTCTCAAACTTATTTGACCCTGGAACTCCTTTTACTCAGGACACTCATTAGTATCTCCTGAAAAGCTATAGAACAGATTTGAAATACTACTTTTACACAAACTCTTTGCTTCAATAACACTTTATTCATTAATCCTGGAACACATAAATATACAGTCTCAACTCCACCTATACTTAACTCATCCAATATGTACTATTTAATTATTTATCTCTTTAATGTGTCCATTTATTAAAGGGACTGTATTTTATATCCCTTTAGAACTTCACTGCTTACCCCTCTATCTTGTACACACTGTGAGTACTTACTAAATATGTGCTGCTGATAATTCACACTAAGTCATCAGGTCTATTCTCTAAAGCAGTTAAGCAGAAATTGGCAAAAACCAGACAGTTCTATATTCTTATAATCTGTGGCACCAGCAAATATCACCCAATTCTAAGATCTACAAACAAAATAATTTCATCACATTTTCAAGAATCTTCTGCCACTCATTAATATTTTTGGTGTTAGTTATTTCTAAATATATTATGACATTAGTTACTGCCTTTTGAAAGTTACCTCTCAGTCTTCAAAGTTGGTGTGTTTTCTTTATTACCTGATTGCCCTTTGTATCTCCCATTAATGAGCTTCACAATATCTTCAATAAAATCTTCGGTGTTTGAGGGCTTCTGCCGAACCTAAAAAAAAAAAAAAGCTAACTTATTAAAAAGTAAATTAATGAGTACCATCCAGGTAGCCATTAACTTACAACTTTCCAGGTGTTATTCTTGCCTGACCATAGTCCTTTTTTTCTATTTACTCTTCTGTTAGCCTCATATAACACCCTTGCCACCTCCCGGAGTCTCTTCTTGACCCTTCTTTTTTAATTTATCAGAGATGAGGAGACAATCAATGAATAATGTGTAAAACTGGAGATTTTTTTTTCTTTGATAAAAACATAAACCATAGCAAACAACTATTGAATGAAAACTCAGAAGTTTACTAAACCTGGTCTTCAATAGAAAGAAGGAAAAACATCTATTAGGTTCTTCAGCTTTCAAGTTTGTATCAAATAAAATCTAAATAGCAAGTATTACTACCACCAATGACTGCCCTGACAGGGAACACAACAGAGAATCCCTGATGGAACAGGACCTCAAATTCTAGTAAAAAGACCAGATTTAATGGTCTGACTGAGACCGAAGGGACCCCAGAGGTCATGGTCCCCAGACTCTCTGTTAACCCAAAACTAAAACCATTCCCGAAGCCAACGTTTCAAACAGATTAGGCTGGCTACCACTATGCCACTAGGGTTTCCAAGACTGGACTATAAAACATAAAATGATACTGGTGAGGAGTGAGTTTCTTGGCTCAAGTAGACACATGAAACTATGTGGGCTGATCCTGTCTGGAGGCGAGAAGAGAAGTCAGAGGGGGACAGGAGCTGGTTGAATGGACACGGGAATACAGGGTGGAGAGGAGGAGTGTGCTGTCCCATTGTAGGGAGAGCAACTACGGTCACTTAACAGTGTGTGTATAAGTTTCTGTATGAGAAACTGACTTGAATTATAAACTTTCACTTAAAGCCAATAAGAAAAAAATATATAGCAAGTATTAGCAAATTTTTAATGGCATATTAATATTTCTATTATTTAAGTAATTAATTTCAATAGACATAT
This sequence comes from Loxodonta africana, assembly GCF_030014295.1. Classification (NCBI taxonomy): domain Eukaryota; kingdom Metazoa; phylum Chordata; class Mammalia; order Proboscidea; family Elephantidae; genus Loxodonta; species Loxodonta africana. The sequence goes on along the minus strand of NC_087345.1, from coordinate 117,329,628 downwards.
CATTAGAGTCGGAAACACTAGTGGCGTGGTGGTTAAGTGCTACGGCTGCTAACCAAGAGGTCAGCAATTTGAATCCGCCAGGCGCTCCCTGTAAACTCTATGGGGCAGTTCTACTCTGTCCTATAGAGTCGCCATGAATCGGAATCGACTCGATGGCAGTGGGTTTGGTTTTTTGGTTTATCACTAGAGTCCTTAGTATCATTCCATCTTTCTCTCTCTCCATCCTTATATAAGCAAGAATGTCATGAAGTTAATATGTGACCTGTTCAGTATCTTTTGCAAATGATAATACCACCCAGCAGGGCAGGGTCTTCTTTTTAATCTAACAAAGGATTAGGCAGTACAATAGACTTATGAATAAGCACTAATTAATGAATCTGCTTATAATACCTCCTGATTTTAAAAATATTCTTAGTTAACTGTTTCTCATGTAAAATAAAAAGGTAACTGCCTAAAAAAGTAATAAATTTACCATAAAATTAAATACCTCATAATAAAGATTTGGCCGATTAAAAGAAGCTGTAAAAGTAAAACACTTATCAACACACAAAATTTTCTGAGCATCCTTCAAAACATGATTTGTTGCAGTTGCAGTCAGCCCAATTAGCGATGTGGAAGGGAACTGCCGCTTTAAAATACCAAGTGCCTTGTAATCTGGGGAAAAAAAGAACACAAAGTGGCCCTCTTTCCATCCTTTAAAGATCAGAGTAAATTACACCTTTCGCCACTATGCAGATAATCAATGATTACTACAATTCTCTGAGATGGCAGGCTTTATTACACATATAACTTATTCCTTCAAATACACTGTTCTTGGCCAGAGGTGGGACTCGCTATTGAAGAGGAGGAATACCTGTGAACATTCCACCAAAGTATACATTGGTCTACACCTGCCGAATTCAAGAAACAGGGGGAATAGCCATGGTGTTTGAACCTATTACAACTGAAAATAGATAAAAGAGGCCATCAGCCAAAATCCTACCACCCAGTATCACCCAAGAGTGGCAAGCCCTGGCCAGAAAAGGCTTCGTAGCCTGTGAGGCAGTGAGGCATTACTTCTTATATGACCTATTTCACAGAAACCATTCTGGGCTCTCGTTTGTCACACACATCTAAATCACTAGATAAGTTGTCCTTAATCTCCCTTAAGTATTTAAACTATTTGGAGAAAACTGAAAAAGTAATGTGATGGAAATTGCTAAATGCTATGAAAACACAGAGGAGAAAAGAGCTGCTTGGGAAGCTGTGAAGGCTGCAAAGAGGAGATAACATTTGAGTTGAGTCTCGAAGAAAGAACAGAAGTTCACTAGGAAGAGAAGAAGAAAAACATCAGGCAGAGGAAATAGCATACGCACTGCCAAGGCACTGGCAGGAACATACTTAGCATGTTCAGAGAACAGCAAGCAGTTCAGTGGGGCTGAATCCCAGAGCTCTGTGATAGATGGATCTGTCAACTCCATGAAGCTGCAGACTCTTATTTTCCAGAATCCCCTTCCATGTGTGGTTCCAAGTTAGAGCTGGTCCAAAAAAGGAACTTGTGCAAGATTTGAGAGACTGAAATGAACTAGCTGCCACTATTCCTTTGAAGGACTTTCCAGGCAGACAGGATGATGGACTTGGTTGTGGATAGGACAGGCTTGCCTGTATTCCTGTGAATGTGACCTCAGCAAGACTTCATCCCTGCAGCAGCACTGTCTTTATAGCGAAAGAAAATTTTGATTACAGTCAATAGTGGTAACAGGGTTTATTAGAGTTAATAGGGTTTTTTCAGCAAGAAGCTCTTTGAAAACAGGGAGCATCCAACCCAATAGTGGCAAGGGCTCATTTAAGCAGCTGGAGTACAGAGTTTTTAAAGGCAACGAGGGGGTTTCCAGAATGGAAGTTACAATGATTTGGGTCTTATGTATGTATGCGTGCCCTTAATTGAAGAGAGGCTCTTCCAGGGTGGGAGTCTTTCTGCCACTGGTTTCACAGGTGTACTTTTCTGATGGAAGCTGGTTATTTGATAGGGTTATCAGAAACGTTTTTAACTGTCAAACTGTTCTTTTTGGAAAGTCGTTGCAGTTGGGATGTTTTGAAAACTCTCTGTTGGCATAATTTAGCCATTTTGACTTAACTGTTCTCAGAAAGGTTTTGGACCTGGCACAAATGGCTATTACTTTTATTTAATGTTTAACACTTAGTAGCAGCTGAATACAACTGGCAGTTTTTCCAACCTTTGGAGAACCCACCTTTACCTCCACCAAGAGACACCAACACCAGAGTGCTGTGCCCCTCCTCCAAGTTTCAAATCTTACTAAATTCTATCTTTTATTTCTGTTCCCCAGCCCTAGGGATAGTCACTTCTTTCAGTTTCTACCTCCATGATACGTGAGTTTTTTTTACTTTTTCAGTTGACCGTTTAACTACTTTTTACCTTGTTAACGATGCTTTATATTAAATTTTCTGTGTGGAATAACTGGTATGGTTTCTATCTCCTGAAGGGACCCTGATACTGATACAGATACATATGATGGCTAACATTTTGGTCTGAGCAAACATATGAGTGGTGGCATGATTTCTAAGGTAGGGAAGACTGAAGGAGAAACTGGCAAGACAGAAGGACAGGCTGCTTGAGAAGAGGGGGAGGAAAAAGGGTTAAAGCAAGGAGAGAGGAAGAAAATCAAGTTATTGGTCAAGATACTAGAACAGCAAGTGGGCAAACAGTAGAATTCCCAGTTGCAAAACAGAAGGTAAAAGGGAAATTCTTTTGGGGGGAAATTTATTACAGCTTGGCAGCAGCTCCACAGAAACAGCCTAAGTTAGGGTGATATATAAAGCAATGGTAATCAGACCACTCAGGCTGAGAATATAGGGCAAGAATCATGAATCAAATACCTTCAGTAACAAATGTGTAGTCTGGATAAGACAGTGGGGTCCTTACCAGAGAGTATATGCCCTGCCTAAAGTATTAAAATCAAAATTAAAAAAAAAAAAAAACTATGCCTAAAACAATTCTGGAGGTAGAGAATTCAGCCTTTACCCTTCTCTCTGGATGAGTGTGAGAAACGGTAAAGACTGAGACCAGAACCCTACAGAACACTAATATTTAAGGAAGTAAAAGAAGAGCAACGTGGGGGAGAATGGAAAGGAAGAAAACCAAGAGCCTTACATCACAGTAACCCAGTGGGGACAAAGTAGCAAGGTGAGAGGTAAACGGAATGAAATGCTATTGAAGTGCAGTGGGAAGGAGAATGAAGGGGGATGAGACACTGGATTAAGCCCTTGAGAGGTGGCATCACCGTGGACTTTTTCAGTTGAGTGGTAGAGGCAGAAATGATTCAATGAGTTGGGAAAGAAGTAGAAATGAAGACGTTGAGTTTAGAAGTTTGAAAGTAAAGAACAAAGATAGGGCAATACCTTAAAGAGGTGGAAAGGGTCAGAAGGCTGTTCTAATTTCTTTTTGTTTTAGGGAGGGGATTAAAAAAAAAACTAAACACGTAGGAAGAAGGAACTTGACAGAGCAAGGCAAGAAAGGATGGAATGGGAGTGGTTACCTTTATATTAAAAAATAGCCTTTTCTGCCTTAAAAAAAAAAAAAAGATTAGCAATGTTTGGAAAGAGGAATCACATCTGATGGCATCTATTTTCTGGGAGGTAGGAGCCACGTGCTAAGTATGAGATAGGGCCTCAAGAGAAAGTTCGTTGTATAAAAAACTTCAGAAATGTATTAGGGAAATGAAATAGGGACAAATAAAAAGACAGCTGAGTATGACGAAAACTGAAAAAGTACAAATTAATGCAGTTATGCAAATTCCTTTCCCACAAATGTTTAGTAGCCAAAAAGCAGAAATGGAGAAGGCAGAGGTCTAGATGGATCTAGCATGCCAACCAAGCACAGTGCCCAAAGCAGACTTGTAAAATGGCTAGGCAGTCCAGGGGGAATGTAACAGAAGTAAGCAACAGGGCAGAGGCTGGGTGGCAAAGCCAGTGACTGTCATGTGGTGACTGGAGCCATGAACAAGTAAGGAAGGATGAAAAGCGGGGACCAGGAGGTCCAGAAGAGTGTGTACAGCAAGTTCTGAAGGAAAAGAGGTTGAAATCAGGGAGTAGGATTTTGAATGTCAGACTGTTGCATAGAGCAAGTCTGAGTAAACTGCTTCAGGCTATGAGAAGATTAGGTTGGTGGAGTGAAGAAAAGGGTTGCTAAAATATCTCAAAGAACTTTAACACTGAGGATTTGGGTGTGGATGCTGAAGACACCCAGGATAATGACTAAAGAAGAAAATTCTGAGCAGATGCAAACTCCTCAACAAATGTGAGGTTAGTAATTTCCACAAACATGGGAGAGTGTAAGTATTTGCTAACAGACACACATTTCAAAAGATAAAGGCAATTAGACTATAAATTGCAGTGGGGAGTACAAAGAGTAGGTACTGCCTCTTGGTCCCCCTCATATTAGGGAAAGAGAAAATGAGTAATACACCCACTCCTCACTTATCGATATGTTTAGGTTCCAAAGACTAGGTTATTATGTGAAAACTGGCATTATTCAAAATGGAGGATGACTACATCAGATCACAAAAGGGAGATGACTATATCATTACATAAGTGCCAAATTATATCATTACATAACTGCCAAACCACTGAGAATCATGGCCCAGCCAGACTGGTACATAACCTTAACTATCACATAACTGTAACCATCAAAGTCAGTGTTACTCTTGCCTCGCACCTTGGCATCCAATACTGCCAGATGTACATTGTTAATACACAAAATAGATAGTAAATTGTTTACTATTGTCATAAATGTGAATGTCAGACAACGAGACAGTCGATAAGTGAGGAGTAGGTGTAACTACCTGAGAGGATAATGTTATCGGAAGCAGGGATACCCACCACACAAAGCTGAGTAAGAAAGCAGACCCTAACATCAAAGCATTTTATAGATAAAGCGTACATACCAGGTCTGAAATCATGTCCCCACTGACTACAGCAGTGAACTTCGTCCACAGCAATTCGAGTAAATCTTCTTGCTTCATAAGCTTTCTCTAGTTTTGACATAAACATTTTGCTTTTTGCAATTTTCTCTGGAGTCACATAAATTAGCTTTAACTTGGAATTTTTATTGACCATTTCAGCATGAACCCATTTCACATGTTCCTATCAAAAGGCAAAACAGACACAATGATAGCATAACTAAGCTAGCAAACTGCAATACTAAGTGCTAAATGAAGACATTACGCCACAATGGCCTTGGGGTGTTCTAGCAGCTGCTGTTTAGTTCATTAAAGTGGAAACCATGCCCCAGTACTTAAACTTCGTGGCAGCTGTGTAAACAGCATTTTAGTTATTTACTTAAACCCAAATTGTTGGTGACAAAAATATAACCTTGCTTGACAACAAAGAGAACAAAAATTGAATGTGAAAAGGCACTTCAATAAAGAGCATCTATTGGAGCCCTGGTGGCACAGCAGTTAAGATCTCAGCTGCTAACCAAAAGATTGGCAGTTCAAATCCACTGCTGCTCCATGGAAACCCTATGGGGCAGTTCAACTCTGTCCTATAAGGTGGCTATGAGTTGGAATCAACAGCAATGAGTTTGATTTTTAGAGTTTTACTGGTGCTCTGGTGGTGTAGTGGTTAAGAGCTCAACCGCTATTCAAAAGGTCAGCAGTTCAAATCCACCAGCTGTTCCTTGGAAGCCCTATGGGGCAGTTCTACTCCATCCTAGAGGGTCGCTATGAGTTGGAATTGACTCAACAGCAATGGATTTGGTTTTTTGGTTTTATGCTATGAAGGCATAATTCTAAGTTCATAATAAAAGCCAACATGTGAGCTAAATGAAGTAGCTGTGATTACAACCAAAAAAAAAACCAAACCCATTGCCAGCAAGTTGATTCCAACTCACAGTGACCCTATAGGACAGAGCAGAACTGCCCCATAAGGTTTCCAAGGAACAGCTGGTGGATTCAAACTGCTGACATTTTGATTAGCAGCCAAACTCGTAACCACTACGCCACTAGGGTTCCTTATAAAGGTAGGTTTTATTAAGTTTAACATTTTATTTATAATCACTTCATAGACAGATCTATAAACAAAATTTTTCCTTATTAGCTACTTTAATAATGCTATCAAATCTACTTATGATCTCTTAAATATAAAAGCCATACAGTTTTATATTTTATTCATTAAATTCAGATTGTAACCAAAGGGAAAAAAAAAAGTAAGGTAATATTTATTACATTCTTAGTGCTCTGATACTATTTTATATAATATTTGGCAATTAGATGCCATTTTTCCCTTCTAACCTAATGGGCCCAAAACGTGTAAAGAAACCACGAAAAATGATATAAACAGAGACAGTCGAAACTGCTTTCATCAGCCCATCAAAAAAAGTAGTTCATTAACTCCTAGAGATACCCTGAATTCTGTTAAGAAATAGCTAAAGTGTATTAAACATTTTGACTGGTTCTAAATGTCCTAGAAGCCTTAGGGAAGCAAACATAAGGCTATTTTTTCAAAAACGGGCAGGTGCCATAAAATACTAGAACCAGAAACTCTGGCAGAATCAATGGAGAACCAAGGTTTGAAAACACAAAAAAATGTTGTACCCTAAGAACTATTAGTGAAAGCAACCAGAAAACTGGACTGGACTTATGTTTTCTCTTTTACCTCCCCAACTTGTAATTATTGGCAACTTTCTAAGCTACTTTCTATCACTATTACTCTTTCTTCTTCAGTTTTAAGAAAGTATAGAAGGTCGATGTTCTCAACAGATTCATTCTGTTGAATGAGAGAGCAGTTGTAATGTAATTATATAAGAGTTTAAATGAAACAAAAATATATGAGAAAAACCAAAGGGACCAGGGCTACTTAGTGAAATGGCTGGTTCCGCGTCTGGGCGGGAAATGTACAAAATGAACATGGGATATCTTGTTATAAAAGAAGGAAGCTATCAAAAGACTACTTCAGCATAAAAGAGAATAGTAACTATGAATTGAAAAAAAAAAATTTTTTTTTAATTCAAAAAATGAAGTACATCAAATATGTGAAAAATCTATTATAAATAATTTTCTAACACCTGAACAAAATAAAAGAATATATTGACCAACTTTGGAGAATGCTGGGAAATCAACTCATTTTGAAAACTGGCAAAGAAAGAGAAAGAACCAAGTATTTTCATCCTGCAAAGAGTTAATGAGGAAAAAGTTCCTTTACAGAAAATGTCTAGATAATATATAAAGTAGGAAAGATAATGAGTCCCTCGTGGTACAGTGGTTAAGAGCTTGGCTGCTAACCAAAAGGTTGGTGGTTGGAATCTACCATCTGCTCCACAGGAGAAAAATGTGGCAGTCTGCTCCGGTAAAGATTTACTGCCTTGAAAACCCTATGGTGGCAGCTCTACCCTGTCCTATAGAGTCACTATTGAGTTGGAATAGACAGCAATGGTTTCGGGTTTTTTGGGTAGGGGGGAGGGTGGGGTTTAATGAGTCCTTGGGTGGTACAATCAGTTAAGGGCTCGGCTACTAAACAGAAAGGTTTACACTTTTACTCCATCAAGAGGAGCCTGGGAAGAAAGATCCTGGCAATCTATTTATGAAAGGTCACAGCCATTGAAAACCCTACAAAGCACAGTTATACTCTGAAACACATGAGGTCGTCATGAGTCAGAACTGACTCAACGACAACTGGTTTAACAAAATAATGGATCTAAGGCAAGTAATAATTATCAGTGGCTGCTAAAACCATTAGATGAAAAACTGATAGATGTCTGGAAATTGTTAAAAATGAATATGCAGAGAGAGAGGAGGAAGGGAAGATTGGGAGTACACAGATATAACAAGATCGGCCAGATGTTAATAACTGTCAAAGGTGGGTACTAGGTACATGGCAGTTATTATTCTCTTTACTTTTAAATAGTTTTGAAAATTTCAGTAATATGTTTTTTAAAAGAGAATAGCAGGGAAATGCTTTATTCTACACCAATGCTTTTATTCACATGAGGGTAAACTATTCCCAAACAGAAGAAACTTCCCAGGGGTAGGGTATCTTGTCATTAATTCATTTTTTGTATTTAATTACATTGCACAATTAGAAATCATTGCTTTTGATTTTAGAATGAATACAAAACACAGGTTGGCAGATATTTCCTCTAAGGACCAGATTTTGTGAGCCACACAGTCTCTACTGCAACTACTCAACTCTGCCAGTATAGTGTGAAAACAGCCACAGACAATAAGTGAATGAACAAAGTTTCAATAAAACTTTATTTACAGACAATGAAATTTAAATGTAATATAATTTTCATATTTCACAAGACATTTTTTCTATGGCTTTTTTTTAACCACTTAAAAATATTTTTAAAACCGTTTTAGCTCCCAGGCCAGACAAAAATAAGACAGTGGACCGGAAATAGCCCGTGAGCAGTAGTCTGCCAACTCCTGATATAAATAGTTGTCAGTTTATAATTTTATAAGCAACTCAAATGCAGTTAAGGCTCCTACTTCAGTGAACAGTTTAAATTTTTTTAAAAAGCCACAGCAACTTACCTTAGAACTAGAAGCATTTAACATGGTAGCTGAAACTCCTAATTGTTTTAAAACCATTAATTGGTCTTCCATAAGAGAGATCAATGGACAAATCACAAGTGTAAAACCTAAAAAAGACAAAAATCCACTTTAAACTGTACATCATCTTCAGAATGATTTGCCACCATTCAACTTCTTTACCATAACCCATAGCCTGTGGGCAGCACCCATCGATTCAGGCGAATTTTCAATGCAACTACCACCTATTTTTAACCCTCACTAATAAAGAAGGTAGATAAGAATATTTGGTCATAGGAGGTGAGTATAAGCCAAATAAACAAAAACGAGACTAAAGAGAAATTTCTTCTCTTATTCATTTTCTATAAAAATAAAGACAGATATCAACATTTTGAATGTTTAATTTGCTATCATTTTTAACAATCAGTATTGGTAATCTCAGTAAAATAATGTAAATTGGGTCAAAGAACACACAGTTGTATCAGGGAAAAATCATCCCAAAGCTTTCCAAAGAAAACACAGCAACCTATATAGCTGAGAAGGGCAGCTGTGTGAGTATTCTTCCACTTACTGCACCACATTCATTTATTCTGAGTAGAAATCAGTGAATAGTTTATTGACTAAATGAAGTTCTGTTAATATACCCCTTTCTCTTATGACAGAAATTGTTCATAACTGCCAGAGCTATTCTACATTGTTAAAATCATATGAGCATACATTTCTGCAGTTTGTTCCTTGTAATAACCTCATAGCTCACAGTGACCCTATAGGACAGCATAGAATAACTGCCCCATAGGGTTTCCATAATCTTTAAGGAAGCCGACTGCCACATCTTTCTCCTGTGGAGTGGCTGGTGGATTCAGACCATTGACCTTTAAGTTAGCAACTGAGTACTTTAACCACTGTGCCAACAGGGCTCCTTGTGGGGAGAGGGGAGCAGACCCATTTAAATAAACATTCTCAGATTAAGACGTTACCAAGATTTCACCCTCTTTCCTGTATTTTCACCTTCTTCATTACTGGTGCCTTCTCAGTGTATTTAAACATGGTCACATCTCTCTCATCTTTGAAAAAACCCTAGACACCTAAATTATGACTCTCTATCTTTTTCCCTTCATAGCCAGTTTCCACACTCCTTGTCCTACATTCATTAGCTTTCTCTCTTAGATCCACCCTTTAAACCCAAATACCCCCGCAAACAGTCCACCTGGATGTTTTATGCCATTGCTGTACACCATAACGACCCTACAGGACAGAGTAGAACTGCTCCATAGGGTTTCCTAGGCTATAACCTTTATGAGAGCAGATTGCCAGGTCTTTCTCCTGAGGAGCCACTGGTGGATTCGAACAGCCAACCTTTAGGTTGACACCCAAGTGCTTAGCCATTGCATCACCAGGGGCATCTTAAATTCAACATGTCCCCAGTTGAATTCATTACCTTTTGTCTTCCCATTCCTAAATAAGGTCTTTCTCTAGTGCATCCAAGTTCAGCAAACAATCTCACCATTTGCTCAAGCCTAAAATTTCTCCTTTGCCCCACATCCAATCAATACCAAGTCCTACGGAATCTACCTCCCAAGTATTTCTGAAACCCTTTCATCTGCTGAAATTATCCTTCTAAAACACAAACATGACAAGTCATTTACCTGTCTAAAACCATTCAACAGCTTACCACTAATCTAAGGAAAAGTTTTAAAAATAGCTTAAAAGGCTCTTTCTGCATCTCTCACCACTGCCTACTATACGACAATTCTTCTAAGTTACTGCATGCACTGTATCACGCATGTTCTCTCTTACATTTGGGCTCTCACACATGCTGTTTTCCTGAATAAACACTTTTTTTCTCCCAGCTCCCTTTTGCCTACTTATCTTAGTTTTCAGCCCAAATGACACTTCCTCAGGGTAGCAATCCCTGATACCCCTAGGTCAGATTATCACACAGATTCTTTAGTTCCCTATTAAAACCTTTATCCCCAGACCATTATTGCAAATACTTGCAATTACATGTATTTTCTAGATAAGGGGTCAGCAAACCAAGGGCTAGCTGCCTGCTTTTGTATTAAAGTTTTACTGGAACACAGCCACATCTGTTTGTTCACACATTGCCTATAGCTGCTTCGGAAACCCTGGTGGCATAGTGGTTAAGTGCTACGGCTGCTAACCAAAAGGTGGGCAGTTCAAAGCCACCAGGCACTCCTTGGAAGCTCTGTGGGGCAGTTCTACTCTGTCCTACAGGGTCCCTATAAGTCAGAATTGACTCAACAGCAACAGGTTTTTAACATAGCTGCTTCATGCTGTAATGGCTATAATGGCAGAGTAAAGTAATTGCCATAAAGCCACATGGATCACAAAACCTAAAATATTCACTCTCTGGCCCTTTAAGAAGTTTGCTGGCCTCTGCTCTTTGTTGTTGTTAGTTGCCCTCAAGGTGATTCTGACTCATGGCAACCCCATATGTGCAAAGTAGAACTGCTCCGTAGAGTTTGCAGGCTATGATTTTTGGAAGCAGATAGTCAGGCCTAACTTCTGAGGTGCCTCTGGGTGAGTTCAAGTCGCCAATCTTTTGGCTAGCAGTAAAGCACTTAACCATTTACAGCACCCAAAGATTCCGACCTCTGCGCTATACCCTTGCTAATTTCAACTGCAAAATCAGTATTTCCTGGGAGCTTGTTAGAAATGCAGAACCTTGCGTCTCAAACCTGACTTGGGTCTCACACTAAATCATAACCCGCATGTTAAAGGATCCCCAGGGGATTCTTATGCACACAAAAGTTTGAGAAAGCACTGCTAGACTCTATGAATTCCATGAAATTGAGACTGTGCCCATTTTGCTCACTGCTGTATCTCCAGTGCCTACCACCACAGCAGATACTCAATAAAAATCTGGGATTAGAATCCAGGTCTACTGAACCCTTTGCCAGTGCTTTTTCCCTTACATCATGTTTTTAAATTATGTTTTAGGAACTAGATAAAAAGCATTACTCTCAGAAGCTTTTATTGTTTCCCCTTCATGAGAACCCTTCAAATGTATGAATAAAACAACAAAAATGCATTTGATTTTTACATATATGTGGCTAGATATTATTTTTTAAAATATTTAAAAATATATCAAAAGGGAGGTGAGGCCAAGATGGCGGAGTAGTCAGATGCTTCCGGTGGTCCCTCTTATAACAAAGACCCCCCAAAACAAGTGAATCAATTATATACGACAATCTAGGGACCCTGAACATCGAAGGCAAAGTTAAGGAATCGGATTGAGCGGCGGAGTGTGGAGAGAGATGGTTCAGAAGCAGCGTGGAGTTGCCAGACCTGACCTGCTAAGAACCAGCACCCTGCAGGCTGGAATGGCTACCATACAATGTGAGGCAAGCAGTGGCATTTGGGACACGTTTTCCACATTGGGAGAGACAGAGCAGCAGAGAATCTGCTTAACCCTCCAGAATCAGCGAGAAGCGGCCCTCAATTGGCAAAAGATAAGTACCCATATAACCTACTGTGCAGATCAAAAAACACCCTGTTTGGGAAGAACCTCTCTCCCATTTATCTGCTCCCTCCCCACTCTGCACCTGTCCCACGCTGGCTTCAGTGACTGATGCTTCCCTTGGGCCAGAAGTAGGGCCCTTCATGCGCCCTGAGGCATTCTCCCGGCCTGGGGGAGGCAACAAATTAACAAGCAGGAAAAAATAATGTGCCAGCTCCTCTAAGCCAGAAACTCAGGACAAGTACAGCTCCTTTGCTTGGGCACAGACATAAGGGTCCATGGACTTTAAATGCCTTTTACCCCTGCATAGACCTGTGTGAACCTATATCAGCAGTGTAGGCCTTCATTAGCACAATACAACAGGGTATATACCTGAAGCCTAATTTCACTGCATCAGCTATGTGGCAGGTGGGTGACATCTGACACCACTCTGCCCATTAAGCAGGGTCCTCACGTACTCACATCAGGGGCCTGAGGACTGGTGGCTCCACCTGCGCCACCTAGCCACCAGCAACAGGGGTCCAAGGATAAGTAGTGCTTCCCAGTCCTTACAGCCAACAGCACTGAGTGCCCATAGTCCAGATGCAAAACCCACCCACCTACACACTCCAGGGAACAGGGACACACCTTCCTCCCAGACAGAGGTGGCTGTCAGCCCCCTGCCTTGCTCAGCACATGACCCCCTACTACAGCCAGATGCCTGTGCCTACTCTAATCACCCCTGCCCATCTAGGACTGTGGATCAGAGCCTGCGCTACACACCTGGTGACTACATGGACACCTGAGCTGAATCCATATAAGAAAAGTAAATGGACTCCTGGGCTCATATAAAAAAAAACTAGTAACAAATCTAACCACCTCATGACAAGATCTTAGAGCTTCAAAGGCACCAATAATCAAACTAGCTCACAGAAGCAGCATATTTGGGCATATCGAAAAACAAAACAAGAAGCTAGGACACAGTAAGCAAAACATAAAATAAATAAGTTATTGATGGCTCAGAGACACCAGTTAATAACAAATCACATAAAGAGGCAGACCACGAAAGCTTCAGCAAGTTCCCAAAAGAAAGAATCAAGAAATCTTCCGGAGGAAGAGAATTTCTTGGAATTACTGGAAGTAGAAAACAAAGGATTAATACACAGAACTCTTCAAGAGAACAAGGAAGGAGATCAGGTAAAATGCAGAACAAGCCAAGGAACACAGAGACAAAGCAACACAGGAACTTAAGAAGATTATGGAAGAGCACAATGACAAATTTAACAGGCTGCCAGAACCCACAGAGAGACAGCAAATGGAAATGCAGAAGGCTAAAATTTCAGAATTAGACAACTCAATAGAAAGTCATAGGAGCAGAATTGAGGCAATGGAAGTCAGAATTAGAGAGATTGAAGATAAAGCACTTGACACCAAGTTATTTGAGGAAAAATCAGATAAAAGAATTAAAAAAAATGAAGAAACCCTAAGAATTATGCAGGACTCTATCAAGAGGAATAACCTACAAGTGATTGCAGTAGCAGAAGGTGGCGGGGGGGGGGCAGCGGATAACAACATACAGAGAGAACTCTTGAAGATTTGTTGGCAGAAAACTCCCCTGATACCGTGAAGGATGAGAAGATATCTATCCAAGATGCTCATTGAACCCCACATAGGCTAGATGCCAAAGAAAGTCACCTAGACATTATAATCAAACTTGCCAAAAACAAAGATAAAGAGAATTTGAAGAGTGGCTAGGGATAAACAAAAAGTCACCTACAAAGGAGAGCCATTGAGACTAAGCCCAGACTACTCAGAAGAAACCATGCAAGCAAGAAGGCAATGGGATGACATACATAAAGCCTTGAAGGGAAAAAATTACCAGCCAAGAATTATATATCCAGCAAAACTCTCTCTCAAATATGATGGTGAAATTAGGGCATTTCCAGATAAACAGAAGTTTAGAGAATTTGTAAAAAACAAACCAAAATTACAATAAATACTAAAGGGAGTCCTCCAGTTAGAAAACCAACAACATCAGATAACAACCCAACACTAGAACTCAAGACAGAGCAACCAGATAAAAACACAGATAGGGAAGTCACAAAAATAAATCAAAGCTAAAACGCTGAAAACAGGAAAACAGAGATGTCAATATGTAAGAGATGACAACATTAAAACAAAAAAAAAGAGACTAAAAAATGTAGTCATAGTTCTTTCATATGGAGAGGAAGTCAAGGTGATATAAAGAAATAAAAGACTGGTTTAAACTTAGAAATACAGGGATAAATATTAAGGTAACCATAAAGGAAACTAACAATCCTACATGTCAAAATAAAAAACAAGAAAAACAGCAAATACAAAATCAACAAGGAAAAAGATGAAAAGAAAATATATAAAGAAAAATGACTCAGCACAGAAAATTAAGTGGAACAAAGAAACTGTCAACAACACAAAAAAAGACATCAAAATGACAGCACTAAACTCATACTATCAATAATTACACTGAATGTAAACGGACTAAATGCACCAATAAAAAGACAAAAAGTGGCAGAATGGATAAAAAAAACATGATCCATCTATATGTTGCCTATAAGAGACACACTTTAGACTCAAAGACACAAACAAACTAAAACTCAAAAGGTGGAAAAAATATATCGAGCAAACGATAATCAAAAAGAGCAGGAGTGGCAATATTAATCTCTGACAAAATAGACTTTAAAGTAAAATCCACCACAAAGACTAAGGAAGGACACTATATAATGATTAAAGGGTTAGTACACCAGGAGGATATAAACGTGATAAATATTTACGCACACAACGACAGCCCTCCCAAATACCTAAAACAAACTCTAACAGCATTGAAAAGAGAGATAGGCAGCTCCTCAATAATAGTAGGAGACTTCAACATAGTACTTTCAGTGAAGGACGGAACATTCAGAAAGAAGCTCAATAAAGACACAGAAGATCTAAATGCCACAATCAACCAGCTTGATCCCATAGACATACACAGAATATTGCATCCAACAGCAACCAAGTATACCTTCTTTTCCAATGCACGTGGAACATTCTCCAGAACAGACCACATATTAGGCCACAAAGCAAGCCTTAAAAGAACCCAAAACATCGAAATATTACAAAGCATCTTTTCTGACCATAAAGTCATAAAAGTAGAAATCAAAAGCAAGGGAAAAAAAATGAAACACACGGAAACTGAACAACATCTTGCTCAAAAAACTACTGGGTTATAAAAGAAATTAAGGATGGAATAAAGAAATTATAAAATCAAATGAGAAAGAAAACACATCCTACCAGAACCTTCGGGACACAGCAAAAGCAGTGCTCAGGGATGAATTCATAGCAATAAATGCACACATCTAAAAAGAAAGGGCCAAAATCAAAACATTAACCCTACAACTCAAACAAATAGAAAGAGAGCAGCAAAAGAAGCCCTAGGGTACCAGAAGAAAGCAAATAAAAATTAGAGCAGAATTAAATAAAATTAGAGAATAGAAAAGCAACTGAAAGAGTAAACAGGACCAAAAGCTGGTTCTTTGAAAAGACCGACAAAATCAATAAACCACTAGCCAAACTGAAAAAAGAAAAACAGGAGAGGAAGCAAATAACCCTAATAAGAAACTAGGTGAGCGATATAGCACAACAGACACAACTGAAGTTAAAAGAATTATAACAGAACACTATGAAAAGCTGTACGCTAACAGACTTGAAAACCTAGAGAAAATGAACAAATACACTACCTACCTAAACTAACACAAACAGAGGTAGAAACACTAAATAAACCTATAACAAAAGGGGAGACTGAAAAGGTAATTTAAAGACTTCCAACAAAAAAAAAGTCTGTGCCCGGATGGTTTCACTGGAGAATTCTACCAAACTTTCAGAGAAGAGTTAACACCACTACTACAAAAGGTATTTCAGAGCACGGAAAAGGATGGAATACTCCCAAACTCATTCTATGAAGCCAGCATATCCCAGATACCAGAACCAGGTAAAAACACCACAAAAAAGAGAAAATTACAGACCAATATCCCCCATGAACTTAGATGTAAAAATCCTCAACAAAATTCTAGCCAAGAGGATTCAACAACATATAAAAAAATAATTCACCATGACCAAGTGGAATTCATACCAGGTATGTAGGGATGGTTCAACATTAGAAAAACAACTGATGTAATCTATTACATAAATAAAACAGAAGACAAGAACCACATGATCTTATCAATTGACACAGAAAAGGCATCTGACAAAGTTCAACACGCATTCATGATAAAAACTCAGCAAAATAGGAATAGAAGGGAAATTCCTCAACATAATAAAGGTATTTATACAAAGCCAGCAGCCAACATCATCCTAAATCAAGAGAGTCTGAATGCATTCCCTTCAGAATGGGAACCAGAAAAAGATGCCCTTTGTCACCACTCTTTTTCAACATTGTGCTGGAGGTCCTAGCCAGAGCAATTAGGCTAGATAAAGAAACAAAGGGCATTCAGATCGGTAAGGAAGAAGTAAAAGCATCTATATTTGCAGATCACATGATCTTATACACAGAAAACCCTAAAGAATCCACAAGAAAACTACTGAAACTAATATAAGAGTTCAGCAGAGCATCAAGATACAAGATAAACATAACAAAAATAAGTTGGATTCCTCTACACCAACAAAGAGAACGTCGAAGAGGAAATCACCAAATGAATACCACTTACAACAGCCTCTAAGAAGATAAAATACTTAGGAATAAATCTAATCAGAGACATAAAAGAGCTATACAAAGAAAACTACAAGACAGTACTGCAAGAAACCAAAAAAGACCTATACAACTGGAAAAACATACCTTGCTCATGGATAGTAAGACTCAATATTGTGAAAATGTCTATTCTACCCAAAGCAATCTACAGATACAATGCAATCCTGATCCAAATTCCAATGGCATTTTTTAATGCGATGGAGAAACAAATCACCAACTTCATATGGAAAGGGAAGAAGCCCCAGATAAGTAAAGCATTACTGAAGAAGAAGAACAAAGTGGGGGGCCTCATATTACCTGATTTTAGAACCTATTATACCGTTACAGTACTCAAAACAGCCTGGTACTCGTATAACAACAGATAGTTAGAACAATGGAACAGAATTGAGAATCCAGACATAAATTTATTCACCTATGAGCAGCTGATATTTGACAAAGGCCCAAACTCCATTAATTGGGGAAAAAGACAGTCTGTTCAACAAATGGTTCTGGCATAACTAGATATCCATCTGCAAAAAAATGAAACAAGACCCATATCTCATACCATGCATAAAAACTAACTCAAAATGGATGAAAGACCTAAATATAAAATCTAAAACAATAAAAATCATGAAAGAAAAAAATAGGGACAACACTAGGAGCCCTACAACATGGCATAAACAGAACAGAAACCATTACTAACAATGCACAAACACCAGAAGAGAAACTAGACAACTGGGAGCTCCTAAAAATCAAACACTTATACCCATCAAAAGACTTCATCAAAAGAGTAAAAAGACAACCTGCAGACTGGGAAAAAATTTTTGGCTACGACAAATCCAGTCAGCGTCTAAAGTTTAAAAGCTATAAGATACTGTAAAACCTCAACAACAAAAAGACAAATAACCCAATTAAAAAATTGGCAAAGGAAACCGACAGGCACTTCACCAAAGAAGACATTCAGGCAGCTACCAGATACATGAGGAAATGCTCACAATCATTAGCCCTTAGAGAAATGCAAATCAAAACTACAATGAGATACCATTTCACTCCAACAAGGCTAGCATTAATTAAAAAAACACAAAATAATAAATGTTGGAGAGGTTCTGGAAGGACTGGAACACTTATACACTTCTGGTGAGAATGTAAAACGGTATAACCAGTTTGGAAATCGATTTGGTGTTTCCTCAAAAAGTTAGAAACAGAAGTACCACACCATCTAGCAATCCCACTCTTCGGAATATATCCTAGAGAAATAAGAGCCATCTCACAAACAGATATATGCCTACCCGTGTTCACTGCAGTACAGTTCACAATGGACAAATGGATAAACAAATTATAGTATACTCATACAACGATAAAGAACAACAATGAATCTTCAAAGCCTCTTGTAACATGGATGAATCTGGAAGGCATTATGTGGAGTGAAAGTAGTCAATCACAAAAGGACAAATATTGTATGAGACCACTATTACGAGAACTCAAGAAATGGTTTAAAACAGAAGAAAACATTCTTTGATGGTTACCAGGGTAGGGAAGGAGGAAGAGAGGTATTCACTAACTAGACAAGAATTATTTTGGGTGAAGGGAAGGACAACACACAATATAGGGGAAGTCAGTAAACTGGACTAAACCAAAAGCTAAGAGGTTTCCTGAATACAACCAAACACATCGAGGGACAGAGTGGCAGGGGTGGAGGTCTGGGGACCATGGTTTCAGGGGACATCTAGATCAAGTGGCATAACAAAGTATATTAAGAAAATGTTCTGCATCCCACTTTGGTGAGTGGCATCTGGGGTCTTAAAAGCTAGGAAGCAGCCATCTAAAATGCATCAATTGGTCCCAACCCACCTGGAGCAAAGGAGAATGAAGAACACCAAAAACACAAGGTAAATATGAGCCCAAGAGACAGAAAGGGGCACATAAAGCAGAGACTCCATCAGCCCAAGACTGGAAGAACTAGATGGTGCCTGGCTACCACCAATGACCGCCCTGACAGGGAACACAACAGAGTCCCCGACACAGCAGGAGAAAAATGGGGTGCAGAACTTAAATTCTAGTAAAAAGACCCCCTAGACTTAATAGTCTGACTGAAACTGGAGAGACCCCAGAAAACGTGGTCCCCAGACTCTCAGCTAGCCCAAAACTAAAACCATTTCCCAAAGCCAACTCTTCAGACAGAGACTAGATCTGAGTATAAGACATAAAATGATACTTGTGAAGAGTGCGCTTCCTAGCTCAAGTAGATACATGAGGTGAGATGTCAGGAGGTAAGACGAGAAGGCAGAGAGGGACAGGAGCTAGTTGAATGGACATGGGAAATAGAGGGTGAAGAGGAGGAGTGTGCTGTCACATAAAGGGGTAGCAACCACAGTCACATAACAATGTGTGTATAAATTTTGGTATGAGAAGCTGACTTGAATTGTAAACTTTCACTTAAAGCACAATAACGAAAAAATAGAGAGAGAGAGAGAGAGAGAGAGATATCAAGAGAAATGACATTTCTTCAATTTAAAATTAATCTTTATTCATACATACCATCTGAACATAATGCTGGTAACTGATAGCATAAGCTCTTTCCACCTCCTGTAGGCATAACAAGGAATACCTCCTTCCCAGCCATTGTTACATTAATAGTTTCGAGCTGAAGCGATCTGAACTTCTGGAGTTTAAAAACATTCTTCAGAACATCTTTAACCCTATCAGACCATGGAAAATCTAGAAAGAGAAAAGTAAGCTAAAATTGTTAGAACTATTAGGATTGTAAATGAAACACAAACTTGAGTGGCTGCTTTATAATAAAGAATAAGATAAATATAAGACTTTTAATACTTTCGGAACATTAAAGTTTTATAATAATTTTGAGATTAGTTTAACTCACTAAGCTAAGCAAAGCAAAGCAAAGGAAAAACAAATTAAATGATCTATTTTAAGAAATACTACATCAGAAAGAAAAGGAAACTGTTTGCCAGTAAAGGATTAACCTACACAAAAGATGGTGTTTGATGAGGTATTTGTAAAACAGTATGAATGTTGATCAGAGATGTCAGAGTATGACATCAAAACCAAAAAACCCGCTGCTATCGAGTTGATTCCAACTCATAATGACCCTAGAGGGCAGAGGAAAACTGCCCCATAGGGTTTCCAAGAAGTGGCTGGTGGATTTGAACTGCCAACCTTTTGGTTAACAGCCGAACTCTTAACCCCTGAGGCACCAGGGCTCCAGCATAGTATCATACAAAACTCAAATACCAGGGAAAAGGTTTGCAATTGTCTGGAACTGATGATATACCTATCTTGCTTAGAAGCAAATCACTGGAAAACAATCCCCCCAAAACATTTGGATTTCCTTCTAGAGCTCTGGTATTCTTTATAATTAATGATAAACACGAGGCTTAGCAAGATCTTACGGCAAGAATGGTTTGGACACTACGAAACAAAACAACAACCCACTGCCATGGAGTTGATTCTGACTCATAGTGACCCTATAGGACAGAGTAGAGCTGACCCATAGGGTTTCCAAGGAGCGCCTGGTGGATTTGAACTGCGGACCTTTTTGTTAGCAGCCGTAGCTCTTCACCACTACGCCACCAGGGTTTCCAGCTGGGACACTAGGGCAGGGAAATAAACTAGGTTTGGGGAAGAAGTTTGAATATTTTTTTTTCTTAATTGCTTACCTTTTTTAAGTTAAAACTTGGAAAATTTAGCTTAACAAAATACATTATTTTCCAAACATTGATTAATGTTGCTAGAATCATATTTGGAAATAATCATAGCATCTGAGTAATAAAAGCTGAATTCAAAAAACTACAAAAAGTACGTAAAGATGGTCTGCCTCCAAGTTTCTCATTCCACTTTAGGAATGACCAACTTCACTCCTAAGCATAATGGGAAGCACTGACTTGTGCAGAATAATATAACTCTAGTTTAAAGAAATGAGAAGGAAAAAAAAAAAAGAAAACCTAGCAAATTTAAAAGAAAAAAAAAGAGTAAACCTTCTTTATTCCAAGTATCAGGGGAAGAATCACAATCGTTGCTTGCCCCAGCATCAGAATCCTCTAAACATTGCTTTATTTTCTTCGTTAGGACAGTTTTTTTCTGAATAAGCTCTTGTTTTCTTTCCGTAAGTTCTTGAATTTGAATGTCTACTGCATGTAGCTCGTTGGTTATAGACTCCAGTTCCTCGGTTAGAACTATGAGAGGGATAAAAAGATACAATGATTAATAAACTTAAGTTATAATTTTAAGGTTCTGTTGATTTTTGGATTTTCCTCACCATCTAAACTACAGGCAAATCAATAGTACAGCAGAGTGGTTAAGAGCACATGTTTTGGAGTCATACAGACCTAAGGTAAATCTCAGGTCTTCCACTTACCCACTGAGTGACCTCAGGCAAGCTGCTTAACTAAGCCTCAATTTCCACATCTGTAAAATGGGGATAATACCCAACTTTCATCGTACTGCTATAAAGAATCAAGTGAGAGAACATACTGAAAGTTCTTGGCACAGTGCCTGGTACATAGCTGAGCATTTAATAAATGATAGCTATTTTTTATTATTATGTTGTAGAGAAGCAGTCCAGCAATATCCTAAATCATTTAAGTAAAGTCACCAGTCTGTGAAGCAAGAGAAAGCTACAAAAAGTAACCACCTAACTCCTTGACTATTGTTTCCAGAAAACATTATATTTGTTGGCATAATAAGAAGTTCATGATTGTAAACATGATAGTGTAATAAATAAAAAGAGAAATCAAGTGTACTATTGGAATTGGTATTACAACTTCATTGTAACTTATTTATAAAGAGGCCTCAATGTATTCAATCCAAGTAGTAAAAGAAGCCGCAATATATGATTCTAATCAATCCAAGTATTAAAGTCAAAGTGACATTCCTTTTGGCACATCAGTGGAAGCTGAACAAATTTGAAAGATGTCTTTGTCGCCTTCTAATTCATCTGCCTGCAGTAATCTGTGCCCAGTTTGAAACTCTCTTCATAAGAGGAAATCTTATGGTTATGATAAAATAGGAGGTGGTGGTGGCTTTGTATTATGCCAACTGCTAGAATTCCCTTCTCTGCCCAATTCTGGGTTAGGGCTGGCCACAAGAGAACACTGCATGAGATCGGGGGGAAAAAAAAGTTGCCATCGCGTTGATTCAACTCATGGCGACCCAGTGTGTGTCCGAGTAGAACTGTGCTCCACAGGGTTTTCAGGAGCTGATTTTTACGAAGTAGATCACCAGGCCTTTCTACCAAGGTGCTCTGGGTGGACTCAAACCTCCAACCCTTTAGTTAGCAGCCAAGCATATTAACTGTTTGTACCACCTGGGCCTCCACGGGACTGCTAACCCTTTTAAGGATCTACCCTTGCCACCTCTCAGTGCAAAATCCAGCAAGCCCTAAAGGATAGTTATCTGTGGAGGATGGCATAGCTTTGCTTCAAAATCCTAACGGTCAATGCTGTGACTCATCCATGGTGCCAAGGCACCCGACAGCGCCCCTATTTGTCAAAGTCATCGCAAACACCACCAGATTCATTGGATCATGCGGCTCATAGCTTTGGTGAAGGGAGTGTCCTCTGGATTATCGCTGGTATAGACACTTACTCTGGATATGGACGTGCCTCCCCGCCTGCCATGCATCTGCCACATCCATGAATTCAAAGAATGCTTTATTGACCATCATGGTATTCCACACAGAATTATTCCTGACTAAAGAACTCAGCAAATAAAGTTTAACAGAAGGCTCAGACTCAAGGAATGAATTGGTCTAACCATTTTTCCCATCACCCTGGGGCAGCTGGCTTGATAAAATAATAGAATGGTATTTTTAAGGCTCAACTGTGGTACCAGCTGGGTGGCAAGACTTATGCTATAATCTGTGTCCGGTGCTTTTCCTTCCACAGTCAGGATTCATGGGCCTGGGAATCAAGAAGTGGAAATGAGAGTGGGCCCTTTCATTTCACTAGTGATCCACTAGTAAAATTTTTGCTTTCCATGCCAGCAACTTTGGGCTGTGCTCATCTAGAGGTATCAGAAATGTTTCTATTAGAC
Organism: Loxodonta africana; assembly: GCF_030014295.1. Lineage (NCBI taxonomy): Eukaryota > Metazoa > Chordata > Mammalia > Proboscidea > Elephantidae > Loxodonta > Loxodonta africana. Next base: position 117,306,848 of record NC_087345.1, on the reverse strand, counting down.
GACAAAGCAATGGTTCCATTAAACTGGACATTGAGACTGCCACCAGGCCACCTTGGGCTCCTCCTGTCAGTAAATCAATAGGCAAAGAAGAGAGCCACTGTACTGCCTGGGGTGAGTACCCTGATTATTACAGGGAAACTGGAGGAGTATGTCTTGAATACAGGAGACCCTTTAGGGCATCTCTTAGTACTTCCACTTCCTGTGATTACAGACAGTGGAAAAGTATAACAAGTCAATACATGCAGGACAGCTAACGACCCAGGCCCTTCAAGGAGTGAAGTGTCGCTGAGGAAAAATGAATATGAAATGGGTAGTGGAAAAAGGTTTTTATAAATACCAGCTGTGACCACATGACCAGTTGTAAAAACAATAACTGTAATCACTATGAGCATTTCTTCATTTCTTCCTTATTTTGATATTTGTATATACGTTAACCAAGGTTTTTTTGGTCTCCTATTCTAGTCCCCTATCATCTACTAATACAGGACACGTTAATAGTAGCTGATTTAAGGCTACTTAAATCTCAGGATTTAAGCTACACAGTTAGCAAGAGGGATGTGATTCAGCAAGAAGAAGGATGAGCATCAGCCAAAGACGAAAAAGAGAATTTGTACCCTTTCTGGGGAAGAGAGTCAATTTGTATTTGGTTGTACATAGGATAGCTGCACCATATGAGGCAAAAGCATGATTTTGCTGCTAACTTTTTGTGGAGATCAAGTATGGTTAAAAGAATAGTGCATGGGTGTCAAGTAGATAAGGGGTAGACTCTAGAGCCTTTGTACTGTGAGAACTTAGCTAAGTAAAACCACATTTCCTAGAATTTCCCTCCCTGCACAGTTCTAGGGCTGCCAGGGAGTTAGAAGGTAGAAGTGAAGCACTACCAGGTTTCCTATATTTAAGGAAGTCGGTATAGTCAGGACTGGCTTCCCCACTGGCATGGGGCAGCAGCTAGGCCCATACCTCCAGCTCCTGCTAGATAGTCTTGGGGAAGCAGCTGGGCCCGCAGCTCCTTCAGATTCTATCAGTTTTTCCCCTCCAGCTTCTCTGAAGCCTCAGCCAGGTTTGTCTGCAGCTCCATAGTGAAGTGCACTGGCTCCCTGACAGGTCTCCTGCATCACCCAAGTTGGAAGCTTTGGAACAGTGAGGGACTGATAAAGACATTTCTCCTCATGGGTTACTTCTCCTACTTTATATCAATCTTCTCTTCCCAACTGCTGGCTTTGCTGACTTCATGCCCAGTGCTAAACAAAGGAGCAACATATATGTATAAATGTACATATGTATGTGTGCATACACACACACATACAGTACTTAGCCAGTTCTCATAAACATAAGGTCTAATCTCTATAATAAATCCCTTACATCATTCACAGTGGTTCTGCTTCGCTGATCAAACCCCACCTGATACAGATATATCCACGCTACAATATCATCATATCTTGGATAAAACTTTGACAGACTCAGAATAGAAGAAAGTATGGGTAGTTGCAGTAAATCGAGGTGTTTTAATATTATTGTTTAAAATCATACAATATCTAATGCTGGCCTGTATAACACGAGACTTTTACTACAGGAGGTGAGACTGAAAAGCCTGGTAAACGATCTCACCAGCACCTAATCCACAGCGGAGCAGGACTACAAGTGCATGGGGCTTATTACCTACCACCGCTGTATCTGAAGAGCACATTGAACGCTCCGGTTTTCCTCAGCTGATAGCCAATGCAGACAGAAACAGCACTATTTCTAGCAACATCCCAAACTGAAACTAACAATGAAAGGAAAGTGATTTGCCACTCTGAAAGCCATCAAATCCACAGCAACAAACTGTCTGAAGGCGATTTCAAAGACATATTTCAAGTATAGTACAAGTGGGTACAGCAACAGAACAGGTGAGCTTACTTGAAAGGGGATCAATATTTTGAAGAAATTAACCAAAGTAAAAGGATCCAGGGTGGTGCAGGTGGTTTGCAATCAGCTGCTAACCCAAAAGATTGGTGGTTCAATCCCAACCAGAGGCTCTGCAGAAGAAAATACCTGGCAATATGCATCTATAAAGATTACAGTCAGGAAAAAATTACGGAGCAGTTCTAATCTGTAACACATGGGGCTTCCATGAGTCTGGGGCCAACTCAACGGCAGCTAACAACAATAATTACTCCTTCTTAAATAAAAATTATCTATTTCATTATTCGCTGATTTTTAAATTATATCCCACTGATGATGCATGATGTCTTGTTAAGTGGAATAACTTACGCAATCTAAAATGACCATGCTGTTCCATCTATGTTTAGTAACATCTCTTAAACACTCTTTTTTGTCTCTAAGTAAACATCACTTGGGTCATTATTTAATATAATTGACATTGTTACCAATTATTATTAATCCTCAGCCTGTGAAAACAAGCCTTTGGCCATATAGATGGCCAAAACCATCTGTATTCTCACTATGTATTCATATGTATGGAGTCCCTGGGTGGCACAAACAGTTAAGCACTCAACTAATCGCTGACAGGTTAGTGGCTGGAACTCACTCCGAGATGCCTTGGAAGACAGGCCTGGTGATCTGCTTCTGAAAGGTCACGGCCTTGAGAACCCTATGGAGCAGTTCTACTCTAACACACACGGGGTTGCCATTAGTTAGAATTGACTCAACAGCAATTAAGAACAAAAAATTCATATTTATATTTAAGTAAATCGTAAAATTCTGTGTGTGGGGTAGAGAAGTGTGGTCCATATTTAAGAAAAACATTTCTTTCAAATTTGAAAACAACCTAATCTCGTTAACCCACTTGCAGAGCTAGTAACAGAGGCCATGTTCACTATACCTTACAAAAGGCTAAAAAAAGACCATAGCATAAGTCTCCCACTCCTGCCGTTCACATCTTAATCAAATAGATATCAGGATCTCACTAATAAAGTACAATCTGGACAAGTTTATAGAAACAAATAATAGATGAAAATGCTAAGTGGCTGCCTGGGAAAGGTAGAATAATAGATGTTCTTAATCCTTTATGTTTAAAAACACTTTCAATAGCTCAATTTCTAGGAATTTATCTTAAGAAAAAATCAGAAAAGCACACAAAGATTTAGATTCAAAGATGTTCAGTACAGTATTATTTACATTTTAAAAATGGAAATAGCCTAAAAGTTCAGCACTAGAAGATTAATAAATGTCACTTTGAAACAACAGAGCAGTATAAACAGAATTTATTTCAACAACTACTCTATGTTTTATATATATGCTGTATTTTAAAACCAAGCTGGAAAACAATATGTATAAAATGTTACAAATTTTGTTGAAAAATATACATATAAATGTTAACAGTATTAACCTGAGTAGTGGGGTTAGAAGTGATTTACACATTATTCTACTTTCTTAGGTTTCCTGAATTCAATCAAAACATGTCATTCCTATAATCAGAATTTTAAAAACAAGCATTTTTTTAAACAATAACTAGAAATAAAGCAGAACAAACTACAAAATGTAATTATTTCTACTAACCTGAAACGGATGCCATTCTAAAACTGAACTGGAGATTCAAATTTCTTTCTATAAATAAAAGAACATGTAAAACAATTTTTTTAAAAAAGTACTGTTGATAATAATCAATGATAATCTGTCACTACAAAGCACACAAAAAATCATTAGAAAGTATACCATATATTGCGGTAACCTTTTCAATAAAGGCTACATACATGATTTTTCCCATACTAACTTTCAAGGAAAATTCTATAGGTTTAGAAGTGTCCAAAGTCTCATAAACATATACATGACAGGTTCAATGTCAATAACCCTTCCCATACCAGATATAAAGTGATACAACAAAAAAGAGCAAAGATTTAAGGTTAAACAGGCCAGTTCAATTTCAGTTCCAGCACTAAAGTATTGTGTGGCCTTGGTAAAATTACCTACCCTGTTCCTCTAAGCCTCTTTTACTACCTGTACAATTGAAATTACAGAACTATCCTATAGATAACAAGTTGGATAGATTCAAATGCCCCCACATTAAGCAAAACCCACCTAAATAATCAAATTAATTACTTTGTTCAACGCAATTTTATAAGAGTTAAAACTTAAACTCAATCTTCAAAGATTAATTGGCATTTTATGGAGGGGTTAGATCTCAGATGGAGAGAACACAGAAAAGTCTGAGAGGTGGGGAAAAATATGGTTTGTATTAAGGAATTCCAAGTATCTAAGAATGACTAAAATTTAGAGTGCACAGGGCAAGTGAAAGATGATGAGGCTTGATTCCCCCTAAACACCAGCTCTCTGATATGGACAACCAGCATTTTATAAAACTTAGAATGCTATCCAAAAGAAGCTTCAGCACCACCCTACCCTTACTCAGACTACCAGCCTTGAGCTATTCCTACGTTGAATTCTGAAGCCACCATTAGGCTGGAAAAGACAAACTGGCTGGGTTTTTTATGCCTTGCTATGGAGATTGGAATAGCCACTCCACTAAAAGATTTTTAAGCAGGGGAGTAAACCTAGAACTTCTAATTATATATAATAATGAGCATTTCTCCACCACTTTCTGGGAACGTAATTCTCCTTCCCTAGAGTGTAAAGTTCTGCAGCAGAACACAGGTTCAATCTGTTCATATCTGTATTCACAGAGCCTAGCAAAGTGCTCAACGGGTTTGCTGAGATTGAAAGCAGGGCCTATCTCTACCGTTATGCAAGGATACAATCTATAACCAACTCTTCCTCACAAATATAAACGACTATAATTAAACCGCTAAAAGACTGCTCATAAGCTCTATTATCCCCCAAATGGTGTGATTTAATAGCAAAATTTCAACATGCATCCGGAAAAAAAAAAAAAAAAGCAGATCTATCAAAGTATATGCTAGACGACCACAGGAAAAATTATAGAAGCGACAGCCAGCAGACGGATGTGATGCAAAAGAAAACAACACTGAGGTACCACAAGTGAAATCAGACACACACACACACCCCTCTCCCGTCACCTGCGTTTAGAAACAGTAACTTAACGTGAAGCATACTTCTACTGTGAAGCATAGGGTGGAAGAAGCATCTCCATGGTGTTTCCCAATAAAAGTTGGCTGCCAATAAACAGGCAAGGAGCCCTGGTGGTACAATGGTTAAGAAGAATTCGGCTGCTAATCGAAAAGGTTGGCGGTTCAACCCACCGGCCGCTCATCAGGAGAAAGATAACGGCAGTCCGCTTCGGTAAAGCGTTGGAAACCCTATGGGGCAGTTCTACTCTGTCCTATACGGTAGCTAGGAGTCGCAATCCGCTAGAAGGCAATGAGTTTGGTTTTGGTTTCAATAAACAAGTTTTGGTGCCCAAGCCTCCTGCATGGAAAAAGCTGTAAAAACAGGAGAACTGTTGGCAGATGAGTGTGTCCCTACGGCCCAAGTTCCATGAGAGCAAGGAAACGCCCTTGTTTCTCCCTTGTCAATGTGTGGGTGGAAGGACCTTGCAATCAGGCAGGAAAAGAAAAGATGAAAGGAGGGCACACCACTGGCACCTCGAAGTTGTATCAGGTGTTACCCCCAGAACATCTGCCCATGGGCTTCGTGGAGGACCCTCCAGGTCCCTAGACTACGACCCCCAAAGCGTCCGGGACTCGAGACTGTTAACTCACCCTTCCAGCCGCTCTCTTATAAAGCCTTCCCGCCACAGGTTCCCTTCTCCCTAGACCAGAGAATCCACCCTTCCGGGTCGGTCCGTTCAACCAATCGCAAGTGACATCCTTCTCTAATTGGTCCGGGGGTGTGGCCGCCATGAGCGTCGCCAAACAAGACGACCTGCGATTGGGTCAAATTGAGAGGCGCTTTAGCCAGTGAGAAACGGTTTGGGATCTAGGGTGGGGGTGGCTGCGTGTTTCCGGAAGACGTGGCGGCTCTTGCCTGGGCTGCTTCCCGGGTTCGTTTTTCCCGACTCAGCTACACACCCTGCGCTCCCCGTGCTACCGCTGCATCTGCTCCCGCCGCTGGCCTCACCACTGCAGCCATGATCTCCTTAACCGATACCCAGAGTAAGCTCCTGCTCCGTGGCCACCTCCTCCCCCGCCGCGAGCCCCCACACCCCTCGCTCGGGTGGGGTGGGTCTCGCCCGCCCGGGTCAATGAATGAAGTTGCGCGTTGGGGGCGGCGGCCTGTGAGTGCGCTGGGGCTGCGGAACCTAGAAAGCTGCCTTAGCAGGTGCTGGACCTGCTGTGGCGGACTCGGTTCTGGGGGGAAGAGGCAGTGGGGACGAGGGAGACGCCCGAGCTGGGGAGGTGGAGCTTTAGCTGAGTGTCTGTCTCGCGCCTGGGTCGCGCCGCCCTCTCGCCCTGGATGAGATGGGCGCTTTGTTCCTGGGGGCGGCCACAAGAGAAACTGCGTGGTGCCCGCGGCCCACTCCCGGGGACGTTTCTGCATATGACGTACTCAGGGTCCTCTACAAGTTGTTAGTAGTATTTTAAATATTCACCTACTAAGTGTTCATATTTGAATATTCGCTTTTGTCGCTTGTTTTTCAACCTTCCAAAAATCCCTTTCAACAATTTCACTTTTCTACTCGTTAATGTTTCAACAGTAGTAGAAGCAGTAGCGAAAACACTTTGCGTCAGTTAAAAGGATTTCATTCGTTAAAGTTGTATATTGTGCTTTGTGGAAGGTTTGATTATTTTAGCATTCCTTTCTGCCTGCCACGAAGTTCTCCAGGCTTATCTCATCTCTAAAGTTAGCATCGCCGTTTCTTTTTCTTTAGATACATTTCTACTTTCCTACCCCTTGTCAATCTTAATGATTTTTGTGTGTACAAATCTCTCCAAGCCCAGTGCTTCCTTTTGATGGACACGGTAGTCTATTTTTACTTCGCTTTGCTTTATTTGCCATCCCTTTCTTTTCTTATTCCAGTTAACTTACTCAGATAATTAAGATTTTAAGAATCAAACAGTTTGTTGGAGTGAAAATAGAACTTAATTTTAAATACCCTATTTCAAAGTGGAGTCTTAAAGCTTTGGATTCAAGTTATAGCTGACTTGAACTTCACAGAACTAAGGTACCCTACACGCAATGAGAAACCCCACTCAGGCTCCTTTCCCTCCTGAAGTTGAACTGGGTCTGCACCTTGGGGCCACCTGCCCTGGTCCAGGAACTGTTTACTGAGTACTTTCATATGAGTCATTATTGCACTTAATTCTTCAAGAGGCCTTCGAGGCTGATTTTACACATCGAGGCAATTTACGAATTAAATGAGTCTCAAAGAGATTCACCATGTGTTCATAAAGAAGATGACACACTAGATCCTGCTAGCCCAAAAACCTTTGTTCTTTTCACTGTATCACATTTGTATCTAAGAACACTTGATATAATCTATTTGAGATCTAAGAATAGATCTTCCGTAGCAAAAATACTTTAAACAGTAGATGTTCGTCTTATAAAATTGTTATGCATTGATTTTTTTTTGAGGGATTGTATGGGGCTTCTTGATTGAAATCCAAAATTAGAATTAAGTTGTCCAAGGAGATTAGTAAAGCCATATACAAAATTGCTAGATTTATTCCTAATCCCACTTGTTACTCAGAGCAAGGACTTAATCGCTACATAAGTTTCTCATCTAACTGTATTCTCCTATCTCAGTTTGTAATTATTAAATAGATTTTTATAAATGTAGTACTTACCCTGTTTTTAGAAATTCTCTTCCATTGAAGACTTATTATGGGGATGAGTACCTGATTTACATCCTTCCAAAAGCCAGAGCTAGCGGGGCAGAGTTGCTTTATGGGCAGAATAGGAAGCATTCTCACTTTATTAAATTGGTGAGAAAGATAAAATTTTACTCTGCTTACTTGCCAGATGTTTGAGGTGAGAGTGGATTGAAACATAAAATGATTAGTGAACCAAAAGCTTTTTCTGTCAAACTGTGTTTGTGTATGTGTGTGTTTAACTGCAGGAGTTGGCCATCATACAAAAGTGATTTGCCAAGATTACTCTGGGATTCTGATTCTGAGAAAGGGTCACCAAGCCCTGATCAGAGTAAAGAGTAAAAAGCTATGATCGTTTTAAGGGATTCTAAAATAGCACACACACACCCCTAAAAAACAAGGCTTATTGAGAGGATCAGGAGGAAGGAGGAGTTCCTGAGCTGCCTCTAAGTCTACATTGCCTGAAACTCTACCATGGCATTCAGTTGAGTTAAATAGAATTCTTTTTTTTTAATGCCCCCCTGTTTTTTGAAGGACACAGACGGAAAGACAATGCTGCCTTAAAAAAAAAATAATAAGATGTGAAATGATACAGTGATTGCCATTGGTGATGAGATGATTCTTATAAAATTTATACAATGAGCTTTTTAAATTAAACAAATTAGTTTTATTATATTGCTTTTTTTCAGACTGTTCTTTTTTGTCAGTACCTTGTGGGCAGGAGGCATGAAGGTTTGATGGTGCTGAAGAGGGAGTTAAATTTATTTCACTGCATATGATTCTTTTGGGGCACGTGAATGCATGAGGATAGGGAAGAAGAGAATTCTGGATAAGAGAAACAGGCATAGAGAGGCCAGTTGGAGCCTCTTTTGGTCCATTCAGGGCAGGGAATACTTGGCAGCGTCATGCCAGTGCCAGTTCTGGCCGAGATGTTACAGGCAACCCTTTCCTGCTGGACTACATGGGATAAAGTAATCGGAATGTTTTGGTTACCATACTGTAGTTGTGAGACCGTTGGCTGTGGAGTCAGAAGACTGGATTTGAATTCTGGCCTGACTCACCACCACCAAGACCACCCCACACACCTGCTGGTTCTGTAACCAGGGCAAGTGACTTACTCTGAGTCTTTGGTTACCCATATGAAACATGGGGTGGTGCTACTTTTTGCCTCACAGTTTTGTTAAAAGAATTACAGAATATTTATAAAAACACTTCATTAAATGTGCAACCATGTTCAAACATTGTTTTTTTTACTGCAGTCATTGTTTAATAGTGCTACTGGCATCTCCTTCATTTTACTTGCTAATGAATTAATCATATTAAACATCTGTCACCTAAAGAAACTTCCTTCAGGAGTTTATTACAGTCCAATGCCCTTAAGTTTTATTAAACCAAACATATTTTACCCCCCTCCAAAAAAAAATCCCTGTGGAAAGCAGCATGGCATAATCGTTAAATACATGGGCTTTGGATCCAAACAGATCTGGGTCCAAATGTTCTCTCAACCTCAAACTCCACCAGCTCTAAAATGATAGAATGATACCTACCTTGTAGTATTGGGAGGATGAAGTTAAATAAGGTATGTTAAGCACCTCGTAATGCTTAATCTAGTGTATAAGTTCGCAACACATATAATTTTCTTTATGATGAGCAAAATCTCAAAATTTTTATGTAATCATTAGGATTCCACCACTCGTCTGTCAACTTGTCCTATTGTGGTGGCTTGCATGTTGCCGTGATGCTGGAAGCTGTGCCACCGGTATTTCAAATACCAGCAGGGTCACCCATGGTAGACGGGTTTCAGCAGAGCTTCCAGACAAAGACAGACTAGGAAGAAAGAACTGGCAGTCTACTTCTGAAAAACATCGGCCAGTAAAAACCTTATGAATAGCGGTGGAACATTGATATAGTGCCGGAAGATGAGCCCCTCAGGTTGAAAGGCACTCAAAAGACGACCGGGGAAGAACTGCCTCCTCAAAGTAGAATCGATCTTAATGACATGGATAGAGTAAAGCTTTCTGGATCTTTATTTGCCTATATGGTACGACTCAAACTGAGAATAAACAGCTGCAAATGGATTGTGAGGATGGCACAGGACTGGGCAGTGTTTTGTTCTGGTGTTCATAGGATTGCTTTGAGGTGGAACTGACTCGACGGCACCTAACAACAACAGTCATTAGGATAATTTGTGAAAAGTTAGAAATTAGACATATTCAGATAACTCAAGTGCCAGTAATTAAATCCAAACTACAAAATAGTTACTTTTTGGAATTTTGCTTGTTCTTTTGTCCATCTTTTCCTCCAGTAAGTTAGGTCTGACAGCTCAGTAGATTTTCTTAAGGCATTTAAACATGGAAGCGTCAGGCTCAAATTTCCATAGAAATTTGCTTCTGGACTGCACGTACTGGTGTACCTGAATTCTTCTAGGCTAACTTTGCAAGAAAGGAATGGCTAGGATGGAAGGCAGTAGCTATCTATAAATTGAGGAGATGGGGACTATGGAAAAAGGTAAAGTTAATAAAAATTTTCAAGTCAGCAGACAGTTTTGTATGGCTAAAGATTTTTTCTAAAGTAGGTGTAACCCAAATTTTAGCTTTCTGGAGCTCAGACAAAAAAAAGGTAAGAGGTCAAAAATCATTAATAGTGATTTAAAATTGTGTTTCCAAAAATACGGTGGCTTATCCTCTGACTCATAGTCTATGCAGAAAGTGCTTCTAGGTAAAATAAGGATTGATGGCCGTTTCCTGAAAACAAAACTAAAATGATCCAGGAGGTGGCTCAGTGGATTGTTTTGTGGCATAAACAGGAGAGTACCACTGTCACCTTTGAAAATTAAGGCTCTTCAGACTAGAAAGATAAAGTCTGGAGAAAGAATGTAAAGTCAATAAAATGATTAATCTTTTAGACAGGGTGAACATAGACTTCAAAGCTTACTCTTTGTCCACTACTGTATATTCAGTACTTGGAACAGTTCCTGGCATCTATTGTTAACAACTCATTGTTTCTGAATGAATGAGTAAACATCGAGAATATTAATATTAGGTAAAGCAGTTTTCTTTGAAACTTCAGAGAGATGATGACAGTACTCATTAGACTACATGTGTGAATGGACTCAATTTAAATAAATTAGTAGCAAACCCTTACATCATCAAGGAGAGGTTAAAAATGATGTCTAACCACCTGAAGATTAACTTTTGGGGAGACAGCTACCATAATCCTCAACATATTCCTTGTCACCCTTGTGAAAAGCGGTATATAATTAAGTGAGCATATTGTGCTGATGTACTGTAGCATTTCTGTTAGGTTAAAGAAGGCATTCATTTTAAGAGGGCAAAGGAGGAACTACAGATATAAATGATATAAATATATAAATGATAGTCATAGAATGTGAAGGGAGATAAATCCTTACAGGAAATCCATGCGTTCCTGTCTGGTGCAGAGGAGCTCTGGGGAGGGAAAAAATATTACCAAAAGTTTAGAATCCTGGTTTCTTATTTTTATATTGCTATGCTTGTAAGACATTTCCATTCATATTTCAAATTTTGAGGTAATTTGCTGATATTAATTTGTTTTAGATCTTAATGAATGTTATTATGAGTTAGCCTGCAATGTTGGGGACCTATTCCCTTATATCAGCCCAAAGAAAAACTGATCAATTCTGTTACTTAGCACAGAGATCTTAATGTGACTGTAATTTTTCTCTACCCTTAACCGTGTAACTTATATTGCAGAAATTGGAATGGGATTAACAGGATTTGGAGTGTTTTTCCTGTTCTTTGGAATGATTCTCTTTTTTGACAAAGCACTACTGGCTATTGGAAATGTGAGTTTTTAAATATATATTTTAACTAAATTCATAAGGAAATTTAACTACAAATGAATTAATACCTGCTAAAAATCTTTTTTTTTTTTTTTTAGTTTTTTATTAAATTTGAGGAAATAATTCACTATTAGTAATATGTAAAAATTCCCATTACACTCTCTATTTCCATCAGGAATGAAACCTGTCATCCTTCTGTCTAAATAAAAGGTAAACTCTTAATGAGGTTTTCTAAATCCAGAACTACTCTGTTAAGTGTTTGATTTGTGATAGGTTAACTGAGGGCTGCCTCTGAATGGGAGTTCAAAATAGAGAGCGTGATACCCTTTGTCTTGGTAAACTTGTTAAAATATTTTGACTTTAAGCATCTGAGATTTTGCATTTGATTCAACAGTGTCATATAAACAGATTTCTAAAAACTTTTTAAACCTTTTAAAATATATATCTCAATTATTGACTTTCTAGAAAGATCTATATAGTTCATTTGAAATATGTACTATACTATTCATTTGTGGAGGTTCAAGAGTTCTAGGAATAATATCTCTTAAGAGGATAATAGAAAGTCACAAAAAATGATTAAGTATCTTTTGAAGGGTATATTCTTTTGAGCTTTTAATTAGAAATAGGAAGAGATAAAGGATAACAAAGTTGTTCAAAATTGATGCTATAATAAATGGTAATATAAACATCATCAGTATCTCTTAATATGAAACTTAAGCTTTAGGCTTCATGTGCATTTATATGAAATATTTCTCATTAAAAAAATTTTGTGAGGGAGAGCAAGCATTTGGGAGTAAAGCAAGCTTTTGTGGACCACCATTTCTTGTCCACTATCTGAAAACGTATAAAATGTATGTATATTTGAGAACACGTGGCCGTGTTCTTATTTCTGCTGCCGCCATATACTCTGGAATTAATAAAACTATACTCTTTCCTGGCCTTGCATGGTTTCCTTTGCTCTCAACTTGGCCATGTCAGAATCTCTCCCATCCAAAGGACCTTCCCTCTTTATCCCTTGCCATCTGCTTGATTAAACTGTCCCCATCCAGCTAGAACTGGGAAAACTACTGGGAAGATGCAGATGCCCTGTGGTAAAGCCTGATCTTTCTTTGTTTCTCCTTTTCTCCATTAAATCAAGATAGAAGAAGAATGAGAAGAGTGGAATATAGCTACAACTCTCACTTGCTCAGTCCACTCCTTGGCTCTGATTGTTGGTTGTGCATTGTAGTTTGTTCCCTGGCTAGTTGCCCACATTAACAGCCGAACAAATGTGCTCCTTTTTATTATATTTAGCTTTGATCCTGCTTCTCAAATGTATGCAGCATATTTAACTACTTTTTTTATGTTGCATTTTCTTTGTGTTCTAGGTTTTATTTGTAGCTGGCTTGGCTTTTGTAATTGGTTTAGAAAGAACCTTCAGATTCTTCTTCCAAAAACATAAAATGAAAGCTACAGGATTTTTCCTGGGTGGTGTATTTGTAGTCCTTGTTGGTTGGCCTTTGATAGGCATGATCTTCGAAATTTACGGGTTCTTTCTCTTGTTCAGGTAAGGCAATCATTTTTTTATTTTCTCTTTCAGTAAACCAGAATATTAGATTATTATTACAAAGATCCAGATATTTGCATCTGTATGAGTAAGGAGACAATTATTTTCTTTAATGGATTTTTGTTTAGATTGAGTCTTTTATTACAATTTACACCATTTAGTCAACTCTAAAAATTTTGATCAAATGCAATTGACTGCCTAAGTAAGGACATAAATAGTCTTGTAAAGTAACTGTAATGCAATAAAATTCATTTTATGACACAATCCTTACATTTAATACAGCAACTAAACAGTTAAAGAAAGATATATATATATATATATATATATATATATATATATATATATGGGTAGATCCAGCTTTTTAATGCATAGAGCTTTATTTTTTATAGTTACTGCCATGTGTTCATAAATCATTTACTGAAGATACCTAATAGAAAATTCTTTGCCAAACACACTATGGGAGATTTTGATCAGTTAATATTTTGCATTTGCCAGTTACCAAGTAAATAAACAATAGTGTACAACGTGAAAAAAGCCTTTTAGTAAAGGTAGTCTTAATCACTTATTTGAGAAATGTATATTGTCTGTCTTCTATCTTTCAGGTACTGTATTACTCACAGGAGATGAACTAAGTGCCAAATTGCTTTAGGGAATTTCTTATTGCTAATATGGGAAATAGACATGTAAAGATACCAGTAGGATATAGCAGTTATGCCATTACAGAGTATTATAAGAGCATAATTAAAAAACGGATTAAATCTAGTGAGAGGTAGAAAATGGTAACTGATCAATTGGACCTTGAAAGGTGGATAGGAGAACTAGATGGTGCCTGGCCACAAACGATGACTGCCCTGACAGGGAGCACAACAGAGAACCCCTGAGGGAGCAGGAGAACAGTGGGATGCAGACCCCAAATTCTCATAAAATGACCAGACTTAATGGTCTGACTGAGACTAGAAGAATCCTGGCAGTCATGGTCCCCAAATTCTGTTGGCCCAGGACAGGAACCATTCCCGAAGACAACTCATCAGACACGGAATGGACTAGACAGTGGGTTGGAGAGAGATGCTGATGAGGAGTGAGCTACTTGTATCAGGTGGACACTTGAGACTGTGTTGGCAACTCCTGTCTGGAAGGGAGATGGGAGGGTAGAGGTGGTTAGACACTGGCAAAACGGTTACAACAGGAAAGACTGGAAGGAGGGAGTGGGCTGACTCATTAGGGGGAGAGTAAATGGGAGTGTGTAGTAAGGTGTATATAAGTTTATATGTGAGAGACTGACTTGATTTGTAAACTTTCACTTAAAGCACAATAAAAATTATTTAAAAAAAAACTACAAAGAACGCTCAAAAAAAAGGTGGGTAGGCATCCATCCTATAAATGAGAGGGAAGGACAGTTTACTAGACAGAGTAATGTTATTGTTAGCTGCCATTGAGTTGGTCCTGACTCAGGGCAACCCACGCACAACAAGATCTGACAGTTGTGTTTCGTAGAGTTTTCAGTGGCTGATTTTTGAAAGTAGGCCTTACTATGGAGACTGTCTTAGTCTGAAAGCCACTTAAACCTGTTCAGAATCATAGCAACCCAGAAGCTTCCACTGACAGACAGGCGATGGCTTCACCTGAGGCACATTGGCCAGGAATCCAACCCAGATCTCCCGCGTGGAAGGCAAGAATCCTACCACTGAACCATAAAAAAAGTATAGGGATGTGGAAGTACATGGCTTCTTCTAAAAAGAGCGAATAGTCTAGTGAGACAGGAGACTCTGATGAATGGAATGAAATGGTTAGAGAAGAGACTGAAAAGGAAGTTTGGAGCAGGTTGCAAAAGTTCTTTGAATGGCTAAGAAAAGTATACTTGATCCTGTGACCAAATTTGATGCACAACACTTCAGAGGTCCCACCCAGTCTGAGGACTCATACCTTCTTTACCCACAGAAATTTTTAAGATAGACATAATATAACCAGGTGGATGTTTTAGGTAGATTGTTCTAATATCAGGATAAAGTTTGCACTGAAAAGAGAAAGGCTGTAGACATGGACGCCAGTTAAGAGGCTGTTAATATAGTAGAGAGAGAATGTAGAATGGTAAGATTAGAATCCTGGAAAATAGTAACAAAGTTAACTCTTAATGTTGGAAGAGACTAAGGAGAGAAGACCCAGGAGGAAGGGTCATGTGGCTAAGAGAAGAGAGTAAGGAAGGAGTTATGGCAGGAGTGCCTTACAGCAGAAAACTTAATTACTTTGAGGACACTAAGAGAAGTTCGTTGGCTTAATTATATAGTAATATTAGCATTCAGGAATAAAAACCAAAGCTAATCTTAGAAATGAACAAGAATAAGGGGTCTTAGCATCACTGATAAACTTGGAAAAATACACTGGCTTCATGGTGTTTAGAGAAGGTTTTGGTACAAGATTCTGTTTATCGTTACTGGATTTTGTTATGAGATATTCTTAGTTTGAGATATGGTATATAGTGCCAAGGGTCTTAAGCATTGTTTTTCTGGATATTTATATACCTAAATGGTAGCACTTGAAATCACACATTTTCATGTTTAAAGAAATACTTGAAACTTGGAACCAAAAAAATTACCATCTTGAATTTTAGTGCTACTAGGAAATAATTGATTGCTTTCGAAACATGTATACGTACCATCAAAATAAGAACTGCATTCTAATTGAAAAAAATTCTGCTTTCTATTTAACTCTTCTTTTATTCCATATGTTTTCACTTCTTGCATATTTTTAATTTAACCTTATTGCTTAATTCTTGAATTCTATCCCTTGTAGTATTTTCATTCCTATGTACCTAATTTTGGAATCCCTGGGTTCTGCAAACAGTTAAGTGCTCAGCTGCTTACTGAAAGTTTGGTGGTTTGAGTCTACCCAGAGGCCCCGTGGAGGAAAGGTCTGGTGATCTACTTCTGAAAAATCAGCCATTGAAAACTCTATGGAGCACAGTTCTACTCTGACACACAGGGTTGCCATGAGTCAGTCAGTTTTTATACCTAATTTTGGTTCAGAAAGAGTTTATTCTGTAAATATCTAAATAAATGCTTTCTTACTCTTCCTGTATAGAGGTGGGTTAACTGATCCACAGTTAATTTTAAACTGATTAGAAGCTGTGTGACTTCTGAGGGCTTGTATTTCAACCAAAAAATGAGACTGAATGTGAAGTCTTATAGACTCTTATAGACTCTTCTAGACGGTCAAGAGTGTTAAATGTTAGACACTTACTGTTACTAAATATTACCACTTAGTAATTTTCAGTAAATGATAGCAGCTACTGTTTTCAAGTCTTTCCCATATGTTATCTCCAGCCCTTTCCTTTTGGTCCCTTTCCGCCCACACATCTCACTATAGTTGAGGAAATGATCAGCAATTGAACTGAGACGACTGATATGCCTGAGCATACCACATAGCTTAGCCTCATGTTCTTCTTGAGTTTCTACCGATGATCACAACATTGTCTAATGACGTTTGTTGTAATTTATAATTCCAAGTTTGCCATTCCTGAAATATTCAAAATTTTAACAAGATCCATTCTTTTTGTTTGGTTAGCAGTTTATTTTGGTGATAGAGAACATACAAATTCTAAGAACCTTTGTCCTTTTCCTCTCCCAGGGGCTTCTTCCCTGTGGTTGTTGGCTTTATTAGAAGAGTGCCAGTCCTTGGATCCCTCTTGAATTTACCTGGAATTAGATCAGTAAGTAATCATGTATTTAGCATTATAGTCTTAAACTATCAAAATAAAATACTTTTTGATGCTTTTTACTTACAGAAATGTGAGTAATTGATACTTGATTGAGTAATTGATAATTTTTTGATTACCATATAAATGTTTACATCATAGAGATCATGGTTTCCATCACTAAATGTATAAACCCTGAAATTGTATTTCACTGTATGCATTTTTAATATTGTTCTCTATTTTAAATGTTATCCAGATTAATGTGCAATGCTACCTTTCTCTTTGAGGGTTCAAGGCATTTTTCAGTTAACTTTCATATGATCTCTCATTTTAGAAACAATATATAAAATGACACCATTTTTTCTTGCGAATGTTTTTTTCTCAGACTACATCACCAAATAGAGTGGATTAAGACAATAAAAGAATAGCATGTTGGGAATCAGATGATATGATTCTGTTCCCAATTCTGTCCACAGCTCAGCAATCTGGTTTCTCCAGGGTGGGCGTCAGTTTCTATCCTGATAAGATAAAGGGTGTCAAATTAGATAATTCATAAAGGCTAAAGACAATGTTTTAAAAATTGTCAAGTGAAGTTTCTTCCCTTCATTCAGTATTCATTCAGCAAATCCTTGATACCAGCCTACTAGTTTGAAGACTGTTACATCTCTGCAGGAGGTTCAAAGGTCTTTCAGATTCACCTTCCTCATTGCCTTCTCAGAAAAAGCTTTCCTGACTCCCTATGACTGGCTTGGGCCGTGCTTCTATAGTATACGCTGCACGTGCCTTTATCATAACGCTACCTCTGTTTTAGTTGTCAGGAAAAAGGTTTATATGTGAAATGTTACAGTCCTTGAGGGCAGAAACAGACTGTTTTAGTCCCTGTTCTATCCCCAGTGCCCATCCAGCACAATACCTAGCACATAAAAGATGTTCAGCACATTTTTGCTAAATGAATGAATGAAGGATGGCATTGCATTGACCTCAAGGATTCCAGCTGACTTCCTTTTAGCTTAAATCCTTAAATTTCAAAACTAAACTAAATCCTTAAATTTCAAAAGCATCTGGGTAATCTGGAATTCAACTGAGTTGGGGGCAATCCTTTTGGCTGTAGATCTGACCCACAGTTGCATTTTCTTTAGAAATTTCATAGTTCCACATCTGTCCTGAACAACTAAGATGAACTGGCCTTGAAGACAAATTTAAAAGATCACAAGTTCTAGTGCGGTGCCAGAGAGTCCATCAATTTCCTAAAGTTACTTACAGATTTTTGTTAATCTTAAAGAGATAAACCATAGCATTTTTTGAATTCCAAAAGAGCTAAAGGATGACTTACCCTTAGAAGAATAAATACTACAAAAATCTAATCCTGTTTCCATCCCTAGGTCAATTTTAGAATCAGAACCTACAGCCAAGGCAACCTAGATATTTTAAGCTATCCCTGGAGAGAGAGTATTGTGCTTTTTCTCCTTTTATATTTACTTTAAAGTTCTCATGAATCTACAAATACATTCAGAGCAACTTCTTAGTTTCAGTGGACCCAACCACCTATTTGTGGTAATAGAAAATGTTGGAACTTGGCCTATCCAGGTATATTCTGATTTCATTTGCAATTTGCATTTACTTCCAGTCTCATACAATTGTCAATGTTGTTTATACTTAAAATGGCATTTGAATTTACTGATACTTCTAGTTATAAAGTTGTAATTGCTATTTATGCCCTTAATTTAAGAATTCTGTAGTACTTGTATAAATGGGCGCCCAATAGTGTAGATGACATTCCCTAGCATTACTTAATTATAATAGATGCTTAAGTAAAAATGAAAATAATAAATGAAAGAAACAGTTAAGATGATTGCTGAATTTTGATAATATAACCGTTTGAGTTACGTAATTTTTATTATGTCCACTAATTATATACTTTGATTCAATCTTTGGATCACCATCTGGAATGCTGAAGAAAGCTAAATTGCTTTATATATGGAGTGGAGGAACCAATGTAAATAACCACTTAAATTAATATATGCTAAAATTTATAATCAGTAATTATAAATTTATGCTTGCATCATTACATCTATTTCTGATGTTGTTGCCACTTTCAGTCTGAAGTCCAGAATACACATTTAGAGTATTTTTAGTCAACAGCTGTTGTAATTATTGAACTTAATGGAGTTAAATCTGTTTGTTCAAAGACTACATAGGCCCAGAAGAGATCCACAGTAATGGTCAGTTGAAATATCTTATGGGTTCATTAATGCATGAATGGCTGATATTTTCACTTTTTAATTTATTTTTATGTTTTTTGTTAAACTGTCAGTGTTAACATCATTTATCTGGTTTGTTCATTGTGTTGCATTTATCATGTTGCACCCTTAAATTCATGTGTATGACATGTCATTCAGAAAACAAATTTTAGAATTTTTCTTTTTTTTAACAAACATTTATGTGTCAGAAGATGGTGGTGAGTAGTATCGGATTAATCATTGTCCATCATACTTTAAATTTCCACAAATCTTCTTGTAAAGCTGGGTTTTTTAATCAACATTTGAAATGATATAATGTACAGTGCTATAGACTTTTTTCTAATTTTTTTTTCTCTTTACAGTTTGTAGATAAAGTTGGAGAAAGCAACAATATGGTATAACAACAACTGAATTGAAGACTCATTTAAAATATTGTATTATTTATAAAATCCTTTGAAGACTATCCAGCACAAAATTAAATTACATGAAATAGCTTGTAATGTTCTTTAAAGAAGTTTAAAACGTATAGCCTACAAAGTACCAACAGCAATTAGCAAAGAAGCAGTGAAAACAAGTTTGTAATCAAGTGACCTAAGCTAAGAAGTCAGCAAGCAAACTGAAGGAGGTGAAATCTGTGTTACAATCCATATTGAAACTCTTGACGGCTGTTTTTATTACTTTTCCACAATGCGCGAAACGCAGCCATCCCTAGAGAACTGTGGTGCCTGTGCCTTTCATTGCGAAGGTGCGGGAGCACCCATAGGCATTGCTTTTTAGAAGTGTCCACTGCGACGGCAAAGGTCTTCCCAGTTGCACTGTGTCTCTGAAAGCGGTGATGCATGACTTAGATTGGATTATGTCATTTTATTGTATTAAAACCAAGGAAAAACCAGTTTTGATGTATGAATCACTTTTTTTTTTTTTAAACGTGGTTAAAATAAAACTTTTATGGTTCTTCTGAATCTTTATGTTTTAAAGCCAGATGAAAATCTGAGCTAGATATTCTTTGTTAGAATGCTCAAAAGTCATCCTTTACTTTCCTGTATTACAACTGACCAGCACTTTTTTGGTCAGCAACACACTCTGGAAATACTCATACTTCTTGGGAGTCTGACCTCCTAAGCATCTGCCTGTATTGTTCACTTAACAGACAGCACTCTTGACCATGAAGTAATCTATTACAGGTTTGTCTCAGTGAATAGTTTTTTTATTTAAGGTACTGAATAATGCAAAGAAAATGTATTTTTCCCTGTTGTGATGTAGTTTTTTTTTTTTTAGCTGTAGTTTACTATTTTGTTTTTCATAAAATAATTACTGGCGGTCTTTACTTTAAAACATGTAAGATGTTAAAAGATTAAACTTATGGCAATTTTTTAAGGGCTACTCATCCAAGCTGCATTTTCCCCTTATTTTCAGCTTTTTCATAACATAAAAATCAATATCCATGATGTATGCTTTATGTGAGCACTCTTCATCTTGAGTAATGGGGAAAATTTCTGAATTCACATGCTGCAGTTATTTTACTGTAATTAAACTGGCTGTAGCTTCTTAAAAAACATAACACTAAAAAAAATGTTTTCTACCGTTGCTGCTGGACAGGCACTAGGAAAGCGCAGTCGTTTCTTTAGTAGCTTCCCATGGTAGCAGCTTTCGTGGTAGATCTAGGGACACCTTTCAACAGCCACAGTACTAGTTGTTTTATCACTAATGATTGCACTGTTTTTTTTTTTTAACAGCCATAACGCCTTTTAATGCATAAGATCATAATCAGAGTTTGTGATTTTTATTTAAAAACGTGTACAAAATATATTACGGCTTACGTTATTCTTAAATTTAATCTCTTAATGCCCAGAGAACTCCCAACCTCGCTCATCTAAAGAAGGAAAGACTTGGCATATAGCCTGATGGTTCAGTCTTGTGGATTACTGTCTTTTTGGTTCTGGCATTTGATTTATGATATAGTCTGTGAAAATGCAATGATATTGGACAGATGGAGACTCCTACCTCAATAGTTCATGGAATAATAAGAGACCTGGTGTTGTATCTAATGTTCTTTAAAAAAAAAAAGTAGCATCAGCTTCACTTGGAGAGTGTCAAATATATATAAATGTACACACTTTGGGGATTGACTTATAAAAAGTGCCCTGTAGGACTCTAACATACATATTTTTGACTGATCTGTACTATTTAAGTGACTAGATAATTCTACCTTTTTAGAGCAAGAATAGTATCTGTTAATGTAAGGAACACCTATATTAATTCCTTTGTAGACATAAATATCAAAATGTTCTTTGCACTGTGACAGAGCTCCCTTTTTCAGCAGTCTTATTTCAGAAAGCATTATTGGATAGGAGCATGGAAAGGATTTGACAATCTACCAGTCTTTAGTAAAATTGAGAGGCTGGAGCAGCTTTCAGTTTAAAATGAATCCAAAGGATGAGTTTGGGACTGCTTGGCAGCACTGTATATTTCTCTTTCAGCACCATTGATGAGGTTCTATTGTGAAACATACTAGTCTTCGGACAGAAAGCAGTGTTCATCCTATTGTCTCTTCCTTTCCAAAATTAGTCTTCTGTCTTTGTGACAAAAATGTACTTCAATTATTCCTTAGAGAGGGAGGAAAAGGTCTAATACTACTTAGCCTTAAGTGTTTCTGTCATTGTTCAAATGTATTTTCTGTAACAGAAACATACATGTATTTGGAATGTTTTTCTTTTCCCCTTATAAATTGCAATTCCTGGAATATAGCTGCTTTAACAAGTCTCACAGTCTAATTATATGACCTAACAATTGATATTGTAAATACACTTGTCTTACCTCTCAATAAAAGGGTACTTTTCTATTAATTGGTGATCAAGTGTATCTTTATTACGAAATTCTAAAAATTAATTTGGCATTGCCAAATAACCCACGTCATATTTAAAAGTAAGCATTATAAGCAATTTGCTTCTTATAAAGTGGTCATCACATCTTTTTCAAATTTAATTGTCAGATTTTTTAAATGGAATCAAATACAAACGTATTTGAGGTATGCAAGAAAACTCTTAATTTTACAAACTATAAAAAGAGTAAGTCACTTACCTTGGGCAATGTGCTGTTAAGAAATTCAGACTCTCAGGTCCAGTAACCATTTGGTTATTCAGCAGACATTTTCTGAGTACCTCCTGAGTGGTAAAATGCCCATGCTGAATTCAGGAGACCTAGGAGAGTAAGACACGGCTCTTGGCCATGAGGAGTTCATAGCTTTAACATTACTCCTAAATTCTTAGCTGTATTTCCAAATAACTCACCATGAGTCACAACTGAAACAAACAGTGGTAGAATAATTTGTGGTCTAGAGTTATTTTCTGGTCAAGAATTACTGGAACTGTTCTGTCTTCAGTTATGTGATCGATGGCGATTTTCAGAAGGTATCTTTGGAGAAAAAAAATGGCATCAGCTTTAACTCAGAAATTTTTGTCTCAAAATATGACTTCTTTTTCAACTCTGTGTGTGTGTACACACACACACACACACACACACATATATATACCAAAAAAGAAACCTGTTGCTGTCGAGTCAATTCCGACTCATAGCGACCCTATAGAACGGAGTAGAACTGCCCCATAGGGTTTCCAGGGAGTGCCTGGTGGACTTGAACTATGCACCTTTCGGCTAGCAGCCATAGCTCTTAGCCACTACACCAGCAGGGTTTCCTGTATATATATATGTGTGTGTGTATGTATATATATATTTTTTTCCAGTTGATTGTAGTTTTGTTGGGAGATTTTTTTTTTTTTTAATGTGAACCTAGAGATTTGGAACTGCCACTACTATTTGTGTATTCAGAAGCCTGCTATGGAATTGCTATTGCTACAAGCAATTAGGACAGTTTTCTGAAAGTTACTATAATTGCTACCGTTAACTGCAATTTTTTTTTAAAGGACAATTTAGAAATTAGAGGAGAAAATGTTTAAATACTTTTTTCTGAAAGTGAAAAGAATATATAATATGTATTTGTGACCTAAATGAAACCATTAACATCTGCTGTGTTTTGATCATAAATTTTGGTAAAGCCAAAATGCTGTTTTTGTGTGCTGTCAAGTCAATTCCAACTCATGGTGACCCTATATGACAGAGCAGAACTGCCTCATGGGGTTTCCTAGACTGTAGTCTTTACAGGAGCAGATCACCAGGTCTATTCTCCCACAGAGCCATGGGGTAAGTTTGAACCACCAAGCTTTCCATGCTTAAGCATTGTGCCACCAGGGTTTCTTATAGCCAAAATACTAGTGGTTGGCACCTGGTAAGTAGAACATTGTCTGACTCACTTGCTCTGGACATGTCATCAGGAGGGATCAATTGCTGGAAGAGGACATGACACTAAGTGGTAGAGTTAGTGTTTAGTGAAATGAAGAGGGCCAACAAGGGCATGGGAGACCCTTGGTAGGTGAATTGACGCAATAACAGCAACGATGGGCTGGGACATGCCAGTGATTGTTTTGTATTTATTTGGTTATGAGGCTGCTTTCCTCTGGAAAACAGATTTTTGAGGCTCAAGATTTGTTCTTACTCATATTGGTATCTCCAGTTCCTGGTGCTTGTAGGTGCTCAATAATGTTGATTGGATAAAGGAAAGTTAGTTCTTCCGGCTTATCTGGTGCTGTCCCCACTCATCAGTCACCTCTTGTGTTCAAGAGAGTCTCATAGAATCACCAAGAATCTAGTGATCTGTTCTGGCCCCTGCTTAGCATCCCTTGTGATCTGAGATTTACTTTGCTCCATCAGCAGCTCGTCAATAGAAGAGGAATCATAGACAAAGGGAAGGACCATGCCCAC
This sequence comes from Loxodonta africana, assembly GCF_030014295.1. NCBI lineage: Eukaryota > Metazoa > Chordata > Mammalia > Proboscidea > Elephantidae > Loxodonta > Loxodonta africana. Next base: position 117,283,066 of record NC_087345.1, on the reverse strand, counting down.
AGACTGATTGCCCTTCATTACTGGAAAAAATGTGACTGCTGGGCAGACCTGAAACCCACTGCTAAAGTTTTGAGACTGGACTGAATTAGCGATTCTCAGATTTCCTTTCCAATATGGAATGAAACCTAGGAGGGCTTTGTTTTTTGTTTCTCCTTTTTCAAGATTGTGGCTTTGTTTGAAATTGGAAATGCTAATATGAAGAGCTATCCCAAGGAGAAAATTTAATATGAGATGATTTTATTCCTTAAGTGAAGAAAGGCCAGAAATAACACCCTGCAACAAGAGGGCTCTCCTGCAGAATGATCTCTTACATATGTGAACAGTGCTGGTAATAATGGGTAATTCCAGTATCTGAAGAAAAGGCTTCTGGTGTGATGTTTGTGATCCTGTGAGGCAGTGTGTCTCGTGGCAGTACAAGCCCAGGTTTTGGTGATAAAACACTAACTCTACCACTTAGTGTCATGTCAGTCAAGTCAAGTTCTCTGTTTGCTCCTAAATGAAACACAGTATCTATTGCACAACATTTTTGTGAAGATTGAATTAAAGAATGGCTGTAAAAGGGCTTTGTCAAGTTTGAAAAGTGCTGTGCAAATACTAGGTATTGGCCTGAGATTCCTGGCCCAAGAACATAGGCTGGAAGTAGAACTACTGACTGCCTCATCTTCCTGTTGCATGATGATACCTGGCAACGCCTAGTGTTCAACGTAATTCACATAGGATTCTTACATCCTTCAAATTTCAGAGCTACCAACATTTACAAGGCTCAACAGTCCCAAAGAGCTATTAGTATTTCATTGTTTGCATCTTTATCCAAAATCTTTCTGCTCTATTTGCCCTGTATCTTTGTGCTGTACTTACATGACATCTAGTAGCACACCATTAGCAGGCATGCACTTCGAGTTATCCTGTAGTAATGGTGGTGCGCATTCATATCATATACACTATGCTCAGTCATTTTGGAAATGAGTGTTAAAATATTCCCATCCAGGTATAATTGTGAAGTAGGTGAACTTCAGCCTTCCCTGCCTCCATTTTCTTAATCAACACCCAACTCCCTAAATAACACTCCCCTTATCTCTCTTCAGACAACCATATTGGGTGTGGGTTCCTTAGGTATCAAAGCCTGAAGTGAAAGGATGACTGGGTAAAGACACTGGCCAATGAATGGGGAATTTATTTGGGTAGCAGACCTTCTCAGTGTCCTTAAAGTCTCTCCTAATGATAGACCTCTGGGGAAATGACTTCTTCCATCTGTTAGTGAGATAGCTGGCCGAAGGGGAAGAGTGGCCCTGGCAGAAAATAGAGCCATTGTAGGAGATTGAACCCACCACCTCATTTGTACGACACCTACCCAAATCCTCCCTGGTCTGTCATCAAGGTAATTTGGATATTTTGTTATAATTAGCCCATGTTGTCCAAGTAACCTTATCCAAGATAGCAGCTGTTTTCTACGTGAGCACAATAATCACTGAACGTGAAAGAATAAGTTTAAAGAGTGACAGTTGGTTATTTTAAATGGGGCCCGGGTACCCTCCAGTCAAGTATGAAAATCTAGATAACAGGAGAGGTGAAGAGAAAATGGTCTTCATTGAATGTGCCTTTTAAAAAAGGTTTAGGATTCAATTTATGCAATGCCCACTGCCTGGTAATATTGTCAGCAGAATAAAATCCAGTGATTTTACTCAAGATCAGTTACCAAATAACTTCTCTTAGTTCATCTCTAGGTTTAGATGTGTAGAAATCTTAAAAGTTCTGTGATTTAGCAAAAATATTTTATTGGTAGTCAATGCCCTTTGGAAATCCTTTTAGAAGAAACATGCGTTCTAACGTGTTATTTTTGATAAGACTACAATATTGATAACATGTCAAAACCATTCTCATTTCTGCATATTATGCTGAAAATGGCAGCTTTGACATCAAGCATCCGCTTTTGAATTTATAAACTAAATTATTATAAGCAAACCACATTCATTTATTTTTCCTTAAAGTTTTAAGTCCAGAACACTGTATTGGTGACTCATTTTCCTCTACCTCTTTCAAAAACCTATGTGTGTTTTTGGTGTGGAGCGGGGAGAAAGGCATTTTACTTGCTTGCTAAGCAATTTAGTAATTGGATTTCACTTATGACTCTATTTAAAACATAAACACATGTATATTCTTTTATTGCTTTTTTGTTGTAATTGCTACAATCCCTCAAGATTAAAACCCTAAAAACTAATATCTAAAAAATATTAAAATGTTATCAAATGTTTGGTGTTAACCTTTTAGTCATTAGTTACAGGTAGTCCCTGATTTATGACCCACGACTCCATCGTAAGTCATCTGACATAAGTCAAAAAGCTTTTTTTTTTTTTTTTAGTGCTCATTATTACTACTTTTTATTATCAGTATCTTTATAAATCTGAACTTTGTCTTTGGGGGTTGGCATGAGCATGATAACATGAGCAAATTACACACTGCAACATTGTATGTAGTACATGTTACTTAGAATATGCATAATGTTTTAAGTGCTGTACATCGTATGAACATGTTGTAAATCGGGGACTACCTGTACTATATTTATCCTCTCCTAAGCGGCACTGGCTGGCAAGACCGTAGAAGAAACCCTAGTAGTTAAGACCTACGTCTGCTAACCAAAAGGTCGGCAGGAGTTCCTTGGAAACCCTATGGGGCAGTTGTACTCTGTCCTGTAGAGTCCATACGAGTCAGAACCCACTCCACGGCGATTTTTTTTGGTTTTTTAAGACAGTGGAGGAAACCCTGGTGGCGTAGTGGTTAAGTGCTATGGCTAGATGGCTGCTAACCAAAAAAGCTGCAGTTTGAATCCACCAGGTGCTCCTTGGAAACCCCCGGGGGCAATTCTGCTCTGTCCTGTAGGGTCACTGTGAGTCGGAATTGATTGGACGGCAAGGGGTTTGGACAGTGGAAAACAAACACTACACTGATGGCGATCTGCTCCTGTAAAGATTACAGCCAGGAAACCCTGTGGGGCATTTCTGCTCTGCCGACCTCACAGAACAGCATCAACAAATGGCTCTGGCTTCTTGCTTTACGTACTCCTTAAAGGGAGTAAATATTCCTCAAGTTTCTGCCTACAAAACACACTCTATTTTTGATTATTATCTATTAAACAAACCTCAGTTCCTGTCTGCACATGACTGTCAAGTCTAAATATCAAGCATCCAAATTCCAATCTCTCTTATAAGTATTTGCAGGTAGATAGCATCAGCCCCTCAAATTTCAATCCCAAACCAAGTTTCTCTGTTCCTCCAAACTCCCTGATACTTCCATTTCTAGCCAGTCTCCTAGCCACCCAGACTCTAAGGTTTAGTTTTCATCGCTTCTTTTATCCCCTACATCTTTGCTACTCAAAATGTCTAAGGATCAGTAGCAGCTGTCACCATCACCTAGGAATTTGTTAGAAATCCAGAATCTCAGGCTTCACCCCAGCTCTACTGAATCAGAATCTGCATTTGAACAAGATTCCTGGGTGACTCATATGCACATTAATGCCTGAGAAGCATTGCCCTTACTTTTCTCTCTCTTATCCATGATATCTTAGCATACGGTGGGTACTCAAATCCTGTTTAATATCTTCCCATGTATATAACTGTTTTGACTGAATATTGACATACTTTGGATCCTACCTTTCTTGCCTTCTAAGAATTTGCTTTTGTGGTTATCTTCTCTTTCTTCTACATCATTAATTTCTCCTACTCTGCTGATCTTTCCATCAGCATACATGTTATACAAATGGGTTCTTAGTTGCCATTAATAGAAACCAACAAACCTGGCTCACTTAAGGAGGGGAGCAATTTATTGAAAGATCACTGCAGCTGGCACTGCCACCATCTCTAGCGCTGCGTTCTGGAATCTGCCACTAACTGGTATGTAGCCAGTTTTGCCCCCAGAAACAACCACTGCTGCATGAGAAAGTGTTTCTCCCAATCCTCTGCTTTCTTCCATCTTAGCTCCAGAATCCCCCCCATCGAAGGGGCTCCATCTGATTAGTGAGTCTGAGTTATAGGCCCACACCCCACCTGAGAGCGAGGCTGGAAACGTGAGGGTCAGACATTTTCAGCTTATACAATAAAAAGAAGACTCTGCCTCTTGCCGAGATTCATAATCCCGTAATTCATCATTTGGGGAATTTTAGAATTCCCTAAAATTAAGAAAAGAGTTCAGATGTTATTGGAAGGACAAAAAGAATAAAAAAATTTCTTCCGTACTCAAGTATCTTAAAAACTTCCCTAGACTCCACCCCTCTTCAGTTTCTCATTTTTCCTTTCCCCTTCCTAGCAAAATTCCTCAAGATTATCCACATGTGTCTTTATTTCCTCATATCCTATTTATTTTGCAGACTATTCCAATCTAGTTTCTGTCCCTCACAAGCCATATTTTCAAATCCAGTGGACACTTCTTGGCTCTCATCTTATTCAGCTTTTCATCATCACTGGATATTCTCTTGGCTTCTTAGGCATTATGGTCTCCTGGAATTTCTTCTTTCTTTTTGAATACTCCACCTCAACCTCCTTTTCGGGTCCTACCTCTGCCCATTCTCTTTATGTTTGTTTTACAGCTCTATCCCTGTCTTTATTCTCGAGTTCATCCATTCCCTAAATTGTTCCATCCAGTCCCAACTTTTTCAATCCCTATAGGTTGATAATTCCCGCCTTTAAAAAAGATCTATAGGCTGGTGGCCTCTTCCCTGTTCTATAGAATTCTACATTTTCAATTGCCTATTTCTCACTTCTACTTGAAGTTCAAAATGCATTCTAATTTTAATATGCTCAGAAGGAAAATCTTAATTTCCCTCCCTGTACTGGTTCCTTATGAAGTCTCCTCGATTTCAGTAAATGGCTTCATCATTCAACCAGTAATTAAGCCATCCTTTGTTTTCTTCCTACTTTTACATCCCACTTATCCACAAATTCTATATTTTCTACCTCCAACATATATCCCAAATTCATTTACAGCACTCCTTTCCCTGCTAGTACCACCCTAGTCTAAGCTGTCTTCTTTTCCTTATAACCACGTTCCTTGTGAACTGGCCTCTTTCTTCCTCTCCACCCTATTTCAAAGCCCTCTCACCTATCACCCACACAACTTTTGTTCTGTTGGCCTCCTTCCTGTTACTCAAACAAGCCAAACTCTTGCTGTCCCAAGGCTCTTGTTTATCTTATGCCTAGAATGACTGGAATACTAATTCCCATCCCAGTTTATCCCATATCTGACACCACCTTATCTTTAAGACTCCCCTCAATTTTTACCTTCCCTAAGTAGTTTTTTTTTAAAGTAGCCCAGAAACCCTGGTGGCATAGTGGTTAAGTGCTACGGTTGCTAACCAAAAGGTCAGTAGTTCAAATCCACCAGGCACTCCTTGGAAACTCTATCGGGCAGTTCTACTCTGTCCTATATGGTCGTTATAAGTCGAAATCAACTCGACAGCAATGGGTAAAGTAGCCCACCACTTACTCTATCATATCATCTTGCTTAAATGGGGAAAGTAGCCCACCACTTTATCATATCATCTTGCTTACTTTTGTTTTAGAATTGAAAACATTCTGTAATTTTATTATTCACCTACTTACTAGTTTAAGAGTGTTTCTCTCCTAACTAGAAGATATGCTCGATCAAAGCAGAGACCATGTGTTTTTAGTTCATGGCTGTATCCCATGAAATAAAAAGAGTGTTTGACACTTAGTAGATATCCAACGAGTATTTGTTAAATAACTGAACAAATGAATAAGTGAATGATTGATCTCAAATTCCATTGAGATTCCCTAACCTTTTTGATTCTATCCAAGTGATTCATCTTTAGTCATCAGTGGGCAGCTTGATTGTAGTTAGTTACCCAAGACAGGTTTTCTTTATTCACTTACTTCTTGGACACTTTGTGTGTGCGATAAATATATAGGTAACAAAACACTTGCCATTTCAACCATCTTCCCACATACAGTTCGTGTCATTAAATGTATTTTTCATGTTGTTCAACCATCACTGTTCCTGTTCATTTACTTTTGCTTCTGCCTGCGGCTAGTGGTCATTTTCCTTAATTATTTTAACAAATGCTTTATGAGGAAGCTAATAGGAAAAAGCAGGTATCAGGATGCTGATATATTCAGAATGCCCGCTGACTGATGTGGTCAGTGCCTGAACAAATTATGTTCACCTATCAATCATTCCTCTACTTCCTGCAAATGAATCTCCCTGGAGGAGTCATCAGATCTTCTCAATCTTGAAGGCTGACAAGAAGTCCCTGTGGACTCCCCAACTCTACTGCAGATGGGGAGCGGTCCTTGACACTAAGATTTTAAAAGCCCCAATTTCAGAACAAGATTGGAAAACTCACAGCTAAAGCTACAGTTACTGCAGAGTTTTCGAAAGGAGCAGAACATGAAAGTAAGTAAAGATTTGATCTACTTGAGGGAAGTGTAGATTTTTTTCATTATTTTATGCTTAGATGCTAAAGGGTATTTGAAGAAAATCCCTTTAAAGTAGAATCATTGAAATCTTTTTTGATTATTAAAAATTACATTAAATTCACTCATTTCCTCATTTGAGTGAGAGAATGAAAAGAATATCTTTCAAAAAACTTTGGAAAATAGGGTCTGTGGAATTACTAGAAGGTGGGCTGGGGAAATAACTCCATTTACTAAATATTAAAAAAGAACATAGCTGGAAGTAAATGGCTTGTGATTATCATCAAGGAAGGAAGCAGAAGACCCTACAGGCACAGAAATGACCCTCACCCCTTTGGTTGGTCGTTCCATGCAGGGACTCCGAAATCTGGTAGCAACAACCTTGGCTCTTTTCTTGATGTTCTCTCTCATGGGAAACTCCAGCAGCGCTCCGCAGGTAATCAGGTGCAAAAAGCGATGTTCTCAAATGGACTGCATGCCCAATCTTTGCTATTTCTTTTTCTACTACGGGACTGGGTCACAATGTCTAATTAACTGCTCTTCTCTTGGGGTTGTAGAGAATCTTTGAGAGAAGGAATTGGACCCCTCAAGCTATGCTCTACCTGAAGGGTGCACGTAAGTTCCAAACACTTTGCTCTTCCTACGTCAGTAATGGAAAATCTTTAGGGGTGCAGCAGAAGTTCGTGGGACAGATGGTTGTCCGTGGATTCCTGCACCCTTGTTCTTTCATGGAGAGTTAATAAGGTCAAATTTGTTCCCATAATAATGGAGGTTACCCTGGTCTTAGCTAATCAAGGAAAAGAGGGGAGGGGGCGGGGAGTTGGGGAGGAGAGAAGCGCACCCTGATATAATAAATTCTCTGTCCTAAACTGGAGGGTTGTTGTTCCTTGGTGCAAATGAAGACTCTGAGTTGCCCGGGAACTATCGCCTTGGCGGGCGAACGCTGCCGCAGCTCCAAAGCCCACTCAGAGCGTTGGGCAGGGCGCGGGCGGGTGTAACGGGCTTTCTTCTTGGTCTCGGCCGAGGCGCCTGGCTCAGCCTGGCAAACGCCGCTGCACCACCGCCTCCGGGCCAGGGACTGCGGAAAGCCTGCGGAGTGGCTGAGCTGGGTGCCAGGGCGCCAGAGCCCTGAGCCGCGCGTTTCGCCTTTGCAGAAGGGCGCCGCTTTATCTCTGACCAGAGCCGGAGGAAGGACCTCTCCGACCGACAGCCTCTGGGTGAGTGGCCAAGGGGACTAGGGGGCTGATTACGCACCTTGGAGCGGGGCAGGGTGGATGGGGGCGCTCCGCCCCGGCGCCAGCTAAAGGACCTCCTCACCAGGAAAGACGTGGCCCTGGGACCGCCATGAAGTGAAGCCATCCCGGGCCGAGCCAAGTTGGCAGCGACGGCCAGATTCCGAGGGCCAGAGCTGGCATCTTGCTCCGCTCTGGAAGCTTAACTGGGTCGCAGCCGCTCTGCAGAGGGCAGCCTCGGTATGCAGAAGGTCAGGGAGTTAGCGAAGACACAGCAGATGCCTCAGGTTCAGCTCTGAGGATCAAGGAGGATGGGAGAAGAACTGTGTAACCGCTTCTAGAAATGTCCCTTTATAACACCTTTAAAAGGTCTTTGCAGTTTCCTCTTAAACACTATTGTTATTATTATTATTATGAAAAATGTAATTTATCCAGAAACTTCAAATGTATACCTCCAACTATTGTATTACTAGAAATTGCCACCAGAAGGATCAGGACCAGGAACAGTTAAGAAGCGCGGGCGGTTAAGCATGGGGCCAGGGTCTGTTATTTTTGGTGCTAAACCTTTCTGTGCCATTGGGTTATGGAATAACGGTACAATTAATTTTGATAAAAACTTAAAGATTGAAATGCCAAAAATAAAAGGTAAACTTATTTTGAAAAATACCAAACACATAGCAGGTGCCTAACATTTTGTTACTTACACTGCAAGCTTGAAGAAACTAATTTGCTTTATGATGGTAACATTTGTTTTCCCACTTCAGTTGCCCCAAATTAAAAATCATGGTTTGTGTTGAATATGGGTGATTTGTCTTTTGTCAGCTTATATTTGAAATCGTTTTGAATATTTGGGAGATACTCCTTCAGTCAATAACTGTGTTATATGTGGCCAATACCAATGTACCTCAAGCCAGCCATCACTGCCTCTCAGTGGAGGCTTGTGTGTTGCTGCCATGCTGAAGCATTTCAGTAGAGCCGCCAGGCTAAGGCAGGCTAGGAAGAAAGCCCTCTGATCTACTTCCCAAAATCAGCCAGTAGAAGCCTTATGTATCACAGCTGTCAGATTCCATTGTGCATGGGGTCACCACGAATCGGAGATCCACTCAATGGCAGCCAACAACAGCATGTGGCCAAGAACGTAGATCATTATCTCAAACTGCTCTGGAAGGGAGGAGAGAGGAGGTGAACCCTTCTGCCCAGACAGAGATCTCATTTTATGCTGTGAAAGGGAAACTTCTCATAGACTCTTTTTCATAATCCTCCTTTTACATGAAATTCTCTCCAGTATATTGTTTAAGTTCTCTTCCACACCCTGTAAAGTATGACATAACCAGTTATCAACAATTTCCAAAAGAAGTATGAAATATTTCAATTTATAAAAGTTAGTCTTCTATGAGAAGGGATTAGAAACCTATTTCATAGAAGGTTTTCTAGTATTGTGTCATAATCTTATGGGATTTATCTCTATGAGTGTTCAAATGCTAATAGAGTCTGTATACATTCTTGTTCCTCCAGAAAGACGTAGCCCAGATCCTCAACCACTAACTCGTCCAGAAGCAGCAGCCCTGTTACTGGCTTCCTTTCAGAAACCACAAGAAGGTATGAGCATAGTGACCTCTTTCAACTATAGGACAGAAATGTTTTGCTTATTTTGGGGATTCTGTGTTGAATGGCACAAAGTTGAATTTATTTGTTCAGATTTTTAAAAAATAATTAACAATCTGCCCCCCAGAAATTCAGAGATGTTCAGAAAGACGGATTATTCCTCAATAAAGTGATTCCCAAGAATATTAAGAAAAAGATTTTTTCCTTGGTAGGGCTAGGTGATTTTATATGAATTTCACATTCCACAGCCCAGTGTAACTTCTATTTCTAATTTTAGAAGTTGTAAACATAGACCAATAAACTCGTAGAATTGAAAGAACTTGAAGTCCAGCTTCCTTGTTTTATAGTTGAAGAAACTAAAGCCAAAAGAAGTTAAATAATGACAAATCCAATTATTTGCTATTAAAAGTCAAACTAAATGAAATTGCTGAAAATCAACCATTTTTTAGTTAAAAACACAGCATTTTCATACAGTTTACCCTCAGAGGAATAGCCCTATTCTGGTTCTAAACCTGTTTAATTTTCATTACACTGTACAGGTTCTTCTAGACCAGGATTAGGTATCATCTTCACAAAGAAACATCGTTCATGTAGCATTAAAACTAATCATTGAATTAAGGCATCTCGGTAGTGGACTTTGGAGGCTAACCAGACTGGTTCAAATCCTGGCTCTGCCGTTTACTAGCTGGGTGACCCTGAGCTGCAGTATCATCATCAGTAAAATGGAATAATGATACCCAGGGGCAGGATAGCTATGACAGCCAAATGAAAGAAAGTATATAATTTTTATTACTTTATAAAGACAGTCATCAAAGCATAATATACTGGTATTACTACTACCCATTGCCATCGAGTCGATTCCGACTCGTATCGACCTTGTAGGAACAGAGTAGAACTACTTCATAGGGTTTCCAAGGCTGTAAATCTTTACGAGAGCAGGCTGCCACATCTTTCTCCCACAGAGCACCTGGCGGGTTCAAACCTTGGTCCTTTTGGTTAGCAGCCAAGCTGCTTAACCACTGTGCCACCAGGGCTCCTTAAAGCCTAATATATGACCTAGAATTTTCCCTCTGAAAAATTGTAATGATGACATATTTATGACATGATCTGAACTTTAAAATGTGTAAAATATATATGTATAGTGATCGATCTGACAAGCCAAGCACATGCTGCTGACCTAGTGCCCTGATACCTGTGCTAATGGAGAAAACATGTGTGCTCTAAATCTAGGATTGTGACGGATCGTGTGGGAGGGGGAGAAGAATAGAAAGAATTCTCTGGCTTCAAGCTTATGGCTCCTGTTGTGAAAAATTATCTATGATAGGCAAGTGGAAGAGAGTGGGATAAAAAGGTATTTTTTTGAACTCAAAGCAAATCTGGGGTTAATTCAGCAAATTTTATGTATTTATGCCTGCTAGGAGCCCTGGTGGAAACCCTGGTGGCGTAGTGGTTAAGTGCTACAGCTGCTAACCAAGAGGTCAGCAGTTTGAAGCCACCAGGGGCTCCTTGGAAACTCTATGGGGCAGTTCTACTCTGTCCTGTGGGGTCACTATGAGTCGGAATCGACTCGACAGCACTGGGTTTTTTTTATTTTTTAGGAGCCTTGGTGGTGCAGTGGTTAACAGCTGTGGCTGCTAACCAAAAGGTCAGCAGTTCAAATCCAGCAGCCACTCCTCGGAAACATTATGGGGCAGTTCTACTCTGTCCCATAGGATTGCTATGAGTTGGAGTTGACTCGATGGCGGTGGATTTAGTTTCTGGTTTTTACGTGCCAGACACTGTGGCAGACAGAGAAGAGAGCAGACTGAGCAAAAGCAATCATGAGAATGGTCTTTACAGTGAAAATATAGGGTGAGCAGTCTAATGGAATGGCCAAATGTAGGGTTAGTGGCTATGGTAGGGCTACTACTAGGAGCTAATATTTACTGAATGCTTCCTATAAAGCAGTGGGCCAGGCACTGTTCTCAGCACTTGATATGGATTTATACATTTAATTCTCACAATAATCCCAGGAGGTAAGCACTCTTATTACCCACAGTTATAGATGAGGAAGTAGAGGCACAGAAAGATTATGTAACTTGCCTGCCATCATGCAGCAGGTACATGGTGGAACAGGAATGAAGACCAAAAGGTAGTTTGTTCTTCATGGGAGTGCGAATAAGAGAAATGACATGATAAAAGAAGATGAGACTGGTTATCGTACACTGGGTAACAATAAGAACAATAGTGATAGCTATAATACCTGAGCACCTACTAACATGTCAGATACCATTGCTAATCTTTATAGCTGAGAAAACTGAGCCTTAAAGAGGTGTATTTACTTGCCAGAGGTCACACATTTATTAAGAAGTGTTATCGGGATTTTAACTCAGGTTTGTGTGAATCTATAGCTTTTTCAATTATGCTGGGCCACCTCTCAAATGGGTTATGTTGAAGAGGAGAGGTTGGAGTGGAGAACCAGTAAAATACTAGGGAAATAATGTAGGAGTGAAATAATGAGGTCCAGTTAGACATTGGGAATAAATGGAGGGGCTCAACTCTGAGAAATACTGGAAGAAAGATGGAATAATTATTAGCTAAAAGTATAAAAGAGAATCCGGAGTTAACCTCATTTTCACAGTTGTGTGTGAGAATTTAAAATGGTGATGCTTATAAGAAAGGAATGCAAATTTCTGTGGATTTGGAGATAATTCAGTTGGAGGTGACATTTTAGTGATAAAAGGTATGTAGGTCAGTGGCTGTTCACTATCTGACTGTGGACTGAGTACATCAGAATTAATTGGAGAGTTCACTGAATAAACACATTTCTTGGTCTTGGGCCAAAGATCCCCATTCTGTAGGACTTGTGAGGTCCCAGAATCCTTAAGCTCCTCCAGGTTATCTGATGGTCAGTCAGACCTGGGAACACCTGGAAATTCAGAGCCAGCTAATCAAGGTGGAGACCATCAGAATGAAGACCCTTCCTAGGGCTTAGTGGGAGGAGAGCAAATAGCAAAGGCCAGGTTTCCCTTGGAGGACACCCAAAAATCAAGGCAAAGGGCATAAAATAGTATCAGCAAAGGAGCATTAAAAGGAGTAGGCTGAAGTATAAGGGAAGAACCAGAACAGCATAGTATCCTAGAAGCCAAGGATGGAAAGTTACAAGAAGGAAGTGATCAGCAGCATTGAAGACAGCAGAATGGCTAGTAAGAATTCAGAAATCAAAGAGGAAAGGGAGATCTTGACTGTCAGGGAACATTAAGGAGTGGTTCACAAGATTCCCTCCCCCTGCCCCCAATGACACGATTTTGATTTTCCATTGCTGTGCCCCTTCTGAAACACTATTTAGAGGCAATTTGGGACAAGCAGGTAAAGTGCAGAGTTAAGAAAAAGCAGTTACTAGCATTTTGGAAAGCTGGCATGGCTCTCTCATTTTTAGAACTCTTAACAATAAATGAAGATGAGAAATAGTTGACTAGTGGGAAGAGGATGTTGTTTTCAAGGTGACCTTTTTTAAATTCAAGATTTGGAACACTTCTCCATATTTGAAAGAGCCCTGGTGGCTCAATGGCTAAGCACTCGGCCATTAACTGAAAGGCCAGTGGTTCGAACTCACCAGGCATTCCAGGGGAAAAAAGACCTGGAAATCTGCTCCCCTAAAGATTATAGCCTAGGAATCTCTATGGGGCAGTTCTACTCTGTCATATAGGGTCACTATGAGTCAGAATTGACTTGACAGTGAACAACAACAACCATATTTGAAGTAAGTACAGGGAGAGATCTGGCAGGGATAGGTTGATAGTGAAGCTGGAGATTTGATTGTTAGGAAGCTGTGCAGAACCAGAAAGGAAAGTGGGCTAGAACTGAGAGGAAAGAACTAATTTTAAAGAGGAAAAGAGCTAATTTTTATTGGAAATTTTAGGGAAGGATGAGACTATAGGTCCCATTTCAAATCCTTTTTGGAAAACATAATTTTTTTTAATTACTGAAATTTTCTAAGTGGCTTATCTCAATAATGAAATGAGGTAATCAAATTTTACTAGTCTAAATTGCTGGAAATATTAATCTTATATATTATATTAATATCATTAATCACTAGTCTCCTTTAGTATTTCAATGCTAAAGTCCCTGGACTATTATTTGGAATGCTCTTATTGTATAGTGGATTTTTATTTCAGTGGAGTTTTTACAGGGATGGCTTCCTTTCTTGCTGAGTTTTTTCTCCTCCCTTCAAAAAAAAAAAAAAAATTTTTTTTTTTTTCAAAGAACAGCCCATTACCTATAATATCTCAAAATGTTCCTGCAATTTGAGTGTAACCCAGACACTTAAACTGAGGGAATGTGATTTCATATAAACAGGATCTTGGAGAAAAGTAGCAGGAGATGTATTTGCCGTTGGTGACCCCCTCTTCCTAGCCATTGTAAGTTTTCACTTTCTGTCCCTTCTTTAGTGTCCTAGGAACCTGCCATCACCTCGCTCATTAGCTACCCCTAACCCAGCTGTGGTACCTCATGCTGTGAAGCTTTTCAATCCCATGGAGCTAATAAGTGTCCCTTCTTTTTGTCTCAATTCCTCCCCAGAACTCTAGCTCCTCTAATAAAGGAATATTTGCAAAGGTGTTCCTATGTCATCTTTCTCATATACAATGCACTTTTGCATAGAATTTATGGAGAGACAGTACCTTGATATAAGAGAGTGATTCTAATGGTGGGTGTTTTAGGCATGAGGCATCAGAGCAAGACACGTGGCCTTCTCAGATCTCTGCCAAACACACCATGTCATATTTTCATTCCTTATGAAGATTCAGATGCCAGTCAAATGCCCTATTGTGTCCCAAGCTGATGGGAAAAATATTTAAACCAAATCAGTCAAAATCCAATTTTTGGGGGGATTTTCAGTAGCGGAGTATATGAGTTAACATAATTTAGAGGACTAAATGTTTATTTCTCGAGTTTACCTTATCTTTTCTCATTTTAGGATGTAGGATGTATTTTCATTTTATGTATTTTTTTTTCTTACAGCTGAAGAAGAAAACTTTGATCAAACTAGATTCTTAGAAGACAGTCTGCTAAAATGGTGAAAATATTCCAAATTACATTCACTTACTGTTGTATTCTTGTTGAAAACATGAACCATGTGAATAAAACTCTCAAACCCTTTTTGTTCCATTTGTAGTATTAGGAACATGCATAGCTAGTTTCATTCTTTCAGAAGCGAAAGTAATGTAGACTCCTTAACTGAGAATATCATCACCTTCTTTCATAGCTTCAGGTCCTGCTTAGATCACCTTGTATCTCACTCTTGACTTTTTTTCAGAGAATTTAAGATTATAAGCCTGAAGACTCTTTGGAGTGTCCTTCCCTTTTGTTAAAACCAATCCCCTTCTTGATCTAATCATTCTTAGCTGGTTTTATACATTTGTGTTAACTACTTGCATTTTCTTGCCCACTCAGTGGCGATGCTTCGTCTCCATTTTCCCACCTGGAAGGAGGCAGGATGGGAAAGAGGGTTGTGTGTTTCTGGCTGTAGTTCATCCAGGCGAAGTCAGCTGTGAAGAAGAGACGTGGGAAGGGAATGACTGGGCAGAAGCCCAGTGATAAGAACACTTCGCGTGTTTGCTGACAGGGGGACAATGTGTGAGGCTGGAGTCCATGAAAGATTTGCTGAAGATCCACAGCTAGAGGTCCCCGTGCACTCTTTCAAGATCTCCCTGAATTCAGTTTAGAAACATGGATCTAAAAGTGACAATCTGCCCATTTATACACTGTACAATGGAAGCATACTAGTTCTTTAGAGGTAGCCAGTTTTCCATGGCTAAACAGATTCAAAGACTTGGCTCATTCTAATTGCCTAGAACTCTAGGTTTTGAAACTGTTTAGTTCCATAAAGGCTCACTGATAACATAAGTGCATGGTGATATGCCTAATTTACTCCCTTTCAAAGTCAGTTTGAGTTTAATATCACAAATAAGTATATATATGTACATATATATGTGCATACATACATATACATATACACACATATATAAATACAAATACACTTATTGCAAGCATAATTATTTTCCTTCTGAAATATAATAATGGTCATCATGTTATCTTTTTACCTAATTAATTTAGGGTCACTCACGTAAATGTCATAACAGGAAAGTGTTGTCAATTCTTGCTGTCATCAGTGTATTGCCATTACTTAAAAAAGAATGTATATGAATGTTTCTGTAACTTGGAATTACAACTTCACTGTATCAAGTGATCACAATGCTCCTTGTAAAATTTGTTTGTATCTTGCATCACCATTGAAAAATGTAACTGTATTCAAGTTAATGTAACATCAATCTCTGTTAAAAAAAATAAGAGGTTAACATTAAAAAAAAAATCTATGTGCATTATAATAGGCACTTGTCATTAATTATGATTTGCACATTTGATTTTAAAGTGGGATTTACTAGATTTGTGTTGCTAAATTTAATGAGAATTATTTTTATTCATCTGACATAAATGTGCACATCTTGCCTATTAAATATTATATCTATCCCAAAAAGACTTTTAAAAATACATCTTAGGAAATAATTCCTCCAGCAACTATGTAGAGCAATACCTCTCAAATACCAAGCATTTGACACTAAAACTGGAAGTTTTTAAAAGCTCCATAAATGACCAGTAGCTGTTAAAATAAAATCAACTCCAAACATTATAAGCAACTAAATTCCTTGAATGTTCTGCCATACAGATGTCTGATTAACCACGAAGGCCCCTATCCCAAGTTTGCTATAACTTTTTTTTTTTTTAGATCTCTCTTAGGGTATATTTGCAATTCTCTTTATGTCTATCTTTAAAAACTGAAATGAGCAAGAGAACACGTGTCAAAAACTTTTACATTGCATAACTTGTATTTTAAAATTGGAGGATTTCTGCCTCCAATAATATGTATCCACCAAACCAAACCCACTGCCATAGATTCAATTCCGACTCATAGTGACCCTATAGGACAGAGTAGAATTGCCCGATAGAGTTTCCAAGGAAAGCCTGGCGGATTTGAACTGCCGACCTCTTGGTTAGCAGCCATAGCTCTTAACCACTACGCCACCAGGGTTTCCATAATATGTATTAGAATATCCTAAGTCCAGATTGAACTTTCAGCCACTTTTGGCACAGCTCCAGTTGTTGCTCCCCTCTTTTCGCCTAAATCCATCTTCCCCATAGCTGTATGGCCTTCGGCTTGGGGTCTCAATGTCTTTGTTTCCCTGGATATCTTCTTCCCCCTGTACCACCATTGTGATGCTTACAGTGGAGAGGGGAAGGCAGAGAGGGCTGGCAAAATAAAATCAACATGCAAGCAACATTTCTTCTTTACCTGGTTATGATAAATGGAAGTCTATATCCTATCAACTTTAAACTGCACTGTATTATTTCCCACTCAAGAGAAAGGGAAGTAGGAAGGTAATCTATTGGTCTCCTACTGGACTGTAAATTCCTTTAACCCATTGCCCACAAGTCAAATTCCAACTCATAGCAACCCTATAGGACAGAGTAGAACTGCCCCCTGGGGTTTCCAAGAATGGACTGGTGGATTCAAACTGCTGACCTTTTAGTTAAAAGCCAAGCTCTTCAAGCTCTTAACCACTGTGCCACCAGGGATCCATAAATTCCTTTAGGAAGAGTTTATTTCTAATTTGATTTGATTCTTACAACCACCACGAGAAGCAGGCATTTGTATCCCCTGCTGTTACTGCATAGATATTTGGGTTCACCGTGTGGTGTCTCTTTAGACTGTCCCAAGTAGACATGACCAGTCCCTCTTTTGAGACTCCTTGTACTCTGGAGAACTACTAGTATGCCACTCGTAACATTTTATATTTCGATCTGTACATGTAAAACCAGTATATACAGTCTTAGATTCTTAGTGCTGCTGTAACAAAAATACCACAGGTAGGTGGCTTTAAAGAACAGAAATTTATTTTCTCAAAGTTCAGGAGACTAGAAGTCTGAATTCAAAGTGTGGCTCAATGGGGAGGTCCTTCTTTGTCTATTTCAGCTTCCAGTAGCCAGAAATCCTTGGTTCCTTGGTGATCTTCATGTGGCACCTATCTATCCCCATTTGTGCTTGCTTATCCCTGTGTCTGTGCTGCTTCTCAAAATTCAGCAGTGATTAGCTTCAGGACACCCTACACTGATAGTGCCTCATTAACATAACAAAGAAAATCCTATTCCAAATGGGATTACATCCACAGGTACTGGGGTTAGAATTCTAACACATATTTTGTGGGGACTCAATTCAATCCATAACATAGAGTAAAAACTATATATGTAAAACCAGTTCTTTTTACCCTAACCCTTACCATGGAAGGAGGAGTGGTACAACCCATAATAAATGTCTTGCTATCAGCTGATTAGGCGCACACACTATTTCTAGAGTTCCTGTCCTCCAATTTATGAATGCATACATTCTTTAAAAGCTTTCATTTTTTCGTACCTCTATTTCTCCCCATAAGGCCATTCATGCATGCAACTACTGTGTATAAGACACTGTGCGTATAAGACATTGGATATAACATAGCCATTTATTGAAGAAAAGTTTCAATCAAATGCCCAAGGAGTCACAGGCAGAGGGACAGTGGAAGGCAGCATGAATGAGTTCCCCAAGTATCTCATATCCCAGGATTGGGGTGCTTAGGCTGAGCATGGCTGGACATGTCATGGTTTATGCTCTGAGAGGGCTTCCCTGCTCCTGCTGATTTTTACAGGGGTTTGGGAGGATCAGGAAGCCCAGACTAAGCATAATGTAGTGGAGGCTTTTGTGGATGGGGGAGTGGTCATACTAGTAGAGATAAACATCTTGCAGCTAGAAGCCAGCTGCCCAAAGCAGTTGCATACCAGTGCTAATAGCCTTTACAACCTGTCCTGTTGGATGGAAGGGAAGTTTTCAATCCCAACTAGCTTGTTGCCTCTCTAGAGAGAAAGACTTTGGAGCAGGGAGGAATTACCCAATAAGCAAGGTACCCCCAGGTTTATATTAAGCAAGGTATACATGAGCTTACTTGTGTTTACTTACTAATTTGTAGTGCACAATTCCACATGGGTTTCACCACATCTTTTTTAAGCCCATGCGTACCTTGCTTAATGTAAGCCCCGGTGTACCTTGCTTATTGCTTAGTCAGCCCCTGCTTCAAACTCATCTAGCAATAATCCTATTTGTCTCTCCTTACCAAGATTTGTCAATCTTGCAGAAAGGACAAAAGATTGGACGAAGGGGATGGAGTCAAGTGGTGAAAACTGTCTGAATGGGAGAACAAGTGCTGGGTGGAAACTCTGGTTCTTACCAAACAAAACAAACAACAATAAAAACAAAACACACAAAAAACAGTTACAAATGAAAAGTCACATACAAAGGGGAAACAATAAGACTAAGCTCTGATTACTCAGCAGAAACCATGCAGACAAGAAGCCAGTGGGATGACATATATAAAACCTTAAAAGAAAAAAAAAAATTTCTGAACAAGAATAATATATCCTGCAAAACTCTTGCTCAAATATGATGGAAAAAATAAGATATTTCCAGATAAAGAGAAATTAAGGAAATATATAAAAATCAAAACAACTTACAAGAATTAGTAAAGGGAGTCCTTCAGTTAGAGAACCAACATCAGACAACAACCTGAATCTAGGACACAGGACAGCATCAGCCAGATACCAACCTAGGTAATGAACTCTCAAGGATGAAACAAAACTAAAAAAATTCACAACAGGGAACCAAAGAGGTCAATCTGTAAATGACAACAATGTCAGAACAACAAAAGAGGGAATAAAATGTGCAAGTATAGAATTTCCAGATGGAGAGGAAATCAAGGTGATATCAAGTAATAAAAGACTGGCTTAAACTTAGGAAGATAGGAGTAAAATTTTGAGATAACCACAAAGAAAGTTAACAAACCTACTCATAAAAATGAAGAAAAATGTCTAAGTACAAACAAAATCTACAAAAATGAAAGAAATGAAAAAAAAATCACAAACAAAAGAACTTCAGCACAGGAGACTTAGAGGAACAAAGAAAATGTCAGCACCACAAAAAAAAAAGCACTACAAAATGACAGCAATAAACTCACACCTATCAATAATCACACTGAATGTAAATGGTTTAAATGTACCCATAAAGAGACAGAGTGTCAGAATGGATAGAAAAGCAGGACCCATCACTGTGCTATCTAGAAACAAAGACATAAGCCAAAAAAAACCAAACCGTTGCCGTTGAGTCAATTCCAACTCACAGTGATACTAGGATGGAGTAGAACTGCCCCATAGAGTTTCCAAGGAGCACCTGGTGGATTCGAACTGCCGATGTTTTGGTTAGCAGCTTTAGCTCTTAACCACTATGCCACCAGGGTTTCCAAACAAAGACATAAATACATTAAAAATCAAAGGATAGAAGAAAACATATCAAAGAAAAAAAAAATGTCCATTGAGTCGATTCTGACTCATAGTGACCCTATAGGTTAGAGTAGAACTGCCCTGTAGAGTTTCCAAGGAGTATCTGCTGGGTTTGAACTGCCAACCTTTTGGTTAGCAGCTGTAGCGCTTAACCACTATGCCACCAGGGTTTCCATCAAGCAAACAGCAACCAAAAAAAAAAAAAAAAAGTGGAAGTGGCAATACTAATCTCAGTTAAAATAGACTTTAAAACAAAATCCACCAAAAAAGACAAGAAAGGACATTATCTAATGATTAAAGGGGCAATCTACCTTGAGGACATTACCATAATAAATATCTCTGCACCCAATGTCAGGGCTCCAAAATACATAAAACAAACTCTAACAGCATTGAAAAGAGAAATTGACAGTTTCACAATGATAGTAGGAGATTTCAACACCACTCTCAGCAAAGACAACATCTAGGAAGAAACTCAACAAAGATAGAGAAGATCCAAAGGCCACAATCAATCAACTTGACCTCATAGACATATATAGAACACTTCACCCAACAGCAGCAAAGTACACATTTTTCCCCAACGGTCTCCAGAATAGACCACATCTTAGGCCACAAAGCAACCTTCAACAAAATCCAAAACAATGAGATAATATAAAGGAAGTCAGGAAACCAATACCATGTATAATAGCCTCTAAAAGATAAAATACTTAGGAATAAATCTAACCAGGGACATAAAAGACCTATACAAAGAAAACTACAAAACACTACTGCAAGAAACCAAAAGAGATCTACAGAAATGGAAAAACATACCATGTTCATGAATAGGCAGATTCAACATTGTGAAAATGTCAATTCTACCCAAAACAATCTACAAATACAGTGCAATCTTGATCCAAATATCAACAGCACTCTTTAACAAGATGGAAAAACTAATCATTAACTTCATATGGAAAGAAAAGAGGCCCCAGATAAGTAAAGCACTACTGAAGAAGAATAAAGTAGGAGAACTTGCACTACTTGATCTCAGCTGTGGCAGTCAAAACAGCCTGGCACTTGTACGACAACAGAAACAGCAACCAATGGAACAGAATCGAGAATCTAGATGTAAATCCATCCACCTATAGTCATCTGATCTTTGACAAAGGCCCAAGTCCATTAAATGGGGAAAAGACAGTCTTTTTAACAAATGGTGCTGGCAAAACTAAACGTCTATCTATAAAAAAATTGAAACAAGACCTTGCCTCACACCATATGCAAAACTAGTTCAAAATGGATCAAACACCTAAATATAAAACCAAAAACTATAAAGATCATAGAAGAAAAAATAGGGTCAATGCTAGAGGTCTTAATTGTTGCTGTTGTTAAGTGCCAACGAGTCGATTCCTACTCATAGCGACCCTATGTATAACAGAATGAAACACTGCCTGGCCCTGTGCCATCCTCAAAATTGTTGTTAAGCTTAAGCCCAATCATTGTTGCAGCCACTGTGTCAATCCATCTTGTTGAGGATCTTCCTTTTTTTCACTGACCCTCCACTTTACCAAGCATAATGTCCTTCTCCAGGGACTGATCCCTCCTGACAGCATGTCCAAAGTATGTGAGACATAGTCTTGCCATCCTTGCTTCTAAGGACCATTCTGGTTGTACTTCTTCCAAGACAGTTATTTGTTTGTTCTTTGGCAGTCTTTGGTCTTCCTTATTCATCATTCAGCTTTCACATGTATAGGAGGCGACTGAAAACACCATGGCTTGGGTCAGGCACACCTTAGTCTCCAAGGTAACATCTTTGGTTTTCAACACTTTAAAAAGGTCTTTTGCAGCAGATTTGCCCGATGCAATGAGCCTTTTGATTTCTTGACTGCTGCTTCCGTGGGTGTTGATTTTGAATCCAAGTAAAATAAAATCCTTTACAAGCTCAGTCTTTTCCCTGTTTATCATGATGTTGATTATTGGTCCAGTTGTGAGGATTTTTGTTTTCTTTATGTTGAGGTGTAATCCTTAATGAAGGCTGTGGTCTTTGATCTTCATCAGTAAGTGCTTCAATTCCTCTTCACTTTCAGCAAGCCAGGTTGTATCATCTGCATAATACAGGCTGTTAATGAGTCTCCCTCCAATCCTGATGCTCTGTTCTTCTTCATATAGTCCAGCTTCTTGGATTATTTGCTCAGCATACATATTGAATAGGTATGGTGAAAGGGTACAACAGCGATGCACACATTTCCTGACTTTAAACCACACAGTATCCCCTTGTTCTGTTAGAACAACTGCCTCTTGATCTATGTACAGTTTCCAGTTAAGTTCTGGAATTCCCATTCTTCAAAATGTTATCCATAACTTGTTATGACCCCCACAGTCGAATACATTGCATAGCCAATAAAACAAAGGTGAACATCTTTCTGGTATTCTCTGCTTTCAGCCAGGACCCATCTGACATCCTCAGTGATATCCCTGGTTCCGTGTCCTCTTCTGAATTCTGCTTGAATTTCTGGCAGTTCCCTGTTGATATACTGCTGCAGCTGCTTTTGAATGATCTTCAGTAAAATTTTACTTGCATGTGATATTAATGATATTGCCTCACCTAATGATATTAATGATATTGCCTTACAAGGTAAGGTCATGGACACGTCATAGACACATCCAAACTCCCTGAGGGACTGAATTACTGCACTGAGGGCTGGATACCATGGTCTCAGGGGACATCTAACTGAACTGGTATAACATAGTTTATGAAGAAAATGTTCTACATCTTACTTTGGTCAGTAGCGTCTGGGATCTTAAAAGTCTGTGAACGGCCATCTAAGATACTCCACTGGTCTCACCCCATCTGGAGGAAGGGAGAATGAGGAAAACCAAAGACACAAGGGAAAGATAGTCCAAAGGATTAATGAATCAGAACTACCACAGCCTCCACCAGACTGAGTCCAGCACAATTAAAGGGTGCCCAGCTACCACCACTGACTGACTGCTCTGACAGGGATCACAACAGAGGGGCCCAAACAGAGCTAGAGAAAAATGTAGAACAAAACTTTAACTCACAAAAAAAGACAAAACTTACTGGCCTGAGAGAGACTGGAAAAATCCTGAGAGTATGGCACCCCCAACACTCTTTTAACTCAGTGCTGATGCCACTCCTGAGGTTTACTCTTCAGCAAAAGATTAGACAGGCCCATAAAACAAAACAAGACTAAAGGAGCACACCAGCCCAGGGGCAAGGACGACAAGGCAAGAGGGGACAGGAAAGCTGGTAACAAGGAACCTAAGGTCAAGAAGGAGAGGGTGATGACAAGTTGTGGTGTTGGCAATGAATGTCACAAAACAATATGTGTATTAATTGTTTAATGAGAAACTAATTTGCTCTGTAAACCTTCATCTAAAGTACAATTAAAAAAAAAAAAAAAACAGTTGCCATTGAGTCAGTTCTGATTCATGCTGGCCCCATATGTGTCAGAGCAGAACTTGCTCCATAGGGTTTTCGGTGGCTCATTTTTTTTTTTTGGAAATAGGCTGCCAGGCCTTTCTTCCAAGGTGCCTCTAGGTGGACTCAATTCTCCAACCTTTTGGTTAGCAGTCAAGGATGTTAACTGTTCTCTTGAGTGCCTATAGATATGTTATTTAAATGTGTAAAAAAATCTTAAACACAAGATTATCAATAGAGTTTAAATCTTTAAATATTGATGTATTTATTGATTTGGATTCAACAATTTATCATCTCTGGAAGATTGACTAAATTTTCCAAATAGCTTTCCATTTAAACAATAGAAAAATTATTGTAGTCAGGAAAGGTAACAGCTTTCTATCATTAAGTTGTACATGAATTGTAGAGTTCTGAAACTGCTTTTTAAATATGCAACAGGAACTGAATTTAGAGGGGTGTTTTCTTGTGGATTCTGATTCTCTGAAAAGCTAGATATAAATTCATGGTTCTGACTTGTGTAAAATGCAAACGCTCATTGAAAGTGCTAATCTGTTGCTGTCTAATCAGTTCCAGCTAATGGCAAGCACGGTAGAACTGCACCTCTTAGGATTTTCAAGGCTGTGCCCTTTTGAAAATAGTTCACCAGGCCTTTCCTCTCAGGCACCTCTGGGTGGGTTAAAACTGCCAATCTGTTGATTAGTATTTAACCAAATACTTAATCATTTGCACCACCCAGGGACTCCTATTGAAAGACCTGTGTTGTTGTTGGGTGCCATCAAGCCAGTTCTGACTCATAATGACCCCATGTGACAGATAAGACCTTCTCCATAGCATTTTCTTGGCTGTAATCTTTATGGAATCAGATCACCAGGCCTTTCTCTCACAGAGCCTCTGGGTAGGTTTGAACTGCCAACCTTTTATTTTAAAAATGTAGGTAGTGGACATTCATGGCTAAGATGAGATCTTTCAGGGAAAAAATGAGAGACTTGTTTGTAGGCATAGAAGCTGTATAAATACGAGGCAAAGAGTCACAGTGATGATAAACATAAACAATAGTAGAAGAAAGAATCGTATTGCTTAAAACAACTATGATATTTAAAAAATGATTTCAGTCTTCTCTTCTTTAATTAAAACCCCTCCCTCTGCCTAAATTTACTGGGGAAAGGGAAGCTGGGGAAAATAACTAGGATTTTATTTTAAGAATTTCCAAAATGCCACACTTAATCTTCACTTTTTGGGCACAGATTAAATTCTGTTGTAACACTTAGAAGAAGATGACGTTTATGGCATTTTCATTCCTTTAAATAATCATTATTCTTATGTTGTTATTGAATTAGCTCTGTTCAGCAAGTGAGGAATTCAGTTCTTATATTCACCATGTAGCTTTTTCTTGCCATGAGGAACTTGACCCAGAGAAAATGGCGACTTGAAATTCAACCGATCCCTTTCAGCCTCCTCTTCCTCATTGTATCTCTCATCCTCATCATCTTCCACATCACTGCTCTGAGGGCTGGAGGCCTGAGACCCTGAAGGAGAAGGTGGTACTGAGGGAGGCCTCGGGTATTTAAATCCCTCTGTCTGCCAAAGACACAAACAGGACACAAATGTTACAATGACTTCAAGTTTGTCAATGATGTAAACACTGTGCATGCTCATTTAATAAAATACATAATTGGATATTTTTTGTGCTATATTCAGGTACTATTAAGTTTGATTTATTTTGATTCTGTTACCACCACACTCAAGAAAGTTTAATTACATATACAGCTATCCCTTATCAAGTACTAATATGTGCCAGTTGCTGTATAAATGTTCTTATTTAATCTTTGTACTCATACTCTGGTAAATTTGTTCCTCCCATTTTACAGAAGAATAACTGAGGCTTCAAAAACCAAACCAAACCCAGTGCTGTTGAGTCGATTCCGACTCATACTGACCCTATAGGACAGAGTAGAACTGCCCCATAGAGTTTCCAAGGAGCGCCTGGCGGATTCAAACTGCCGACCCTTTGGTTAGCAGCTGGAGCACTTAACCACTACACCACCAGGGTTTCCTAACTGAGGCTTAGAGAGGTGAAATGAGTTGCCCAAGGTCACACAGCACATAAATGTCAGAGCCAAGATTTGGTCCAGAGCTGTGATGATGCCAGAGCCTTTAATCTCAACTGCCATGGTACATTGCTGCTAGCTCCAGGCTCTGGGTCATGCTTTGGATTTACTCAACAAAATTTTAGGACTTGGAAGCCTGGACATGCCACAGAATTTCCATTAATTGCTGTTATTTCAGTCAATAAGCAAATATCTCTAGGTTTAACCAGAATGCCCGTCTAACTAAGATTCATGGAGATAATTCATTTAATAAGGACCTACTGAGTACTAACTATGTGTCAGACACAGTAATCCCACTGAGGCAACAAACATGAATAACGTGCTCCCTGCCCTCTAGCAGGACACATGTTTGCAGCAGGGGACAAATGTATAAAGTGTTATAGCACTCGCCACTCTGTATTTTAATTATTCGTATGCATTATTATAATGCCATACATGTACAGTCATTTCAAGCTTCAGATGCTTTTCCTGAAAGCAGAACAAAAAATGAATGGTTCCTGCATCTTGGATCTGGCTCAGAGTAGGTGCTCAATACGTATTAGTCGACCAAGTAGATAAAGGAAACCCTGGTGGCATAGTGGTTAAGTGCAACGGCTGCTAACCAAAAGGTCAGCATTTCAAATCCACCAGACACTCCTTGTAAACTCTATGGGGCAGTTCTACTCTGTCCTATAGGGTCCCTATGAGTTGGAATCGGCTCGATGGCAAAGAATTTTAAGTAGATAAATGGATAAATATAGCTGAATTATCATTAGGTGGAGTGACTGCTTCTAAACAATTAACTCTCTGAATGCTATAACCATAAACTTTGGAATTGGAATTTGTAGATAAAAGAGAAAGTGCTTTCTCTTTTGGTATAAATTTGACCTTGGGTTAACTTTCTAGATCTGTTTCCCCGGAAAGCTAATATAGGTGGAATTATCTGTTGTGTTATAAGGCAAAATTGTGTATGGTAAAGCGATTCTGAGTGATAATTTATATTTGAACTCAGAGGATCTATAAATACTTGGTGGTGGTGGAGAGCCTAGCTTTTGGGGATCCCTGAATTCAGGGATGCATGTTGTAGGCATATTCCATGTGGGGAGCATGAAAGCTTGTCTGTGGAGATCTACAAGAGAAACTAACTTCCGTTGGGTATGGAGCTTCCAAGCTAAGCTGGATCGCATACCCAATGGTATGGGTCTCATCTTCATGTTGAGCTGTTTTACCTGGTGAGTAGGGGGAGGAGAGGCAAAGAAGAGTAGCTTCTAGATGGCTGTGTAGACTGCTACAAGGACTCCTCCCCCTGAAGAGAAATGACTGCTTACAGTCTGTGTTCCCGATCTTATATCTAAGTGAATTAGATGACAAATGTGGACTATGGTAGTCTCGTACTTTTAAATGTGTAATTGAACCCCAGTCAGAAACGACTCGAAGACAACGGGTTTGGTTTCGGGTTTAACTGAACCTTATAAGATGGTCCCTGCCTCTAGTGGGCACTACAAAATGGGACATAAATGCTCATCTAGTCCAATTCCTCCTATTGGACTCGAATTCACTTTACATTCCTCTAGTCAAGTGGTCACCCTGTATTTAAACACTTCCTTGGATGGCAAATTGACCTCCTGCTAAGGCAGCTCAGTTTATTTTTGAACAATTCCCAAAAGAATGCATGTGTAATGGAGTAGTTTCAAGCAATAAGGAAGAGAGAAGTTTACAACGGATAGTATGGAGGTGCCCTTCCAATGATATCAGTTAGCTCTCTGCTCACCCCATCTATAGGGCTATTAGTTCCTCTACTCTGCTTTGATGCAACCATGAAGAAGTATGATAGTTTGTGTTTTTAGCTACTCCAAAATTAAAAGGTATCATTAGAAATTATCATAAATAAGAAGTTTAGGTTTCAAAACAAATAAACCATGCATAGAATATTTACCGTTGGTGGTGCTGTTGGTTCCATATGGAATTTATCTGGAAAAGCTCTGCTCAATGTCAGATGCCTGGCGTGCTGGTAATACTATACAACAGAAAGCCAATTTCCGTGTTAAAAAAAGGATTTAGCCATATCAATATCCAAGCTATTATATAAAACTATTCTCCTAGTTATGAAATATGCTTTTTTAAAAAAAGGTAGCAGAACCTACTCTTAAGTTTGAGAATCAGAAAGCAAATGACAATTCATAGTTTTATTATTTTTAAACTCATAAGCAAAGAAATATTATGGAAGTTGGGGGGGGTGGGTAACTGGCCATACTGACCCCTGCATTGAGCACTAAGGCAACTGAGAACACTACCTGCATTCGATGGAGAGGCAGTGTGCCATGGAAAAAAGATGGGGCCTGGAGAGTCCAACAAACTGGATTTAAATCCTGCCTCTGACCTCAGATGGAAACCCTGGTGGTGTGGTGGTTAAGGGTTATGGCTGCTAACCAAAAGGCTGGCAGTTCAAATCCACCAGGTGCTCCTTGGAAATCCTATGGGGCAGTTCTACTCTGTCCTATAGTGTTGCTATGATTGGAATCCACATGATGGCAATGAGTTTGGTGTATTTTTGTTTGTTTGTTTGTTTTTCTGACCTGAGATAAGAAACATAACTTCTAAGGGCCTTATCTTTCTGTTTTCATTACAAAATGGAGATAGTAAAATGAATCATCCAGTGTTGTGATGAGCACTGGTATTAGTGTGTATAGATCCTCAACAAATGGTAGCATTTCTCATTTGGTCAGGAGAGGTTAATGGTATGTAAGTAACCAAAACCAAACCCATAGCCTTCAAGTCGATTCTGACCCATAGTGACCCTATAGGGCAAAGTAGAACCGCCCTATAGAGTTTCCATGGAATGCCTGGTGGATTCAAACTTCCAACCTTTTTGTCAGCAGCCACAGCTCTTAACCACTATGCCACCAGGGTTTGCAGTATGTAAGTAGATATATTTAATTATGTGAAGGCAAAGTCCATTTATTTTTTATTAAATCATCCAGTGCTAACATATGGGAACATCTTGGTGCTTATGAATTTATCTTATGGTTGTAAGGAGGTATTTTCTGTCCTTGTCACTTTGAAAACACTGTTATTCTCACTCCCCACTGTAATTGATTAATATCGTTGTTGTTAGGTGTTGTCCAGTTGCTTCCAACTCATAGTGACCCTATGTGCAAGACTGAAACACTGCCTCATCCTGTGCCATCCTCACTATTGTTGCTATGCTTGAGCTCATTGTTGAAGCCACCGTGTCAGTCTCTCTCCTTGACTGTCTTCTTCTCTTTCGCTGACCCTCTATTATTTAGCAAGCATGCTGTCCCTCTCCAGGGACTAGTCCCTTCTGATAACCTGTTGCCGTTGAGTCCCTTCTGATAACATGTACAAAATACGTGAGACGAAGTCTTGCCATCCTTGCTTCCAAGGTGTACTTCTTCCAAGACAGGTTTGTACATTCTTTTAGCAGTCAATGGTATATTAAATATTCTTCACCAACACCGAAATTCACAGGCGTCAATTCTTCTTTGGCCTTCCTTGTTCATTGTCATTCACATGCACATGACGCACTTGAAAACATGGCTTGGGTCAGGCGCACCTTAGCCTTCAAGGTGACATCATTGCTTTTTAACACTTTAAAGAGGTCTTTTGCAGCAGATTTGCCAAATGCAATGCATCTTTTGATTTCTTGACTGCTACTTCCACGGGTGTTGATTGTGGATCCAAGTAAAATGAAGTCCTTGGCAACATCAATCTTTTCTGTATTTATTGATTAGGCTTAATTGATTAATATGATCATATCTCTCTAGAGTGAAACAACATAGGAACTCTTGATGTTTTCCTTAAACATTTTTAAAAACTTTTTAAATTAAATTAAAATTAAAAATTTTTTTCCTTAAAATTTTTCGTTTAACATTTATGCATACCTGTAATAATCAAGTTAAGCAATGACAAGAGAATAGCTAGTAAGATTAGTACTAGATCTTGATGGATTTATAGTTGTGGACTCATAGTAAATATGAAGGGTTAGGTTTAGGACTTTGCAAGCTCATAATTAGCGAAAAAGTACAGGAAAACATCACTGAGATTTTAACATTTTTACTATTGAATTGACTTTACAGATTATGACTAGAATCAACACTTCATATTGCAGTGCAATTCTGAAAGTGGTCCTCCGTGATTATAACAAACTTGCTTACTCTGACTAAGTATCTCCAATCCAGAAGATCTGAGAGCCTCTCAGTTCGGTTTCTCTGGATAATTCTTTGGCGGCGTGACTGTTTGCAAAATCCATAGAGAAACTTCGTCAGCTGGTTGCAAGAATCATCTGGAGAACAGAACCTCCTGTCAACAATGTAAATACCTGAAGGGCATAAAAAACAAAGGATGGGTAAAAGTAGAGCTAATTCTAAAGCATTTTTTGTCTTATTCCCCATTATCTCTCTGATTATACCTTAGATCACTTGCATTATCCACTCTCTGTGTGCCATATTGCCTCTGCTTTATTTTTTCCCTTCCAAGGTTTTATTTCCTCTATAATCTTTTTCTAATGGTGTGCAACTGTCACCAACACAGCCAACAAAGTAGACCTGGCTGGAAAAATCTGGCAGTATAGGGACACCCTGAATCAGTGATTCTCAATAGGGCCACTCATTAGCCATAATCTCCAAAGGTAGGACCTAGGTATCAGGGTTTTTAAGCTTCTCAGTGTTTCCACTGTGCAGCCATGGCTGAGAACCACAGCTCTAGCCTGAGGAATGCGGAACCTTGACAGTGCAACTGGAAAAGACCCAAGGGCATTGGCAATGTGTAGGCAGAGAATTCATCCCATTCTAACTTTACTTGCTGCTAGGCAACAAGGACATTAGTTATTAACCAAAAAAAAAAAAACTCAACCTGTTGCCGTCAAATTGATTCTGACTCATAGCAACCCTATAGGACATAGATGGTGTTTTGCAAATTATTCTGCCATCTTAAACAATATAAGTGAATTTTGCAGTAGGATCAGCCACGTGCTCCTGCATGAAACAGTACCATTGAGCGATATAGGTACTATAAGACCCTGCCTGAAGTCCCTGGGTGGTGCAAACAGTTAACATGCTTCTAACCAAAGGGTGGGTGGTTCTAGTCCACCTAGAGGCATGTGGGGAGAAAGTCCTGGCAATCTACTTCCGAAAAATCAGCCCTTGAAAACCCTATGGAACACAGTTCTACTTTGACACACGTGGGATCGCCAGACGTTACAATTGACTCTATGGCAACTGGTTGGGTAAGACCCTGGTTATTGTAATATGACATCTAGGAAGTAGAGAGCCAAACCTGCTCAGAGGAAAAAAAAAAGGTGAAAGGACAAGGTATTGCCCAAGCTTAGTGCTCCTTTTTTAGTTTGACTTTTGTGCTACATCTTTAAAGCTCATAGCATTCTACAAATGCTATTATCCATGGATCACATAATTACAGCTACTTTTAATTAAACAAAACATAAACACCAGTTTAATTATCAGGATAGCTTTAGAGTTTGGCTCTAGAAAGACCCTGTGTTTTGTCTGGCTGAAGCTCCCTTCTCCCAGGGTTGGAGTAATGATGAAAACCTTACCATATGCAGTAGGATCAGCCACGTGCTCCTGCATGAAACAGCCAAAGCCAGAGAGGTTTGTTGTCACACTGGGGATACCCATCACAGTGCATTCAGCTGCCAGAAGACATAGACAAAGGCTTGGATTCAGATTAGCTCCTATATCTCTCAGGCATGAAGGGGTGAAAAAAGCCCTGGCCCACCAAGTAATGATGGTGTTAACTTTGTGCCAGGCACTGTCCTAAGCCCTTCACAGGTATTAACTCATCTAAACTTCTGAACAACCATGTGAAGTTAGCCAATCATTAACCCCATTTTACAGGTGAAGAAATGGAAGCTCAGAAAGTTTAAATAACTTGCCCAACTTCACAAAGCCAGGGAAGTTGTAGAGTTGGAATTTGAAGCCAGGCACCCCAGCTGTAGAGCTCTTGCTTGTAACTGCCAAGCTATGTAGCCCCTCTAACACCAGTTGGTTTATTTTTTGCACTATACATAGCCCGTGTTTCTAAGTACTTGGAAAGATAATGAGGTAGGTTAAGTATGCTTTGGACACAACCAGCTTCTCCCTTCTGCTTTCTCAGATGCTCAGTGAACTCATGGTCTCTTTCAGTCCTCCTTCCAGTTTAGTAAAAACTTATTTTTCAGAAAATATATGCTTTGTGTTTAAAAAGTTACTACTCTTGAGATGTCTGCATTTTAAAGAAGGAATTTATATTTGATTATGAAATCATTCTTGATTGGGTAATGGGGATGTATGGAAAAAGAAAAAAGATCTCCCATTATCTATAAAGTAATATCACTTAGACAGTGGCCTTATCTGGTGCTCTGCAAACATTCCCTCGTGGCTTAGCTCTATAGCCAGGGAGCAGTGGTTCTCTAATCATTTTGGGGTGGGGAGGGGAAAAGTGGATGAGGATCAATGACCCTTTAAGAATCTGATGAAAACCCTGGAACTCATCCCCAGAAAAAAATCTCATACAAATATATGTACACAATTTCACCTGAAATTTCATGAAGTTCACAGATCCTTGTTTGTTTGTTTTTTTTTTATTAAATACTCATTAACATTCTGCAGTAAAACGTCAAGTACCATACTCATGTAAGCACAGTAAATATTCATTAAATGAATTTAATGAAATAAGTGTTGATATCCAACAGGTTCTCTCAGAACACAAAACACAGGTTTAATGAATGCTTTCTGAGATGAGTCATACCTGATTTCACAAAGAACGATTATTTGCAAAAAAAAAAGAGAGTTATCTAATATGGTAATGGCAAACTTATACCACCAGCGGTCTTGTTATATCTGTAACAATACAAGGTCGGGTAAGGAATGGCCAACTTGAGTCAGTTAATTTTAAACAGAATGATTTATTCACTATGGAGTTTTCCTCAAGCTCTTTCTGCTGTTTATCTTTTGTAACGTCTCCTCTGTAACGTTTATCTTAGAACACTGGATGTATTTTCCTTATCGTTTTTGCTTATTAAGTTTAACTTTGTCCTATAAAATGACATTTTTTGTGGAGGATTTGTTGTTAGTTATGTGACATGTTCTTTACCCAACATAAATGATTTCTCATATTCCCTCAGTCACTCATGTATTTGGATTTACTCTCCTCTGCCCTCGATACTTTCAACAATTAATTGTATTACTTACTAGAAATAATAGAAGCAAGGGTCAACAACAAAATATTAAATTCAGCAATGAAGTGAGAGTTTATGCATCTCAAAAGATACTCAATTCTAAACAATTTAAGATATTTATGTGGTCATTCACAAAAGTGGGACTGATATCAACAGCAAGTTTTAGAACTACAAGAGAGATAGAGGAGTCAGATAAATAACTGTTCTGTGTCATGTTACAAGAAGTGGTAAACTTTTGTCTGTTTTCTCCAAGATGTTTTAATAGTTAGTTATTTTTGGTGGAACCTGGAGCAGTAGAAGAGGACATTATATCAAAAGATGTGAGACACTAAGCATGCTATAAAGCATAAAGATTATAGGATCTGATTTATGTAGAATTTAAAGTTCTGTATTTAAGTTTTGGGATCAGAAAGCAAATATTTGAAAAGTTCTTTTTCTTTGTAATTCAGCCAATGATCCACTTAACCGTGGCCACACTGTCCATTTGTTTTGGCTTTATATCAACGATGGCATTGAGATGTAGAAGGCAACATTAATTCTACCAACTATAAATAAAAATGTTTCCTGAACCTTTTCTTTTAAAAACATAAATGGAATTGTATCTAAAGCAGAAGGAAAATCTCTGGTTACTAACGAGAGATGGAAAAGTCATGATAGTTTTCTTTGCATTGGTGTGTATTTAAAGTATTTCTTCCCTTAGAATTAGAAATTTCCGTACAAATAAAAACTGATCTCTTTGACACTAATGACAACCAAGCTAGTAGGGGCCAGAGAAGAAAAGTAGATAGTGGCTTTGAGAATACACCACCTGTAATGAAAAAATTGGGGGATGAAAGCTTCTGGATGGAATTATGGCATTGATCACAATACCTACACACTGAATTGTCTTTTTTTTTTTCTTTGAAGTACCTCTTTTTTTGAGAAACAAGGGTGTGAAGAAGACTTTTCATTATACATATTTTTACACTATTTCTTTCTTTAACTATGTGAATGTATTACCTATTAAAAATTAAGTACAGCTGTTAATTCTTCTTTAAAAGTATTCTTCTGAAATAAGTTTTAGAAAGCAATATTACTAGATCATTTTTCTCACATTAGCCCTGCTTGCAGTCAAATTTCTTCTTCACATTAATGGAAGGGACTAGTAGAAATAACTCAATAATGTGTGATCTTTATAAAACAATCTTTGTATTTGGAATGCAATGAGGTAATAACTCAGATATCCACTAATATATGCCCAACCACAACCCCATCTACTTACATAATTCTTAGGTCAGGATCTACCAAGCATTAAATTGACCCCTGAGGTAGATCCAACCAAGATTATCTTTAAAACAAGCTTCAAAATAAAAACCTTAGTAGAAACTACATATCAATTTTGAATGTTACACGCATGTGAATAAAATAATATGCAAACAATTCAAAATATTCCACAATATATACGTGTCACATACCTGGGGTATAGCCCCAGGGTTCATAGTATGATGGAAATACCCCGAGATGACAGCCTCTGACAAACTCTTCATAATCCATGGGCAATAACGGGCTGGTGGAGGATAGGAACTCTGGGTGCAAAATCACCTAATAAAGGAAAATTCAGATGAGAATAAAAGAGAAAAAAAGAAACTAAATTAAAACCAAAAATCTCTTATGATTTGGTTACTTCAATATCGTAGAATATTTGTGTTTAAGATTTGGGGAAAAAAAAAGAGATTAGGAAAAAACAAAGAAAAGAGCCTGGGAGATTTTTTTCTCTCTCTTTTTCTCTTCATCCTGTATAGGTGAAAGTATCTGCTCTGCAGACTTAACTTTTCCTCAGAAAGCCAAT
The DNA here is from genome assembly GCF_030014295.1 of Loxodonta africana. Lineage (NCBI taxonomy): Eukaryota > Metazoa > Chordata > Mammalia > Proboscidea > Elephantidae > Loxodonta > Loxodonta africana. Next base: position 117,248,884 of record NC_087345.1, on the reverse strand, counting down.
TTTGACTCTCAAGCTCCAATCCAGCCTTTATCAACAACGAACATTATATTTGGTTTTCTAACTGCTGACACCTTTGTCTTAGCTCTCAGTTTGTTCCCAACTTGAGGAGAAAGAGGGGATCACCCTCACAAAACCAGTGTATGAATTAGCCAAATGATGTAGAACAGTCTTTCTTTCTTCCTTCCTTCACTCCTTCCTTCCTTTCTCTCTCTCTCCCTTCCTTCTTTCCATCAATCCTTCCCCCCAATTTCATACTAATACCTCCAATTGTAATTCAATACCTCAGGGGTTAGTCTAGTTTTTCCCCTTTCTGTATTTATACCTCCTTACTCCAACATGGGAGCTCTGGTGGCTTAGTAGTTAAGAGCTATGGCTACTAACCAAAAGATCGGCAGTTTGAATTCACCAGCTGCTCCTTGCAAACCCTATGGGGGCAATTCTACCCTGTCCCATATGGTCACTGTGAGTCGGAATTGACTCAATGGCAGTAGGCTAGTGGGTTTCTCCAACATGAGATACCTGGCTTCCATTATCTTTATTTACTTATTAGATGAAGCCCCATCTACATAACTGATCTCCTCTCTCTGCCACCACTCCTTCCCATGTGCAGATGTCCTCCTCTTTACACTCTGGCTCTGACTCCCTGCTACAGGCTTCTTTTCTCCAACTCCCACCCCCGCCCCACCCCGTGTGGATCTTTGTCATCCTGCTTGGGCTCTGGTGCCATTCTCTGAGCCACCACAACATCTGTCCCTTTCTAGTGCAGGTGCCTATCTTGTGCTGCCTTGCCTAATAACTTTAGAAAAGAATTGTTCAGGAAGGAAAGAGAAAAAGGAAGGGAGAGAGGAAAAAGAAACTTTTTTTTTTTTTACAAGAACATCACATTTTTCTTTTTTATTCATGGGATAAGTATACATTCTTCCAAAGAGACTACTTTGAAGAAAAAACCTAATATAAGAATGATAACAACATTTGTATAACACTTTATATAGATAGGAAACCGTGATGGTGTAGTGGTTAAGAGCTATGGCTACTAACAAAAAGGTTGACAGTTCAAATCTACCAGATGCTCCTTGGAAATTCTATGGGGCAATTCTACTCTGTCTTATAGAGTTGCAATGAGTCAGAATTGACTCAAAGGCAATGGGTTCTTTTTTTTTTTTTTTTGGTTTATGTAGATAATTTTTACACGTTTTAATTCATTTAATCTAAGAAACAGAGATGAGAAGAATAAACATTTTTTATCCTAACTTTAGAAATAAACAAAGTGAGATGTAAAGAGGGCAATCGAATTACTAAGTTTCAAATTTGTTTCATTACTTTATAATCTCATCATGTGCCAAGAATTAAAGTAAAAATGGTCTGTAGTTTCAACTGATTCATAAGGACTTTACAAGCATTAATTATGTCTCAGCAGATCCATAAATACGAGATAAGTTAGACTTAAGAAGAAATAACATGGTAAATATACAAAGCCAGTACCTAAAAATGGTGATTTTTTTTCAATCATCAGAATCATGAAATGGCAAAGAAAAAGTTTTCCTCCACAAAACATGATTTGAGTTTCTATTATGAGTGCAGTACTACTCTAGAAAAAAGAAGGAAAAGACATAGACACTGACTGTATGAGCAGGCATCAAATTGGCAGCCCATTGCACTTTCTTGGGGAAGAACAGGAAAAAGGATTAGAAAAACAATGTGCCTACTTTGGCATTTCCAAGTTTAGGAAAACTCATACTCTCCAAAGCCCATTTTGAAACACAAAAACACCATGGCTTAGTCCTTTTGTTCCCAGTCAAACAGAATGACAGCACAACTAAGACGAGAAGACAGCCATTCTGCATCCTAAAACAGCCAACCACAGAAACCTGGGACTGAGAAAGGGATATTAGAGGTCAGCCCAGGGTTACTGAGAGAATTAAATGAGATCCTATATACAAAAGCCCATAGCAGAGCCCCTGGCTCACAGCAGTTCCTTAATCGCTAGGAGACAAAAAATCTTGTCTGACACTTTATTCACCCCAAGAAGGAACTAAGGTCCCAGGATGCTCATTTATTTTCAGAGCGTGGTAGCCCAGGGTTGAGACCTGAAATATACTGTCTGGGGCTTTTCTTACTATACCGCACTGCTGAGGGCGGATAGATAACTGAACTCAAATTCAAAATAATCTGGAATGTTTGCTGAATCAAATGGTGACACTCACATCAATCCACTCCAAGAGTTAAAACCCACTCTGTAGAATTCTAAAAGCTTGCAGATGATCAAACAGGTATGTACGTTGGCATAGGCCTTGAGCTAATGTCAATTTTTTAAGAAATGCAGTAAATAAAATAAAAAATAAAATAATTCTGATTTGACCAAAGTTGATCTCAGTGCTTCAAGTGTGGATTAAATATCAGCAAGGTACTATGCCTTTATTTCTTTGTGCGTGTGTGTTCACTTTTTTTTTTTTAACCCCAAGAAGTTTTGCAGGGAAGAGTAGGCAAGAAAGAAACATTTAATAACATCAGAGGGAGACACGGTTAAAACAAAGTTTTGTTTTTAAGGTGGAGAACATTAAGGGATATTTGTAGATAGCAAGGGAAAGAGCTAGTGTTAAAGAAGAAATGTCTAATATAAAGGAAGGTAAACAGGGCAAGTTTCCTAAGAATGTGGGATGGAATGAGATCCCAAGAACAGCCCTTAGAATCTGAAGGAAAAGAAGCAAGAACAGGTAAGAATCTATACGTGGGGCCAGCAAGGAGGGACCCTTGTAATGAATTCTCAATTAGGTCATCTGCTAAAAATGAAAGAGAAAAGAGAAAGTGGAGAGTGGGGGGAATTGAAATGATGGGTAAGAGCTGTGACAATTTGATCTTGAAGACAGTTCAATGGAATTGAGTAGGGACAAGCAGTTCTCTATTTACATGCCTTCAGTATGGACTACACCTCAACATAAAGAAAATATAAATCCTCATAACTGCACCAATAAGCAACATCACGATAAACAGAGAAAAGATTGAAACTGTCAAGGATTTCATTTTACTTGGATTCACAATCAACACCCATGGAAGCAGCAGTCAAGAAATTAAAAAACTTATTGCATTGGGCAAATCTGCAGCAAAAGACCTCTTTAAAGTGTTAAGAAGCAATGATGTCTCTTTAAGGACTAAGGTGCACCTGACCAAAGCCATGGTGTTTTCAATCGCCTCATATGCATGTAAAAGCATAAGAATAAGGAAGGCTGAAGAAGAATTGACAGCTTTGAATTATGGTGTTGGCGAAGAATATTGAATACACCAAGGACTGCTGAAGAACAATTTGCCTTAGGAGAAATACAGGCAGAATGCTCATTAGAAGCAAGAATGGTGAGAGTTCATCTCACATATTTTGAACATGTTATCAGAAGGGGCCAGTCCCTGCAGAAGGACATCATGCTTGGTAAGGTAGGGGGTCAGCGAAAAAGAGGAAGATCCTCAACAAGATGGATTGACACAGTGGCTGCACCAATGGGCTCAAGCATAACAATGATTGTAAGGATGGTGCAGTACGGGACAGTGTTTCTTTCTGTTGTACATAGGGTCACTATGAGTCAGAATCAACTTGATGGCACCTAACAACAACAACAACAACAACATTGTCCCCAACACCTAGCACAGTGCCTGGAATATGAGAGGCCATCAGTAAACATTACAGAGATTAAGCTCAATAGGGCAGAAATCGGGTCTTATTCATATAAATACTCTCAGCAACTAGTACAGTGCCTGGTCATTTTAGGATCTCAAGGGTCAAAAGAATGATTAGATCTATAGAAAATTACATAAAATCACCATCAGCCACATTCTCTGAAACTGGAAATTTCTCCCATGATCCACTCAAATTGCACTATATCAGGATGAATCTGGGGTTCTTAAATTAAAGTTAATACTTGTAGAATATATTTGTTCCTATTAAAATTTAGGAATTTTCTTATGCTTGTTTACAGCATTATACAATAAAAGTGAAGGGTAGAATTATGACTCAAAGTCATAAATATTCTTCAATTTTTAAGACTAATTCCAAAATATTCATCGTATTCTAATCACCTAAGACAGAAAGCAGAATTAATTTTCTTTAGAATTATCATTTAAAATATATCTGCCAGATGCAAAAACAGATAAGGAAAGTTCCTAAAAGTTCTCAAAAAATATATTCTACATAATTTTGAAGGGTCCTATGCAAACAATTAGTTCTACCTTGACTCTGTCTGTGCGGCTGTTGAAAAGTCCGATACGTCTAATGGTGCTGAGGATGGGATCCGTGGCATCGTCAATCATGTTGTGAGTGGTCACTGGAGGCAAAGAATGTCGCTGAAGGAAAAGAGGGAAGAAAATGTCAATTTGTGAAGAGAATTAATAAAGTGTGACTCATTTCATCAATAAGTCATTGGCAACATTTCATTCAACCCTTATGCGTTCAGTCTTCTGAGATGACACTAACGATGATGACTAAGTGTTGTGTTTCAGAGGAAAACAATGGGCTGAAGTACTTCCTTCAGATATTTTGAATACATGAAGCTTTTGTTTTTCACCTGCAGCCACTATATGAAAGGCCTAGACTTCTTGACTGCTTCTGGGACTTACGTGAAGTATAAAGGTGACCTGAGATTCTGACTCAAGAAGAGTTACTCTCCCGGATCCTTCCAAATGGGCTGTCACCAGGTGCCCAGTGCTTCACTGTTATGACCATTACGACACAAGCTTCAGAATACACCTAGCACATACTTTGGTTTTCCCTCTTGCAATAATTCCACTTGACTTTGAAACATTCACATTTTTTCTACTCAAAATTCTATGCCTTTTGAAAAGTTTAGGTTTTTTCCTATTGCAAGATACAGTTTTTCAGTTGGATTCCAAATGAATTTTGTAATTGTGTACAAAGACAAGATTTACGACAATTTAAAACGGAACCCTCAAAACACTCATGGAAGAGAAAATACAAAGTTGTCATTTAGATGAATATATAAGAATGCCCTTTCTATTTTTCAGGTTAAAAAATTTCCCAAATGCACATATGCTCACAAATTAAAACACTGATTTAGAAGTTATGGGGAATGGTAGGCATGTTTTTGCTTTATTACCTGAGTTGAAAAGATGGCTCTTTTCATAATCGTTAGATCATCTCGATCCAGAATATTGTTCATGTCAGGAATTTCTCCTCTGTGTGGAAAATAATGTTAACAGTAAAAACGACTGGCACTAGTCCAGTGCTTCTCTGTGACAGACATTATTCTAAGCACTTTAAAAATAAATGTAAAATGGGATATTTTTTCATAGAAAGAGTTGAGCCATCAAGACACAAAAAGACAGAAGGACTTTAAATATATATTGCCAAGTAGAAGAAGTCAGTATGAAAAAGCTACAAACTCTAAGATTCCAACTATATGACATTCTGGAAAAGACAAAACTGTAGAGCCCGTGCAAAGATCAGTGGTTGCCAAATGTTCTAAGGGAAAGGAGATGAAGATTAACTGACGGCCCATTGCCGTCGAGTTGATTCTGACTCATAGCGACCCTACAGGACAGAATAGAGCTGCCCCCATAGGGTTTCCAAGGCTGTAAATCTTTACCGAAGCAGACCGCCACATCTTTGTCCCTTAGAGTGTCTGGTAAGTTTGAACCATCCACCTTTCTGTCAGCAGCCAAGTGCTTAAGCACCATGTCACCAGGGGTTCTTTTACTAGGTGGAGCACAATGAATTTTTAGGGTAGTGAACGCATGACATCATGCATTTGTCAAAACCCAGAGAACTGCACAAGACAAAGAGTGAAGCTTAATGAAACTATAGGCTTTAGTTAATAATAACAAACATACTATATAACAAACATACTATGCTGTATTTAAGATGTTAATAATAGGATGAACTGTGAGGGAGGTGAGGAGGAACACAGGAATTTTATGTTCTATCTGCTCAATTTTTATGTTAATGAAAAACTGGCCTAAAACTAAAATCTATTAATTAAATAAAAAATAATCTGCTAGCACTGTTCTATGGAGAGATCTATTTCAGCTAATGTTCATCAAACAACTAGTTGTCTTGAGACATTGTCTACCATCAACTCAATCAAACTTGTGTTGTAAATGCATCTTTAATTCTGTGGTTGTGATGCTGAATAAACTATAGTCATTCTCAAATAAAGTTAATAATTGAATTTCCATACACACACACAATAAAAGTAAAGCAAACATAGTTTCTTGATGAAACAAATTTCTAATATGTGGAGGACTTTGATTAAAAAAAAAAACACCTTTGATAGTAATATAAAAGAAAATGGAAATTCATTACTAAAACCTTACTTCACCCTCAGGAGGATACTCTCACTATATTTTGTTCACTTCTGATTACTACCCTCTAAAGTTCCCATAACATACCCAAAACCCAGACCCAGTGCCGTCGAGTTGATTCTGACTCATAGCGACCCTATAGGACAGGGTAGAACTGCCCCATAGAGTTTCTAAGGTGCACCTGGTGGATTCGAACTGCCAACCCTTTGGTTAGCAGCCATAGCACTTAACCACTACACCACCAGGGTTTCCTCCCAGAACATATTCATGTCTAAATTGATTTTTTTTACTGGTAAAAAAGAAATGTTGCCCACCTTCCACCATGGAATAGAAGATAACTCAGTTTTTCTTCATACTATAACAAATATATATAATATTGAATGGTTCTGGTACTTAGTTATTTATTAAGCATAGATTCTAATATAGATTTAATATATATTAAGTCAATATATATTCACTATATATGAATTCAATATATATTTTGACTTAAAATCTCATGAAATCTCCCTCAGCTTCAGACTGACATATTAGCCCTTAATGTGGTTTTTATTGAATCAGAACCTGCCTATGTATACAAAGGTCTTCTCATTTGTACAACCTATTTACAAATATTTCTCAAATGGATGATAAAACAAAACTGTCTTACATTACTTAACACATCTTCAAAGGCTATTAATTCTTCATATTTGGAACAAAATAAATACATTATAGTGTCTGACTTGTTATGTTTGAATAGTAAAGTCCTAAATGTTTTGTGTTAAGTATTCCAAGCACCTACTTTAATAATGCATCATAGAGTTTCTTTCCAAACTTTTCCTTCACAGAATGTGCAGTGTCCCTGTATGAAATAGAAAGATTTATCATTTAAACAGAGTGCCATAATTTTTCATCTTTATTTGTTCTGACAGCGCTGTTGTTTTGCCCAGGCATTCTCAAAAAGATACAGTCCCTTTTGCATAGCCTCTTCCATTATTTTTCTATTTGCCACTTTAACTTGAGTTAAAATCTCCAGAGCTCAGGCAGCAGAACACTCTGACCAGCCCAGAGAGCTTAAAATCTAATCCTGTTTTTGGCTTGAAAATAATCAGGGGTAGTGAGGAGGAGAGGGAGGGGGAGTGGATGAGAGTGTAGATGTAATGAGATTGGGAATTAGCTGATAATTGTTCAGTCTGGGTGATGTCTAAATAGGAATCATTATACTCATTTCTTGACTTTTGCATATATTTGAAAATATCCACAATAAAAGGTTGAAAAAACAATTCAACTCATCTTTAAAAACTTCTGCAGATGCTTTCTTCTTCCTCCATGAAACCATATTCCAAAGTTTTTTTTTTAATAGCAACACAATTTTGTAAATATTACATAATCTAACATAGTATCACAAAGAGGAGAGAACCAAGTAGTAACTGTACTACAATAATCTTAAAAGTTCGTGAAAACAAAGTTCATGAAGATATGTCAGAGATCATTCACTTAAAAAAAAATCCCTTTATGTTCATTGCTTGAGAACATTAACAGGGCGTGAGTTTACCATAGCTGTTTTCGCACTGCCTGTCCTTTCAGGGTTTCCACATTGAAATTATTTGTCTTGGCAGGCATAATGAAAAACACCACAACTGTGACGTCACTTTTATGCATCTGATAAGGGATTAGAAAACACAACAGAGTCAGCTATCAAAGAAAAAAATAAAAAGTACATCAGATGGACCTTAAACTTTGAAATATACTGTTTTTAAGTATCTTTAGAGAAAAAGAATACTTATTTATGCTTCATGGAAAATTTACCCATATACCTGAGACTTTTTGAGAAATTTACATCTAGTTTTCAATCCAGATTTCTCAATTCAGTAGTCTGAAAATTCAGACATAAAATACTTTCATGGCATTGATAATCTAAAAGATACAACCTAATTGCTATTGATATTATTGTGTCTTTTGATGGTTTTTTTTTTAAAAAATAACATAAACGTGAGCTAATATTATGAGGCCAAGATTAAAACCAAAACCAAACCTGTTGCCACTGAGTTGGTTCTGACTCATAGTGATCCTACAGTCCTTTAAAGTTTCAGATTGGAAATTTAATGAGTAATTTAGTTTTGGTTTATTTTATTTATTTATTTACGTTTTTATGTTCAATTTCTTGATTCACATGACATTGCATTTTGTTTTCTAGCTCTATGGAAAGGCATAAGCACATGGTCAGCATTTTCAGTATGGCAAGCCCTGTGCTGAACGTTTTCAATGCACGATTTAATCTAATCTTAGTGATAACGCTGTATATATAATAGATATCACTCCCTTCATTACACTAATATGGAAAAAGGGGCTCAAAAGGTTATACATTTTGTCTGAGCTCCTGTAATAGGTTAGTGGTAGAGCTGGGATTCAAACTGGTGTTTTCTGACACTAAAATCTGTGTTTTCTTTTTCCCTCCCCCCAAATACCATTGACCTAGTAGTGTCTTTTAGAAGGAAATGACATATCAAGCAGCTCTGGGAATGAAAACATAAATTCACTTAAAACTATGGACATATGAATGTTCATGTATTCTGGAAACAATTAACTATTCCTCAGTGGAGCACTGTATCATCTAATATGTGGTCTCTGAACTCTAGGGCCTGACATTCTTTCTCCTCAGGAAACCTACAGAAGTCATAGAACAGGATACTCACCCCCAGGAGCAGCCAATGTGCTACTAAAGAATACATGAACTCTATGGAAAGAGTGCGCCTTCTTTTAATTTCTCCATGTATTTGGATTATTTTTGATGCCTAAAAAAATAGCTGTGAGCTATTCTTTCACATCTAAAAATAAAGTGAATAATAATTGTATAGATAACATTGATTAATAATGTCCCTAAACATAATGGAAAGCTATATAAAACTAGGAAGCTTGTTGAAAAGAAACATACTGGGAAATACTATGAAATAAAATTATTTCAATTTTTCAGTCCTATTATGCAGTCTTTGGTTTTTATTAATACATAGCTTTCTTATTAACATGATTTTAGTGTCTTATTGGGTTGCTGTGAGTAGAAATTGACTCAATGGCAAGGGTACTAAATTTTTAAGCATACTTGTTATAATGTTCTCTCTAAGTCAAGAATAAATCTATGTTCAGGAAAAAAAAAATTCAACTGGAGAGTGGTAGACAGATCAGGAAATTTTTTATTCTCTTGGTATCCCAGTAAGTTTAAATTCTACCTTGGTCTCCTATGAGTGTTTTATTGTTATTTTGTATTTCTATGTGATGTGATTAGACTATAAGTCAATAACATCAGTCTATAGCCAGGACTTCGCACCATTCTCCATAGTTGTTTCTACTGGCACATATTTATTGCTGGATTTGTTGGGAACTCATTTGAACTCCTATCTTCCTGAGTGAAAAATAATTTTACGTTGTTGGGAGTAGGGGTCTGCTTTCCCTTTCTGTGCCTTCTGTGTGTTTCCATGTGGCAGGATATTCAGGAAAGAAGAGTGGTTGGTGAATTTGGAAGGAACAGTGGTTGGTGGGTGTGTGTCTGCCCCTTCCTACATAGAGCAAGAGGGTGCTTGTCAGCCCTGTGGTAAATGTTACCGTGAAGCCCTGCTTTGGGTCGGAGGATAATGGCGATGGATGGGTAAGTCTAATATCAGGGTTCAACATTAAAAAAAAAAACATTAGGAAGCCCATTATTGCCAATTACCCAAGCCACATCTTCTATTATAGCCTTTTATAAGTAAAAAAAAGAAAAAAGATACTTTGTTTCTCATTTGATTGATTTCTCCATATTTATATTACAATTGGTTACAAATTTCAATGAATTGTAAGGGATGTTATAATGACTTCTTAAAACAGCGCATACAATGTGATAAACTTGTGAGACTCTTTAAAAATATATACATGACAATATGGGCAAGTATACAAGTGAACAATGTGACAACCTTAATATGTAACTTCAAAGGCAGAAGTAATTTATAGAATAGGGTTATTGCTTTAAGTCTTTAAAATCATAAATTCATATTGAAAATAATTTAAGTAGCTAGAAATTTCTTTACTTTCCGCAGAAGAAAATTCTCCCTAAAAGAACATTTTATCATCTTGCAGAGATTTCTTACCCTCAGCAGGAAATTTAGCCTGGATAAAGATTCTAGGAAGATGTCAGCTCCTTTGTTTGAAAACTCATACCTCCCAGCAATGAAAAGGAACAAAGTCTTTTCAAGATCAAAGTCAAGGTGACTAAAACAAAACAAAACAGTTTCAAATGAAGTAAAACAGTAGCAACAAAATGTACACATGAATTCTGTTAAAGTGCAAAGTGGGCTGGGAAAGGCAAACATTTACAATATCAATCCTGTTTCCTCTGAACCAAAAAAAAGATCACTAAAATCATTTGCTAATTGTTTAAATAAAGAAAAGCATACCCGTAGAAATGACCTCGAACAAAATCTTGGATCCTGGCCTTATACATGGCATGCAGATTTTGAAACTCATGTACTGCTGAAAATTTCTTAACATTCAAGCCATTTGGAGTAATGACATCTGGAAAAGCAAAGAAAAATCATGAACAATTTCTTCTGAGAGGGTATCATTATACAAAAATCTATTAAAGTTAGATGTCTGTCCACATTTCTAGTTTCCGACTACCATAGAATTAAATATTCATAAAATTTTAGAATTCTAAGTCTTCTGGGTGAAATAGGACGTTAGGAGTCCCTGACCAAAATAACAACGAGTGACTGACCAATTGCAGTGGTAATGACTAATTACAGTTCTTATTTAATTGCTTACTATGTACCAGATGCTGCTCTAAATGCTTTACAATGTAACTCCTTTAATTTTTGCAACAACAATTGAAGTAGGTGCTCTTATTATCTGCATTTTCAGAGGTGAAAACTGAGGCACAGTTGTCCAAGATCATATGGCTGGTAAGTGAAAGCAGAATCCATGCAGTGGGCTTCCTAGTGTCATGTCCTTAAGCCACTATACCAAGCTACTTCTTGCCTTCTTGTTTTAACCAAATGTGAAGGAAATCTTCTGTCCCTGTGGAAAGTTGGAAAGGCACCCCTTATTGCAAACACATATCCGACTTATTCCGCCCAAAAGATTTTGTTGTGCAAGAAGGATGACATTCTTGGTTTTCCAGAATATTGGTCTGTGACAGGAAAGAAAATGACTACTCACAGTACATGATGGAAACTACCTACTGCGTTGAATACATGGGCTATTGCATTTATTAGAAGTAAAAACAAAGGCAAGAAAAAAATGAAGCTGTGGTAGACTGAAAAATGTCTCCTCAGAATGTCCAGATCTTAGTCCCTGGAACCTCCGAATACTACTTTATGTGGCAAAAGGGACTTTACAGATGTGATTAAATTAAAGGTGTTGGGAAGGGGAGATTATCCTGGGCCAGAGTAATTACAGCAGTCCTTATAAGAGGGAAGCAGAGGGATATTTGACTGCAAAAGAAGAGAAGGCTATGTGTTGATGGAAGTAGAGATCAGAATGGTGTGCTTTGATGGTGGAAGAAGGGACCACAAGCCAAGGAACACAGGTGGTCCTAGAAGCTAGAAAAGGCAATGAAATGGATTCTCCATTAGAGGCCCTGGAGGGAGGACATCCCTGCCAACACTTTGACTTCAGTTAAATGAAATGGATTTCTGACTGCTGGCCCCTAGAATTGTAAGATGATAAATTTGTGTGTGTGTATGTGTGTGTGTGTTTAAGCCGCTAGGTTTGTGGTAGTTTGTTACAGAAGCCCTAGGACACAGAAGCAATGTGAAAAAATACATATACATATATATATATATATCACATAGCTATGGTTTTGCAATGGAGAATTGAGCTAGAATTATGAGCATGTCAAATTATTTTGAAGATTATTTTACAATTCACAAGCTGTTCTCCTGAAATGGTTCCACAAAATCAACCCCCAGGCATTCTGGTCATTTCACATTAAAAAAAAAAAAATGCTGACTTTTATGAGTTTTTAGCAAGTAATTGGGCATTTGCTATACGCTTTTACACACCTTGCCACAGCAGAGTCAATTTTAGTTTGTCAAAATTTCCAGTGAAAGCTTTTATGTGAATAATTCCTAGATAAATTATATACTCTGTCAAGGATGGTATGACAATTACTTCCTAAAATGTATTTATCTTTCTATAACATTTACGTAGGGCTTACTTTGTGCCACAATCTATAGTAAATGTTTGACAAATAATAATTTATTTAATTTTCATAAAACCCTACAAGAAAAGTTCTTTTTGTTGTCCCTAGTTTACAGACAGAAAAACTAGGCTTCTAAGACGTTAAGTTATTTTCCCAAGGTCAAGTAACCATAAAGTAACAGAAGTAGGATTTAGAACCAAGGCAGTGTGACTCTGGAGTCCACATGCTATCCACTGTGCCATGCAGCTATATTGCCCAAAAAAGATATAGACAGCAAGGATATATATGGACGTTTCTAAGTTATATCATGCACGGTTAAAAAGAAAATATTGGTGTCCTGAAACTAATTTTCTAATTAGCTAGCCTAATGCATTAGATCAGGAAGATCTTCCAATATCTAAGTCAGGAATTTGTGAGTCACTTTATAACATTATACAAAATGCACTTGAACTGTTGCTTCTAGTATATTTTGAAAACTGATCATTATATATCATAAAACATCAAAAACACACATAGTTTCACTTCTAAGATTTTTTTCCTATTGAAATTATTGAACATTTGGGTATACATTTAGCTATTATGATAATCATAAAAATATTTTAATTAACATTAACTTTTAACATTTATTTTAAATGTCCGTTAATATATTGATACATCTATACAGTTTATTTCTATTTGGTCACTTAAAATTGTACTATTTAAGAATATGCTGTTAAGGATCTTAAAAGAGCAGAAAACAAGAGTAAATGCAGTTTGATCTCATTTAGTAAACCTAAAGTATGCACAGAAAGGAATCTAGAAGAATATACACCCAGATATTAAACACAATTGCCTCTTGATAACAGGATTTTCAGTGTTTCTATTTTCCTCTATTGTAGTTCCACTATATTTTATATTTTTTTGCAATTAACTATACCAATTGGGAGTATAGTTGATTGCAAAAAACTTTTCAATATTCTAGGGGTGTCATTTCAAAGTCCATTATTTTCAAGTTCCAAGGTAAATATTGTATTCAATTGTTTGTCTGTAATTAGCAAATTTATAATGTTGCCTTCTCTCCAGTATTTTAAACAAAATGTCATCTTTGCAACATCAGAAATGATTTTAAATTGAATATATGTTCAAAACATAATAATACAGTAATAAATAGGTCTTTGTCACTTAGTATATAGTCATTTTTTTTTTTTAAATCTTGTCCCAGTCACAGGGCTCATACAAGGTTTTTATCCAGCATTTGTTCTGAAGCTGTGCCCTCAGCATTGCAGCTGTGGCTATAATTTTAATTGGGGAGAGCTTTAAGGAAAAACAAAGTCATAGCTACGTGACATAAATTTCTTTTTTTTTTTCAGAATACTCTCAGGAAAATTTTAATGTTTAATTATCTACTTAAAGTCCATTGACCTTCTTAAATCACAAGGTCTTCAGAGATTTCACAATTACGGTCAGCCACCACATGATTCTATCCTGATTAGGAGTGGAGTGGATTGCAGTGTTTAAAACTCTAGTAGTAGAATATCCAGGTGAAACTAGCTTGTGGGAAGAAAGACAGAGAGGACCTTGGGAAAAGCTAGACAGTTATCCATGCAAAATAATAATCACTGACATTTTTTAAACCTTTACAATTGGCTAGATACTGATTTGCACTCTTTCCATGTCTTTATTAATTCTTTTAATCATAAAAATTCTAGATAAGAGATAGTATTATTATCACCATTTAACAGATAAGGCACAGAGAGCTTAAATAACGAGTACAATATCACATAGCTAGCAACATGTGTTCAATACAAAATCATTTTTGTGCTGAATTCAGGAAGTCTAGCACAAAGTCCATGCTTTTTACCACTATTCTAAAGATGTCTTCCTAAGAAAACAATAATTAAATAAAATAGTATCTAGAATCAGGATTCAGAATACGATCTTGGAGAATGCCCACTTTTAAAAGGTGAAAGAAGTAGAAAATTATTACAGGTGCTTAAGAAGAATCATGTTGGAGAAAACTTGGATTGTGCATTGTCACAAAAAGTAAGGGAAAGATAGAGAAGTATCCATAGCCTTAAATGATAGGAATGTCAAAGGGCATTAAAAAAAAAATGGTGATTTTTGGAAGAGCAATTTCAGACCAGTACTGGGGATTAAAAACTAGAGTCCAAGGGGCTAATGAGTAAATGGAAGTAGTAACTATGGAATATTCTTCCAAGATATTTGGCAGCAGAAGGAAGAATGAGATTGTATTGTCATTTGACAGGGCTGCAGCTTCCAGACAAATTTTTATTTTAGAATAGGAAAAAAACAAAGCATTTTTGTAAGCTCAGCCCTGGTGGCACAACCATTAAGCACTTGGTTGTTAATCAAAAGGTTGATGGTTCGAACTCACACAGTGGTTCTGTGGGATAAAGACCTGGCAATAAACTTCTATAAAGATTACAGCCAAGAAAACCCTATAGGGCAATTTGACTTTGTCACATGGGATCACTATGAGTCAGAATCAACTCAACAGCACCCACCAATAACCATAGGCCAAAAAAAGAGAAAGTATCCAAGAGAAATGAGCATATCCACGGAATAAACTCCTGTGAGAGGAATGGGAGTGAGAATCTAAGTGAATCCTTGGAAAGAGGAACAAATATTATAGGATCTTTATGCCGCCACTATTGAAATTATTTGAATTCTTAGTTTTTTTTATAATTATCTATCACCTTGGATACTTCCTTTAGACATTTAACTGTCATCTGAAAAAACAACTGGAAACAAGAAGACAGAGATTAATCAAGGAGGATGTGTTAATTAGGACTGTTTGGTTGCAAGTAACAGAAACCTGCTAACACTAGCTTAAGTATAAAGAGGAATTAATGATAGGATGCCGAAGTGTCTCATGGCAAATATTTAGATAAGCCCCAGGAATTAGCTTAAACTTTTTTTTTTTTTTATGGTCTAAAGCACTATAGAGAACCCAAAGAGTCTTCTTTCTCAGTTTCTTGTTTCTGCTTTTTACTGAACACCACTGTGGTTTAACATCTGCAACCTAGACAACATGATAGACTCTGACGTTAGCTTCAAAGCCGACATCTCCATTATATGGTTTTATTCAAACTGATATTGAGTTTTTTAGGCCCCTTTCTTATGGAGGGATTCTGATTGGCCCAGTTTATGTTAGGTGTCTACCTCTGGACCAATCAACTGTGGCTGAGGTAGGGTCTTGTTTTTTAAACATGCCTCTACCTATTGCAATCTCTGAGTGGGTATAGGGTAAAAAAAAAAAAAAAAAGGGTAGTGTCCTGAAAAAATAGGCAAGGAAATCTTGAGGAGAGATAAAACAATAGGTTTCTACTAAACAAAACCAGTGAAACAAAGTTACAAAATAAAGAACTGGGGTTGTTTCACACAAATTTCTGATATTTCCTTGACTTTCATTTCCTTAAAAGGGAAGAGTCAATTCAGCTTGCTTATACACACCAAGTCATTACCACTCCCCAGTTCGTGTCTAGGGAACCCATTAGCATTGAATTGATTCTGACTCATAGCAAGCCTCTAGTTTAATGTTGGTTTCAAAGAAAAGCTATTGAAATTAAGAATTAAAATGTGTGCAAAGATTTGGGCAGTAGTCGTGAATGCAATTTTTCCACTAACTGTTACTTTATGCTGAGAAAATAAAATCTTTACACTCTCATGTCATTTGGAACTGAAAGATCAGTGACAGACTCAGGGATAGTAATTACCAGGTTTTCTCTTCAGCATGTGTTCTGCTTCTATTGCTGTTATTTCAGAAACGGTGGTGAACACATGAGCACAATGAACAGAGGCTCGCTCCATGCAATACCGGTGGTAAATCTGCCTTTCCCCGGCCTCTTTGTCTATGTCAAACTGTTCAAAAAAAGACAAAGAAATACACACTTTTGCTTACACTGAACCTTCTACAGAGGCAAAGCAAAATATTTCTTATGTTTTTCCTCAAGGTTCTGTGAAATTTTATTACCAAAAAAAAAAGTAATGATAAATTTGTATTAAATCCATTACTAAAATACATAACTACTTACATTTATAAAAGAGCTGTCTACTTCATTTCTGCTTCTAAGCAATTATTTAATCTCCTAAGTAAATGACATTTCCACTTTGTTATGCCCATTGCTGTTGAGTCAATTCCAACTCATAGAGACCCTATGGGACAGAGTAGAACTGCCCCAAAGGGTTTCCAAGACTGTAATCTTTACTGAAGCAGACTGTCACATCTTTCTCCTTCGGAGCGGCTGATGGGTTCCAACTCCACACCTTTTGGTTAGCAGCCAAGCACTTAACCATTGCACCACCAAACACTTTGCTATAACTACATAGAATTGTTGATATTTTGGTATTTTAATTATACTTTCATTTATCCCAGATTTTACAAATACTGAGTTAGTTCCTCTCCCCAAGGTCCTTACCATGTTTTTTCCATGAACAATGAAATAAAGCTGACATTCAACTCGACACTGAAAATAAGGATAATTGTTATTACCCTTAATTAATATTTTTCAGGTTGATTGAAAATGAACTGAAAAACAGAAAGACAAATGCTTCCCCATGGTTAAATCATTCCTTCCACTTTATAATTGTAAAAAGTGTACAGTTACTTTTAGTTAGGTAATGTGTTAGATTGTGCAATCATCATTCTGTGTATCTCACCTTAAAAAAAAAAAATGAAATCCCCAATGACTACTTAAGCAGTTGGCAACAGTGGTTGGTTTTTGCCATTCCTTTAGTAACTGATAGTTATACCTCCCATGGCTGCCTATGAGACTAGCAGTGTCTAAGAGAAAAGAGTATGTGCAGTTTCTGGGGTTATGTTGGCAGGTTGTTTTTCATAATAAAGATTATTAGTGCCTCTTGAACACTATGTGTCAGGCACTCTTCTGAGCATGTGATCTCATTTAATCCTTACAAACCACTGATACAGATGTTTTGTCTTCATTTTAAGAAGGGGAATAGAATTCACAGAGGCTAAGAACTTGCCCAAGGTCTTGTTCCTATTAAGTATTTTAGCAGATTCTAGATTAATCCCAGTCAGTATGGAGATACAAAGCTTATGCTTTTACCTGCTATCCTATAATTCAAACTCCGGCTCTATTAAAAGGTCAGTCCCAACATTTACTTCATCATATAGAGGAAAATACTAACAAAGACTCATTAGATGATTCTAATGATTAGGACAAGGCCATTTCTTAGAACATTCATTCATGACTGTAATATTTGCAACCATCTCTCTGAACATATTTGAATCAGGGCTCTATATGGCATCCTGGATCAGCAGCAGTTTTCTTAAAAGTTCTGTGTGGCTGGTCTCATTCATTCAACAAATCCTTCATTCAACTACCATTTTTTGGGTAATTTATATGTATCCATTACCCTCAAGGAGTTTATAAATTAGGAGAAAAACAGACAGTAGAAATCAGGCAGAAATGAGTAAGTGTCTGACTAAGGAATAGGATCAGAGCAGGACCAACTCACTCTGGCTGGGGATAGGAAAAAGTATTTCACACTATATCATAACTCTTCATATTATTAGTATCACGTTTACAATGTATAATTTTTAAGGTCAAAGATCAAAATTCATTAATTTTTATATTTTCAGATTCATCGGATGAATAAAATGGCATTTAAACTGAGACATGAAAGTTTATTTTGGGAAAAGGTTATTTGAGGTTGAAAACTGACTGACCTAATAAACAAGTATGTAAAGTAACATGGGATGTGTAGAAGATATGTGCAGGAGATATGATGTGACTGTAGAATTGAATGTAGGATGTAGGAAACAGGCTGATAGGATATAAGATGGCCAGTACATGAAAGTCCCTAAAAATGGGACTAGGAATTTAGACTTTGTCCTGTACACAGTAGAAAGCCACTGAAGGAGTAAAGGCATGATTTGTGCTTAGGGAAATAACTCTGGAGAAAAGTAAGGAATAATTCATATCCCTTTGGGTTTTTATGAAGATTAAATGAGATGATACACACCAAATATTTAGAAAAAAGTTCATGGAAAGTGATCAATTAACTTTAATTATTGTTATTATTAATTACTATTACTATTATTGTTGTAGAGAATAAGATTTCATACATGGTGTCTTAGTTATCCAGTGCTGCTATAACAGAAGCTCCTCAAGTGGATGGTTTTAACAAATAGAAATTTATTCTCTCACAGTCTAGAAGGCTAGAAGTCCGAATTCAGGGTGCTAACTCCAGGGGAAGGTTTCTCTCTCTGTTGGCCCTGGAGGAAGGTCCTTGTCCTGAATCTTCCCCTAGGTCTAGGAATTTCTCAGTGCAGGGATCCTGGCTCTTCATTCTGGATAGTAGGAGTCCTTATCTCTCTGCTCATTTCCCTCTCCTTTTATCTCTGGTAAGATAAAAGGTAATGCAGGCCACACCCTAGGGAAACTCCACTTACATCTATCAGGGCTCTGACCTGAGTAAAGGTGTTGCATCCCACCCTAATCCTCTTTAACACAACCTAATCTTGCCTCATTAACCACAGGGTGAGATTAGGATTTTCAATACATAGGAAAATTACATCAGATCACAAAATGAGGACAAACCATATTAATACTGGGAATCATGGCCTAGCCAAGTTAACACACATTTTTGAGGGACACAGTAAAATGCATGACACATGAGATAGCATTTAACACATACCTTGAAGAATGTATAGAATTTGAATATTTAGAGAAAGAAAAGATAAGTTTTCAATGAGTAAACTGAGTATGCAAATATACAGGGGTAAGAATAGAGGGGGCCAAGTGATACCCTGAAAAGTCTCTATGAAGACAGCCACATGTGCGAGCACATGCCCTTTCCTGGTGTAATGGTGTCTGTTCTCTTCTAGGCCTGTGATATGTATACATGGCTGCACTTCTGGCTTTACAGTAACTCCAGATGGAAGGAGAAAATGGGCTATTTATGTGCTTTTCTTCAAGAATGAGTCATAATTATTCAACATAAAATTATTACGGAATAGTGCATACATGCATGGATTTTACCCTTTGAATTATAGGAATTCACAAGAAATAAATAATTTTTAGGGAAAAGACCTAAGAACTTACTGTAACTACTTTTCTGTACTATGAAGTCACTCAGCTCTGAGTATGGAAAGATGGTGGAGTAATGTTTCTAAAATCTATATACACTTTGGCCTAGTGGAATCTGACCTTCTAACTCAACTCAAACTTTTCAGCTTACTTTTGATAAGCCTAACTTTATGGATCAAAAAAGATGAAATTTTAACAAAGCTCATTTTACTTTTTGGTTATCAAATATGTATTACCCCATTTTTTTTTTTTTTAATTTATTTGAGGCACACCTATCAACAAAAATCAGGGAACTTTTTCTGGCTGACTTAGAGGAAAAGGAGAAATGAGGTTTGCCCAATAAAATAATTATTTCTATTTGAATTTATTATTATTAACCATCAGCACAATAATCGGCTCAGCCCATTTTAACTACAGATCCTTTTAAAAATGGTTAAAAATTGAAACTACTATAATTTTGAGACTGAACTTCATTTATGAACAATATAGTACAAATCAAAAGATTTTATAACTGTGAAGTCATCTGCACAGTTTTTGACTTATGACCAAAAAATGAGTTGACTTATTAGCAAAAAATTTTATAAGTATAGTATTTCAGCATCATTCTCCTCAGATAAACTATATTTTGGAAAATAAACTGTTTTTAACCTGTGATATGAACAAATGTTTACCCTTGTGTAGAAAAATGGAAAAGGTCTGTTTCTTTTGGGCACAAGTAGAATAACATTCTGTAGGAGTGTGCCCATGCCTTTTTTTCTTTGGAAATGTTTCTAAATGTGGGCACTCTTCCTTAGAAAACACTGAAAGAGAGAAATGATTTTCTATATTAGCAATTTATTTTTAACAATTACTGAGACAGGAGTGGTAAAGTCACCAACTATGATTTTGGATTTATCATTATTTTCTTTAGTTCTGTCAATTTTAGGTATGTACTTTTGGAAGCTCTGTTATTAGGCTTATACACTTTTATAATTGTTATGTCCTGTTTATTAATTGATTCTTTATCATTAAAAAATGCCCCTCTGATTTTGATAATATTCTTTAACTTGAAATATACATTGTTTAATACCAATATAACTATATCTGACTTCTTAAGCTTAATGACTGCACAGGAGCCTTGGTGGTGTAGCAGTTAAGAGCTTGTCTGCTATCCAAAAGTTTGGCAGTTCAAATCCACCAGCCACATCTTGTAAACCCTATAGAGCAGTTCTACTCTGTCCTATAGGGTCACTATGAGTTGAAATCGACTTGACAGCAATGTTTGTTTGTTTTCATTTTAATGATTGCTTGGAATATCTTCTTCCATAATTTTGATTTTAATCTGTTTTTGTCTCTATGCTTAACATGTGTTTATTTTAAGCAATGTACAGTTAGGTCATGATTTTTATCTAGTCTAACAATCTCTACCTTTTAATTGAGGTTTTTAGTCCATTTATATTTATTGATATGTTTGGATGTAGGCCTATCATCTTTACATTTTATTCTGATTTTTTTCATCTGTTCTTCATTCCTCTGTTCTTCTTTTCCTGCCTTTCATTAGAAGTAAATCATTTATCTTTTAGTATTCGTTTTATCTTCTATATTTACTTTTTAATCCTGTCTCTTCAAGTTTTTTTAATCAGTGATTGTTATAGAGATAATGCCATATATATTTAACTCATCACAGTCTATCTTAAAAACTATTCCAAAACTTTATAAGCAATGTAAGAACTTTAAAATAGTATATTTCCAGTTATCGCCCTCCCATCCTTTGTTCTCTTGTTACATAATTTACCTCCACATATGCTATGAATGTCACATTCTTTTGATATTTTAAATTTAAACAGTAACGTCATTAAATATTTAATGATACATATGTGAAAATGAATAATTTTAAAAATTAATGCTTTATACTTATTAACTTACTTGCTCTTTCTTATGGTTTTCATTTCTTACTGTAGAGCTGGGTTTCTACTTAGAATCATTTCCCATTAGTCTAAATTTTTTATTCAGCATTTCACTTACTAAAGTGCTGGAATAGAATTCTCTAACTCTAGTTCGTCCGAGAAAAAAAATTTAACCTTCATTTTTGAATAATATTTTCACTGGATATAGAATTCTAGCTTGACAGTTTCCTTTTTATTTTGTTTATTCCTTTTAGCACTATAAAGATGTTGTTCTGGCCTCCATTATTTCTGCTAAATCAGCTGAAATTCTTATCATTGTTCCTCTGCATGTATTATTATTAACTCTGACTACCTTTAAGATTTTCTCTTTACCCTCTTATTACATATATCCAAATTCACTGATATTTTCTCCTGTAGTATCTGGTCTGCCAAAAAACCCACTAAAGGAATTCTTCATCTCTGATACCGTGTTTTTCATTTTTAGCATTTTCATTTGGTTCTTTTTTCATTTCCATCTCTCTGTTAAAATTCTCTGTTTATACATGTTGTCTTCCTTTCCCACAAATTTATAATAGCTACGTCCAAATCTCAGTCTAATAATCTCAATACCAAGGACATATCTGAACCATGTTCTATTGATGATGGATCTTAGTTTCTTGCTTTTTCATAAATCTCATAAGTTTTTATTGAGTTCTGGGTAATATGTATAAAATAACAATGAAGAATGAGGTAAGAACAACAAAATAAAATAAATTATGTACATATATATATATATATATAATAAGTAATGTATTTATCAGTAAAGGACATGCCTGCTCAAGCAACAGAGGTGGGTCACCCTATAATTGAAGCTGACTAGCTCAAAACTTGGACAGAGAAAAGAACTAAATAAAACCCATCAAATACTTGGCTCCCGTTTTCTTCCTGTTCTCTAATTCCAAACACCACTGTTCTCAGATTTCAGTTCAGGAAATTCTGTTTGTATTAAGAAAAGAGAGGCTAAGACATAAAAAAACTAAAAGTCTTTTTTTTAGCGTTAGTCATCTAGCCATAATAGTTGAGGGAATAATTGACCAATAGTTGGACTGATAAGAATGTACTTGGAAGCATCTTCTTGAAGGGTCTCAGAAAATTCATGTGCTGACTAAAAATGTTTGATATGCTATTTTACCTGAAAAACTTTACTAAAAACTTAAGCCAATATAGGGTTCTTTTGACTAGATGTTAATGAAAAAAAAGTTGTCAGTTAGCGGTTATTATCTGAGTAAAATAGTTCTATTTTTACAAATTCGAATATTTTTGTTCTTATTCTTGTTTTTTCTCATGTTTATTTGCCTGAGTCAGAACTTGATGAAATCAATCGTGGGTTCTGTATCAAATACCAAATGGTAACTCACTGTCCATGAAGAATTTTTAAATACCTTTACATACATATGATTTGGTATTTTTATGTATCATTCAAGTTGTAAACCTAGTAAGAACATTGAGGCTTTTGCTGTGAAAAATGATTATGAATTCTATTCAAAGCCTAGTTCTTGACTACATGTTATCTATTAACTTCTTTGCTGGGAAGGAAATTTTACCAGAAAGATGAGCTGAGTTCTGGGTAAGCTAAAATTTTATCTCACCAGTAAGAGGCTTTAAGCAAGGGAGATATGTAATCTTATTTGAAGATTTTAGATATAAATACTGATCTTTTATCAAAAGAATAAAGTTGTATTCTGCAACTATATGTTACAATGCATTGCTTATTCTTTTAGTTAAAAGCAAACAAGAAAATCTAATGCATATTACTAGTTATTTTTATTGCTTTTCTATAATATTCTTGGAGCCCTGGTAGCTCAGTGGTTAAGAGATTGGCTGCTAACTAAGAGGTTCTAATCCACCAAGCCGGTCCTTGGAAACTCTCTGGGACAGTTCTACTCTGACCTATATGGTCGCTATGAGTTGGAGTTGACTCCACGGCAATGAGTATATAATATTCTTAAATATTCTAAAGGAAAAAAAATTATACGCCTCTCTAATATTTTATTTTTCACAAAAGTCAAAGTGAGCTGTTCTCGAAGAAACATGTTTGATGCACTTATCACAGATTACTGGTTTGTCTCTATTCATCTACTATTACCATACACCCCCATGCATCTGTGAGTTTGTTGTGGGGGCTTGTGTGTTGCTGCAATGCTGGAAGCTATGCCACCAGTATTCAAATACCAGCAGGGTCACCCATGACAGACAGATTTCAGCAGAGCTTCCAGATTAAGATAGACTAAGAAGAAGGACCTGGCAGCCTACTTCTGACAAGAATTAGTCAGTGAAAACCTTATGAATAGCTGTGGAACATTGTCTGATATAGTGCCGGAGGATGAGTCTCTCAGGTTGGAAGCCTCTCAAAATACAACTGGGGAAGAGCTGCCTCCTCAGAGTAGAGTTGGCCTTAATAATGTGGATGGAGTCAAGCTTTCGGGACCTTCATTTGCTCATATGGCACGACTCAAAATGAGAAGGAACAGCTGCAAACATCCATTAATAATCGGAACCTGGAATGTACAAAGTATGAATCTAGGAAAACTGGAAATAGTCAAAAATGAAATGGAACACATAAGCATTGATATCCTAGCATTAGTGAGCTGAAATGGACTGGTATTGGGCATTTTGAATCCGAAAATCATATAGCCTACTATATTGGGAATGACAACTCGAAGAGGAATGGCACTGCATTCATCATCAAAAAGAACAGTTCGAGGCCCATCCTGAAGTACAACGCTGTCAGTGGTAGGATAATATCTATACGCCTACAAGGAAGACCAGTTAATATGACCATTATTCAAATTTATGCATCAACCACGAAGGCCAAAGATGAAGAAATTGAAGATTTTTACTAACTTCTGCAGTCTGAAATTGATCGAAAGTGCAATCAGGATGGACTGATAATTACTGGTGATTGGAATGCAAAAGTTGGAAACAAAGAAGGATTGGTATTTGGAAAATATGTCCTTGGTGATAGAAATGATGCTGGAGATTGCATGATTGAATTTTGCAAGACCAACAACTTCTTCAATGCAAATACCTTTTTTCACCAACATAAATGGTGATTATACACACGGACCTCGACAGATGGAGTACGAAGGAATCATACCAGCTACATCTGTGGAAAGAGACAATGGAAAGGCTCAATATCATCAGTCAAAACAAGGTCCAGGGCCAACTATGGAACAGACCATCAGTTGCTCATATGCATGTTCAAGTTGAAACTGAAGAAAATTAGAACAAGTCCGCAAGAGCCAAAGTATGACCTTCAGTGTATCCCACCTGAATTTAGAGACCATCTCAGGAATAGAATTGACTCACTGAACACTAATGACTGGAGGCCAGATGAGTTGAGGTATGATATCAAGAACAGCATACATGAAGAAAGTAAGAGGTCATTAAAAAGACAGAAGAGAAAGAAAAGACCTAAGTGGATGTCAGAAGAGACTCTAAAACTTTCTCTTGAATGTCAAGCAGCTAAAGCAAAAGAAAAAAATAATGAAGCAAAAAAGCTGAAAAGAAGATTTCAAAGGGCAGCTTGAGAAGACAAAATAAAGTATTACCATGACATGTGCAAAGAGCTGGAGATAGAAAACCAAAAGGGAAGAACACACTCAGCATTTCTCACACTGAAAGAACTGAAGAAAAATTCAAGTTTCAAGTTGCAATACTAAAGGATTCTATGGGGAAAATATTAAACAATGCAGGAAGCACCAAAAGAGGATGGAATGAATACACAGTCACTATACCCAAATGAATTGGGTGATGTTCAACCATTTCAGGAGGTAACATATAATCAGGAACCCATGGTACTGAAGAAAGAATTCCAAGCTGAACTGAAGGCATCGGAGAAAAACAAAGCCCTGGGAATTGACAGAATGCCAACTGAGATGTTTCAACAAATGGATGCAGCCCTGGAAGTGCTCACTCATCTATGCCAAGAAATTTGGAAGACAGCTACCTGGCCAGCTGACTGGAAGAGATCTATATTTATGCCTATTCCCAAGAAAGGTGATCCAATGCAGAAATTATCGAACAATATCATTAATATCACATGTGAGCAAAAGTTTGCTGAAGGTCATTCAAAAAAGTGGCTGCAGCAGTATATCAACAGGGAACTGCCAGAAATTCAGGCTGGATTCAGAAGAGGACGTGGAACCAGGGATATCATTGCTGATGTCAGATAGATACTGGCTGAAAACAGAGAACACCAGAAAAATGATTACCTGTGTTTTATTGACTATGCTAAAGCTTTCGGCTGTGTGGGTCATAACAAATTATGGATAACATTGCAGAGAATGGGAACTCTGGAACACTTAATTGTGCTCATGAGGAATCTGTACATAGATCAAGAGGCAATCGTTTGAACAGAACAAGGGTATACTGCATGGCTTTAAGTCAGGCACTCTGCTGCAGGGTTGTATCATTTCACCATACCTATTCAATCTGTATGCTGAGCAAATAATCAAAGAAGCTGGACTATATGAAGAACGGGGCATCAGGATTGGAGGAAGACTCTGCCTTATGCAGATGACACAACCTTGCTTGCTGATAGTGAAGAGGACTTGAAGCACTTACTGATGAGGATCAAAGACCACAACCTTCAGTATGGATTTACACCCCAACATAAAGAAAACATAAATTCTCGTTACTGGACCAATAAGCAGCATCATGACAAATGGAGAAAAAACTGAGGTTGTCAAGGATTTCATTTTACTTGGCTCAACAATCAGTACCCACGGAAGCAGCAATCAAGAAATTAAAAGATGCATTGCACTGGGAAAATTGCCTGCAAAAGACCTCTTTAAAGTGTTAAAAAGCAAAGATGTCACATTGAGAACTAAGGTGCGTCTGACCCAAGCCATGGTGTTTTCAATCACCTCATACGCATGTGAAGGCTGGACAATTAATAAAGAAGACCAAAGAAGAATTGACACCATTGAATTGTGGTACTGGCAAAGAATATTGAATATACCTGGACTGCCAAAAGAACAAACATATCTGTCTTGGAAGAAATATAACCAGAACGCTCCTTAGAAGCAAGGATGGCAAGACTACATCTCACATACTTCGGACATGTTACCAGGAGGGATCAGTCTCTGGAGAAGGACATCATGCTTGTTAAAGTAGAGGATCAGTGAAAAACAGGAAGGCCCTCAACGAGGTGACTGACACAGTGACTGCAACAATGGGCTTGGGCATAGCAAGAATTGTGAGGATGGTGCAGGTCTGGGCAGTGTTTCATCCTGTTGTGCATAGGGTCGCTATGAGTCAGAACCAACCGATGGCACCTAAAAAAACATTAGCATACACAATCAAGAATCTGAATTCTTTCATGACTTCATTCTATATGTACATCTGATGTTTACAAGTTGACCTTTATATGGTGGGAATACTTATTACTTTATAAATTTTAAGGTTTGTCTGAAAGAACTTTCTTACAGTCTAAGTATTTTTGAAGTAGTAATATTAATTTTCACTACCATATCTGAGTATTATTCATGTATTACACACACACACAAACACACTATATTCTGTTTCACAGAATCCTAGGATTTCCTAAACTCGAAAGACTTTTGAAACTAAATTTCCACTTTCCTGATTTTACTGAAAGCGAAACTGAATTCCAGACTGCTAAGTCATTGATTTGACTGGCAATTTAGATACCAAATCTGCAATGCTCATGAATCTGTGGTTTCCAAAATGCTTTGCTAATATTATTGACATGATGATATAAAAGACTTGTGTATATTATTTAATTTTAATTGATGGGAAAATAGAAGAAAGAAGCCTAAATCAAATGATATTGAGTCACGGAATTGGGTGCTCTCCTATGGCAAGCAAACACAACTCTTTGGTCAACAAGAATCCACACGCCTGTTTTTAATGACTTCTATCTTATTTGACCACACAAAAACTGCTTCTACATCTACATATTGTAGTTACAGGAGAACTCTGACCTACAGACCTCTAATGTGGCTTCCAATCAGTTATCCACTTGGGGGATAGAGAAGTAAGGCTCACAGTACAAGTTTATATGCCTAGAACACTTGTTCTCCATCTTCCACTCAGAGGTGTGTGTGGATTGAGGGTCTTCACAGCATTTGCCAAGGTTCAGGGGTAAAACAGGAGCCCAACCTTATGTCCACGGCATTTTGTTTCCATCCTCCTTATTCTTCCTTTTTGCTCCAAAGGACAGAAATCACGCTTTTCCCTTCTAAACTCAAATTTACAGACTCTCAACAAAGTTAAACCACATGAGCTGTCTTTCACTCCAGGGGAAGCTTTGTCATGAATACTGATTAATTAAAAGGGCACTTCTGCCATCTGGCTGGCAGATGAAAGGTAAAGATCAATACTTCATCCTTCAGCTTTGAGCATCAGAAAAAAAAGCTGGGGGGCGGTGGAGGAAGGGAGGAAGGATTGTTTACCTTATCGAGATGGTTGTAGAAATCAATGTTTGCTGCACATAGGTACCTCCCAAGCAGAGTGGCGTGGGTGGTGAATATTGTGGCAATAGGAAGTTTCCGGGCTCGGGAAAGAATCAGTCCAATTCCGGCCTGCCATTCATGGAACTGGGCAATGACGTGTTTACCATCCGCGTGATCTGTCACCTACGTCAGGAAAAAAATTTTTTTTTTTTTTTTTTAGAAAAGTTGTTGGTAATGCTTGACCTTGCTCATTTCCCAAAGCATAAGAAAAGCTATAATGCCCATACATTTTAGTACAATTTAAAGGGATCTAAATATAAAAACTCGACAGCAGTGTGTTGGTTTGGGTAAATATAAAACAGGCAGATTTAACAAGGGGAAAATGTTTTATAGAATTCAGGGTCATGTTCACAAAGCCCAGATATGCCTTAATTCTCTCTTCTAGTGAAGAATCAGATTTATTTCTATATCCACCAATGGGCTTCACAGAGTAAATGCTCAGTAGGCACTCAAGAAATATTTGTTGAGTAGATAATGAATTGTCAACAATAATACGCTTGAAGATACCACTTAACTGCCAAATCAATAGGTTCTACCTGCATCCAAGCTTTTTTTAAGTGAACAATAAATGTCTTTATGTTTTATGTCAGTCTTAGTTGGGTTGTCTGTTCTTTATATTCAAAAGCATTCCAAAACCAATAACACATTATTATTTTAAGGACATAACTGAAGTAGGGACAAAGAGATTAATAACTTGCTAGCAATTTAATAACACATTGAAGTCCCACATCTAATTCCACTAGACCAAATCAGGCTGGCCACCAGTCTCTCCACCTTAAAGTTATCTTGTTTCACTCTTACAAAAAATTAATGTTCCCACTTCACCCCCCTTTTGAGTTGTCAGTTTCCTTAACATTGACAAGTAGCACTGATAATGTAAAACACCTGAATTCAAGAAGCCTGAAAGAATAATTGGGAAGTTTGAAGGGCTAACACAGGACAATGGTTCTCAAACTTTACCCTGCATCAGAATCATCTGGAAGGCTTGGTAAACACTGGTATCTGTGATCCCATCTTCAGATAATTGTTCTGGGCTCTGGGCTGGGGACAAGAATTTGCATTTACGACAAGTTCCCAGGTGATGCTGATGCTGCGGGCCAGGAAAACCACTCTGAGAACTAATGACTTACTGAATTACTCTAAGAACCTACTCTTCAAAGAGTTCCCTACAGCTATTAATAGTTAAACAGAACCAGAGCAGCAAAGAGATAGCAGCAGAAACAGGGGCAGAAACAGAGATTTCCCAGTAGCCCCGGATTTTTTCAGCATCTCTAGTCACCCTTGAAACCAAAGGAAATCTCAACTTCAGAAACTATTCTCATTCTCTCCCCTTATTTCTCTTAACAGAAAGGATGACAGCAAACACACACACCCTGCCTGGTGGTAGGCCTCACCCTTGGGAGAGTGAGTCAATAAGGCAAGGTACAGAGGAAAAGCTGTTTCCGCCAACTGGTGCTAAAATGAAGGTGCCCTGGTGACGCAGTGGTTAAAGTGATCAACTGCTAACCATAAGGTCGGTGGTTCAAACCCACCGACCTACCAGCCGCTCCGTGGAAGATGTGACAGTTTGCTTCTGTAAAGATTTATAGCCTTGGAAACCTTGTAAGGGGGTGTCATGAATTGAATTATGTTCCCTCAAAAATGTGTGTATCAATTTGGCTGGGCAATGATTCCCAGCATTCTGTAGTTGTCCTCCATTTTGTGATTGTAATTTTATGTTAAAGATGATTAGGGCGGGATTATAACAACCTTATTAATGTCCCTGATTGAGTGTAACAGGAATTTCCCTGGGGTGTGGCCTGCACCACCATTTATCTAACAAGAGATAAAAGGAAAGGGAAGCAAGCAAAGAGTTGGGGACCTCTTACCACCAAGAAAGCAGTGCCAGGAGGAGAGCAGGTCTTTTGGACCTGGGGCTCCTGCTTGGAGAAGCTCCCAGTCCAGGGGAAGATTGATGACAGGGACCTTCCTCCAGAGCTGACGGAATAGCCGTCCTCTGGAGCTGATGCCCTGAATTTGGATTTCTAGCCTACTAGACTGTGAGAAAACAAATTTCTGTTTGTTAAAGCCATCCACTTGTGGTATTCCTGTTATAGCAGCACTAGATAACCAAGACAGGTGGCTATGAGTCAGAACCAATACAACGGCACCTAACAACAATGAAATGAGATTGCATATCTGTCATTAGGCCAGACTTTGCCAGCATCCCCACTGCTCTACTGTCACCAGCTACAAGGCACCAGGTCTGTCCATATTCCCCTTCACTACAAGGCAGTTGTTTATGGCCATCGAAATTTGATTTTGTCAGTAAGATGATTGGTCAAGGGGAACACACCCGCAATACACAGTTCTGTGATTTATCCTTAGAACACACCTGTACTTTGTTAGGGGTGCTCCTTCTGCCCATCTGATTTGTAGGCTAGGTACAAACATCTTGAGGTAATGGTTCTAATGAAATCCTACTGTCATGCGTTGAGGAGGTAAGAAAGTGTAGGCTTAGCTCATTTAACAATTTCTGATGCTTTTGTTAGGATGCTGAATATTTTCAGATTACTTTAAAATGTTATTAGGACAATGAGTAATGGCATTGTCTCAAAATTTTCCTAATCTAAAGATCATGGAGGTGATTACTAGGCATTGAATGGAGTTATGCTGCTCTTCTGTTTATGACTATACCGTAAACTGTACCTCTTTTAAGAACCAGGCAGTTAAAGATCCGAATATCAGCATGTCATTGGCTTCTCGGTCATGATAAGGGATGCCAACACAACATGCTTCCCAAAGGTCACCCTTCCACCTGTCCAGATTCCAAGCTGAAGAGCCGATGTCAAAGAGCACCACGTAAGGACTCCCTTCTATCAGCCATCTTCCAAAATGCACCTGCCATAAACAGTATACAGAGTCATGTTGCCATACCAAGTAACACAAGTGAGGAAAATGTATTTGTAATTAGGGGTATAAACTATATTTAGAACTCAACAGCAGATAAACATGCTACATAGAAAGCGTTAATGATAGTCCAAATCATCTGGTGTTTGAGAGTGAAGATAGAATAGGCCTGCATCCATTCATCTAGATTGACCAAGTTCTTGCTCTACATTAAGTTGGATCATTTAAAAACAAAGTATCTAGATCTTGTAACCTCTGTCCTTCTGTTCCTCATTACTCTCCTGTGACCTGGATATAAGATTTAATATTATGTTCTCTGCTTTTATGATCAAGTTATTAGATGAAATGCTCTGTATGTTTAACCATCTGTCAGTGGATATATGAAATACATGAAATGGCAGCCTCTGGCATAGAATAATAATGCTTACTAATATTTATCTCATGTTAGGCCTACATGAAATATAATGTATATAAAACCAAAAAACCAAACCAAGCTCATTGCTGTCCAGCCAGTTCCAACTCATAGCAACCTTACAGGACAAACTAGAACTGCCCCACAGAGTTCCCAAGGAGTGGCCGGTGAATTTAAACTGTCGACCTTTTGGTTAGCAGCCGAGCTCTTAACCACTATGCTACAAGGGCTCCATAATGTATAT
The DNA here is from genome assembly GCF_030014295.1 of Loxodonta africana. NCBI lineage: Eukaryota > Metazoa > Chordata > Mammalia > Proboscidea > Elephantidae > Loxodonta > Loxodonta africana. The sequence continues at coordinate 117,217,429 of NC_087345.1, read as the reverse complement.
AAAGCACCAAATTATTTTGCTTGCTATATAGAAGATAAGGAGCCCTGGTGCTTCAGTGGTTAAAGTGCTCCACTGCTGACCGAAAGGCTCAAATGCACCAGCTGCTCTGCAGAAGAAAGATGCGGCAGTTGGCTTCCATAAAAATTACTGTCTCAGAAACCCTGTGGGGCAGTTCTACTCTGTTCTACAGGGTCACTGAGTCAAAATCGATTCAACTTGATGGCAATGGGTTTGGTTTTTGGTTTTTATGTAGAAGATGGTGCTCTGGTGGCTCAGTGGTTAAGAGCTTGGCTGCTTACCAAAAGGTCAGCAGTTCGAATCCATGAGCTACTCCTTGGAAAGCCTATGGGGCAGTTCTACTCTGTCCTGTAGGGTCACTATGAGTTGAAATAGACTTAATGGCAATGGGTTTGCATATATAGAAGATACTCAACATAAGAAGGAAAGAAAGAAAATCATCAGGAAAGACTAATAGTTAGAATAGGACATCATGCTTGGTAAAACAGAGGGTGAGCTAAAAAGAGGGAAACCTCAAAGCGATGTCCATCAATTCAACCATTAATTAAATCTTTCTCACAGTTACTTCCACCTTGCCACCTAACCCAATTACACAAATGCTGAAATAAATCAACACAGGATCTCCAGCTATTCAACTTCCTGCACTTTTATTCAGATTGCTCATTGTTACTGGAAAGTCACAGAGCCATGTATATTTGTACCACTAAAAATTCTTGACTATACCTCAAAGATGTCCAGACACTCTTTTATATATTCCTGAACACTTTTTTTTAGAACTTCATCTTTCAAATCCTCTTATTTTAACATATGCCTTCTCCATCTCATCCAGTAAACAATTGCTGTCGAGTTTATTCCAATTCATGGTAATCCCACATATGTCAGGCTAGAGCTGTACTCCATAGCACATAGGGTTTTCAATGGCTGACTTCTCAGAGGTAGATCACCAGGCCTTTTTTTGAAGAGACCTCTGGGTGAATTTGAGCCTACAACCTTTTGGTTAGCAACCAAGTGTTTTAACTGGTTGCACCACCCGGGGACTCCCCTCATTCTTATAAAACGACCTAAATTCCTACTTCAGTAAGATCATCCAAACCTTTTGGTGAGACTATTCTAAACTCCTTATCTATTTGCACTCATCCTTTACTTCCCGTTTGATTGAAAGGGGTAAAGAATGATCCTTTCAACAGTGCTTTGAATCTTGTTCGTTCCTCCATTCTCAGAGATATTCTGTCTTCAATCATCCATTTCTTTTGAATTTTCAAACTCTCCTTTTTAGGACCCTACCAGATCTGTCTTTTTAGCATGTAAACTTACTTAGATCTCACCCTTATTTAAAAAAAAATAACAGTAACGAGCCTCAAAACTCATAACTTTCCAACTACTGTGTTATCTTTCCCCTTGGTAGAAAAATCTCACAGACACAACTTCTGTATCGTTTTTCTCATCTCTCATTCACTTCTCAACCTACTGCAATCAGATTTAACCTCTTCTCTGAAATTGTACTTAGCGAGGTCACCAATGACCTGAATATTGCCAAACCCAGTTGACCCTGGTTCAGTCCTTTGTTGACTTAATCCCTCCTTCATACTTGAAACTCTCTCCTTCCATGAGTTAACATCATTATATGGAACTGACTCTACAACTAGTTTGGTTTATTCCTATTGAGGCTATAACAAATCACCACAAACTTTGTGGCTTAAAATAACCCAAGTTTATTATCTTAAAGGTTTGGAGATCAGAAGTCTGAAATGGGTTGTTTGGAGATCAGAAGTCTGAAATGGGTTATACGGGCTAAAATCAAGGTGTTGGAAGAGCTGTATTCCTTCTGTAGACTCTAGGGAAGAACATGTTTCCTTCCTTTTTCCAGCTTCCAGTGGCCTCATCTTATGGCACCTTCCTCCACCTTCAAAGTGCATCACTCCACTCCAGCCTCTGGTTCTGTTGCTACATCTCCTCTCTGACTCTCACTCTACTACCTCCTTCTTATAAGGGACCTCTTGAATAATCTGGGATAATCTCCAGCTCATAATCCTTAGTTTAATCACATCTTCCAAGTCCCCTTTTCCAAATAAAACAACAGATTCACAGCTTCCAGAGATTAGAAGTTGAACATCCTTGATTCTACATTGCTACCTTTGCTTCTGCGTTTGCAGTCTCAGACTTCTTTTAGTGTAGATACTCTAGCATGTTGGCATTCTCCAAGGTTTGCCCAAAACTTCTGCTCTTAGTCTGTAATCTCCCACTAAATAATTTTATCATCCTTCATGATTCCAATAAAATTTAGATGCATGTGACTTCCCGAAGTATATCTGTACCCTGTACCTTCTGCTGAGCTCCAAACTCATTCTTCTACTAGACATTTTCCCTTGGTTTTCACAAGGTGCCTCAAATGTTATCCCTTTAAAATCAAATTCATCATTTTTCTCACAAGTCTGCTTCCCCACCTTAGTAGGGTCAATGGTCTTCTCTTGTGAGTTTATGTAAATTTCAGGCTCTTTTCCCACAACAGTTTACTAAGAGTTGCCCAGAGAAGTATCAATGGGTATCCTTTACCTGGCATCCGTGATTGTTCATTGTGTCCACTGCTCTTCGAACAGTCTCATTTACAGGTTCACACTGTTCCACCTGAGTCTTCATATTATTCTCAAAATATGGACCTATCAGGAAATAATTTTCTCCCCATTCATCTGCTGTTGTCTTAGCCTTTGTCTGAATCACAGTATAGATGCCACCAACTGTTAAAAAAGAAAAGTTTCCGTTAACGTTCAGGTTAATAAGTCATTCCATTTATTTTAAGTGATGAAGGGATATAAATGTGGTCCCATCTTTAAGCTAACATTTAGGGTTCCCCTAGCACAAATGTTTATTTAGCTTTCTAAAAGAATAATATTAAACATGTTTTTAAGGGACACTAACAAATGGTTCATATTTGGTCCAATTCAATACATAATTTTAAACCCCTTCTGGTTGCATGTCATAGAGCAGCAGGTTAGTAGCAGCGGAGAAGTACAAATATTTCTAGGAAATCTGGAGATACGATCAGGATAAAGCAGTATGTGGCTTAAAGCTCCATTCACATTGCGGTGTCAAAGTTGGGACAAATAGCTATTTTCATGACATATGCCCTCAGCAGCAGTAGTCACTCTTCACCCCGTTTACAGTGGTCCAAGAAAGGGCTAGGGAATGTCCAAGTAACAGAAGCTACTGAAATTGTGAGCAAGCCTCCCTAGCCAAACGGTTACCCCCCCAACTAAGGGGGGTAACAGAAATCAAGGGACATTTGGACAACGGAAAGGAGTTGATAGATTTTGAGTGGAGATGCTTGGCACAAGACTGATACCAAATGCAATGATGAAAGTACAAATTTTCATACTCACGTGGTGATATGGACTGCGTTGTATCCCCTAGAAGATATGTTAACTCCTAAACCCTGTACCAGGAGCCCTGGTGGTGCCGTGGTTAAAACACTCAGCCGCTACCTGAAAGGTCTGTGGTTTGAACCCACCAGCCATTCAATGAGGGAAAGATGTGGCAGTCTGCTTCTGTAAAGATTTACAGCCTTGGAAACCCTATGGGGTAGTTCTACTCTGTGCTATACAGTTGCTGTGAGTCACAATCAGCTCAATGGCAGTGGGTTTGGTTTGAGTTTGGTAACTTCTGTACCTGTGAATCTGACCCTGTTTAGAACTAGAGTGTTTCTTTTGTTATGTTGATGAGTTCATGCTGGAGTAGGGTGGGTCTAAATGTAATCCTGTCTGAGTGGTGTTTTATAAAAAAAAGGAAAACAGACAAGGATAGCCACACACTGTGGGGAGACACGGTGAAGATCCATTTACAAGTGAAGGAATGCTAAGAAACTGTTGGGATTGCCAGAAGCTGAAAGAAACAAGGAATGATCTAGAGCTGAGGAAGAGTTATCCCCATACTGAGGAAGCCCTGAATTCAGACTTCTAGCCTCCAAAAGGAGCTCTGGTGGTGCAAAGGTTAAGTGTCCAACTGCTAACTAAAATGTTGGCTGTTTGAACCCACCCAGCAGCTCTGTGGAAGAAAAGACCAGGTGATCTGCTATTGCTGTGTTAGGTGCCTTCAAGGTGGTTCCGACTCATACCAAACCAAACCCAGTGCAGTCGAGTCAGTTCCGACTCATAGGGACCCTATAAGACAGAGTATAACTGCCCCACAGAGTTTCCAAGGAGTGCCTGGTGGATTTGAACTGCCATCCTCTTGGTTAGCAGCCATAGCACTTAACCACTAGCCCACCAGGGTTTCCGAAACCCTATATACCACAGAACGAAATGCTGCCTGGTCCTGCACCATCCTTACAACTGTTGCTATATTTGATCTCGCTTTTGTAGCCACTGTCAATCAATCTCATTGAGGGTCTTCCTCTCTTTCTATGACCTTCTACTTTTTAGCAAGCATGATGTCCTTCTCCAGAGACTGGTCTCTCCTGATAACATGTCCAAAGTATGTAAGACAAAGCCTGGCCATACGTGCCTCTAAGGAGCATTCCGGTGTACTTCGTCCAAGACAGATTTGTTCGTTCTTCTGGCATTTCATGGTGTATTCAATATTCTTAGGCAACACCATAATTCAAAAGCAAGGTCTTCCTTCTTCATTGTCCAGCTTTCACATGCAGATGAGGTGAGTAAAGATACTATGGCTTGAGTTAGGTGCACCTTAGTCCTCAAAGTAACATCTTTGCTTTTTAACACTTGAAAGAGGTCTTTTGTAGCAGATTTGCCCGATGCAATATGATGTTTGATCTCTTGGCTGCTGCTTCCATGGGTGTAGATTGTGAATCCAAGTAAAATGAAACCCTTGACAACTTCAGTCTTTTCTGTTTATCATGATGTTACTTATTGGTCTAGTTGTGAGCATTTTTGTTTTCTTTGTATTGAGGTGTAATCCATACTGAAGGCTGTAGTATTTGATCTTCATCAATAAGTGCTTCAAGTCCTCTTCGCTTTCAGAAAGCTATAAAGATTACAGCCTAGAAAACCCTAATACAGATATTGGCACCAACTTTTGACTCAATTCCGTTACTTGAATGCTGAAAAAGAAGTTTTCTTCTCACTTTGCATTACTGTTTTTTTTTTTTCATATATGAAGTATTCCAATTCCTCAGGATATAGGATGTAATAACTACTGTAGCTCTTACATTTCTTATTTCTATAATTTAGACTTTAAATAAGAAATAGTCACAATCAATGACCAAAAGGTAGAATTTTATCTTCAAATTTTTCTTCAAACCTAAGTCACTTAAAATATACTTTTTGGAATATTGCCTTTTGAGAAGTGAGACATAAAAGGCAAATGTTGATACTACTGTATGATACTAACCCTCCCCAGTGCTGTCGAGTAGGTTCTGACGCATAGCGACCCTATAGGACAGAGTAGAACTGCCCCATAGAGTTTCTATAAGGTTCATTAATTTAGGAAAGAGTCACCCTAAGACCTACAAAAGCTAAAGTAACAGTATCAGTATTATATGAAATCAGGTTAAGTATGAGCCTACATAAACTAATTGTCCTTGACAACTTCATCTTTAAGAAAAGACTTTTTTATTCTTTCTAAAAGAAATTTAAACAGTCGCTTAAGCAATATATGATAATAAGGACACTGTCAGTCAGAGGTCAGATGGCCAGAGATGAGGTCAGCATGGAACACATGAAGAGGACCTACAAAGCCTACGAGTAGAGGCTTCCAGGTCAGACCAGGACAGATGTGATTCACGTAACCTTCAACCATGACTCCATGTCTACAGAAATAGATGTGAACATCAAGTACAACTAAGTGTTTCCCCAAATTCCAGAAAATGTTATGACTTGTTCCAAACTATTTGTTGAGGAAGAACAAATCTAGAGAAACAGTTTGCAAAGGTAACTAAAAAGAGGAAATTTTCTTTAAAGTGTGAAAGTCATATCTTCACATCATATTTAAATATATATAAGCTTTATTCAAAATCAATGAGTCCATTAAAATGTAAAATATTTAAATAATTGTTCCTCTTCTATAGATTATTTCCTTCATTTTCATCTCATCAGAGGGAATATGTTATCGCCTTCTGATGGCACACTTTTTTTTCATTTAAAAAAATTTTTTTTCCTTTTTTAATTTAATTTTGTTGTTGTTGAGAACATACACATCAAAACATACACCAGTTCAACAGTTTCTACACACAGAATTCAATGACATTGATTATATTCTTCTAGTTGTGCAACCACTCTCACCCTCCTTTTTCTGAGTTGTTCCTCCCCCATTAACACAAACTCGCTGCTCCCTCAGGTTCCTATCTAATCTTTCGAGTTGCTGTTGTCAATTTGAGTCTGTACAGATAGTTCTTAAAAGAGCGTAATGCTAAAACCAGACATTTTTTCCAGTTATACTAAACTATTGTTGGATTTTAACAAGGCTTCAGGGGATATTTTTGGTTTAAGGTTTAAAGATTATCTTGGGGCAATAGTTTCAGGGGATCATGCAGCCTCTATGGGTCCAGTAAGTCTGGAGTTCATGAGAATTTGAAATTATCTTATGCATTTTCTCCCTTTTGATCAGGATTTTGCTATAGAACCCTTGATCAAAACATTCAGTAATGGTAGCTGGGCACCATCCAGTTCTCCTGGTCTCATGGCAAAGGTGACAGTTGTTTACAGAGGCAATTAGCCACACATTCCATATCCTCCTTCTATTCCTGACTCCCCTTTCTCTTGTTCCAATTGAATAGAGACCAGTTGTTCTGATGGCACATATTTATTAAGTGCCTTGCTCCCATTTTTATTCTTGAAAACTCTTATTTGCATTTTTGTGTCTTGCTCAGAGATCTTAGAACTTCCTTGTTTGTTAGATTATGTGTTTCAAATTTAAATGAACTACAGTGAATGCAAACATGTTTTTATTTGCTAATGGACATAACAGGGGAGAAAAATTCTTTATTTGAAAAACAAATATTTATATTTGGGAATTGAAATGCAATGATAAACATAGCTAATTAATTTACTACTTTTTTTCCCCCCTAGGTAAGACCTTCAGACTTGATATGGATCTTCCCTAACAGTAACAATGAATAGCCTTAGCGTGTTTATAAATACAATGGCTAAGCTCTTTCAGTGTATTAGGAATTAAAACCCCAAATTAGAAAATAAAAGCTCCATATTGACTGAGGCCTGACACTAAATGAATGTTATTATTTTTCCTCCCAGACTCCTCCCTTTACAGGTTTCCTGTGGGGAGGTCTCTTGCTGCTATTTCATATGCTCAAACAACATTTAAGCCTCTCCACCCTGCCCCCATCTTTGCCATATTCACATGCTAACGAATTTTCCTTGGTTTGGGGCCTTCTTATTTGCCACCTCTCAACCCAAACTTAGCATGCTAGAGTATAGGTGAGTACCACGGCATAGAGATAGTTTCAAATTTGGAGTATAAACAAAAAGTGGTTTAACAACACATATTTCTTAATGAATTATTGTTTTGCCACAGTATAGGTCATTGAATTTGAACTTCCCTGTCATTTTCAAACATGTACTCTGCACTTTATTGATCTATATTTTTCCTGAAACAACATGGGAGCTGTCTTTACTGTGAGGACAAAGTATCAGGCCTTTCATAAAAAAGAAAAGATGAGCTATCATGAAAAAATATCAGTGAGGCCATTAACACCCTAAGTTTTGATCCAGAAACACTGCTGATATTTTTAAAATTAGGACTCCAAAGTGCATAATATAGACAACAGGCAAAATAAGGCATTGCATATATAAAAAATTGGGAAAATCATTTATTATTTTTAAATGCCTAAAAGTTACAGAATTTGGAAGTCATCCGACTGCTTCAGTATGCATGGCTACTATGCTATCCCTCTGGTTCCAAGACACAGTGGCAGAAGCAGGGGTAGTCATTCTCCCAGTCAGAAAATCATTTGGTGAGGCAGCAGGTCTGGTAGGGAAGAAGTGTTATCAGTGACGATGGTCAATAAATGTTTGTGCTTCCAGCATTTTCCTGGGCCTGTGCTTCAACTGAAAGCAGCTGCGGTCTCTGGCCATTGAAGATGATACTCCACTTAGCCCAAGACTGCACCCACCCGCCACTCTGATTCTTCCCACAATGGCAGCTCGAAATGTTTTCTGCAGGAGGGGCTTAGGCATGGCAATCTGGATGAAAAGGAAGTCTTGAAGCTGTGTGTGCAGCAAGCATAGCTTTTACATAGATTGTGTGCTTCACGTGGCATGGTTTGGGGTGCCATTGACAGGGCCACTATATACCCGTACCAGGCAAAGAAACCTCAACCACTAATTACTGTGTCTGTGGTCCACTTAAGGCTCAGCTGGTTATTGAAAGATAGGCGGCTGAAACCCACCCAGCGGCCCTGAGGGAGAAAGTCCTGGAGATCTGCTCCCATAAAGATTACAGCCAAGAAAACCCTGTGGGGTAGCTCTACTCTTTCACATGGGGCCACTATGAGTCAGAATTGACGTGATGGCATCTAACAACAGCACGGCCACTCATGGGTTGAAGTAACCCTTATCAATGTCTTTGTTTCCCTCTTTCTTCTTACACGTTAAAAAAATGTATAGCATGGTATTACACAAAGTGAAAGCTAGTATGATAATAACTGACCCAACTCCCTCATTTTATGAAGAAATAAAAAGCTAACACCTGCAGTGTTTATTAAATGTTAGGCACTATACTAAGTAATTTAAAATTGGAGTTTCTTTTAATTTTTATAGCACCGTTACAGGTAGATATTATTATTATCTTTACATTATTGAGGAGCTCTGGTGGCACAGTAGTTAAGAGTTCAGGCTGTTAACCAAAGGGTTGGCAGTTCAAATCCACCAGCCACTCCTTGGAAACCCTATGGGGAAGTTCTACTCTGTTCTGTAGGGTGGCTATGAGTCAAAATCAACTCCACGGCAATGAGTTTGGGGTTTTGGTTTTACATTATTGATGGGGAAACTGAGGCACAGAGAGGCTATATGATGGGCCCAACATCATACAAGTAGTGGTGGTACTGGGATTCCAACCCACGCAGTCTGAGTCCAGAGCCTACAGGCTATAGATAGCATAGTTGTCAGTCATTGTATGGAACAGAACATTGATGGATGTTTGCAAGTGGTGGATGGGAAGGAAGGAGGAGGAAAATGAGTAGTATCACAAAAAAAAAAAAAAAATCATTTAGTCTTGGGGAGGGTAGAATCCTCTTGATTCTGCTCTAGGGAAACCATCTGCAAAGCGATAGAGGAAATAGTTCTGTTTTATTTTGGCTTTAGGTACCAGATGCCATGGAGTCAATTCCAGCTTATGGTGACGTGATGTACATCAGAGTAGAGCTATGTTCCACAGGGTTTTCAAAGCCTATTTTTTTTGGAAGTAGATTGCCAGGTCTTTCATCCAAGGTACCTCTCAGTGGACTTGAACTGCCAAACTTTCAGCTAGCAGCAATGGAAATGTGTAAAATATATCAAATGAGGAAGTCACAATTAAATTATTCAATGTTAATTCTCAGGCCTCAAAATAACCTTTTTCAGTTGTTCATATTAACCTTGAATTTTATTACTTTTATTCATTCATCCTTTATTTTTAGGAAATTATTTTAACCATTTGATTTCTTTTCTCAGTTTATAATTCCTGTGTATGCATAACATCAAAGAGAAGAATTACTTTGATTTTTCTTAACAGGAGCAAGTATTATGCATTCGAAACAGCTTCTAAGTTACAACTTTAAGTCTAAGCTCATCTTGAATTTTTAGAAACATTACCAAATATTTTATATAATCATTAATAACATACAGAGTTAAAGTTTCTAATTGGTCTTCATCCTATACTGTTTTTTTCTTAAAATAAAGCACTCGATTATGCTTTTTGCTTAACTTTTTATTCCTGTTTTATCATAACATGGGTTCAAAATTTAATTGTAAATTCACATTCCCTGGCAACAACTACCACTTTCAATTTTCTCTCTGTTCAACATACACTGATGTCCAAGTCTTTGTTGCCTGCCGTAATCTAAACTTACTTTCAAGCAGTTGTTTGAATACTTTTGCTACTCACTCATAATTCACTATCACTTGAGAGTCACCTGTGAAATCCTAAACTACATTCTTCAGAAATTCACCAAACAGAACCTTCAGGAATAGTACAAACCTTTATTGGCCACTTCCCAAGCAACTTCAAAGAGCAGTAAATCCTCCACAGGAAGTTCTTCAACTTCCCACCGAGGAAGCCCGCTCACGGATGTCACAGATAGAGATCTGCCCCGGAGCATTCTCCTTCCACTCCTCTGAAATGGTCTGATTCCCTGTTTCAATTAACTGTAGTCCCAGGAGAGGTGTGTGTAGACACCTGACGTTCAAAGAACTGGTAGGTACCAGGTTTTGGTAACTTCGCTCGTAGGAATGACCAGCAGGGTGAAATCTCATTTGTTTCCCAGAGAACTCCTGGTTGAAGGAGGAATCCCCAGCTTCCTGAACTCTTTATGGGCAGACCCAGGGAGGACAGTACGTCTAATCACCTGTCCGCCCAAACAACCCAGAGCAATCACATGTAATATTCTCCAGTTCAGGGTTTAGGCAAGCACCTCCTCGACTGGTGGAACCTGCATAGGCCAAGCAGGATACAAGTTCGGCCCTTTGTCCTTTGGGCCAAACTACTAGACTCACATAGTCATGCTTATTTCATCATTTTCAAAGGGATCCAATATTAGCAATTCCTCTCATGAAGTTTGCAGACAATTTAAGATTAGTGTATGTAGAACTGACTGGAACCTATTTCTGTGCTTTGAATTTCTTTAGATTTCCTAAGTGTTCTTCTTTTAATTCCTAGTTTTAAAGTTTTTTTTTTTTAAGCTCTGTTTATTTTTACCCACATTTACACATTGAATTTTGATAATAGGCACAGATCTTAGTTCTTCTTTCTTAGTTACTTTTTGAAAAATGTTCCCTATGAAAAAGTACAAAACCCAGTGTGACTTTGGGTATAGCAAGAAAGAATGTACTTGTGACCAGTGAAGGATCGTCAGTCTGTAATTTTAAAGGAGTAAAAAGAAATTAATTTGGGTCGTGTTTATACATTTTACCTCAAATATTATCTAATTTATAAGGAATAATTCGATGTATGTAAAAAATGTTCAAATATGGTAAGAATATTGCAAAGAAGATTAAGTTCTGAAATATGGCCAGGATCACATCGTCTGCTGATAAAGGACCATATATTTGCCTTTCCATGTGTCTGTCTGTAAGTATGTGTGTGTTAATTTATTTATACATACATATATACCCTACATTGTTCCTAAAGGGAGTAAAAACATCAGCAAATATACTTAATTCTGAGTCATCTTATTTTACAGATTTAGCCTAAAATCAATATTTTTACGTAAGTATTTCACATAGCAGTAGAATTGAAGCTCACACAGCATCTTTCACAATATAATTGTAAGCAGAATTTTCATAGAGTAATATGCTAACAGCAACTACTTTAAAACTTTTTCTTACATTTTTAGCCATTTTCTATATAGTCGGCCTTCTTGACTTAAGCCTGTTTTAATGGCTCAGAATAGGTAAAATCATATTTCTTTCTGCGATACTAATAAATCTATGTGAATCAAATAGATTAAACATATCCTCCATAATGAAGCTACACATTTGATTGCTATCTTTAGCTACAAAATACACTTAAGTACATGGTTTATTATTCATTCAAGTTAGGAGAAAAAAGTTACATGGCTAATCAAGAAAACACAGCACCAAAAGCACGGAAGTAAAAACACAAGCCCAAATTAATAAAATGACTGTCTCCTTTACAGAATGATTGCTGGTGTTGACATAACCTCTGTGGGTTCTGCAAATACAAAATCCAATAAAACTGAGCAGAGAGACTTGTTGACAAGACATGGGAATGGGATGACAGGGTGATAACAGAGATTCAGGTTTGCGGGATCTAGTCTCAGCTTCTGTGAAATTGGTTCTTCCAGGGTTGAACAAACCCCAGGATAGCTGATTCACATTTTATCCAAATTAAACCATAAACCAAAAACCAAACCTGCTGCCATCAAGTTGATTCTGATTCACAGTACGTGCCAGGTACCTATGCTCCTTTCTAGTGTAGACAAGAGATTGCTTGTGAGGTAAAGCAGTCATGGGTTCAAGTCCACCCTGCCACTTACCTCAAGACAATTTCTTGACTCACTTTTGGTTTTCTTATTAAAATGGTCATGAAATAGTGTATATAAGGGACTTAACATTGTGTCTGGCACTATATAGACCACTTAGGAATTACCAGCCTTATTTATGAAACACACAGTGGTCAATTAAACACTTCCTCAAATAGCAGTGGTTACCATCGAAGAGAAAGGGGATTAAAGGGAGTCTTACTTTTCTCTAATTTTTTTGAATATTGTACAACTTGCATACATTGTCTGTTCAAATAATAAAGTACACAAAATATTTTCAGGGAAATGACCTTAGATCAATGAGAATATTTCATAATTTACTACACGAAAATAAGTAATTTGCAAAGTGTATAATTTAGTCCATTTTGTAAAAATGTATATATAAACTTCTACTCATGTCATTGTTGTTAGGTGCCATTGAGTTGGTTCTGACTCACAGCGACACTATGCACAACAGAACAAAACACTGCCCGGTCCTGAGCCATACTTAAAATCGTTGTTATACTTGAGCTCATTGTTGCAGCCACTGTGTCAATCCACCTTGTTGAGGGTCTTCCTCTTTTCCACTGACCCTGTACTCTGCCAAGCATGATGTCCTTCTCCAGGGACTGATCCTTCCTGGCAACATGTCCAAAGTACCTAAGATGCAGTCTCTCCATCTTAGTTCTAAGCAGCATTCTGGTTGTACCTCTTCTAAGACAGATTTGTTCTTTCTTTTGGCAGTCCATGGTATAGTCAATATTCTTCGCCAACACCACAATTCAAAGGCACCAATTCTTCTTCAGTCTTCTTTATTCATTGTCTAACTTTCACATGCATATGATAGGATTGAAAATACCATGGCTTGGGTCAGGCACACCTTAGTCTTCAAGGTGGCATCTTTGCTCTTCAACACTTTAAAGAGGTCCTTTGCAGCAGATTTGCCCAATGCAATGCACCTTTTGATTTCTTGGCTGCTGTTTCTATGGCTGTTGATTGTGGATCCAAGTAAAATGAAATCCTTGACACCTTCTATCTTTTCTCCGTCTATCATGATGTTGCTCATTGGTCCAGTTGTGAGGATTTTTGTTTTCTTTATGTTGAGGTGCAATCCATACTGAAGGCTGTGGTCTCTGATCTTCATTAGGAAGTGCTTCAAGTCCTCTTCATTTTCAGCAAGGAACATTGTGTCATCTACATAACACAGGTTGTTAATGAGTCTTCCTCCAATCCTGATGCCCCGTTCTTCTTCATATAGTCCAGCTTCTCATATTATTTGCTCAGCATACAGATTGAATAGGTATGGTGAAAGAATACAACCCTGACGCACACCTTTCCTGACTTGAAACCAATCAGTATCCCCTTGTTCTGTCTGAAAAACTGACTCTTGATCTATGTAAAGGTTTCTCACGAGCACAATTAAGTGTTCTGGAATTCTCATTCTTTGCAAAGTTATCCATAATTTGTTATGATCCACACAGTTGAATGCCTTTGCATAGTCAATAAACCACAGATAAACATCCTTCTGGTATTCTCTGCTTTCAGCCAGGATCCATCTGACATCAGCAATGATATCCCTGGTTTTCTTTGAGTGGTATGATTACAATTCATCTTTATGGGGTCTCTTTTATTTACTTATATTCTACAAATTTTCCACAATAAACATGTGTATGCGTATGTACATTATACAAAGTTTTCAAACAATGTATAAATTAAAACAGTTTCAAACATTTAATCAGATCACTTCATTGTTTCACACATTTCCACCCCATTACTTTGCTGTTTTGAAATTCCTGGTCCTTGGTTCTCACTTGGGCTTTTTGCCTCAACACCTGCACCCTCAACAACACCTCATCTCCTCATGACCCTTCATAGTAGATTCATGTAACTATTTTGATCCTGTTATTCTCGGCAAGAGGACACCATTTCCCAGTTCTTTGCTTTGTAGCGGTGGATACCATTCTCCAGATTGCTCCACCTGCCAAGACAGGTGAAACAAAGGGAATCATATGGAATATGCCCGTGAGGTAAATCTTTATCCATGTTATCGGGGTGAATACCTTTCTTTCAGGTATATGTGTAAAGAAAGGCAATTATTTATGCAGTAAGATCTGGAGGAGGATCAAGAAAGTTCTCTGCTTCCCATAACCCTGAACACTTTCCTCTAAGATTTGTAGTAGGAGCACAAACTGAGGAGCCAGGAGCAGGAAGAGAAGAGTCACCCACACAGAAAAGGAGGCGGGGAGTTCTCTGAGATGGGACAAGGACTCTCAAAAGTCCCTGATCCTTACTTTTACACCCACGCCAACATTTATCAGTCAACGAAAAGAGATGAGAGTGCACTCAGGGAGAAAAAAAAAAGAAAACTCGTACATGATTAGGCACCTTTGTAAGTACTCCAGCAGAGGTCACTATATTCATTTAGAAAACCACACATCTGCTTTGACATTTGTGAATCTTCATGAAAACTTGAGAACTCCCAAGGCTCAATTAGATGATACTTGCATACCCAGAACGATTCAGTTAATGTGTTTATTGAGTACCTATTATGCGCTAGGCATTATTCTAGGTTCTGAAATTTTCAGTTACGAGTAGGCAGATCTCTGTCCTCAAGAGGGAAGATACATATTAATCATAAACAAACAAATTACATCAACTCGGTTAGGTTTCTGAAAAAGAAAAATAGTGCAAAATGGTAGAGAGTGCCACTGGACAGAAACTGTGCTTTAGTGGGGGGAGGTCAAGGATGACCTGTCTGAGGAAATGATATGTAAGTGATATGTTCTGTTGTTTGTTTCAAGAAATCTATCTAACAAAGTGCACTGCAGGTAGGTGAGTGTGTGTGGGGTGGGAGAGGGTGGAATATATACTTCAGCATATGGGTGTCTTAATGATTAAGATTAATGATGAAGAGAGTGGGTTTGAATCTCGGGGTTGCCTTTTTTTAAATATGTGATTTTAAACAAGTCATTTAAATAAGCCAGTATCTCACCAAACATGTGTATAGCTGCCTAGTTAAAACCAAAAGTGAATGGAAAAAAATGAATGAATGATGAATAAATGAATAACAAAGGTAAGGCTGCTATCTGTGCAGTCTATAGGGCATGTTTACATTATTATGGTAAACAAAAACAAAAAAAGGTTTATTTAAACATTTTTAAATAGAGATAATATAGAAACTTTAGCTTTTCTAGCAAAATCAAAAGTTTGATTCAAGAACGAAGGCAAATTTAAATAGTGCTAACTTTCTAGATGACAACAAATTGGCTTTCCCATTTATCTTGGGAACATGGTTTCCCGGCTGGAGAACATATTTCCCAGCTTTCTTGAGACCAGGTGCAACTAATTTTTTACCAAAAGAATGCATATAAAATTGATTTTTGTCCTAGACTTCAGTTTCCTTGCATATTCCTTAACTCATGAAAAATTTTTCTTCTTGAAAACGTATCACATAACATCACAATAAACTAAAATGAGGTTCTTGTGTAAGAGGCAGCATATCCGTGGGGCTGGACCAGTCGGAAAAGATAAACGAGCTGCAGTGCAAGCAGACACCTCTCAGGTACATTCAGGAAATGAGTCGTCAGCATCTGAATGTGACGCAGTCTTGTCTACTATAGCCAAGAAGAGTTAAAATCAAATGTAATCCCTTCTCTATTGGACAATTAGCCTCGCAATTCTTACCTTCAGGAAAAAAAATGGGCAAATACACCTAGAAGCTAGGCTAGAGACATGCAACTAAAAACTGATGTTGTAAGTCCTTAAGTCCTAGGCCAAAATAACTTCCAAGTCGAAGTTCAAAGATACTCTTTGTTCTAAATGCACTTATTGTTTTGGCTTTGCTACTGATTAAAGTTAGGTCTTGATTCAGGAATAGAACATTCAGTTTTCACATTATTTGTGGAAAAAGAGAAAAAGACCTTGAAAGTAGTTTTAACATACATCCTCTCAAACAGTAAAATCTTTATTAAAATTTTAAATAGATAACTACATAAGAGAAAAAAACTACATTTTGAAACTTGATAAATTCTACCAATAGTAAGGAATAGGTCTTTAAGTTTTTATGGCCTGTTGTTGTGTAACACCTGGCATAGTTCACACCACTAGAGTTTTGGGGACAAGATGGGACACGCGTGTCAGTCTGTGGGCACGTATAGGAAATTTAGAATTTTATCTTAATTGCATAGAATATTAGAAACTCACCTCTACCAAACTACATTATTTAAAATAAACTGTTCTGTCTCCTTCTGGGGGTGGTAAAACAGTTCATAGTATAACAGGAAGGGAATGTTACTATCTGTTCTAAATACCTGTTTCTTTCTCTTTTGATCTCCCCACCTCCACTCCAAGGGCTTCAGGAGATTGGAATGACTAGACTTTTACTCTTGTCAGCAGTGGTAATTATTTGCCAGAATGAAGTTTTTGAAAACCATCTTCATGGAGAACTAATCTCCATAAATCTGACTGAGAAGTCAGGTAGAAATGGGACCGATCCTTCCCTGGTACAATTTGTTTCTTCTCTAGAGTCAATGTATCACACAGAAATTGGAATTGTTACAGCTAAATTCTAGGAGGAATACTGTTTATCTGGTCTCCTAACTCTGGACAGCAGAAACTTGAGTGCAATTCAGCAATTGAGCATCATTTGCCCAGCTGAGACCTTTAACGCACAGCAATATCTGGAGGGCTTCACTAAGCATTCCAATTCATTTTTGACGTTTCCAATTTTCCTACATTCATTCTTTGTATGTTCCAGGTTCCGATTATTAATGGATGTTTGCAGCTGTTTCTTCTCATTTTGAGTCGTGCCACATCAGCAAATGAAGGTCCCGAAAGCTTTACTCCAACCACATCATTAAGGTCGACTCTACCTTGAGGAGGCAGCTCTTCCCCAGTCATGTTTTGAGTGCCTTCCAACCTGGGGGGCTCATCTTCCAGCACTGTATCAGACAATGTTCTGCTGCTATTCATAAGGTTTTCACTGGCTAATACTTTTCAGAAGTAAACTGCTGGGTCCTTCTTCCCAGTCTGTCTTAGTCTGGAAGCTCAGCTGAAACCTGCCCTCCATGGGTTACCCTGCTGGTATCTGAATACCGGCGGCATAGCTTCCTGCATCACAGCAACACACAAGATGTTATGAATACAACAGGGTTAGTTAAGAATAACTAAATTCACATTACACAATGAGTAAAAGATATAATATTTAAACATTTAGCTTAAGCATAATTCATGTAGCAAAATACAAATGACAGTTCCATTATTCATTCCCGGCTTCTTCCTTGCAAGGAATTGCTAAAATTCCTTAGTTACATGTGACTAAGAGAAAAATCTTTCTTCTTATCATTTTTGGATCTCTCTTTTTTTTTCTTTTTGAGATGCTCAAGATTTATTGATGCTTTCCTGAGTGTTTCATGGCACCCTGTCTGTCCCGTGACACTACCTACTGGGAATCACTATCTGTATCAGAGACCTTATTAATACTTCCAATTTTTTTTCATTCTGCATCTGGAAATGTTCAAAATGTACTTTAAGTTCTGAAATCTTTCCTTTTTTTTTTTTTTCTCTTCAACAAATCTTTATGTAGTCCATTTCTTTCTACTGCCTCTGTGGCTACTCCAGTTCAAGCCACTCTTATCTGTAATATATCTGTTGTCTTAGCCTCCTCACTCCTCCTAACTAGTTTCCTACATTTCTTGAGCTTGCCTTCCTGCCAGGAAAGCATACAGTAGCTGAAGTTATCATTTTAATAGGAAGCTCTGACCATGTTCATTCCCAGCATAGTAGATCGTATGACTGTCCAATTCAAAATGGCCAGTACTGGTCCATTTCACCTCACTAACGTCTAGAACCCCCAAGTGTCTGTCACTTTGTCATACTGTGGGAGCTTGTGTGTTGCTGTAATGCAGGAAGCTATGCCACTGGTATTCAGATACCAGTAGGGTCACCCATGGAGGGCAGGTTTCAGCTGAGCTTCCAGTCTAAGACAGACTAGGAAGAAGGACCCGGCAGTCTACTTCTGAAAAGTATTAACCAGTGAAAACCTTATGAATAGCAGCAGAACTTTGTCTGATATAGTGCTAGAAGATGAGCCCCCCAGGTTGGAAGGCACTCAAAACATGACTGGGGAAGAGCTGCCTCCTCAAAGTAGAGTCGACCTTAACGATGTGGATGGAGTAAAGCTTTCAGGACCTTCATTTGTTGATGTGTCGTGACTCAAATATCCACTAATAATCGGAACCTGGAATGTACAAAGAATGAATGTAGGAACATTGGAAATGTCAAAAATGAAATGGAATGCATAAACATTGATATCCTAGGCATTAGTGAGCTGAAATGGCCTGGTATTGGCCATTTTGAATCCAACAATCATATAGTCTACTATGCTGGGAATGACAACTAGAAGAGGAATGGTGTTGCATTCATCGTCAAAAAGAACATTTCAAGATCTATACGGGGGAAGTACAATGCTGTCAGTGATAGGAAAATATCCATACACCTACAAGGAAGACTAGTTAATACGACTATTATTCAAATTTATGCACCAAGCACTAGGGCCAAAGATGAAGAAATGGAAGATTTTTATCAGCTGCTGCAATCTGAAATTGATTGAACATGCAATCAAGATGCATTCATAATTACTGGTGATTGGAATGCGAAAGTTGGAAACAAAGAAGAAGGGTCAGTAGTTGGAAAATATGGCCTTGGTGATAAAAACAATGCCAGAGATCGAATGATAGAATTTTGCAAGACCAACGACTTCTTCATTGCAAATACCTTCTTTCACCAACATAAATGGCGACTATACACATGGACCTCACCAGATGGAACACACAGAAATCAAATTGACTATATCTGTGGAAAGAGACTATGGAAAAGCTCAATATCATCAGTCAGAACAAGGCCAGGGGCCGACTGTGGAACAGACCATCAATTACTCATATGCAAGTTCAAGCTGAAACTGAAGAAAATCAGAGCAAGTCCACGAGAGCCAAAATATGACCTTGAGTACATCCCACCTGAATTTAGAGAACATCTCAAGAACAGATCTGACGCATTGAACACTAGTGACCAAAGACCAGATGAGTTGTGGAATGGCATCAAGGACACCATACATGAAGAAAGCAAGAGGTCATTGAAAAGACAGGAAAGAAAGAAATGACCAAGCTGGATGTCAGAGGAGACTCTGAAACTTGCTCTCAAATGTTGAGCAGCTAAGGCAAAAGGAAGAATTGATGAAGTAAAAGAATTGAACAGAAGATTTCAAAGGGCAGCTCGAGAAGACAAAGTAAAGTATTATAAAGACATGTGCAAAGAGCTGGAGATGGAAAACCAAAAGGGAAGAATACGTTTGGCATTTCTCAAGCTGAAAGAACTGAAGAAGAAATTCAAGCCTCGAGTTGCAATAGTGAGGCATTCTATGGGGAAAATATTAAACAACACAGGAAGCACCAAAAGAAGATGGAAGGAACACACAGAGTCATTACACCAAAAAGAATTAGTCGATATTCAACCATTTCAAGAGGTGGCATATGATCAGGAACTGATGGTACTGAAGGAAGAAGTCCAAGCTGCTCTGAAGTCACTGGTGAAAAACAAGCCTCCAGGAATTGATGGAATATCAGTTGAGATGTTTCAACAAACAGATGCAGCACTGGAGATGCTCACTCGTCTATGCCAAGAAATATGGAACACAGCTTCCTGACCAACTGACTGGAAGAGATCCATATTCATGCCTATTCCCAAGAAAGGTGATCCAACCGAATGTGGAAATTATAGAACAATATCATTAATATCACAAGCAAGCAAAATTTTGCTGAAGATCATTCAAAAACGGCTTCAGCAGCATATCGACAAGGAACTGCCAGAAATTCAGGCTGGTTTCAGAAGAGGCCATGGAACCAGGGATATCATTGCTGATGTCAGACGGATCCTGGTTGAAAGCAGAGAATACCAGAAGGATGTTTACCTGTGTTTTATTGACTATGCAAAGGCATTCGACTGTGTGGATCATAACAAGCTATGGATAACATCACGAAGAATGGGAATTCCGGAACACTTAATTGTGCTCATGAGGAATCTTTACATAGATCAAAAGGCAGTTGTTCAGACAGAACAAGGGGATACTGATTGGTTTCAAGTCAGGAAAAGTGTGCGTCACCATATCTATTCAATCTGTATGCTGGCCAAATAATACAAGAAGCTGGACTATATGAAGAAGAACGGGGCATCAGGATTGGAGGAAGACTCATTAACAACCTGCGTTGTGCAGATGACACAACCTTGCTTGCTGAAAGTGAAGAGGACTTGAAGCACTCCCTAATGAAGATCAGAGACCACAGCCTTCAGTATGGATTGCACCTCAACATAAAGAAAACATAAATCCTCACAACTGGACCAATGAGCAACATCATGAAAAATGGAGAAAAGATTGAAGTTGTCAAGGATTTCATTTTACTTGGATCCACAGTCAACAGCCATGGAAGCAGCAGTCAAGAAATCAAAAGACACATTGCATTGGATAAATCTGCTGCAAAGAACCTCCTTTAAGTATTGAAGGCAAAGATGTCACCTTGAAGACTACGGTGTGTCTGACCCAAGCCATGGTATTTTCAATCGCATCATATGCATGTGAAAGCTGGACAATGAATAAAGAAGACTGAAGAAGAATTGACGCCTTTGAATTGTGGTGTTGGTGAAGAATATTGAATATACATACCATGGACTGCCAAAAGAACGAAGAAATCTGTCTTAGAAAAAAAAAAAAAAGTACAGCCAAAATGCTCCTTAGAGGCAAGGATGGTGAAACTGCATCTTAAGTACTTTGGACATGCCATCAGGAAGGATCAGTCCCTGGAGAAGGACATCATGCTTGGCAGAGTACAGGGTCAGCGGAAAAGAGGAAGACCCTCAACACGGTGGATTGACACAGTGGCTGCAACAATGAGCTCGATCATAACAACGATTGTAAGTATGGCTCAGGACCGGGCAGTGTTTCGTTCTGTTGTGCATGGGGTCGCTCTGAGTCAGAACTGACTCGCTGGCACCTAACAATAACAGCAATGCCTAGGATATTGATCTTTATGGGTTCCATTTAGTTTTTGACAACTTCCAATTTTCTGAGAATCATACTTTTGTACATTCTACATTCTAATTACTAATAGATGTTTGTAGCTGTTTCTTTGCATTTTGAGCCGTGCCAAATTGAAGAAGAATGGTATCACATTCATTGTCAAAAAAGACCATTTCAAAATCTATCCTGAAATACAACGCTGTCAATGATAGGATAATACCCATACAGCTACAAGGAAGACCAGCTAATACAGCTATTATTCAAATTTATGCACCAACCACTAATGCTAAAGATGAAGAACTCGAAGATTCTTACCAACTTGTACAGCCTAAAATTGATCAAACATGCAATCAAGATGCATTGGTATGATTGGAATGTGAAAGTTGGAAACAATATAATGTTTGCTATTGACGTCTGAAATCATGTTTAATGATTTATTTTTCTTTTATTTTTACTTTACCAATTCTCTTCATTTTTTGGTTTCCAACTTGTTAATCTGAGATGAAGAGTTTCATTTTAACTGATTAATTTATTGGATTTTCTTTTGTTTAACATCTGTCTCTCAAACTAATCTGCAGGTGGATAGAAACCCTGCCTGTCTTGGTCACTTCCACTTTCATATTCCCACACCTAGCAAATTGGCTGACATGTTATAGGTACTCAATAAATATTTGCTGAAAGAAAGGATAAATGAGTGTGTCTCAGTAGCTTCCCAAGGAGATTGCTGCGAATTCCCTGTTGCCCAAGGAACAGCTTCTTTTCTCACTTTAATATTAATACTCTCTGGTATCTGGGCAGTGATATCTGTTTTTGTTCTTTGATGTTCAGCGTTCTTTAGCAGAAATTGTGTTTTTTTGTTTTTAATCATTTTAGAAGGGAGAGTAATTTCCTCACTAGGATCTGTTCTGGAAAAAAAAAAAAAGATTCTCCTGTTGGGCAAGAACTCAAATACCTCCTGCACATTAATTATTTAAAGCTTAAGAATGTCATGCTTCTAAAGGATTCATTCTAAACCAACTTCGGCCTCATTTGAATACAACAGAAATCATTTCTGAGAGTCCTCCTTGGCTCTTGACTTCTTCACCCACTTTCCCCTTTATCCAATCTAATAGTATCACTATTAGAGCACTTACCACATGTCTGGCAATGTAGAGTGCTTTATTTCCATTACTTATTTAGTTCTCCCAACAAACTTGTAAGAGAAATACTATTATTACGACCACTTTACTGACAACAAAACTGAGGCCTGAAAGGTCAAAGGACCCTTTCAGAGTTACACTGCCACAAGTGTCAGAGCCATCATTTACATCAGGTGGTCTGGCTCTAGAACTTTCGCTCCTAATCTCTGTGGCCGTACTGCTTGTTGCTCTCAGGTCCTATTATTTAGCCTCCTAAGTATCTCCAGAATACTCTCACTTCTCTACATCTCCAACCACCTCTACCACCACTCTAGTCTGGTACAATCACCTCTTCTTGCCTGACTCCTGCAATGGTTTTCCTCAATCCACTCTTGCCACACTACAACCCATTCTTCACAAAATTAAAGTGTTTTTTGGTAAATGCAAATCTGATTCATACCCGAACTCAAAACATCTCAGTTACCTTCATACTATCTTATGCTAAAGACTAAGAGTCTTTTCCTGGCTTACAAAATCTTGCAGAATGCATCTTCCGTTTACTTCTTCAGCTTCCTCTTTTTTCTTATTCTTCTCTCCTTTTTTGTAAATGTTGAGCCCCAACCACACTGGTTTTCTTTTGATTTCTTGAGTAGGCCATGGTCTTTTTCACCTCACAGCCTTTGCATATGCTGTTCCCTCTTCCTGGATTGCTCTCCCACTCTTTCACCTTCAGATCTTAGTGCAAATTTAGCTGTCCCACAGGAAAACTTTCCATTGTTCCCCAAGCCAGTTCAGGTTCACCTACTAAATATACATGTACCTCACACTTTCCCTTATAGCACACATTACAATTTGTAATTATATCTAATTGTTATGGTTATGTGATTAGTGTCTCTTTTCCTACTGTGTTCCATGTGGGGAGGACCACGTTCTTTGCCTTCCCTTCTTTCTTCAGTGTCTAGCCTATAGTAGGCGCTCGATCCAAGTTAATGACTAGATTCACGAATGAATAAATCTGTTTCTTGAAGCATAAGAAGAATTGTTCTATTTGGATACTTAAAAGCAAGATTAATCAAGTTTATGTCATCAGGCATGAATAAAATGTTGAGACATCACAGTTGAAAAAAATAATGGAGGTTTCTTGTAGGGAAAATATAGAAGATTTGGAAAGAAAGAAAAGGAGCCCTGGTGATGCAATTGTGAAGCATTTGGCTGCTGAATGAAAGGTCAGCAGGTTGGAGGTTTGAACTCACCGGTGACTCCTTGGGAGAGAAGACTTGGCAATCTGCTTGCATAGAGATTACAGCCTAGGAAACCTTATGGGGCAGTTCTACCCTGTCCTATAGGATAGCTATGAGTTGGAATAGATTCGATGGCATGCAACAGCAACAAGGGAAGGAGAAAAAGCAAAGGAAAAGGACAATGTAAAGACATGATCCAGGCTTTCTAACCCACCCCCTGAGCCAGTAAGAGAATTGACAGCACTTTGTCGGAGCCAGGAACACTGCCTTCACTGGGAAAATTCTTCCTTCTAGAATGGATGCTTTTCTTTGTCGTTTCTTCTTTCTCTTAATTCAAGCCTCTCCATACATAAAAATATAATAGCAGCCAATTCCCAGGCTAAGGAATTAAGGAAGAGGAGGGAAGAGATTATTTATATTTTGTAACAAAATACTTCATGTCAATGAAGTTTTTGTTTTAGGGTTTAATGAGTAAATTATTCAGAAATCCAGTAGCACTGAAAAATCACAATTATTCAAATAGTCTAAATATTGTTGGACTGTATTGTAGATTTTGAGCTGTTCCTGTATGTTGTTGAGTCAGCACAACCTTGTCTTGTGAATAATCTCTGTGGAAGTGGACCTCTACCACCTTCTCCGATTTTACCAACTGCTTTAGTTTTTTTTTTAGTCATCTAGTGCTGCCATACAGAAATATCACAGGTGGATGGCTTCAACAAGGAGAAATTTATTCCCTCACAGTCCAGTAGGCTACAAGTCCAAATTCAGGGCCTCAGCTCTAGAGGACAGCTATTCTGTTGGCTCTGGAGAAAGATCCTTGTCATCAATCTTCTCCGCACAGGAACCCCAGGTCCAAAGGACATACTCTGCTTCCAGCACTGCTTTCTTGGTGGTATGAGTTCGCCCCTCTATGCTTGTTTCCCTTTCCTTTTATTTCTTGTAAGATAAAAGGTGGGGCAGGCCACACCCCAGGGAAACTCTCTTTACATTGGATCAGGAATGTGGCCTTAGTAAGAGTGTTACGATTCCACCCTAATCATCTTTAACATAAAATTGCAGCCACAAAATGGAGGACAACCACACAATACTGGGAATCATGGCCTAACCAAGTTGACATATATTTTTGGGAGACACAGTTCAATCCATGATACCATCTAACACTGAGAACTATGAGTTTCACGCTACAGTGACATCATGCTGCAATTGAAAGCCCCCACCCCATGCGAAGGAGCTCTGGGATGCAATGGTTAAGTGCTCTACTGTTAACCGAAAGGTTGGCAGTTAGAAACCACCCAATGGCTCCCTCGGAGGACGACCTGGCAATTGGTAAAGAGTACAGGCTAGAAAACCCTATGGGGCAGTCACTTCTACTCTGTTACATGGAGTTGCTGTGAGTTAAAATCGACTGGACAGCACCTAACAGCAACAAAAACTGTCTAGTGCTTTGACCTGCTTTTCTACCCATGCTGATATTGCTCCCTCTGCCAGGAATGGTCTGTCTGCCACACATTCCTCATCTTGCCAATTCCTTGTTCATCTTCTGTGACTCAGTTCTTGGTCACCTAGAACAAGGCTTTGTAATGCTTTACTATCCTGAGCAGTGTTAGATATTCCTTTTGATTTTCTTTTGATGCCCTGTACAAATCTATGACTACATTTATCAGAGTGAATTTTACAATAATTTTCTGTGTTAGCATCTGCTTCTCTACACCAAGCTTTGTTGAAGGTGGAGACTGTGTTATTTCATTTTTGAACCTCAGTTTCTAGCACTGTCTGAAGCATAACATTGAATAAAATTCTAGAGGCCTTGCTGCCGTTTGCATGGTTTATTTACTTACCACCTACATTTTTTAAAGACAATATTTCAAATTGCTTACTAGAGTCCATGAGACAATGAGAAGGTAGCACAACTCTGAAGTAGGAAATTAAAAAAGAATAACAAGATCAGGGACACCTAGGAATAAGGTTAAAACTAATACCATATAACAAACCCTTTATGATGTGAATTGGCCTCAAAATTTATTCTAAGCTATTAGTCCACATAAAATGTAACATCATTTCTTTTATTCCATTCTCAATGTTTACAAAATTTTTAAAAAATCAGTTTTGCAGGAGACAGTGTTTTTATCTCTTGAAGGGTTTGATGTACCCAAATGTATATTTTTTATGATTAGAATTCAAATGACCTTGCTACTTATTTTGTCAATTGAGGCAGTTGAGGAAAGAGTTTAAAAGCCACTTGATTTTAAGGTGATATGTACATACATCATGAAACATACAATATGTTTAAAATTTACATACAGAATAAAACATATATTCTTATATATCCATACAGACATTATATAAATGTAATATTTAGGTATAAAATTGGTTTTTTAACATACATTTTCTGTTAAGATGCAATTCAACTAATATTTATTAAAAGCCTGCTTGTAGAACAGTGGGATACAGATCTCAAATCCTCATAAAAAGACCAGACTTAATGACTGACTGAGACTAGAGGGACACTGGAGGTCATGGTCCCCGGACCCTTTGTTAGCCCAAGGCTGGAACCATTCCTGAAGCCAACTCTTTAGACAGGGATTGAACTGGACTATAAGACAGAAAATGATACTGGTGAGGAGTGAGCTTCTTGGTTCAAGTAGACATATGAACCTACGGAGGAGAGATGAGAAGGCGGTGGGGGACAGGAGCTGGCTGAATGGACATGGGGAATACAGGGTGGAAAGGAGGAGTGTGCTGTCTCACTAGGGGGAAAGCAGCTGGTCATACATAGCTAGGTGTGTATACCTTTTTTATGAAAGACTGGCTTGATTTGTCAACTTTTACTTAAAGCACAATTAAAAAAAAAAAAAAAAAAACAGCCTGCTGGAGTTAGGCATTGTGCTAGCACTCTTCTCTTCCCCCACCTCTCCTGCCCATGCACACTATTATCAGGGGTAGAAACAAAGCATAATAAACCTTCGAATTTTAAATAAGTAGATCATGATGTCTCTTTGAAAAGCCCTTGGCTAATACGTATTTATTATTTTTTTCCCCTGTTAAAAATATCCCGTGCATTGGTCTAAGAGTTATGCATCTGATTAGAAACGACCATTTGCGTCTTCAGCATGAATTGAAAGCACCAGCTGCCTGGTATCAAGTAGGAGTCACAATTTCCAGGCAACCACAGAGTTCTTCATTGCTAACGGTGCTTGGCAACCATCAGTGTTTAGTAATGCGGGCAGCCAAATTCCGTGTCAGTAGAACAAACAAGAGATAATCTAGAAGGTGAGTTGTCATCACCTTCTGATTGATTTTATTTTTCAGCTTGGGGAGAAATTTCCTGAATTACTTAAAATTATTACGTTTTTAAAAATTAAAATTTTTAATATTTCTTAGGAAGTTGTTTTTACCCTAAATTCACTTCAGAATTCTCTCATCTCTCCATATGTCTGGTTCCTAGAAATGAAACTTCCTGGTTGTTTCAGAATAAATTTAACTAAGACTGTATTCTAGGGGGAAACCCTGGTGGTGTAGTGGTTAGGAGCTACAGCTGCTAACCAAAAGGTCAGCAGTTTGAACCCACCAGGTACTCCTAGGAAACCCTATGGGGCAGTTCTACTCTGTTCTATAGGGTTGATATGAGTCAGTGATCAACTTGAGGCTGTGGGTTTGGTTTTTGGTATTCTAGGGGTGTAAGGATTTGTTTTTCCCAGCTAAATCTATTGGTTTTGACATTTTAAAGTCTATCCTCTATTATCTAAGCACAGATAAAAGCAACACAGGACATTTAAACAGAATAGTGGCTCTTGCGTCAGTGGCTTCTTCCATCTTTGCGTTTCAAGTTAATAATCTAGAGAAAAGGAAATTCGTGTCTCAGTGCTAGACTCAGATTACCCTGAAACACAATGCCTATTCAGAAATGGCATGTTCCACAGGTTTGAAGAAAGAAACAGAATTTATTCCTTGTAACTAAGCTCACTAAGTATTATGCAATGAGAAAATCTCACAAAACAAATGTAACATTTGATTCATTTCCCAAGACAAAAATTATTAGATCTTGAAAAAATTTTGTGAACTCTGACTTCTACAAAAATAGTGCCTAGTCTAACGCATTGATTGTAATAGACTGCTTTTGTTTTTAATCTAAGCAAAAATATTTTTTTTAAATCATGAAAATGTTTAGAATAAAGCTTTTTTTGCTGTATTTTTTTCCACAGTATAGGAGGCTGAAAAAAATAAAAGAAGAAGACAAAATTAACCCACAAGAATTTCTGAAGATGTCAATGTCATACTTGCTATTTTTGGTTTTCAAAGGAATTTCTAACATTTATTTCTTTTATTTAAAAACTTGTAATTGATACTATCTTCACGTAGTTCCAAAACCATAAAGTGTAAAAAAACATATATACAATAAAATTCTCCCTTTTCTTTGCCCAGGTCATATCACCCCCACTGTAACTGTTGTTATTGTGTGCCACAGAATCTATTTCAACTCATAGCAGCTCTTAGGACAGAGTAGAACTGCCCCATATGGTTTCCCAGGCTATAGTCTTTATAGGCCACCACTTGCCTGTCAGTTTGTCCTACTGTGGTGGCTTTTGTGTTGGTGCAATGCTGGAAGCTATGCCACAGATATTTCAAATACCAGCAGGGTCACCCATGGTGAACAGGTTTCAGTGCAGCTTCCTAACTAAGACAGAACAGGAAGAAGGATCTGGTGATCTACGTGTAAAAGTAATTGGTCAGTGAATGAATAGCAGTAAAACATTGTCTGACAAAATCCTGGAAGATGAGCCCTTCAAGTTGGATGGCACTCAAAATACAACTGAGGAAGAGCTACTTCCTCAAAGTAGAACCCACCCAAAAACAGTTGACCTTAATTACATGGGTGGAGTAAGGCACTCTGATGTGACACAATTCAAAATGAGAAGAAACACCCTATAACATCCATTAAAAATCAAAACGTGGAAAGTATGAAGTATAAATATAGGAAAATTAGATGTCTACGAAGATGAAATGGAGCACATAAAGACCAACATCATAGGAATTAGTGGGCTGAGACGGACTGGTATTGGCCAGTTTGAATCAGACAAACACAATATGCTGAGAATAACATATTGAAGAGGGATAGCATTGCATTCATCATCAAAAAGAACATGTCAAGATCTATCCCGAAGTACAGCACTGTCAGTGACAGGATAATATCCTTATGCCTATAAGGAAGATCAGTTAATATGACTATTATTTAAATTTATGCCCCAACCACTAAGGCCAAAGATGAAGAAACTGAAGATTTTCACAAAGTTCCGAAGTCTGAAATTGATCAAGAATACAATCAAGATGCATTGATAATTACTAGCGATTGGAACGGCAAAGTTTGAAAAAAAGAAGGATCAGTAGTTGGAAATAGGGCCCTGATGATACAACAATGCCAGAGATGGCATGATGGAATTTCACAAGACCAGTGGAACATTCACTGGAAATACCTTTTTTCAACAACATAAATGGTGACTATATAGAATGCTCAGGAATCAAATTGACTACATCTGTGAAAAGAGACAATGGAAAAGCTCAATATTATCAATCAGAACAAGGCCAGGGGCCAACTGTGGAATAGGCCATCGATTGCTCATATACAAGTTCAAATTGAAGATGAAGAAAATTAAAACAAATCCACAAGAGCCAAAATATGGCCTTGAGTATATCCCACCTGAATTTAGAGACCATCTCAAGAATAGATTTGATACACCAAACACCAATGACTGAAGGGTACACAAGTTGTGGAAATGACATCAAGGACATCATATGTGAAGAAAGCAAAAGGTCATTAAAAAGACAGGAAAGAAAGATAAGACCAAAATGGATGCCAGAAGAGACTCTGAAATTTGCTCTTGAACGTATAGCTAACACGAAAGGAAGAAATGATGAAGTAAAAGAGCTGAACAGAAGATTTCAATGGGTGGTTCGAGAAGACAAAGTATTATAATTAAATGTGCGAAGACCTGGTGTTAGAAAACTAAAAAGGAAGAAATGTCTTGGCATTTCTCAAGCTGAAAGAACTGACGAAAAAATTCAAGCCTCAAGTTGCAATATTGAAGGATTCGATGGGTAAAATATGGAGCCCTGGTGGCACAGTGGCTAAGAGATTGTCTGCTAACCAAAAGCTTGGTAGTTCAAATCTACCAGCTGCTCCATGGAGACCATATGGGGCAGTTCTACTCTGTCCTATAGGGTGGCTATGGGTCAGAATCAACTCAATGGCAATGAGTATACATACACAGGTATATGGGCAAAATATTGAATGACTCAGGAAGCATCAAAAAAATACGGAAGGAATATACAGTCACTGTACCAAAAAGAATTAGTCAACGTTCAACCATTTCAGGAGGTAGCATATGGTCAAGAACTGACGGTACTGCAGGAAGAAGTCTAAGCAGCACGGAAGACACTGGCAAAAAAACAAGACTCCGGGAATTGACACAATACCAATTGAGGTGTTTCATCAAATGAATGCAATGCTGGAAGCACTCACTCACTTATGCCAGGAAATTTGGAAGACAGCTATCTGGCCAACCGGCTGGAAGAGATGGATATTTGTGCCCATTTCAAAGAAAGGTGATCCAATATGATGCCAAAATTATCAAACAATATCATTAATATCACAAGCAAGTAAAATTTTGCTGAAGATAATTCAAAAATGGCTGCAGTGGTACATCAACAGAGAACTGCTGGAAATTTAAGCCAGATTGAGAAGAAGACATGGAGTGAGGGATATCATTGCTGATGTCAGATGGATCTTGGCTGAAAGCAGAGACTACCAGAAGGATGTTGACCTGTGTTTTATGAACTATGCAAAGGCATTCTGACTGTGTAGATCATAACAAATTATGAATAACATTGCCAAAAATGGGAATTCCAGAACACTTATTTGTGCTTGTGAAGAACCTGTACACAGACAAAGAGGCAGTCATTCAAACAGAACAAGGGGATAGTGTGTGTTTTAAAATCAGGAAAAGTGTGTGTCAGGGCTGCATCCTTTCACCATACCTATTCAATCTGTATGCTGAGCAAAGCTGGACTATATGAAGAACAAGGCATCAGGATTGGAGATAGACTTATTAACGATCTGTGATATGCAGATGACACAACATTGCTTGCTGAAAATGAAGGGGACTTGAAGCACTTACCGATGAAGATCAAAGACCACAGCCTTCAGTATGGATTACACCTCAACATAAAGAAAACAAAAATCCTCACAACTGGACCAATAAGCAACATCATGATAAAAGGAGAAAAAGTTGAAGCTGTCAAGGATTTCATTTTGCTTGGATCAACAACTAACAGCCATGGAAGCAGCAGTCAATCAAATGACATATTTCACTGGGCAAATCTGCTGCAAAAGACCTCTTTAAAGTGTTAAAAAAAAAAAAAAAAAAAACCAGCAAAGATATCACTTTGAGAACTAACATGTGCCTGACCGAAGCCATGGAATTTTCAATTTTTTTTCATATGCATGAGAAAGCTGGACAATGAATAAGGAAGACCTAAGAAGAATTGATGCCTTTGAATTATGGTGTTGCCAAAGAATATTGAATATACCATTGATTGCCAGAAGAAAGAGCAAATTTATCTGTTTTGGAAAAAGCACAGCCAGAACACTGTGTAAAAGCAAGGATGGCGAGACTTAGTCTGACATACTTTGGATAGTTATCAGGAGGGACTAGTCCCTGGAGCAGGACATCATACTCGGTAACGTAGAGGGTTAATGAAAGGAGATGGATTGACAAAATGGCTGCAACAATGGACTCAAACATAGCAATGATGGAGAGGATGGCGTAGGACCGGGCAGTATTTTGCTCTGTTGTACATAGAGTCTCTATGGCTCAGAACTGAGTAGATGGCACCTAATAAAAACAATCTTTTATGGGTTCTACTCTGTCTTATAGAGTTCCTTTGAGTCAGAACTTACTCCTCAGCAACGGGAATCTTTATGGGAGCAGATTGCCAGGTCTTCTTTCCAGCGGAGAGGCTGGTGGGTTCGAGCCACCACCTTTCTGTTAGCAGCTGAGCGCTTAACCATTGTGCCATCTGGGCTCCTTCTACCGTAACTACCATCCCCTCAACCGTAAGGACGCATAAGTGTTTTTGTACCCTTAGAGTTTCTTAATGCATATCCAAACAAATATAAAATGTCTTTCCCCTCTATTTTTGCATAAAAGATAGCATAGTATGTACCGTTCTGCAAGTTGCTGTTTTCACTTAACAATATATCTTTCTATATTGGTATGTAGAAAGCATGCTCTTTTTTTATATATAGGGAATACATCTCATAAAAATGAATAAATTTAATTTACTTAACAGCCCTCTATCAATAGACATTTCAGTTATTTCCTATCTTCTGCTATTATAAACAATGCTGCCAGAATAAACTTTTTTCTTGTTATCATTAAAAAAAAAAAAAAAAAACCACTGCCATCAAGTTGATTCCTACTCACAGCAACCCCATAGGGTTTCCAAGGCTGTAATTCTCTATGAAGGAGATTGCCACATCTTTCTCCTGACGGGCCTCTGGTGATTTCTAACCTCCGGCCTTTCCGCTAGCAGTCAATCACTTTAACCACTCTGCCACCAGGTCCCCTTGTAATCATATGTAGGATAAATTCCCCCAAAAGCAACTTCTGAGTCAAAAGGCATACAGTTTTGCAATTTTGGTAAAAAAAAAAAAAAAAGATACTGCTAAATCGTCCTCCACAAGAGTTATAAAAATTAGTGCTCTTTCCAGCTGTATGAGTTCCTTTTTACTGCAGCTGTGTTTAAAACCAAAAACCAAACCTATAGGACAGAGTAGAACTGCCCCATAGAGTTTCCAAGTGCCTGGTGAACTCAAACTGTCGACCTTTTTTGGTTAGCAGCCGTAGCACTTAACCAGTACGCCACCAGGGTTTCCATCAGCTGTGCTTACAGAGCGTGTTATAAAATATTTTTCCTAAGGAAAAAATGGTATATGTGTGCTTTTAATTTGTATTTCTTATTAATGAAGTTGAAAATCTTTTTACATATTTAATAGCCATTTGTTTCTTTTTTGTAAATTGTGTATACTGATATCGTTTTTGTTTTTTAATTTTTCTAAGAATTCTTTCTTCATTAGGACATTCACTCTTTGCCTGGGAGGTTAGTTGATATTTTTCTCCTAGTTCGATTTGTCTTTTAACTTTACTCATGTCTTCCCCTCCTCCCCGCAACCAGGGAGGAAATTTTTTTTTTTCTGTAGTTGAATTGAATAAGTTCTTTCTTTAATGACTCTAGATTTGGAGTAAGAAGTCCAGGTGGCGCAGTGGTTAAGTGCTCAGCTGCTAACTGAAAGATTGCTGGTTTGAATCCACCAGCCACTCCATGGGAGGAAGATGTGGCAGTCTGCTTCTGTAAAGATTAAAAAAAAAAACCCAAACCTGTTGCCGTCGAGCTGTTTCTGACTCATAGAGAACCAACCCTATAGTGCAGAGTAGAACTACCCCGTAAAGTTTACCAAGGAGCAGCTGGTGGATTCCAACTGCTGACCTTGCTACCAGAGCTCCCCATAAATATTACAGCCTCAGAAACTCTATGGGGCAGTTCTACTTCGTCCTATAGAGTCGCAATGCATCACAATTGACTAATGGCAGTGGGTTTTTAGATTTAAAGTCTTAGGTCCTACCAACTCCAAAGTAATAAAAGAAAGTCTCATTATATCTTTTAAAATCACATGGTTTCTTTTTTTCTTTTTGCATTTAAATTCTTGATCCATTTAGGATTATTCCAAATCTGAGGTATAAGGAATATGAGGGTATTATGAGTGGAGGACAGTGGTAAGGCTCTACAAGGGTGTGTAATGGAGGCAAATCAGGTGGCTTCCCAGCCGAAGTGGCAGTTGGGACTTGAAGAACAAGTGTTTCAGGTGGAGAATGAAAGGCAGTGGTGTAGGGACAGAATTCTAGGCAAATGGAATAATATGAGCCAAGGTTCCAAGGCATGAAAAAACATAGTAAACAAGGGAAGGCGTTAGAGTATGAAGAGTGTTGTTGTGGAAGTGGAGAATGTGTGTGGAGCGAAAATGGAAGAGAAAGATGGAAGCCAGGTCACAGCAGGCCTTGCATGCTATACTGAATAAAATACTGAGGAGACTGAAATTTATCCTGGTTTTGAACCAGAAGTGACATAGTCTGATGAATGATAATAACATTCATTTATTGAACACTTATATTTGATGGGCACTAATTAAGTGACAGTCCATGGTATATTCAGTATTCTATCCCAAGAAAAGGACATCAAGTTTAGTAAAGTTAAAGGTCAGTGATAACAAGGGAAACCTTCAATGAGATGAATTGACCCAATGGCCACAACAGTGGATTCAAACATACCAAAAATCATGACGGTTTCGCAGGACCAGGTAGCCTTTTGTTCCATTATACATAAAGGGGTCATGTGCCAGAGCTGACTAACTTGCAACTAACAACAACATATTAAGTGGCATGTTGCAAGGACTACCAGAAGACTCCTACCATTCACGTACTTCACATTGTAAGAAATTCTCCTACTAAATATATACCCATTAGGATTAACACAGGAGTCCCTGGGTGGATTGAATGCTCAACTACTAGCTGAAAGGTTGGCAGTTCAAATCCACCCAGAGATGCCTTGGAAGATAGGCCTAGTGATCTGCTTCAGAAAGGCCAACGCTTTGAAAATCTTATGGAGCAGTTCTACTCTGCACATATGGGGTCACCATGAGTCGGAATCCACCCAATGGCAACTAAAAACAGGATTAACCTCCTCATTTACAAACTGAAACATCTTTCAGATCGGAAGAGCTGGTGCAATGATTCCCAAAGGCCCATCCTTAAAGTTTTAATTTGTTTTCGGAACTTCTCTCAGATAAATTCCCGACAGTTGTGTTGGGCTAACAGGGACTCCCAGCTTAGTCCAGGGGAAATCTGCTTTCTGTGGCTCTCTCTGAATGTGTTCCTTGCTTGCTGCATCCTTCCAGCTTTGAAAGGAGAGGGCAGGAGAGCGAACTGGAAGAGAAAAGCTACTGTTGCTAATTTTCTCTGTTTGCCCAGTATTCAGCAGTTCAAATCCGCCAGGCGCTCCTTGGAAACTATGGGGCAGTTCTACCCTGTCCTGTAGGGTCACTATGAGTCGGAATTGACTCGATGGCAATGGGTAATGGGTTTCTTTAGTGCAACTTGAGTAGAATAGAAACGTCATTTTCATTTTGGTCAACATTCCTCAGGATATTCCACGATGACTAATAAAAAAGGAATGCATATTTAAATCACACATTTTGCTGTGCTGTCAAATATTGACTGAATACCAACTGTGATGTTTCAATAAATGGATGCAGCACTGGAAGCGTTCACTCAACTATGCCAAGAAATTTGGACGACAGCTACCTGGCCGGTCAACTGGAAGAGATCCATATTTATGCCTATTCCAAAGAAAGGTGATCCAAACAAATGCAGAAATTATTGAACAATATCTTTAGTATCACACGCAAATAAAATTTTATTGAAGATCATTGAAAAGTGGCTGCAGCAGTATATAGGTAGGGAACTGCCAGAAATTCAGGCCAGATTCAGAAGAGGATGTGGAACCAGGGATATCATTGCTGATGTCAGATGGATACTGGCTGAAAGCAGAGAACACCAGAAAGATGTTTACCTGTGTTTTATTGATTATGCAAAGGCATTGGACTTTGTGGATCATAACAAATTATGAATAACTTATGAAGAATGGAAATTCCAGAATGCTTAATTGTACTCGTGAGAAACCTGTACATAGATGAAGAGGCAGTCGTTCAAACAGAACAAGGGGATACTGCGTGGTTTAAAGTCAGGACAGGTGTGTGTCTGGGTTGTATCCTTTCACCATACTTAATCTGTGTGCTGAGAAAATAATTTGAAAAGCTGGAATATATGAAGAACAGGGCATCAGGATTGGAGGAAGACTCATTAACAACCTGCGTTATGCAGATGACACAACCTTGCTTGCTGAAAGTGAAGAGGACTTGAAGCACTTACTGATGAAGATCACACCACAGCCTTCAGTATGGATTACACCTCAACATAAAGAAAACAAAAATCCTCGCAACTGGACCAATAAGCAAAATCCTGATAAATGGAGAAAAAATTTAAGCTGTCAAGGATTTCATTTTACTTGGATGCACAGTCAACACTCATGGAAGCAGCAGTCAGGAAATCAAACAACATATTGCATTGGGCAAATATGCTGCAAAAGGCCTCTTTAAAGTGTTAAAAAGCTAAGATGTCATCTTGAATACTAAATTGCACCTAATCCAAGCCATGGTGTTTTGAATTGCCTCATGTGCATGTGAAAGCTGGACAATGAATAAGGAAGACCAAAAAAGAATTAACACCTTTGAATTATGGTGTTAGGGAAGAATATTGAATATACCATGGATTGTCAAAAGAACAAATCTTTTCTTGGAAGAAATACAGCCAGAACCCTCTTTAGAAGCAAAGACGGCAAAACTACATCTCACATACTTTGGACACGTTGTCAGGAGGAATCAGTCCCTGGAGAAGGACATAGTGCTTGGTAAAACAGAGAGTAAATGAAAAAGAGGAAGACACTCGATGAGATGGATTGACACAGTGGCTGCAGCAATGGGCTCAAGCATTATTGTGAGTTGGCGCAGGACCTGACAGCATTTTGTTCTGTTGTACATGGGGTTCACGGCACCTAACAATAACAAAAACATAGAACATACATCTTAAATTGATAAACTGCTATCAAGAAAAAAGATTAAGTTATAAATTACCAATTTTAAAATTGTATAGCTGTGCCCTGGTGGCACAGTGGTTAAGAGCTCGGCTGCTAACCAAAAGGTTGGCAGTTCAAATTTACTAGCTGCTCCTTGGAAACCCTACAGGGCAGTTCTACTCTTTCCTAACCGACCTTTTGGTTATAGCAGCTGTACCACTTAACCACTACGCCACCAGGGTTTCCATATACAGTATATTGTGCTTAAAATCAAGATTAAGAAACTACAATGCCTGGGTTGAGACCCAGCTCCACTACTTAGTGGCTGTGTGACCTTGGTGTGCCTGCTTCCTTGTCTTTTAAATAGGGATATGAGTACTTACCTTAGAGCAGTGGTTCTCAGCCATGGCTGATCCCCCAACCCTAGGAACATTTGGCAATTTCTGGAGACATTTTTGTTTGGCACAACTTTGGGAGAAGGAGGAGCCATGGGCATTTAGTGGGTAGATGCCAGGGATGTTGCTAAACACACTACAATGTACAGGGCAGTTTCCCACAACAAAGAATCATCTAGGTAACTTGCCCAAGATCAGTTAAGCAAAGATAGAGCTAACACAGAAACTCAGTTTTATGTGACATAAAGCTTATGTTTTTAGCACTGGTGGCATAGTGATTAAGTGCTATAGCAGCTAAGCAAGAAGTCAGCAGTTCGAATCCGCCAGGCGCTCCTTGGAAACTCTATGGGGCAGTTCTACTCTGTTCTATAGGGTCGCTATGAGTGGGAATCGACTAGACAGCAGTGGGTTTGGTTTTTTGGTTTAAAGGGATCCCTAGAAATTACATGTAAATAGGACATTTTGGTTAAAGGAAGCCCGCTTTAAATTCCACTCTTAATTCCCATATTATGCTGCCTCCCAGTAGCCTGGATCTGGATAACTCAGCCCAGCTTTCAGTTTCCTTCACTATCAAATAGAACTAACTCCATGGAAGTTAATTTCAACTTTCGAAAGCTCTATTTTAGAGATTCTTCCGTTTAGAGTATTAAGACGGACTTCCTTCTAAGTACCATCCATTGCCCTAATTTCTTCTTTAGTTGTAACCTCAAAAAGGTAACCATATTTTCAGAACAACAAAAAATCAAGCCGCAAGTCCTGACAAAGAATGTTTGTGCTCTTTGGAGGGAGGTGTAGATACTGGAATTTAGGTGAATTTATGATGTGTGGGAAGAATTATTTGACAGCTGGCTGACTGAAACCTACCAGTAATTATTAAAGAAGGCATCTCAGAGACAGAAGCACACTACCATAGTTAATTTTATTTTTCAAGGACTTACATTGCAAACATTAAGCCAAGCATGGGCTTTAATCCTGTGGGCCCAAATTCACATACTTAAGAAGAGAAAGCCATGTACATGGAGGATAACTAAAGGCTCATGTTAATCACATTAGTTTTTTTAATTTCTACAGCATAGAGCTCAGGCATCATAGGTCTTTTAGGTCCTTCTGGATGTCCCACAGAGTGTCTGCACTCTTCTTGAGTTGAGCGACCTCGTCATCCTTCAGCTTCTGGTTGATAACACTGGTTAAGCCCCGAGCATTCAGGACACAGGGAAGGCTCAGGAAGACTTCATTCTCAATGCCATACATCCCCTGCCAAAAACAGAAAAAGCCATTTAGATTTAGAAATGAAACCACAGGTAGGAATGGTCACAGGTCCTATGTTTGAACAGAAAGAACTGTAGGATATTTGATAAACATAAACTCATCCTTTAACTTTCATCACTCATAGGCCCGTATTTTCCCAATACTTATGTTTTGACTTAAACTGTATACACAGAATCTGTACCTATATACTATATGATGAGCCTGGATACTTATTAAAAAATAATACTTTACTGTATTTTTTGACACAGCATCCTCTGCTTAGATAGGCTTTTATTAAATGTTATTTAGACGTCTTCACATTAAATCGCATCCAAATGTGATTCTCAGCGGACATCTTTTCATGAAATCCCAAGTTTGGTATTAAGGTATCATTACTCTTTGTATTTATATGAATTCTTTATTAAAGGAGGGGATTTAAGGTGGTAATCACCCTATGAAGTCTGGGTAATAAAGACCATTAAAAAACAAGATTTTTGTAACACCTAAGAGTTGTTAAAAAAAGTATAATTTCCAAAACCCTTTACTGGCTTTTATAAAGTAATTTATTCACAAGGTCAATTTAACTAAAAAGAATTGATCAAATTATTTAATTGTATTAAACAAGAGTTACTTTAGTGTAATTTTTAGAACTTTTAATTACAAAGTAGGAAAATTAAGTACATTTCTATATACATATATATATATATATATCCCAAGACTGATCAATTATCCAACTTTTGCCATATTTGCTTTTTAAAATTTTGCCATCGTATTTTAAAACGCACATCTGACGTGTCGTTTTCCTCTGAGATACTTCCACATGCATCTCTCGCATTTGTGAATAATATTTAAGTTTCTTTTAATCTACCGCATTCTTTCCTTATTTTCACACCCCACCATTAACTTGTGAAAAATGAATCAATGATCTTAAAACAGTGTTTTAATACAACTTTATGTTGTTTGAAAAATAAACAATTTCTATTTAACCATTTTGACTGTGTGTTTATCTCATGGCTTTTGAATTCAACTAAACTTGCTATGGCATCAGGTGCAACATCAAAGGCAATCTATTATTTTAATATACCAATTTGAAATGAAAGCCTATTATACTTATTCAAGTGATCATATTTTTTGAGAATGTGCTGAATAAAATTAAGCATGAATATTTAATTCATCACATTCTACAAGGGAGAATTATAAAAAGATAGTGGATGCCTCCACAAGTTTTGTGCTTTTGTCGTAGACTTCTGCTGGAAAAGGGGAAAAGTTTGTGTAGAGCACTGAGATGGA
Organism: Loxodonta africana; assembly: GCF_030014295.1. NCBI lineage: Eukaryota > Metazoa > Chordata > Mammalia > Proboscidea > Elephantidae > Loxodonta > Loxodonta africana. The sequence goes on along the minus strand of NC_087345.1, from coordinate 117,178,160 downwards.
GACTACAAAGAATCGTGGATTCAGACTTTACAAACATTACTTAACAAATGCCTGGTTGTTTCAGTATACTTAAGCTATGCAATAATGGAAAAAAAAATTTAAATGTAATTGCTATGGTTGTTGTTTTATTCACCAAAAAACATTCATTTTCCAACTTTCCTTCTTTTTCCTCTAGTCCTTCTTTGAGTAAATCCATTGATGGAATGCAATGCTAGAAATCATACTATATTTCTATCAGTTTATCTTACCTTCACCATTGTTGATACTGGATGAATCCTGGACAGATTTTTCAACATGGATTCAATCAGATCAGCCACACTTAATCCAATAGCCCAGTTGGTGTATCCTTTTAGCTTGATGACTTCATAGGCACTAAGAAGAAAAAAAAAATGTAAATACATATATATAAATAAATATATATAAAAGAAAGAGAACTGAAATCAGACTAAACAGTTACTGAAACTAGAGTGCCTGGGTTTGACTCCTGCTCTAACTCTTACTAACTGTGTAATCTTGGACAAAACAATGGTATCTACTTTAAAAGTTTGTTATGAGTATTAAATGAGTTGATATATATGTAAAATGCTTAAAACATAAGCACTATGTGGTAGGTACTATATAAGTGAAAAATTTAAATAGCTTATTCTGTAAATAAATATTTATAAAGTCACAGTGGTAAAATGTATATTTTTTCCAACCAGTCACATAGATTCATAAGCATGAACATTTCCAAAGACTTTAATGATAACAAGAAACAATAAAAGAAGAAAAGATCTTAACAGTCAAGGGACAAAATTGACCTTGATGCTGAGGCTGGACTTAACATCGTAACCTGAAGTACAATGTCTGACTTAAAAGCAAAGTGTTGGCAAAAACTTGCCTGGTAATTTTCTCAGCATTAATTATACTCCTCAAAACACAAAGGCATTGGTACCTTGAGAGGGAGCTATTAACTATAAAGCTAATTCTGGACCAAGGATCAAAAAAGCAGGATTGAGTGCAATCTACCACTGACTAGATGGTCTGGGACATATTATATCACCCAGGTGAGCCCATATATTTGTTCATATTTATAAAATAAAAGGATTATGTTAGTTGAAATTCTAAAAGCCTTTCAACGTCAAATGTTTAAGGTTCTTCTACACACACGTCAAATTCGTGGAAAATTCAAATCACTAAAATGGAACTAAATAAAATGGTTCTATGTTTGATACATCAGTTAGTCTTATTATAACAATTTTCTGCAAATAATAACTAGCATTTATTGAGTGCTTACCAAATTAAGTATGATACAGTTATGTTTGTGTGTGTTTATTTTACTTAATCTTCACAATCACTCCTTTATAGTATAACTTTGCAGAAAAGAAAACTGAGATTCCTCTTAAAGGTTCAATGGCTTCTCCCAGACTATATACCATATTTTTACCCAAATAACACAAGCCTTCTAGGTCTATTTGCCAACTCTGCCCTCCCCCACAAGGTATTTTTTTAAGTGTGCTATTCTAAATTTTTTTAGAGTAACATGTAAAAAAAAATTATGAAAATACCTTGTCGAGAGAGGGTGCAGCTGGCAAACAAAAGTAGAAGGCTCGCATTATTTAGGTAAAAATATGGTAGTTATTAAGTGTCAGTACCATGATTTGAATCCAAGCTCACGATTTTACTCTTCTTTAGTCTAAAAGGACATGTGATTTTATGATAAGCATGAAGTTTACAGAAAAAGAGTATGGCTGCTGATAAAAGAGGCTGCTTCCAAAAAAAAAAAAAAAAAGATATTTTTAGTTGAGTGTGGAAAGGTAAATAAAAAAAAAAAGCACGGCATAAACACTCAGCAATCAATTAGAAAGTCTTTATTTAAGGCAATTACGAGACTAATAGCTGTCTGTATTTAACTTTTTAGGTAAGTCAACCTTATTTATGATCTGAGGAAATCTGAAGGCATTTTCACTTGTTAATTTCACGTTTCAACTCCTGTTGCCACTACATCAGAATGAATTTCCCTAGGGGGATTGTCACAACACGTTTGACCAGTCCAGTTAGTCTTGTCTGCTACAACAGCTGCATGCTGAGTACATTAAGGGTTTATCTGAGCAGGCAGCCATGGATTTTGTTCATAATTTTATCTAAATAAAGATGAAATTAACCATCTTAAATCAAACTCTCTTCCACTGACCTTTCAACCACCAATTTGTGCACTTCCTTCCAGTTTTCACTGTCATTGTCTGTCCCCATCTCTGGATTCAGTTCCTGGAGAGAAACCCCTGCCACATTCACTCCACTCCATACTGCCACTGTAAAGACAGACAGACATATTAGATATTTCTGACACAATTTTAAAAAATCCTTTCTTTAGATCTTTCTAATGCGAGTTACTGAATACCCACTAGAATTCCTCCAACGAGCAGTGACTCAGGCACAGCTCCCCCAAAAGCTGACACTTGCCTTCAAATTGCCACATGTCTGACCTTTTAACTTTCATGCAAAATAGAATTGTTGTGTCGTACTTTCAGAGAATATGAAATTCTTTTTGTCTGTCTAGGTTTGTGAAACTCACAAGGGATTCTAGTTCCAGACTAGCTTAAACTTTCCATGTGAGGAATTTCTATCTTTCCTCCTGCTTACCTTTCTGAGTATGAGCCCATTTCTCTTAGAATGAGCAAAAAAACAAAAAACTAAGATAGGCCCAAATACAGTCTAATTATCTCTAGAACCTCTAATGCTTCCAGTTCAGCCTATCTCTCAAAGGAAGCCCATGTGGTTGCAGTGCATTTTTCTGGTTTTCACTAAACTAAATATTTCCTTCCAAGAATGACTCCAGAGGCATAGCAGCACAAAGCTGGTATCAGTAATTACATATACCAATCGGAGGCTTCACTGAACCAAAACAATCACCCTACTTTCCTTTAGCACCCACTAAAAAAATCCGAAAAACCAAACCCATTGCCATCGAGTCGATTCTAGCTCACGGTGACCCTATATGACAGAGAAGAACTGCCCCACAGAGTTTCCAAGGAGCACCTGGTAGATTTGAACTGTCGGCCTTTTGGTGAGCAGCTGTCGTTCTTAACCACTATGCCACCAAGGCTCACCTTAATGCCCACTGTCCAGCCAAAAACATATTGAAGATCTAGGCATACAAAATGAATTCTCATGACACATGCTCAGAGCCCTGGATAAGTTCAAAATCCACTGGGAGAAAAGACAAGTAAAGAACTAAAGAAATGGCATATGAGCTATCACAAAGGTATGGAGAAAGTACAAATAAACCATAAATAAGGACCTACTTAAGTTAGGGGACAAGAGCATCAGAAAGGCTACAAAAGCAGACATTCGAACTGGACCCTGAAAAATAAGCTTGTGTTCCTCAGGGACCTTTGAAGGAGAACAGTCTAGACTTTGGAAATATGAGCAAAGGCATGGTGTAAAGTCTAGTATGGCTAGAGTCAACTTTGAAGAGAAAAGCTATCCACGTCCAATTAAAACCTTCTTTTAGCCCCCAACTTCTGCCATTTCAAGCCCATTGTTCTGAAAAGTTGGGCATTTTGATATCCTTTGGAAAGCTGATGAAAATCATAAAATCTACATGAGCATACCTATGTGACAATGGTTTAATTCACTTTTATGTAGACAATACAGACCAATAGGGAAATACAAAAAAAAAAAAAAAAATTCTTGGAAAAAAATGACACAGTAATGAGTAAACAGGACATTGGACAGGAGTCAGAAGACATGACTCTAGTTGTAGTCATGCCACTAACTAGTTGGAGGAGCTTCAACAAGTCCCTTCACCAGTTTTTGCCTCAAACTTTTTCCACATTAAAATGCCTGTCTTGACCTAGAGAATATGTACTGTTGATTCCAGATTTATGGTTCCAGTCACTATATAACTGTAGTAGCTGACATCTGTTGAACTGTTCCTGTACATAGTAAAAGTACAGTACACCGTACTAAATACTTTTCACATAACATACAGGTATTATGGAAACCCGGTAGGCAGTGGTTAAGAGCTACGGCTGCTAACCAAAAGGTTGACAGGTTGAATCCACCAGGTGCTCCTTGGAAACCGTATGGGGCAGTTCTACTCTATCCTATAGGGTCGCTATGAGTCAGAATTGACTTGATGCCAATGAGTTTGTTTTTTTTTTAATAGATACTATAATTATCTTCATTTTATGGATGAGAAAACGGAGGGCCAAAGCAGTTAAAAACTTGTGAAGTTGCACATCTTGCTAAGAGGGCATAACAGGGTCTAAAATAATGGAGCTATCTGACTAAAAACTTTATGTGCTCAAAACAGTTAGTATGTCTTAGAAGGAGAAGCAAGATTATTAAAACTTGACCAGGAAAAAAGTTCAGACAAGCCCTCGGGTGAAGAACCCTTGGATAAAAAAATTTAAAAAGCATCAAAAAAAAAAAAAAATCAGTATCATTATACAGAAAAGTATGAATAAATTATGGAACAATTTTAAGTGCAAAGATTAATAACACAGAGTTAAACTCTTTACTAAAAGCACATTACAAACTCCCACCGAAATCAAAGGAAATCTTCCATCTTAACCTCATAGGGAGAAAATAGTCCCCTGCATATAGCACAGAGAGAATTTAGTAAAATAAATATTATGTTGTGACAACTTAGTATCATGAGACTATTCAATATATTTTGATTTAATAAATACACTAATATTCATGTAATAGATTCAGAATTCTTCATAAATGCTTTTAGGTATAATTATTTGGAAAAGAAACAATTTAAATGAAAAGAGAAATATTAATTTAAAATAAACTTTTTTAAAAAATAGTTTCAAAACAAAGCATTACAAAATAAAATAGAAGTATAATATAATTTTACTGTTGGTCTTTTTACAATGACTAATTTATGTCTAACTATTCTTTCATTTAAATTCTTAAAGAAAATATTTGAGAGATTTACTATGTGGTCTTTTACTACTTAAGTGATTAATAGCTGTGATCATTAGTTTATTGAAAATTAGATTTCATTTGAAGCTAGATTTATATTTATATCGAATAAATATATTTATATAGAATAGTGGACACAGGCTATTCGAAAGTTCTTGTTACCAATTCACTGCTTCTTCAATAAACACCAGGGATATAATAGCTCTATTCAAGGAAAGTGCCTACAAGGAAAGACACACCAGTATCAAGAGCAGATCTACTGTCCAGATCTTGGTTTCTAAGTACCATTCCCAAGTAAAAGGAAACAACCTGAAGAACCTACCCCTGGCCAAACCTGGGACAATTTGAGTATTATAACGATAGTAAAAGAATATTCACAGAATAAAATAAAACATGATATAAATTTTTTTTTTTAATAAATAAATGAATAAATAAACAAATGGAACAGAAGTAAAATGTCTCTCTCACAGAATACCCCCCCAAAACCTCCCACTGCTGTTAAGTCAATTCTGACCCATAGCGACCCCACAGGGTTCCAAGGCTGCAAATCTCTACGGAAGCAGACTGCCACATCTTTCTCCCACAGAACTGCTGATGGCTTCAAAACGCCAACCTTTTGGTTAGCAGTCGATCACTTTAATCTCTGTGCCACCAGGGCTCCTTATAAATAAAGAATAAATGGGAGAAAAGGGATAGCTCTTTCTTACAGTAGAATACAACTAGTAAGTATAGAAGGAATAACAGAATATCATGTTTGGCAATTATCAAGGTAATAACTGACTCAGTCAGTGGATTCAGTGGGTACTAAACTAAGCAGGTATGAGTTTAATGAGGAATAAGATATCTACCCAGTCTCAAAGTATCCCTTCACAAATTACTTATTATTAATTACAAAGGAAAAATAATAACTTCACACTGATTAACCTAGTAAACACAAAACTGAGTAATCACATCTAATATTACCAATAATGGGACAACTGACATGTGTGTCTTCTGGTATGACAGCGTCTCTTCTCTACCAAAAGTATTTGTGTCAAAAGTACATAAACTCAACCTAATCATGAGAAAACTATCAAGTAAACCTAAATTAAAGGCTATTCTAGAAAATAATTCACCAGACTTAAAAAATATCAAGATCATGAAAAGCTGAAGAATTGTTTCAGACTAAAGGAGATGAAACAGACGTAATGATTAGGTGTTATATGTGATCTTGGACTGGATTCTGACCTGGGAAAAAAGGCTACAAACAATATTACTGGGACATACGTAGATGTGTGCATATGGACTATAAATTAGGTAACACTGTATCAATGTCACATTTTCTGATTTTGATAAATGTACTGTGATTTTGAAGAAGTGGAGTTCTTGGTTAATGCAAAAAGTTAAATCACTTGGATGCTAGCTGAAAGGCTGAAGGTTCAAGTTTACCTAGAGGTGCCTCAGAAGAAAGGCCTGGCACTCTACTCCTGAAAAAACCAGCAACTGAAAACCCTATGGAGCAGAGTTCAAAAACCAGCAACTGAAAACCCTATGGAGCAGAGTTCTACTTTGACACACACGGGGTTGCCATGAATTGGAATCAATTCAACAGCAACTGGCTTTTTACAGAAAAGAAATCTTTGTTCTTAGGAAATACACACTAAAGGGTTTATGGAGAAAAGGCCAGGATTACTGCAATTGATGCTCAAATGGATTCAAGGGAAAAAGATAAATGATAGCTAGCTAGCTAGATACATACAGAAAGAGAGGAAGAGAGAGAGAAAAAGAATAAATGATAAAGCAAATGGGAAAAAGATACGAGAATTAATTATACTATTCTTGCAATTTTTCTAAAGTATACGATAGTGTATAAAAATTAGATTAAAAAAAGAAACTAACAAAAATTCACAATGGCATGAACAATACCAGAAGTATACAGTAAATATTTTCTATTTTTTTACCACTCGAGTCGCCATGTTCTCCCAAAATCCATCCATGGCAGCTGCTGGGATGAATGCCAAGTTTTTCAGCCATAAGATAGCGAAACCTAGCAGAATCCAGGTTACACCCACTTCCGATCACACGGTGCTTGGGCAATCCACTTAGTTTCCAGGTAACATATGTCAGGATATCCACTAAAAATTTCAGAAATAACGTAAGTAAATCACAACTGTCTTCAACTGCTGTGTCAGTTAGTGGGTGCCTGGCTTCCTCTTCTCCCATTTCCCCATTACCCAAAAGAGATGTGACCAGAAAATTGTAAATACTTTAACTTATCATAATCGGTGATAACAGAGGTGAGAGAGATAAGAATAAGCTTTTCAGCCTTATATTAAGTGAAATTTTAAAAGATGAAAAATACAATATTGTTTTTGCATTATTACTTGCACCAAATATATAAGAGTAATTAACTCATTTTAAGTTGAAAGAATGGGAAGAAGGGTTGAACGGGATCATCATTTAAGTTTCTCCCAATTCTAACATTTCATGATTACAATGACTGCCATTACAAGCCAAAAGCCATTGGTTACTAACTTACCACGGCAAGCTACTTTAAATCTTCCTGGGCAGGAGATACTATTTAGTAAATTATTGTATAATGCGGGGTATTTAAATTTTCTACTATTTAATAAAATGCCCACTCTGACAGAGCCTATGCTCGAGTGTGGCATAGCTCGAGACCATACAGAAGTAAGACTTACCGGTGAATTGTAAAAAGTAGAAATGTGCTGACAAGGAAGGCAAGGAGATGGGAGTTAATCTTGCACTCTCCACCTCCACACTTGGATACTGCCTAAGATAGTTTAAGGGCACCTGGGACTGGATTATTACCAACTCTTTCTTGCCAACTTCAATTCAATGGGAGTGACTTGGAGGAGCATTGAAGCTATACCTAGAAAGTTTCATAATCGCTTAGTGATGACTGCCTTAGGCACACGATGGAAGAACTTGGCATGTGCTAGCTATTTGTCATTCCTGTTCTTTTGCCACACATAAACTTAGAAGCAGTTTTATATATAAGATTTTGCAATCCAGGTCTGAAGAGGGTAAGAATGAATCTCTGTCCTTGTTGGCTCCCAACTCTCAATATTAAAAAAACTAATAAGGATTTCCCTCGCTCTTACGCACAGTGCTTCTCTATATGAAGCACCAGAGAGATCAGTCTTACTGTTTTATCGATATAGCTATCACACTCACCAGTAAGCAGTAATTTGGGTGGCAAAGGGAATGGTGGCAAAAGGAAATGTGAAACAGCGAATTTTTACTGACTAGGCTAAAAAAGGTAGCATTCTTTCTAACCAAATGTTTTAATCAATATATGTCCATATAATCAATCAGTGTCCATCAATATAATCTATTTTTATCTTTTAAAACAGGGCTGATTGAATGGCTTTCTTTCTGCTTTTCATATTCAATCTCATTCAGTTTTGAAGAGTTTTAGTGTTAAGGACAGTCAAATGTAACTTCCAGAAAACAGTACGTCAAATATGTTAAGGTGTTTCCTACAAACTGAAGCCACATTTGAATGCTTCATTATACATCCCAGATTCTACAACAAACACAGATGAAAGAAACCAATGAAATTGCTTTATATAAAACTCTTCTGGCATTTTTGAACATTTGGCCTGGGATAACGCCATCTGGTTTGCAAACACCACTTTTTTGAGGCTAATCACAGAAGACACGTGAATTGTTTGTCAGTGAACACTAGAAAAAACAGAAGAAAACAAAAAAACACACCACATAGGCATACACACACACTTGAATTTCTTCTGTTAGTGAATACTAGAAAGCACACACACACACACACACACACAAATGAACTTAAAAGAATTGAGCCCTAGGGTATTACAATAATACCTGGGTTGGAAACCACAATTATGATGCAGTCAGGACTGTACTTGACGATCTGGGGAATGATGAATTTGAAGACATTAACATTCCTCTGCACCAGGTTGAGACGGCTCTCCCCCTCCTGCTGACGAACTCCTGCTGTTACCACCACAACCTTAGAATTGGCCGTCACAGAGTAATCTTGAAAAGGAGAAGAGAAAAATGTGCTTTAAGATACAACTCTTCATCGAACATATCATATGATATACTCTAGAAGTGTAAACACATAGAAGCTTCTAGAATTTATATGGAGATTATGTTTGCTGTATTATAAGGTTTTGAAGTTCAATACTCCTGTGGCTTCTTTTTTTATTGTTGGGCTACACGAAAACAGCCCAACCCATAAAATTGGCTCAGAGATTGAACCCAGGAAATAAAGGCCATGAGTCATGTTTCTGGTCTATGAACACGGAATGCCATTGATTTTACTGAACAATGACTTGCAAGTAATGAAATGAAGCCTAAAGAGTGAGTCCACAGTGAGAATGGATTTGGATTCCAAAGGTCCAGTAGTCAGCCTTCCAACAAAGAAAGCAATTTTAAGTTACTTTTAGGCTCGTAACGTTAATTAAATCTACGATAGGGAAGGAAGGCACTAAAATATTCTTGACTAGAAATTAAAACTTCAGATTTCCAATACCTAATATTTTGAAGAAGCTGATTTACCTTTGGAAAACCCTGGTGGCGTAGTGGTTAAGAGCTATGGCTACTAACCAAAATGTCAGCAGTTCGAATCCACCAGATATTCCTTGGAAACTCTACGGGGTAGCTCTACTCTGTACTATAGGGTCACTATGAGGTGGAATCAACTCAACGGCAACGGGTTTGTTTTTTTTGGTTACTCATCTTTGAGCATTGTTTTGTTTTTTTTTTTCTCAAGAAAGCATATCCTTTTTCAAGATATACAGACATTACTATTGATACTTTGATGTGATCCATTAGACTCGGTGGCCATGGATGATTCACATAATTAAATGGGTATTGCTATGTGACTCCTCACAGTTATTAATACTTTTGTCAGGTTTTTCACCACCAAATCGAAATAATAGTACCTATACCACATTTTTTTTTTTTTTATACCACATAGGGTTATGAAGATGACATGAAATGGGATAATACATGCAAAATGCTTCACACAGTTCCTGGAATATTAATAATTCCATAATAACAGCTATTATTAGTAGTGCTTTTGTTAGAATTTTTTTTTTTTTTTTTAAATTTTGGAGGTCCACATTGCTATATCTTTACACACAGCCATGCTGTGGCAGCAGTACCACCACATAAATGTGATAACCCAGAACAGAGACAGAACGTGAGCTTACTTAGTTTCTTCAAGGCTCTCAAATTATGTTGCACACATATTTTTTGGAGTCTAAAACATTCTGTGCTCAGATATATGTAAACAAATAATTATCATACAATATCCTAAAATGTTATGTACCAAATATTGTGGAAGATATATGGGGGAGGGGGTTATGCAGATATCTGAGTTTATCCTAGGAGATGAATTAGACCCAGAAGAATAGAACAAACTGCCAATACTAGACTCACCAGGACAGGAAGACTAATTTTGTATCAGGGAGCGAGGGAGGAGAGGAGGAGGTGTGTGGAAATGAAGGTGGTATCCAAATTGTGAAGGGCTGTGTATGCCCTGTTAGAGGTTTTAGAATATAGGTAACAGTATATTAAAAGGTGAGAAATCTTTAAAGAAAGAAAGATATCCAAACTTTGAGTTTAGGAAAAATATTTGTTCTAGAACTAAAGGTAACTGGTGTGGCAATGTGGAACTTGGAGTGCATGATCACCTTCTACGCATATTTCCAGTATGAAATTGTCAGTTTGCTATGTTCACATTTTTAGTAAAATAGGAAGAAAGTGGGACACGACACATTAATAAAAGAAACTCAGTCTGTGGGAGAAGATGGTACAATAAACCAAACAATGGTATAAATCAGAATTTGTTATTTTCTTTCAATGACTTATACATTGATGATCACTTATGGCTAACAAACTCATTTTCAAGGAAACATAAATTTAATAGATTAGAAAAGTAAAATACAGAAACAAAAATAATTTTTTTTATAAAATTGAAAAAATTAGTCTAAAATTATATGGAAATTTTGTAGTCTTTGAGAAAAGTACTAAACCAGATCATGAATACTTTATTGCTAACAGGTACTGAAACACCTATTTCAAAATTTCGATTTTTTCTAACTAAAAAATAAGTCTATTATGCTGTAGAATGCATTCCAAATGTATTTTTCTTTAATCATTAAATAAATCACTTTAATATTAAACTGCTTTGGGCAGAAAATGAACCTACCTTTATCTGCTACGATTTTAGGTGTCTGAAGAAACAAGCTCCCGTGTTGCAGATCCATCATTTCTCCTTTGAGTTTATCTTCTAAGACATCCACAAGGGCAAGTTCATCAGCCAGAGACTGTAAACACAAAAACGGGTGTTAGCACTAAACCAGCTAGGATGCCTCTGCTCCCAATCCATTAGCTCACAATCCGTTTTACAGAAACCTTTTTAATGGGCTAAGCACTGAATGTCTAAAAGCCTTGAGAGTTTTAACACGGAAGCCCGGTCTGCGCTTTTGACAGTTTCACCCTATACATCCTCAGTAACGACCTGTTAATATGTAAGACACCAATTTTTTCAGAATTTCATGTTCTGCTACTCAACTAGACTCAATTAGGATACAAACTATGCTTTAAGAATATGTAGATTTAAAAAATTCTTATGAAACCACCTTGGTTCAACAGTAGCCCCATGGTGAACAAGTCTTCACGTTAATGGGGGAGGGCTGAAGAAAGAAACTCCACCCAGGCCCAGAAACAACCTTGGGGAGTGTGTCCATCCTTAAGGTCACCCCCAGTTTGCAGAGGGCCTGAGAGAGGAGATTTGGCTTAAATCACCGAGAGTTTGAGTTCACTTTAGAGTAGGGATTGAAGCCCTAGTTGAAGCTTGGAATCCTCAGCTTGGTTCCGAACCAACCCAAATGTCTTCATCTTGAGCAGGAGAGTCTCACGGACAAATGGGGCCAAGACTGCAGATTTTCCACACACGATCAACCTGGACTTGTGCCTCTAACATTTGTATAACCTTTGGGTTCTTGTTTTATATTCCAAGTGTTATTCTCTGTCCCCTACCAAAAATAAAACACTATCCAAATAAATCCACTATTTAATCTTGATCTAGCATCATATTTTTTTATGTTGTCTGAATCTCTAACATGAATAAACCAAACCCATTGCCATCAAGTTGATTCCGACTCATAGTGACCGTATAGGACAAAGTAGAAGTGCCCCATAGGGTTTCCAAGGAGTGCCTGGTGGATTCGGACTGCCAACATTTTCGTTAGCAGCTGAGTTCTTAATCACTGCACTACCAGGGCTCCGAACATGAATAGTGGGAGGGAAAACCAAAACCCTGGATTCTCCCTTTCAGTAATCACGTGTACTTCGACAAGTCCTTGATCTTTTCTTCTTATAAAAATTGGGGAAAGGGTTATCAACACAGATCCATCTCATCAACCTTCCAGCTTTGAAATTCAGTTATCTTACAGAAGTCCTTCACTTAGTAACTTTCACAAAATGGTTATCCCTCATAACCAGAGCTTTACATTTAATCTTTTTAGGGCTGCTAATGAAATAATCAGCAGAACAGACTAGTTGAGATTATAGTATCAAAATTGGGGCACACTTAAAGCACAAATCTCTCTTCCAAGGAGAGTATTATGATCAGCTGGGGAAGAAAAGTAGGTAATTGGGGTTCAGGAAGCACTTTGAAGGATAAGGTGCAGTAGTCTAAGGTAGAATGTGGGGCATTAGGAAGACACTCGCCAGCAGAAGGGAAAGAAACAGAGAGAAAGGTGAGACTTGACCTACTTCAACAAGCTAGCTAAAGCAGGTCCTGCTCCCTGCAGGAGGACATCAAGTGAACACAGTCCCTGACTCAAGAAGCTGAGCGGCTGGCTAGACTTCGGCAGACAGCTGCAACAGGCTTACTTTCGAGGGCTTCTCTGAGACTGAAGTCTCCCTCTGACTGAACGTGTTCTTGGTCCTAAGCAACTAACTTGTATACACACTTATGAAAGGACTACTTCAGGAGTTCGATATTATTTAGTAAAATTTTCTCATTTCCATTAATACCAAATAACTGGCATTAGAATGTCATCTATTTTTATTTCAACACATGTTTTGATGTCTTTAAAACTGTTTTATTCCTTTGTGGCTTCTGACAAGATTGTATAAAATCCTCATTTGTGTTTTTTTAAGTCCTAAATTAAAACAGTATAACTTAATAATAACCATAGCATTTTGTCAAGGTACTAAGTGCTAGGAATATCATTCTTATTTTAGTAATGTCACATGTGTGGTGCTGAAGTCAACAGGGCAAAACAATTTAGGGCTTAAGTGGAAAAGGATGTCACAGGATCTCAGATCCTGTCTTTTTGGTTCAGTGGGTGTAGAGAACTGGGTGAGAAACGCATACTCAGCTGGTAAGGAAGGAAGAGATCCAACACTTAAAAAAAGAAAAATTGGATGCTGAATTTAGCTGCATCTGCACTAATGATGAGTTTCCAGTGTAGAGAACACAAGCAAAAGACGTGTGACTAAGTACTGATGCTTGCTGCTTGGTTTAAATAAATCTCCTTCAGTACTCACATATTTTATAGATTATGAATTTACTATATGTATATTTTGCTCAAGCTGTAAGTATATTTTTAAATGGTTTGAAACAGCAAAGTCAATAACTTTATTAAGGAGCAACGACAGTTAGAAGCCAAAAATATCACCGATAAACCCTTGTTTAACGTATTACAAAAGTGTCTTTTAGTTCGAAGTCCTGTGTGGGCCAGATACAGCCATATATTTTGCCTGCTGTTCCTCTTAGCTAATAAATAACTGCCACCCATGTCTTGATAGTTGCTGGCTGCATTTTTAAGTTGAAGTGTTTAGTCTGCAGAATTCATTAACTGGCCAAGCACCACTTACTCAATAATTCCCCCCACCCCCCTGAAATGCAACTTCTACCTTATTATTAAATACAATTTGGGCTGGTTTCTGGGCTTTTAGTTTGTTTTATTAACCTGTCTATTCTTGTACAAATACTAAATTCTTAATTAAGTCCTACTTTCATGTCCAGTCCTCCACTGCAAAAACTACTTTGCGACATGTCTGTAATGACAACACTCCTCTTAAGAGACTTCTTATGCTGTGTTTTTACCACAAGAACATAGCTACGTTGACTGAACCAAGTACAGACGCTCAGTCCAAAGACAGACATAGATGCTAAGGGTTTATGACAACCTGGCATGGAATTTTCGCACAACTATGACAACATGATGACGCCAACATTCAGACCCTTCTCTTGGTTGCTAAAATGCAAAGACTGTGATTGGTAGTGGGCTAGAAGTCATAATTGGTAGCAGAAGCCATGATAAACCAAAAGCTATGATCAAATTCTACAAAACACAGGCGCAGTTTATTAGATTAGTTGTTGTGTGCTGCTGAGTCGATTCCGTCTCATTAGATTAGTAGAAGTATTCATTTATGTAGTACATATTTATTATTCAATAGCCAAGCATCATTCTATTAGTCAGGAATACAGTAATGAACAAATTCACCAAAGCCTGTGCTCTCACGGGATATACTAGGGTCAAGTAAACACATTAAGATGATTTCAGATGGTGGAAACGCTATAAACTCTACTGCTGTCAAATCGATTCTGACACATAGTGACCCTATAGGAGAGAAGAGACCTGCCCCATAGGGTTTCCAAGGAGTGGATGGTGAATTTGAACTGAAGACCTTTTGGTTAGTAGCCAAGCTCTTAATCACAGTGCCACCAGGGCTCTGGAAACACTATACCAAACCCAAATGAAACCCACTGCTATTGAGTCAGTTCCTACTCATAGCGACCCTGTAGGACTGAGTAGAACTGCCCCCACAGGGTTTCCAAGGAGCGGCTGGTGGATTTGAACTGCCAACCATTTGATTAGCAGCCAATTTCTTAACCACTACGCCACCAGGGTTCAGGGAAGCACTATCAAAACCAAACCAAACCTGTTGCCGTTGAGTCAATTCCGACTCAAAGGGACCCTATAGGACAGAGCAGAACTGCCTCATACAGTTTCCAAGGAGAGCCTGGTGAATTCAAACTGCTGGCCTTTTGGTTAGCAGCTGCCAAGGTTTCTGAAAGCAGTATAGAAAACAATAAAATAGAGTGATGGGAGAGTTACTGGGAAAGGAGTTTACTTTATAACTCATAGTCTGGAAGGCCTGCCTGAAAAGGTGTGATATTTGTGGAAAGACCTGAATGATAGGGCAGGACCAACCCTATGAAAGTCTAGGGAAGAACATTCTAGGCAAAGGGAAAAGCAAGTAAAAGGCTTTAAGCAGAAACAAGTTTGGTGTTTTGGAGAAAAATGGCAAAGAGTAAAAGAGATGAAGTTAGAGATGGAACCTCTACATTGCCTTGGGAGGGTGCCACTGATATTTTATTTTATTTGAATGCTGCCCCCTGGAGTTGTGTGCTCTGTGGCTCCGTGTGAGAGACAGGCAGGGAAAATCCGTCAGGTCGCACAGGATTTCATGTATGTGTGTAGTATATGTGCACTGGGAAACTACTGAAGAGTTTTACATAGGGGAGCTACTGATTTGATAGAAGTTCACCATGGTTATTACGTAGGCAATGGTGAGGTGGGGGGCCAGAGAAGGAGCAGTGAGGAATTGAGGCTTCTTCATAAGGGCAGGAGGGAGCCTCCATTGCCTTTGAGAGGCTAGATAAAGCATATATCTCCTCTCTCTCTCTGATGTCCTAGCCTCCCTCAATTTCTGGGGGAAAAGCACTGCTTGACCTCTATAAAGGATACTAGGTATAGGCTTAAAAAGGCTATACCTGGCACTTACTGCTATCTGTGTCATCTTAAATCACTAAACCTTCTGAGTTTCTTTTTGTCAGCAACGATATACGGATGATAATACTCCTTCCCCCTATAACATTCAGGGAGGAATAAGTAAGGTAATATGCCAACACCTGACACAGAGTATGTACTGCTATTTGTCCTTCTGTGTCTCTGGATGTTGCAAACAGTTAATGCACTCAGCTGCTAACCAAAAGGTCGGAGGTTTGAGTCAACACAGAGTCACCTCGGAAAAAAGGCCTGGCACTCTACTTCTGAAAAATCAGCCACTGAAAACCCTATGGAGCACAATTCTACTCTGACACACATGGGGTTGCCATGAGTTGGAAATGACTTGGCAAACTGTTTTTTCTTTTTTTTAACTGGTGGGGTTTCCAATCCTTACCAAATATTAATAACATTTTTAAAGCACTTTAATCCTTAGCCATTCAAATGAGATTTAGAAATTTTTAATTAGTAAAATAGTCTTTTAATAAGACAGTCATTCTGCCTTGCCTTTTTTTCCATACTTGCAAAAATACTCTGAATTAGATACTCTTCACACACTTCCTAAGGCACTGTACCCCTGTTTCCTAAGCGATAAAAGGAAGGGGGTGTTCAATTGCAAAACAGAAATCACAATCTGAGTTTGAAGATTCCTATTGTGTCAGCAGCAGGGTCTGTTCTCTCAAGCACTTGAGTTTGGCCAAAGCGTTATTAACCTAACTTCAGACACGGTCTCAATTAAATTATTTACTGAAGAAAATTTTACAACTACGATAGAAAGGACCACAGAGGGATTCTTTCTAAAATCATGATAGCTTGGATGCAGTTGTCTGAAGTGTCCAAATTTGGAGACAAACAGGAAGAAAGAAAGATCTCTAGCTAGTATTTCATTAAGACTCATGTTTTTTACTGTCTAAAAAAAAAAAAGTACTAGCATAGAATAATGATAACACAATTGCAGAGTCACTATAATTAAAGAGTTCTGGGTTCAAAATATAACTCTACTACTCCCAGCTGTGTGACTGTGGGCACATTTCTTAATCTCATTAAGCCTCAGTTACCTCACCTGAAATGAAGGATATGCCCAGTTCCCATCTCTTGAGGCTGTTGTTTAAAATAAAGCATTTTATTTAACATACTTTGAACATGGTAAGCACTCAATAATTTAAAAAAGAAAAAATGTGAGCTGGAATACTTTTTATTTTTACTGGCATGAACATTGAGCATGAAACTGCGGTTATTTAAATCCCCTGCAATTTGGGAAGAAGGTATCCTAAATCTCAGGTACCTAGTCAATTAAAACTAGTTAGAAGAAATGCAAAAGAATAAAGTTTTTTTTTTTTTTTTGGTGTACACTACATATTTTCAGGAAACCCTTGTGACGTAGTGGTTAAATGCTGTGGCTGCTAACCAAAAGGTCGACAGTTCGAATCCACCAGTCGCTCCTTGGAAACCCTGTGGGGCAGTTATACTCTGTCCTATAGGGTTGCTATGAGTCAGAATTGACTCAATGGCAACAGGAAAAACGTATTTTAGATGATTTCTCTGATAACTGTTTCTCAGTAAAGATTCAGAATTTGTTTCTTAAGAATTTAACTTTGCAAACAGAAATATGCTTGGCTAGGAATTATTCAGACAACTCTTATTTGAGATACAAAGGGACGATGTGCTCTACTAAAGCAGGGCAACATGTTATTCTCTTTCTTTTTTTCTTTGGTTCCTACATTTACTGCAGCCATCAGTAAGAACAAGGAAGCTATTCAGTGAGGTAAACAAGAAAAGGACTTCTTTCCTCAAAAGTCCTTGAGGACTAACGAAAACTAACTATGGTTACAACTCTAAGAGGTATACGTAAGGCAAATCAAAAGTCTATAGAGGTAAATGAGGGCAAGTATAGTCCTGAGAAGTGGAAGGTGATAATAGTATGGTGTCATCCACTTCCTGATGTGGATAACTGTACTGTGAATATGTAAAAGCGTGGCCTATATGTAGGAAAATCTGGGTAAAGGGTATACGTTAATGCCAGTCTTTCACTATCCCCGTATATTTTCTCTAAGTTCGAAATTATTTCAGAATAAAACTACTGGTCGAAAGTTTAAGGCAAATAACAGAATATTTCCAGAATCTCAAAAAGCCATTTTCATATTACTTATTAATTACAGAGAGAAAAGGGACCTTCAGGCAATGGAGAAATCTTGCAGTCATCACTTTAATCAGTAAATTTAATTCAACAATGCCAATAATGAGAAGTCAACATTGTATGTCTCCTGATGTGATGCACCAATGGTACGAAATCACCTTCCTGAATCCCATCCAAAAAGTTTAGCCTGAACCTAATTACAAAACATTAGACAAACCTAAATTAAGAGACATTCTAAAAAAATGATCTTGAACTCCTCAAGAGGGTCAGTGACATGAGAAACAAAAAACGGCTGAATAATGATCCCTGACTAAAAAATAAAGAGACAAAGAAAGTATATAAAATATATGATATTAGACAGGCATGAAAACAGCTAGAAAGGGCATTACTGGAACAAATGGAGAACTTTAAATATGCGTACTGTGTGTTGGATAATGGGAGTCCCCAGGTGATGCAAATGGTTAACAATCTTAGCTGCTAACCAAAAGGTTAGAGGTTCAAGGGCACTCATGGGCACCTCAGAAGAAAGGCCTGGCAATGTACTTCCAAAAAATCAGCCATTGAAAACCCTGTAGAGCACAGTTCTACTGACTCGGGATCGGCTTGATGGCGACCGGTTTACATTAGATACTAATACTGCACCATGAGCGCAGTAACTCTACTGTGGTTATATTTGAGAATGTCATCCTCTTAGGCGATACATACTCAAGTACTTAAAGGTGAAGTGTCACGATGTCTGCAATTTACTTCCAATTACAAAGAAAAAAATCTTTGAACGGGACAATAAAATCCTGAAGTGCCTAAAGAGACTGTGTACCCATGCTGAAACTATCTTCTGTGGTGTTCTCGAAGCATACCTTTCCCAGAATACTGACGGCACACGCCATACCAACTTGTCCAACACCCACGACAGTGATCTTATTGTTTGGAACTGCTGCCTCTTCTGCAACTGGTGCAATCAGTTTTTCTTTAAGAGTTGCCATTGTGCACTGCAAAAAAAAAAAACACATCAGAACACTGTAAGTATACCCACAAATGAAACCAGAATGGGAATTATTCTTAAAATGTTACTGTTGCAATTTGTGAACCAAAGTACAGTTTACAATGTGCCTAATGGTATTCTAGAGCACTGGGTGTATTTAAAAGAAGTCATGTAACCCATTTAATGGAGGATTTAATCAAGGTTAGAAACCTCCGTGAAGTCCATTAAAATGCAGGTTATTCTCTTCTGCCTAAAATTTCGTATTAGTATTTAATAAGTTGTGACTACTTTGTCTTATGACTGTTCATTTATTGGATAAAATACATAAATGTTTATATTTGAATTAGCTGATTTTTTTTCTGCTCCCCTATACAGAATTTAACTATAGCCATGTAAACTAAGTTAGCTTTCAGCATCAGCCCGTATTTAAGCTAGTGTAAAAGAATTAATACCATCGTGGCCAGTTATGAAGATAATTTCTATGACTAACACTACTAATGGCCATTACCACTCTTGGAACATATTAACTGGTTTTTGTACTTTCGGTCTCACTTAAAATGTGTCACAGTGCCTGGATATATAATTTGTGATTAATAAGCACACTGTGACAATAAAATGATGATGAATAATATTCATGCACAATCTGCAAAAATATTATTCTGAATTCCTTTTAGTACACCTTGGAAGCTTATTGGAAGGTGGGCAGATACTTTACATAACATTTTCCCTTGACAGGGTCACATTAGCAGAATGTTAGCCTTTGAATCAGCTTCTTTCCAATCGTTAAAAGTAACACTTTAGTTAAAAAAAATAACTAAAGCCAAACCAATCAGAAAACATTTCATACAATAATGCCAATCTATCTGTGCTATGAGATAATCATGTGCATCTTATGGGTAACTAAAACAAATGGCAAAGGTATTGAACTTCACTTATGAATTCCATTTCAACGTGCTGCCTTATCTTCTTAAACAGAGAGAGCGTATAGATCATAAATAAGTCTTTTCTTGATAACTAAGAACCACTGCTATAAATCTAATCCATTTTAATATCTATTTTTTAGTTTGCTTTTTACTTCTGGTGCTAGACTATAATTGTTACTTCTAAGGCCACGTGGTTAAGAGCTACAGCTGCTAACCAAAAGGTTGGCAGTTCGAATCCACCACGTGCTCCCTGGAAACCGTATGGGGCAGTTTTACTCTGTGCTATAGGGTTGCTACGAGTTGGAATCGACTCAACAGCAGTGGGTTTTGTTTTAGACCACTTTACCTGTTTCAAACAGTGCCCCTGCTTCCCAGTCTTGTTTTTTGCTTCTAACCTGCAATGGGCTAAGTAATAAAACCTCGCTTAGTAACCTGTGTATGTTAAGTAAGCGTTACTAAGGCTCTGAGTTGGAATAAAACACTTGACTTTGGAGACAACTGTCTAACAACTTTTGTTCAATAGCTGTTTTTTTCCCCCAAATTTTTCCTCTCAATCTGTAGGGACTAAATTGAGAGTAAAGTAACAAATTATTTTGCCTTTAGAGAACACATTTACGGTTTTCTTTGTGGATGCTAAAGAGAAAAGAAATACACAATGTTGTGTAACTGTCTCCACAAATAGATGACCTTGCAATGAAATTCACATATGTCCCTGGGTTTTGAGCAGAATCAGAGGAAAGACTGGTGCATGTTCCCTTACTGAAGAGATACAAATGCATGGTTTCTTTCCATTTTAGTTGGCTTGCTTAAGACACTCTAGGTAAATAAGGGACCCAGTAAGCAGTGGAAAACAAAAATCCAGAAATCGTTGCTATGTAAATACAGACTCATTGTTCAGACAGGCCTTGCAAATTAATTTTTTGGCATTTTTAGAAACTACATTTTTAGAGGCTCTAGTTAGTACCAGTTTTCTTTCAGAGTTTTCTGGAGAAAGGTGCTTTCTTTATTATGAGTTATAAGAAATTAGAAGAAAAGATATTGCACTAGATGCAGGCCTGTGCCAAGTCTAGGGTGGTGGCTGTAAGGAAAAAGAATGACAAACAAGCAGCGTAAAAACAGAATCTTGGACCTTTACATCCCCCCTCCATCCCTGTAGCTATAAACCATCAGAAATTAACCAGCGCCTTCAACTCAGAAATCAGGATCCTCTTTGCGGAACATCTCTCAAGTCTAATATTTAAAAAAATCCATGTTTTGCCATCTAATTCCTCCACCAGGCAAGTACTAGCTTTCCCCTTCCCCCTCTCTCCGGGCCCTAATTACAGCTTGCGAGGTTCGCAGCCCACAGCCACCTCTTTCGCCTGGTGCAGGCAGCAGGTCACAAGGGGAGGCAGCAATCATAGATCTCCTCGGAGAAGATCTCTAGGGGAAAGTCTAAGCCTTCTTTACCCAAAGCTGGCGAAGTAAACAAACTACAGGCGGCATCCAGAAAAGAGGCCAGAGAAGAGCCGCCAATAGCTCCGGGAAGGGCTGCGCCTGCAGCCTGGGTACATGGCCAACCCAGCACATACATCATCGGATGCTTTACCCTTATCCCACAATCGCTGAGGGCATTTCCCCATTTCTGAGGTAGTAAATCCCAATAACCACGCTCAGATCAGCCGGCCTTCCCATGCCACCTCGTTCCCTCTCTCTTCAATAGCTCTTCGGGCACGTGCCCGGGCTCCGACCACGAGGTACTGGGGGGGTGGGGGGGGGCGGAAGTGGCCGCCATGAATCGTCAAGGACACCTAGGGCCCGGGTTTAGCTGCAAATGCAACAAGTTCTGAGAAAGCGCAAACCGGAGGCGAGCCCTGCTGAGATGGGGACAAACCTGGCGCTCGCCGCAGTCCCTGCGCTCCACCTTCTGCTCCTTTGCCCAGGACGCCGGGCAGCCGCCTCACACGGAACGGCTGAGTCAGGACCCGAGTCCGGATGCTCAAGGCTAAAAGGCCCTGAGTGGAAGGAGAGGACGGATGCCCTTCTAGGTCCTTCCCCAGCCTTGCCCCACAAGGACTCCCCTGCATGTCCCATCCCTTTCGTCTGTGGCCCAGGATTCAGGGTTCTGAGTGGGAAACCTACCAGAAGAGAGAAAGTGTTCAAGACGGCAGTAACAGGCGGCCAAGACAATGTCCGCTGCGTCCGACTCCGGGGCGCAGGATCGGCAAAGAGGGAGGAGGAGGCGGGGCCCCACTCTCCGTAGCCTCTTAGGTTTCTCTATTGTGATTGGGAACCCGAGCACCGCCTACCCCTCCCCTCGGCTCGTTCAATCGCCTTCAAGGACATGGGCTCCAGTGTGCAGGCGCCCTCCCCGCTCCCCAAACACGGAGGTCACCTTCTGGTGGCTAAAGCGGCCTCCCTACTCAGCCAGTCTCCCAGTTTACAGGCCCCTCAACGCGGAGGCCCATCCCCCAATTCTAAAGTGGCCCATCCCCATGTCTTCTGGACTTTCACGCTCTTGTTCAGATAGATTTAGTTCAAAAGAAATAAATTTCTATTTTGCATCCCAGTTTAACTTCAGAGAACCACTCTTCTAGCTAAGATGCTGATGATGTTTCCCTGCAATAATACTAGTGTTATACTGGTGCTTCTGAACTTTTTTTTTTTAAATACAACTAAATTTTTATCATCTTGGTTATAAAGTTCTTTTGATGTAACGACAAGTTTACTCAATAAATACACTTCGATTGCCTCCTAGTTGCCTTCTGAAGGTCCTCTACAGGTCTGCACCACTGTCTCAAGGTCAACTTTTGCCCTCATGAGGAGATAATGGGGCCACTAAACAGAATGCAGGTTCTCTGTTAGTCCCTGGGCAACTGCAAAGCTGGGATGATGTTCATCTCTGTGTCTTGAACCCCAGCACAATGATCTGATCGGTACCTCAATACAGTGCTGATGAATGAATGAATGAATGATTAAGCAGTTGGAAGTATTCTGAAGATTCTGCTTCAGCTGTATTTCCTTAAAATTAAAATGCTTTCAAGCACAGTAATCTCAGCAATTTTACAAACTCCTTTTATGTAAAAAGCATTTGTTTTTTGTAAATGACCATTAATTTTATAAATGCTGCTTCAGCTTCTTTTCAGTAGCAAGCATTGAAACTACCAAACCAAAAACCAAACCCAGTGCCATCGAGTCTGTTCCAACTCATAGCGACCCTATAGGACAGAGTAGAACTGCCCCACGGAGTTTCCAAGGAGCACCTGGTGGATTCGAACTGCTGACCCTTTGGTTAGCATCCATAGCACTTAACCACTATGCCGCCAGGGTTTCCTATTGAAAGTATAAGGATGAAAAAAAAAAGTACAAGGATGAACATATCACTCTGCCCCTTGAGATGCTCCCATTCCAGGAGATACATACAAGCAGGCAAACAATTACAACACAATGTGATAAGTGGTAATAAATAAGTTGGTTCAAGTACAATAAAATTCAAAGGGAGGAGCCACTAACAAAGGGGTGTGTGAAGCAGGATCGATAAGCCTCAAATTCTCCCAGAGTTTCTCCGGTTATAATGTTCAGTGAGTGGGGACCTTGAAGGACACTAAAGATTCAGCCCAATTACAAACTGAAAGATGATGACAAGAGAAAGGAAAAGCTTAGAGGAGGATCGAAAAAGTGTTACGTTCACCCTGGATCAAGCTTAAAGAGGGAATTAGGAAGGCTCTCTAGCAAGAACTCTGGAGGCCTCTATAGACCATTTTCTTGCTTACTTTCTAAAACAGTCAATCACCAGCTTCTATAGACTTTACTTCTAAATATCTCTCCAAACTTTCCCCTTCTTACCATCCCTATTACTGTTTGTCTGGGGCAGATGGTGGAGATCAGGAAAAATAAGATGCCTCAATTTCCTTCCTCTCCCTCATCTCCATCCCTCCCCACAAGGAGTTATTAAACAATTGATCAAAGTGAGTTCTCCTGTACACAGCTTTAAATGCCAGGAGAACACACAGTTGTTGATGTTGTTGTTAGAACACATAGTAACAGCCTCAGATATTTTCAGTAATTATATACCTGAGCAATACCCGTGCAAGTTATCTTGCAAGCATGAAGGTAATAGAAAGACAATTTTATGTAGACCATGATTCAGTCACTGTACCCTCCATAACCAAAACCCAAACAACCAAACCTGTTGTGGTTAAGTTGATTCCAACTCACAGCAGCCCTACAGGACAGAATAGAGCTGCCCCATAGGGTTTCCAAGGAGTGGCTGGTGGTTTCCAACTGCCGACCTTTTGGTTAGCAGCTGTAACTCTTACCTACTGCTCCACACCCTCCACACCATTCCATTATTGAAGGAATCATTTGGAAGATATATCCCAACTCATTGAAAAATTAATTAAAAACCCAGGAAGTGGAAATTGGGATATAAAAATATGGACCGTGAATGTTAAAACCAGCTAGAGATAAAGCTAAATAATTGCTGGAAATTTGGTTATAAAACAAAATGCACATGTTAAAAATTGTCAAAAGAGAAAATATTTCTTTCAAAGAATATTTATGGAGAAATTTTATGTGACAGACATTGTTTCAGAAGCTGGTGGCTGCAGGAATCAAGACAGAATGCCTGCTAATGGGAAGAGTATGAGAGTATGTTTTAGTGGATGGTTCCTGGATGGTTGTCTTAGTCATCTAGTGCTGCTATAACAGAAGTACTACAAGTGGGCGCCTTTAACAAACAGGAATTTATTCTCTCACAGTCTAGGAGGCTAGAAGTCCGAATTCAGGGTGCCAGCTCCAGGGGAAGACTTTCTCCGTTGGTTCTCAGGGAAGACCCTTGTCATAAAATCTTCCCCTAGGAAAGTTTCTCAGTTCACAGAACCCAGGTCCACAGGACACACTTCACTCCTGGTTCTTCATTCTTGGTCGTAGGAGACCCCTATCTTTTTACTTGCTTCTCTCTTCTTTTATCTCTTGTAAGATAAAAGGTGATGCAGGCCACAGCCCATTGAAACTCCCGTTACATCAGGGCTGACCTGAGTTAGGGTGTTACAACCCACCCTAAGCCTCTTTAACACAACCTAATCTTGCCTCATGAGCCACAGGCAGAGACTAGGTTTTACAACTCATAGGAAAATTTCATCAGATCACAAAATGGAGGACAACCAAATAATACGGGGAATTATGGCCTAGCCAAGTTGACAAGTATTTTGCGGGGACACTATTCAACTATAACAGTGGTGCATATGGTTTGCACTTGACTACTAGCCAAAAGGTTGGCAGTTTGAACCCACACAGTGGTGCCATGCAAAAAAGACCTGGCAATCTGTTTCCATGAAAGATTACAGCCAAGAAAATCAAATGGATCTAAGTTCTACTCTGTAACACATGGTGTCACTGTGAGTCAGAATCTACTCTATGGAGACAGGTTATAGCCTAGTGAAGAATCAGAGATAACAAACAAGTTAATGAATAAAAAAAGGATGAGTAATAATGAAAATAATAACATACATTTGCTCAGTCTGGGCTTTACAAGTCTGTCAACTGGTAAATCCACTGTGAATAAATACTTATTATATACCGTGATATAGCCTGCTAAAGGTAGGGTAGTTTGTCTCGAAAGTAAATGCCTCCAAACTGCTGAGGTTTTTTTGAACATTTTGTACCTTTAAAAAAAAAGATCTTCTCCTGTCGTCAGATTGTCAACTGTTTTAAAACTTTACTCATAGAATTTTAGAACTGAATAGAAGCTTTGAGATAATTTGAGATAATTCCAACCCAGAGTTGGAATGACTGGCCCCAAGTTGCTCTGTGAATTAATAAAGAATAGTTTTGACCTGGCTGCTATTTGTGTACCTCTGCCTGTGGGAATTCTTTCTTAATTCTGTTTTGGTATTTTCATTCTTCTGTAGTCATGAAACCAGATTAGCTATTCGGAATGGTAAATTACTTGAGGGTATTTTATTCATCTTTATATCTCTAAGTAACACATTATCTCTGACAACATACTATATGTCTCCCAGCAGATATCTGTTAAACTTGGGGCACAATATGAACAAATGAGCTCTCTGAGTTAGAATTTGAGAGAAATACTTTGGTTCATAGCCTCTTTTGTACCATTTCTCCCTTGTTCTTCATTATTTCTCAATCTTTATGTATATTTTGGATAGTTAAGTTTTCTTGAAGCCGAGTGAGTTTCAGGTAGGTGAGATGTTACTCAATTTGAAACTATAATAGCAATACTGTATTTGCTTATAAATGGAGAGCAACTAGACTTTGGCATGTCTCTCTCTATAAGAAAAAAAGGCCAGGAAGAGAAAACAATACGAGTGAGGAAAGAAAAGATTTGAGGGTACAATGTATTAAAAAAATTTAGAAAATAAAATAATTAGATTATAATTATCTAGCTGTTCATTAGATAGTTGTAACATGAAGTACCATTTCTGTCCATATACTAGCTATTCTTTTTAGAAGGGAAGTAGTGATATAGGGTTATACCAGCAGTTTTAAACTGATCCATGGTGGAGTTTAGTTGGTTATGGACAAGCTTATGCTAATTAATCTGGGGTACCTAGTGTGCCTGAATGATAGATGATTAGAAGTACTGTCGTCAGAAACTATTTTTTGAGGAGGAACCAATCAGTCTGCACGAGTTTTTATTCCTTTTGTCCCTGGAGGCTGTTTTCTCTGGATGTCTGAAAAACATCAGTGGATATGTCTTTAACTAAACATATCCCACTCATGGAAAAATAACTTCTTGCTCTGCCGCTGGGGAAGAGGGTGAGTTTTCGAAAGGCACCTCAGGTCAGGCTTGACTTGGTAAGGGTTCAGTCCTGTTAGAGTGATATAGAGAGGAAAATACATCTAGTGAATTATACATCAGCTTAGAGTTCATTGTTTTTGCCTGAAAGTAAACTTTCTTGCAGGTCAGCTCCAGCAGAGCCAATCAGAAAGTGGAACTTTTCTCCAACTTTCAACATGGTGCCCTTGAAGTCAGTTGGGTACTGCTTCGGGGAACAGAAGTGCCCATCCCACATGATCTCTGGGCATTGCAAAGGCCTTCATTGTCTGAACTCCTCTGATTCCATGACCTCTTATACTTTCTGGCACCAAGAGTTTTCTTCTACAGCTTCAAATACTTCTTTTCTTTAGAAACCTCGAAGAAGATGAGTAACTTTTCTGTGCTATGACCCCATACATTTAAATTTATTAATTTCTTCTTTTTAGTAAATAAAATGTACAGCATGAAAATGCTTATAACAAAATAATTTCCTCTCCCTTCCTCCTTCATTCCCAGTTTGGATCCCTACAGCAACCACACATTCTTCTTGAGGGGAGAATCTATCTGCAACTGGAGCCAACCAAGAAAAATAAACATTGAGGCACAACAAGAGAGAAACCAGGCCCAGTCCTTCAAGCCCCTGAATCAGGGCCAGCCTGAGCTGGCCCCACCCATGGATGTTTTCAGGTAAGCAAGTCACTGATCACAGAACGGTTCCTCACCAATGCAGTTTTTGCCCATTTTTCAATCATGCTGCCATTATTGTGTTAATACCAAAGTATTAAAAGTATAAGTGGTTTGTATTTTGAAATAATTTTAGGTTGAGAAGTTGCAAAAATTATATAGAATGTTCCTGTACACCCTTCACCCAGCTTGCTCCAAAAACAGCACCTTACTTAACCATTGTGCGTTGTCAAACCAGGGCATTCACATTGATACAGTATTATAAACACTTGCTCAGATGTAACCAGCACTCATATGCATGTTAGTTTTTTTAAAAACATTTCTTTATATTAAACTATTTTTGCAATGTGCACATATTATTTTTCTGATTACAAAACATGCATTATAAATATTTAAAAATATATCAAGCAATACCTAGGCTTTCAAATAGTGGAAATGGACTTAAGTAATTTCTTCCACTGTTAGAGTAGAATATGCTGCATAGAAACTATGTCTGAGGCATTTTGGTAATGGAATGTGTATTTCAGTTAATTATTATGCGGTGATCATTATTTTAGGCAAGTTAAAACACAACATTTCGCAGTGTTCTTGTGTAGCACAAAGGAGTTTGTTCCTACCTGTCATCCACTACTAGTGGTTGAAATCGTCTAGCTTAATGGGTTTCTGAAAGTCACTTCCTGGCAGCTGTGTTTACCCTTCACTCCGAATATTCATTGGTAAGTCAAATATGATAACGAATACTTTTCTTGTTTGCATTTAAATATAAAAAAGCCTGTTTTTCCTGTCTCATTTTGTTTTCTCTGACTATAGGCAAAAAAAAAAAAAAACCCAAAAATCAAATACAAAACTACCACAACAAACAAAAAACTAAAAATCAAAACAAACTACTAGCAAAAAAGACTACCAGAAGCGACCCCTGAAATCCAGAATCCTGATGTTACTCATTAAGTAAAAAGGCCTGCTACTTTTTTTTTCATCGAGGAGTGGGATCTAAGAGAACTGTTTACTGAAGGAGCCCTGGCGGCGCCCTAGTGGCTACAGTAGCTTGGCTTTTCAAACCCACCAGCTGCTCGACAGGAAAAGGATGTGGCAGTCTGCTTCTGTAAGGGTTTTTTTATTTCTGTAAGGGTTACCGCCTTGGAAACCCTGTGGGGCTGTTCTGCTCTGTCCTGTAGGGTCGCTGTGAGTAGGAATCAACTCCACGGGAAAGGGTATTATTAATGGAGATGCATTGTCTGTGAGAAACTGCCGGGGGCCAGCCTCAGCAAAGAACAGGGTCACCAGAGGAAGGGTAGAGTTTGGCGAAAAAGAATGAGACGTAGTGTGTCTTATATTTTCATTCTGCAGAAAAAGAAAGCCTCTTCTTTATTTTTTACATGGTCTTTTATATCATAAGCTTACATAAGCATAACATCGCATGATCAACAAAGGGGCAGTACAGGATATAATCATCATAGATAACATCATTTTCCAGAGACATAATTTTCCAAGTGACACGTAGTACAGTTCTGCATACGCACACAAATACAATGAGTTTCTATTTAATTGAAGAGAACATTTTGTTGATTTATTTTTACACAAAGTAACAATTGACTTCATACTGCTTTACACTTATGCTTAATCTTGCAATACCTTCCACAGTTTTTATAACAATTAATCTTTTTGCAAAACCATTGCCACATAGGCTTTGTCCATCTTGTCCAGGGTGGCCAAGTTCTTGAAGTCCAGCCACTTTGGGTTACGTCATATTGTCCACAATTATGCCAAGGACAATTAGCCCAATCTCTACACCCCCAAGCCGGTTTTGGAGTAATAAAACTTCCTTCTACTCTATATGGTCTCCAATTAGCGTCATAATCCCAATTTCTTGCCAATAGAAATTCAAAATATTGTTTTTCCACTTTTATGGGATCATGTGTGGGTGGTGGTTTAATCACAAAAGGGCCTTGGTAAGTACCAGGATTCCACCATCCTGTTTTTGTTTTCCATAGTCGAGCTATTCGTTTTTCCCCCTAAGACAACTTCATGTTGATCCCCAGGTAATACACGGGCTGTCCCTACCCGGGATCTCACCAGGGGATTATGAGTAGGACGCCCCCCTCCAAAGGTCCCTAAATCTATAATGGAATTTTATGCTTATACATTCTGCTATACACAGGCTGAAAATGAAACAGAAACATAACACAGATGACAGAGATATTCCTGACTTTTCAGGAATTCTTCGATGTTTATGCTGGGGGCAGTGGGTGCAGAGGGGCCGCCCTTGCAGCCTGGCTCCCAGCAAGAAACTGTGGTGGCTTAGTGGTTAAGTGCTGTGGCTGCTAACCAGGTCGGCAGTTCCAATCCACCAGAGGCTCTGTGGGGCACTTCTACTCTGTCATATAGGGTCACTATGAGTTGGAATCAACCTGAGAGTATCGGGTTTTGTTTTATTATTATTTGGTTTTGTTGTGTGCTACATAACATACTGGGTGCTTTGAATGGATCAATAGCATCTGGGCAGTATAATCAGTAGTGTATTCGTGATGTTGACCTTGAGACGATTGCCTAACAGTATTTAATAAAAAAAAAAAAAGAGTGACAGTCTAATGAGGCAACAGAATCATTTTAAAGTCAGAGGCACATGAAGATATGAACCAATTTCTGGCTAATTGTCAGGGCGTCTCCTTTTAATTCTTCTCTTTCGTTTATACTTATAGTTGTATTCTATAAATAGTATATGAGTTTAATAAATAATTGAAAAATGTCTATAAATGTATCAAGTAGATAGAAAAGGCCCTCAATTTCCCCATCCTCCAATTCTTCTCACTGAAATAATCACTGTTTACACCCACCCTGTCTATACAACTTAAATAAAAGGTATATAGTTGAAATTTTGTTAGCAGATTAAGATTCTTAAAAAAACAAAACAAAAAAAACCTTGGTCCTTTTCAGAGGTAAGTTTTTTATTATTCACAATCATTATTTTACATTCAAAAATTATATTTTCTAGTTTCAAATATTGAATCTCTTAGATTGCAAGTCAACATTAATAGACCATAATTTTTTTTTAACTCTTATTAGTTTGGAATTTAATAAAAAATATTAGAACGTATTGAGCCATTGCTGTGTTCCAAGTGCTTTACCACATTAACAATATTAACACATCTAATTCTCGCTGGAATCCTTTAATCCAGGTGCTGTTACTCTCCCTCACTGGCACAAAGGAGTCTCATAAATTGGCTAAGGCAACATTAACGGAAACCCTGGTGGCGTAGTGGTTAAGTGCTATGGCTGCTAACCAAAAGGTCAGGAGTTTGAATCTGCCAGGCGCTCCTTGGAAACTCTACGGGGCAGTTCTACTCTGTCCTGTAAGGTCACTATGAGTTGGAATTGACTCAATGGAAGTGGGTGGGTAAGGCCACATTGGAAACCCTGGTGGCCTAGTGGTTAAGTGCTACGGCTGCTAACCAAAGGGTCAGCAGTTTGAATCTGCCAGGCGCTCCTTGGAAATTCTATGGGGCAGTTCCACTCTGTCCTATACAGTCGCTATGAGTCGGAATCGACAGGACGGCACTGGCTAAGGCCACATAGCTAAGTAGTGATGCTAAGATTCAAATCCAGGAATAAGATTTCAGAGCCAGAATTCTTAACCGCCATATACTTTGCTATTATTAACAGGCTCCAGGTCACTACACACAGCAGAAGCTGACAACAATCAGGAAATCAGTCTTGCTCCCAAGATAGCGACTGCTATAAAAAATCTATTTCTCTGTTATTCTTAAGAAATTTGATGCCTTTTCATAACTTTTATGGTAGTTTTCTTTTCTCTTAGATTGGCCTTTGGCAGAAAAAAGCTCGTCTCTCTTGATAGTGCTGATGAGTGAAACGTGAGGAATTGTATCTTGCGGTCCAAAGTCGCAGCCTTCATTAATTTATGAAGTCACCTTTCCCTTTAATATTCAGCTTCAACAATCAGAACCTCTATCTCATTAGGCTAAAGACATTCAGTATTTTATTAAGTTCTTTTCTGCTTTCCAGCTATTGGGAATTCCTGGAGACTGTTTGCAATGTTCCACATACCAATCTGGTTTTCTCTTGCTGTCTCGGGCTGCAGCCCACTGCTTCATTTTTCTTCCATTTCAAGGCTGATGGCCCCAACTCCTGCTTGCTCTTCCCTGGCCTGCTTCACCCCAAGAACAGCCATTTTTTCCATTGAGTTCTGAGACCAGGCTACAATATTTACTAAAATTTCACTGGTGGCTTGGGAATAACAGAAAGGAATTACAACCCAGAAGACTTAAAACTGGATACTAGATACAGCTGCTCCTATAGACCAAACGTGCAAGACCCTCTGTATAAGTCAATCTTCTTAGCCTCTGGAAGCTCAGAAGAGAGGTCTGGGCAGAAGACGATCAAGATAATAAATTTTCGATGCCACTGGAATGGCATGATAGCCCAAGCAGCATGGGTAGAGGGGGTGAGATGCTGGCATCACACTGGATCCTGCAAGCACCAACATTAAGACGCAAGAAAAAAAAAAAGCTAATAACCAGACATAGAAAGGATCATTTAGGGATGAATTACTAGTGGTAGATTTTGAAACATCAAAGAAGGAACACATTTTGTTCTCTGTATCCTTTAAACCACACTTCTATGCACCAGAAGGGCCAGCCTTGTAGGGCACTGAAAAGAAAGGGATATGAGAAAGTGAGATGATATAGAGAAGGAAGGCAAAAAAAAAAAAAAAGGCAAATATTTGTTAAATGGTTACTATGTACCAGGTATGCAAAGATACAGTGGAGAACAAGTCTGAGTCTTGTCCTGTCCTTTTGGAGGTTCTTGTCTTGGTGCAATTGTAACTCTGAGGGACTGTCCTCAGCTGACCTTTCCTCCTTGCAGGCTGGTGGAACATTCACAGTGGAGACATCAGTTTCAGGTTGCCCTGATATGAAATCTTCCACTTGAGCTTAGGAGGATTTTGAAAGCCCTGGAAACATCTATCTCCTCACCTGCACAAAACCTGTGCCTAGAAAGGGGTCAGAGTGAAACAGGGGACACTCATGAAACTGTATCCAAAAAGGAGAAGAAGAAGGAGGCGAAGAAGGCAGAAAAGCAGCAGCAGCAGCAGCAGAGGGGTCTGAGGTGTCTGTGTTTTTATGTAATTTTCATTTATTTGGAGTTCCGGAGTGGTGCAAACAGCTAACGTGCTCTGCTACCAATTGAAAAGTTGGAGGTTCGATTTCACCCAGAAGAAATGCCTGGTGATCTATTTCTGAAAAAGCAGCCATTGAAAATTCTAATGGAGCACAATTCTACTCTGATACACATTGGGTTGCCATGAGTTGGAATCAACTTGATGGCAACTGTTTTTTGTTTCTTTTTCATTTATTAATTAAAAAAAAAAATGATGTTCTACAATATACCTTATACTGTTGTGTTGTTAGGTGCCATCAGGTCGGATCCAACTCCCTTTTGGTTAGCAGCCAAGCTCTTAACCACTGTACCACCAGGGCTCCTTATACCATTCATCGTAGGCACTGGGAATTCAGAGATGAAAGACAGGCCTGTGGAAATCGGCAGCCCACAGGTAAATTAGCAGCCTCTACCTGTAGGTGTGAAAACTCCTACAAGAGCTGTAGAGTATGGCACTGCTACAGGGAGCCCTTTTCCATGCACAGCTGCACCAGTGTCACGGCCAGATGGATGTACGCACAGGTGCTGAGGAAACGATGAGAGGAACTCTTCCCTCTGTTCGAATTAAGAAAAGACTTCAGGAATTTCAGAGCAGGGATTATTACTCCTCTCCTGGTTATAGCTGACAGGAATCCTTTTGAACTAATATAAGCTTAAGGGAAATTTAGTCTCAATTTATAAAGTCTTTAGACTAACTCCCTTAGACTAAATTTAGTCCATGAGGATGCCTCATGGGTTCCAGGATAAGGGAAGCAGGTGGGCTCCAGGAGGCCTATATATATAAAAAAATATATATATAGGAACTGGAAATCTTCAATGGCCAAGGTAGCAACATTTTCAGTTCCTCTCACTCAGAACTGCCTGTCTCTGCTGTGTATCCACAGAAGATGGAGGCATAGAACACCTCAGCTTAAATGCCTTTGGCTCAGTGGTCAAGATTGCATATCATCTCCGAATTTCAATTCCAATTTCCAAAGCAAGATAATATGAATGTCTCAGCTTAGTTTGGATGTCTACCTCTGGCCCACACCTCTAGGCAGAAGATGGAGTAGACAGTGTCTCATTACCCAAAAATGACTGCCACCAAGTGAGTAGGGTGGAACAAGTCTTAAATAAGGGAGGAAGTGCGGATATGGTAATATCCCTTCGCCACCAAAATGCCCCTTACTCAAGACCTTGATTTTAAGTTTTTTAGAAGGCTTCTGAAATTTTGTAATTTTTCCTTGTTCATTTTATGAACTTCTGTCTGGTTCTTAAATAGCAAGCCACAGCAAAATCTTTAAGGAAAAATGAATAAGTTCTTATATATTGTAAAAGATTCTGAAAAGGGGACTAGGGCAAGGAAAACATATTTATTCCCCTATGTTATGGATTGAATTGTGTCCTCTAAAAATATCTGCCAACTTGGCTAGGTCATGATTCCCTTGTATTATTGTATGATTGCCTACCATTTTATCTTCTGATGTGATTTCCCTGTGTTTTGTAAAATCTATCACTATGGTGTAATAAGATGGATTAGCGGCAGTTATACTGATGAGGTCTACAAGATTAGATAGTGTCTTAAGCCAATCTCTTTTGAGATATAAAAGAGAGATGTGGGAATCTCATACCTACAAGAAAGCAATGCCGGGAGCAGAGCGCATCTTTGGACCTGAGGTTCCTGCGCTGAAATGCTCCCAGACCAAGGGAAAACTGATGACAAGGACCTTCCTCCAGGGCTGACAGAGAGAGAAAGCCTTGTCCTGGAGCTGATGCACTGAATTTGGACTTGTAGTCTACTAGACAATGAGAATAAATTTCTCTTTGTTAAAACCATCCACTTGTATTTCTGTTATAACAGCACTTGATGACTAAGACACCCTACTTCTAAGCTAGTTGACAGCTAGTGAGAAAGGGAAACATTCTGAGATTCCTTGGGGATTCTGGGACTTGAGTCAAGCAATTTGGAGCTTAATAGGTTCCAGGTGGGTTTTTTTTTTGAAGGGTGTTTTTCAGTTTCTGTTATTTCCCACAGATACTGGAAAGACATTGGCATGTTATCGGGTTTGTAAAATGATTTCCTGTGTGTTGTACCGCCAGTGGATGGAATGGTTACATGGTGAGCATGGTCACTTCCCCCAGGCATATCACTAGGACTAGGCAACTTAAACTGTCCTGACTCTACCTACAGTGGGGTTTTGCTCTGCGGTGTCGACAGGACACTGAGTGGGGAGAGGCATCTGTTATGGATTGAATTGTGTCCCCAAAATATGTGTTGTAAATCCTAACCCCTTTACCTGTGGATGGAATCCCATTTGGGAATAGTGTTTCTTTTGTTGTGTTAGTAAGGCCCTATCGGTGTAAGGTCTGTTTTAAACCTACTCACTTGTGAGAAATAAAAAGAGCAGATTAGGCACAGAGAAGCAAGCACAAGGAGAAGGGAAGATATGTGCCACATGGAGATCACCAAGGAATCAAGGAATGCCAGGTCTGCAGAAACTGAAAGAGATCTTCCCTCAAAGATAACAGAGAAGAGAGCCTTACCCTAGAGCAGGTGCCCTGAAATCAGACGTCTAGCCTCCTAAATTGTGAGAAAACAAATTTCTATTTGTTATAGCTGCCCACTTGTGGGGTTTCTAGTACAGCAGCACTAGCAAACTAAAAGAGCATCGAAGGTAGGAGGTCTTTTGAAGTTCCATTTTTGATAGCTAACTTATCCTGAATCCTTTCAGCATCTATCAAAGATTGAGAATATTTTAGTCACAAGCAAATTCTTTCTTTTCAAAATGTAATGAAGAACATTTTTATATGCCTAGACTGTCTATGGAAGGTTCCAGAATACTGCTAACAGTGGTTCGTTCCGGGAAAGGGGGCTGGATGACTGGAGACACAGTAGGAAGAAAATGTATATCTTTTTGTAGGTTTTAAGTTTTCTACCAGACACATGGATACATCCTTAAACAATAGTAATTAGAAGTGTAATGAAAGAAGATGGGAAATGTTCATGGTAAAAATAACTTACCAAAAACTTATCATCTGGGAATTCACCCATATGGGAGTGAAACCTTTCCCTTTCGAAATTTGCTTTGCTGAAAGCAAGAGAGAAGAAGGGATGATTTATTCATGAGTATATACTTCTGTGAAACAAGCCTATTTAAAGACAGTGATACTGTTTCAGATTGTCCTGAGAATAAGTTCACCAGTGTCTGAACTTTAGGCCACCTGAATTTAAATGTTGAATGTGTGTATCAGGTTTATGTGTTCATCCATTCTAAGAAACATTTCCTGGGCACGTGCTGAGTGCCAGGAACTGAGCTGAAGACACAAAATGGATATAACTCATTGTTCCTGTACTCAGTTGATTAACATCTAAGGGTCATATGAAACGATGTGCTAATAGGCTCAAAATATTTTAACTATCTGCCCTTGCCTGTGAGCAGAGAGGGTTTAGGAAGCCAGAGGAAGTTTTCTGAAAAATAGATGTGAACTCAGGTTGACCTAAAGTGAAGACGAGGGAAAGAGAGGGGTGAACAAAAAAGACATTAAGGCAAGGAATTGCAGACTATGAGTAGGAATCGACAAGCAATTTTGAGTTGTCAGAACATGAAGTGTGAGGGAACTAACTGATGGCTTTAGATATGCCATCTTCCTTAATTTCATTCCGGAACACAGACTGTGTTTGTTTTGTTTTTTAGCTTTTTGTTTTTCAAACAAAGGAATGTCTTATTTTTCTAATATTTCATATTTCCTGAAAAGCTTTAGTTTTTACACTGCCTAAAATCGTATCTATTAATGTAAGGCTTCCTAATCTTTCACTAGGCACATAAAACCTCTAATTTTTTTTTTATATAAAGTTGTATATATATTCTTATGGAAACCCTGGTGGCATAGTGGTTAAGTGCTACGGCTGCTAACCAAAAGGTCTGCAGTTCAAATCCACCAGGTGCTCCTTGGAAACTCTATGGGGCAGTTCTACTCTGTTCTAATAGGGTCACTATGAGTTGGAATTGACTGGATGGCAACGGGTAAGGTAAGGTATATATTCTTATGTCCAGTATTCTGAGGGAGAGAATACAGATTGCTTATTGGAGTCTCTCTCTCTCTCAAACACAGTCAAGACATAGATACTTCTTCAATTATAAGCTTTTAAATTCAGACAACTCTGAAAAGGTTAAAGGAACTCTCAGGCATTTATTGCTACAGCTCCCAAATATTGGACAATCAGTTGCCAACATGTAGAAAAGTTTTTACCTGTCTGAAGTCTCCAGCTAAACAAATTTCTGGGGACTCCACACTGACTGAGGGGCACTGGCTGTATTTAAATTATGTATGTACAGTTAAAAAGTTGTTTTTGTCTACACACACACAAAAAAGGTTCTAGAACCATTTCTAAATAGAGGTTAGTTTTTTTTTTAATTTCCTGACATGACACACCTACAGGGAAAGGAAAACGAAAATGTAAGTGAAGTACAAAGGCATTATCTGAGGCAAAGAATGAGCATGTCAACTTCCTCATTTAATTGGTTTTTATGTCCTTCCTTTACTCTGGCAGTTAACTATGTCAGAGCATGTTAACTTTACTACTTACATGACTTAAATATATTTTTTTATATAGAGACATTACCTATCTGTGTGGCAATGAAATTTACAGAAAGAAAATAACACAACAGATGGGTTTCTATTTTAACCGATTTCATACTTCAGGAAGAATATAATGGACCTCGTATTAATGAACAGACATTTTCTCTCCTTGGTGAAATCTTCCGTTTCCCTGTGCTTGCCTATGTTTTTGATGCATACCTTAACATCCGTTTAATTTTCTTTCCTCTCTCAGAACACTTAGAAAAACAAATTATTATTTTATCAGTCA
Organism: Loxodonta africana; assembly: GCF_030014295.1. Taxonomy (NCBI): domain Eukaryota; kingdom Metazoa; phylum Chordata; class Mammalia; order Proboscidea; family Elephantidae; genus Loxodonta; species Loxodonta africana. Next base: position 117,140,937 of record NC_087345.1, on the reverse strand, counting down.
TACTTAGTTTTGGAATATATTTTTCTTTATGTAAAGCGTAGTCATTTGAATTCAGTTCTACCACTAACTGATGGTGTGAACTTAAGAAAATGTTAGCATCTCTCTAATTTTTAGTTTCCTTATCTGGAAATTGGGGAAGTGGGAGCATATACCTCAGGGCTTGTTGTAAGGGTTACATAATTAAAAAAAAAAAAAAATGGTGGTAAAATCCTTGGCACTGTGGTTAGTATGATAACTTATTGTTGATTCTTATTTTATATATATTTACACGTCTATACGTTCCGAGTGTACCAGATGACTGACAACTTAAAATTAGGTGTGAGTCTATGACTTTAAAAGTCAGGGTGGTGGTTATGGGGGGTTTTGACTGGAAGGGCCTAAGAGGAGGCTTCTGGGTTCTGCTACTGCTCAGTTTCTAGTTCTAGGTTTTGGCTACACAAGTATGTTCACTTTGTGAGAATTCATTGTTCTATCTGCTTATGATTTGTGTATATTGTATGTGTATACTCATAGGTATGTTATACTTCAATAAAAAGCTTACATAAGAAATAAAAAATAGATGTGAATATTATGCACATTTGATTCAAAGTGTCTGGCAAACATAAGTTACTTTCTTTGGGAGAAACACCAATTCTGAAGGAATATGAATTCTAAAATTATTTAAGGTGAGAACGGGATTATCCACAGATGCCTGTTTGTTGTTAGGTGCCGTGGAATCAGCTCTGACTCGTAGTGACCCGATGTACAACAGAACAAAACACCGCCTGATCCTGCACCACCCTCACAATCGTTATGCTTGAGCTCATTGCTGCAGCCACTGTGTCAATCCGTCTCATTGAGGCTCTTCCTCTTTTTCACTGACCCCCTACTCTCTCAAGCATAATGTCTTTCTCCAGGTACTGGTCCCTCCAGATAACACGCCCAAAGTATGTGAGATGAAGTCTCGCCATCCTTGCTTCTAAGGAGAATTCTGGTTGTACTTCTTCCAAGACAGATTTGAGCTGGGAGCTCCTAAAAATCAAACACCAATGCTCATCTAAAGACTTCACCAAAAGAGTAAAAAGGTCACCTACAGATTGGGAAAAAATTTTCAGCTATGACATCTCCGACCAGTGCCTGATCTCTAAAATCTGTATGATTCTGTTAAAACTCAACCACAAAAAGACAAACAACCCAATCAAAAAGTGGGCAAAGGATATGAACACGCACTTCACTAAAGAAGATATTCAGGCAGCTAATAGATACATGAGAAAATGCTCTCGATCATTAGCCATTAGAGAAATGCAAATTAAAACTACGATGAGATTCTATCTCACTCCAACAAGGCTGGCATTAATCCAAAAAACACAAAATAATAAATGTTGGAGAGGCTGCGGAGAGATTGGAACCCTTATACACTGCTGGTGGGAATTTAAAATGGTACAACCACTTTGGAAATCTATCTGGCGTTTTCTTAAAAAGTTAGAAATAGAACTACCACACAACCCAGAAATCCCACTGCTCAGAATATACTCTAGAGAAATATGAGCCTTTACAGGAACAGACATATGCACACCTATGTTTATTGCAGCTCTGTTTACAATAGCAAAAAGCTGGAAGCAACCTTGGTGTCCATCAATAGATGAATGGTTAAATAAATTGTGGTATATTCACACAATGGAATATTACGCATCGATAATGAACAGTGACGAATCTGTGAAACATTTCATAACATGGAGGAACCTGGAAGGCATTATGCTGAGTGAAATGAGTCAGAGGCAAAAGGACAAATATTGTATAAGACCACTATTATACGATCCTGAGAAATAGTATAAATCGAGAAGAACACATACTTTTGTGGTTACGAGGGCGGGAGGGAGGGACGGTGGGAGAGGGTTATTTACTGATTAGTTAGTAGATAAGAACTACTTTAGGTGAAGGGAAGGACAATACTCAGTACACAGAAGGTCAGCTCAACTGGACTGGACCAAAAGCAAAGAAGCTTTCGGGATAAACTGAAAGCTTCGAAGGTCAGCGGAGCATGGGTATGGCTTAAGGGGACTTCTAAGTCAATTGGCAAAATAATTGTATTATGAAAACATTCTGCATCCCACTTTGAAGTGTTTCGTCTGGGGTCTTAAAATGCTAACAAGCAGCCATCCAAGATGCATCAATTAGTCTCAACCCACCTGGATCAAAGGAGAATGAAAAACACCAAGGTCACAAGATGACTATGAGCCCAAGAGACAGAAAGGGCCACATGCACCAGAGAGTTACATCATCCTGAGACCAGAAGAACTAGATGGTTCTTCTGGCAGCCCATGGTATATTCAATATTCTTTGCCGATACCACGATTCAAAGGCACCAATTCTTTTTCGGTCTTCCTTATTCTTTGGCCAGCTTTTGCATGCATACAAGGCGACTGAAAACACCGTGGCTTGGGTCAGGTGAACCTTAGTCCTCAAAGTAACGTCTTTGCTTTTTAACCCTTTAAAGAGGTCTTTTGCAGCGAATTTCTCCAATGCAATGCATCTTTTGACTTCTTGACTGCTGCTTCTGTGGGTGTTGATTGTGGATCCAAGTAAAATTAAATCCTTGACGACTTTAACCTTTTCTCCATTTATCATGATGTTGCTTACAGTCCGGTTGTGAGGATTTTGTTTTCTTTATGTTGAGGTGTAATCCAGACTGAAGGTTGTGGTCTTTGAAATTCATCAGTAAGTGCTTCAAGTCCTCTTCACTTTCAGCAAACAAGGTTGTGTCATCTGCATAACGCAGTTTTTTAAAGAGTCTTCCTCCAACCCTAATGCCATGTTCTTCTTTAGATAGTCCAGCTTCTGGGATTATTTGCTCAGCATACAGATTGAATAAGTAATATTAAAGGATACAACCTCTTTAGATATGCTGAAACCTAGGAAGTTTTAAATATATGTTAGGTAAACTTTGAGTTGAAAAATTTCAGAATAAACATGTGAAAATGTAAATTACTATGGGAAAATTGGTTTCACAAGTATTGAGAAAATGCACAGTAAAGATGCAAAAAAGGGACATGGAGTTAATCTAGAAATAATGGCCACAGAATGGTTTTTGAAAAGCATTTTGAAGCAAGGGAGTTACATGGATTGAGAAAGAATGAAACAGGAATTTTAAATAGGGAAACTGGGATGTGAACACCAGTGGTGTTCACAGAAAGGCATATGATTTGTTAGACTGGATTGATTGAGGGTGAGTGTAGAGGGTGATGAAAAATGATAAACATGAAACAGTTTTGTTTTTTTTTTTTTGAAGAGAAGGAATTTAATATGAGCGACTAGTTAAAATAAAACAAACCCATTTCCACTGAGTTGATTCTGACTCACAGAGACCCTATAGCACAGAGTAGAACTGCCCCATAGGGTTTCTAAGGCTGTCATCGTTATGAAAACAGACTACCACATCTTTCTTCCCTGGAGCGGCTGGTACGTTCAAGCCACCAACCTTTCGGTGAGCAGCCAAGCACTTTAACCACTGTGCAACCAGGGCTCCTCAGGCAACTAGTTAGAGAGGGGTTAACGAGTTGCCGTAGAGTTGATTCCAACTCTTTTTTTTTAATTTTTATTGTGCTTGAACTGAAAGTTTACAAATCAAGTCAGTCTCTCACACAAAAACTTACATATACCTTACCACATACTCCCAACTGCTCTTCCCCTAATGAGATAGCCCACTCCCTCCCTCCACTCTCTTTTTTCGTGTCCATTTCGCCAGCTTCTAATGGCAAAATTAGAAATAATTTCTAATTTCTACCCTCTTATCTCCCCTCCAGGCAGGAGATGCCAACATAGTCTCAAGTGTCCACCTAATCCAAGAAGCTCACTCCTCACCAGCATCCCTCTCCAACCCATTGTCCAGTCCAATCCCTGTCTGAAGAGTTGACTTTGGGAATGGCTTCTGTCTTGGGCCAACAGAAGGTCTGGGGGCCATGACCACCGGGGTCCTTCTAGTCTCAGTCAGACCATTAAGTCTAGTCTTTTAATGAGAATTTGGGGTCTGCATTCCACTGCTCTCCTGCTCCCTCAGGGGTTCTCTGTTGTGTTCCCCGTCAGGGCAGTCATCGGGTGTAGCCAGGCACCATCTAGTTCTTCTGGTCTCAGGCTGATGTACTCTCTGGTTTATGTGGCCCTTTCTGTTTCTTGGGCTCGTAATTACCTTGTGCCCTTGGTGTTCTTCATTCTCCTTTGGTTCAGGTGCATTGAGACCAATTGATGCATCTTAGATGGCTGCTTGCTAGCGTTTAAGACCCCGGACGCCTCTCTCCAAGGTGGGATACAGAATGTTTTCTTAATAGATTTTATTATGCCAATTGACTTAGATGTCCCCCGAAACCATGGTCCCCAAACCCTCGCCCCTGCTATGCTGGCCTTTGAAGCATTCAGTTTGTTCTGGAAACTTCTTTGCCTTTCCTTTAGTCCCGTTGTGCTGACCTCACCTGTATTATGTGCTGTCTTTCTCGTCACCTAAAGTAGTTTTTATCTACTATTTAATTAGTGAATACTCCTCTCCCACCCTCCCTCCCTCCCTCCTCTCGTAACCATCAAAGAATATTTTCTTCTCTGTTTAAACGATTTCTCCAGTTCTTATAATAGTGGTCTTATACAATATTTGTCCTTTTTGCAACTGCCTTCCAGATTCCTCCATGTTATGAAATATTTCACAGATTTATCGCTGTTCTTTATCGATGTGTAGTATTCCATTGTGTGAATATACCATAATTTATTTATCTGTTCATCCATTGATGGGCACCTTGGTCACTTTCATCTTTTTGCTGTTGTAAATAGTGCTGCAGTGAACATGGGTGTGCATATATCTGTTCGTGTAAAGGCTCTTATTTCTCTAGGATGTATTCCAAGGAGTGGGATTGCTGAATCGTATGCTAGTTCTATTTCTAGCTTTTTAAGGAAATGCCAATTTGATTTCCAAAGTAATCGTACCATTTTACATTCCCACCAGCAGTGTATAGGTGTTCCAGTCTCTCCACAACCTCTCCAACATTTATTGTTTTGTGTTTTTTGGGTTAATGCTAGCCTTGTTGGAGTGAGATGGAATCTCACTGTAGTTTTCATTTGCATTTCTCTAATGGCTAATGATTGTAAGTATTTTCTCATGCGTCTGTTAGCTACCTGAGTGTCTTCTTTAGTGAAGTGCCTGTTCATATCCTTTGCCCATTTTTTAATTGGGTTATTTGTCTTTTTGTAGTTGAGTTTTTGCAGTGGCATGTAGATTTTAGAGATCAGACATTGATTGGAAATGTCATAGCTAAAAACTTTTTCCCAGTCTGTAGGTAATCTTTTTACTCTTTTGGTGAAGTCTTTGGATGAGCATAGGTGTTTGATTTTTACATGCTCCCAGTTATCTACTTTTTCTTCTGCATTGTTAGTAATGTTTTGTATACTGTTTATGCCATGTGTTTGGGCTCCTAGCATTGTCCCTATTTTCTCTTCAATGATTTTTGTCATTTTAGATTTTATATTTAAGTGTTTGTTCCATTTTGAGGAGCATTTGTGCATGGTGTGAGGTATGGGTCTTGTTTCATTTTTTTGCAAATGGATATCCAGCTATGCCAGCATCATTTGTTAAAGAGACTGTCTTTTTCCCCATTTAAGTGACTTTGGGCCTTTGTCAAATATCAGCTGTTCATATGTGAATGGATTTATGTCTGGATTCTCAATTCTGTTCTATTGGTCTGTGTATCCGTTGTTGTACCAGTACCAGGCTGTTTTGACTCCTGTGGCAGTATAATAGTTTCTAAAATCAGGTAGAGTAAGGCCTCCCACTTTGTTCTTCTTTTTAAGTGATGCTTTACTTATCCGGGGCCTCTTTCCCTTCCATATGAAGTTGGTGATTTCTTTCTCCATCTCATTAAAGAATGTCGTTGGAATTTGGATCAGAATTGCATTAAATGTATAGATAGCTTTTGGTAGAATAGACATTTTTATAATGTTAAGTCTTCCTATCCATGAACAAGGTATGTCTTTCCACTTATGTAGGTCTATTTTGGTTTCTTGCAGAAATGTATTGTAGTTTTCTTTGTATAAGTCTTTTACATCTCTGGTAAGATTTATTCCTAAGTATTTTAACTTCTTGGGGGCTACTGTAAATGGTATTGATTTGGTGATTTCCTCCTCAATGTTCTTTTTGTTCGTGTAGAGGAATCCAACTGATTTTTGTATGTTTATCTTGTATCCCGATACTCTGCTGAACTCTTCTATTAGTTTCAATAGTTTTCTTGAGGATTCCTTAGGGTTTTCTGTGCATAAGATCATGTCATCTGCAAATAGAGATAATTTTACTTCTTCCTTGCCAATCTGGATGCCCTTTATTTCTTTATCTAGCCTAATGGCTCTGGCTAGGACCTCCAACACAATGTTGAATAACAATGGTGATAAAGGGCATCCTTGTCTGGTTCCTGATCTCAAGGGGAATGCTGTCAGGCTCTCTCCATTTAGGAATATGTTGGCTGTTGGCTTTGTATAAATAAATGCCCTTTACTATGTTGAGGAATTTTCCTTCTATTCCTATTTTGCTGAGAGTTTTTATCATGAATGGGTGTTGAACTTTGTCAAATGCCTTTTCTGCCTCAGTTGATAAAATCATGTGATTCTTGTCTTTTGTTTTATTTATGTGATGGATTACATTAATTGTTTTTCTAATGTTGAACCATCCCTGCATACCTGGTATGAATCCCACTTGGTCATGGAGAATTATTTTTTTAATATGTTGTTGAATTCTATTGACTAGAATTTTGTTGAGGACTTTTGCATCTAAGTTCACGAGGCATATAGGTCTGTCATTTTCTTTTTTTGTGGTGTCTTTACCTGGCTTTGGTATCAGGGATATGCTGGCTTCATAGAATGAGTTTGGGAGTATTCTGTCCTTTTCTATGCTGTGAAATGCCTTTAATAGTAGTGGTGTTAACTCTTCTCTGAAAGTTTGGTAGAACTCCGCAGTGAAGCCATCCGGGCCAGGGCTATTTTTGTTGGGAGTTTTTTTTTACTACCTTTTCAATCTCTTCTTTTGTTATGAGTCTATTTAGTTGTTCTACTTCTGTTTGTGTTAGTTTAGGTAGGTAGTGTGTTTCTAGGAAATCATCCATTTCTTCTAGGTTTTCAAATTTGTTAGAGTATAATTTTTCATAGTAATCTGATATGATTCTTTTAATTTCAGTTGGGTCTGTTGTAATATTGCCCATCTCATTTCCTATTCAGGTTATTTGCTTCCTCTCCTGTTTTCCTTTTGGCAATGGTTTATCAATTTTGTTGATTTTTTAAAAGAACCAGCTTTTGGTCTTGTTAATTCTTTCAATTATTTTTCTGTTTTCTATCTCATTTAGTTCAGCTCTAATTTTTATTATTTTCTTCTGGTGCCTGAGGGTTTCTTTTGTTGCTCTCTTTCTATTTGTTTAAGTTGTGGGGATAATTCTTTGATTTTGGCCCTTTCTTCTTTTTGGATGTGTGCTTTTATTGATATATATTGACCTCTGAACACTGCTTTTGCTGTGTCCCAAAGGTTCTCATAGGAAGTGTTTTCATTCTCATTGTATTCTTTGAATTTCTTTATTCCATCCTTAATGTCTTCTATAATCCACTCTCTTTTGAGCAGGGTATTGCTCAGTTTCCAAGTGTTTGATTTCTTTTCCCTGCTTTTTCTCTTGTTGATTTCTACTTTTATGGCCTTATAGTCAGAGAAGATGCTTTGTAATATTTCAATGTTTTAGATTCTGCTAAGGCTTGCTTTATGACGTGATATGTGGTCTATTCTAGAGAATGTTCAACATGGAACAGTTTTTGAAAGGCCTTTACTGTCATGGAAATCTGACATACAGTTAAGTTTTTTTCTAGGCAAAGTGTATAATGGCAGCATTCTGAACAATTCCTGGACAATGTCAACAAAGCCTGACCCTGTCACATATCGCCTGGAATTTGAGACCTAATACAAAATAATAGACATTTACGTATTACTCTATAGCCTAGCCCACCAATTCCAGGGATGGAAGTGGTATTTCTAACAATTTCAAGGATTCCAAAAACAAGGTTAACCAAATTCACTGAAATTTATTAAAACCGATGTTCTATATCTGCAAATTGAGGGGTGACTTCAAACTAAACAATCATCAGGAAATGGTAATGCCTTGGCTTATGAACCTTTCAAAGGACAAAAAATAAAATGAACTGCAAATGCAAGTTTGGGCCAAAATTTAGAGGCCTGGAGACTGAATTTCTTTGCAGCAATTGCTGAATTCAAGATGTGGTTACCAGTTGTTCTTAAATACTGCCACCTAGTGGAAATTTTTTAGAAATGCTGTGCATAACGTTACGTCTCTCAACATTTTCCATATTTCGATCTGACCTTATTCACCTTTTTCTATCCTTAGCCTCAAATCAATAATCACTACAGGCTAATGGAACAGGAAAATGTAAGTTTTAATATTGTTGATGTTTTTCTTAGCTTTTCATTAGATGGAAGAGTTAAGTGGATGAATTTTGAGTGAGACGGACCTGAACGCAGCCGCTTGCTACCTTTGTGATTTTAGGTAAAGAGCTTAATCTTTCTAACCCTCAGTTTCCTAATATATAAATTGGAACATTCTGAAAATTAGAACTACTAGTTCTAAAAAAACCAAAACCCATTGCTGTGGAGTCCATTTCGACTCATAGTGACACTTTAGGGCAGATTCCAAGGCTGTAATCTTTATGGAAGCAGACTGCCACGTATTTCTCCCGAGGAGTGGCTCGTGGGTTCTAACCACAGACCTTTGGGTAGCAGCCACCAGGGTTCCTTAAAGCGCTAATATGTAGTATGCATTTAATAAATTATAGTTATTTACAGTAACTCTGATAAGAATAAATATAAGGACAATAGTTTGGAGGCTTAGATCAGCTTTTATTGAAGACTGCATTTTGGATCTTAGTCCAGGTTCAATGGATTGTTCTTGTTGTTTTTTTTCTTCTTCTTCTTCTTAACTTTTATTGCGCTTTAAGTGAAAGTTTACGAATCAAGTCAGTCTCTCATACAAAAATTTGTATATACCTTGCTATGTACTCCTAATTGCTCCCCCTCTAAGGAGACAGCACACTCCTTCCCTCCACTGTCTTCTTGTCTATTCAGCCAGCTTCTGACCCCATCCGCCCTCCTATCCCCCCTCCAGACAGGAGGTGCCAAAATAGTCTTATGTGTCTACTTGATCCAAGAAACTCGCTCTTCACCAGTATCATTTTCTATCCCATTGTCCAGTCCAATCCTTGTCTGAAGAGTTGGCTTTGGGAATGGTTCCTGTCTTGGGCTAACAGAAGGTCTGGGGACCACGACCACTGGGGTCTGTCTAGTCTCAGTTGGACCATTAAGTCTGGTCTTTTTGCCAGAATTTGGGGTTTGCATCCCACTGCTCTCCTGCTCCCTCAGGGGTTCTCTGTTGTGTTCCCTGTCAGGGCAGTCATCGGTTGTAGCCAGGCACCATCTAGTTCTTCTGGTCTCAGGCTGATGTAGTCTCTGGTTTATGTGGATTTTCTTCTCTTTGATATAGTTTCTGCAAGGCCAACGTGCAGTCATTAAAGTGAACATTGACTGGGGAGCACCAGACAGAAGGTGTTGAAGGGTCAGCTCTGAAGCAGTTATGATGCACTGGGACTCTCTTGGTTCTTTCCTGATGTGGATGGGCTTTCTGATGAAGCCCAGTGATTGCACTTTTTAAAATGCTTAGGGTTGACATCTTTTCTAGAAACCACATACCCAGGCAGCTAACACAGGCAATATTTTGCTCAGGACAAAAAAAGGATTTTTCTCTATGCTCAGAGAATATTCAACTTCCAACGTGAGAGGCAATTGTGTTTTGTGTTCTCTGAGTATGCAAAATATGATTAGGTGATATCTTTAAAGACCATCTCCTGACCCATGCCTCCCCAGTCTCGATGACAAAACCAAAATAAACAAAGCAAGCCCGAAAGTACAGGCTGTAGGTGCTAAAAATGTTTATTCATGTCCTTGTGAAGGAGGAATGGCCTCCTCAGATTCTACAGCTGAATTCTCCTCTCTCTAGTGTTTTCACTTTTCTAGACAGCTGCACTCCTGGTTATTGTTAGGTTGTGCAATCTAGCTCTCACACAACCCAGTGACTTCTTGAAATGGCAAGTGTTTTGTTACATATACTTTTACCACAATAATAATAATAATAATAGTTCAGCTGATTAGAGACACTATTTGGGAAGGTTTGTCTGAAGCAGGTACAGGCACAAAGAGAAGGTCAAAAATTGAGGGTGGACAAAGGTGTAAAGTAACACTAAAGGGTTAGGGCATTTGAGCTTTCAGGTACTAAGGATCTTTGTTAGCACATTTGCTTTTATGGTTACCCAAAAGGTTCTGCTCCCTTTTAATCTGGAAACACAGGTAACATGACCAGCTGACTCTGCTTGGTCATCAACTCTAAATGCAAACACTCTTTAAATATATGTCCAGGCAATGTACTACTTTTATATAGGAATCTTCATCTTCATCATTAGGTAGATAGGCAGCTACTGCTGAGCCCACTCCTACTAATGGTGACCTTACCTGTAATAGAATGAAATGTTGCCCGATCCTGCATCATCCTCGATACTGCATCATCCTCAGGATAGTTGGCTTATGTGACTCCCATCCTTGCAGCTAGTGTGATAGCCGGGAGCTGCTTAGCCATTACCAAACAAAAGCCTTAAGGGATAGTTCTGGGTGTGACTCAATTAGCAGCCACTCAGACCAAGGAGAACCTTACCCCTCCTGTCCATTGTTCTCAAAGCACTGGGCATGGCTCAAGCCTGTTAAACTCAGTTTACTAGCCTATAAGCTAAAGGAAAAATGCAATTCGTCTTACTGCTCCTAGGCTCTGTGATAACCTAGGTAGTCCATAATGTTTTTATGTACTTCCTTGTGAGATACAGTATAAAAGGTTCTGCCTCCATTTGTTGGGTGAGCTTGATTTGAGGTATACACCACCCTGCTCCTTGCCTGTGTGCTTCCGCCTCACCTCCGTGTGTCTTTATTAATGAGAAGCTGCACCAAGCAGGACCTGCTTTGGGTAACAGTTGTGCCAGTCCCTTTCACCAAGGGTATCCCTTGCCCTCCCTGGCCCTTGGTGATGGCCAAACATGATGCCATCCTCCAGTGATTGATCCTTCCTGGATGATGTATCCAAAGCAAGTGAGTCAAACAATGTTCTGTCGTGATCCTTAGGTTTTCGTTGGCTAATTTTTGGATGTAGATCTGCAGCCCTTTCTAGTCTTAGTCTGGAAGCTCCTCAGAAACCTGTTGACCATGGGTGGTCCTGCCGAAACAGAGCCCCCCACAATGTTATGTTCTTTACCTGGCTTCCTCCTCTACAGTGTTGTATTCAAAAATAGTTTCCTTTGCTGGGCTCCTCCCTCCCTCCCCGCCAGTTTTGCGTTTGACTCCTGCTTTTGCTTGGAGGTATGTGTAAACCCCATTGCGCCTACATAGTATGATTAAGAATGTTAAGAATATTACTGACATAACTTATATGAACACCCTGCTTGTAAACCCCTTTAAAAGTAACTTGCCTGCCCACACTTAGCTAGCAGTCTTGGCAGCAGCAGCTCCAAGTGACTCCTTTTTCTTGAACAACGAAATAAATGTGGCTTTCCTGTTCTCCCACCTTGGTCTCTCATTTATTGGCCAATACGAGTCATGCCGTATTGTTTCCACCCAGTAACATTTCTGGCAAGCCAGTCAGGAGCCTTCTGCTCAGCTCCTTTGGCGGATCAGAAAACAGACTGGCCCCAATGTCTGACACTACCAGGTGATTTCTCCCAGAGACCTTGGAGTAGCTCTGAAAGCCGATCCCCCTGGGACCCAAACAATGGCTCTGTGGGAGACAGGAAATGTGCCTGGTAGTTTGGTACGTGCCTAGGTAAGGCCTTAGAAGAGTCCCAAGAAGTTGGAGAAATTGACCGTTGAGGGTATTAGGAATCTGAGGTTATTTGGTAAATAACAGAGTAATTCCTAGGTAAGGCCTTAGAAGAGTCCCAAGAAGCAGGAGGAATTGACTGGTAAGGGTATAAAAGGCTCAGGTACCTGTTAAGTCAGTGCACCCAATTAGGTTGTGTGAGTGTGTAAGTGTGTGTATCCAGAGAAAGGGGAGCATTCAAGGGATCCTGGAATGCAGCCGGCTAAGATGCATCCTTAAGAACTGGGAACAGAGACTTGGACAGACGTGGCTCTGGCAGCATGCTTGCCCCTTCCCTGCTTTTGCCTCTTTAAATATATGCCAGATAAAATTTTTCTTTTTACTTTACTAAACTTTGTGGTGTTTTCACCCTACAAGAATTAATGGGGTAGTTGTTGCAGGGATTCTACAACCACAAATCCATGAATTTAGTCAACCTCAAGGAGACCTGGACTGTGGATCAGAAGCTGGCAAAAAGAGGGGTTCTGTCTTCTGGACCCAGGCATTTGCACTCCATCTCCTTTTGGCACCAATGGGGCAAGTACTTTCAGAAAATGAGTCTTTGTTTATTCTTTTTGTTCTTTTTCTCATGTTAAGTTTTGTTTGGCAAATTTGTTTGAAAAACCAGTTGTTTGATTAAGGAGAATCTTAGATTTTTGCTTCATCATTTGTTTCAGAGTGATATCTAGTAACTCTTGGTGAACTGCATTTTAGATCTGGATTCAGGCGTTTGAAACATTCAAAGAGCTCTGAGCCAATATAAGCTGCAAAAATTTGGGCATGGGTTGATCAGTAAAGGCAATTAGGGTGGTCGCAGGTGCTCATCATGAGCGTTAAAGTCTACTATGACAGAATAAGGTAGTCGCAAGACAGGCTGGAGCACTAGACTGCCTGCCACTAACAAGTAAACTCTCAAGTGACGAAGTTACACTTGTTCTAAGCAAAACTCTGTCCAAACCCGGTGACATTCCTCATTAGGTTGTTTTTTGTGGCTCAGAGAAAACCTGGAAAATAGTGCTGTATTTTGCCAAATTTGTAGAGAGAAGTGGCAGCACCTGAATTGTTTTATAAAATTCACAGGGAGAAGAGGTAGCTCCATACCTGTTTTTTAATATAGTTTCTTAATAAGGAATTGCAATAATGTTCTTCCATCTGACACTCTGGCAAGTTAGTAAGTTTTATCTAAAACCTGTTATTTCTATTGAATCGAGTTGATCTTATCAAAAATTGATTATATACTTTAAGAAACTAGAATCCCGATATTCTAATTTTGTGTGGTATTGTTCAATGAGTTTATGTGGTCTTTCTGTCTCATTTTGTTCTGAGAGCTTGCTTCTGGTCTAGAGCATTGTGTCTAAGTTTCTGTCTTGTATCAGGTTGGAGGCTATGGCTGAGAATTGCTATTTTTTGTAAGGTTGTCTCAGAACCTCAGATCTTTCCTTATCCAAGAAAAACTGCCTTCTGTCTGTCTTGTGATTTAGATTTTTAGTAGCTACATTGAAAAACTTTATGTTTACGTTGATCTTAAAAGCAAAACCTTTCTAAGTAACTTAAGCTAGGTATTATACGAAATGTGTTTTATTTAAGGAAAAAAGAATAATTTTGTCTTAAAGTAAAACTAGTAGTTCCAGAGTGGGTAAAAAAGAGACATAGGACAAACCTAGGGGGAAAAAAAAGACTGGCCAAGAATTGACAGATTTGTTTACAAAATTGCTAAAGAGCATTGGTATTTACTGGGTAGATAGCCTTTCAAAACACCTAGATCAATTTAAACATATGTAAATGAATCAGAATGGCCTAATCTTGTCTTCTACCATAAGTCAAAAATAGAGAGGGTGGGGCAACATCAAGCCTCCCCCGTCCCCAGTCTCCAAGGTCATGTGGCTCCAGGAAGCTTTTTATGGTTACCAGAAGTTGGGTGGGTCTCAATCACAGAAGAACTGTAAACAAGTTCTCTCTATTGTAAGGGTACTCTAAGAAGCCAAAAGATGAGACACCCCTGAAATGGCCTGGAAAAATGTTTCCAACCCTGGCCAGACACTTAAGGTTATATCCATATCAATGAATTGGTCAGTTGAGCAGAGACTTCGTGATTTCCAAAGCCAGTTGATAAAATCTGTAAGGGCTAAAATTAGATTGGAAAAATATGAGAAATAGTAAAAGTTGGACGAAAACTTAGGATGTTTAAACAGACTTTCTTTCAACAACAGTTATATTTTATGGTATACAGGCTTAAAAGAATTTTTAAGACCTTTTAGGTAACTTAATGATGTTAAATTAATAGGTATTTGTCATAATTTAAGCTTATATACTTGTGCTTTTTATGCCCCAAGAAAAAGTATGTATATATATATTTAAGTCTTTTAACGAGTGTGTTCACCTTTGACATTTTAAAAAAATATACTGTAAGAGATGTATGACAAAGATAACATTTAAGAAGTTTATTAAAAAGAAACTTATTTGATAAGGTCAAAAGTTTTATCTGTCTGACTAAAATTTAATGGTTTAATTTATGAGGTTTTAAAGATTTTTAACATTAAATAAAACTTAAAACAAAGAATTGGGTTTCTTGCTGTTAAAGTAACAAATTTTTTTTGATTTCTGAGTTAAAGGGTTAATTTTTTCTTTGTGTAGTCTGCCTCAGAAACAAAGGTTTGGTCTTTCATTGGAATAAGATTCCTGATTTGAAAACCAAGCCACAGGACTTAAGGAAAAAAAAAAAGCTAAGGTTTTTACCTTTAAGATTTTTGGTTAAATAACTTGAGTATTGTTTCTCAGTCACCTATAATAAACTCCTAATGACTTTAAAACTTCATGGAAAGTCAAGAAAAAATTTTTTTTATAAAGAAAAAGTGCTAAAAAGTTTTATTTAAAAAATTACATGAAACGTGTTGTCAAAAATTAAGAGAAATGCTTGATTCTCTTTGGGTTTAAATTTGTATGTTAGTATTTCCTCTTGTGTTTTTGCTAATATTAGACAGCAAATGCATAATATTATGTCACAATTTTATTATTTTTTCTAAATTGCTAACATGGTCACAACTTTATCAAAGTCAATAGTTTGGAGAATTCACATCATTTAATCATTTACCTATGAAGTTTTTTTTTTTAATTACTATTCTGGTATTTTGAGACTGATAATCTTGGTATATTCTTAGTACACCCTGACAATATAGTATTATGTCTCAAGATTATTATTATTATATCTGAAGCTTTTTAAAAATATAGTTAATGGTTACATTTAGAAATATTTTTATCTAACTTTTTTTTTTTTTTAACTAATTTTATTTGGCCTTTACGTTATGCTTGTAATTAATTAATTTCTATCAGGTCTTTCACAGTAAGTGTATTATTTTTTTTAGTTAATCAAGACCATATTAAATTTTGTCATCTGCAGATAAGTTTTTACTTTGCTGATTTGCTGAAAACTTTTGACCAAAATTTCCAGAACTCCTATGCAGAAGCTGACTGGTTCGCAGACTGTGGAATCACATGGAGCAGAAAGTAACTACATAAGACTGAGTAAATGAAAAAAAAAAAAAAAAACTATGGGTTTTATGTGGGAATATTGCTGATGTTTTAAGGTCCTACTTTCCGGATATAAGAAACTATATTCCTTTCTACTAAATTATCTAACTAATGAGTTTGGATATTGTAACTCTTAAATTAGAAGTTCTTGTTGGTAAACTTAGCAAAGATGTAATTATCATAACCAGATTAGTGTCTAAAGTTCAAGCTATGATCTTACAAAATAGAACAACATTAGATTTCTTATTAGTTCTCTTGAGGAACAGTTTGTGCCTTAATAGATAAATGTTGCTGTGTTTATATTAATATTCAGTTTGAGGTTTTGCAAAACACGGTTGCTGCTGAGACACATGAAAAGTCGTTACTGATGCTGCTTATGTACAAACACCTCATGAGATTTCTTTCCTTGGTTCAGAGACCTTAGAGTTATGGTTTCATTGGTTATTTCAGACAGTTGGCCTAATATTATTGTTAGTGCTTCTATTTTACCTTCTAGTTCACTACATGATGCCTGGGATCTTAAAAAACAGATGGTGCCCAATCACTATGTATTGAGTCTTTTTGATTGAAGATTCTGTAACAAGATTATGATCCAAAAGAAAGAATGATAAAAGAGTTGTAATTCTCCAAAAGCAAAGAAGTTTCCGGGATAAAAGTTCAGCGGAGCAAGGGCAGGGGTTTGGGGACTATGGCTTAAGGGGACTTCTAAGTCAATTGGCAAAATAATTCTATTATGAAAACATTCTGCATCCCACTTTGAAAAGTGGCGTCTGTGGTCTTAAAGACTAACAAGCAGCCATCTAAAATGCACCAATTGCTCTCAACCCACCTGGATCAAAGGAGAATGAAGAACACCAAGGTTACACGATAACTATGAGCCCAAGAGACAGAAAGGGCCACATGAACCAGAGACTTACATCATCCTGAGACCAGAAGAACTAGATGGTGCCCAGCCACAATCGATGACTGCCCTGACAGGGAGCACAACAGAGAACCCCTGAGGGAGCAGGAGATCAGTGGGATGCAGACCCCAAATTTTCACAAAAAGACCATACTTAATGGTCTGACTGAGACTAGAGGAATCCCGGCGGTCATGGTCCCCAAACCTTCTGTTGGCCCAGGACAGGAACCATTCCTGAAGACAACTCATCAGACATGGAAGGGACTGAACAATGGGTTGGAGAGAGATGCTGATGAAGAGTGAGCTACTTGTATCAGGTGGACACTTGAGACTGTGTTGGCATCTCCTGTCTGGAGCGGGGATGGGAGGATAGAGAGAGTTGGAAGCTGGCAAAATTGTCACGAAAGGAGAGACTGGAAGAGCTGACTCATTAGGGGGAGAGCAAGTGGGAGTACGGAGTAAGGTGTATATAAGCTTATATGTGACAGACTGACTTGATTTGTAAACATTCACTTAAAGCTCAATAAAAATTATTTTAAAAAAAAGAGTTGTAATTCTCCTGAAATCCAGATTTCTGGCTTTCATGGAGGTTACGGTAACCACACAGACTATCACCTTTGGATATCCTTTTGAACCTCTAACTTTGAAGAAAAAAAAAATCTTTAAGAACTTTGTCAATCATTATGCAACAAATAACAGATGAAGTTGCTAATGAGATAAAAACATAACAATAATCTCTGATCCCGTTAGCCAAGGTGACATGAAATAACAAAATAGAGTTAGATTTTTTATTACCCCAAGAAAGTTTAGTCTGTACTGTAGCAAATACCTCTCGTTGCATTTGGATAAGTAACACAAGAGAAGTAGAACAGGATATACATAGAATTAGACAGCAAGCTACTTGGTTACACACTCTAACACCCTTACAAACACCAGATTTTTTGGTTGGTTACCATTAGGAATAAGTACATGCACTAGGTCACTACTGCAAGAGATAGTAATATTCTTAGTCTGCATCCTGGTAGTATTAGGTATAATAAAACTTATCTTCTATTGTCTTACACTGTCATGTATTGAATTGTGTCCCCCAAAATATGTGTCAACTTGGTTAGGCCATGATTCCCAGTATTGTGTGGTTGTCCTCCATTTTGTGATTGAAATTTTATGTTAAAGAGAATTAGGGTGGGGTTGTAACATGCTTACTCAGGGTCATATTCTTGATCCAATGTAAAGGGAGTTTCCCTGGGGTGTGGCCTGCATCACCTTTTATCTCTCAAGAGATAAAAACGGAAGGGAAGTGAGCAGAGATGGGGGCCTCATACCACCAAGAAAGAAACACTGGAACAGAGCACATCCTTTGGACCTGGGGTTCCTGTGCAGAGAAGCTCCTATTCTGGGGGAAGGCTGATGAGAAGGCTGACAGACAGAGAAAGCCTTTCCCTGGAGCTAACATCCTGAATTTGGACTTTTAGCCCACTGTACTTGAAGGAATAAATTTCTCTTTGTTAAAGCCATGCACTTGTGGAATATGTTATAGAAGCACTAGATGACTAAGACACACACCTTTAAAAACACCTCAGGCTAACTGTTGATGTGCATTGAGTCAGCTCACTTAGGCAATGCTTTGATGGGAACGTTGCTCTTACTTAAGATCCTGGTGAAGAACCAGATGGTAACCAGTGGAAAACTGGCACTGTGAGTTTAAAGAACCTGCCATGGCTGCCATCTAAGGACTCGACTAAGTTCAGGTATTAATGTCTCCAATCTCCGATCAAAGGTAAAGAATGGTTTAAGAGATAATATTAGAGCCATTATTCCCTGTCCTTGAACATAAAGAATGTGACCCAGCTGGAGCTGGACTCACAAAGGCTCATAAAGACACATCAACTGGGCACTGAGGTATAATGACGATAGCTAAGACAAGCAGAAAAAAAAAAGAGAGAATCTTTTAGGGAGACATTCACAAAAACAGGGCATAAAAGCCACTCTTTTTTCTTTTAATATTTAGTAAATCGTTATAAACCAACAAGAAGTCACAGTCACAATGAAAGACCTAGGTCCAATATTTGCCCTCCTCAAAAATATGCCAGTTCTTAGCTATGCTGTAGTTTAAAATGGGCACTAGTCTTGAATGACCAATGTCCAGAAAGAAATGGGAGGAGTGAGACAGAGTCCCCACAGTGCTGTATTCTTTACATGGCTTCCTCCCCTGCAGTATTATACTGAAAACTCATTTCCTTTGCTGCCCCCTCCCCCTGCCTCCTCCCCCAGCTTTGCTTTTGTATCTAGCTTTTGCTTGGAGGTTGTAGGTAAACCCCACTGCGCCTGCGTAGTATGACTAAGACTATGGCTGGTGTAACTTGTATGAACTCCCTACTTGTAAACCCCTTTAAAAGTAACTTGCCTGTGCGTCCTTGGCAAGCAGTCTTGGGAGCAGCAGCTCTGACTGACTCCTTTTCCTAGTGCAATGAAACAAAGGTGCCTTTCTGTTCTCCCATCTGGGTGTGTAGTTTATTGGCCAGTAACAGTCATGCTGAGCAAAAACCTGGGGTTTCCACCTGGTTACACGGTTGGTATTTGAAATACCAGTGGCATAACTTCCAGAATCATAGCGACACACAAGCCACTGCAGTATGACAAACTGACAGATAAGTGGAGACTTCATCATTAGCTTCCCCCCCCCTTTTTTTTTAAATAATATTTTATTGTGTTTTAGGTGAAGGTTTATATAGCAGTTTAGGTTCCCATCAACAATTCTGACACACATTTTTCAGTGACGTTTGTTACGTTCTTCACAATACGTGAACATTCTCATTTCCATTCCGGTGGTTCCTTTTCCATTAATCAAGTTTCCCTGCCCCTTTATATTCTCCTCTTTGTTTTAAAATAATCGTTGATCATTTGGTGTCATATAGGTGATTTTTTAAAAGGAGTACAACGCTTATGGTGATATTATTTTTCGAGCCAATTTGTTATTTAGCTACAAGGTGACCTCAGGGGTTAGTTTCGGTTCCTTAGCTTCCCATTTTAAAGTTCATAACTTCAGTTCAAATACTGGAGGCATTCAAAGGTCAGAGTTGTTCTAAAGGGATGACTTAGGATCATCTGTGTAGAACAATACACAATTATAACAATTGAGGAATGGGTTGTTTCAGCATATGGCTCATGGTGATACCAGATTTGCTCCAAAAGGATGCGGTAGATTTTGGTGGATTGATCATAAATGTTGGGGGTCTTACTTGTGTGTGTGTGTGTGTCTGTCTCTCTCCATGTGTCTATGTTTATGTATGTATATCTATACATGGACACACATAAATTATATACATGTATGATTCAAAAAAAGAAGATTCTTGGAATTAGTGTCATTAGTCTATGAATATTGAAAAAGAAAATTAGCTAATAAGCACATCAATATTGACCACTTTGAAGATGATAAACATGTGTATCTCACTAGTAGAAAAAATGGCATGAGCATTGAAGAAGAGGTTTAGAAAATTTTGCAAATTGCTTAGCAAATGGATTAGTCTTGAGGAAGATCTACCTTGAATTCACGGGGAGAACAATAAGATGGAAAGATATATAGAGAGAGGTGGTGAAAAGTCAAAAATATTAAGTTGGGACCCTAAACCAAATGCAGTGTGAAGAGACTACTTGCTCTTGATAATGTTTTTCTCAGAATGAACAAAATATATTGTCTTAGTCATCTAGCGCTGCTATAACAGAAATACCACAAGTGGATGGCCTTAACAAAGAAAAATTTATTTCCTCACAGTAAAGTAGGCTTGGCTATCCCTGAATTAAGGTGACTGCAGTAGTGATGATACAATGAATAGAAGCAATTTTATTTAGTTATCCAAATTCAAGGAGTCAGCTCCAGGGGAATGCTTTCTCTCTCTGTCAACCTTCTCATCAATCTTCTCCTGGACTAGAAGATTCTCCGCACAGGAACACCAGGTCCCAGGGATATGCTCTGCTCCCGGCACTGCTTTCTTGGTGGTATGAGTTCCCCCGTCTCTCTCCACTTGCCACTCTGTTTCGTATTTCAAAAGAAACTGGCTCAAGACACAATCCAATCCTATAGGTTGAGTCCTGCTTCACTCACACAACTGCCACCCATTCCCCCTCATTAACATCATAGAGACAGGATTTACAACACATGGGAAAATCACATCAGATGACAAAATGGTGGACAACCACACAATACTGGGAATAATGGCCCAGCCAAATAGATACACACATTTTTTAGGGGACACAATTCAATCCATGACATATACTTTAGCTCTTATTGCTTTTCCGATTGTCCAGTTTTTCTGTCAAAAAGAATTTTGTCATTAACAGTTGGTGGGCTTTTCTGGAGTACATAGTGTCAGACATAAGAATGATTGGGCCTAACATGCATTCCCAAGAAAAAAAAGGTCAGGATGTAAACCGTTTGGGAAGAATGCGTCAAGATGTAAACAATTTGTTCCCAGAAAAAATGTGTTCATGACTATAATCATGTATAACAAACCAGCTGAGGCCTCTCATCTAAGTGGTAACTCACTCTTTCCTAGCCAAGAGGCCAACCTTTACATTTGAAAGGACTTCAAGCTGAAGCTGATCTTATCTACAATCAATCATTAACCCCCGACTTTTCCTTTGTTCTCTCTATGTATAGACCCCTCTGTCTTAGGCTGGGTTCTCTAGAGAAGCAAAACTAGTAAAGTGTGTAAATATATGTATATAAAGATTTATATCAAGGAAATGGCTCAAGTTGCTGCAAAGGCTGCAATGTCCCAAGTCCGTGATTCAGGAAAGAGGCTTCTCCTGATTCACGTAGCCGCAGGTGCTGGTGAACCCAAGATTGGTAGGCTGGAGAGCAGGGCTGTTGCTCACAGGCTGTGAAGAGCGACAGAATCACAAGAATGCAGGTAAGCTGCTAGCTTAAGCCCCAAGAATCGGAGGTCAGACGAACAGAAGCCAGCTGCAGGATCCAGAATGAGCAAAAGCCCCAGCAAGGAAAGAAAGGAAGCTAGGTGGCGGAGGGCAGAGAGATGAAGGCTGGTGGGGGGCGGGGGTGGGCAGTGAACCACCATGGGCCCTGTGCCTGCTGGTACCAACTCACAGCAGATCCCATCATGGGAATGATCATGTATCAAAACTCAACAGGGTAGTGATCACAACATTATATGACTATCAAAACACTGAGAATCATGGCCCAGCCAAGTTGACACACAATCTCAACCAACACACCCTCTCTCCATTTGAACGCTGGTGTGCTTTGTGTTTTTACTTAATGCTGCCCAGCTTGAGCTGTTTTATTCCTCAATAAAACCCCTTTTCTTTCTCTCCCAACAGAGTACGAGAGTTTCTTCTTTGACAATAGTTTTTTCAGCTGTGAAATGGAATAACAAAAGCTAGTACCTCCCAGAGTTATTATGAGAATAAATTAGGACATGTAAAGAAAACCCACTGTAAATTGCAAAATTTTTTATTTGGCTTTAAAATCTTCTCTCTGATAAATATAACTGATGATGGCACACTAAAAAATAATCATGGTACAGAAAAACTTGTGATATTGCTTTACTATAGACTTTCTGTTTTATCCATATTCCTGAAAAAGTTGATTGTGTTAACAGTTTGAATATTTTAAATTATTTTTTCATCTTGTTTAAACATGGAGACATAGGCTGGCTTTCTGTCATGGGTGAAACGGGGATATTAGGAATGGTTAATCTTTAGTTATTTATTGCTGCTTGTTCAATTATGTAACAATGTCTAGAACACAGTGAACACTGATAAGTATGTAGCACTATGGGGAGTGGTGAAATAGTTACAACAGGATTTATAGTTTACTCTTAAAAAAAAACAAGTTCCTTCTTGATTTGACTGAGTTAATATTTTTAATGAAATATAGCTTTTCCTCTCTTGTAGGCCAGTTATTTATATTTAAAAAATCAGAAATTTTGGAATACTCTGGAAAGCAAGTTATTATACAAAATTAATTTAAGGTTAAAATGAAAGTGAAACATTTTATATATCGGCACTTAGACTCCAGCCTTGTTAGTGGTGATATAACACAAAAATGTGAGGGTAACAGTAAAAGCTTTGTATATGCTTTGATATAATATTCATAATCTATTTATTTCATGGCATAGGGAAATCGTGATTTTTTTTTAAGATGAGCTATTTTTTATATGTTCCTTTAATTTTGATGCCAGTTTTACACAGAAAAAATAAAAATTTCACAGTTTATATGAGCCAGGTTACTTTATATGAAATAACTTATATGTATGGAATAAAGCAGACTTAATTATTTATTCTTCAGTCCTGTCGTTTTTTCCACAAGAAAATTATCTTCTAATCTAGACAATATAGAAACAAATAATGCTAACCTTGACTTGGCTATCTTTGAACTAAAGTGACTGCAGTAGCGATGATACAATGAATGGAAGCAATTTTATTTAGTCATTTTGCCATATTTGGAGAACTTAATTTTTGAGGATTTAGTTTTTTTCATTGCCATGTGTCACCAGTTCTGTGGAGTAAAGAATTCTGGCCTCAAATAATACAGCATTTAATTCTGCCTTCAAAGGGATTAGAAAAAAATCAACTCTAATTTGTTATTTCAATGCGTGGAACAACGGAAAATAACTCATAGATACAAAAGTAGCATTGGTGCTAGAACCTTGAGAACTCAATCAATTTCATAATGACCTTGGCAAAGATGGTTGAACCAAAATAAATCAATAAATAAATAAAATAAGAATCCTGGCCTCTGGATGACACTGTCTCACATCCTTAGCTCCTATACACTAATTCTTATGGACTCTGTCAACTTCACAATGTAGTTCACAGGGGCTTGACAGGGAAGGATTGTGAGGAAAGAAGCCAAGAGAGGTGAGCCTAGGAGACTCTCTTTCACGGCCTGGCTTCTGAGTGAAAGTCTCTGGACAATTAACTCATTGATACATGAAGAAGAGAATTTTATCCTCAGAACTATGTCTGATTTACTCAGCATCGCATTCCCTGTGTCTTGTACAGGGCTTGGCAAACAGTGTATGTTCAAATAATACATGTTTTGTTTGTTTCGTTTTAATAATTGAGATGAAAATGGGCTGAATGGTGTTTGGTGTTAACAGCCGCTTGCCTCTTTAAAAGAAGCAAAATGGTGGCCATCTTGATATTTGCGTCTCCAGATCTCTTTACTTTAAGGTTCTTTGACCCAGTTCTTGCAGGGAAAATGATTTCCTTGCTCATCACTTTTTGGGAATGTGCTGTGCTTGCTATGCCAGTACATTCTCCTTCCCAATCAATCACAGATCCCATGTGGAGCTATTCTTGGGTTTTGAAACTAGCAGCTCTTGCCAAGGTATGTGGAGCTGCTGCAAAATTATATAACTATCCACGTTCATCTACCTGCCTGTTGCAATGTGCTCTTTTCCTTGTTCTGTTTATTTTATGGCCAGATTACTACGGCTGTCCCTGAACACAAAAGCAGAATTTGTTTTGTGTCCCCAAAGGAATCTTTGGGGACAGGCAACCGTCCTTGTTTGCAGGAGTCCTCCTCTTCATTCTCAATTTTTTGGTTCTTTTCTGCTTGACTTAAGTGCCCTTGCTTCTTCACCCTTAAGAATCTCAGATATCCCTTCTTTTTAATCCATTTCTGAAAACAGCCTTCCCTTTCCTTCTTCCCCAGACCAGTTGCCTTGCAAAGTGTTCACAGTGTGTCTATCTTTTTGCAATGAAAACCGCTGGGGGAACACCGTGCCTTTAGAAGACCTCTAAAATTTTATTGATAGCATTACATTCCATTCTTATTTCCACATCAAATAAAATAAAAAAGAGCTATTATTTCTCTACTGTCTTAGTGCTGCAATTCCTTTTTGTATATGTATGTTAGGGAAATGTTATAGAGGAATTGAACTAGTTATTGTGATTTACTGGAAATGGACAGGAATAAAACAGTCCTTGGTAGTCATCTAGAGCAAATTGACACAGCTGCTATTTTCACATCTAGAACTTTCTATGTGGTCACTCGCAGGCTATAAAATCTAGAAGCATAGTGCCTTATGTGTTTTCTAATATCTAAATATGCTCCATCCATATCTCACATGATTCTTTAGCCCATACAATTGTCCTTGTCTTATTCTAGAGTTACCATTTGGAGTCACCCAACGTTGTATTCTGAAGATAAAAAAGGGCTGTTTTCCTTTTATGAAAACATGGCTGTAGCACTGAAAATGGTCAATTAACCAACAGTGTGTACATAAGATACAGAAATAACAAAAGCTAACATTTATTACGTGATTTCAAGACGGTAAATTTTTTAGTTTGGCAAGGACCTGAGTAGTTGAAGAGAATACGATAGTCAATATAGGTGGAAAGAGAAGAAAGCGTGATGACTTGTTGGTAGAATCATATAAATTGTACATGTGTACAGTGTAAGAAAGTTTGACTTTCTGTACAGAGAATTTGCCTCCTATGTAACGGCAGATCACGTTGCTTAGGGTATGATAGAAGTTTGGGTATCATGTGACAAACTTAGATATGGAACTTCCATGTGAGCATGGAATTCCTCCTGTACAGTCGTACTCAGTCAATTTTCAGGTCTACACAGTGAAAGCAAAGTGATGACTTTTCTTTGGTTTCCCAAATTTTGCTTCATTTAACCATGTCGACAACGCCCCAGCAAATACCCGTTAAGAACTGATAGATGCAAACAGATGCCACACCCCCTATATGGAATGCCCTTCAAGTTTTGGTTCTTCTGGAATAAGAGTTTTAGGGGCAGCGTCCCGTGGGAGGTGAAATGGATGCAATGATCGTCGAGCCTTTACATGATTCATCTACCAGAGAACCCGGAGCGCTGGAATAACTGACCTCTGTGTCCCTGGATGTTGAGGAAAAAAAAAAATGTGAATTAGAACGACTCAAATTCCAGATGATCTGGGTAAAATAAGCTACATAAACCATCTGGTAATAATTTTGGAATTAAATTTTTTTTGACATTTTATAAAACCCTACATTTCCCAAATTAAGTCTGTTTTGAACTCTTTTTTTTTTTTTAAATGTCTACCGCCTGTAGTTTTGCCTCTTCGCCATCAGACGGCAGTAAGAGCCCATTTATCGTCATCATCATTCTCTTGTTTAATGTTATTTCAGAAATGACCAAATGACTCTAGGTTAGAAGTGATAGCTAAAAATTGCCACTCTTTTGCTTACAAGTCAGCATACTAGAGTCAGTGTTGCCCAGTACAAAAAAGTGTGGAAAAAAGTACATTGAGGCAAACAGGAAATAACACGATGTTGCAAGGGAAGTGGAATGCCCCTGATAGAAGCTTCTAGTAAATAATAAACGATATCTCCAACGGTGAACTGATGTCGTTTTAAATTTATTTCTTTGTGTAAGTAGTTTTAAAGAATTCTTAAGAGATGTAGAGCAGTGCCGAATGTAGATGGGGTTACCTGTTTCAAGACTTGTTTTCCTCTTTGATGTTCCATTATTTGAAAAACTACTCAGTTTCTATTGCAAAATGTGGTTTGACACCCCTGGGGTCAGTTACTAATTACTGCAACTTGGTGGAAACATTACTGGCTTTACAGTCAAGGCAACTAGTCTTTTGTTCCATCATCACTACTCCAGTCTCTGTGTCCTTGACGATCCACAACCTCTTGTCTGAAAATGGCTGGTCTCTGCAGTTTCTTCCAGCACAACACAACCCTTTGGCAAATAGGCTTGCCTATTTTCAAAACTGACTTGGAAAAAAAGAAAAAAGGACTTCGTGTAATATTGCAGTTTCTCCATTTACTTCCAAGAAAAATTAAAGTGAATAAGTAATTTTAAAGAATAGAGATTTCTCTACTTTTTATAAGGTCACTAAAATAACCTTCCATTCTATCTTCACAATGGCTATGAGCTGATACTTTAAAGACTATCTTGAGTTGTGCATATAAAACAATATCAACATGATGTAGATCAAAGTCTCTATATTGAGAATCCCTGGGCTGTGCAAACGGTTAATGTACTTGGCTGCTAACCAAGAGATTGGAGGTTTGAGTCCACCCAGAAATAAATGCCTTGGAAGACAGTCCTGGCAACCTACTACTGAAAGATCAGCCATTGAAAACTCCGGGGAGCACAGTTCTACTCTGATACATATGGAATTGTACTCTGATACATTGACTGATGGTATTTTGTTGTTGTTACATGCCGTAGAGTTGATTTCAATTCATATCAACCCCTTGTTACAGAGTAGAACTGCCACAGGGTTTTCTAGGCTGTAATCTGTTTTGGAAGCATATAGTCAGGACTTTCTCCCACGGAGCTACTGGGTGGGTTCAAACCATCAGCCTTTCAGTTAGTAGCTGAGTGCTTAACCATTGTTGTGCCACCAGGGCTTCTTGGAAACCAGTATATATATATATATATACACATATACATATATTGCTTATAACAAACCAAATTCGTTGCCGTTGAGTCGATTCTGACTCATAGAGACCCTAAAGGACATGATAGAACTGCCCCATAGGCTTTCCGAGAAGCAGCTGGTGGGTTCAAACTGCTGACCTTTTGTTTAGCTGTTGAGCTCTTAACTACTGTGACAGGTGATCCTATCTATATGTATATACATGGAGAAAGAAAGAGAAGTCTTTATTCATTTTGCACTTGTCTTAATACGGCATGTTTTCTTTTTCAGAGATTTTCTTCTTATATTCTCCAAGAATAATTTCTTCCGTTGGAATATTCTGGATTTATAAGTACATGTTTCAGCTTGGAAAGCAAAATCTTTGGTTTAACTTTTTTTTTTACTTTCTTAAAAATAGCTATGGAAACCTTTTAAAGATTAAAAAAAAACTCCGCAATTATTGCTGAACAAAAACTGCTTGGACATTCTTCTTTAAATTTGGCTTGATGAGGTTGTTTTGAAACCAAACACACAAAAATTCAAGAGACAGGGAAAAATAGCTTGAAATAGATGGGTTTTGCTGTTTATTGTATTTTTAGTTAATGAGGCTTATCTGGACCATTTTTCAATAGCATGGAGTGATTTGTTGATCTTATTTTAGCTGGAGCAGAGAAGGGTAACTTTCAGGGCTACTTCAGCTCCCCAGAATACGGCTACAGACCAGGGAACACCGATTTTATCAGTGAGATACAACGGAAAGGAAAAGAGGGATTAGAATTGATAGGCCTGGGTTTGATTTGTGGACTTTCACACACCACATATTAGGATGTGGGCCTACCTTTTACCCTCATCTATAAGATGGAGGTAATAATGCCCACATGAATACAAAGTCAATATCATACTCTCTTCCTTTAATCCTCACGTGCTGTCAGTTCTACACGTAACTGTGTATTTAGTACTCATTATCAGTCCTCACGTTGCTAATTCTTTACTTATTTTGATTGTCTGAAATGAATTCTTTAGTAGATTCCTAAGGAAGAAAATAAAAACCTTATTCCTAGTGTTTTTACATGTTGACAATTTGTGCCTTTTATACTTGAAGGAGTCTTGCTGGTACAGTGGTTAAAGGCTTGGCTGCTAACCGGAAGTTCGGCATTTTGAATCCACCAGCCACTCCACAGTAGAAAGATGTGGCAGTCTGCTTCCATAAAGATTACAGTCCTGAAAACCCTATGGGGAAGTTCTACACTGTCCTGGAGGGACAGAATTGACTCAATGACAACAGGTTTGTCTTTTTGTTTGTTTATACTTGAAGGTGAGTTTTGTTGGATATTAAAAACATGGCTCACATTTCCTTTTTTTTCAGTATCTTAATGTTATTTTGGAAACCCTGGTGGTGTAGTGGTTAAGAACTACGGCTGCTAACCAAAAGGTCAGCAGTTTGAACCTACTAGGCCCTCCTTGGAAGTTCTATGGGGCAGTTCTACTCTGTCGTATACGGTTGCTATGAGTTGGAATGGACTTGATGGCAATGGGTTTGGTTTGTTTGTTTGTTTGTTTCTTTGTTTATAGGCAGAATTCTATGATGACCCCCAAGGTTTGCATCCCCTGGTGTACACAACCCGTATAATCCCATCCCTTGACCATGGGTGCATTCTGTGAATATAATGGGATAATCACTCCCATGATTAGGTAATGCTGTTTAAGATTCTATCCCAGCAGACTAGAGAGAGATTTTCCTACTGGCTTTGATGAAGTAACCCTCCATCTTATTTGAGGGCCACCTGGGTAGAACCTGAGCGCAGTCTCTAGAAGCTGAGAGAAACCCCTGGCTGACAGCTTGCAAGAAAATGGGGCTCTCAGTCCTATAACCACAAGGCCCTGCATTCTTCCAACAACCTGAATGAGCTTAAAAGAGAACCCCAGACTTAGATGTGATCATAGCCCTGGTGACACCGTGGTTTCAACCAGGTGAGACCCTGAGTAGAGGACCCAGTCAACCACGGCTTGGACTTCTGACCCATGGATTCAGTGAAATAATAAATGTGTGTTGTTTTAAGCTACTAAATTTGTGATAATTTCTTACACAGCAATAGAAGGCACGTTTTCTATTAGTACAGAGTCGATATCCCACTGTTGTTTCCCTCCCTGGGAAAGTTCTGACATATGCATATACAGGGAAATCATAAGATAATGGACATACTCATCATCCCCATAAGTTTCCTTGTGCCCCTTTGTAATCCATTCCTCCCAGCCCACCTCACCCTTCTCCATTCCCAGGCAAGCACTGATCTATTTTCTGTCACTGTGTATTAGTTTGCATTTTCTAGGCTTTTACATAACTGGACTGTATGTACTTTTTTTTTGGCTTCTGTCACTCAGTATAATTACCTTGAGATTCATATATGCTGTTGTGTGTACCAGTAGTTCATTGCTTTGTATTGCTGAGCAGTATTCCATGGTGTAGATTTACCACAATTTATTTATCCATTCAACTATTGATGAACATTTGGATTGTTGCCAGTTATTAGCTATTACAGATAAAGTCGCTACGAACATTCATGTATATGTTTTTGTAAAGACATATGGTTTCATTTCTCTCAGATAAAAACCTAGGAAAGGAATGTTTGGGTCGCATGATGGGTGTATGTTTGTTTTTTTTTTAAGAATCTGTCTTTTTTTTTTTCCAAATTGGTCAAACTGCTTTACATTCTCAGCAACAGTGCATAAGAGTTCCAGTTGCTCCACACTTTTGCCAACACTTGACATGGTTAATTTTTTAAAAATTTAGACATTTTGATAGATGTGGTATCTCAATATAGCTTTAATCTTTATTTCCCTGATAGGCAATAATGTTGAACACATTTTCATGTGTTTATTTGCCATCTGTATATCTTATTTGGTAAAATGTCTGTTCAAATATTTACCTGTATTTTTAATTCAATTGTTTATATTCCTATTATTGAATTTTGAGAATTCTTTGTGACTTGCAAATATTTTCTTATAGTCTGTGGCTTGTCTGTTCATTCTATTAAGAGGATCTTTCAAAAAATTAGAAATTCAAATTTTGATGAAATATAATTTGTTCATTTGTTCTTTTATGTACTGTGCATTTGCTATTGTATCTAATAAATTTTTGTCTAACCCAAGGTCACAAAGATTTTATCCTATTCTTGCTTTTAAGTTTTATAACTTTTAGGTTTTACATTTAAGTCTGTGATCCATTTTGAATTCAGCTTTGCATATGATGAGAAATAAAAAGTTCTTGTTTTTCTTTTTGCATAGGGATATCCAATTGCTTCAGCATTGTTTGTTGAAAAGATTATCCTTTCTCCACTAAGTTGCCTTTGCAACTTCTTCAAAAATCAATTGACCAACACATGTGTGTCTCTTTCTGGGCTTTCTATTCTGTTCCACTAATATATTTGTTTATCTTGATGCCAGTACAACAAACACTCTGTTGATTACATTCACTTTATGTAGGTCTGGAAGTCAGATAGTGTAAATTCTCTTTGTTCTTCTTTTACAAAATAGTTTTTAGCTCTTCTAAGTTCTTTGGTTATAATGAGTAATAATAATCCATATTTATTGCCCTTTCATGATTTATTGAATATCTACACTTTCTCCTCTGATATGCAATCCCATCCTGTCATGATTCAAGCTTCCATGTATATGAAATCTGTTTGGTACTTTTATTCCACTGGTCTATTTATTTAGACTTGGTATTGCTGTTGTCTTTTTAATTTCTTTGGTTGTGATTTTTGCACAGTGTTAAGCAATATGCCCATGGCTTATGTTTCGCTATTTATTTGGTTTATTGTATGCTTTTTCCATGTTTTTCACAGTAGAAAATGTATGTACTATTTTTTTCCCTTTTGGGAAGATGTAAGACATGGCCCTTCTCATCACAAAATCACAAACTGAAGCTTCCTATTCCTATGATTCACAGCCTTCAAGCAACTATTTCATATTTTATGATAGCCCTGGCAAGAGCAAATAGCCATTACATTTTAAGAAACCAATACTCATATTTAACAAACAAGTCTGCTGATTGTGTCTTCGTATAATTGAGGCATTTATGCAACATTTATTTTGGCATGTCTTGACACAAACAATAAAATATTGGTGAATCAGCATTTCTTTTAAATCTCAGTAATCAGACTATGTAATTTAAAAACTAGGGAAAATTATTTTTTAAATGGGAGAGCTTAGGGATATGTACTCACTTCTCTGGGGCAAAATCAATTTTAACCTTCAAAATTCTTTTCCGTAGCCAAGAAAGCATTTCTAGCAAGACATGACATTCTATACTAGTGGTGTAATTACCAACTGCATGATGACCAGGGATGGGTCATTCCCCATCTAGGTCAGAATGAGCATTTTGAAATTTGTAATAGCAGAATTACAGGGTGGTGAAACACATGATTTCAGAGTCAGATGGCCTGGGTTTGAATCTCAGCTACATTTCTTGACCATTATGAGCTTTGTGATCAATGTGTTTTGCTTTTTCATTTATAAAACTGGGAAAAGAATGCTTATCCCACGGAGATGGTGAAAAGAGAAAAAGTGTTTATACATATAAAGTGTTAGAAAAGTGCCTTGCTCAATATATGGTGATCATTACTATTGGCTAAACAAATTAAAATGTTAAATGTGTGTTTATAATATAGTTCATCTTCTAGATCTTATTTTCTCCTTAAGATGATAACATCATAGTGTTTTAGAACTAAAAAGGACTTTATGAATTGTCTATTCCAAGTGTCTCAGTTGAATATGAGGAAACTAAGGTTGAGGAAGTTCAAATTATTTATGCTAAATGATCCAGGTTGTGAGTAATACAGGTTGACTATTAACCCAAGTCTTTTCAGACTGCATTGTTTCAGGAAGATGGAATAGCTTATAACTGGTTTTACAATCAAAAGAAAATACAAATTTAAAGTAACCAGTCAAAAACTTAGACAGAAATTCATGTTCCACTGCATAGAACTTGCTACCTTGTTCCCCATTTCCTGTATTCCAAATTACTCAGGGTATTACATCAGTTATTCATTTTGGTGGTTAAGGTTGCTTTGAAATATGTACTTTATTCTTGCATGATTTTTTATTTTCTTTGAATGCTGCCATTGCTTTTTGTTTGTCCCTAGGGGAGCAGACATCAGAGACTTGCCAAGGAACTTTGTGTTTCTTAGGTGGTCTGACATTCCTAACTGTTCCTTAACTTTTATTTGAAAAATAAATGGTAACCAAAAACACTCTAATCAGGCAGGTCGGTGAGGTGTGACGTAGAATGAAATCATTTAATGTGAACAAAGTGGGCAAACTGGCTACTTTAGACTCTAAAATGTGAATTTCTTAACTGTTCTCATTGTACCTATTTTAATCTATGGTAAAAACTATTTGTAACATAGCTTTCATGTTACATTTCTACAAATGCCCGTGTCTTAGGAGAAGTAGCTATTCTCACAAATGACCAAGAAAGGGAAAGAAAAGAGCAGAAACATTTTGCTATATGTTCATCTGAAAAAGTGTGTGTGTTTGTGGGAAAGAGAGAGAGTCATGATTTTATGGAAAAATGAATTAAATGCTAAATTTCAGTAAATTTTTATTACTCATTTATTAAGTTTCAGAGCCTTTACTAGGCATTTGGGATATAGCACTGACTAAAATAAAATGTCCCACAGTCTTGGCACCAGGACTTAACCCAGACCAGCTAACTCCAGAGTTCACTCTCTTAATCACTACTTTTTAAAAACTTCCTCTATGTGAATCAGTCATTCATTGCT
Source organism: Loxodonta africana (assembly GCF_030014295.1). Lineage (NCBI taxonomy): Eukaryota > Metazoa > Chordata > Mammalia > Proboscidea > Elephantidae > Loxodonta > Loxodonta africana. The sequence continues at coordinate 117,108,392 of NC_087345.1, read as the reverse complement.
TTTTGATTAATGGTGATGGAAAAAAATTGTATTATTGTTTCCACATCAACATTTAGCTTAAAAGTAACACGCACTGATATCTTGAGATTGTATCTTTAATTATTCAAAACATCTCAGTGAAATTTTAAAATAATATTAAAATATGGGTGTTTTCTAATAAGTCGTTATTTGATTTTGTCTGAATTTCTATACTATCTGATGGGCAGTTCAGTATAGATAGGTAGATAGATAGATGTTAGATAGATACAATATTACATAGATATGATATTAGATAAATCGTTCCAAGCACTTACTTGGAAAGTGCTTAAACTTTCTGGGTCCCAGCTGGGTCCCAGCTCCATTCTGTTGCAGGGAGGTAGTGCAAGCAGTTTAAGTGGCCCTGTGTTTAATTGCCAGCTCTGCCACTTACTTAGCTGTCTTATTTCTGAAAGTAACTTAATTTCTGTAAGCTTTGACTTTTCTCATTTGTAAAATATTCTATATCTCAGAGATATTATTTATCTCAAATTATTATTTACCTTATCAATAAAGTAGTGTCCCTGGGTGGTGCAAACAGTTAACATGCTTAGTTACTAACTGAAAGGTTGGAGGTTCAAATCCACCCAGAGGCATCTCAGGAAAAAAAAAAATCAGTCATCCCAAGCCCTATGGAGCACATTTCTCCTCTGATACAAGTTGGGTCATCATGAGTCAATGTTGACTGGAAAGTAACTGGTTACCTCAAGCCTGACGTTGGCACGCATTTAGTCAATATCAGGTATTGTTGTTGTAAAGTGACGTGAGCAGGTCAGGAGAATTCTAGCTCCAATACTGTATAATTTATGACCTCAGAAACTGTTAGGTTTATCCCCTATGGCCTATAGGCTTTTCCATACTATTTAGACTTTTATGGATTCAGCTAAAATCTTTTATTTTTCAATTTTCTGAATAGTGCTACAGAGCAGCAATCTTCCCAGATTATTTAGGATCAGTTTTGTTACTCTGCCTTCAAACACTGTCTTCACATGGCAGATAACGAAAGTGAGAACCATGTGAGTCTAAGTATGACATGCCAGTTCTCTCAGATTGCCATCAAAATCGCTACAGTTCTGCTCACCAACCATTCACTCAGTACTCTTCCCAACAGACTGCACTGTTTATTTAAAAAAAAAAAAGTCCACTGAGAACAAGTCATTTCTTTATTCTACTGAAACCATTTATGGGAGAGGCTCCCATAAATCTCTCCAGTGCCTTAACAATGGGATAATAAAACTCTGGGATTTGGAACTGGCTCTGTTCTCATCTTCTGTCCAGACCTTTGTGATTTAGAAAGTCCATATGCTAAGATCTCAGACAGGCTGATTCAAAAAGACCTTCTTTAATTTGGAGTTTGCTGGTGACCTCTTATTTATTTGTTTCCTCTTACTTTTTCCAAGCTAAGATTTTTCACAGGCCTCTGTATAATTTTTCCAACTTTTCTGGTATAAACCATCTGTGGTCATTTTGTAGAGTTTCTTTAGGTCATGGGAAAGTTCTATCTTTCCTGCATAGCGCATATACGAGTCCTGCTCACACTGCCACTAGTTAGCAGTAGGCAGTTCTATTTGTCTCTAAGGATTTCAGATGTAGTCACAATGCCAAACTTGTTGTCTGTCTATAATTGTGAAAAATTTTTAGAATGCATGTACATTTAAATAACCTGTTTGTCGGTATTAAAAATGAGTTTTATCTCTTTCTTAACAGGTTATTATAGAACCTATGTTAGAAAAGAAAAGTCTTCTGGTGCTAAATCTGTTATGTTATTAGTCCATTAATTTTGGCTTTCCAGATACTTTACAACTTTAAAATAACTACTAAGAGGCTAGAGAATGTACAATATAGTGTCAGGTCTGTGTTGTCATTGCCTCCTGGATACGTCGGATCCAGCACAGTCTCCTCTCAAGTCTTTGTCATTCATCTTTTCTCAGGAGACAAATCATTTTGTTTCCTTCAAGACACAGCTTGGGACCACTTGTTGACTAACCCACAATGCCTCTGAATTCCAAAACACAAATTGGTCCATATTTTGATACTTGAACATAGTCTGTCATGTATATGTTGGGGAGTGCTCTAGTCTCAACTGGTCCAGTAAATCTGGACTTTTTAAGAATTTGAGTTTTGGTCCACATTTTTCTCTGATTCTATCAGGATCCACTTATTGTGTCCCTAATCAGAACGGTCTCAGTAGTGGTAGCAGGACACCATCTAGTTCTTCCTGTGTCCGGGTAGATGAGGTCCTGGTTTGTGCAGACCATCAGTCCTATAGACTAGCTTCTTCTCTGAGTAGATGAGTAGAGACCAATAGCTGTATCTTGGATAGCTAGTCATTTGTAAGGGCTGAAACGACAAGCTCCTTGAGGACAGGAACTGATTAACTCATAATGCTACTGAAGTTCAGACAAATGTATGGTGGCTACATACATATGCTAGTTTAAATAATAACTTGTAAAAATAGTAAAACATACCCCTTGCAGAAATTTTAAGAAATATCAAAAAACAATAAAGCAAATCTGAAATGAGAAAAATTGCACATAACCTATTTGTCTATTTTTTTTCTATGCAAATGTGTACGTGTGTTTTACCAAATTAGGATAATACTATGTATGGCTTTGATGCTTTTTAAAAAACAACATGAATTTTCCTGTATCGTAAAACATTATCCAAATCTGAGCTATTATTTATGTAACTATTCACCTATTGTTGGACATTTAAGTTGTTTCAGTTTTGATTTTATTATAAAAAAATTTTGGTAGCTTTCTGTATGTATTTCCTCTTTACCAATTTATAATCCCAAAAGTGTATCAGTGTGCTCTTTTGCCTTCATTTTTTCAACTCGGAGTTTTGTCATTAAGTGTATATACACATGTATACGTATATATAAAACCAACCAAACCCCTTACCGTTGAGTCAATTCTGACTCATAGTGACCCTATAGGACAGAGTAGAACTGCCCCATAGAGTTTCCAAGGAGCGCCTGGTGGATTAGAACTGCCGACTTTTTGGTTAGCAGCCTTAGCTCTTAACCACTACGTCACCAGAGTTTTATATATAGACACATATATTTTTTTATTGGTAAAAGTTTTCTTATTATTTTCTTATTCTTTGATTATTACTAAGCTTATCCATTTCATGTGTTTAATATGTTTGAATTCTTGTTTTTATGAACTGTCCATTTATGGTTCTTCTGTATTTTAATTTGCTGTGTGATGTGTTTCTCACAGGTTCATAAGAGCTCATTATACATTAAGGACGTAGATCTATAAGTGCTGCAAATACTTTTTTCCATTTTAGTGTTTAATTTTTATTTTAATACCAGTTTTGATTTTAATTTTGATAATGGCGTATCTTCATAGTACTTGCAAATAATTGAATTAAATAAATACAGTTGGCCCTCCATATCCTTGGGTTCCATAACCACAGATTCAAACAACTGTGGATCAAAAATATTCGTGGGGAAAAAAAAAGAAAACTCCAAAAAGCAAAACTTGAATTTGCTGCAGACCGAGCACTACCTGGAATGCACAGAATGAAGTGATGGGTAGGCGTCCCCCGCTGTAGCCTCCTGCCATTTCACAGATCGCGTCTCTCTCCAGAGCTCCTTGTTTGAGCATTGTTTACTTCGCATCTTGCTAGTTCCCTACTTGTGTTGTGTGCACCCTTTGTTTCTGTGAAAAAAATGGTTCCTCAAAAGCAGTGAAGTGGGCAAAGCAATCCCTGAAAGGCTAAGTGTGAGGGGCATGAGCAGAGGAGAAGAAGGGGTTGAAGGCAGTAACAGCTGGCTGTTGCTCTGTAAAGTGCTACAAGCTTCAAGAACGTCAAGATCATGGGTGAATCGGCATCGGCTGATGCCCAGGCAGCATCAGCATTCCCAGAAGAGCCCCAGAAATTCATAAAAGAGAAAGGCTACCTTCCAGGGCAAGCCTTCAGTTGTGAGGAAACAACTCTTTATATAGCATTTACATTCCACTAGGTATTATGAGTAATCTAGAGATGATTTAAAATATACAGGCAGTTGTGCACAGGTTATATGTAAATACTATGCCATTTTATATAAGGGGCTTTAGTATCTTCGAATTTTGGTATCTGTGAGGGTGCTAGAACCGATTCCCCACAGATGCTGAGGAACAATTGTATTTTCTTTATAGAGTTTCCAATTCCTTTTCCAATATAGAGCACTGATAAATATTATATTTTCTGCTAGTTTATATTTTTTGCTTTGATTTTTTAATGTTTAAGTTTATAATGCACCTGGAATTATTTTTTTCTTCCAAAAAATTCACCGACTTCCCAGAACCATTTATTGAATGTTTTTCCTATTTATACATTTTTTAATTTATTGTATATATATATCTATTTTTTATAGATTACATATTTTCTTCCTGATCACACATATCATATGCTCACATGTTTTAGCTATGTGTTTTCTTGGGATCTCTATTATATTCCATTAATCTTTTTATTCTCATTCTACTTCCTCAACTTTCTGATAATTATAGGCTTTTTGGGGGCAAATTGTAACTTCTGATGAGACAAATTCTTGATGTTACTCTCTTATTCTTTACACAGATTTATTGGCTTTTCTTACTCATTTTGTCCTTTGAAGTTTAGAATTATTTGCCAAGCTAACAACCACTGTCTTGGATTTTGCCTAGAATTGCACTGAGCCTTAAGATTATTTGAAAAGCATCAACAAAAATGTAGCATTGAGTGCGTGGTTTCAAACTGAACTCTCACTCTATAAAGCTGTTACGCGTTGGCATTGACTGGACGGCAATAGGTAGGTACGGTAGAAGATCACTAACTGCCCGGCTGTGCCCTATTCTCAGGGTTCAAGAAGTAGGGTGTTCAACTGGTGGTTATTTACATCTGCAAAGAGCATCTGGAGAGTCTTTCCCAAGCAGCTCTCACAGCCTCTGCTTTGCTTATCTACTCCCTTTTGTTAGAATGCCGAAGTAAGTTCTCTGTCATCAGTGAAGCCTGAGCAAGTGTTTTCATCCTGAGACTTTTCAGAGCCTTAATGGACACTTTAAAAACCATTTTTCAAAACAGTAAAGTAAATATTTTAAACAACTTTCATATTTGAATGAGGTTTAAAAAGTTATCACTGTAAATTGCCCTCAATTCTAGTTGTAAGACTGTAATAGAAATGATGAAGTTTTTTTTTTTTTTTTTTTGCTCCTCTAAACCTCCTTATCTGTCTATTGTTTTTGGGTTCCATTCAGTTTTCTGTTGTCTCAAATGCATGTGTCCTTGTTTCTGGTGGGAATTCTTGCTAAGCGATATGTGCCTTTCTCCTCCTTTGGGATTTGAACTATCCCAGAACCATCTTTACTCTTTTTTTTTCCCATAAATTCTGTTCATCAGATGTCTGTGTTTGGTTTCACAAACATCTGAATGAAATCAGTTTATTGTAAATTGAGTGCGTATTGTTTTCAGAAAGGTACAAGGTGATGATTCCAGACCTACACAGAGATTTATCATATCCAAAGCAAGCACAAGAAGTGTAGCCTTGTTTTAAAACTCTCCATGGGGAACAGCATCTTGAGATGAGAAAGAAATTCAATTAGTTGGGATAATTCTATTTATTTATTTAGCTTTAACCAAAAATTTTGAAAGGATGACTGCCTGCTATTAAGGAAGAGGATATTTTTCTCAATTCTTATTTTGTGTTCTTATCAGGTCAATGATCTGGTAACAAATAAAAAAAATATATGCAAATGATGGTGGCTGCTGATGCCAGACAGGTGTTGAGTGCAAAAGCATTTTGTGTTTTGGGAACCTCTTTGAAAGTTTCCTGCATTTTCTATGACAATCAGGAAAAGAGGAAATCTTGATCTCTTCCCATAACAATTTTTTTCAGGAGCAGCAGGATGATGGATGCTTTAAAAAAGCAATTTAGAAGCACTTAGGAGATGTGATCAAAATTTTAAACAAGAAAAGCTTTTGCTTTAATTTCAGTACTCACTGTAAGATTGGAAATTTCGTGTTTATGAAAAACTAAACTTAAGTAAATTATAGACACTTCTACTTTAGCCTGAACGTATTGTCTCTGGAAGCAACTGCCACTACCAAAGACTGACTATAGGCTAATGCCAGTAAGATAGCCTGCTGAGAACCATATGTTTATCATCTATTTTTGAGTTAACAACTTCAGGGTTCCATAGTGGTGAGATTCCCTTGGTATTTGGAACTATCTTACACTGAAAACAACTATATAAGGATTTATGTACATTCCCAGGCAAGACGCATGGTTAAGAGCTTGCGCTCATGTGCATCTTCTATAGTTTGTGAAACTGAAAGAAATGAGCATGTTCCTTCATTTAGAGGGGAAGGGATTTCCCTCAGAAAAATGGATTGCTATCTTAAATATTTAATTTTACTTTATTTTAAAATATTAAATGGAGATTATGCTGATAGGTTGAAGGTAACATGTGAGAGATAAAGGTAGCAGTCAAGGATAACTCCAAGGTTATTGTTCCAACTAACTGAGAGAATTAAGGTGCATTTTCCTGAGATGGGAACTAGTGGAGCAATAGCAGGTTATGTTGGAAGAAATCAAGGGTTTGTTTGTTAACACATAAGTTTTGAGATGCCTATTAGCATCCAAGTGATGATGCTGGGTAGGTGGCCAGGTATTTGGGACTGAAGAGGCCTGAGTTGACCACAAAAATTTGGGAATCATTTCAGCATGGAGACTATAAGCCATGAGTCTGATTGAGATGGTCTTGGAGCAAGTGTAGAAAGACAAAAAAAGAGGCCCAAGGTTTCCAAAATTTGGTGTTTAGGATGATGAGGAAAACCAATTAACAAAGAGACTGAGGAGATGCAACTGGAAAGGCAGGAGGGAACCAAAAGAATGTGGTGTTCTGAAAGTCAAAAGAAGAAGTTAGTTGAAGACTGAAAGAGTAAAGAGTTGCGAGGTTAAGTAAAAGGAGGACTAAGAAGTAACCTTTAAATTTGAAAATGTGGAGGCGCTTTTGGGACCATGAAAAAAGCTGTTTTAGTATAGAGGCAATAGCCTGATTAGAGTGGGTTCAAGAGTTTCATGGGATATTTAGGGAAACAATGTTAACTGTGGAGCAATTGGAGAGAGTGAGAATAGAAACCTCTTCTGAGAAGCTTTTCAGTAAAACAAGCAGAAAAATGAGGCAGTAGCTCGGGGGATATATGGGGTTTTCTTCTTTAAATAAGAACTATTACAGTATCTTTGTATGCTAATGGGAATGATTTCTAGAGAGAGAGGGGGATTTCCTGAATGAGGTCCTAAGTGAGGTAGAGGGGTGAAATCTAGTACATAAACAGAAGTGGTCCTAGGTAAGCACACAGAAGGTTCATCCACAGAATGGGAGAGATGACCCAGCGCAGGAGCACAGAAGCAGAGGGTTTGATAGGTTTTGTGATCCGTCCATGTGGACATTCACAATTGGTTCACATTTCTCAGCAAATTAAGAATCTACATCATTGTCTGAGTGCAGAGCTAGGGGAGCAAGTAAGTGAATGGATTAGGGAAATGAGTAGATTGCCAGACAATGATAAGGGCCCACCTGAGGTTAATGTTCATAATTTTAAAGTGGGCCCAGTGAGCATGGTTGAGTGCTTCACCTCTGTTCTCCTTTGGCGCATGTGGGAGCTAGGTAGAGACTGGTATTTAGCCATGAGTTGGAATCGACTTCACGGCCCTGAGCCTTTGTTTTGGAGGTTTAGCCAGGGGTGTGAAAGAAGGGTGAAAGAATTGAGAGAGTTTGCAAGGGGGCAATTATCATAATGAATTCTAGAATCTAAGCTGGATAAGAAGGAGGTAAGAATACCTGGTGAGTTAAGGAGCCCTAGTGGGTACACTGGTTAAAGTGATTGACTGCTAACCATAAAACTTGGTGGTTTTGAAACCACCAGTGGCTCCACAGGAGAAAGATGTAGCGGTCACCTTCTGTTGAGATTTACAGCTTTGGAAACCCCATGGGATCGCTATGAGTTGGAATCTACTCATAGTACTCATACTACCCTCAGCAGTGGGTTTTTTTTTTTTTTTTTCCGGTGAGCGATAGTGAGGAGCTCTGGTGGTATGGTGGTTAAGAGCCTGGCTGCTAACCAAAAGGTCAGTAGTTCCAATCCACCGGCTGCTCCTTGGACACCCTATGGGGCAGTTCTGCTCTGTCCTATAATGTCCCTATGAGTCAACTAGACCTCAATGGATTTGGTTTTAAGGGACAGTGAGAAGCCCTGGTGGCACAATGGTTAAAGTGCTCAGCTGCTAACCAAAAGGTAGGCAGTTTGAACCCACCACCCCTCCTAGGGAGAAAGATGTGGCAGTCTGCTTCTGTAAAAATTACAACCTTGGAAATCCTATGCGGCTGTTCTACTCTCTCCTATAGGGTCGCTATGAGTCAGAATTGACTCCGTGGCAATAGGTTTGACTTTTGGTTTTTAGTTTAGATAGTAGATGCCCTTGAAACTTACTAACCATGTGGCCTGTGCCAGGTACTTAACTTCATCCTCAGCCTCCTCATTTGTAAAAATGAGATCAAAATATATGCTTTGGAACTATTGATGGGATATGAATGTCCTAGGCAGAGTGCATTTAATAATTATAAATTCTTCCTTTGAAAACATTTTTGTGTCTTCCCCATAAATGCTTAAGGAAAGGTTCTTTTGTTACAGAATTTTTGCATGCTTTTTCATATGTATGTGTGTATAAAAGTTATATATATATACATATATGTATAATTCATATAAGAAAAATCTTATAGATCTTATGATGTATCATATGTACATACTTCCAAAGAATATCATAAGACAACAAGCAATGTGGTTATTTGCTAGGCCAAATTCAGGTTCATTGCTCTTCTGTTAAAAGACATCGTGTGATGCAATATGACTGTATCAAGCTCCTCATCTTCTCTTGCCTTGTTAATAATATTTCTGGAGCAGGGAAAGAGGAAAGAGGTTATCACTTGTCTTCCAGCTTCACTTTGAGAAGCTTGTACTGTTCAGTGGTTAAAATCACAGTGTGGAGTCAGCCATACATGGAACTGAACTTTACTTGTATTGCTTTTTCTACTTAACCTCTCCGAATCTCTCTAGGGCTGTTGAGATAATGCATGTGCCAATTGCAGAAACTAGTAAATGGCTCACAGTGAGGGTTCGATAAATGGTAGATATTACTAGTCATCCTTTAGAGCCACTTTAGCCGGGGTCATTTTCAGTTTTGTTGTTGTTCGTTGCTGTTGAGTCAGCTCCGAGGGAAACGTTGCCTGATCCTTCACTAGCTCTATGATCTTTGATGAGTTTGGGCCTATTATTTAGGCTATTGTGTCAATCCATCTCATTGAGGGCTTTCCTCATTTTTGTTAACCCTCTATTTTCACTAAGGTCAACTTTCCTTTGAGAAGGTAGCTCTTCCCCAGTCTTATTCTGAGTGCTCAAGGGGCTCATCTCTGGCACTCTATGGGACAATGTTCTGTCATCCATGAGGTTTTTACTGGCTACTTTTTGAAAGTGTATCACCGGGTCTTTCTTCCTAGTCTGTCTTGGTCTGGAAGCTGTGCTGAAACCTGTCAGTCATGGGTTACCATACTGATACTGGAAATTCCGGTGGCATAGCTTCCAGCATAATAGCAACACATAAGCCACCACAGTACAACAAACTGACAGACAGGTGGTGGTTTCAGTTTTAGAAGTCCCATTAAAAGTAATGTGTGAAAAATATAAAAATTCCTAATATTTGAAAAATTGGTATCCCATGATTCCTGAAAATTTTTCAGACACTTTTTTATTCAGGACATAAAGATTGCAAAGACAGCTATTTAATTTCCTCTGACAAAAAGCCTGTCAGGAAGTGAAAAAAAAAAAGAAAAAGATAGATTGCTCTGTAAGTGCTTGAATTTAAGACGTGGACATCACTAGGACAGAGAGCAATCTAGGGAAGTGTTTGTTTTCATGAGCCAGTGACCTCTTGTCCCTTCTTACAATTTGCTGCATGTGATCTTTGCTGATTAGTAATCACAGAGAGCCAGTTTTACAAGATTCCAAAAGCAGCCTTCCAATGATGAGAAGCCAATGGCAACATACTGCAATACTCATAGGAAATCCACTGCCTTATGGGTGGAGCAGGCCCTCCAAAAGTATCTTTAATAGTGTGGTGTTATTTCTCATGGAGCTATTAATCTGTCTACATGAGAAGGAGACCTTCATGCCAAAGGTCCCTTTGGACCCTCTCACATTAATTTTTCTGGCTAATGTGTAATAAACATGGATAAATGCAATTCGACAATTTCAAGTCTTGTAAAAAGGTCCAGAAAATATCGGGTCAGTTAACAATAACCCAGTTAAGAAGTCTCTTGGCATGATTTGATTCTCTAATACTTAACACTTCTCTTTGGGCCATAAATCAAACAGGCCCTCACAGGAGTTCAAATAGCTTACTTTGCAGATAGTCTTTGAGAAAATGAGCCTGAGAAGTAATATGTTGACCTGTGGAAAAGGATGATTTAATGCCTTGCTTTATTTTCTTCTTAAATCACCCAAACCTTGTAATTTGCAAAATTATTTTAAATACACAATTTTTAAAAATGTTTTCAGTAAATTAACATAATGTCATCGGCAGAAGGTGGTAATGCTTGACTCTGAAGGTCTCCTTCTGTTGAGTGTTTAAATAACAAAGAGCAAAAAAGGAATTCTTTTTCTCTAAATTTTACCAAGAGTTGGTAGGAGCTTCCTTCATGACTTTAAAAGGCAAACTCAGCAACTTGGTTTCCACTTTAATCAGAGTATACTTTTTTTTGAACATTTTTTGAACTTTACGTGAGAATTTACACAGCAAATTCGTTTTCCCACCAATATTTCATACACAAATTGATGACATTGGTTACAGTCCCTGCAATGTGTCACCACTCTCCCCATTTCATTCCCAGTTTTCCGGTTTCTATACCTTGAGTTTCTCAGTCCCCCCCACCTCCCTTCTCGTCTTTGCTTTTGAGCAGATGCAGCCCTTTTGGTCCTGTACAGATGATTATTCTAAGGAGCACATTCCTCACGGGTGTTATTGTCTATTTTATAGGCCAGACTATTATTTGGCTGAGAGGTGGCCTCTGGGAGTGTCTTTAGTTTCCAATTAGAAGGTTGTCTTAGGGCAATAGTCTTGGGGGTTGAGTATAATATATATTTTTTTAAATAATTGTATTAAAGAGTCATAGGGAAAGGAGAAATTATGTTAAATTTTATTTCTTTTAAAGAAATAAAAACTTACAACCATTTACCCACTTCAAGTATTCCAAATACTATTCCTTCTAGTTTATTAATAGGGTGATATTTGGCAAGTTACTTTAACTCTTTGACTATATTAGTGTTTTTGAAGGAACAGTAAAGACTGAATGAAATAATGTAGGTAAAATGCTTCGAATTTAATAGTTGTCCAACAAATGTTTATTCCTCCTCACTAAATTTAGGACTTATGGAATTTACCATCATGAATAGAATAGTACAGGCACCTTGATAAATTAGTTTGCTCACAACTTATTTAACATAGGGTCCCCACATCCCATTTCTTTTTTTCCAAAAAGCTAACATGAAGGTTGAAAGCTGAGATCATGTTAGCTGTATGTGGGTTCTCCTTTTATATCCCTGCTTATCCGATTAGAAGAGGTAGGGACCTCTTTTAACCTGTTACACGTGTTGCAGAATGAATTCCTTGGGAAATAGTCTCTAAGATGGAAATCAGCATGCAGGAAGAGTTTTACAGTTATTTGAGAATCAATGCTTGTGAAAGCAAAGGAAAGGAAGCAGGCCTGGGATGAGGGAAAGGTTGCACTTCAAGGCAGCCTTCAATGGAAATCTCAGCCAACCCTATCAGAAGTTCTGAAGATGAGATGACACTTCAGAGCCACCCTGAGTTGAGATGAGAGAGATCGGCCTCTATATATTCAATTTCAAAAAGTCTTTGGATAGAGGTCACTGTAACAAGGAAACTGGGCCTCAGACAAGATGACTCTCTTCATGTGAGGCAATACCTGAGGGGTGCTGACAGCTTGGAGCTGTCTGCAAGCAGTATTCCAAGCAGTCGGGGGTAATAAGTCCTTCATCCCAGAAGGGGGATCTGAGCAGTAGGTCACAATGTCTACTGTGCCTGGGCCTGTGCAAGAAAGTTTCTAAAATCCCGGAAAGCCTTCAGGGAGCAAGCAGTATGACCCTGATAGTTGGCTCAATAACCGTACTAAAATGAATTAGGTAGGCATGGCTTCTCACTCATGCAGGTCTTCTGATGAAAGCAAGCACAAGCAGATATTTATCCATGTGAATAACGAATGATGGTGAAATAGATAAGATTTAATATTTGTGTTTGAAAGAACATATAAATCATTCAGGGGCATTGTACAGAGTAGTAGCACTGAGTAAATCTTAAATATTTGTTGAATGAATAAACGCAAGTAAGGAGAAATTGCTGAGTCATATTGTCATTCAAGTTGAAGATGAGAAAAACATAACTGGTCTTCAAGGCCAGAAAGTCTTCATGGAGTAAGCAGTGGCGTCAGTAAAAAGAGTTATCTTTGGGCATGTTTTTGGGTATCTATTGTAGAGTAGGAGAAGTTTCCAAATAAGAAATATAAAGTTGTTCAAGGGAGCTGGGATTGAGTGGCTGGAGAAAGGTCTCCTGTAGATGTAAGTCAAAAAAGAAGGGAAATAGTATGGAGAGACTTGCTGAAGCACTTTGACTCTATGATTTTAAGAAATGTAGGAGTCCCTGGGTGGCACAAATGGTTAAGAACTCAATTATTAGCCAAAGGGTTGTTGGTTTGAACCCGCGCAAAGGTGTCTCAGAAGATGCGGCTGGTGACCTGTTTCCAAAAGGTCACACCCTTGAAAACCCTAGGAGTAGCGGTTCTACCATGCAACACCCGCAGTTGCCATGAGTCAGAATTGACTCAATGGCAACTAACAACAAGAACAACACCTGAGTATCAAAGCAGGGCACGTAGAAGGCAGCATGAGCAGTCATGTTCCATCTACACAAAAGGAGCACGATGTAGGGAGTACCAGAGGCTGAGATTTAGAGAGGAGGTTGTTCAAAAAATCATATGAAAAACTTAAATTAGCTGTGGTGATAGCAGAGAAAGAAGTAGGAGTTATGGCCAAGAAGAATTGGATAATTTGTTGAGAGGTAGAACTGAAGCTTTCTTGCTCAGAAAATAATGTTTATAGAACTTCAAATCATTTGGGGTTGTATTCACTTAGCTTCTAAGTATGAAGACCTAGTTTTAAAAAGAAATGTATGCCTTTTTTTTTTTTTTCTAATGATACCAGGGATTAAAAAAAAAATGACATGTGTGGAAAGAGCTGTGAAGATCTTTAACTCTTTCGTTTTACAAGTGACAATAGCAAAGTGCAAAGAAATTAATGATTCGCTCAAAGTCTCCAGCTACGAAGCAGTACAGGAGTAGGGCAAGTGATGTCCTCTAACTTCCGGGGCCATTTCCTTTTTTTAAAAAATTTTTATTGTGCTTTAAGTGAAAGTTTACAAATCAATTCAGTCTCTCATACAAAAACTTATATACACCTTGCTATTTTTTTTTATATACTCCTAGTTGCTCGCCCCCTAATGAGACAGCACATTCCTCTCCACCCTGTATTTCCACGTCCATTCAGCCAGCTTCTGTCCCCCTCGGCCTTCTCATCTCCCCTCCAGACAGGAGCTGCCCACATAGTCTCGTGTGTCTACTTGATCCAAGAGCCTCACTCCTCACCAGTATCATATTCTGTTTTATAGTCCAGTCCAATCCCTGTCTGACAAGTTGGCTTTGGGAATGGTTCCTGTCTTGGGCTAACAGAAGGTCTGGGGACCATCACCTCCAGAGTCCTTCTAGTCTCAGTCAGACCATTAAGTCTGGTCTTTTTATGAGAACTTGAGGTCTACACCCCACTGTTCTCCTGCTCCTTCAGGGATTCTCTGTTGTGTTCCCTGTCATGGCAGTCATTGGTTGTAGCTGGGCACCATCTAGTTCTTCTGGTCTCAGGCTGATGTAGTCTCTGGTTTATGAGGCCCTTTCTGTCTCTTGGGCTCATAATTACCTTGTGTCTTTGGCGTTCTTCATTCTCCTTTACTCCATGTGTGTCGAGACCAATTGATGCATCTTAAATGTCCACTTGCTAGTGTTTAAGACCCCCGATGCCACTCTCCAAAATGGGACGCAGAATGTTTTCTTTATAGATTTTATTATGCCAATTGAGCTAGATGTCCAATGAAACCGTGATCCCCAAACTGCTGCCTCTGCTACGCTGAACTTTGAAGCATTTGGTTTATTCAGGAAACTTCTTTGCCCAGGGCCATTGCTTACAAATACAAACACACCATTTCTCTTGGATGTAAAGACAATAACATGGATCATCTACAATCCCAGACTGTAGTGCTACATCCACAGGGATTTAAGAAATTAAACAGTTAAAAATACTTAATGAAAACCCTATACCACTACAATATATACATGGTCTCAACTTGGCTGCCAATCATATTTTTTCTTTCAAAAATACAGATTTCAAGGACTAGGTCTTTGTATAGGGCTAAGTCTTGGCATATTTTTAAAGTTTCACAAGTGCTTTTGTGGATGAAAGAATGGTTTAAAATGTAAACATCCTAGACATTCAAATAGCATAAATAATAAATTAAGGATATTATGCCCATCGGAAAAATTGGATTATGCATGTGAAAACCAAATGGAATGTGTTTTACATGTATATTTGTACATTCTCTGAAACCTTTAGCTTGTATGCAGTTATTTGCAGGAATCCTGGTTGTACTAGAACATTTTATAGACAGACAAGGGTTGGCTCAGAGCCCCTCTGCACTGCCGTCACAGGAGACTAGGGAGGGTGTAAGTTTTAGAACTCTCAAAATGTAAAATATTACAGTTAAAAATATTAGAAATAGCATTTTTGGGTAAAAACGGCAAGTATTTAAACAGTTCAGTTGCTGGTGAATGTTTATAGATATGTAAGGTTCTCCAATATTTCTATAGTTGATAGTTACATGAGTCCATGTCCCAATAGTAAACAGATGGTACATTCAAACTAGGGTAATTTGAAGGTGTTTTAATAATGGGCC
Organism: Loxodonta africana; assembly: GCF_030014295.1. Taxonomy (NCBI): domain Eukaryota; kingdom Metazoa; phylum Chordata; class Mammalia; order Proboscidea; family Elephantidae; genus Loxodonta; species Loxodonta africana. The sequence goes on along the minus strand of NC_087345.1, from coordinate 117,093,283 downwards.
TATTTACAAAGGTGTAGGCAAGGTATAGAGAAACCACAAAGAATAGTGTAATAAACCCAGCCAGTGTCAGTGGAGTCACTACCACAACTTATCCCAAAGGAGGAGCCCCTGGATGGTATAAACAGCATGCTCTGCTGCTAACCAAAAGGTTGGAGGTTCAAGTCTACCCAGAAGGTCCTTGGAAGACAGGGCTGCCGATCTACTTCTGAAAAATCAGAGCATGGTTCTACTCTAGCATACATGAGGTTGCCAGAGTCAAAGTTGACTCAAGAGTAACTTTTTTTTTTTTTTTGGATCCCAAAAGAATGAAGGAAAGAAATGGATACTGGAATGAGGAAGAAGAGTTGCATGGAGAAGCCTATCTTGAAAGGAGCATTGACCTTGGGTCAAAGGGCAGAGCCAACACAAGTTGACTCCTGAGGGAGGGAAACAGCAGGGGAATAATTACTCTGACCTCCCTCTCCTCCCTTTCTCAGGTCTCCTGTCAGGGTTCCCCACTGACCAAACCTAACAAGAAGTCAAATGTCAAGAGAGTATATTGATGCATCCATACAGGTCCATCTCCGAGGGCAGAGAGCCCAGCGGAGAGGTGCAGGGAGTAGATCCAAGGAACAGAAGGAAGATAGCCAGCACAGACAGGAGTTTAATGGGAGAAGCTGAGGCCTTGAAAGTCCAATACCTATTGACAGAGCCATTAGTGTGTTCATCAAGCATTAACTGAGTACTTACTTTGTACCAGGCATTGAACATGAAGATAAATAACACCAAGCCCTGAAATAAAAGAACCCACAGGTTAAATGGAAAGAATCACAAATAAATATAAGAGTGAAAATTACACAGAGTAAGAAGGTTAAAATTCCAAATAAATGACGAATGATTCAGCAACTGATTTTAAAAGGATATTTTCCTCCAAAGATTCCCTAAAGATAAGAAGAAATCAACTTCCAGGAAGAACCTTGAATCTAGAGAGTGAGCAGGGAGAAAAAACAATATTAGGATATTACATCAAGGCCAAATAGCGAGAGAGTGAAGTTGATAAAAATATCTAATTAAAAAAACACTGAAGCAATACAGAGACTTTCCTACATCTTAGAAAGGTCTGCGAGTGTGTATTTTATGTTATTTTATTTAATTATTAAGTATTATCAATTCCTAGGCTATATAGAGTACTTCCCTGTTCTGAAAGGAATATAAAATTTAGAGAAGAAAAAGCATATACACAAATAATAAATGTGTGCAAATGGTAGAAATGGAAAGCACACATTTAGGTAGAGTATAGAAACAGTTGAACCTTGATTCTACAATTTGTACAACATTGAAATGATTGGTTGATGGTGTTTGGCATAGAAGAATAGACCAGATAGAGGAGCGCTGGAGCAGAGAGAAACTGGGCCATAAGAGCCTGTGTTAGTTACCACGGTGTGGATCTGAAAGGAACAGAGCACTCAGCCCGCAGTTAGATAAATCAGGACTTGTTTCCCTTTCAAAGCAAGATGTCTGGGAATAAGTGGTCTGGTGTAAGTTCAGCAGTTCAATTCTATTGTCGCGGTCTCTGATTTTTTTTTTGTTTTTTAAGACTTTCACTTATGGTCTTTGATATCCTGGTGGCATAGTGGTTAAGAACTACAGCAGCTAACCAAAAGGTTGGCAGTTCAAATTCACCACCTGCTCTTTGGAAACCCTATGGGGCAGTTCTACTCTGTCCTGTAGGGTCTCTATCAGTCGGAATCAACTCGACAGCAATGGATTTGGGTTTTTTTGGTCTTATGGTCATAGGATGACCACTGTCATTCTACCAGCCTCTGTCGCAGTTAAGGTAGAAAGAAGAGGAGGGAAGATGCTGGTCAAACTTGTCCCCATTTATTGGGAAAACACAACCTTTCCTAGAACTTCCTTGCAGAATTTCATTTACATATTATGAACAATGTGTCACATGGCCAGTTCTAGCTGCAAGGGATTGTGAAAAAGTAGGTATTCAACTAGGCACATTCCCATCTCAAACAAAACCATGCTTCCATTAGGAAGTGGAAGGGAGACAAATAATGGTCTGCCAGAGGGACACTGGGAAGTTGTCTAATACCGTTAGGCTGATACTACCTGCTCTCCTAACAGGATTAACACTTGGGTGAGTGGAAAATACAGTTAAAATCTCAAGCTCTAGCATCCTATTATTGTTGTTAGTTGCCATCGAGTCGATCCCAACTCAAGGTGACTTCATGTGTGCAGATTAGACCTATTCCGTTGGGTTTTCAAGGCTGTCACCTTTCGGAAGTGATCATCAGACCTGTCTTCTGAGGCACCTCTGGGTGAGTTCCAGCCAGCAACCTTTCAGCTAGTAATCAAACGCTTAACTGTTTGGCCACCCAGGGACTTGGACATCCTATAGCCCTGGGGTTTAATCCTAGTTTTGGCTGTGTGGCCTTGAACAAGTTACTTGGCCATTCTGAACTTTGATTTTCATGACTGTAAAATGTTGTTGTTGTTGTTAGGGACGGTTAAGTTGGTTACAACTCATAGTGACCCTATGTACAACAGAACTAAACACTTCTTGATCCTGAGCCATTCTCACAATCATTGCTATGTTTGAGCCCATTGTTACAGCCACTGTGTCAACCCATCTTGTTGAAGGTCTTTCTCTTTTTCACTGACCCTCTGCTTTACCAAGTATGATGTTCTTCTCCAGGATCTAGTCCCTCCTGATATCATGTCCAAAGTATGTGAGAAGCCCCACCATCCTCTCTTCTAAAGAGCATTCTGACTGTACTTTTTCCAAGACAGATTTGTTCATTCTTCTGGCCGGCCATGGTATATTCAATATTCTTTGCCAACACTATAATTCAAGTGCATCAATTCTTCAACTGTAAAATAGGGATAATAACATTACCTACTTCCCCACATTACTGGCTGTTTTAAATAAGGCACTGTATGGGGCACCCTTCCTTCAGGGCTTGGCACATAATGAGGGCTCAATAAACAAGAAACTTAGAGTTTTAGTTGTTGAGATGTGTTGTGGGGAAGAGAAAGAATGAATATCTCCAAGATGGCTGCAGAAAAGGGTGATAGAAGCAGGAATAAGTGATAGACTAACCCACAGCTCGTTACAGTCTCTCAAATTATAGTAGCTGTATATATCAGTAAATTCTTTCCAGTCTGCTTTTAGCTTGGCACTGTTCACACTACTAAATTTTATAGACTTGACCATTTATATGAGCCAATGAAAATGAACTGTAACTTGGGAAATGTAAGTAGAGGAAATTCAGTGTGGTATTGTAACATGCATGCAGTAAGCTATTGGGTTTTCCTCTCAGAATTGTATTCTCTTCCTTGTGAAATACAGAACGTGAGTTTTTAGCTAGTTATAAACAACATTCTCCATCTCCTCATCCAATTCACTTAAGTGACTGTAGAATCCGCTTCATAAATTTTGCTTGGTATTATGAAAAAAATGAGTGCTGTATTTGTCCTGCTAGTGTAGACTGACTTCACAGCTGACTTGTGCCAACTGGTACTGTGAAATCGTGGCGATGTTACTGTGGACCCTGCAGAACCACTCATGTGCAGTGATAGGAGCGGAGTACCTGCAACTGAAGTTAAAACTAAATGACTGGCAGGAATGCACCATGTCAGAACCCATGGGCTAGGAGAGACCACCAGGAGCTCCCTCTCAGTGGGGGCAGGAGGAATAAAGGATGACATTGCAGAGATGAAGAGTTTGGTAACTGAAGAGAACAAAGTCAAGGCCATGCTGAGTGGGCGGAGCAGGACCAATTGCTCAGAGGCTTCATCTCAGCAGCCCTGAGTGGAGTGGTGGTACCTGGGGCTGTGGAACGACAGCATTTCCAGAGCAGAGGCCTCTGCTCTGTCCTTTGGTGAGTGCCCCCATTGCCGGAAGGAAAATAATGGCTCTCCTCTCCAAGCTACCCCCAAAACTTATTTTGCTTAGTCCAACCCACTTTTCCTTTTCATTTAATAAACATTATTGAACACCTGCTGTGTTCCAGGGACTGTTTTAGGTGATCTGAACCAGCTAGCCCCTCTTTCCAAAATGCTTTCTCCTAAAATATCCACACGGCTTGCTGCTTTGTCTTTGCTTCTTCAGGCCTTTCATTCAAATACCACACTCACAGTGTGGCCTTTCCTGACCTAGATCTTTAAAACTGGGCTCACTCAGCCCCTCAGCCCTTTATATTGTCCCACAGCATCGAGCATCTTTGAATACAATATAAAATGCACTTATTTGTGTAGTTTATTATCTGTCTTCTCTAACCGGAAGGTAAGTGGCATGACAGTAGGGCTTTTATTTGCCTTGTTTGCTTATTTTTTTTTGCCTGTTCTGTTATTGCTGTACCCCCAGTGCCTAGAGGAGTGCCTGACACACAGTTGCTGTTGTCAGTTGCTATTGACTCGGCTCCAACTCACGGTGAGCTTACGTATAACAACAAAATGTTGCTGAGTTCCCAGTAAGTATTTGTTGAATAAAATAAATACACTCCAGTCTTGAAATCTACATAAACTCCAGAGTTAAGCAGTCTATCCAGGGATTATTCTGTGCAGCTGGGCTACTTGCACCTTGCCTTTGACCTTTCTTGTGGTATTAGGGCCTGTGGTGCATAAAACCAGGTAAGCAGCACTCATGATAGACGATGATCTTAACAGGACCTTATTCTCTCTGTGTGCATTCATGTTATTTGCTCTAGATATAAACATGGATCTTCTTTGTCAGGCAGCCTGCAGTTACCTGAGTAAATGAGACTTCGTGGTAATTGGTTTCCGTAACTCAGTTTCAAAGCACTCACCCTAGCCCTTTTCTCCTTTCTACCATTTGGTTTTGAAGGAATCTGAAGTTCACCTTATCTCAGCAGCAGGGGCAGATCCACCATGAAATGAATGACATCTAAGACCCGCTCGAAGTCATTGCATCTTTTTTGTATTTACTGTGTGTGTGTGTGTGTGTGGTGTGTGTGTGTATAAATCGAACCAGTTGCTGCTGAGTCAACTCATGGTGACTCCAAGTGTGCAGAGTAGAATTTTACTGAATAGGGTTTTCAGGGTTGTGACCTTTCAGAAGCAGATTGACAGGCCTTTCTTCTGAGGTGTTTCTGGATGACTTCGAGCTACCAGCTTCTTGGTTAGTTGTCAAGCACTAAGTACAGCCACCCAGGGACCTACATTATATATGTATATATCCTTTTAAAGAGGACATCCAAATTGTAGAAGCTTCAGGCCCCACAAAACCTGCATTCACTCCTGCTCAAAAACTTTGTCTCCTCCATTTTTAATGGCTCCTAAATGAGAAAATTGCCTTTTATGTAGATTTTTCCCCTACTTCTCATTCTTTATCTTTCTAAAAACCAAAACAAATGCTTTCCTTTTTTTTTAGGGTTTCATATAGATAATTCTAAAATATGTCATCTATTAGTTGTGTTTTTCATTGTATTTTTCTAGTGTGATAACTGTGAAAAACTGGAAATTTGATTATTATTATATTATATAAATAAATGTGGTGTTAGATAATAATCCTCTCTCCCTATTATTATTTACTAAGGGCCTTTGTTTTATGCATTTTAAGCATATTAACTCATTTAGTCCTCATGATAACTCTGTGTATTATTCCTATTTTACAGGTGAGCAAACAAAGGCCCAGAGATGTTATATGATAGGGCCAAAGCCTAAACACCACCTAATTTCCACAGCAAGGCAGAGAGAGTTGGAAAGTTTGTGAATTACAACTTAGTGTAGGTTGTTAATCTCAAAGATGACTATTTATCAAAACTTTTAGCGCTCTTCAGAAACATGACAACAAGAAAATTTTTGAGGGTCTTCGCTTTCTGCTTTCTTGAGCCAGGGTGACATTTATATTAATTATATACAGAAAATAGAGAAAATATGGAAAAATTAACCTTATTGGCTTACCATTTCTATTCATTAAACAAAACCAATGATCATAAAATAATGGAAATTAAAGACTGTCAGTGTATGCACAAGAACAAGAAGTTAGCATAATTTGCTTCTCATAACATCATACAATAAAATTTTTTTTAAATGCCACTGCTAAAAATATACATTCCTATTATTTTTAAATGTCAAAACTCTTCTATTCTAAATTCAGTCAGGTGGCTAATTCTGAGACTGGATTGATAACTGACAATCTTTATGATGAGTATTTTTCACATCTCTTAGTTTTTTATTGCTAAGAAACTGAATCAACACCAAAATTTACACCTGTGAAATTCACACTATTGTCTTCGCTGTTATGATTTGGTTGTTTGTGTGTCTGGCTTAAATTGTGAGTCAAGTGGCTGAGATCCTATTCTCTGGATGTCTTGCCTACTGCTAAGCATACTGTTGGCTCTCAGCAAATAATAAATTATTTCAGTCATAACCCCTAACATTATTGTCTAGACAGTCTTCTATGTCATGCAGTTGTTCTTGTTTTCATATTTTCATCAAAATAGTAGAATGATGGGGTCTTAAAAGCCTGTGAGTGGCCATCTAGGATATTCCACTGGTCTTACCCCTTCAGAAGCAAGGAAGAATGAAGGAAACTAAAGATACAAGGGAAAGATTAGTTCAAAGGACTAATGGACCACACCTACCATGGCCTACACTAGACTGAGTCCAGTATATCTAGATGGCGCCCGGCTACCACCACTGACTGCTCTGACAGCACTCACAATAGAGACTAAAGGGGCAACACCAGCCCTGGGGCAAGGACCAGAAGGCAAGTGGGAACAGGAATGCTGTTAATGGGAAATCTAAGGTTGAGAAGGGAGGGTGTTGACATGTCGTGGGGTGGTTAACCAATGTCATAAAACAATGTGTGTACTGTTTAATGAGAAACTACTTTGTTCTGTAAACCTTCATCTAAAATACAATAAAAATAATAGTAGAATGAATTTTGAGGTTTATATGCGGATTCTTTTTTAAACTACCACCTCTCGAAACAACCAAAATGTGAATCCTTCTGGGAACCATATTTTATAACAAAGAGTATTTGTAAAGCATCCCTAATTAGTTTGGAGGATTACAAAGGTCATTTCCATAACAACTAGATTTTAACAAATAGAGTCTTTATGGTATAGAAGTCTGGGGATAAACAATTGCTATATCTCCCTATAAGCTACCTCAGTGGTGCAAATGTTTTGCTTCTGACTGTTAATCTAAAGGTTGGCAGTTGGAACCCACTCTGGGGCATAGCAGGAGAAAGGTCTGGCAATCTGCTTCTATAAAAGGATACAGCCAAGAAAACCCTATGGAGCAGTACTACCCTAACAAATAGGGTCCCCTATTATTTCTGTTTAATGGTTAATGCCTGGGCTACCTCTACACAATGGAGCCTCTTTTGTTTAAACAAGAATTCAGTTTTCAATAAAGGTAGCACAAATCAGTTTTATGCAGTGTTTAGAATTCAAAATTACTGATTCATATTTCAAAGGTAGGAAGCTCTGCTACTAATAACTTCTCTATTAGTTTTTGTGTTGAAGGGTATATAAAAAGAAAGATTATGAGATATAAAGATACCACTCATTAAAATATAGTTGTCATTTATATCCATGACTGTCAAACAAGATATGGCAACTTTAAGAGGAGTAGGATTATGCACACCATAAAAAAGTTTGCTGTCAACCGCTTAAAGATCATCCGACGTAACAAAATGCTGTTTATTAGAATTCAGCTGGTACCCTCATTTCTCTTCTGGGTTCCAAACTTGCCTCTGTTTTGCTTTCGTATTTCTTTGTAGGAACATGTGAAAACTAATTTTGTGAAATAGATTCTGATTAATTCACTTTTTGAGATAATCTGGATAACATTATTTTGTAGCTCCCATTGATTATAGCAGTGATGTTCAATAAAATGTTACCTGAATCCCCAATATATAAAATGAATAAAACAACATTGGTTTAGTTGAAGAGAGGTGGCCTGGAACCCCATTTACTTCGTCCCACCCTTGGATTCTGCAGGGGTGTTTGAAGATATTTAAAAACTACTAGTCTACCAGATGAAATCTCAACTCCTTTATCTGGTCCTCACCTACCTCAACCATCTCATTTCCTAGCTCTCCCTTTTGTGTTTACGCTTCCGCAACATTGATTATTGTCATTGCAAGGACCAATCGTGTTTTTTTTATGCTGTAATTCACTGTTCAAGCTATTGAACAGACTAGAATACCTGTTCCTTTTTCCTTTGATCCCTTCCTCAACTTTTTGGCATATCTCTCTGAAGAGTTTCCTGGATCCTACAAGAACACTTAAAAGCACTTGTACCTATGGCTCCATAATAATATCTTATAGAAGCTTTGCACATCTTAATAGTTATTGAACAATTCTATAATTTCAGGTTGTATGAATGTCCCACCTATGGTGTAGAATCTCCTTCAGGTTAACACTGTATCTTTTCATCTTTTTATCCCTAGTCCTTGGCACTCTGTAGGTGATCACTGAACACATATTTAGTAAACAATTTAATTTGAAATTCATTGACTGAAGCTAAAAGTCTATTATCTTAGTTTCCTAGGTTGCCATACGAAAATGTCATGAAGTAGGTGGCTTTAAGGAACAGAAATTAATAATTTTTTTTTACAGTTTTGGATGCTAAAAGCCTAAATCAGAGCCTCAGTCATGTTGGTTTCTTCTGTGAACCTCTCTCCTAGTTTCTGGTGGCTGCTGGTAATTCTGGGCATTCCTTTGGTGTTTACAGATATGTCTGCTTCTATCGACATATAGCACGTTCTTCCCTCTGTTTGTCACTCTGTTTTTATAAGACACCACTCAGAAGGAATTAGGATAAGGTTCCTCTTACTCCAGAAGTCAGCACAACTGGACCAAAGCAAAAGCTAAATAGTTTCCTATACACATAGAAACACTTTGAAGGACAGAGTAGCTGGGGCTGGGGTCTGGAGACCATGGTTCTGGGGGACATCTAGGTCAATTGGCATAGCAAAGTTCATTAAGAAAATGTTCTACATTCCACTTTGGTGAGTGGTATCTGGGGTCTTAAAAACTAGCAAGTGGCCATCTAAAATGCATCAATTGGTCCCATTCCACTTGGCACAAAGGAGAATGAAGAAAACCAAAGACACAAGGAAAATATTAGCCCCAGAGACTAAAGGACCACATGAACCAGACACTCCACCAACCTGAGACCAGAAGAACTGGAAGGTGTCCGGCTACCACTAATGACCGTCCTGACAAGGAACACAACAGAGAGTCCTGGATAGTGGGAGAAAAGCGTGGAGCAGAACTCAAATTCACATAAAAAGACCAGGCTTAATGGTCTGAAAGAGACTGGAGGAACCCCCGAAACTAGGGCCCCAGATGCTCTGTTAACCCAGAACTGAATTCATTCCCAAATCCCACTCTTTCAACAAAGATTAAACAGGACTATAAAACAAAAAATAATACACATGAGGAGTGTACTTCTTAGTTCAATCAGATACACGAAACCAAATGGGCGCTCCTGTCCAGAGGCAGGATGAGAAGGCAAGAATGGAAAGGAACAGGTCAAATGGACACAGGAAACCCAAAGTGGAAAGGGTGAGTGTGCTGTCACATTGTGGGGATTGCAATTAATGTCACAAAACAATACATGTATAAATTTTTGTATGAGAAGTTAACTTGAGCTGCAAACTTTCACCTAAAGCACACACACATGCAAAAAAAGATTTTGCTCACTGCAGTTACAATCTCATTTTACCCAACTGATAGCAAAAGAAAAATCCTATTTTCCTAAACAAGGCCACAATCACAGGTACAAGGGTTAGGGCTTCAACATAACTTTTTGGGGGACACAATTCAGTCCATAATATCACTGTTAATTTTCCATATTTATAAGTGTATACTTTCTAGGTGATTCATTCTTGAAAACTTGGCTTGAACTGAAAACATCGTTATAAAATTTGATGTGAAAAGAAAATTGCCTCCTGCTGTACTGACTGTAGAAACCCTGACGACGTAGTGGTTAAGTGCTACCTAAGGCTGCTAACCAAAAGGTCGGCAGTTGAACCTACCAGGCGCTCCTTCGAAACTCTATGGGGCAGCTCTACTATGTCCTATAGAGTTGCTATGAGTCGGAATCGACTCGACGGCGATGGGTTTTTTGTTTTGGTACTGAGTGGAAAAGAGCCCTGATGGCACAGCGGTTTAACACTTGGCTGCAGACCAAAATGTAGGTGGTTCAAACCCCCTAGCCGCCCTGAGGGAGAAAGATGTGGCAGCCTGCTTTTGTAAAGATTACAGCCTAGGAAACCCTATGGGGCGGTTCTACCCTAGCCTACAGGTTCGTTGTGAGTTGGAATTGACTCGATGGCCATGGCGTTTTTGGTACTGAGTGGAACTTGTACGACAGTGGAACTAGGTGTAAACTATTTCCTATTGACTGAAGAAACTCTGGTTGCAAATATATATATTTAAGATATTGAAAGTAAGTGTTCCGGAAAAAATAATTTGGTTTTGGTGCTTCCCCCCTCACTTGGCTCTGGAAGCCAGCTCTGTTAATTCACTTAGTAAACTACTCTTCTCTTTTAACAAGAGACTCTTGATTTGAACTTCAGCAGAGGGCAAAAAAGATAAACAGCCAACATAGGTCATATGAGGATAGTAAACTTGGCTGACTACTCTGTCCTTTTCTGGAGTCTGATCAATATCTGTAGGTGAAAATAACCCTTATTAGGTCATTAAAATGTTTATGAGCTAGTTTCAAGTTTTCTGCTTTCCCAACATCCTGGCATTATAAACTTTCTATAATTATTGCATAGCGTTTTCTTTTTTTAGTATCAGACGTAATTTTTTTAAAATGAATTATTTGGGCATTGTATATACACCCTGAAGGTTTTGCTTTTATGATCCTTATCTTCACATGGATATAAACAAATATTGATCCCATTCCACAGTCATTTAGGGACTATTGAATTATGGTCTTTGTTTTGGTCTTCTGGTTTTCTTCCACGTTCCTTCCTTGATGCCAGAAAAACCCCACTTGGCTACAATAATTTCACATTATTCCAACAACTTCTTAAGATTGATAAATATTACGCTCAATGATTACAAAGGGTAAACCAAACCAAACCCATTGCCGAGCCGATTTAATATATTGTAGCTCGTGTATTGTAATAAGTATATCTTAAATGAGTTATATTCATTCACGTGTTTTCTTTTTTTAAAGCCTAAAATTTCCAAGGCTGATTGTTGTGTAAAATATAGGATTTTACCAGGTATGTAGCTCTTGGAAAATAAAAGAATTTAAAATTTGAACTAAAACACTTGAGATTGCAAATATTTTCTGTTTTGTGTCCAGATATGTTACCCCATTGGATTCTTTTTCAATATTATTTTACTGTGCTTTCAGTGAAAGCTTATATAACAAATTATGTTCTCATTTAACAATTTCTATGCAGATTTTTCACTGACATTGTTTACATTTTTCACAATGGGTCAACATTCTCATTATGTCCATTCTAGTTGTTCCATTTCTGGTAATCTAGTTTGCCTGCCCCCTTTACCTTCTCATCTGTGCTTTTGAGTAAATGTTGACCCTTTGGTTTCATATAGATAATTTTTTAAAGGAGCACAGTGTTCATGGGTGCTATTTTTTATTTTACGAGCCAATCTGTGATTTAGCTGAAAGATGACCTCCAGGAGTACTTTCAGTTCAGAGTTCATAAGATATCTCAGGGCAATAGTCTCAGAGGTCCTTTCCCATTGGATCTTAAAATAATCTTGTAAATGACTATTATTTCTTATTTACTTTTTTTAAATTGTACTTTAGATGAAGGTTTACAGAACAAACTAGTTTCTGATTAAATAGTACACATATTGTTTTATGACATTGGTTAACAACCCCACAACATGTCAACACTCTCCCTTCTCAACCTTGAGTTCCCTATTACCAACTTTCTGTCTCATCTTGCCTTCTAGTCCTTGCCACAGGGCTGGTGTGCCCCTTTAGTCTCACTTTGTTTATGGGCCTGTTCAATCTTTGGCTGAAGGGTGAACCTAAGGAGTTACTTCATTATTGAGTTGAAAGGGTGTCTGGGGGTCATACTTTCAGGGTTTCTCCAATCTCCATCAGGCCAGCAAGTCTGGTCTTTCTTTTTGAGTTAGAATTTTGTCCTACATTTTTCTCCAGCTCAGTCTGGAACCCTCTACTGTGATCCCTGTCAGAGCAGTCAGTGGTGGTAACCAGGCACCACCTAGTTGTACTGAACTCAGTCTAGTGGAGGCCATGGTAGATGTGGTCCATTAGTCCTTTGGACTAACCTTTCCCATGTATCTTTAGTTTTCTTCATTCTTCCTTGCTCCCAAAGGGGTGAGACCAGTGGAGTATCCTAGATAGCCGCTCACAGGCTTTTTAGACCCCAGATGCTACCCACCAAAGTAGAATGTAAAACATTTTCTTTATAAACTATGTTATGCCAATTAAGCTAGATGTTCCTGGAGACCATGGTCCCCAGCCCTCAGTCCCAGCAATTTGGTTCCTCAGGGAGTTTGAATGTGTCTATGGAGCTTCCATGATCTTGCCTTGAACAGGTTGTGCTGCCTTCCTCAGTATTGTGTACTGTTTTGCCCTTCACCAAAGTCACCACTTATCTATTGTCTATTTAGTGTTTTTCCCTCTCCCCCTCCTCCCTCGTAACTATCAAAAATTATTTCTTTCTGTGTGAAAACCTTTTCGTGAGTATTTACAGTAGTGGTCTCATACAATATTTGTCCTTTTGTGATTGATTTATTTCACTCAGCATAATACCCTCCAGATTCATCCATATTATGAGATGCTTCACAGATTCATCATTGTTCTTTATCATTGTGTAATACTCCACTGTGTGTATGTACCACAGTTTGTTTATCCAGTCATCTGTTGATTGGCATCTGGGTTGTTTCTATCTTTTTGCTATTGTGAACAATGCTGCAATGAACATGGGTGTGCATATATCTATTCATGTGATGACTCTTATTTCTCTAGGGTATATTCCTAGGTGTGGGATTGCTGGATCATATGGGATTTCTATTTCTAGCTTCCTAAGGAAGCGCCATATCGTTTTCCAAAATGATTGTATCATTTTGCGTTCCCACCAGCAGTTCCAATCTCCCCGCAGCCCTCTCCAGCATTTGTTATTTCCTGTTTTTTTGATTCCTGCCAGTAATGCAGGGGTGAGATGATATCTCATTGTGGTTTTGATTTGCATTTCTCTGATGGCTAGAGACGGTGAGCATTTCCTCATGTGTCTGTTGGCCACCTGAATGTCTTCTTTGGTGAAGTTTCTGTTCATTTCTTTTGCCCATTTTTTTATTGGATTATTTGTCTTTTTTTTGTAGAGGCTTTGGATTTTCTTGTAGATTTTAGAGATTAGACCTTTGTTAGATTTGTAATAGCCAAGTTTTTTTCCTAGTCTGTAGGTTCTTTTTTTACTCTTTTGGTGAAGTCTTTTGATGAGCATAAGTGTTTAATTTTTAGAAGATCCCAGTTATCTAGCTTATCTTGTGGAGCTTATGTGTTGTTGGTTGTGGCTTGTATTCTGTTAATGCCATGTATTAGGGCCTCTACTGTTGATCCTATTTTTTCTTCTATGAACTTCATAGTTTTTGGCTTTATGTTTAAGTCTTTGATCCATTTTGATTTAGTTTTTGTATATGGTGTGAGGTATGGGTCCTGTTTCACTTTTGCCAGCACCATTTGTTAAAAAGATTGCCTTTTCCCCGTTTGCTGGATTTTGAGCCCTTGTTGAAGATCAGGTGACCATAGGTGGATGGATTTACATCTGGGTTCTCAATTCTGTTCCATTGGTCAATGGATCTGTCATCATACCAGTACCAGCCTGTTTTGACCACTGTAGCTGTATAGTAGGTTCTGAGGTCAGGCAGTGGGAGTAAAATGACTATTATTCTATTCTACAGATAATATTTCCAAACGTGTGTTTCAGTTTCACAAATTCGTCTTTATAAAGTTGATTAATTACTTCTCTAGGTTGGGTTTTTGTAAGGGATTCAGAACCTGTGTTCCATTAGTTTCGAGATGCCCTCGGTTATTATCTCTTCGAATACTGTTTTTGACCATTTTCTCTCTTTCAACTTTCTTTGGGATTCCAAGTACAAGTATGCTAAATTCTCTGACTCTGTCTTCTATGTCTTTTATCTTCTCTTCTAGGCTTTCCATCCATCTGTCTCTTTATGATTCATTCTGCATTTTTAAAAAACTCTCAGTTCAGTAATTCTCTCCACTGATTCTCACCTGCTGTTATACCATTTCGGTGTGTTCTAATCTGCTTTTGTATTTATCCATTTCAAATTTACCCTTGAAATGTTTAGTCTCATTTTTTACTTCCTCAAACATAATAAGCTTTGTTATTTTAAAGTGCTGTCTGATAAATGCAATACCTGGGGCTTTTGTGGATTTGTTTTTACTGTCTGTTGTTTCTGCTGGTTTATGCATGTCATCTTATCTCCTGGTGCCTCATTACTTTTTATCGTATACCAGATATTGCATTTGAAAATTATTCAGAGAAATAATTTCAGGCCTAACATGAAGTTATCTTCCTCCAGAAAGGACTTACTTTTTTAGTCACCATGGCAGGTGGCTAGGGTTACTAGCAATGCAGGATCATATAAGTCCAATTTCAGGTACTGAAAGTATTTGAAGCTGAACTTGCCATTCTTTAGGAGGGCTTGTCTACTATTGGTTCACTCTCACTCTTAGGAGATACATGTGAATTCTCTCCCTCAGCATGCTCTGGAGTTCGTTATCTAAACCCTTAACTCCCAGAGGCTATTAAAAATGCTGCTCATTTTGCCAGCACCTGCATAGAGTTGGTGAATTCTCCTATAGGAAATGACCTCGAATTCCTTCCCGAGCTTCCATCTTTCCATGGATTCAGCACTACCTTATTAGCCCTCACATGCTTTCAAGAAAAATCTTTAAAAAGTATTTTTCCACATTTTCTAATTGTCTTCAAAGGGAAAAAAAAAAAAAAAAAGGAAGGTAGGTCCAAATTATTGTCTGCCACTTCAGGAAATAGAAGACTGTAGTTACTTCTCTGCATATGTGCTTACATCATCTAATTTACAGAACATTCTGGAAATAATGTATTTTAATATACAGTTAGTTTTCAATGCATGTTATTAGGTGCTATTGAGTTGGCTCTGACTCATAGTGGCTCTGTGTACAACAGAACGAAACACTACCTGGCCCTGCTCCATAATTGAAATCGTTGCTCTGCTTGAGACCATAGTTGCAGACACCATGTCAAACCATCTTGTTAAGGGTCTTCCTCTTTTTCATTTGCACTTTACCAAGCACGATGCCCTTCTCCAAGAACTGGTCCCTCCTGACTAACATGTCCAAAGTACATCAGACGGAGCCTCCCCTTCCTTGCTTCCAATGAGCATCCTGGCTGTACTTTTCCCAAGACAGATTTGTTCATTCTTCTGGCAGTCCATGGTATATTCAATATTCTTTTCCAACACCACAATTCAAAGGCATCAATTCTTCTTTTGACTTCCTTATTCGTTGCCCAGGTTTCACATGCTCATGAGGCAGTTGAAAAGTCAGTTCCCCTGACTTGGGTCAGGGGAACCTTAGTCCTCAAAGTGACATCATTGTTTTTTAACACTTTAAAGAGATCTTTTGTAGCAGATTTGCCCAATGTAATGTATCATTTGATTTCTTGACTGCTGCTTCCATGGGCATTGATTGTGGATCCGAGTAAAATGAAATCCTTGACGACTAAAATCTTTTCTCTGTTTTTCATGATCTTGCTTATAGGTTCAGTTGTGTGGATTTTTGTTTTCTTTGTGTTGATGTGTAATCCATACTGAAGGCTGTAATCCTTGATCTTCATCAGTGAGTGCTTCAAGTCCTCTTTGTTTTCAGCAAGAAAGGCTGTGTCATCTGCATAATGCAGGTTGTTAATGAGTCTTCCTCCAATCCTGATGTTGTGTTCTTTTTCATATAGTCCAGCTTCTTAGATTATTTGCTCAGCATGCAGATTGAATAAGTATGGTGAAAGGATGCAACTCTGATGCACACCTTTCTTGACTTTATGCCACACAGTATTCCCTTGTTTTGTTTGAATGACTGCCTCTTGTTCTGTGTACAGGTTCCTCATGAGCACAATTAAGTGTTCTGGAATTCCCACTTTTCCCAATGTTATCCATAATTTGTTATGATCCACAAGTCAAATGGCTTTGCATGTCAATAAAACACAAGAAAACATCTTTCTGATATTCTTTGCTTTTAGCTAACCTCCATCTGATATTAGCAATTAAATCCCTCATTCCATGTCCTCTTCTGAATCTGGCTTGAATTTCTGGCAGTTCCCTGTTGATATACTGCTGCAACTGTTTTTGAATGATCTTCAGCAAAATGTTACTTGTGTGTGATATTAATGATATTGTTCAATAACCTACACATTTTGTTGGATCACCTTTTTTGGGAATGAGCACAGGTATGGATCTCTTCCAGTCATTTGGCTGGGTAGCTGTCTTCCATATATCTTGGCATATATGAGTGAGCACTTTCAGTGCTGCATCCATTTGTTGAACAGTCTTATTTGGTATTTTGTCTATTCCCAGAAACTTGTTTTTCGTCAGTGTTTCAGGGCAGCTTGGATGTCTTCCTTCAGTACCATCATTTCTTGATCATGTGCTACCTCCTAAAATGGTTGAACGTTGACCAATTCTTTTAGGTACAATGACTCTGTGTATGCCTTTCATCTTCTTTTGATGCTTCCTATGCCGTTTAGTATTTTCCCCATAGAAACCTACAGTATTGCAACCCAAGGTTTGAATTTTTTCTTCAATTCTTTCAGCTTGAGAAATGGTGAGCGTGTTTTTCCCTTTTGGTTTCCTAATTCTAGGTTTTTGCATATTTCATTATAATACTTAACTTTGTCTTCAGGAGCCACTCTTGGAAGTCTTCTGTTTAGCTCTTTTACTTCATCATTTCTTCCTTTTGCTTTAGCTGCTCGACATTTAAGAGCAACTTTCAGAGTCTCTTCTGACATCCATTTTGGTCTTTTCCTTCTTTTATGTCTCTTTAATGACCTCTTGCTTTCTTCATGTATGATATCCTTGATGTCATTCCACAACTCATCTGGTCTTCAGTCATTAGTGTTCAGTGTGTCATATCTATTCTTGAGATGGTTTCTAAATTCAGTTGAGATATACTCAAGGTCATACTTTGGCTCTCATGGACTTGTTCTAATTTTTTTTTAAGTTTCAGCTTGAACTTGTGTAGAAACAATTGATGGTCTGTTCCACAGTCAGCTGAAGACCTTGTTATCACTGATGATATTGAGCTTTTCCATTGTCTCTTTCCACAGATGTAGTCAATTTGATGCCTGTGTATTCCATCTGGTGAGGTCCATGTGGATAACTGCCATTTATGTTGTTGAAATAAAGGTATTTACAATGAAGAAGTCATAGGTCCTGCAAAATTCTATCATGTAATCTCTGGCATCATTTCTATCATGAAGGCAATATTTTCCAACTACGAATCCTTCTTTGTTTCCAACTTTTGCATACCAATCACCAGTAATTATTAATGTATCTTGATTACCTGTTTGATCAATTACAGACTGTAAAAGCTGATAAAAAATTTCAACTTCTTCATCTTCAGCCTTAGTGGTTGGTGAGTAAATTTGAATAATACTTGTATTAACTGGTTTTCCTTGTAGGTATGTGGATATCATCCTTTAACTGACAACGTCGTACTTCAGAATAGATCCTGAAATGTTCTTTTTGATAATGAACGTGAAGCCATCCTTCTTCAATTTTTCATTCCCGGCATGGTAGAGCATATAATTATCTGATTTTAAATGGCCAATACTAGTCCATTTCAGCTCACTAATGCCTAGGATATTGTTGTTTACACGCTCCACTTCATTTTTGATGACTTCCAATTTTCCTAGATTCATACTTTGTACGTTCCATGTTCCAATTATTAATTGATATTTGCAGCTGTTTCTTCTCATTTTGAGTCATGCCACATCAGCAAATGAAGGTCTCAAATGCTAGACTTCATCCACGTCATTGAGGCTTACTATACTTTGAGGAGGCAGCTCTTCCCCAGTTGTATTTTGAATGCCTTCCAACCTGAGGGGCTTATATTCAGGCATTATATCAGTCAACATTCCTCTGCTATTTATAAGGTTTTCATTGGCCAATTTTTTCAGAAGTAGATTGCCAGGTCCTTCTTCCTAGTCTGTCTTAGTCTGGAAGCTCAGCTGAAACCTGTCCACCAAGGGTGGCCCTTGCTGGTATTTGAAATACTGATGGCAAAGCTTCCAGTATCACAGCAACATGTGAGCCAGCACAGTATGACAAACTGACAGATGCATGGTGGTTTCAATGCATAGACAGGTTTTTTTCTTTTTAATTGTAATTTATTTGAATTTGAAATGCATTTTTTGTATAAAAAGAGCGATATGGGAGTCTTCTTGAGGATATAACTAAGGTACTTGTTCTCCTAATGTTCCCACAGAAGCTGTTGATGTCATAGTGCGTCTTTAGTAAGCACCCTGGTCAAAGTAATTTTTTAACTTCCTCAGGAATGGAGGATAAAACTGTATTTGCAGACACTAGCTGCCTGGGTGGTGCAAAAGGTTAAAATGCTCAGCTGCCAACTGAAAGGTCAGAGGTTTGGGTCCACCAAGAAGTGTCTCAGAGGAAAGGCCTGGTGATCTCCTCCCAAAAGATCAGCCATTAAAAACTCTGTGGAGCACAGTTGTACCCTAAGACTCATAGGATCACCATGAGTAGAATCGACTCAATGGCAATTGTTTTTTGTTTTGTTTTGTTTTGAAGGCCCCCAAATAGAGTGACAATTTACAATGTGCAGATTTGATGGCCTATTAGGTGTGCCCTATGTATGATAATGACCTAACCTAATTTTGTCATCAATAGTTTCTTATTAACCTGTGTCCCTTTTTCTTTTTCTCTGGTCTTCCCTCTGTGTCCTCCCCTTCTTCTCCCAGTCTCTTCAGGCACAAAGATTTCTGGGGATGGTAGGTCAAGGGTTACTCAATGCTTTTATAACCTTCTTCCTAAGCCTTTTAAAATAAGCCCTAGTGGCACAACTTTTAAGAGCTTGGCTGCTAACTGAAAGGTCAGCGGTTTGAACCCACTAGCCACTCTGTGAGAGAAAAGACCTGGTGATCTGCTCCCATAAAGATTGCAGCCTAGGAAACTCTATGGGGAAGTTCTATTCTGTCCTATAGGTTTGCTATGAGTCAGAATCAACTCGAAGGCATAGAACACCCACCAGACTTTTAAGGGAGTCCCCGGGTGGTGCAAGTGCAATTTAAGGAGTTCTGGTAGTGCAGTGGTTAAAGCGTCAGACTGCTAACTGAAAGGATGGCAGTTCGAAACTACCAGTGGCTCTCTGGGAGAAAGATTTGGGACTTGCTTCTGTAAAGATTTATAGCCTTGGATAACCCCATGGGGTGGCTATGAGTCAGAATTTACTCATTGGCAGTGGGTTTGGTTTTTTATTTTGGGGCGGTACAAATGGTCAAGTGTTGGACTATCTGAAAGATTGGCAGTTCCATCCTTCCTAGAGGGGCCTGGTGATCTGCTTCAAGTTCATAGCCTTGAAAACCCCATGGAGCACAGTTTTGCTCTGCAACATATGGAGTTGCTGTGAGGTGGAATCTACTCACCAGCAACTGGTTAAGCATTTTAAGGAGAGACTACTGCTTCAAAATTGCCCCCAGGGTGTCTCCCTCCCAGCCCAAATCTTCCTTTTCTGCAGTTTTATTTCCTCAACTAGGTTATAAAACTAACTAATGCAGAGAATTGTGTTAGTAACTGGGATAGCATAAGGTGCAACCACACCAAGTGTATTTACAGGTTAGAAGTGTGTGCGTGGAGAGGCTTGGTTTGTAACCATAATCAAAGGGACACACAGACAAATGTGTTGGGTGGAATTTGAAAAACACGGAAGGGATGATCCATAGTGACAGCAGGCTCCACATTTACATAAGACCAATTGAAGCCTGCTTTCTCCCCATCTAAGATTTGCACATTATCTGCTGTGGGCCTAGTTCTCACAATGCTTAGCACCCACTCAGAGTCGATGTAATTACCTGAGCTTTCTTGTATATTACAAGGGTGGTTTACCTGTATCATCTCTGTCATTGTTATTAGCTGCCTTCAAGTTGCCTCTGACTCATGGCAACCCCATATACAACAGGATAGGACCATTTTGATCTGCGAGATTTTCACTGGCTGATTTCCAGGCCTTTCTTCCTAGTCTGTCTTAGTTTAGAAGCTCTGCTGAAA
Source organism: Loxodonta africana (assembly GCF_030014295.1). Lineage (NCBI taxonomy): Eukaryota > Metazoa > Chordata > Mammalia > Proboscidea > Elephantidae > Loxodonta > Loxodonta africana. The sequence goes on along the minus strand of NC_087345.1, from coordinate 117,073,013 downwards.
CCTGCTCTGCATCATAGCAACATGCAAGCTTCCACTGACAGACAGGTGGTGGCTGCACTTGAAGGGCATTGGCCAGAAATTGAACCCAGGTCTCCTGCATGGAAGCCAAGAATTCTACCACTAAACCATTAACTCTATCTCATTTCTATGGCACCAAAAAATTAAAAAAAGGAATGCAGCAATGTAGGTAACAACAAGGAATTCTTAGTTGTGATTTAGGACTAGAGGTTAGTGGAAACAAGGGTTAAAAATTTCCGTTCTTCCTACTTTTATTTAAAAAAATAAAAATAAAAAGCTTTGTTAATTAAGTGAATGAGATGATAGTAGATGAATATAGGCTGTAACTGTTGTATTTCAAGACACGTTCTAGAATAAGATTCCACTGTATAATCAGCTTCCCTTGGGCCTGAGATGAAAACAAGGTCATTTTCCCAGGGGAGTAACCCATCCAGCAAGAATTTAAAATAAACAAACTCCCTGGATCTGGCTGGAAATGAGCAGTAGTTATCAAGATTTATTGTAACTGTCTTTGGTCCTCATCCAAAAGTTGAATTAGAGCAGCACCTCACTCTTCTGGTAACAAATTCTGTCTTAGTTATCTAGTGCTGCTATAACAGAAATACCATAAGTGGATGGCTATAACAAACAGAAATTTATTTTCCCACATTTTGGGAGGCTAAAAGCCCAAATTCAGGGCACTGGCTCTAGGGAGGGCTTTCTCTCTCTATTGGCTCTGGAGAAAGGTCCTTGTCTCTTTTGAGCTTCTGCTCCTGGGCAATCTTCATATATTTGGCACCTCTCTTCCTCCATCTCTCCTTGATAGCTTGGGTTTAATCTCTTTTATATCTCAAAAGAGGTTGACTCAAGATACACCCTACACTAATCCTGCCTTATTAACATAATAAAGACAACTCATTCCCAAATGGGAGTACAGCCACAGGCATAAATCCAAAAAAGCCCAAAGCCATTGTTGTCAAGTCAATTCTGACTCGTGGTGACCCTGTAGGACAGAGTAGAACTGCCTCGCAGGGTTTCCAAGGCTGTAAATCTTTACAGAAGCAGACTGTCACATCTTTCTCCCTTTGAGAGTCTGGTAGGCTTGAACCACCAAACTTTCCAATTAGCAGCTGAGCTCTTAACCACTGCACCACCAGGGCTCCTTCCCACAGCATAAGGGTTCAGATTTATGACACATATTTTTTGGGAACACAATTCAATCCTTAACAGAGACTATGGTAGTTCGGCTTTAAGATTGCTGCCAATGATCTCAGCCTCCTAGTGTTCACATCCTGTGATCCACTTCTAACCAATAAAATATGGCAAAGGTGATGGAATGTCACTTACAGGATTATGCTACTAAGGCTTTAATGTGTGTCTTGCTAGCTGACTCTATTGCCCTCTTGGCTTGTAGACTTCAATGAAGCAACTGGTCATTATGGGGAGGCCCATGTAGCAAGAAACTGAGGGTGGCTTCTGACCAGCACTCAGATAAGAACTGTGGTCCTCAATCCCAAAAGGCTACAAAGAACTGAAGCCTGATAATCAATCTTGCCAAAGCCAAAATAAATAGAGAATTTTAAGAGCACGTAGGGATAAATGAAAAGTTACCTACAAAGGAGAGTCAATAAAACCAATCTCATACTACTCAGCAGAAACCATGCAGGCCAGAAGACAATGGGATGACATATATAAAGCCTTGAAGGAAAAAAACTACCAACCAAGAATTATATATCCAGCAAAACTGTCTCTCAAATATGATGGGGAAATTAGGACATTTCCAGACAAACAGAAGTTTAGGGAATTTGCAAAAATCAAAATAAAATTACGAGAAATACTAAAGGGAGTCCTCTGTTTAGAAAGTCAATAATATCAGTTAACAACCCAAAACTAGAATATAGACCATAGCAACCAGATATCAACCCAGATAGGGAAATCATAAAAATAAATCAAAGCTAAAATGCTCAAAACAGGGAAACAGAGATGTCATTGTGTAAAAGATGACAATATTTAAACAAAAAAGAGGTACTAAAAATTGTAATCATACATCTTTCATATGGAGGGGAAGTCAAGGCAATATAAAGAAATAAAAGATTGGTTTAAACTTAGAAAAATAGGGGTAAATATTAAAGTAACCACAAAGGAAACTAACAATCCTACACATCAAAAAAAAAAAAGGAAAAGGAAAAGAAAAACATAAAGACTCATCAAATACAAAATCAACAAAAATGAAAAAGAGGAAAAGAAAATACATAAAGAAAAATGACTCAGCACAGAAAATTAAGTGGAAGAAAGAAACTGTCAACAAGACACACACACACACAAAGACATCAAAATGCCAACACTAAACTCATACCTATCAGTAACTACACTGAATGTAAATGGACTAAATGCACCAATGAAGAGACAGAGAGTGGCAGAATGGATAAAAAACATGATCCATCTATATGCTGCCTACAAGAGACATACCTTAGACTTAAAGGCACAAACAAACTAAAACTCATAGGATGGAAAAAAAATATATCAAGCAAACAACCACAAAACAGCAGGAGTGGCAATATTAATTTCTGACAAAATAGACTTTAAAGTTAAATCCACCACAAAGGATAAGGAAGGACACTATGTAATGATTAAATGGTCAATACACCATGAGGACATAACCATAATAAATATTTACTTTTTTTTTACCCAATGACAGGGCTCCAAAATACATAAAACAAACTCTAACAGCATTGAAAAGAGAGATAGATAGCTCAACAATAACAGTAGCAGAATTCAACACACCACTTTCAGTGAAGGACAGAACATCCAGAAAGAAGCTCAGTAAAGACCTGAAAGATCTAACTGCCACAATCAACCAACTTGTCCTCATAGCCATATACAGAACACTCCCTTCAACAGCAGCCAAGTATACTTTCTTCTCCAATGCACATGGAACAGTCTCCAGAATAGACCACATATTAGGCCATAAAGCAAGTCTTAACAGAATCCAAAACATCAAAGTATTACAAAGCATCTTTTCTGACCATAAATCCAGAGAAATAGATATTAATAACAGAAAAAAAAAAGAGAGAAAAAAAATCAAACACATAGAGACTGAACAACCAGATAGCTAAAAAGCTATTGGGTTATAGAAGAAATTAAGGATGGCATAAAGAAATTCATGGAATCAAATAAGAATGAAAACACATCCTACCAGAATCTTTGGGACACAGCAAAAGCAGTGCTCAGAGGTCAATTTATAGCAGTAAATGCAGACATACAAAGAGAAGAAAGGGCCAAAATGAAGAAACAACTTGAACAAATAGCAAAAGAAGCCCTCGGGCACCAGAAGAAAGCAAATAAATAGAGAATAAAAAAAACAATTGAAAGAGTTAACAAGACCAAAACTGGTTCTTTGGAAAGAACAATAATCCATTGACTAAACTAACAAAAGAAAAACAAGAGAGGAAGCAAATAACCTGAATAAGAAAGGAAATAGTCTATATCACAATAGACGCAACTGAAATTAAAAGAATCATAACAGAATACTATGAAAAATTGTTCTCTAACAAATTTGAAAACCTAGAGGAAACGGACAAATTTCCAGAAACACATTACCTACCTAAACTAACAGAGGTAGAACAACTAAGTAAACTCATAACAAGAGATTGAAAAGGTAATGAAAAAACCTCCCAACAAAAAGAAGCCCTGGCCCTGACAGTTTCACTGAAGAATTCTACCAAACTTTCAGAGAAGAATTAACACGACGACTACTAAAGGTATTTCAGGGAATAGAGAAGGATGGAATACACCCAAACTCATTCTACGAAGCCAGCATAACCCTGATACCAAAACCAGGTAAAGACACCACAAAAAAAGAAAATTACAGACCAATATTCCTCATGAATTTTGACCCCAAAATCCTCAACAAAATTCTAGCCAATAGAATTCAACAACATATGAAAAAAAAAAAAAAATTTCCCATGACCAAGTGGGATTCATATCAGGTATGCAGGGGTGGTTCAATATTAGAAAAACAATCAATGTAATCCACCACATAAATCAATTGATGCAGAAACGTCATTTGACAAAGTCCAACACCCATTCATGATAAAAACTCTCAGCAAAATAGGAATAGAAGGGAAATTCCTCAACACAATAAAGGGCATTTTTACAAAGCCAACAGCCAACATCATCCTAAATGGAGAGAGTCTGAAAGCATTCCCCTTGAGAATGGGAACCAGATAAAATGCCCTCTATCAACTCTTGTATTGAACAATGTGCTGGAGGTGCTGGCTAGAGCAATTAGGCTAGAAAAAGAAATAAAGGGCATCCAAATTGGTGAGGAAGAAGTAAAAGTATCTCTATTTGCCGATGATATGATCTTATACACAGAAAACCCTAAAGAATCCACAAGAAAACTACTAGAATTAATAGATTTCAGCAAAGTATCAGGATAAAGGATAAACATACAAAAATCAGTTGGATTCCTCTACATCAACAAAAAGAACATCAAAGAGGAAATCACCAAATCAATACCAATTACAATAGCCCTCAAGAAGATAAAATACTTAGAAATAAATCTAACCAGAGACATAAAAGACTTATGGAAAGAAAACTACAAGAACTGAATCCTACCCGAAACCACATGAGCAGATCTTTCGCTCGTCAATTGTTAGCCTGACACCTTGTCTGAGCCGCATGAGAGGACTTGAAGCAGAGGACTCAGGTAAGCCATGCCTGGATTCCTGTCCCACAGAAACTGGGAAAATAAATAGGTGTTGTTTTAAGCCATAAGTTTGTGCTAATTTGTTACACAGCCCCCATTTACTTCCAGTTGATTCTGACTCATAGCAATCACATGGGACAAAGTAGAACTACCACATAGGACTTCCAAGGCCGTAATCCTTAAAAAGCAGATTGTCATATCTTTCTTCCTTGGAGTGGCTGGTGGATTCAAAGCGTTGACCTTTCAGTTAGCAGCTGAGCACTTCACCAGTGCATTACCAGAGCTCCTTTGTTACACAGAAATAGATAACTAATACAGAGACAAAGAGAGCATAGCCCACTCACTGAAGAGCGTGCTGAGTAATATAGTGGTGAGACTAAAGTCAAGCAAAGAAAAACCATACACATCTTGTGTGTGGAGACTACAACATTGGTAGAGGCCACTAGCTATTGCTGTTTTTAGTTGCCATGAGTCGATTCTGATGCCATGTGTACAGAGTAGAACTGCTTTATAGGGTTTTCAAGGCTGTGACCATCCAGAAGCAGATCGTCAGGCCTGTCTTCTGAGGTGACTGTAGGTGTGTTCAAACTGCCAACCTTTTGGCTAGTAGCTGAATACTTAGCCATTGTGCCACCCAGGGACTCCTTCACATAAAATATTTTTGGTTGTTGTTGTTGTTAGTAGCTGTCAAGTCGGCTCCTACCTATGATAACCTTACATATAATAGAGCAAAATACTGCTTGGTCTCGTGCAATCTTCATAATCATTGGTATGCTTGAGTCCATTGTTGCAACCACTGTGTATTTTGAGTGCCTTTCAACCAAGGGGGCTCATCTTCCAGCACTATATCGGACCATTCTCTGTTGTGATCCATAGGATTTCCTTTGGCTAATTTTTAGAAGTAGATCTCCAGGCCTTTCTTCCTAGTCTGTCTTAGTCTGGAAGCTCTGCTGAAACCTATCCACCATGGATGTCACTGCTGGTATTTGAAATACTAGTGGCATAGCTTCCAGCATCATAGCAACACACAAGCCACCTCATTATAATAAACTGACAGAGGGGTGGTGGAAGATATTATCTCTCTTATTTTCTCTTGTCTCAGGGTGTCAAAAATGAAGACAGATGTCCTAATGCTATGCCATTTCTCTAGGGAGAAATAGGGGAAGAAAGATGAAATAAGCAAATCCCCCAAAGTGCTGCAAATGCCCTAGGCCTCAAGACTTTCTAGCGACAGGGAAGTAGAAAGGACTCCATCTGATATGTGGCTGGAATTTTTAAGTAGACAGAGTTGCTAGAAGTTGCCCAAGAATTCACTAAGAGATTTTCTATCTAACCAGGAGATTTTATACACTACACATAGGACAGTGCTTGGAGAAAAACTAATCTATTTCAATTGTATACCCTCACCAAGGTTAGGCTCATAATTAAATGAGTTACATGGAACTACAGCCAAAAAGGAGTCTGAGTTTCTGGCCACTGGAGGATGCCTTGGAGAAAGGAGCATAAGCTTTGAACTGTATAGAAAATTCTTCAACACCTGAGAAGCACCATGGACCACCTCTATCCACTAATATGCAACTGAATGATTTATCATGGAAATTCCTAAGTGTTTGAGAGCCTGGTTTGTCAACACCTCCACGTAGACTCTGGTGAAGCCTGCCCAGAACATCTCTTAAGCTATATGTTGTTGTTATTAGGTGCTGTCGAGTTGGCTCCAACTCATAGCAACCCCATGTACCACAAAATGAAACACTGCCTGGTCCTGCACCATTCTTACAATCATTGATCTACTTGAGTCCATTGTTGCAGCCACTGTGTCAATCCATCTCATTGAGGGTCTTCCTCTTTTCCGCTGACCCTGTACTTTACCAACCATGATGTCCTTCTCCAGAGACTGATCCCTCCTGACAATCTGTCCAAATTATGTAAGACACGGTCTCGCCATCCTTGCTTCTAAGGAGCATTCTGGTTGTACTCTTTCCAAGACAGATTTGTTCATTCTTTTGGCAGTCCATGGTATATTCAACATTCTTTGCCATCACCACAATTCAAACACATCAATTCTTCTTCTATCTTCCTTATTCATTGTCCAGCTTTCTGATGCATATGATGTGATGGAAAATACCATGGCTTGGGTCAGGCACACCTTAGTCTTCAAGGTGACATCTTTGCTTTTCAACATTTTAAAGAGGTCCTTTGCAACAGATTTGCCCAATGCAATGCACCTTTTGATTTCTTGACTGCTGCTTCCATGAGTGTTGATTGTGGATCCAAGTAAAATGAAATCCTTGACAACTTCAATCTTTTCTCAGTTTATTATGATGTTGCTTATGGTCCAGTTGTGAGGATTTTTGTTGTCTTTATGTTGAGGTGTAATCCATACTGAAGGCTGTGGTCTTTGATCTTTCTCAGTAAGTGCTTCAAGTCCTCTTCACTTTCAGTAAGCAAGGTTGTGTCATCTGCATAACACAGGTTGTTAATGAATCTTCCTCCGATCTTGATGCCCCATTCTTTTTCATATAGTCCAGCTTCTCAGATTATTTGCTCAGCATACAGATTGAATAGGTATGGTGAAAGTATACAACCCTGATGCACGCCTTTCTTGACTTTAAACTACTCAGTGTCCCCTTGTTCTGTCCAAACAACTGTCTCTTGATCTATGTACAGATTCCTCATGAGCACAATTGAGTGTTCTGGAATTCTCATTCTTCACAATGTTATTCATAATTTGTTACGATCCACACAGTCGAATGGCTTTGCATAGTCAATAAAACACAGGTAAGCATCCTTCTGGTATTCTTTGCTTTCAGTTAGGATCCATCTGACATCAGCTATGATATCCCTGGTTCCACATCCTCTCCTGAATCTGGCCTGAATTTCTGGCAGTTCCCTATCAATATACTGCTGCAGCCACTTTTGAAAGATCTTTAGCAAAATTTTGCTTGCATGTGATATTAATGATATTGTTTGATAATTTCCACATTAAGTTGGATTACCTTTCTTGGGAATAGGCATAAATATGGATATCTTCCAGTCAGTTGACCAGGTAGCTGTGTTCCAAATCTCTTGGCATAGATGAGTGAGCACTTCCAGAACTGTATCCGTTTGTTAAAACATTTCAATTGGTATTCTGTCAATTCCTGAAGCCTTGTTTTTTGCCAATGTCTTCAATGCAGCTTGGACTTCTTTCAGTACCATCAGTTCCTTTTCATATGCTACCTCTTGAAATGGTTGAATGTCAACTAATTCCTTTTGGTATAATGACTCTGTATTCCTTCCATCTCCTTTTGATGCTCCCTGCATCGTTTAATATTTTCCCCATAGAATCCTTCACTATTGCAACGTGAGGTTTGAATTTTTTCTTCAGTTCTTTCAGCTTCAGAAACACCGAGCGTGTTCTTCCTTTTTGGTTTTCTAACTCCAGCTCTTTGCACATGTCATTATAATACCTTACTTTGTCTTCTGGAGGTGCCCTTTGAAATTTTCCATTCAGTTCTTTTACTTCATCATTTCTTTCTTTTGTTCTAGCTGTTCGACATTCGAGAGCACGTTTCAGAGTCTTCTCCGACATCCATCTTGGTCTTTTCTTTCTTTCCTGTCTTTTCAATCACCTCTTGCTTTCTTCATGTATGATGTCCTTGATGTCACTCCACAACTCGTCTAGTCTTTGGTCATTAGTGTTCAACACATCAAATCTATTCTTGAGATGGTCTCTAAATTCAGGTGGTATATACTCAAGATTGTACTTTGACTCTTGTGGACTTGCTCTGATTTTCTTCAGTGTCAAGCTATATGTACCTAGGTCAAATCAAAATATTGAATCATCTTTAAATAGGATTCGAAAATAACCACAAAGACTCAGATGTAGTTTCCTTAACTTTTTCTGTCTTCTAAATACTTATTAAGCACTCCCATCCTTCATCTTTGAGGGCTTATTTTATACATTTTCCAAGTTTTTCTCTTGGCTTCTTTATTACTTCTCTATCTTCTTTAAAGATTTTTCCCTCTTCCTGCCTCTTTGAATTTCTGCAAATTTTCTTCCTGGATCTACTTTGCATTCTGTCTCTTCTGTTCCCTGACTTGTTAATCCGTTGCCGTTGAGTCCATTCCGACTCACAGTGACCCTATAGGACAGAGTAGAACTGCCCCATAGAGTTTCCAAGGAGCGCCTGGTGGTTTTGAACTGCTGACCATTTGGTTAACAGCCACAGCACTTAACCACTATGCCACCACACTTCCCTCTTCCCTGACAGGACTACACATTTCTGAGGTTTCATTTGAGTAGTCTATGCAGATACTTCCTGTCCCCTCAAAATATGACCCTGTTTGGAAATAGGGATTTTCTTTCGTTATGTTAATGAGGTCATACCAGAGTGAGGTGGATTCTAAACCTAATCACTTCTGAGTTATAAAAAGAGAATAGGCACAGAGGAACACATAGGGGAAGACAGACACCATGTGAGGGTTATCTACAATCAAAGGAATTCCAGCAGTCACCAGAAACTAGGCCCGTAGAAGGAACTGACATGGCTGAGACTCTGATCTAGCCTCCAGTACCATGAGAAAATACATTTCTGTTTTTTGAAGTCACTGACTTGTGGTTATTTCCATTACAACGGCGCTAGGTAACTAAGAACACCTCTCAAATACACACACATACACATATCTTGCTCTGACTCAACTTCTACTGAAAACGAATTTAAAATGTCTGCTGGAGATTATGCTTAATATCCAAAATAAATCTGCTACATTTATTCCCTGCCAGTCTGTTCCTTGTCTTGAATCTTTTAAGTGATGAAACACAGCATTAAATCATGGTAACACTTCTTTCATCCTTTCTTGTCCCTTACTTCGTCCTCAATAAATTAGCCTCCAAATTCCACAGATTTTCTCTCCCACAATGTTCTGTGCATTGGTCTCTTTTTAACACTCCTCTTAACTCTGATCCTAGTCCAAGCCCTCCTTGCCTGTTGCCTATGCTGCTACAATAGCCTGCAATCTGATCATCATGACTTCCCTTTCTCTGACCTACCCAACATATTGTTCATGAAATTATTTTCATAAAGTGAAATGATGATCATGTCTTTTCTTTAAAAAACCTCAAGGACTTCCTCTTGCCTACTAAATTAAATTCACAGACACCACTGAATGCCTTCTACAATATGAACCTAATCTATATTCTGAATTCATTTCCTTTATTCTTCTCCTTTATTTCTTCTATACAGACTTCATATTATTCTCTCTGGTGTTTTCTAGCAGGCCCCTTCCTTTTCCACATCACTTACAGAAGTGATGGAGATTCCATATATATATATGGAAACCCTGGTGGCGTAGCATTCAAGTGCTATGGCTGCTAACCGAAAGGTCAACAGTTTGAATCCACCAGGTATATATGTCTTAGTTATCTAGTGCTGCTATAAGAGAAACATCACAAATGGATGGCTTTAACAAAGAGAAATTTATTTCTTCACAGTAAAGGTAGGCTAAAAGTCCAAACTCAGAGCGTCAGCTCCAGGGGAAGGCTTTCTCTCTCTGTTGGTCTTCTCATCAATCTTCCCCCAGACTAGGAGCTTCTCCTCACAGGGACCCCGGGTCCAAAGGATGCACTCTGCTCCTGGCACTGCTTTCTTGGTTGTATGGGGTCTCCCTTTCTCTCTGCTCACTTCTCTCTTTTATATCGCAAGAGATTGCCTCAAGACAGAATCCAATCTTGTAGATTGAGTCCTGCCTCACTAATACAGCTGCCGCCCATCCTCCCTCATTAACATCATAGAGGCAGGATTTACAACAAATCACACAATACCTGGAATCATGGCCCAGCCAAATTGATACACACATTTCTGGGGGGATATAATTCAACCCATGACCATATGTATGTGTGTGTGTATATATATATATATATATGCACGTAAGTATTTTTATATATATATAAATTCAACAGTGACAAGGTCGGCAGCTCGAATCTGCCAGGTGCTCCTTGGAAACTCTATGGGGCAGTTCTACTCTGTCCTATAGGGTCGCTATGAGTCGGAATCAACTCGATGGCACCGGATCTGGGTAAATCCCTGCTTAATTTCTTTCAATGGCTTCTTATTGCTTCTAGAATAAAAGTGTACCCTGACTCTCCAAAAACTCTTCTCCTCCCTCAGGATAATGGCCTTTGTCCTGTTCCTTGAATAAGCCCTGCCTCAGACCTTTCTTACTTCTCATTGCCCTTCTGGCCACTTGTCATATAGGCCTCAACTCAAATTTCACCTTTTCAGAGAGCTCTTCTAAATCTTTCTACATAAAAACCTACTGCATTTTCCCATTATAACCTACTGCACCCAACAGTCACCCTGTTTATTTCCTTTGTCACTTTTTATCTCTATGTGAAATTATTTCGTGTTTTAAAAAAAAATTGTTTACTTTTTTTAGTGTGTCCTCTTCACAAGACTATAACCTCCATGAGACCAGGGAGCTTGTCTATCTTGCTCACAGCTGTATTCCCAGCATTTAACACAGTGTCATTCCTTGCTTAATAAATATATGTTGAATCAATTAACGAGTTAGTGCCATTTATTCTGCTTTTGTTATCCTCCTTGACCCATCTCTGCCTGTTAAATATTACTTATCTTTCAAGACCCAGCCCCAAGTCTTCCCATTCTTTGATCTTGCTATCTGAATGTTATTCCCACCCTAATGTTTTGCAGTCTTTTGTTTGCATATCTATTTGGGCCCTTGTCAGGTTCTGCCTTGTTATTTTTAACCTGCCATACTTTCACTGGGCAACAATTTTCTTTAGCAATGAGGTTTTGTTATATTCATCTTAATATCCACTTACTGTGCAAAAAAAAAAGGTAGTTGAATAAATAGTTGATAAATTGAATTGAAAGACAAGATACAGCACAAGAAATAATGTTAAAGTTACACAAGTGAATCATAGTTCTGTTGTTTTTAGGGCCTAAAGAATGTGCTTGTCTCTGGAACTAATTATTGACATAGAAATTTATCTTATGATGTGTAGTGGTACCAATTTATAGTTGTTAAGTGTCAGATAATGTAAATCACATAATTCCAAAGGAAAAAAGTAAATAATAAAGATTTTTCCTTTTTATTTTTAGAATAAAATAAGTGATTCCTTGCAGCTGAGCATTTAATATGTACAAGGGAAAAATAACATGAACTCGACTTAAATTTAAAAAGTTGAAGTGAGTAAATTGGATTTCACTATCTAAAATCAACAAAAGGGCAAAATTATATTCAAGTATAATTTGTTAGAATCTTCTTACTGCATGTTTTCAGAGGTATCTCTTTTATGCTTATATGATTTGGTTTATTTTTGCCATTTTCCACCTTATATTTTATGTACTTGTTTTATTTTTTCCTTCTTTGAATTTAAGTGGATTTATTGACTTTAACTGGATTTATTAACTCCCCCCTCTTTTTTTTTTATAGTCTTTTGGTGATCTGGAAGTTTTACATACTGTTTCTTCTCTAATTTACTAGTTGCAACTTTATAATTTTATCAAGTATAGATGGTCTTTTATTTTCTATCAGTGTTTCTAACTACTGCTAAGGGTGGACATTACCTTGGCTATGGCAATGATATCTCCTGGAACACGCCGATGACATCAAAGGTTTTTGTTGGTTTTATTTTTGTGTGATTTTTTAAAAAGTCATCGTATCTTTTGTCTATGTATTGGCATATTTACAGATAAAAGGATAAGATGCCCTGGATATTTCAAAATAATCAGGGAACGATAATAGGGAAGTAGGTGTAAGTAATGGATAAAAACACATTGGCCACACATTGGCTGTTATTGAAGCCGGGTCATGGATATGCAGAGTTCATTATATTATTCTCTCTACTTTTGTATCTGTTTGAAATTTTCTCTAATAAAGATTATGAAAAGAAGAGAGTCACGTTTCTCCAATGAAATACAATTGGCTTTAAATTGGTGATCTGCAAAAGGAATTCAGGGACAGAAATAATTTTGTTTTTGATAATCACACAGAAAATCTTTTATTCAGTCTTTACAATGTCAAATGCCAGAAATCCTATCTAAATTTGGTAAGTTCACCATGTTTACTGAATACTTTGCTTCTCAGTCTTATTTATCATTCCATTTTAACCTCTCTTCTGTCCGTTATGACACACATTTCCACAGCTACTATGGAACCTAGTTCCATTCCTGAAATCAACTTGCACTTTCCTCCAAATCCAGGCAAATTCTATTCAACTGCAAAGATCAAAAGCCTGCCAGAAATTCTTTCTGCCTAGTGGCAGTTACACGTAAAATGGAAATATTATATGTTCCTGAGTGATTTTTTAAAGACTTAATGCCTATATAAGAAGACTGGGGAAAAGGATAATACAATAAGTAAACTGAGGCTCAGTGAGGCTACGGTTACTCAGGGTCCCAAGTGTAAGTGGCAGAGCCAAGGCCACCTGACTCCAAAGTCCCTGCCAGTAACCACTATGTTGTAACATCTCTCTGCAGGCATTGTATAGTAAAGGATTCTTCTAGGCCACAGGCACCTTGCAAGGACTTGGCTTATAATTTCTATTCCCAGGATTTAGCACAAAGCCTGGCAGACAGTAGTTGTTAAACAAATGTTTAATGGATGAGTATAGTCGTGCTCCAGCATGAGTTACAAATCTAATAGACTGTGATACTAACAGGGACAAATGTATTTAAACCATTGTATTAATTTTATAAGGTCTTTCAGTAGTCCATCAATCTAGGAAAATCCGTTGTAATTATTACACAATTAGAAAAGCAGATTTTCATCAATGATGATCAATGTTAGTGATTCATTTTTTGCCTCTTACTCTTTTTCTCCACTTATGTATTTATTTTGCTCCCTTAAATTTCTTTATTTCTTATTCAAGGACACTATGCATAGTAAAAAGAGCCCTGGTGGTACTGTGGTTAAGTGCTCGGCTGCTAACTGAAAGGTTGTCAGTTGCAATCCACCAGGCCTTCCACAGGAGAAAGATGTAGCAGTCTGCTTCTGTAAAGATTACGCTCTTAGAAACCCTAAGGGGCAGTTCTACTCTGTCCTATGGGGTTGCTATGAGTTGGAATTGACTCAATGGCAACAGGTATACATATCAAAAAAAATTTAATGAATTTCCCCAAAGTAAATACATTTATGTAATTAGCACTCAGTTCAAGAAAACAGTACATTACCTGAATTTCAGAAGCCGCCTCATGCTGCCTTCTGGTCGCCACCCTTTGGAGTTCAAGGATAAGCAATGACTTCTAACTCCACACCATATAATGTATACTCTTTTGATTCTGGTTTCTTTTGCTCGAATTTATGTTTATGAGGAATACCAAAGTCTTGTGAGTAGTTATATGTTATTCATTTTCATTGTTTTATCATATTTCATCATATGAATGTATCACAATTTATATACCTCTGTCTTGGTCATCTAGTGCTGCTATAACAGAAATACCACAAGGGGATGGCTTTAACAAAGAGAAGTTTGTTCTCTCACAGTCTCGTAGGCTACAAGACCAAATTCAGGGTGTCAGCCCCAGAGGAAAGCATTCTTTCTGGAGGAAGGTCCTTCTCATCAATCTTATCCTGGACTAGGAGTTTCTCTGTGCAGGAACTCCAGGTCCAAAGGACGCGCTCTGCTCTTAGTGCTTCTTTCTTGGTGGTATGAGGTTCCCAACTCTCTGCTTACTTCCCTTTCCTTTTATCTCTTGTGAGATAAAAGATGGCACAGGCTACACCCCAGGGAAACTCCCTTTACGTTGGATCAGGGATGCGACCTGAGCAAAGGTGTTACATCCCCCCCTAATCCTCTTGAACCACAGGCAGATATTATGATCTTTAACACATAGGAAAAACACAAAATGGAGGACAACCACACAATATTGGGAATCATGGCCTAACCAAATTGACACGTATTTTGGGGGGACACAATTCAATCCATGACAACCTCCATTTTACAGTAGGTAAACATTTGGGTTGTTTCCAGTTTGGGGCTATAAGAATGCTGATCCTATAAACATTCTTATATGAGTCTTTTTAGTGTACATCTAAAAGTAGAATTGCTTAGTCATAGAGTTTGTGTATATTTCATGTTAGAAGACCCTGGCAATAAGTTTTTCAAAGTGGTTATGACAATTTACCCTCCCACTAGTGGTATATGAAGAGTTCTAGTTGTTTCTCATCCCCTTCAACACTTGTCTCTTTCTGTTTAACCATTGTGGTGGTATATAATGGCATTACACTGGGGTTTTAATGTGTATTTCTTGGATAACTAGTGAAATTGAGCACATTTTGATATGTGTGCTGGTCTTTTAAATTCTCTCTTTTTTGATGTGACTTTCATGTCATTTGCCTATTATTTTCTATTTGGTTTTTTGCATTTTTCTTATTGATTTTTAAGTGGTCTTTACATTTACAGGTATGTTCCTTTTGTAAGATATATAGATGGCAAATATCTTCTGTCACACTGTGGGTTTCTTTTTTTTTTTTTCCCCTGATCTGATTAGCACTATATCAGTTAGGGTAAAGGCTAAACTGTAGCATAGTAACAAAACATACAAGCAAACAACCCCAAAACTAAAAGAAACACTGAAATAAATGTTATTTCTCTTTCATGTAGCAGTCTAAAAGCTAGTGTGTCTTTATTCCATGAAGTCATTCAGTGTCCCATGTTACTTCCATCTTTCTGCTCAGTAGGATTTGTCCCAATTGCCTTGGCCAAAACTGGGTCTCCATCACATATGTGTCCAGCCCATAGGAGGGGAAAGAAGGTAGAAGAACTCAAGACTTGGGATTTTTAAAGCCAAAAGTTGGAAGCGGTCCATTTGACTTTTGTTCATAGGCCATTTTCCCAATAATGGCCATACCTAGCTGCCACAGAAGCAGGGAAATGTAGTGTCTCTAGTTAAGTGGTCACATGTCCTGCTAAATTTCTGTTGCTATGAAATAAAGGAACAATGATTTTGGGGGGATAATTGTTAGGCTGCTATAACCATCTATCTTAGGTAAGCACTGTGCTAAGCAGTTTGGGAAAAAGACTTATAATACAGTGGGGAGAGATGTGTAGGCTATCAAAAGTTCTATAATATTAAAATTATGAAATAACCAATATATGGAGTTACATGCTGTAGATATGAAGAAGGAGTGATTTAATTTAGTTGCGGGATTTAAGAAGGCTTGGTAAAACAGTAGTTTTGGTAGACAGAAAGCACAGAATTTTAACCTCAGCTACTTGCGTGGGAGACTGAACTGGAAGAAAACATTCAATGAACTTGAAGCAGTGTAAGTTGTCATGTTGGAGGCAGTTGAAAATGAGGCTGCAAAGGTGTGTTGGAATCAAGCCACAAAGATCTTGACTCATGCTTAAAGAGCGTGGACTTTTTCCAGCGGTCAACAGGGAATAATTGAAGCCTTAAAAAAAAAATCTGTTAATCTGTAAATTTTCAGTGAAAAGTATATTTTAACTTTACAGATACTTATTTTATCCTCCACTTTGTCAGTATTTATTTCATAAACACTAAAATAATCCAATAGCATGTGGAAATCCAGACTTAATTTTTTTTTGTTTTCTTTTTTAAGTAATTAAAATAATAATTTCATTTAAATTATTCTTGAGAGTATTGGAGTGGGTGAGGGCTACCATCTGGTACAGCCAAGAAAATCTTCATGGGAACTGGGATGACTGAAAAAGAGTACTAATGAGGATGTAAATAATCTAAAACGAAATCAGGCTCCGATGTGATATTTTGATCTGAAGTTAAAAGCTGATTAAGGTTTTTATGGACTTAAGCTTGCATTTGTGGAGCAAATTATCAAGGGGTGTAGTTAGAGTCACATCCTTCCCTCAGTCTGTGGGGAAATTCCCATCACTATGGATGAGAATTATGCATAAAGATCATGGGAAGAGCACGGCCCTTGAGTTTCCTCTTAAACAGCCTGTAGATTTGTTATGGTTAGTAATGCGTTGGTCCTTGGAGACACAATTTTGGTTCTGACTCTACCTTCCACACGCTGAAAATAACAAAAATTGGGGGTGGGAGCCCCAGGAGATGTAGATATCTTTTCATTCTTTCTTCTTTATCTACAACTGATTTATTATTAAAGAGGTGACTTTTTGCTCCATAAACGCCAAATCATTAAACAACAACTGAAAATGATTCCAACTACTGGAGGGAAAAATGTGGCCCCAAGTTCCCTAAGTGTCTAACTTCCTCTCTGGGAGTTGAGCTTTCTTTGGGAACTAAGGTCATTTCCTTAAGCCACTGGGGCACTGTTGGTTCTGAAACACACTTAAGTGTCAGAACACTTGGCTAGACATATTTACAAGTTTCTGTGGCCAGGGCCAACAGAATTTTTACTAAGAGAAAATCATAAACCAAAGGGCAAATGATGAGGAATTGTAGAATAAAACTGTGGTGTTAGATAAAGGTAAAGCAGAAAGCTGATAGCTTTAAAGACTAACGGTGTTCCATTTTCCCACTCAGCCAACACCAAAACTAGAGAAGTAACAGTGCTCAGTCTTTTGCTATCTTCCCATGGCTCCTCAGTAATGAGGGGTAGATTTTGGTTTTGATTCTGGAATGGGAGTATTTCTTCTGTAATTATGGCTTCTAATTCAGTTTTTCTCACCCTATATTTCCCATCTGAGGTTGCTTGGGAACACAATCAGCACCTATCAATTTATGCTCCTCCTTAGAGAAAAGGGAAACCCTGGTGGCATAGTTGTTAAGAGCTATAGCTGCTAACCATAAGATCGGTGGTTTGAATCCACCAGGCACTCCTTGGAAACTCTATGGGGTAGTTCTACTCTGTCCTATAGGGTTGCTATGAGTAGGAATTGACTCGATGGGAACAGGGTTTTGGTTTAGAGAAAAGAAATGCACTTAGTTATTTTTGCCAGATGGTCAACGTTCAGACATGGTAGATATTCAATATATATGCTGAATGAATAAATAGTTGGTTGACATATGAAACCAGAAACCTCTGTATTCAATATGCTTGCCTTTACACATGACAGCTCATTATTTGGAGAAAAGCAAGTGGCAGATGTCAAAGAATCATGAAAAGCAATAGGGAGTGGGCAGATATAAGGTCTCTGCTGATGAGATTTTGAAGAATCAGTCTCTTGCTGCAATGGCCTTTAATCTCTGTCTTAGAGAACAAATTTAATGCAGTGAATTAGTCATTACTAAGAATCCAACTTATTTCAAGGCAGTCATTTATTGCAAGCTTTTGTCCTGAGAAAAATAATTCAGCTCTTCTAAGTTCTTTATATACATTAACTCATTTAATCTTCACAACAAACTTATGAAGTAGGTACTATCATCATTTTATATACGGGGAAACTAATTTTGTATATAATTTTATATATGGGGAGACTGAGGTACAAAGAAGTTAAACCCAAGCAGCCTGGCTGCAGAGTCTATTTTCTTAACCACTATACCGTACTATCTCATGAGAGGGTATCTAAGCAGAGACCTAAATAATGACAAGAGAGACTCATAAGGCTTTCTGGGGAAAATGCTCTGGACAGAAGCAAATCCATGATGCAGGAGTATCTGTGTCATTTCAAAGAACACCCAGGTCAATGTGGTATAAAGTGGGAATGTTTCAGGGGATGAGGGACAATGAATGTAACATCTTACGGATCTTGTTAAGGACTTAGGTTTTCATTTTGAGAAAAATGGAATTCCGTAAGAAGGCTTGGGGCAGAGGCATGATGTAATCTGTTTTACGGTTTAAAAGGATATCATGGCTGCTGTGTGAAGACTATGGTGGAAGCATAGACTAGGGTGAATTTTAACAGAAAATAATCCTTAAATTCAATATATAAGTAAAAAAATTATATGTATATATATATACATATGTGCATATGTATATAAATAATTTTCTAAATAAACTATATAATTCCTGTAGCCCCAATGGCACAGTGCTTAAGAGCTCAGCTGCTAAACAAAAGGTAAGCAGTTGGAATCCACCAGCTGCTCCTTGGAAACCATATGGGGCAGTTCTACTCCGTCTCGTAGGGTCACTATCATCAGAATCAACTCAACAGCAATGGTTATCATATATATATACATATAAAATTCCTGAAACTACTTACTCAGTGAAATATATTTTAGCAAAAACAGCTCATCATAGGAGGCAGGGCCAAGATGGGAGAGTAGTCAGATGCTTCCGGTGATCCCTTTTACAACAAAGACCTGAAAAAACAAGTGAAACTATTATATTTATGACAAGCTAGGAGCCCTGAACATCAAAGACAAAGTTAGAAAACCAACTGAGAGGCAGGTGGAGGGAGAGATGGTTCAGAAGCGGAGAGGAGTTGCCAGACCTGAATCTCTGGGAACCCTCGGGCACCATTCCCAGGAATGACTGCAGTGGGCTGGTGGTAGCATTCGGCCACAGTTTCATCTGGGAGAAACAGCCAGCCACACATCCTACTCACACCTCCGGAACCAGAGAAGAACGGTACTCTAGGCAAAAGTTAAGCACTTGTGTATATTTTACCACACCCCCAGCCTCCAAGCTGGTTTCAGTGGCTGTCGATTTCTCTGGGCCTGAGATATGTCCTGCTGAGTGTTCTGAGCTATTCTCCTGGCCTTGGGGAAGGAATAAATTCACAACTGGGGGAAAAGATAATCTCCCAGCTTCACTAACCTGGGGAACTCAGGACAGAAGCAGCTCCTGTCCAGGCATAAACGGTCCATGGACTTTGAATACCTTTCCCCCCTGCATGGACCTGTGTGGGCCTATTTCAGGAGAGTAGGCCCTTGTTGGCAGACTGCAACTGTTTCAGCTGTGTGGTGGAGAGGTGGGTGTTTGATGTTTGATGCTGCTTTGCTTATTAAACAGGGTCCTCAACTACCCATATCAGGGCCTAAGGACTGGTGGCTCCTCTCACATCACCCAGCCACCTGTGACAGGGGTCCCAGGATAAGTGGTACCTCTCAGCCCTGACAACCAAAAGCATTGGGTGCCCATGATCCATCTGTAGAACCGACTCACCTATGCACTGTAGGGAACAGTGGCACACTTCCCTCACAGACACTTGAGGGACAATTCTCAGCCCCTGCCTTGTTTGGAGTGTGACCCCCTGTTGCAACAACAAACTGGTACCTATACCAATCATCCCTGCCCCTCTAAGACTGTATGACAGAGCCTATACCACACACTTGATGACCAACTACCTGGACACCTGAGCTAAATCCATACAAGAAAAGTGAATGGACTCCTTGGCTGATATACCTGATAACAGCTGTAGCCACCTGGTGACAGGACATTAGAGCTTCAAAGGTGAAAATAATCAAGCTAGCTCACTCAAGCAACCTATATGGGCATATCAAAACAAAACAAAGCAAGAAAGTAGGATATAGTAAGCAAACAAAATAAACTAATACAATAACTTACAGATGGCTCAGAGACAACAGTCAATATCAAATCACATAAAGAAGCAAACCATGATCACTTCAACAAGCTCTCAAAAAAAAGAATCAAGAGATCTTCTGGATGAAGGTCGCTTCCTGGAATTACCAGATGCAGAACACGAAAGATTAATATACAGATTTTCAAGACATCAGGAATGAGATCAGGAAGCAGATCAGGCAATACACAGAATAAGCCCAGGAACAACAGATAAAAAAGTTGAAGAAACTAAAAAGGTTATTCAAGAACATAATGAAAAATTTAATAAGCTGCAAGAATCCATAAACAGCAATCAGAAATTCAGAAAATTAACAATAAAATTACAGAAGTAGACAAGTCAATAAAAAGAGAGAGGAGCAGAATTGAGCAAGTGGAAGGCAGAATTGGTGAGACTGAAGATAAAGCACTTGGCACTAACATATTTGAAGGAAAACCAGATAAAAGAATTTTTAAAAAATGAAGAAATCTAAGAATCATGTGGGACTCTATCAAGAGAAATAACCTACTAGTGATTGGAGTATGAGAACAGGGAGGGATAACAAAAAATACAGAGAGAACTATTGAAGATTTGTTGGCAGAAAACTTCCCTGACATCATGAAAGATAAGAAGGTATCTATCCAAGATATCTATCTGTCATCGAATTCCACATAAGGTAGATATTAAAAGAAAGTCACCAAGACATATTATAATCAAACTTACCAAAACCAAAGATAAAGAGAGAATTTTAAGAGCAGCTAGGGTTAAATGAAAAGTCACCTACAAATGAGAGTCAATAAGAATAAACTCAGACTACTCAGCAGAAACCATTCAGGCAAGAAGGCAATGGGATGACTTATTTAAAGCATAGAAGAAAAAAAAATGCCAGCTAAGAATCATACATCCAGCAAACTGTCTGTCAAATATGACAGGCAAAATTAGGGCATTTCCAGATAAACAAAAGTTTGGGGAATTTGTAAAAACCAAAACAAAACTACAAGAAATACTAAAGAGAGTTCTCTGGCTAGAAAATCAATAATATCAGATATCAACCCAAGACTAGAACACTGGACAGAGCAATCAGGTGTGAACCCATATAGGGAAATCACAAAATTAAATCAAGATTAAAAACAGGGAAACAGCAATGTCATTAGGTAAAAGAAGACAACATTAAAACAATAAAGAAGGACTAAGAAATGTAGTCCTAGATATTCATATGGAGAGGAAGACAAGGCGATATAAAGAAATAAACATTAGTTTTAAACTTAGAAAAATTTGGGTAAAAATTAAGGTAATCACAAAGGAGACTAACAATTCCACTCATCAAAATAAAATACAAGAAAAGAAAAAAATAGAGACTCAGCAGAAACAAAACCAACAACAAATAAGAGGAAAAGCCAATATATAAAGATAAACTACTCAGCACAAAAAATTAAGCAGGAAAAAGAAACTGTCGACAATACACACAAAAAAGACATCAAAATGACAGCACTAAATTCATACCTATCCGTAATTATGTGGCATGTAAATGGACTAAATGCACTAATAAAGAGACAGAAAGTGGCAGAATGGATAAAAAAAAAAAACCACGATCCATCTACATACTGCCTACAAGAGACCTACCTTAGACTTAGAGACACAAACTAAAACTCAAAAGATGGAAAAAAAATTATCAAGCAAGCAACAATCAAAAAAGACCAGAAGTGGCAATATCAATTTCTGACAAAATAGACTTTAAAGTTAAATCCACCACAAAGGATAAGGAAGGACACTATATAATGATTAAAGGGACAATATACCAGGAGGATATAACCATATTAAATATTTATGCACCCAATGACAGGGCTGTAGGATACAAGAAACAAACTCTAACACCATTGAAAAGTGAGATAGCTCCACAATTACAGTAGGAGACTTCAGCACACCACTTTTGGTGAAGGACAGAATATCTGGAAAAAAGTTCAGTAAAGACATAGAAGATCTAACTGCCACAATCAACCAACTTGACCTCATAGACATATACAGAACACTCCATCCAACAGCAGCCAAAAATACTTTCTTTTCCAATGCACATGGAACATTCTCTAGAATGGACCACACACATTAGGTCATAAAGCAAGCCTTAGCAGAATTCAAAACATTGAAATATTACAAAGCATATTCTCTAACCATTAGACCATAAAAGTAGAAATCAATAACAGAAAAAGCAGGGAAAAGAAATCAAACACTTGGAAGCTAAACATTACCCTGCTGAAAAATGACTGGGTTCTAGAAGACATGAAGGATGGAATAAAGGAATTCATAGAATCCAATGAGAATGAAAACACTTCCTATCAGAACCTCTGGGACACAGTGAAAGCAGTGCTCAATTTATTTCAATAAATGCACACCTCCAAAAAGAAGAAAGGGCCAAAATAAAAGAAATATCCATACAACTTGAACAAATAGAAAGAGAGCAACAAAAGAAACCCTCAGGCACCAGAAGAAAGCAAATAATAAAAATTATAGCAGAATTAAATGAAATAGAGAAAGGAAAAACCATTGAAAGAGTTAACAAGACCAAAAGCTGGTTCTTTGAAAAAATTAACAAAATTGATAAATCATTGACCAAACTGACAAAAGAAAAACAGGAGAGGAAGCAAATAACCTGAATAAGAAATGAGATGGGCGATATTACAAGAGACCCAACTGAAATGAAAAGAATCATATCAGATTACTACAAAAAAGTGTACCCTAACAAATTTGAAAACCTAGAAGAAATGGATGAATTTCTAGAAACACACTACCTACTAAACTAACACAAACAGAGGTAGAACAACTAAATAAACCTATAACAAAAGAAAAGATTGAAAAGGTAATTAAAAACTCCCAACCAAAAAAATGCCCTGGCCCAGACAGCTTCACTACAGAGTTCTACCAAACTTTCAGAGAAGAGTTAACACCACTACTACTAAAGGTATTTCACAGCATAGAAAAGGACGGAATACTCCCAAACTCATTCTATGAAGCCAGCATATCTCTGATATCAAAACCACGTAAAGACACCACACACACACACACAAAAAATTACAGACCTATATCCCTCATGAACTTAGACGCAAAAATCCTCAACAAAATCCTAGCCAATAGAATTCAACGACATGTCAAAAAAATAACTCACATTACCAAGTGGGATTCATACCAGGTATGCAGGGATGGTTCAACATTAGAAAAACTATTAATGTAATCCATCATATAAATAAAACAAAAAACAAGAACCACATGATCTTATCAATTGATGCAGAAAAGGCATTTGACAAAGTTCAACACCCATTCATGACAAAAACTCTCAGCAAAACAGGGATAGAAGGAAAATTCCTCAACATAATAAAGGGCATTTATACAAAGCCAACAGCCAACATCATCCTAAATGGAGAGACTCTGAAAGCATTCCCCTTGAGATCGGGAACCAGACAAGGATGCCCTTTATCACCGCTCTTATTCATTGTTGTACTGGAGGTCCTAGCCAGAGCAATTAAGCTAGATAAGGAAATAAAGGGCATTCAGATTGGTAAGGAAGAAGTAAAAGTATCTCTACTTGCAGATGATACAATCTTATACACAGAAAACCCTAAAGAATCCTCAAGAATACTGAAACTAGTAGAAGAGTTCAGCAGAGTATGAGCATAGAAAATAAACATACAAAAATCAGTTAGATTCCTCTACACCAATAAAAAGAACATCGCAGAGGAAATCACCAAATCAATACCATTTGCAGTAGCCCACAAGAAGATAAAATACTTAGAAATAAATCTTACCAGACATGTAAAAGACCTATACAAAGAAAACTACAAGACACTACTGCAAGAAACCGAAAGGGACCAATGTAAATGCAAAAACATACCTTGCTTATGGATAAGAAGACTTAACACTGTAAAAATATCTGTTCTAGTAAAAGCCATCTATAGATACAATGTAAATGTAATTCTGATCCAAATTCCAATGACATTTTTTAATGAGATGGAGAAACAAAGCACCGACTTCACATGGAAGGGAAAGAGGCCCCAGATAAGTAAAGCATTACTGAAAAAGAAGAACAAAGTGGGAGGCCTCACTCTACCTGATTTTAGAACCTATTATACTGCCACAGTAGTCAGAACAGCCTGGTACTGGTGCAAAAACAGATACATAGACCAATGGAACAGAATTGAGAATCCAGACATAAATCCATCCACATATGAGCAGCTGATATTTGACAAAGGCCAGGTAAATGGGGAAAAGACAGTCTCTGTAACAAACGGGGATGGCATAACTGGATATACATCGGCAAAAAAATGAAACAAGGCCCATACCTCACACCATGCACAAAAACTAACTCAAAATGGATCAAAGACCTAAATATAAAATCTAAAATGATAAAGATCATGGAAGAAAAAATAGGGACAATGCTAGGAGCCCTAATACATGGCATAAACAGTGTACGAAACACTACTAGCAATGCAGAAGAGAAACTAGATGACTGAGAGCTCCTAAAAATCAAACACCCATGCTCATCCAAAGACTTCACCAAAAGAGTAAAATGATTACCTACAGACTAGGGAAAAGTTTTTAGCTATGACATTTCCGATCAGTGCCTGATCTCTGAAATCTACATGATACTGCAAAAACTCAACTACAAAAAGACAAATAACCCAATTAAAAAATGGGCAAAAGATATGAACAGGCACTTCACTAAAGAAGACATTCAGGTAGCTAACAGATACATGAGGAAATGCTCACAAACATTGGCCATTAGAGAAACGCAAATCAAATCTACAATGATATTCCATCTCACTGCAACAAGGCTGGCATTAATCCAAAAAAATACAAAATAGTAAATGTTGGAGAGGTTGTGGAGAGACTGGAACACTTATACACTGCAGGTGGGAATGTAAAATGGTACAACCACTTTGGAAATCGATTTGGCGCATCCTTAAAAAACTAGAAATAGAACTACCGTATCTTCCAGCAATCCTACTCCTAGCTAAATAAGAGTCTTTACACGAACGGATATATACACACCTATGTTCATTGCAACACTGTTTACAATAGTAAAAAGATGGAAGCAACCAAGGTGCCCATCAACAGATGAATGGATAAATAAATTACGGTATATTCGCACAATGGAATACTACGCATCGATAAAGAACAATGATGAATCCGTGAAACATTTTCATAACATGCAGGAATCTGGAAGGCATTATGCTGAGTGAAATTAGTCAGTTGCAAAAGGACAAATATTGTATAAGACCACTATTATAAGAACTCGAGAAATGGTTTAAACAGAGAAGGAAATATTCTTCGATGGTATGAGTTGGGGTAAGGAGGGAGGGAGAGGGGTTTTCACTAACTAGATAGTAGATAAGAACTATTTTAGGTGAAGGGTAAGACAGCACACAATATAGGAGAGGTCAGCACAATTGGGCTAAACCAAAAGCAAAGAAGTTTCCTGAGTAAACTGAATGCTTCAAAGGCCAGCAAAGCAGGAGTGGGATTTGGAGACCATGGTTTCAAGTGACATCTAGATCAGTTTGCATAATAAAATCTATTAAGAAAACATCCTCATCCCACTTTGAAGAGTGGCGTCTGGGGTCTTAAATGCTTTCAAGCAGCCATCTAAGATGCATCAATTGTTCTCAACCCACCTGAAGCAAAGGAGAATGAAAAATACCGAAGACACAAGGTAATTATGAACCCAAGAGACATAAAGGGCCTCATAAACCAGAAACTACATCAGCCTGAGACCAGAAGAACTAGATGGTGCCCAGCTACAACCGATGACTGCCCTGACCGGGAACACAACAGAGAACCCCTGCGGGAGCAGGAAAGCAGTGGGATGCAGACCTCAAATTCTCATAAAAAGACCAGACTTAATGGTCTGAATGAGACTAGAAGGACCCCGGTGGTCGTGGTCCCCAGACCTTCTGTTAGTCCAAGACAGGAACCATTCTCAAAGCCAACTCTTGAGACAGGGATTGGACTGGACTATCCGATAGAAAAAGATAATGGTGAAGGGTGACTTTCCTGGGTCAAGTAGACACATGATACTATGTGGGGAGCTCCTGTCTGGAGGAGCGATTAGAGGGCAGGGGGGGTCACAAGCTGGCCGAATGGACAGAAAAATAAAGAGTGGAGGGAAAGAGTGTGCTGTCTCTTTTTGGGGAGAGCAACTAGGAGTATATAGCCAGGTGTGTACAAATTTTTGTATGAGCGACTGACTTGATTTGTAAACTTTCTCTTAAATCACAATAGAAAAATTTTTAAAAAGCTTATATAATTTTAATAATCTCTAAAATGTTTGCTAATTTTTAGAAACTGTTGATGTAAGCTTTTGTTTGATGTGGTTGCCACTAGCTAAATTATGTCCCTGTCTCAGGGATTAAGAGCTTGACTCAGCTGTTAACCAAAAGGTCACCAGTTCGAATCTACCAGCTTCTCCTTGGAAACCCTATGGGGCATTTCTGTTTTGTTCTGTAGGATCCCTACGAATCGGAATCGACTCGATGGCAACGGGTTTGGGTTTTTTTTGGTTTTATCTGAGCCATAACTTGACATAGGAAACTCCATTGAACTCTTCCATTAACTTCCCTATTAAATTAGTGGCTATTAGGTTCTTGGCACCCAGCACTTTATTGCAGCTGGAAGGTGGCTGGGGGACCTGCCCATGCTTTATAGCTAGCTTTTCCTTTGGGTGCCAGGGCTTTTTGTATCACCTGGACTCAAAAATCCTGCATCTCACCCTCACTATGTCCCATCAACATTGCCTGCTCCATAACCTATTCCATCTTCACAAAGGGTAGGCTGCTAGTTAGCTGCCGGCAGGCACTGCATATGTTCCCATTGCTGCTGTGCCAGCTGCCTTCTGGATCTGCTTGACTGCTATGGGGGCAAGGATACCATCATCTGTGTCAGAACTACTTCGAAAGCTGTTATCCGCCTCCATGCTCACTCTTGTGTAAGTTTCCTTAAGAAAGATTTTTCTTTGCCAACCTATACAGAAGTGGTTCCATATTCTGACTGGTATCGCTGCATCCATGTGTACTTGGTGATGAGCAGTCCTGTGTGGACTATGGAGATAGTGACGGAGTTGGAGAGAATTGGAACATATATTGAAGGCAGAGCTAGCAGATTTTTCTGATGGATGGAATCAAAGAGCAGAGAAAGATGGGTGTCAATTATGACTCCTAGGTTTTGACTTAGTGATTAGAAGAAAGACTTCAGGGGAGGAGAGAAACAGGTTTTGTGAGTGGAAATGAAGTATTTGGTTTTAGATACATTTCAAATGCTTATTATACATCCCAGTGGAGCCGCAAGTACCTGCTTGATGTATGAATATGGAGTTGAAAAAGGAGTGGTTAGAACTTTCTCAGCAATAACCATCTCTCAGTAACCTGATAAACAATTCCCATCCATCTGGTTAGAATCACGAGTCTTTTGTTTAAGGTAAGATTTGGACATACTCATGATCACCTGCCTATTTCAATGCTCACAACTGAAATGAAAATTAAAAAAAAAAAAAATCTATGTAAAAGACTTTCCAAGAACTCAGCTTCCTGAAGTTCAGCTATGTGAAATGTGAGAATAAAACCATAGTTCACTACTTCTAAGTCTCCCCCTGTTATGAATTGTATTTTGTCCCCCCAAAATAGGTATTGTTGATCCTAATACCTGTGGTTATAATCCCATTTGGGAATGGGTTTTGTTCTGTTAATGAAAGTATTAGCGTAGGATGTGTCTTAAATCAATCTCTTTTGAGATATAAAAGATTTAAACAAGCAAGTAAGCAAGTAGAGATGGCAGAAGACAGTTGACACAACACGGGAAGATCACCAAGGAGCCAAGGAACAGAAGCTGAAGAGACAAGGACCTTCTCCCAGAGCAGGCACAGAGGGAAAGCCGTCCCCTAGAGCTAGCACCCTGAATTCGGACTTCTAGTCTCCAAAACTGTAAGAAAATAAATTTCTATTTGTTAAAGTCACCCATTTGCGGTATTTCTGTCTTAGCAGCACTAGATAACTAAGACGCCATCTCTCCTTGAATAAAAAAAATTTTTTTTTTTAATCCACCAGTCTCTCCTTGAAAAACCTATGCGGCAGTTCTCTGTCCTATTGGGTTGCTGTGAGTCAGAATTGACTTGATGGCAATGGGTTTGGTTTTGTTTGGTAAGGATGATGAAATCAAGATTTGCTAAAAAAATCTCATCTTAACAATTGAGATAATGCTAAATCTATTTTTAAAAGGCCAAAAAGACCAAAAAAAAAAAAAAAAAAATCCATTGCCATTGATTCCAACTCATGGCAACCCCGTAGGTTGCAGAGTAGAGCTACTCCATAGCAGTTTTGGGCTGTAATCTTTACAGACGCAGATCACTAGGTCTTTCTTCTGCAATGCGGCTGGGTGGGTTTGAGCCACCAACTTTTAGGTTAGTAGCTAAGTGCAAACCATTTGAGCTACCCAGGGACCTAAACCTATATATGCCAGGCCCCAAATCAGATGTTACTGAGGGAGGAAATGTGGTTTTTAGGATGGGAGATGGGAAATTCAAAGGAAAAAATGTTACAGGATGTTCATGATCCATCAGGCTCCCACAGAAAAGCCAAGAGGGCAGTTTAAAACCTGGAATAATGTTACATCAAAACAACAAAAACTGTAGTTCTCTTGGAGCAACAGAGCTCAGAGAGAGGGATCTCGGAGGCTTGTGTGTTATCGCTTTGAGTTGTGAGTCATGTCTTCCACATGCCTCTAAAAATGTTTTTCTTGATCTTTAGCTAGAGTTGATTTTGTGAAAGAGAAATCACAGAACTACAGTGAATACAAATAAAATATTTTAATAAAATATTCAATACAGTAATTCCCCATGGAAACTCTTAAGAAGCGCAAAGCTGGAGGAAGTTATTGTCACTTTTGGAAATCCAGTCCTAAGTAAGGCTAGAAAGTTCTTACCTTCTCTCCAAGCCCTGTTCAGTCTCCAAAGACTCCTTGCCCAATTCTGCCCACATGGCTGCCATGAGGAGGACCAGGAAACCTCTGGGGGGTCGTTATAAAGGGCTAAGTGAATGAACAGATTCTGCTCAGAAGCAGGTAGCACTAAGCAGTTTTTGCGTCTTGCTTCTTACCACATAGCTCTCTTAGGTGCAGGACCATGGAGGAAGGAGAAGGCAGCATACTGGTTGATATACCAAAGGTGTTAATAACATGATTTTGTTTTTTTTCTCCTATTCTACTTGCATTTCCAGAGTGAACAATAGAACACAGAGATCTGTGGTTCAATTAAACATTTCAAACAAAATCATTACTTTGCCAACTTTTCTATTAATATTATTGTAATTCTTATGTTTCTAATTGAGATAAAAGAGAAATATATTATCCTATATGTAATGTAAGCATACCACTGCAAATACTATATATACGAGGCATGATTCCTTCACCTTTAGTGTAATTGTTTATTGATATAAAAAGTCCTGTTCTCTGAATATGAATATTATTTAGTGCATTAAAATGTAGAAACACAAATTTTTGTTTCAGCTCTGGTTCAGTCTGAGAGTGCCCGAAATGAGCCTTCAAAATTCAATAAAAGGCTGTCTCGGGTTTGTCTTGCTGTCATGATTCCGACGTGTTCTGATTTCCCTCTGGAGTCATAAATTGCACTTTTGGTACAATGAGGGAAGAGTTGTTCCTTCGGATGGAGTTGTTCCTTCTCATGGAATTGTTCCTTCGCATGGAATTGCGCTTCCTCAGAGAATTTTGATGGGACAGCTCACTCTTCTGGAGGGTCTGAATAAGGATGGAAGGCTTCTCATCCAGCTCTCGGGCACTACACCGTGGAGCAGCTACTTTGACAGTGTTGCCAAATTTGGAGTAATCCACAGAATACACACCTTCCTCCTCGGTCACAATAGACACAAAGCGGTGGCCCCATTGGATTTCCTCAGCGATGTAGGAGGTTCGTGCTTGTGTTGTAATGCCAGTAGTTTCGACCACTCCTTCCAGAATGACTATGACCTCCAGGTCTTGGTTGACGAGGTCAGTTGCTGAGATATCATACAGGGGGCTACGTTTGTCAATCACATGAGAGATGATCAAAGGGGCCACCAGAAAAATGTTATTACTCTCAATAGGATTATCGACAGGAATGTCCAGTTGGTGAATGGGCACCACCTCCCCTTCAGGTGTGGTTGTTTTCCTGACCACCTGGATGCGTACTGAGGCGCTAATGATCATGCTTTTCCTTAGGTCACCCACTCGGAACATGAAGCACAGCTTGCCATTTCGGACGGCAATCACAGCATGGCGGCTGAAAATCAAAGTCTCCGCCCTTCTGTGAGCCTGAGCTGTTTTCATGAAAATGCAGCCCAACATAACTGCATTGATGATTAAACCTACAATGTTCTGGAGAATCAAAACTGTGATGGCCAGAGGGCATTCCTCTGTCATCATTCTCCCTCCAAATCCAATTGTCACTTGAACCTCAATGGAGAAGAGAAAAGCAGAGGTGAAAGATCTGCAAGGAATGGTATCAGAAAACAATGCCATTAGATCAAATTCTGAGTAATAAATAGCATATCGAGCTGAATTTTTCACTTTCTTCCCTCAAAAGTCATCAAATGCTTTTGGAAATACTAGTCGACTTGCCAGATGCCCAACTCTAAGCACAAGCTCTTTTTGTTGTCGTTGTTTCTGTATGCACACTATCTCCAGCTGTCTAGGATACAATTCTGTTAGTGTTTTCTAGGTCATTAAATGATCAGCCTCCTTGTGCAAAAGCATTAATATGATAAAATAATAAGCATCTTCCTGGTAGACAGTTTCATAAAGTAAACAATGTCTATTTCATGAAGAACTGACACATCATCAGATTGAAAATTATTTGTTAATCTAAATTAAAGTCCATACCATAGAGACTTACCGAACAATATTTTTAACAAGCACTTACTCTTGAATGGTGGAAACCCTGGTGGTGTAATGGTTAAGAGCTATGGCTGCTAACCAAAAGGTTGGTGGTTCAAATCCACCAGGTTCTCCTTTGAAACCCAAGGAAGAAGCTCTACTCTGTCCTATAGGGTCGCTATGAGTCAGTATTGATTCGATGGCAACGGCTTTGGTTTGGTTTTTTTACTCTTAAATGTAAACCCTGGTGGCATAGTGGTTAAGAGCTACAGCTGCTAACTAAATGGTCAGCAGTTCGAATCCGCCAGGCGCTACTTGGAAACTCTATGGGGCAGTTCTACTCTGTCCTATAGGGTCACTAGGAGTTGGAATCAACTCGACGGCAACGGGTTTGGTTTTGGTTTGATTTTACTCTTGAATATTTGTGTTTAAGTAACTCGAGTCATATTGAAAGTAGAACAATGCATGAGCTTTTAACTCTTTGTACTTTTAAAATCATGTTCATTTGCTAATACTTATTGTATACTTTATACAGACAAGGCACAGTTCGTAACATAGAGACTTTACCAAACAATATTTTTAACAAGCACTTACTCTTGAATATTTGTGTTTGACGGAGTCATATTGAAAGTAGAACAGTGAGTGAGCTATTCACTATTTATAACCTTTAACATCAGGTTCATTTACTAATACTGTGTACTTCATACAGACAAGGCACAGTGCTACAAAGTGGCACAAAACCCATCATTCAAAAGTACTAGTATTTTTAATAATAAGGAATATCTTGCCATTGGGAAAGAAAGGTGTTTTCTTATCTAATGTGTCTTCTATGTGATCTAACGGTTACTGAAGTTACTAAAGGAAGAATCTGAGGCAGAGATTGGCAAATGTCTACGTCAATGTCAGCATCATATCTTGAATAAGAACTTGAATCTTCTGAATTCTGGCCAAGTGCTCTGAAAGTGGAAATGGGAAAGGCCAATAAGTGTCAGAATTTCCTTGGGGAGCTTTATTAGAACGCACACCTCCTCCACATCTCAGTGCAGACACTGGCTTGGTAGGGTCAAGGTTGGAACTGGGTAAGACTCTTTGGAAAGCTCTCAGGTGATTCTGATTCAGTCTCACCCCACCCCACCCTTTTGAGTGGCATTTTCATTATCCTTATCATTCATTTGTTCACTTCCTACATTCCAAACACTGCCACAGCTTCTTAATAGAAACAATATTAGTCCTGCCTTCCTCCCCAAACCACAATTTCAAACTTCTCTAAGACAAGCTATGCATAGGCCATCTGTCAAAGTTTCATCAAATGACAGCATTCCTTAATGTCACACACAATGAGTGAGCAAAATTTTAAAACATTTGAATACTTAATATACACAACGCACCTTGCTGGGATGCCAGGAGGGGGTAAGGGAGCAGGCATAAATGACTGTTCTGATTAGCCTTTAAGTGGAGTGTGAAAGTTGCCTTTTCTCTTTCTTTCTTGAATTAAGGATTTATAGGAAACCACATTACTTGCTACTTGCACTAGCTATTTAAAACAAGGTATGCCACATGGTGCAAAACTATGGCAAAGAATAGGAACGGACTCCAGAGGAAGGGCGCAGACACACTGATTTCTAAAAGGAGCCCTGGTGGCGCAGTGGTTAAAGCACTCAGCTGAGAACTGAAAGTTCAGAAGTTCGAACCCACCAGCCGCTCTTTGGGACAAAGATGTGGCAATCTGGTTCTGTAAAGATTTATAGCCCTGGAAGCCCTATGGGGCAGTTCTATTCTGTCCTACAGGGTCGCTATGAGTCGGAATTGACTCAACGGCAGTTGGTGAGTATCATACTAAGCAATGCCAACAGATGAAAGTGTTTAGCTCTTCTTTTGTTCTGGTACAGAGAGTGAGGCTGAATCATAATGAGAGAGGGGAAACAATGCTGCTTTACTTTCTGACTCTGAGAGTCACCTACACTCAGGGGAAAGATAGCCACTGTAAAACGAGAGTGTAGAATGTTGTTTGGAAATGTTGGTGAGTATCTACTTTAAAAAGTTGTTTCTCTTGATGAAGTGGCGGGACATTGAATTTAGGAAAGGAAATTTAAAGAATCATTTTTAGCCATATTTTAAATTCCTTTTGGGAGGGCACAGAGACTTTTCTGTTTCTATATTTTTGGTGACTTTTTTTTTGTAAGGTTTCTTGTGATTAAACTGTATGTTGAGATTAAAGTATCAATGTTGTTGTTAGGTGCCATCCAGTCGATTCTGACTCATAGAGACCCTACAGGACAAAGTAGAGCTGCCCCATAGGGTTTCCAAGGGTGGCTGGTGGATTCAAACTGCTGACCTTTTGGTTAGCAGCCAAGCTCCTAACCACTGTGCCACCGGGGCTCCAAAGTATCAATAAACCAAACCAAATCAAACCGGTTACCTTCTAGTCGATTCCAACTCATAGTGACTCTATAGGACAGAGTAGAATTGCCCCATAGAATTTCCAAGAAGCACCTGGTGGATTAAAACTGCCAAACTTTTGGTTAACTGCCCTAACTCTTAAACACTACACCACCAGGGTTTCTGAAGTATCAATAGTACCACAATATTGAAATAAAATCAGTAAGAATAGAACAACTTTAAAGAGAGCAAGGGGACCTGAATAGAACAACTTTAAAGAGAGCAAGGGGACCTGGTGGAGAAGTGGTTAAGAGCTCAGCTGCTAACCAAAAAGGCCAGGAGTTTGAATCTACCAAGTGCTCCTTGGAAACCCTATGGGGTAGTTCTATTCTGTCCTATAGGGTTGCTGTGAGTCAGAATCTACTCAATGGCGGTGAGTTTTTGTTTTGTTTTGTTTTAAAGGTAGCAAATAATTTTTTTGTAGGAAGGAGCTGCAATTTAAAATGCTAAAATTGCTGTGCTATTTATTTTCAGCATTTATCATAGTTAACTTAATGTTCACATAAGCAGGAGTGCATCTGGGGATTGAATAAACATGCTTCAGGTCACATCTTATTTGAAAAATAAGAGCTAATGGCTTTTAATAACCAGAAGACACTCTAAAGTTCTTTTAAAAAATTATTGGAAGAATATTATTCTTACGTATTTAATAAATTGCTTAATGACTTCATTTTCAAGGAAAAAGGCAATATATTTGTCTTGTGAATAAAATCTGTCATTTATCTTCAACGATTATCTTTTTAGTTTCTTTTATCTCTTTTTACGGAGTGGCTACTGCATATTTGGAGCCCTGGTGGTTAAGAGCTCAGTTGCTAACCAAAAAGGTCGGCAGTTCGAATCTACCAGCTGTTCTTTGAAAACCTTATGGGGCAGTTCTACTCTGTCCTCTTAGGTGTCTACGAGTTGGATTTGACTTGACGGCAATAAGTTTACTGCATATTTACCAACAATTTCTCTTGATATGAAAATGATTCACCAATCCCAGTGTCAGTAAGTATCCTAAAGAGAAATATTATAGAAAATGATATTTGACCTTCAAATACCTGTTGCGTACAGTATTTTAATGGTTTTCTTGGTAACTGATGTTGGGATGATCACCTACATTTTCCTTTGAAACAAAAGTTTGTGTTGAAAAGAAAATAATATTTACTCAATGGTAAAGGCAGTAAGTTGATCAAGTCAATCTGGTATTCTCTCCTCCTGAAATCTGTGGTGTCCTCTCTCTACATACAAATGTTGCTTTCCTCTATGGGATGCTGGCACTGCAGTTACTTAGGAAATGGGAGCATGGACAAGGTCATAGCCTGGGTTTCTGGTTCTTGCAGCGGTATGCTAGCTTTATAAGATTCCACGGTCAGTAAAGCATTCATTCTTTACAGTTTCCTGGCAGTATGGTTCTTGTTCAAGTTTCTTTTCTTTGTGCACTATGTGAATTTGGCACATAATTCAGAAAATGTCCTGGAAATTTTTCCATTATTATTACTATTGTTTTGCTTCAGAGTAAATGTTTTTGCAATAGATATAAATTATCTTTTTCAGTATTCCAACAAAATAAATTAAGATACAGATCACTCCAGCCAAATATTCTTAGATCATCTTAAAATATGAAAAGAGATTCATTGGAAACAAATTCAGTTTACCTGTCTTTGAAATACTAGTAAGAGAAAAAGCAAACGTGAAGTAGTTTAAGAACTGTTCCCTCCTTTTTCTGTTAAGTCTTTGAAAGAAAGAGTCCAACATCACCTCACTTCTATATTATCCCTTCCATGAAAATTTTGGACCAATTTCCATTAAAAAATTTTTTTTTCTAGTTCTGAATCTTAACATAACTTTTAATTTCAGAATCCAGTGCAAGGAATTAGCTGTTAAGATAATCATAATAAAGCAGGGTTTATATCCTTTATATTTATTTCCTTTTTAGTAGATTTTTAATCTAGGACCCTGTCCGACCAGTGCCATCTCCTTTTTCTCACTATTTCTGAAAATGTAATGGATAAGAGACATCAGGGAAAAATATTACCAGCATCTGCATAATAATTTTTGTTGATCAGAAATATTTATTTGTAGACATTGGAATTATAGACAGCAGTTTTTTATGCTGAAAACTAAATGTGTAGGTCGTGTGTGTGTGTAAGTGCTCTGTGTAATTTTTTTGAACCACAACGATTTTTAAGTAACTGGTGTAAAATTTTCAAATCCAAGGGCTTGAAGTTCCACACTTTGAGACTCATTAGCCATAATGCTGCATTTTAAAAGATTTATAACATCTTAGATTATTCTTACTATTTGTTTTGTTTGTTTCTAAAGCAAACCTTTTATTTCACTTTCAATAAGAGAGTGATAGAAGAAAGGCAATATAATATTTTGACTATGCTACGTGCAGTCCTACTGCATTCTTACCTGACATTAGTCACACACACAGTGGACTCCAAACCACTTTTCTCCATTCCACTTTTCTCCATGTAAGCATAGATGTCCCCATGGGCAAAGGCCACCAGCCACCACATGATGGCGAAGAGCAGCCAGCTGCAGAGGAAAGACATGGTAAAGATGACCAGCGTGTGGCGCCATTTCAGGTCCACCAAGGTGGTGAAGATGTCCTGAAGGAAGCGTCCTTGCTCGCGAATGTTCTTGTGAGCCAGGTTGCAGGCCCCGCTCTTGGCGATGAAGCGGGCTTTGGGGAGTCGGTCTCGGATGCGCGGCTTCCGCAGGTTCTCCGCGGCGATGCGCGCCAGCACATACTCTTCGGGGATGATGCTCTTTCTGGCCAACATCGTCCTGCCACCATAGCCAGCCTATCGATCTGCCTCTGACCTGCCTCCTTCCAAGACCCGTCCTCCTGCACAAGGGAAACGATAATTAAAATAATGATACAATAATAATAATATAGACGTTTTTATAGACAGAGGTATAAAATCATTTCCTCACTTCTTCAGTCTTGTATTCAGGGGCATATCTATACATACAAGGTGGCATGCAAAGCTAAAAGTGTGACTTAATTAATCTAAACACGGGTCTGGCTTTTGCTTGAGTTCTGGGATCCCAGAGAAATTGTTACTTAGTCTGAATCGGTAAACTGATTTAATTTTCCTTTTCATTTTCCACACATGTAGCCGTAGTTAAACAAAACCAGGAGCTTTCATGTAAACAGCAGGCTCAGTGATAATTCTCTGAGTTAACCACATCTGTAGATTAGGGCAAGGATACCAGCTCGAAGTGTCAAGGATGAAAATTTAAGGCCAGAGTGCAGTAGGATCTATTTATTAAAGCATTCAGATGATACAGCAATATTAAAAGTACTGAAGGGAAATTCTCTCTCCGTTATTTTTAGAAGTAGGCAAAGAAAAGGCCGTGGACTCTTGCGCAGTGTAAATAACATGTTTAGTGTAATCTGACAAAATAATAAACGATGTGCTATGTAACTTGAACGTTGTGAATAATTATTTTAAATCTGAAGGAAGTCTGAGTTGCATAAAAAAAAAAAAGACAAAAAAGTATCCCATGAAACTCCTAATATTATAACTTGAAAACTTCTTTACAACGAAGGGATCACACGAACAAGAGCCTACAAGCTGCAGACACATAGTAGAATGTTTGAAAAATCCATCCAACACTGCAAACCTATGCTGTGTCTTGCATTTTAAATCATTTGCGGGAATGTGGAAAGCCTCACCCTCCCCTCTCCCGGAGGAGCATTGAAACTTACAGACTCCGGGCAGCGGGCGCGGCGGCTGGACCTTCACACACACGCCGGCCGACCGCCGGCAGGTCCCTTGCTCTCCCATCCCGGCGCGCGGGAGCAGGGGCCGCGAAAGGCGAAAGGACAG
The DNA here is from genome assembly GCF_030014295.1 of Loxodonta africana. Lineage (NCBI taxonomy): Eukaryota > Metazoa > Chordata > Mammalia > Proboscidea > Elephantidae > Loxodonta > Loxodonta africana. Next base: position 117,035,743 of record NC_087345.1, on the reverse strand, counting down.
ATCCGGGGGCCGAGTGGTCTAAAGAGAAGAGATAAAATAGTAAAAGGTGTAATTGAATCTAACTGCCCCGAGGGCTGGGGGGAGGGGGATGGGTGTAGATCTTCCCCTCCCCCTGCTCAGCTTGACTCTCTTGGCAGATACAGTGGGCGAAGGAGGGGCTTGGGGGGAGAGGAGCTTGGGGACGTTGTTCCACAAATCGGCCTCCCGGTTTTGGCTTTGACTTGCGCCAGGCCTCTGAGGCCGCCGCAGTGCCCGAGGTTGGGGCGTGCAGGGAGGAGGCAAAAGGCGCGTCCTGGGGAGGTAGGGAGCCGGCCAGAGGGAGGGGCGACCCTGGGGGAGGGCGGGACCTGCAGAGCCAGCTCTTTTCCCAGTAGCTGCGACCCCCTGCCGCCGGCGTGACACACACATCTTTAAAAGGCTCCCTGCTTGGGGAGAGAACTTTTTGAGTCCAAGTTCACTGACGTAAGGAGAATTTATTCCGTATTTTATTATTTATTTATTTTTTGTAACCTGGACAGACAACTGGGTTGTTTCAGATTGAATAAAACCAAATAGAGAGGTCAGAAAATATTCTTCGGAGGTGTTCAAGCTGCGTGTACACGCATTGATGTACATTAAATTTCCCTTTAGTCGTGACATACAGGTGGAAGATATTCTGAAACCCACTATCGGAAATTACTGCTTCAGCAGCCGAAGCCAGTTTTCAGTAACACGCACACAGAAAACAAACCAAAACAAAATAGCAAAATATTCCCAGTCTCTTCCAGTGAAGAAATTTTACCCCAAACAGGGACAATTGTCAACGCTTTAGCACGCAAACGGTCATTGCTCAGTAATTCTTTGTTTTCTAAAATGTTGCAGCTTCTCAGTCTTGTCTAGATGGTCTGAATGATAAAACAGAGCAATTACGCACAAGGAAGGTTATACGGTAAATATCCTTCTATAGCTTTTTGAGAAGGAGCCAGCAAAGACAAATGTGCTTTCTCTCCCACAGGTCAAGCCTTGTGATTTTGGCACTTGTGTTAATGGAAACTTTAATTCTTGGAAATTTTATGTATTTTCCAAGACTCGAGGCCGAAAGTGTATGGAGAATAAACAATGTGTTCATCTAATTACTAAAAGACCTAAAATTAGTCTTTAATGAAGGCAAAGGAACGTTTTTCCTCTTTGTGGATAGATTTGCTTAACCCCTTCAAGCCTGGGGTCTAGTCTGTTAGTGGCAGCTCTCCTCTCTACTGATGTTAATCTATGTGATAACTTGTGCAGTTAGTTTTATAACAAGTCTGTGGGGACCAATTTGAATAGTCGGTCCAATCATTGTTCTATATTACAATTGAGTTTGGTATACAATTTATTGTCTATTATTTTAGCTCAGGGAACATTCACTGAACATCTATTTTGTGAAAGTTATCACATTTTTTTAGGTTCATGTATCTAGGAATATATAAATATATAAATCACAGTTGCTGCTCTTAAGAGGTTAGACAAGCATAATAAGAGAGATAAAACATTGATAAACTCTAATATAAATAACAATGTGATTAGAAAGGGAAAGGAAATAAACAAGAGATAAAGACTAGGGGACTAAGGAGAGCTTCCTGGATTATTTGACATCTGATCTAGTCTTTGAAAGACCTAATATATTTGGGGCCTGCACAAAAATGGGAAAAAAGACATTCCACAGAGCAGGAACAGCCTGAAGAAAGACATGGAGTACTGGCAACAGTGAGCCATGTTTTCATAACAGAAACTAATTTAATCAGCACTGATGAAGCAAAGTCAGCGAGATAGCAGGATGGGGCTCTTAATTCCAATGTCCCCTGGGCAGCCTCTCTCTCACCACGTAGTGATTATTCGTACCAGTTGCCAGCGAGTGATTCTGACTTATGGCAACCGCACGTGGACCAGAGTAGAATATGATCCATAGGGTTTTCAATGGCTGATTTTTTGGAAGTAGATCACCATGCCTTTCTTCCAAGGTGTGTTTGCGTGGACTCGAACCTCCAACCTTTCAGTTAGCAGCAGAGTGCAGTTAACCATTTTCACCACCTAGAGCCTCCGGGTTGTTCATATACTTGTCTTTCCCCTTCACAGAACTGAGAACTGCTAAAGGGCAGAGTTGTGAGCTGTTCACCTTTGTATCCTAAGCCTCTAACAGAGCTTGAATTACAGAGGTGTTCAAAAAATATTTTTGAATCAATAAATGGAAAATATAAGGCTTGAGGAAGCATGTTGGAGTCTTGAAAAAAATGCATAGAAAGTCATAGAAAATGCTCATCAAAGGAGTCTGGACTGTCTTCAGTAGGAAGTGGTAAGCCTTCTGAAGATGGTAGGAAAGATTTTGATCAGAGAGCTACACAAAAAGGACCACCTGTTGGAGAATTGGAAACCCCGGTGATGAAGTGGTTAAGTGCTAAGGCTGCTAGCCAAAATGTTGGCAGTTTCAATCCACCAGGCGCTCCTTGGAAACTCTATGGGGGCAGTTCTACTCTGTCCTGTAGGGTCACTATGAGTCAAAATCGACTTGATGGCAACAGGTATGGTTTGGGTTTTTTTTTTTTTTTTTTTTTTTCAGGAAGATTGATCCTGAAGCAGAGAGTAGGATGGATTTGAAAGTTAAACTTCTGAGTCTCTTGGAGCTCCAAAATGATTGGCAGGGGGGAACACCAGAAACCATTACATTCATTAGAAAGGGAACGAGTTCTGGTGCCAATAGGTAATGGCAGTGGGCAATATGCAAGTATATACAAAAGGAATGTTGCACAGTCAGTACTGGAAAAGGGAAAAGTCAGAAGTGACTAAGGTATTTATGATGGTGGCAGAAAAATAGCAGGAAAATTAAACTTAGGGAGATGAGCTGCTGAGGAGAATTTACGAGTAAAATTGCAACAAATAAATCTATATCTACATTATATGAAAATTCTGTTCTTTTGTGATTATACATATTTAAGACTCATTTTTTTCTAATGAGATATATTCTTCCAAATATGCAATTTCAAGTCAACTTTTGACTTGTTTTGATATGGCAAGCTATGATCTATTTTTTAGTATATCATATTATATATATATTTTTAAAGATATGTATCGATTTAAATGGAAAAGCCTCATTCTCCTTTAAGTTGATTAAATAATTAATTTAAATTAATTATATATTCAGAATAAGGGTATTAAGAATACACATAATAAAGGTGAAATTTTAAGAAGTGAATAAGTGAATTATTTGACAATAGAATGACTAAAAACAAATAATGGTCATTGAGAAAAATGATAAAGAATTGAAATATTACAAATTTTCCATTTCTTTTCTCCTTCCATTTCTTTTCTGACATTTTTCCTTAACCAACATTGTGTATTTTTCCCTTAACTAGCTGTCTGCACTGGGTGGGAGCTCTGTGAGGACAAATTGTTTGTTACCACCACACACCCAGTGTCTAGAATTGTTCCCGGTAGCACATACTCAGTAAATACTTGTCCAATGAAAGAAAGAAGTAATAGTGCTTGCAACAGTGTTTCTCTTTTTCATACATTTACTCCAACTCTCATCTCTTCTCCCTTCATGATTTTTGAAGCCATTTCTCACAACCCACATAGACAACTTGAAATCTGTAGTTCACTATGAAGTCTGTGACCATAGCTGTCTGCAAAGAATCCTTTACTCATCATCCCCCATACTCTCTTTAACATATCCTTCTCCTTTTTTTTTTCTCCTCCTTCAAGCTACCCACCTTCTCCCCTCCTCAGCAACCCCCCTAAGTACTCCAGGCCAGCAATACTTGAAGTCATTTGGCATTTTCTGGCCCTGTTTTTCTTTATAACAATTGTGAGTTTAGTGGAAACAGACCTGTTTGGGTTTGTTTCCCAAAGATTTTTCTGAGTACACAGTAGGTACTCAATCATTATTATTGATTGATATCTAGCTTCCCTCTTCTGACATTCCTCTTTTCATACTGTTATATATTGAATTGTGTCCCCCAAAAGTATATGTCAACTTGGCTTAGCCTCTATGATGTTAATGAGGCAGGATTAGAGGCAGTTGTGTTAATCAGGCAGGACTCAGTCTACAAGTTAGGTTGTATCTAGAGTCGTCAATCTCTTTTGAGATATGACAGAGAGAAGTGAGTAAGAGACCAAGGGACCTCCAACTACCAAGAAAGAAAAGCCAGGAGCAAGTGCATCGTTTGGATTCAGGACCCCTGCACTGAGAAGCTCCTAGACCAGGGAAAGATTATGACAAGGACCTTCCTCCAGAGCCGACAGAGAGAAAGCATTCTCCTGGAGCTGGCGCCCTGAATGTGGGCTTTTAGCCTCCTAGACTGTGAGAGAATAAATTTCTGTTTGTTAAGGCCGTCCACTTGCATTATTTCTGTTATAGCAGTACTAGATAACTAAGAGACATATTATGGTTCAAATAGTGAACATTTAAATTTACCTCTGGTGAGAAATTTACTGTGGAAATCAATTTTTCAAGAGCACATTTACCTCTTAAGGCTTATTTTTGTCTACTTCTTTAATCACTATTTTGCTATTGTCCCCTAAAAGTTACTTGTGTTTTCTTAATTGTTCTATAATTTTCCTAATTGTTCTTTTAGGAGTGAAGACTAATTTGGTTAACGCTATTACAGGATACCAGTAATAAGTTCAGAACAGAGTTGACATTATTTTCTCTTACGACTTTCTTGACTATTCATGAATCCTATCAGAATCTGCTCATGTCACATACAAGAGAAATTTATGCAATTGGGAAGCAATTCAAGGATATCTGTTCACTTGGGGGAAACCCTGGTGGCGTAGTGGTTAAGTGCTACAGCTGCTAAGCAAAGGGTTGGCAGTTGGAATCCACCAGGCACTACTTGGAAACTCTATGCGGCAGTTCTACTCTGTCCTATAGGATTGCTGAGTCAGAATCGACTTGAAGGCACTGGGTATGGTTTGGCTTTTGGTTCACTTGGGAGTAGAGTCTGTTTGCCTCCTCTGTGACCATTTTATTTGGTAGTAAAGGATCTTCTACAACTCTCATTCTACTAAGAAACATAGTTTATCAGGTGCCTTCAAACAAGTGGAGAAAGTATTAGGTTGATGCGTTCCCCAAATGTCTGTGCTGTTTCAACTACTAAATACAAATCACTGAAGTCCTTGAAAGTACTCATGAGATAAAGGATGAAGTCCTTGCATTTGATAACCTTGCCTTTGACTCTATTTGTGAATTTCGAACTCTTGGATTCCGTTAGCAGTATTAGACTTTCAGAATTTGGAGAATCTTCAGAAAGACAATGGAAACGATTCATGATAACAGTCCAAATAATGGCTGGTCTATTTGCTTGGTATGCTGCTTTATTAGTGTCCTCATATAAACCACTTTGGAACATATTGCTTTGGAATCAGCTTAATAAAACTGTTACATAAACTAGTAATCAAAACAGCATGTTATAAATTCACTTTTTTGGACTTATCATGAAATGGGAACGACAGTATAACTCTTAGTTATCTGTTCCAATGAGTTCAGAGAACTTTTGTTTTTAGATATGTATCTATTTAAGCAGAAAAATGTCATACTCTCCTTTAAAATAGTCACCCCATTTCTTCAAAGACATCCATCAGAACCACTAATGAAGAAGACTTCCGTCCAGCTTGCATGTTCAACTCCTCAAACTTAATGCCAGCTCGCAGGTGTGAATCTGTAAGGCCAGGAAGGGTGGCATTAATAACAAGAATTACCTTTTAATTTGCATCTAGGTAAATGAAACAAAGTCCCTGTCCCCTGGGAGCATGCATGCTTGGGGAAGAAGCTGATAGTAAAGAAGTAATACATTACATACTTATCAACAGTAGTAAGAGCTATTACATAAATAAATAAAGCAGGATAAAGATTGAAAGTAACTGGAGTCACGGATTGGCAGCTTTAGGTAGAGAGTTCAGGAAATGCCTCTTTAAGAAGGGGAAATTTGAACAGAGAATCATTCAGGTGATCATCTGGGGAGAGTGCTTCGGGCAGCATGAGAGCAAGTGCAAAGGTTTTGAGGCAGGAAATAGCTTAATGTGTTTGAAGAACAATATCAGCATAGCAGGTGGAGAAGAGGAAAGAAACGAAGTTGAAAAATTGGATGTTCACTAATCCATCCATGTCTCCATTCAGCCAACAAATAACAACTGGAAATCTGCTTCATACTAGGGTACTGACCTAATCTTTGGGGCAGCTGCATGCAAAGTAGGTTTTCTTCATTTTATACATGAATCAATTAGAGTGTAGCATAATGACTTATCTAAGATCACATGCCTAGTAAGTAGAAACCTACAATAAACTAGAACATCTCATTCCAAAATCCTACACTTTTCCTACTGGACAATATCTTAAAGGGGTAACTGTTAATCCATGGTCCATCAAAAACACCTGGTAACAATTTTTATGTCCCTCCAGGCTTCTATTGGGTGATCTTTGGCCCAGAAATCAGAAATCTTCGATGAGAAGGTATAAATGCTTCTAATAAAATAAAACACACTTAACAGCTCCTCTAGAGATTCTCATACAGGTATGAGAGCCTCACAGAATTGTTATCAGGACAAGATAAGATAATCCATATAAAGTGCTTACAACTGTGTCTGCCATGTGGCAAGTACTTAATAAATGCCAGCTCCTATTAATATATTAGGGCTGTTTTTGGTTTGGTCATGTTTAAAAAGATCAGAGAATGGGGGAAGGGGACGAAAAAGGATTCATTTAATTATAACTTAACTATCTTTCCTAATCTAAGATTATGGAAATGAAACACTATGATAATATTTTATACACTCAAGTATTATTTTTGAGACCTTACCAACCTTCAGAGTGCTAATACTGTACTGGCATCTCTTCAGCTTTTGAATTTAATGAAGACACTGGAGACTGAAAGGAAACCAACCGAGGTACCAGAAATAAACCAAAACACCAAACCCACTGCCGTTGAGTCGATTCTGACTCTATAGGACAGAATAGGACTGCCCCACAGGGGTTCTAAGGAGAAGCTGGTAAATTCAAACTACCAACCTTTTGGTTAGCAGCCGTAACTCTTAACCACTGTACCACCAGGGCTCTGGAAATAAAACAGGGACCCAGGAAACCAATATGTGTGTTTTACTACAATAGTGTCTCCACGAGAAAAAGGGGTTTGTTCAATCAAGTGGAGAATACCTGTGGTAATTATTCTCTGCTGGTAGACTACAAAATGCTAGTAATAAATAAAGCTAGTAGGATCTCTCCCAAGAGAAGAAGAGGAATAGCTGCTGCCCCTATTAATTTTTCTGTGACCTGAAATTACGCTTTGATATTCTTGTGCCAAAAAAGGCAAGTTCACATAAGCCTGGGGTTTGTCCTGCTATAGAAGCTCTGCACAGGCTTTTCTGAAGCTCTTATGGAAAGAGCAGTTCCCAACCATGTCTTGATCCATGGCTTTGCTAGCATGTCATTATGTTTTGCAAAATCAGTGATTCATGCTATGCTTGGAATGAGAAACCTGACATTTTCCAGAACCCTCTATAGGGTATTCCTTATTGCCACCTTTCAAAAATACCAGCTGCTGAAGGGATTATAGAGGTTGAAAATTTTAAAATGATATTTAAACTTATTGGGTCCAGTGAAGTCAGGATTTCTTTTTGCTATTAAATGATCTTGATTTTCCTTTAGGTGAAAGTGATCTGTGCCAGAAAAGCTTTCACCAGTTCATTTTTCTAAACAGATTCACCCTGGAATTAAATATTTGATATTTGTTGCTAATTTGAAATGTCAAACTGCCTCATTTTAATAGTGTAAATGTGGGGGGTGGTTAATGATCTCTCTGTAACTCTACAGAGATTTATTACGTATTTAAAAGTCAATCCTTAAAAAGCTTTTTGAAGAATTGTGGGAGATGAATGGGATATATCTTCTGTGTAAGTTCCCAGAGTTTTGGAGTCAGAAATATTTGAGATCAAATGCCAGATCTGCCATTTACTTGGTGGGTGATTGTGGGCAGCGTATTTAATTACTCTGAGCCTCAACTTCCTCTTCTATAAAATGGAGACGCTAACATCTACCTCTCAGAGTTGTATGGACTAAATGAAGGTATGTAAAGGATTTAGCACATAAGCTAGGGAAAGGGTTGTTTTTATTAAGAAGCATGACACTTCCCCAAGGCAGGATTATGCTTACTCTTTGAGACCCATGATAATTACCCGTGTGTCTTAGCATCAAAGTCCTTCAATTGATTCTGTTCATTCTTGTATTAGTTATTTTTGTTGCCTGATAAATTACCCCAAAACTTAAGCGACATCAAACAACACGTGTGGTATCTTAAAGTTTCTGTGGGTTGGGAATCTCGGCTTAGCTAGGTCCTTAGGCTCTGGGTTTCTCAGAGCACTACGACCAAGGTGTCAGCTGGGGCTCAAGCTCGGGGAAGACAGGCTACCAAGCTCACTCATGTAGTTGGTGGCAGGATTCACTTCGGCTCAGATATTGGATCGAACACGTCAGTTCCTCGTGGGATGTAGGCTGTGGGTCTCTCACAGTTCCTTGTTCTTCTGCATTGGACAACTCACAACTTAGTGTCTCATTTTATTACAGCAAGCAGGACAGAGAGAATGCAGAGTATGTGCAAGATAGAAGTTGCAGCCCTTTGTAACCTATTCTCAGGAATGGTGTCTTATAACAGTTGTCATTTTCTATTTGTTAAAAACGAATCACAAGTTGCAGTCCAGAGAGAGGGTTACACAAGAACAGGAATACTAGGAGGTAGAAATCACTGGAGAACGTTTTAGAGGCTGCCTATTACAACTCTCCAGAGTTGCTAAATAGTCAGCCTTTTTTTGAAAATCAAACTCTACCCTTCTAATTTAAATGGCAGAGATCCATCAGCTTTCTTAAAAGTGGCACAAACTTCTACTTATTCTGTGTTGGTTCTTCCCGGTAGTGTTTTTGTTTGTGTTTCCGTGCACCCAGTGTTAGGAAAGCTGGACAAAATAAACTAATATTTAAATCTGATTTTAATTAAACAGAGGAATGGAAACATTTATTATTGATAAAGGAAAAAGTTAATTTTTCATGTATAAAGCTATCATAATGGCCGTGTAAATGAAGGATAGACGATCTAATACGGATCATTTACTCTTGAAAATATTAATTGTAATGAGGAGTGTAAAGTAATCATTATGGGTGTATAAAGAGTCAGATGGGAAGGCCATCCAGGCTCCTTCTGTGATTGGGCAGGTTTTTACCTTCCTGTATCAACGTATCTGTGTACCTCTTCATCTACCTCCAAAAAAAAAAAAAAAATGGCGGTATAAATCTCTAGCTTAAGTAGACAATACACATTCATGTGGAAAAATCAAACAGAAAAAGGTTTAATTAAAGAAAATTAAACTGAATTGGCATTTGGTGAACATACAGGCAGGTGTGTGTAGCACTTTATTTGCAGGGGGTACTTGCATTTACTATATAGATTAATTGTTATAGATTGAACTGTGTCCCCCCAAAATATGTACTGAAGTCCTGGCCACTGTACCTGTGAATGTGACACTGTTTGGAAACAGGGCTTTTTCTTTTTTATGTTAATGAGGTCATACAGAAGCAGGATGGGTCCTAAACCTAAACATTTCTGAGTTATAAAAAGAGCCATAAGAGACACAGGAGTTGAAGGGGAGAAGACAGACACCAATGAATGCCAAGAAAGGTCAAGGAATTCCTTGGGATACTTACAAGGAAGGACCTCCCCCTAAACCAGGCTCTGAACGTGGACTTTTAGCCTCCAGAACTGTGAGAAAATAAACTCCTTTTCCTTAAATGCACCTACCTGTGGTATTTCCGTTATGGCAGCACTAGGTAATTAAAACATTAATTAACAAAGAATTTACATTTGTTTACAATGTGCAGTTTCTTTTTCAGATATTACACAAATTTTTTTAATGCCCCTCAGTAAGTCTTTTGCAATTTCCTTCAAATATGTTCTGCATTTTCTTTAAGTTTATTGCTAGATATTTTATATTTTCTGGTATTTCAAAATCTCTTCCCAGTATATTTTCTAACTAGTGATTGTTGATATCTGGGAAGCCACTTTTATTTGTTCATTTATGTTATTTATAACTGTATTAGCTTGCTGAATTGTACGGGTGCTATGTGTTTTTTCAACTCATTCTCTTGAGTTGCCACCTAAAACATAGTATCTTCTAACATAATTATAACTTTGTCACAGCATCTTTAATATTCAGTACTTTATTTATTATTTATATATTTTTTGTAGTATGTATTTGTTAGTACTTTCAGGCCAATAGTAAATAATCATGGTGATCATAAGCATACTCTTTTCTTAATGATTTTAGTAAAATGCTTCCAGAACATATAGTTTATGTATTTGTCATATTAAAGTGTTTCCCTTTTCACTTTTGTATGTTTTTAAAATCATGAATGGATAATGAATTACAAAAAATACCTCTTTAGCATCTACCAAGGTGATCATATTTTTCTTTCTTGGTCAGCGAATATGGTGAATTAAATCATAGATTAAAACAAATATTGAACTATTTTAATTCCTGAGATAAAACTCCACTTATCCAGGGTGAATTGTTATTTTATATAATGCTGGACTGTTTGGGATAAATCTTTATGAGATTGGTCTGTATTACTCTTTCTGGGTTATCTCTGCATGGTTTCGGATCAGTGTTATGAGCCTTTGCGAAAAGAATTGAAGCACATTCTTTCGCTATGCACTGGAATAGTTTAAATAGAACTGGGATCAGCTACTCCTTGAAGGTTTGGAATACTTTTGAAATCATCCAAGTCTACATTTTTTTTTGGAATAGCTCTTGGCTCTTTGAATCCTCTCCACTCTCTCCGTTCTCAGTTCCTCTCTCTTTGAATTCCTATTTTGGATCTTCTCATTTTATCCTCCCAATCTTCTAGTTGTCATTTCATACTTTTTATCTGCTTTTCTTATTCTGTGTTCTGGATGCAGTCTAGATCTACTTTACATGGAAAGAACTCTCTCGCAATATAAGAAGTTCTATTTAGTTATTTTAAATTTATTTACTGTTTCATCTCTTTTTACACTTATGTATATAACCATGCAACTACCACACGGATCACAGATCAAGATATAAGACATGTCCATCACGCTCCATTCCCGACCGTATCTGCTCTTCAGGGCTAAATCTATTCTGACGTCGATCATCATCAATTCGTTTTGCCTGCTGTTGAGCTTTGTATATATGGAATCATACAGTATGTAATCTTTAGTGTCTGCCTTCTTTCACTCAACATAAAATATCCATCTGATTCAGCCATATTGTTTTATATACCAGTGCTAGTATTTTATTGTATAAATATACCACAACTTATCCCCTTTTTGATGGATATTTGGGCTGTTTTTGGTTTTTAACTATTATGAATAAAGCTGTCAAGAACATTTATGTATAAGCGTTTTTGTAGACATAGGGACTCTTTTCTCTTGGATACATGCCAGGAGTGGAATTGTTGGGTTATAGGATAGGTATATGTTGCAATCAATATGAAAAACCGCCAGTTTTCTATATTGGTTGTAACGTTTTACACTCCCATTAGCAATGTATGAAGGTTCCTACCGCATTAACACTTGATATTGTTGGGCTTTGTAGTTTTAGCCATTTTTGTGGGTAGGTAATGGTTTTTATTTACATTTGCCTAGCATAGTATGCTGCTGAGCATATTTTAATATGCTTATTGACAAGCACATAATAATTTAAAAATCTCTTACATATATTTTTTAATTTACAGTTTCAGTGTTAATATTCCTGTTTGTTTTGTCTCTTGACTCTCCCTCATATGATTTTAACTTTGAATATGAGTTTATTTTTTCCTCCCCAGTAGATCTGGGTTGTGCCCTAACAGGCTGATTTTGCATTTGCCCTTGCCAAAAGTTGGAGCAATTTTTCTTTTTTAATTAAGTTCTCAGCTTGAATATATCATCTCATCGTTACAAAGCTGGAATCAATCTCATATGAATTTTTTGGTAAAGCTTTCTGATTTTAGAAGATGTTATGTAGTACTCACTAGGATGTGGTATAGTACATTCTCAGTACTAATATTTCATATTGGAATGTGCTTTTCAAATCATAAAATTCTTTTGCCATCATATTATTTAAGATTCACAAAAACTCAGTAAGGCCGGCAGGGTAGTTATTGTCATACCTCCTTTTTTTTTTTTTTCCTTTTTGTAAATGAGGAAATGGAGCCTCAGACTTGAAATGAAAGAACCAAAGGCCACACAATTAATATAAGGTAGAACCAAGACTAGAACTCAGGTCTTCTAATTCCTCATCCAGTTCCCTTTTCAGTAGTGTACTGAATACCACCAGCTACTCTCCAGCTGACCCTGACTCACAGCAACCCCCTGTGTGTCAGAGTAGTACTGTGCTCCTTAGCATTTTCAGTGCTGATTTTTCAGAAGTAGATTGCCAGGCCTTTCTTTTGAGGTGCCTCTGGGTGTACTCTCACTGCCAATTTGGTTGGCAGCCTAGCACTTTAACCCTTTGAACCACCCAGGAACTGCTAATACTACATAAAAATAGCCTCACATAATTATCCTTTATTATAGATCACATATCATATAAACGTTTTATTCCCAAGGTAAGTTGATTGACTCACTAATTTAATCATCAGTCTAGTATGATACAATATGAAGAGTGAGGGCCTTGGCTTCAGATTGCTTGAGTTTGCATCACAGGTCCACTAAACCATGGGCAAATTAGTAAGCATCTCTGAGCCTTGATTATAAAATAGGAATAATAATCCAATTTATCTCACAGAATTTTTGTCAAGGTTAAATGAGATTAGACTTATACAGTTCTTAGAAACGGTCTGGCATATCATAACTGCTCAAAATATGTTAACAATTATTATCCTTTCATTCAGCAAATGTTTAATGAGATGCTAGGTGCAATGTATATTCTATTAATAGCTAAACTAATTTTGCATTGCTTCTCTCCTTTTCCCCAGTGATTTTGCTTCTCTCATGTTGATACAAGATGATATTAGATGTTACAGAGAGATTATATGATACTTAAATCACAAATCATTATGTCATCTCTATGCTTTATTGGCACATGCAGTTAAACTTTATTAAAAACATCATTTAAGCCAAAATTTCTCATGAAATAAATACTAGGCTTGCTGATTTTTTCCCTACATTTTTGGCCAAAAGCTTAGATGCTTTGTGTTTCCAATATTTTATTGCGTTTAATGTATGCTAGTTTAGCCAAATGGGAGCAAAGATGACAAGCTTATATTTTCAGGTGAAGCCTTGTCACTCCAAATCACTCCCTTCTGCCACCTTCTCTTTCCTCTTTGGCAACAAAGAGTAAATGCAGTGCCTGAGGCCAAGTGCTTGGCAATTTTATGTGTCTGTGAATGATAGGTCACTAGGGAAAATGGGTGCCTCTATCTGAAGTATGTATGTAACTGTCTTCTGTGTTGGGGATCCTAACTGCAGGTAGGATAGTGCAATTCTAGGTGGGTGTTACTTCTTGTTTTGAATGGGCGAGGTGAGAAAATATCTCATGGGCTGTGTGTTATGCAGTCAGTCCCACAGGGAAATAAAACTTGGGCTTAAAGAGTCAATATTTGAAGGTGATTACTTACGGCAGAAGATTTCCTTTTGTTGTTTTAAAAGAAAATTATATTCTTCTTTGGACTTACCCTCCCTCTGGAGTAAAAGTAGGATGGGAGAGCCTGTGAAGAATGGCCAAAGCTTTTAGTCAACCAGCTTATTTTAGTGCTTATGTGATTGAAGAATGGTTTCTACCTTTTTTTTTTTTTTAAGGGAAAATCATCAGTAGCTAGCCCAGCCTCATCACACTTCTTCTGGAACTACTGGTTTTGATTTGAGTTTGTAATCTTGCTTTCATGTCATTTTCTAGACTGTTAGGTTCTCCTTCACATAAGACATTATTTCCAATTGTCATTTGCCACCTGATCACAGCGTTTTTGGAGCAGCCAAAGGTTGATCCCTGACCCAAGGGAAATTAATACAAAGATTTTCCAGTTATGTATAAAACATAAAAGGTGTGCTGGACAAGGTAGATTCCTTTCTTAATACTTTGAAATAGACCATCTGAGAAATGGAGATATTGTGGACCCAGGAGCTAAGAGATTACATCTCAGGGAGAGAACAGGCTCTTGGCAGAACAGCAGGTTGCATGCAAGATGAGAAAGAAGTGCACAGAGGTATAGGAATGGTGCAGAAGGCCAAAGGAACTGAGAAACTAGAGACAGAGAAATATAGTTGAAGGGCAGCCTCTCCCTAGACCTACTCTGGTCCTTGCTTTTCCTGAGGCCTGGTAATTCTACTTTTCCTATATTCCAAAGCAGAGCTATCTCTTTAATACCATTCCCATCTTTCCACTTACAAATCCTGTCTTGGCCTTTATCTCAAGGTTAAGTGGGCTAGGCCATTGCAGTCAAATGACCTTGGAGCACTACTTCCTGTATGCCAGGCACTTTACATACACGATCACATTTATGATTTATAAAGCAGTCTTATGAAGCAGGTAGTAACCTCGTTTTTGAGATGAGATAACTGAGATTTAGAGAAGTTAAATCACTTGACTTAGATCACACAACTAGTATTTGGAGTCAATGGATTAACCCTTTTTTCCCTCTGCAAAGTCAGTGCCTTTTTCCCCACTCACATTGCTTTTCAATTCCTGATTTCCCATGCCTTCTTTTCCCATTCAGGTAATGTTTCTATTTACTAGAGCAGTTCAGTCTTGCATGGTTGGACAGGGGACTCCTACCCTGCTATTTTTCTTTTCTTTTTTTCCAGAAAGCATGGGAGTATCTGTAAACTTCTGTTTAAAGGTGGTAGAATTTTCAACCCACTTTCCAGCTTCAAACCCCACCAAATATATTAGAAATTTGGGGAAAGAAGCCAACATTCTAACTGAAGTGAAGAAAGTGTAATAGCCACAAACCATATACCATGAAACACACTGGTCAAACATTTGCATGCTGGATCAACATGGCAGGGGGTGTGAGCAGACCCGGGACTCCTCAGACCCCAAACCCCATGCAGCATATGGATTTCCTTAAAGGTAATTGTCACTATCCTGAAAGGCTTGTCCAGGGATCATTTAATCATAGGTCAGAGGTTAGAAGGACTCTGGAAGAATGGGGAATATCCCTGTCATAGAAAATGCTAGGAAGGTAGGGGTGAGGAGGAGGGTCACTGAAGGCAAATTCATAGTGCGAGGCCGTTTTTCTTTCCTAATACCTAACCTCCTACCCCAGGACACTACCAGAGAAGAAGCAGCATGGCAAAGGGAGAGGAAGCAGTGGATGCCAGATCATAGAACTGAGTGCCTGCAATAAGGGGCTTTACTGAGGAGACACAAGAGATGCCTGGAATTGTGACAGACTAAGAGAGGCATGCCCCAGGGTAAAGGGACCTACAGAGAGACTACTATCCTCATTCCATATTCACCACTCCATACTGACCTTCAGTATCCCAATATTGCTAGAAACCAAAGTAGCATGAGAGAACATTCTAGAGAAATTCAGTGTGCTAGAGAAATTCAGACTTTCTGTACAGGATTTAAGTAGCACATTCTACTTGGGCTAATAGCAAGACATGAATAAGATTCTTTAGACAAATAGAGATTCCCAGTGTACAATTACAACCATAGACTTGTCAGTCTTTGCAGAATATCCACGACTAAATCTAACAATAGCCATTTTCCCTCAACTTCTCTCATGTGATGTTAATTATATTCTTTTCTACTTGCTGATTCTTTGATTTCTTTACTGACGTTTAAGCGTTCTTTGAAGTCAGACAGTCAGGCTTTAAATCAGTGATTTTGGGCAAATCATTTAAATCATAGACTCAGATTTCCTCACTTATAAAATAAGCACAACAAAAATATTTATTTTATTAATTTAACACTATTATCTATACCACATAGCCTTGCTCTATGCTGACAAATATCGTTGTACATCCTTACTCAAAAGAGAACACATAACCAATATTCAGTTATCAACCAAAATGAAATAAGCAAAGTTTATTTTCATGCAGCACTCTTAGTAGGGAGATACCCACCTTTCATATATTTCCATTTCACTACTTTTTATAATAATAATTGCCATCCCTTTACTGAACTAAAAAGAGGCTACTCATTGTAACCCAGTGATTTGTTTCCAGTGTTATTTTACAAAGTTGTATAAATAAATGGGCTGAAGCTCACATCATTGGAAACACATTTTTATGATCTACCTAGTAGTGAAATTTCTTCCCAGATGGCTTTAGGTCTGGAAGGCACACATAAATTATTGTCGTTGTAAGAATCTTTCTTTGTATGCCATCCGTACTAACCACCTATATCCCTTTGAATTATATTTAGGTATTGTATTAATATGTGATGTGTCATGGATTGAATTGTGTCCCCCAAAAGTACGGGTCAACTTGGTTAGGCAATGATTCCCAGTATTCTGTGGTTGTCCTTCATTTTATGATTGTAATTTTATGTTAAAGAGGATTAGGGTGGGATTGTAATACCCTTACCCAGGTCACATCCCTGATCAAAGGTAAAGGGAGTTTTCCCAGGGTATGGTCTGGACCACCTTTTATCTCTCAAGAGATAAAAAAAGAAAGGGAAGCCAGCGGGGGGGGGGGGGGGACCTCATGCCACCAAGGAAGCAGTGCCAGGAGCAGAGCGCATCCTTTGGGCCCAGGGTCCCTATGCAGAGAAGCTCCTAGGCCAGGGGAAGACTGATGAAAAGGCCGAAAGAGAAAGAAAGCCTTTCCCTGGAGCTGACGCCCTGAATTTGGACTTGTAGCCTACTTTACCGTGAAGAAGTAAATTTCTCTTTGTTAAAGCCATCCGCCTGCGGTATTTCTGTTATAGCAGCACTGGATAACTAAGACATGATGTAAAGATTCATTAATGTTGTTGTTAGTTGTCCTTGAGTGGATTCTGACTCATGGTGACTCCATGGGTGCAAGCTAGAGCAGCTCCGTGAGGTTTTCCAGACTGTGACCTTTTGGAAGCAGATCACAAGCCTGTCTTCCAAGGTGCCTCTGGGTGGGTTCGAACTGCCAATCTTTCAGTTTGTAGTCCAGCTCTTCACCATTTGTGCCACACAAGAAATCAAAAACCAAACCAGTTGCTGTTGAGGCGATTCTGACTCATAGTGACTCTGTAGGTTAGAGTAGAACTCCATAGGGTTTCCAAGGAGCAATCTGATGGATTTGAACTGACAACCTTTTGGTCAGTAGCTCAGCCCTTAACCACTGCATGACCAGGGCTCCACTTAAATGCACTTATTCACTTATTTAAGACAGCAAGTGAAGATAAAATTTGAATGTATGCTTGTGTGTATGTGTGTGTATGCACATGTATCCTGACTGATTGGAGGACAGATTACGGCCTGTGAAAGAAGGTTAGCAGTATAATCTAATGGATTCAAACAGCTGGAGCTTCTGTTTATGCCTAAGCTCAAAGGATGAATGAAAATTTTGGGTGCCTGAAAGAGACAAATAATTTTTAAAATTATTATTATTTTTTTAATCTAGTGTTGGAACAAGGTCCACCTACCATGATTCAAAGTGAAAATACCTAGATATGGAAGGGCTGGCCTAAATCTATGAAGCTTTGATAATATAAAAGCCAATAGTCTTTTGCTTAATAATAACCAATAATGTTCATAGACAGAGGATAATGGGAAAAAAGTATCATCACACAGTGTTGCAAAATTGAACAAATTACTTATTTTATGCAGTAGGCAGATTAAGTAATAAAATAACGGTCTGAAAACAAAGCTCTTTGTCCTTAATGTGTATTGTATAATTAGAGATAATTTGTGTTGGTTGGTGACACTGAGGTCACAGATTACATTCTCATTAGAATCAATTAGTTTATTTAGCCAGGCATAGCTTCCTTGATCTTTGTTATTTTAGCAATGGGTTGTTCGTGACAAGCATTTGAATGACAGGGCAATTTGTTACTGCCTGTAGAAAAAAGAAATGATTTAAATCCCATGTACTAGATATGTAGAACGGATATATCAACCTACACATATCATCAATGACGACACACTCAGAAAAAATGTGAAGGTGGAGAGGGGAATAAGCATCACAGATAATTCACTTCTTTCCACATTGTGAAATATCAATAGTGAAACCTACCTACAGTGGTCAAATTAAGATACTTGCAACGTTTCAAAACGTGAACTAAAATTCAGCAGAAAATGTGCAAATGATTCAACTGCTTGTTTAGAGGTGGAAGGAAAGCTTTGCATCTTTGTGAGAGAGTTTTATCTACACTTATCACTGATTAAATGAAAAAACAAAAGAAAATAGCACTCAAAATCCTTGTCGATATCTTCCTAGCTAAAATTCAGTTTACTAAACTCTATTTCCTTTATGATGGTGCCAAGGCAGCTCATTCAATGATACTTGAGGGGCTTGTTTCAGCAATTCAGGATAAGGTAATGCTAGCAAAAACAGGACACATGTGAAAATCGCCATCAGTATTTTTGGCTACGTGTTGTGCATCCAAAACTCACTGCCGTTGAGTTCAACTCATAGAGACCCTATAGGGCAGAGTAGAACTGCCCCATAGAGGTTCCAAGAAGTGCCTGGTGGGTTCAAACTGCTGACCTTTTGGTTAGCAGCTGTAGCACTTAACCACTACACCACCAGGATGTCCCATGTTGTGCATAGCTGAGAGAAACTAGGGTGATGACTGAGGAGATCAGTGATTTCCAAACTTGCCTGATTATGAGTGTCATCCAGAAGTATCTGTTAGAAATACAGATTCCTAGGCCCTTTCACTGGCATTTGATCCAGTGAATCTTATTAATGCTTGAGAAAACCTCATGGAAATGATGTGCAGTTACTATAGAAAAACAACTAAATGTCCGTTGCAGGATACATCTCCTTGGCTGCTTTTTCTTATGCCAAAAGACTAAGGTGAGAAGATCGGAATTAATCTTTGATAACGGGCCAATAAGGGAATTATCATAAGACTATAAATCAGAGAACTACAAATACTAACCAAAGAATGTGTTACACAATAAGTGATGAAAGATACATTGGAAGAAAATCCTAAGAATTGATCAATAAACCTTGGGAAAGAGTCCAGATATCCAGGTATTTAATTAGAAATGTAATAAAACTTAGTGGAAACTTCCCCACAGTCCATATATTAAGCTAATGAAGCTCCTGACTCTGGCAAATGTGAAACAAAATCATCAAAGCTGGATCAGGTATGGTCTCGGCAACTGCTATTGATTTACGTCTATTGATCAGCTCTGGTTGATACATAATGGTATTATAAGAGAAGGAATAATCACCCCCTTAAATTAAGCAAACAGAAAGAACAATTTATTATATAATAGCAAGCCAATATGTATACCCACAGTAGAATAAACAGAACACGAAAATGTGAAGAGACTAACCCATAGTTACAGGTACACGGCTAGACGGAAAGTTAACCAGTGGTTCAACGGACTATAATTAGTAGGGCCTACTATGGGCCAGGCCCTTGTACTAAGTGCCAAGGGTACAAAGACAAGCAAGACATGGTCCCAGATCTCAAGTATCAGTTACTCAGAAGGGGCTTCTGATGTCTAATGTAGAGCTACATAAACTTTAAAATGGATCATAAGTAGCAGTTTAAGAGTAGAGGATCCACAATCCTTTAAAAGAAATGTTTTCTGTATTACATCAGTAACCTTGTGATTTTAATACAAAGTTTTATGGATTTATTGCTTTTTGCAAATATTAAAGAATTAAAAAGGGGAGTAACTGATTTGGTTAAGCCAACTTTCTTTTATAGACATGTACCTATTTAGAAAAAAAATTCTTTCAAAACAAATCATTTCTATAGTCAATAAATAATACATATAACATAATAAATGACCAATCAATAAAATTCCTGACTTTATTTAGTCAGTGTAGTTTTGTGAACGATTAGGTATTTACTCAACTTGAGTCACTAAAAGTTATGAGGGGACCATTGATTAGCTGGGCGCAAGACTCGTAAATGCAGTCGTCTGTTATTAGACATAGCTCTGTTGACACTGGTTGCATAGCAGTATTAGTTTCAAATACTATAAGGAATCAGACCTATGGGAAAATCCCCATTTCTCCGTGAGCGTGAAGCATAACCTGGTAACAAGTATTATGCAAATTCAGCCCTAAAAAACATTTATACAACAGTATTGTTTTAGGGAACTAGTTGAATTTTTAGAAAATATTTGCAAGGCTGAATTAATGGTTATTGATTCTGTCATGTTTAGCTTTCAGGAGACAATAAGAGGATTATTTTCTTATTTATATATATGAAGATTTATATATACAACAAAGGGTGACAATTTATGCTAAATAACACAGAGCCTCTTTGCCCATCCTTGTGGAACTTGTATTTTATAAACATCAAGAGTCTACATTTAGATGAAAGCAGAGTCATGTATTCTAGATTGTAGAACCCAACACAAGTGTAGCATCTTTTCCAAGAAGGAATACACAATACAATAAACTGAAGACAACAACTGTAGGGAGGAAGCGTATTTTTCTTTTTTCATCAATCACGAGTCTTCATAATCTTACAATGCCTAAGGGTCTTCATATGAAAATCAATGATATTCGTACTTGATGGGCACAGATAGACTAGAAAGCTTTGGTGGCTAGCATGCCAGTGAAGGTAACTTTTACTATTTTTGAATTTATTAATGTACACTTAAACAAAACATAACACTGATATTCCATCAATTTTTGATGCACTCTTTGTATGCACATTTAAAGTAGAGCAGGAACAAATGGACACATGTGAGACATTCCTGGACATAAATGTCTAGAAGAGGTAAACTCTTCCACCTAGAAGCAGACACCTGTCTGCACTTCTTTGAAAGTTGAATAATGTGGCACTTCAGGGTTCAGGATCACAACCACAGCTGCTGATGGAAAAATATAGAGAGCTTAGTTGACCTACTGCTGTAGGATTGAACCTAGTCACTGTTTGAACTTCAGTATGGAAAAAGGCACATTATACCAGATATCTTCAGAACTCTCTATTTATTTACTAAGCTAAGGAAAAATGGAAGCTTGAGTATAATTTTTCAAACATCCAAACTCTTTTTTAAGATCTTTCTAGTGAAGGGTTTAGCTTTATAGAACCATAAATGTGATAATTCCTTGGTTACAGGAAACAATTTAGAGGGAAACAAGAGACTGCTAAGAGAAACTGTGACATTGCTAATATTAATGAACAAGAAAAGATTCTCATACAGTAAGTGATGAACTTGAGTGTTTCATTTCTAACTAATTAGAAAACTCATCCTTCCTCTATTCTCCCCCCAATAACAACTGGGAAAATACATCCTTACAAATAAAAGTCTAATAATACTGAATATTCAACTTCTTTGCCTGAGACATATTTACCAGACTTAAAGTTATGAGAAAGCGTAAGCTGTTGGTTTACCACTTAAAGTAGCTTACATGGGCTTACATCTTTTAATACAATCTGCAAATCATCAGAGAAACATCAGTGATAAACACATCAAGCAGTAATATCTAAGAAAAGTATTTAAAAAAAATGTTAACTTGTGCATAGGAAATATAACATTCATTGGTAAAATTACATTGTTACTAATTATAAAACTCCACAACATAATAAGCTTTACAAAAATCTATAAAAATTTAAGGTGCCACTTCGAAAAGGCCACACCAATATTTCATTAAAGTATGTTAAAAGAGTGTGTTAGGACTGCGTTATTTTAAATACACATGTCATTTTAAGATGCCCCTTCACATGTCTGCACGGACAAAAGAAGCAAATACTCCATCTTCCTGTGCCAAGAGGCTTTCTGGAGTGTCATACTCTAAAATGTTTCCTCGCTTCATCACAATAACCAGGTCTGCTGTCAGAATAGTGTGAACCCGATGCTGTGAGTGAAAAGAATATATGTATTTGTTACAAACTTCAGGGCACAAGTCAAAGCAATGTGATATGCACATTTCATAGATTATTCAGGAATACTTATTCTTCTTGGGACGTCAGGATATGCAGGAATCACAGACTTTTTTAAAAAATTTATCTGAAGTATAATCTACATAAAAAAAACATACTTTTAAATACTGCCATGCATGACTATGTCTTATATGGGTTGTATGAACTTGAGTGTTGCTACTGTATCAGTTTCATTGTTTTCATGGAACCTACTTATAAGCATAAGTAGTCTGTTTATTAACATAAGTAGGCTAATAAATGTTTGTGAAATAATTCAATGATAAGAGGAGTCATCATGAGCCAGTTTGGCTATACTTCAGTCTCAACTACAACTATCTGTCATGTAGCGTCAACTAAATTCATGGAATATCATACAATTTGAAGACCCCTGGAAAGTGGTTGAATTCTGGGAAAAGACGATATGAGGAAGTCCATTCTGGCATGCAACCTTACAATGGGTTATTGAGTGTTTTAAACATGCTTAGTCATCCCTTAGCCATGAGAGATCCCTTAGTCACTAGAGATCACTACCACTCACTCATTCTCTTTTCTACATAGCGCCCTTTGAAGAGAGGCTCTCATATTAGTAATTAATAATCATAAAGGCAGTCACTTATTAATCGTATGCTACACATCAAGTGCTTCATATACATACTTGGTAATCATCAGAACATTAATTAATTTATTCCATTAATCCAAATTAGCTTTTTCTTGATGAAATACAGTGTCAATTGTAATAGCATTGATGAAATTTTCAAAATGCTCCAGAGAAATTAATCTAGTCAACAGAGAAAAATAAATCACTCTCATACATAAATGTCATTGACGGTTTTGGTGCTTGAGGGCTTCTTGTTAGAAGCTCAAGAAAGTTTATCTTTTTTAGACTTTCACAATTTTCAGTGTGAAATTAACAGAACAATTTTCAGGCAGAGGAAAAAGGTTCTCTTAATACAGCTGAAAATCATTCTACAGGGAGTCTACCAAGTGTGGTGAGTGTTCTCTCTCTTATGAGCCTGTTAAGAGCACCCCAAGGTGATTCCTCATCCCATAGAATATGTGTCCTCGGGGAAGAATTCCAGGTATCTTGGTGGCAACTTTGACACTAACTAAAAAAACCAAACCCATGGTCTTGAAACGAAGATTGGGTAAAGATACGTAAATTTATGAAGTATTCAGTGAAGGCATAACACAAATCTGGTAAGAGAGTGTTATTTTTTGGTTAAAAGTGCAAATTATGCTCAAGTAATTTTTTAATCTCCCAAGTGTAGACTAAATAGGACTGCACAACAATGGAATGCTTCATGCAGAGTGGAGAAGACAAGAATTTTAGTAATTAAGGGTCTGCCTTTTTAATGTTTTTTTTTTTTTTTTTTAATTTAGGGGAAACAGAAAGGTGACGTCTCCCCCAAAATATCTCCCTATCTACTCCAGTGTGAAAATTTTTGAATATGTTAAAGAACTATTTTTCAAGTTAGCCAATTCTCTCACCTATGAAATCATCAACATTTCCGTGTGATTGCATTGCTCAAGCTCTCCCCCAGGGCAGAAGGAACCAGGGCACTCACTGAGAAACTGGGAGGAAATGGGTTTTTCTTTACTTAGGCACAGTGTGCAGCAGGTGGGTCTAATGGGGAAGTATTTTGTCCCACTCTGAAAAAGCTGTACTTCGATGGGTGCTCTTTCTCCCACTCATCATTCACAGAAAAGGGAATACCAAGCAAGCACTCCACACACAACTCCCATTACTCAGCAGTTAAACTTAAGTCTTTTTTTCTTTTTTTTAATTAAGCAATGCAGTCTTCAAGGCTGGTAAGGCATTTAAAGATACCTAAAAAACATCCTCAAGTAATTGTGGCATTGTTCCTTAGAGTAGGCAATCAGGTTTGCAGGCTCTCACAATTACTTTCTCTTGCATTCATACCTTGGAAAACATTCGCATGTGCCTCATTGGGTACTGAATGTAACCCAAGCACCTTGTTGAACTAATTTGTGTGATAGTACTCTGTGGTGAGTTCCTTCACCCAAAGCCACCCTTTTAATCCCAGTATTAGCTTCGCATTCCTGAGAGGAGGCCACTAAAGATAACTACCAGAGAATGAGATACTTGGCAGAGTAGATCATGGTGGTCTACTTGTTCGTCATCACCAAAGTGGTAAAGAGGCCATTCTTGTGGGCGAGTAAGTTTGCAACAGTATCACACTCCACTAAAATACCCTCAGAAAAGACTAAAACAAGGCCCGCATCCAAAATAGAAGAGACGCGATGCTGGAGAGAAAAGAAAAACGGAAAGAAGAAGAGAAAGAAGAATCAGCAAGAGGAAAAATGTCCAAGTGACTCATTAAAAAATAGTTTTTGTTAAGCAGTAAGCCTAAACGTGACCAAGAATTGTGTACATCCATTCACAAAGGGGAAGAGAGAGAAAACCACAGCTTATTTTAAGTAAGCTCTAATGTGAATTATAACAATTTAAACAATTCTTCAATTTGACTGTTGCCTTCTAAACCAAATGTATTCGACACTGCTGTGAGGTTCCTCAGTGCCTTTTTTAAAAAAAAAAAAAACAGATAAGTGAATATCAATAGAGAGATTAAGAGTAAACAGTAGCAGAATTGGCAAACAAATTTAGGAATTTTGCTTCTGAAACTGCTCATCAGACCATCGGGTAATACTCCTGGGAAAGCAATTGAAGCAGTTGTTGAAAAGAGAATTATTTCATGGGAGATCTGTAGCAGGTGAAAAATCACAGGTCATGACCTGCTAGAATCCTTAGATCTCAGAGGTCCCATCTTTGTAACTTAGGGGAGGTAGCGAGAGAAGATAGTTTGGATAGAACAATGTAAAGGTTCTCAAAACACAGCTTTTTTTTTTTTTACACAGGCACAGAAACACTGACAGAGAAATACATAATTCAACATAAAAAAAAATAAGCATATTTTAACTGCTCAATTATAAATATTACTGAATCTTGGAACAAAACCCAAAGAAAAATAAATCAGCTCTGTCTCTCATACTTACAGCTATTGTAACAACTGTGCGGTCTGCAAAGGCCGTCATTACCACTTTCTGCAAAATGTTTTCCTGCCAAAAAAAAAAAAAAACTTCTGAATTTTCCTGGACTCTGTTCTCTTGACATAATATTCTGTCCCTGAGAACAATGCTCCACGGTGCCTGGTCCCTTGGAGAATTTCTGAGTCTGTAGATGTTTTCAAAATGCAAATAAAACTAAGGGATCAACCAGGAAAGCGTGACAGACTCACTGCCAGGAAACAAAGTGAAAAATGAAATCACATTAACATATATATATGGAGCCGTGTGGTGCATCAATACACTCGCTTGTGTTATATCACAAACAGCATGAATTCAGAACTAACAAAACCCTAAAATGGTGTTAATCTCTAAGTAAGAAAAAAAAAAAAATGAAATCCATGCCATAAATCTCGATTTTGACCCATTAAAGAACAATCAAGGCAAGAACCATTTTTATTCTCACTATGAAGCTTTGCTGTCATTATAATTTTAAAGATATTCATGGGTAAAAATCGCACTTCTCCTGGAAGAATGCTTGATTACCTAAGCTTAATGGGAAGGAGTTCTTTCTTCCGATCAAGTGATTTATTGCCATTTAATTCTCCCTCTCTCCTTATAATGTCCTTATAATAACCCCAATATTGTAAAACCTTAGTCATTAATACTGATTTTGATGTCATTGGGCTAAATAAGGAACCCTGGTGGTACAGTGGTTAAGAGCTTGGCTGCTAACAAAAAGTCAGCAGTTTAAATCCATCAGCTGCTCCTTGGAAACCTATGGGGCAGTTCTACTCTGTTCTATAGGGTCACTACGAGTTGGAATCAACTCGACAGCAATGACTTTGGGTTTTGGGTTGATTTAGGCTTAATTAGTGGAATGGCTTTATGAGAGATAATTTTTATTGTTTTTTAATTACGTTAACTTTGAGAAGACTCAGTATAGTTATTTTAATTGATTAGTCTTAATAGAAAAGATGTCAAATTGGCTCTTAAAGGTCTTGAAACCGTTTCACTTTTGGGGCAATTTTGACCATTCAAAAGTGTGGTGCGAGAAAATAAAATGAAGTTGTAAGGAGTTTTTTGGTTTTGTCCTTTGTGATGTCAAGCTTTTAATGTCCAGATAACTTTTAAAAGAGGCATATTAATTGGTAGCTCATAGCAATTAATGATTTAATGTGACATTTTCCCCTCAAATCACAGCCTTTTGGACAGATCTTTCATGGACATATTTGACCCTTATAAGTAATTTCTTTCAAAAGGCAAAGTTTCTGATTTGTTACCAGGAACATATTGAGATGGTTATTATTAATTCTAGTGAATCCTTCTCCTGCAAACTACTTTAGAAATAAAAAGCAATGTTGGTTATCAATAGATTCTATTAAGTATAGACTTAGATACTTTACAGCTTCTATTTTTTTTTTTTTATTTTTTTTATGGCATAATACATGAATTCCGGTACAGTACTCTCATCAAGTAAGCTTTGGGATCTTATACCATTTTGAGAATTTACAAAAAATAATAGCAAATTTATTTTATGTTCATTAGTAATAGTTACACCTTCAAGTCAGGTGTCCTGTCTCATTTACTGTGATTCTCAGTGAGCCATCATCCAGCGTTCAAGGAGACAATGAGAAGACACTTGAAACAACAGTACTGAGGGCATAACCCAATCAGGAAAAAAGAAACAATTTCCATGTGAATTTCTGCAATTTGTCAATTTAAAAAGTTTTCCTAATGCACTCACGGTGGCCATGTCGATGGAAGCTGTTGCTTCATCCATGATAAGAATGCTGCTCTTGCGGACAAAGGCCCTAGCAAGGCAAAACAGCTGTCTCTGTCCAACGCTAAAATTCTCTCCACCTTCAGTAACAACTGCATCTAAATCAGAGAAAGAAGCAAGGATTCCACTAAAAAAATTCTGCTAACGTTTTCCTTGAACAAAGTAAAAAACACGTTATGTCCTGTAACAGCGTGCTGGATATCACTTTGTGCTGATGCAAAGATTTCATACTGGAAAAGAGAAGAGGAACTCTGGGAAAGTGAAGACGATCTGGACTGTCATAATTTTAACAACAGATGTTGAATTACATCCTTATAATAGGATATACAATTTTGTTACATAGTTTGAGGACTGGGAGGCACCTGGGAGATTATATAATATAGTCCTCTAGGGCCCAGAGAGGTGAAGTGGCTTGCCCAATGACGCATAGCTAATTTGCAGTAGTGTTTTACAAGAAACAGAACATCCTCAACTTCAATTCCAGTTCTCATTCCAATATAACATCCCGCTAGACTGTAACTTCCAAGTCTAAGGGTTCAGTTTTTTTTTATTCAACATATCCCCAGCATTTACTATTGTATCTGGCATAGTAGGAGAACAAAACATTGTTGAATGGCTAAACGAATGCTATAGCCTCATTATCCTTTCTTTTTCTGTATTCCATCTATATTTCATAAGGTATACTATTGCAAGTTTAAGATAAATTCTGTTTCCAAAATATCTCTTTTTCAATTCAAGCGCTTTTTTAGTAGAGTCCTGAAGGAAATTTCCATTGATTATATTCTCACTGCATCAAATCATTTCTTAAAATTTCCAATCTTTGTAGGCTATGCATTTACTCACATAATAAGTAAGAAGGATGCTGGGGTAATGAATATTCATCACAAAGGTGGCCTGAACCAGATATTCATCAAGCAGTTGGTGTGATCTCTATTAAGACGACGAGCACACACAATGTTCAATCAGTCACATAGCAAAAACATCCACTCTTGTTCGCACTGTACCATAACCTAAACACTACGTGTGTAATTCAAAACAGGTGCAGACAGTTCACATGCTAGTGGTGAGGAAGACTACAAAGATACAATTGGCTGTCTTTCCAACTATTAATGGGGGGTTTCTTAGTGCCAAGGGAAAAAAGACCTAGGAGCATCTACCCATTTCTCAAGTAGACTTGCTGGGCTTTCCAGAGAGTCATCAAAAAATATGAGAAAGTTCACCCAGAATTCTGGAATTGCTCCCACAACGTGACACTGGCAAGGGTAATTTCATTGCAAATAATCCCTAAAGATAAGCTCTCTCAATTTCTATTTGGGGAATGCCTTCTCCATGGGACTTTATTAAAATCATAAATAGTATTGTTTTTAGTAGACCCCCTTTCAAAATAAACTAATAAACAGTTTATTTTGTAAGCTGTTTTTTTAACTAGATGCTAAACAATATCAGCAATTTAGCCACTATGTATTATGCATTAAAATCAGAATATGAACAAACTATTATCTTTCATATTTCTTTTAAAAATAAAGTCAGATTTTAAGGAAGTAAAATTAAGTCCAAAAATATAGATGTTAATTTTTATGAATTAAGGACTACATCACAAACTCTGTTTTTTCATTGTGTTCATGTTGTTGTTCTTTCAGTCCATCATTTATTTGTCAAAAATTGTACTGCTTCTGGGATTGAATTTATGTCAATAATTGTTTGAGTACATGTTTAATCCATTACACAAATAGCCAAAACATTATTTTCTACTAATAGAAAATAATGTCTTCAAACAAGATGAACATTATACTATACAAATAAAAAGAAGATGCCTCCTGTCTGTGAACAAAATGGCTGCCAGGATGGAGAAGCTTCTGCTCCTACACAGTTCCAGGTACTCTTTGAACCTAACAGCCTTACAATCCTCTGCTTATCTACTTACAGAGGGAGAGAGATCATGCAGATCACAAGAGCAAGTATGGCCAATATAAAATATCCTGATTAAAATGACCTGTGACAAGGTCAAAGGGATAAATGTACTAACTGTAATATTTTGGAGTGCTCACATAGAACAGTGTTAGAAGGCTCATTCTCCTCACCACACGCAAAAGCATTAACTACTGAAATGCCCTAACGACCTTCAGAGGATTATTTTAAATATAAGGGGATTTAATACTAGAACTGTATGATCCTAGCATAAAACGTAGACAGAGATTCATAGGATTAATTGCATATATAAAAAATAATCATATTTTTAATGAACTATTACCTAGACCTCCCGGTAGCGATTTGACCAAATTCTTCAGCTGAGCAATTTCTAAAGCTTCCCAGAGTCTGTCATCAGTGCATTTGCACTCTGGATCTAAGTTAAATCTGCAGAGAAAAAAAAAAAATCACTACATAAAAATAAAGAAATTTTTCTGTATGTATTTGCTCACTGTTTTTATTTCCCTAACATGTAAGTTCCATTTGTTTTCATTACTGCTGTATCCCCAGCACCTAGAACAGTGCTCAAGGTAGAGCAGGCGTTCGATTCATGCTTGATGAATGAATGAATGACCGTAATGACCTTACAATCAGCACTGATTTATCAAAAAATGCTTACAGATGACAAGGTAGGTAAGTTTATATACATGATACGCTAAGATAAATTCATTTCTTGGATTCATCCACTTTGTATTACCATTAGTGTAACCTGATTAAAACCAAACAAAACCCTTGCCATCGAGTCAATTCCAATCCAAGGTGACACCATGTGTTACAGAGGTAAACTGCTCCATGGGATCTTCTTGGCTCTAAGGTTTATAGAAGCAGTTCACCAGGCCTTTCGTCCATGGAGCCACTGGGTAGGCTCGAACCACTAATCTTTAGCTTAGCAGCTGTTGCATACCACTTGTGCCGTACAGAGATGTAACCTGATTGTTGTTGTTGTTAGGTGCTACAGAGTCAATTAGCAAAGTATTTCTCCAGAACTGGTGCTAAATACATACATCTATATGGGAACATATATTGCTATTTTAGATGAGCTGTGCTTTACCAAAACGCAATAGTAGTATTCATAAAACCTCAGAGACATAAATTTACTATGTTATTACTAAATAATTTGATATACACAAAATTTTTAATTTGACAGCTGAACATTGAGCAATCTTACATACATTTCCTCTTCAAGATAAGAGTAATTCGTAAAAGAGGGTAGCAAATACTTTGTAATTAAGCTGATAGAGGAGTAGAGCAAGAGAGAACAAAGGGTGAATAAATGAGAGGCATGATCTGGTGGATGATGCCACAGGGGACTTTGGAGTCAGACAAACTTCGGTGGAATCACAGTTCTACCACTTACTAGGTGTATGAACTTGGCTTCTCTCAGTTTCAATATTCTCGCCTGTAAAATGAGGTTAGTAATACGTTTCCTAGAGTAATACTGTGATTATTTAATAAGACAATATATGTAGAGCATCTATGAGATAGTAAAGATCTTGGTGGCACAGTGGTTAAGCATTGGGCTGCTAACCAAGGTCAGCAGTTCAAATCCAATAGCCACTCCTTGGAAACCCTATGGGGGCAGTTCTACTCTGTCCTATAGGGTCGCTTTGAGTCGGAGTTGACTGGACGGCAAAAGTTTTTTTTTTTTAGTGGTGCAGTGTGGCTGCCAGTTGAAAGCTCTGCAGTTTGAACCCACCAGCTGCTCTGCAGAAGAAAAGATCTGGTTATCTGCTTCCATAAAGATTACAGCCTAGGAAGCCCTATGGGGCAGTTCTACTCTGACATATAGGTTCCCTGTGAGTTGGAATCGACTCGATGGCAACAGGCTTCTTTTTTTTTAATAAGATAGTAGATACCTACGCTTTTTTTTTTTTTTTTTAAATAAAACATGAACTATGCAGAAAGAAGATTGTAGCAGTTTCTTAAAAGTCAGTTTGACTGAAAGAAAAGTTGAGAGGGACAGGGGCTGGGGTGGGAATGGTTAAAGGTTAATTACCCTGTTTTCACACAAATAACACGGCCTTCTACTTTTGTTTGCTAACTGTGTTCCCCCTAGGGTACTTTCGTAAGCATGCTATGGTAATTTTTTTCACAGCAACATGTAAAAAAAAAATTGGCAAAAGCTGCCCTTATGAAAATACCTCAAAGGGGGAGGGCATGGTTGGTAAACAAACATAGAAAAAAAATATGGTAATCAAGCTCAGGATATCTGAGGAGGCCAAGCTCAGGATATCTGAGGAGGCCAGGCCACACACTTTAGAGTTTAGCAGGATAGATGTAGAGTGGGACTCCTCAGAAATGTCTGCCCAGAACCTCTGCCTCTAAGCACAGAGAAAAAAGTGGCTTTTGTACAATCAAACTGAAAGCCAAGAGCTCCTGGAGACATAAGGGACTGACTTCTATAGAGGCACATAGTTACATGGGGTTTCCCAAACCAAATGGTGGGATAGAATATTTGATCTTATTGTCTTGATAGTGTCATTTCACACGTACCTGGAAAATGACTGTCTGAATAAAACCCTCCTGAGTCAAAGGGTAAGACATACATATTTTTCCTGAATATGTCACCTACCTAATAGAACCACTGAATAGTATTGGATCCTGCAGAATGATTGAAAGTCTAGAACGTAGTGTGTGCAGTGGTAGTTTAGAAATGTCTATTCCATCAATGACAATCTTTCCTGTTGAAGGGAAAGAAAAATTACAGGCATGAAGTAAAGCCACAAGTAATATAATATTTGTTTACAAATTGAAAGTACTTCTCTAGTTCAGAGTTAGGATTCTGAAGATTTCCATTTAATTATCATTACACATCTCTAAGAAAAATACACATTTTTGTGATAGTTCGTCTTTCTTATGTATTTTCTCCCAAAAACATTTTCAGTTTTTATTCAATTTATGTAGCTCATATAAACTACAAGTAAAATTTTTCCCTTAGTGAATCCTCTTCCTTCTAGCATTCCTTTATTCTCCTCCCCTGCCTTATTATTCTTCAGAGGGCTTATCACATCTGATATTCTACACATATTTACTTATCTTTTTTATTGTTTTTCTCCCCAAGCATATAAACTCCTTGAAGACAGGGATTTTTGACTGTCTTATTCACTGCTGTCTTGATTGAATAATACAGTGTACTAAAAATACAAAATTCTGAGAAATAGATATAAAATTTTCTCCATACTGTATGCAGACTTATAGGCTTATCCAATCTTGATGTCCTTTCCCAAGCTTGATAGACTCACTTTTCCATACCACTTTTGTGCAAGGACAATATTGCCCTGTGAAATGAATGTTCTAGGTTTGGAATGGCAGGTACAGTCCATTTTACCAGCGAGATTTAGATTAAGGTAAGCAAGAATGATTCATTTAAGCTGTGTCTTTCAGGAATAATATATATTAAAATTTTAATAGCCTAATGTTATTAAAAAGATAATAATTCATTGATAGTTCACACAGGACCTGAAGACATGTTCCTGGACACATGAAGTTCAGGCTAATCTAATATGATCAGTCATAGCCACAGATATTTAATGGAAAGTGTCAGTCAATTCAGCTTGGATCATGTAATCATTTTATAACACAAATCCCAGTGAGAATCCTTAAAATATTTCTGTATTATTTTTAAATACATGGAAAGATCCAGCTGCTAACCTGTATCTAAAACACCCAAGGGACTACAATTACCATAGCTCAACATTGTTGTTCGTAAACTGACTTTATTTCACAGAGCTCTTGTGTAGATTAAATTACATAATACAAACTGTCAAGTACAATAAAAACACAAAGTACTATAATCATCGTCGAAACCATTACAGATAATAATAAGCTGATGGTCAAACATGTTGCTGGATTCCCTTCCACTTAAGATGGCTCATGTGCCGGTCTATTTATAGGCCACTTGATAGACTAAATAATGTGACATATTTCTCTAGATCAAAGATTCAGTTATTTCTACATCTTTGTGTGTCTATCATATTATTAACAATTTTGTGGATGAATATTTTTTCATATTGTTAACATGTGCTTGGCACTTTATATCAAAAGCTGCCTCCTCACAAAATGTTCAACATCTTTATGCCATGTTATTAAGAAGACGACAGTAAGAGTCACGCACTAAAATTAAAATTACATATTACCTATCTCTTTGCAATTGTTCCTTTGATGGAAACAGATGTATTTTTAGTGAAGGGAAGCAAGATAGTGAGGAATTCCTCTCTGCTCCTTTTTCTTGAGGTGCCACTTCCATCTACTGCTATTCAAAGTAGGTGGCCTTATTTTCATTTTATCACTTTATTAGTATTCTTTAGCAACAATCTCTGGAGCTGAGTTTAGGGCTCAGAATTTTATTCCCTCAATTCTACATTCTGTCTGTACTTTTGGGCTGTTTATTTGGGATACTTGCCTCAAGCCTAGGTTGTAGGACACAAAGTCCTTGCAAATATTTGCTTTTTATTTATGCAGAATTAGGTAAGTTGGTGTTGTGTTTTTTTAAGTGAAAGCAAAACACAGCCAATAAAAAATTCTGTTAGTAACTCACCATCAAATATATCAACCATTCTGAAGAAAGCCAGAGATAATGATGACTTCCCACTGCCAGTGCGGCCACATATGCCCACCTAAAAGAGAGAAAAGGGCTCAGATCAAGAAAAGAAAATGGGCAAAACTGTTTTTAACTCAGACAAGACACCGTCATAAAACCACAATTCTATTTATATAGTTACGTTATAACCATCAGAGATAGCTTTTCTTCTCAGCTCGCCCTTATAAATGACCATTATTAAGATAAAAACATGATATCCTCACTAAAACTTCATTGATTCCATTTTCACTCTTCTTGTTCCCATGCTATTGTGTTGTTTTTCTTTCATTGCTTAATTTTTGCATTTAGTATGTTGTCAGTGTAATAAATTACTACAATTTACCTTAGAAATAATAATTTTATGATAAAAATAGAATGAGTCCATTTTTTCTGCACACTTGTTCTTTTTACAACAACTAAAATAAGTCATTTTGGGAATAGAGCTAATACAAATAGAAAGGTTCCCAAGGAGATATCTGGTATGGCGATGAGCTAGAAATCAGAAATTTAAAAAATGACATCTGTTATTGACTTTTCTGATCCCTATGGAAGACTAATGAATGACAATAAGACTTAGAGAACACATATTTTACCCTGATCCTGACTTTCCCTTTTGTCTCATATGTGGCTGATATGACCAGTGAAGTATAGGGAATATAACGTGAGCCCATTGAGAATACTGGCTAGGATGTCTTGAATAGATTAGATGTTACCAGAATTACTCCATCAGAGGTTTTATGTATGAAAAAAATCAAACGATAATGAATCCCATACCTTTTGCCCTGGTTTGATGTAAGCCTTGACATGTTTAAGGACAGGTTTCAAATTATTTTCATATCTGACACACAGATCATGAATCCTGATCTCCCCTTCCTGTGGCCAATGTTCTGGAACTTGCGAAGGATCTGAGAGGTGGAGTACGGAAATAGACAGACACATACTTAGACACATGTATACACATACATATATAAATCATTTATAAAATTTAAACTTAAAGTTTAAATTACATTCAAAGTAAAAGCCTCTTGATTACAAACTTTTAAAATAGTTTTTTCTCCCCTTTAATGAATATTAACCAGTGTCATATCTCTTTTGTGTTCCATCAATTCTATTCAAGGTGAACATAGGTTGTTTATCTGTTAATTAATTCATTTGTTCAGTTAGCTGGTCATCAAACATTTGAGAACCTCAAATGTGAGAGGTGTTGTGCAAGGTGTTGGGAACAGGGAGATGAAAGCCACGCCTCAAGGAGCTCACTATCCTGGGGGAAGCATATACCTAAATCAGCATCTATAGGACTCCCTAGAGAGTCACGTGATGGAGGTGAGCTTGAGGTGCTCTGTGAGCAAGATGGCGCTAATCTGAGAATTCCAGAAGGATTTCAAGAGGAAGGAACCCTGGTGATGCACTGGAGAGCTCAGCTGCTAACCAAAAAGGCCAGCAGTTCCAATCCACCAGCCGATCCTTGAAAACCCTGTGGGGCAGTTCTACTCTGTCCTAAAAGGCTGCTATGAGGCAGAATCCACTTGATGGCAACGGGTTTGGTTTGGGTTCAAGAGGAAATGACGCCTCTTGAAAGGCAATCTCATAAGAACTGAGATGAATCTTAAAGGGTGAGAGATGGGGAAATTTGTTTCAAATATATGGAGAGACAGAAACAGTGTTGAAAAGAAAGCATGTTAGTGTGGCCAGAGTAAAAGTTCTGGGGGTTGGTGATGAGAGATGAGACTAGGTAGGTGGCAAGGGCTGACTAATGAAGGGTCTAGTCATCTTAGCTCGGTTATTTAGGTTTTGTCCTTGAAGAACTGGAGAGCTGTAGAGGGGTCTAGGCAAAGTGATGCATTTTAAGCATGAGCTTTGTATTTAAGAAAGATTATTCTGTCCTCAGTAATGAATTTTCTGCTAGTTCCTTTCTAGCGAAGCTGAGAACTTCAGTACCTTAAGATCCAAGTTTCTTGGCATCTAAGTTAATAGGGTCTTGAGAAAGAAAATAAAATAGTTCAGAGTTTAGTTAAGCAATGAATGCAATATAGTTCAAATATTTTTATAATTGTCTTTAGTATTATTTAATAATATCTCTTTGGACTCTGGTTGTATTTAAGACTTACCAGGCCTGTTAGTCATACCTTTTCAGGTGTACATAATCAAGCAAAACAAGAGAAGAGGGGATTGTCTGTATATTGAAGTAGAAAACAAAAGCAAAAACAACAAGGTCCCTGACACATAAATAATATTTGTTTTAAAATAAAAATATAAATGAAGCAAAAAATTATATTCAGAGCAATACCCATGGTGCCTTCATAGTTTTCAGACTCCATAGTCAAGAAACTGTTCACTTTCTTCACTGCACCCATCTGGACCTCCAGGTCAGCCAAGTTCCTCACAACCCAATTCAAATAATTGGTTATCTGTGTCAGGTGATAAACAATGAACACATTTAAGATTAAGTACCAGTTTTTGTAATCACTAGATATTTTTGGATGAGATGACTCAGAGAGTAAGCATACAACATGTGGTACAGTTCATAAGTGCTGCAGGATATCAGAGACCAGAGAGAATGCCATGGGCTAAAGTCTGCAAAGAAGGCTTTATCTTCTCTTCTGCTCTTTTTCCAAGGTCCTTAAATGTCACTGTTTTGTGAACTGTCCTCTGATCTCCCTGCACAATGAATACTTGTCTGCACCCCTGTTTGCGGCCTTTTCATTTATATTCACATTCATTTCTGCATCCCCAACTGGATTGTGAGCAACTCAGAATGGGGATCCCAAATAGCTTGGGGAGTGCTATGATCATGGAATTTGAGGAGTTTTTAAAAATTGGTTTACAATACCAGAAATAAATCCAAGCTGTCCTAAACTGTTAGGTTTAGGCCCGAATCTACAGTTATTTGCAAGATTGTCATCTTAGTATGAATTTCCAACTTCTCTTCCAACATTCATAGATAAGAGTTGATAAAACTAGAGAAAGCACCTCCAACACTGCACAGAAAAAGATGACTTTCATCCATGCTTACTGTAAGTGCGTACAGAAGGCCTAAGCCCACCAATCCAGAATTGGAAGAGCCACTAATGGATGCAATAGACGCAGTGAGGACAATGCAAGCTCCAAGGTAATCCTAAAAAGGAACATAAGAAAAAGTTTTAAAAAATTATTCCCAAGTTCTTAAAAAAAAAAAGATCACAATCAGTTTAGAGAGGTGGGCACTAAGAGAAGGTACACCATTCCACGTGGGTCCTGTAAAGTTTCAAAGGAAGCCTACCTAAGATACTGAAGAATGACAACTCACAATATTAGGTCTGGAATGGAGCGTGACGTAACGCTCTTATTATAAAAAAATATACATGATGATATGGATTCAGAGAGGTTAAGTGCCTTGCCAGAAGTTAAGCTGAAATTTACGGACCAACCAGGATCAGACAGAGGGTTTTCTTTTATTTCTATGGCATCGTGTTGCCCACGGTGCAGGCCAGACAAGCAATTATTTTTAGACCTGATTTTCTAGCTAAGTTTCCTGTGTGCTTATGTCTGGGTGTGATTAGCTGCCCTGTGTGCTACAGAGAGGCTCTTGTAGGAATCTGCTGCTGGTTAACTTGTTGGGGTTTGGATCCATAAGGAGTGAAGCTGCTGAACTTTTTGTCAACTATCTGGGACTCAAAGTCTGGGACATTAAATCTGCAGATTTCACGTAAATAAGAATACGGGTTACATTTGCTCATAAATTAAAAGCATAGGTCAGTCTTGGAGTATCTGAATTATTTCTGAGTCAATGATAAACTCCCTTGCCAAAATTTAAAAACTCATCAGGGCCAGGCTTAAACTCAAATAAGAGGTACAGGACATATGTTCATTTTCTAGCTGAGATCTGGGGATCACTCATCCATTTCTGAACACCCTTTCCTCTCTATTCCCCAGAATTCTTAGAGGTTATTGCTCTGTCTTGTCATTCAAAAAATATATTTTAAAACTTCTCATGCTGACATATTACATGTTCCAGAAACAGGAAGGATTTCAAGCACAGGTGCTTTTAGAATTATCTCAAGTCTCATCCCACCGTTGATCACCTTCTCTATCTAGATACATCTCTGGTTCCTTAAACAACTAAAAAACCAGTGATAAGATTTTAACGACAGCGATGGAGTGTTTAACATGTTGTTGTTGTTAGCTGCCGTCAAGTCAGTTCCGACTCATAGTGACCCTATGCACAACAGAACAAAACACTGCCCGGTCCTGCGCCATCCTTACAATTCTTGCTATGCTTGAGCTCATTGTTGCAGCCACTGTCAATCCACCTCATTGAGGGTCTTCCTCTTTTCCGCTGACCCTGTACTCTGCCAAGCATGATGTCCTTCTCCAGAGACTGATCCCTCCCGACAACATGTCCAAAGTATGCAAGACGCAGTCTCGCCATCCTTGCCTGTAAGGAGCATTCTGGCCCTACTTCTTCCAAGACAGATTTGTTCATTCTTCTGGCAGTCCGTGGTATATTCAATATTCTTCCCCAACACCACAATTCAAAGACATCAACTCTTCTTCAGTCTTCCTTATTCATTGTCCAGCTTTCACATGCATACGATGTGATTGAAAATACCATGGCTTCAGTCAGGTGCACCTTAGGCCTCAGGGTGACATCTTTGCTCTTCAACACTTTGAAGAGGTCCTTTGCAGCAGATTTGCCCAATGCAATGCATCTTTTGATTTCTTGACTGCTGCTTCCATGGCTGTTGATTGTGGATCCAAGTAAAATGAAATCCTTGACAACTTCAATCTTTTCTCCATTTATCATGATATTGCTCACTGGTCCAGTTGTGAGGATTTTTGTTTTCTTTATGTTGAGGTGTAATCCATACTGAAGGCTGTGGTCTTTGTTTTTCATCAGTAAGTGCTTCAAGTCCTCTTCACTTTCAGTAAGCAAGGTTGTGTCATCTGCATAATGCAGGTTGTTAATGAATCTTCCTCCAATCCTGATGCCCCGTTCTTCTTCATATAGTCCAACTTCTCGTATTATCTGTTCAGCATACAGATTAAATAGGTATGGTGAAAGAATACAACCCTGATGCACACTTTTCCTGACTTTAAACCAATCAGTATCAACTGCCTCTTGATCTATGTAAAGGTTCCTCTTGAGCACAATTAAGTGTTCTCAAATTCCCATTCTTCGCAATGTTATCCATAGTTTGTTATGATCCACACAGTCGAATGCCTTTGCATAATCAATAAAACACAGGTAAATACTTGTGAATACCTTCTGGTATTCTTTGTTTTCAGCCAGCGTCCATCTGACATCAGCAATGATATCCCTGGTTCC
This sequence comes from Loxodonta africana, assembly GCF_030014295.1. Taxonomy (NCBI): domain Eukaryota; kingdom Metazoa; phylum Chordata; class Mammalia; order Proboscidea; family Elephantidae; genus Loxodonta; species Loxodonta africana. Next base: position 116,997,106 of record NC_087345.1, on the reverse strand, counting down.
ACGTTCTCTTCTGAAACCGGCTTGACTTTCTGGCAGTTCCCTGTCGATCTACTGCTGCAGTCGTTTTTGAATGATCTTCAGCAAAATTTTGCTTGTGTGTGATATTAACGATATTGTTCTGTAATTTCCACATTCAGTTGGATCACCTTTCTTGGGAATAGGCATAAATATGGATCTCTTCCATTCAGTTGGCCAGGAAGCTGTCTTCCATATTTCTTGGCGTAGACGAGTAAGCACCTCCAGTACTGCATCTGTTTGTTGAAATTTATCAATTGATATTCCATCAATTCCTGGAGCCTTGTTTTTTGCCAATGCCTTCAGAGCAGCTTGGACTTCTTCCTTCAGTACCATTGGTTCCTGATCATATGCCACCTCTTGAAATGGTTGAATATCGACTAATTCTTTTTGGTGTAATGACTCTGTGTATTCCTTCCATCTTCTTTTGATGCTTCCTGTGTCATTTAATATTTTCCACATGTGTTTAACATGCTGAAGTCAAATAATGAAGTTTCTCAAATCGAATCATAGTAATGGGTTGAATAATGTTGCCCTAAAATGCATGTCCACCTGGAACCTCAGAATGTGACCTTATTTGGGAATAGGGTCCATTGCAGATGTAATTAGTTAAGATGAAGTCATACTGGATTAAGGTATGTGTTAAATCCAGTGAATGGTGTCCTTATGAGAAGGCCATATGAAGACACAGAGAAGAGAAAATGATGTGACGATACAGAGAGAAGATGGCCATGTGAAGACAGAGACAGAGGTTGGAGTGATGCAGCTATAAGCTAAGGAACACCAAGGACTGCCAGGAGCCACCAGAAGCTGGGAGAAGCTATGGAAGGATTCTTCCCTGAAATCTTCAGAGTGAACATGGCCCTACCAATACCTTGATTTTAGGCTTCTAGCTGTAAGAGAATAAATGTCGGTTGTTTGAAGTCAAAGTGGCTCATATGTGGGTATTCCTGTCTCTCCTTAAATTAGATCCAAAGATCAAACTGTTGGTAGAGCAATCAATGGGCCCAGCCATGGAGTCAGAGATCTGGGTTTAAATGCCAGCTTTGAGAATACTAGTTAGTGAGCTTGAGCAAATAATTTCCCTCCTTTGAGACTCAGTATCCTCTTTGGAAAATAGAGGAGACACTTAATTCACAGGGATCAAAAGGACTAAGAGTTAAACACCAGTTAGATTTCCCTGCTTTTGTGTGTAAAGGTAGCTTTTTTCTCCCCTGAATGACTTTCACATGTTCGAAGCCAGCTTAAAACTTTGTGTGCATCATAAAACATAAGAGATTGAAAAAGGCACTAAAATTTAATTTCATATTAAGTCCCATGACCTTTACAAAGAAAAAAGAAATTAATTATGAAGAGTTAATCTTTAGAGGCAATAAATTCCACAGAGGTAGTAAATACTTCTTTGATCACTTCTTCTGATGTATCCATTTGTTAATAACTGGCACATCCCAAGCAGATAGTTCATCCTTTTTTCCTCTTTATTTGAAGCAACAGTTACGTGGATGCAGAATCTAAGCAGACTGGGATGCTCATTTAGGCTTTATAAATGACAGTGTCTCCTAAATACTTCTAAAATATTGACAATAATATGAATTCTTTTTAGCCCTCTTGTATGAAGTTAATACTTTTATCTGTATAGTTCTGAATCATAACTTCTTTCAAGTTTGTGAATTCAACACTCCCGTGCAAAAGGAAAGCATTTGATTCCCATGTCCAGCTATAGGTGACATAAAAAAGAGACCTCCTGTCAGGTTTCTAGTGATTCAATGAAATCTATCTATAATGGGATTATAATAAAAACTATAATGCTTTATAAAGCAGATTTGTAAAGAGTAATGGCAACCAAAAAGTCCAGGGTCTCTTTCCTCCACATAGCCATCACATACTCAGTAAATGTCCACAGTGCCATTAAGTGTCTGGGAGAATTTATTAGGGCCTCGAAATTACAAGATCAACATACACCTGTTTATTGTGGAATTTTGAACACACTCAGGGTTGCCCACAAAATAGCTCTGTGTTGTCTCTCTGAGCGCAGACGCTTGTGTAACTTTACCGGTAGGATTATTTTCACTTTAGCCTGTTGACTATAAAGAGGTGTCTGTTTTGTTTTGTTGTTTGCTTCCTGATGTGAACTTTCTTTTATCCTTTCACCATACAGCAAGACAAAGCCTTGGAAAGATAGCCTTTAGATAGAGTTACACAATTTTTGCAAATGGAAACACCGGTGCCAAAGAACTGGAATTGTTTAGTGCAGAGGGATGAAAAGAACACACTGGGCTGAAAAAAGAACGTAAGCAGCATTCAAAGGTTAGGCTGTGGTGACACACTGCACACCATTGCAGCTCACTTTACTTGGCACCTAGAGGAAAAACACTCTCCTTTGGTGCCAAAGCAACCTGGGTGGTCACAGTCTAGCTACTTTTCTGCCAGCCAAATTGTCTTATTCTTTTAGACTCTTGTCCTTTTTTGATTTGAGCATGTTATGATCTTTATTACTTTTTTAATCTAAAAAACGAATGTGAAAGAATATGGCTCAATCTTCCATAGAGAAAACTGTTTACCCAGAGGAAAGGCTCTACTTGCAGTTGTCTTAACTCTTGCTTAACACGAATGGTAAAGAAGTGAGAGCCATATATATATAAAAGATAACGAAAATTGGATAGGGCTCTGGGACCTCCCCAGATTTAACAAAAGGTGTTTTTATTCTGGTATCCCTGTCTTGTTTGTCTTAGGATTGTCTGTCAACGGAAGTCAGTGGCATTGCTTTGGAGAGGTAGAATCAAGGATGAAGAAAAAGGAAAAGGAAAAATAGCCATAGAAAACTATGACAGCAAGCTTTCCTTCCATTACGGAGCTGAGCCCATGAATCAGAGTTGGTGAAATCATCAGATGTAGGTCAGAAAATCCTCCTTGCCTCTTCTGATTTATGCCTAATGTAGTGACCCTCCTTGTACCATTTTAGTTGCATTTCTCTTCTGGGAAATCCAAGGATATTTGCTATAAGCATCTGTGTTAATTTACTTAGTGATATGGCAAAGAATAGGCAAAGGAGGGAGTTCTGTTGATACTGTGAATAAGATCAATGCAGATTTATTGGACCAAATAGAAGTTTTCATTACTCATTTTTTAAGTGAATTACAAGGCAGAAGATGTCCAGCTGTGGGGTTCACAGAGCAGTTCACACCCTAGTCTCTAAGGTCCTGTATCTCAACATTCATTCTGCTGACACATAACAGTTATTTCAAACTGAGATAGTGTTTCCAGTGATGTGGACACGTCCACAGAAGCACAGTAGTAATGAGGTCATTTATATGTGTACAATTGGGAGAAAAGGCTCTATCCTAACAGCAACCCTTTATTAAACTCACTTCACACTCCTCCTGCGGCATATGTTCTTGGGTTATAGTTTTTACATTTGAATGTACATGGTTTTAATGAAAATATACTCAGAACAGAATGAGAGTGAATAGGACTGGTCTTAAGTTGGATGTCTGGGAGTGCCTAGAGGTGTGTGTGTGCGCGTGCGTGCGTGTGTGTGTGTATGCACGCAGGCGTGCGCATACCCACCTAAACTGATTGACATAAACACAACAGGTGAAGGAGACAAATCACACACAAAGGGTTTGGACCTTGACTTTTTTCAGCTGATATGGCTAGGACATTGCAATAAATCAACAAAAGCTTCTTACCAAAATTTACATTTACCAAAAAAACAGAAGCAAAGACCCCTTAATTTTTTGTATTAGTTTCTAAGGGAGAGTTCGGGTAATGAGACTATATAGCAAATCCTGGAAGGATTACAATACTCAGAAAACAAAGTGAAGCCATAATAACAAATAAATAAGGTAGCAGAAATGTCAGTATTTTCTTTAGGCTTTTGCAGATGGAATGGGAATTCTTTTATATTCAGGTAGGTGTGATTGTCTTGTCACGTGCGGGTCAAAGGATTGTGTTGTGAGTCAAACTAAACCAAACCATTCTGAGTTTGTCTGCTGTTCCTTTCTAATTTTCCCTGACTTTCCCTTTCTTGGCAGTCTTAAGGCTCTAATGTCTTGTCTTCTGGCTATAAGAAGACAGCATATGGTTTGCTTGAAGATTCTTGTTAAACACTTGTCCATTAACCTGCCATTAGGAAGTGCTAAACAGCAGAAACAGGAGTTGCCAGGCAGATGCTCACCTCAAGTCCAAAGTAAACACACTTGCCCCCTAAAAAACATGCTTGATCTTCAAGGGTAGGAAAATCAGACACAAGGTAATAACTAACTTTTTTTTTCTCCTTGTGATTTTGGGATATGCTTTCGTTAAGCTATTTCATTATTAATTCTATTACTCAAATGTAAGTTTTTTTTTCTTAGAGAAAATAAAAAATTTAAAAAAAATTTAAAAATACAGAGCTTAAAACCTGGATTTAAGATCTGGATTGAGACTAGAAATAAATCAGAAGAAACACTCCACCTGCCTTTATGTTAAGGAGAAACTGTCCTGTCCCGTCGTAACCCTCACAGCTACCTGGAAGGAATTTCCTATCAACAGCCAATGCTCGTATCTAAAATTTGTGAAATATAATCGTGTTACGTGGCTGAATAGTTGCTACATATAACTAAGATAGTGCAGACAGCTTAATCAAACCAGTGAGAAAGCATGATACCTGGCGTTCACAGGGGTGACCAAGATTCCATATCAATCTGTATCATCAATCAAGTACTCAGATTCTAAAGTGGGCTCCTTCGTTTCAACCCTATCAAATTTGTTTTACCATCCGCCCTCCCTGGCCTGCTGATTTTTGGAAGGAAAGCCTGTATACGGTAGGGATGCATCAGCAATGGGAGTGAGGTTCTTACAATATTGCAGATAGCCCTGCTTGCCCTTTGTGCAAACTAATCGATAATTAGAGGTGCTCTGGTGGCGCAGTGGTTAAAGCAATCAATTGCTAACAGAAAGGTCGGCAGTTCGAAACCAACAGCGGTTCCGCAGGAGAAAGATGTGGCAGACTGCTTCCATAGAGATTTACAGCCTCGGATATCCTGTAGGGTTGCTATGAGTCGGAATCGACTGGATGGCAGTGGTTCAGTGGGCTTAATCGATCATTATTTTAAAACAAAGATTACAGTCAACTCTGCGTTACTACCAATGTAGCTTATTCATGCTGTAGATTACTCAGACTAGTCTGCAAACTCTATCCCCTTCCTTTTTGAAACTTCTTTTTCATCTGCCTCTGACCTCCTACTCTAGTGAGTTGGCTTATGAACCACATACCAGGGTAGGTACGGTCTCCATTTATTTTACTCGTTCATCCATCCATTCAAAAGACATCTATGGGACACATTTGCTAAGTACTGTACTAGGTGACTTACATTATTATTTTTAATCCTTACATTCCCATGATACATATTCTTATTTCTGTCTTACAGATGAAGAGCTGGGACTCAAAGAAATTAATTAGCGTGCTAGACCATGTCTGTGTGATGCCAGCCCTTGTGCTTATTCTCCTGCCTAATACTGGAGAGAAGAAGGCAACAGATGATTAACTGAAGTCTGCTACATTTCAGGGGAATGTGATCCTCCACTGGCTTACAACATAGAAAGTCGCCATCTTTTCCAGGCCTGTCCAGCTCAGGGAAGGAAATAAGAACATCTGTTCATTTGTTAAATTTGGTCTTTTGAAAAAATAAGAATTTGAAGTTATACAAACATTTGCCATTCCATTAACTTATGTAATCTAGAGACTAATGAACACAAAATGAATTTTTGCTTTCGGGGCTATTTGTCTTGCCATTAGCTAAAACATTATGACAAATTTCATTTGTAACATAAACAAACCGGAGCTATTTTAAAGTCCAGAAAATGTGAGCTTAGTGCTGAATCTCAGTGGAAGACTAATTTTTACAACTGTCCCCCTCTTTGCATCAGGCCTTTTCTCTGTTTGGTTTCCATTTCGAAATCATGCAATGAACGTACCGTCCTGACCTCTAGCCATCTGTTGGCAGCTGAGAGAAATAAGTAGGCAATGTTGTTTGTGTCTGTCAGTTCCAGCATACGTTGCTTAAATCTGGTTTCATGCCTGCAGAAAACAAAATATTCTGATGTTAGCCACACAACAGGAGAAATAATAAAAAACAGTCACACTTACTACTATACTATTTACTCAACATAGTGACAAACTGATGGGAGGGGATGGAGAGTAAATGGACTCCTGCTTCAAAACTGCGGTCAGCTGCTACTGCTGTGCTACACCCTTGGTGCAGATGGTGTGGGAGAGCGTTTCCATCCTTTCTCACACCACTGTTAGGAAAAGGAGTCTTCCTGACGGCAAAGTCTTAATATACATCATTTCATAAAGATCCGAATCATTATTGTAGCCACTCTACCTACTCTTTATTGTATTTATTTTGCTTTTCCAAATGACACTGTAGAGTTGAATAAGGAGTGCTGAACGAGAACCAGGGAAGACAAATTATGAATTTTTAAGAAGAATTATCTTTTTGCCTGGCGTTTCTGGGAACAGAAGAAGAAAATTGATGAGATGGAAAGGAATAGAGAATTGGGGCAATGAAGACAGCAAATGTTGTTAAAAAGATGTTTTTATGTCCAAATATTCTAAATTATTTGTAACAATGGTCATTGAGTGAAAGGCATTGTTGGTCTGTAGTACTTACGTGGGCTGATGAAACATACACTTTAGGTATTAATTCCTGACCAAATGAAGTTCATTTTTGGTGCTCAACATAACCAGGACAAATTCTGTGTAACTTGTTTTATAAAGGAAACTGCTAGTAAAAAAATCTTATCCATTTGAATATATGAGCTACTCTCTCTCACATAAAGTCATACTATATGATAAAGAAATATTTTATAAATCACAAAAATAATCTTCATCTTTCAATTATTTTTCCCGAATAAGAGAAACTATGAAAAGCTAGATAATATCATCACAATAACTGGTTTGAAGTTTGAGGGAAACGTCAAATCAACCTTTGCAGCCACAGTTTGTCTTTTGTAGACCTTCCATCCAAGGGTGATGTTTTCAATAAATAGTTAAATTTCATTTGACAGTCCAGCAATGATTTCTGTTTGATAAAAAGTGCCCCAAGTCCCTGAAAATCTTTTTTTTTAAAGTTGCAAAACTTTATAAAAAACCATGACATGTCAAAGAATGAAGAAGTCCTGGGCGGAGTGCTCACTTAGTATCAGATACTTGATAGCTATCCAATCAATTTGATCATTCCAATATGCCAAACCAGATAAATCAGAATAATCCAGTCAGACAGCAACATCTGATCTACACTAATCAAATGATTCAGCAATCGGAGCCAAAGAATTACTTCACTTCATCCTTTGTAGCTTTGAACAAAATGCCATGCACGGGAAGACCTGTGTTAAATGACAACTCACTGGTGTAGGACTAAGCAGACAGAAGAGCATGCCTAACTTCCCAATGACCCTTTTGAATATGAATATAGTGAATAATTAAGAGGGAGGGGGGTCCCAGGGTTATAAGAATTTACTGAGTTAGCAAAGGTGTACTGTAAAGAGATACATATAAAAAAAAAAAAAGTAAGGTTTTTTCTTTCTCTACTTGCATGATAGGCATATTTTCAACCACTCATTCAGAAACATTAAGCAAGCATTAGCTCTAATTAAGACAGTACGCTATATACTGGGGATATACATATGAATAATGTATGACCTCTGCTTTGATGAGCTCACTGTATAGTGAAAGATATGAACACAATATTAATAAGTAAGGATGGTGCAACACAGTACCCAGTGATAATGGCCATACGCACAAAATTCTACAGGAACATAAAGGAAAGGAACGGCTTGCACTGACCAGAGGATGAGGATGGTAGGGAATGGTGGGTAGAAAGAAGGGTTAAGCAAGGTTTCACCAAGGGCAGGGAAGATGGTCTGAGTGAAGCTTTTAGGGATGAGCTGAATTTTTCAGGTGAGCAAGGAGCTCTGGTGGTGTTCAGTGGTTAAAAGCTCAGCTGCTAACCAAAAGGTCGGTGGTTCGAATCCACCAGCTGCTCCTTGGAATCCTATGAGGCAGTTCTACTCTGTCCTATAGGGTCACTATGAGTTGGAATTGACTTGACGGCAACAGATTTGGTTTTTGGTTAAGGAAGGAAAAGTCCTTTAACGCTGAGGAAACAACTTGAGCAAAGGCAAGGAAGCAAGAGAACTCATGTTTAGGGGCTGCAGACAGGTTCCTCTCCTTTGAGGACTATGGTGATGAGAGAGTGGAGATGGGGCCAGTTGGATCAAAGCCAGTGGACTCCATCTGAGACTAACATCAAACAATTTATTGTGACAAAGTGCTTTGTCTGGGACTTTTGTTACTGTCCCTTTAGTTTGGGGATATTATTTCAGAGGCACTCATAAAGAGTTTGTAAATGGAGTTGGCAACAATTTGAAGCAGCAATGAACGGGGAGGGGTGAAAATGCAGTGAACATTCTTTCTGTGTGTTTCTATTTGGCAAGAAACCTTCTGTTTTCCTAATGGAAACTTTGACACACTCAGTCTGTATCTTTTCATCCACATCCAGCTCATCTTCTGAAAATTCTTAGACCTTTATTCTGTCAGACCAAAAAAAAAAAGGAAAGGTCACTGAAGTCTTAGTCTAATTTAACTGTGGTACTTTCATGGTAAACTACTTGAGGGAGTTCATTGCTTCATCTGAGTACAGCGTGAACACTGAGTACAAGGGAGAAAAAGCAGTCTAATCAGTAAATGCTAACTTTCCAAAAGAGCCTGAGACTCTGGGGACTTCTGGTAGCTTGCAAGAAAGGAACAAATGGATGGAAAAGAACATGTTTGATTCTTGACCACAAGTACCAAAATGCAAAGTGTCTAAAAATGTATCCATAGCAGCAGGAGCTCAAAAAGGTTTTCTTTTCTTTTGGTTTAAAATTCCGATGTGTGTAGTATTTAATATTTTCTTTAACAACACACTTTGGAAGGTCTAAATCTGGATGAGTATGATGCAGGTACTTCTAGATAGAGGCTGGGTTGTCTTTTGTTTTCTCCAATAACAATGTAAGCATTGAAGCTAACATCGAGTGGTGCAGTGGCTAAGTGCTCAGCTGTTAACCAAAAGGCTGGTAGTTCTAACTCACCAGCTGCTCCTCAGGAGAAAAATGTGGCAGTCTGCTTCCATAGAGATTACAGCCTTGGAAACCCTTTGAGGTAGTTCTACTCTGTCCTACATGGCTGCTACTGAGTCGAAATTGACTTGATGGCAATTATAACAGCCACTTAGAATTTTTCTTAACGTAAAATTAAGAATTTTTGTTGTTGTTAGTTATTGTTGAGTTGATTTCGACTCATGGAGACCCCATGTTTGTAGAGTAACACTGCTATATACGGTTTTCAAGACTGTGACTTTTCGGAGGTAGATTGCCAGGCCTGTCTTCCAAGGAGCCCCAGGTGGATTTGAACTGTCAACTTTTTGGCTAGTAGTTGAGAACTTAACTAACTGTTTGTGCCACTCTGGGACTTAAAAAAAAAAATTAGGACTAGTAATGGTAAATTCAGATCATGTGTCTAGTGAAGGAAGTAAAAGAAAAATCTGAGCCAATTCCTTCTTTCATTCTCTTTCTCATTTCCTTCAAGATGCTTTACTTGATTCTTGTCCTCATCACAATCAGAAGATGACCTTAACTTGTCCTTCAGGGAGAAAATAGAGGCTGTCATATGTTGAACTCATCAACTTCCTTCTGCACCACCTACCAGCTTGCCTGAATCCATGCACACCTTTCCTTAACTTCACAGAGGAGCTATGTACCAGATCTTGTTCAAGGTGAGATGAGCTTTCCATCTGAGCACTTGAACTCATTGCTGCTGATCTTCCATGAAAGTCGTCCCACCCTACCTACATTTCCACTTCTTCCCTTCAGCCTTTAAAAATGTCTAACTCATTACTCTTAAAAACAGAAATACAAACCATAAAAACTCCTTTCTTTAATTAGCCCTCCAACTCCTTCCTATCTTAGAGAAATTTCTTGAAAGAATACCTTCCCTTGCCATCTCCATGTTCTGATTTACAGTTAATTCTTCAGCTGTCTGACTTCAATCCTCTCCACGTCACTATAACTGTTCTTGTTAAGGTTACTAATAGCTTCATGGATGCCATACCCAATGGGCAATTTTAATTCCTTATTTATTCTACTTCTTTCCTCTTTTCAGTAGCATCTACCATTCAACTTCTTCTTAAAATGCTCACTTGATTTAACTTCAATGACACCACATCACAGTTGATGTCAACAGTGAGATAAGCACTGGTTAGTCAAATGTAAAAAGAGGTTGGGGATGGAGAGGTAATGTAGCCTAGCTTACTTCTGCAGCATACACCTAAGAGGATCAGCTTTGTTTAAAGAGTCAGCAATTGGCTGATCATAATTTCCAATAGATAGTTTTTATCTGCCTGCTCATTAAGTCCTGGTATTCTGCAACTTTTGTCTAAGCCCGTTTTTTCTCTGTCTACTCCCACTCTTGACAATCAAATCCATGGCCTGAACTTTAAATAATATCCTTAAATGGATGATACTTAAGCCTGTTATCTTCAGTTCTGAGCTATTTCATAAAATCAGACCTATATACCCAACTGACTATATACAATCTACACCTGGATATCTCATCAGCAACCTCAGTCTGTTCATAACTGAGCTCTTTATTTTTTTTTCCCAATTCTCTGTTTCCTCTTGAGTTCTCTAACTTGACAAATTGTACTGATTCATGGAAATCAGAAACCTAGAAGGAATCATCTTCAACTTCTCCCTCAACCTTGTTCCTCACATTCAATTAGTCCCTAAATTGCACTGGACCCATTTCCAAAATAGTCTTCAAATCTGTACTGTTCTCTCCACTCCTCAGTTCCTGCTTTAGCTAGCTTTTGTCATCTCTCACCTGGACCCCTGTAACAGTCTCCTGATAGCTTCTTTACTTTACCCTCAAAAACAACAAACCAACCCATTGCTGTTGAGTCGACTCCAACTCATAGCGACACTATAGGACAGAACTGCCCCACAGGGTTTCCAAGGAGCAGCTGGTGGATTTGAACTGCCAACCTCTTGGTTAGCTGCTGAGCTATTAACCACTGTACCACCGGGGGCTCTCCTTTACCCTTCCATTACCACTGAGTAGATTTCAACCCCTAGTGATCTTATATACTCTCAACTATCCCCAATTCATCCTTCACAGAACATCACAGTCATCCTGATGAACAAAACTCTGATCATGTTAAAAATCCTTCAGTGATTCCTAAATATGGAAATAATAAAGTCCAAGTTCTTTAAAAGAACATATTCTATGCCTTTTATCTACTGGCCTCCACTTAGTTTTTCGAGCTTTGTCCTGATAACTACCCTCTTTGTACTCTATGTTCCAACCATACTGGACTCTAAATTCTATATAAAATAGAAATTTCCATACTTTTTCATATCTGTTATGTCTGTTTGAATACTATTATCCCCTTTATCTGCCAGGTGAACTACTCACCATTGGAAGATTTGTTACTGAATAAATAATTATCTCCTTGTTCCTTTGAGACAGTGTTAACCTGCCCTCTGCTACAACTGCGTCTTGCAATACACACTATAGGGCATACTGCATTCTTATTTTTTTAATCCACTCTCTCACTAGGCTGTGCACTCCTTAGGGCAGAGCCCATGCTAGCCACTCAGTCAATATTTTTCTTGAGCCAGGCATTGTTCCAAGTGCTGATGATACAAAATTGAGTATAAAAGGCCTGCTTTCATAAGGCATACATTCTAGTTGGCAGGGATAGATAATAAACATGTAAGCAGATAAAAAAAATAAGATAGTTCAAAATACTCAGATAAATACAACAAAGAAAACAAATATAATTACATGGCAGGCAGGTGGCAAGTAATGCCACCTTTAGCTGGCGTGGACAGGAAAGGCTTTATCTTTTTAGACTTTGCATATTCACAGCAAGAGCAGTACCTGGATGAGGCAGAGACAACATGGTGCTATAGACAGATGCACCACGCTGTCCTTCTATAGCAAAGAACCAAAAAACTAGGTAAAACAGTTACAATTGTTAATCCTGGAACCCTAAGCATCAGATGGAGGAAAAAACAACTCAACCAAGCACCAAATGGAGTAAGAAACTGAAAAAGAACAGAGAACGAGGACAGCAACAGAGTGAAGGTCCCTACAAGCTAAGGTGGCTTCGTGTGCTGTCCCGGCTGCATTGTGATGGGCTGTGCCACACTGCTCAGCTTGGGAGTTGCTGGCACACAGATTCCCCAGTCCACACTGCCACACTGGTGGGCTCCCTTGGGGCATTTTTTTCTTCATTTTTCTCAGTTTCTTGCCTCTCTCTAACATCCTTTCTCTCCTTTCTCCCAAACACCTGGCCATGTATGCTGTCTATGCTGCTTTTTGATGGGCTGGGCCACAGTGTTCAGCTGGGGAGATGCCGGCACGTGACTTTCCCAGTCCACACTGCCATGCCGTTAGGCTCTCTCAGGGCATTTTATTTATTTATTTTTATTTTTGGCTTCTGTTTCTCTCTTACACTCACTTAACTCCACACATCACATCCTCCCCATTCCCTCCTGCCTAACTGCATCATGTGCTGAGCACCACACCCCTGAGGAGCACAGGTGCAGACCACTGGACCCCATCCTGCACTGCCCAAGGCCCTGCCCTGTCGGCCCCAGTATGTGCCAGAAATGACCCATCCCCTTCCCTTCCCTTCTGCTGGACCTGCCCTGCTGCACCATAGCTGAGTGACTGGCCCTGCCCACCTGGACACAGATGAACAAACAACAAAGAACGCCCATCCCACCTTCCCAAACATAACCAAATAAAACAAAAAAACACGATGAAGCAAACAAATTTACAATCAATAAATGAAGAAAATAATTCCTGAATGTCCTAAAGACAGCAGACAATATTTATCTATCTATATAAAAGGACAGGATGGCTCCAGAAAGTACCCAAAATAAGATACCAAATGACCTTCTGGTAGAAGAAAAGGTACTGGAACTACCTGATAGGGAATTCAAAATTCTAATATTCAGAGCTCCCCAAAAGATGAAGTAAAACACAGACAAAATCATGGAAAATACAAACAAAATCATGGAAAAGACAGACAAAACAATGGAAGAATTCACAAAAATAATACAGAAACAAATGTTAAAATTAACAACTAGAAATCATACAAAAACATCAATTAGAAATCCAAAAGATAAACAAGATTTCAGAAACAGACAGTGCCATAGAGGGTTTAGGAGCAAATGTGAAACAGTGAAAGACAGGATCAGTGAAATTGAAGACGAATCCTTGGATACCAGTTTGTCTGAAGGAAAATCAGAGAAAAAAAAAATGAAGAAACTCTGAGAATGATGTGGGATGCAATCGAAATGCAAAAATTTGCATGTGGTCAGAATTCCAGAACAGGAGGAGAAAACAGAAAATGCAGACAGGATCATTGAAGATTTGCTGACAGAAAACTTCCCTAATATCATGAAAGGTGAAAAGCTGGCCATCCAAGAAGCTCAACAAACCCCATACAAGATAGATCTCAAAAGAAAAACACCAAGACATATCATAATCATACTCACTAAAACCAAAGACAAAGAAAGAATCTTGAGAGCAGCTTGAGAAAAACAAAAAGTCACAAAGGCAAAACAGTAAGATTAAGCTCTGATTACTCGGAAGAAACCATGCACAAAAGAAAGCAATGAGATGACACATATAAAACCTTGAAAAAAAAATTACCAACCAAGAATAACATATGCTGCAAAACACTTGCTCAAATATCATGGTGAAATTAGGACATTTTCAGACAAACAGATTAAGGGAATATGTAAAAGTCAAACCAAATTTAGCAAGAATTAATAAATGGAGTCCTTTAGTTAGAAAATCAGCAACATCAGACAACAGCCTGAATCTAGGATGCAAAACTGCATCAGCCAGATGCCAACTTAGGTAATGAACTCTCAAGGATAAAACAAAACTAAAACCTTTACAACAGGGACCTAGAGAGGTCAATCTGTAAATGACAACTATGTTGGAACAATAAAAGAGGGAATAAACAATGTAGGTATAGAATTTTCAAATGGAAAGGAAGTCAAGGCAATATCAAGCAGTAAAAGACTGGTTCAAATTTAGGAATATAGGGGTCAATTTCAAGGTAACTACAAAGAAAGTTAACAAACCTACTCATCAAAATAAAGAAGAAAAACATAGTGTGGGTAAGAAAAATCTACAAAAACAAAAGAAATGAAAAAAAAAAAAAAATCCACAAACAAAAGGAATTCCGCACAGGAGAGTAAGAGGAACAAAGAAAACATCAGCACCACAAAAAAAAAAAAAAAAAAAAGCACTACAAAATGACAGTGATTTATCCACATCTATCAGTAATTACACTGGTCAACCAACCTGACCTCATAGACATACATATAAACACTACATCCGACAGCAGTAAAGTACATTTCTTTTCCAACACACATGAAATGTTCTCCAGAATAGACCACATCTTAGGGCACAAGGCGACCCTCAACAAAATCCAAAATATCTTCTCTGATCATAACTCCTTTAAAGTAGAAATTAACGACAGGAAGAGCAAGGAAAAAAATTCAAATATATGGAAACTGAATACTACCCTGCTTTAAAACCACTGGTTAATAGAATAAATCAAAGATGGAATCAAACAATTCCTAGAATAAAATGAGAATGAAAACATGTCATACCAAAACCTTTGGGACACAACAAAGGCAGTGGTCAGAGGACAATTTACGGCAATAAACACACATCAAAAAAGAAGAAAGGGACAAAATCAAAACATTAGCTACACAACTCGAACAAATAGAAAACAGCAGAGGAAGCCCACAACCACCAAAAGAAAGGAAGTAATAAAGATCAGAGCAGAAATAAATGAAAACAGAGAATAGAAAAACAATGGAAAGAATCAAAAAGACCAAAAGTTTGTCGTTTGAAAGGATCAACAGAATTGATGAACTACTGGCCAAACTGTCAAAAGAAAAACAGGAGAGGATGCAAATAACCCAAATAAGAAATGAAATGAGGTACATTACAACAGACCCAACTGAAATAAAAAAAGACCATAACAAAATACTATGAAAAACTATACTCCAACAAATATGAAAACCTAGAGACAATGGACACCACGCTTGGTAAAGTAGAGGGTCAGCAAAAAAGAGGAAGACCCTCAGCAAGATGAACTGACACAGTGGCTGCAACAATAGGCTTAAGCATAATAACGATTGTGAGGATGGTGCAGAACTGGGCAGTGCTTCCTTTTGTTGTACATAGGGTGGCTATGAGTCAAAACTGATTTGACAGCACCTAACGACGACAACAACAGAGGAAATGGACAAATTTCTAGAAACACACTACCTACCCAAACTAACACCAACTGAAGATGAAAATCTGAACAGACTTATAACAAGAGAAGACATTGAAAAGGTAATTTAAAGAAGGTTCCAACACCAAAAATAGTCCTGGCCCAGATGGCTTCACTGGAGAATTCTACCAGTTAGAGAAGAGCTTACACCAGTACTACTCAAACTATTTCAGAACATAGAAAAGGACAGGATACTTCTGAATTCATTCTATGAAGCCAGCATAACCCTGATACCAAAACCAGGCAAAGACACCACAAAAAAAAAAAAAGAAAGAAAATTACAGACCAATATCTCTCATGAATATAGATGCAAAAATTCTCAACAAAATTCTAGCCAATAGAATTCAGCATCATATCAATAATGATAATAATACACCACACCCAACGGGATTCATGCCAGGTATGCAAAGATGGTTCGACATTAGAAAATCAATCAACATAATCCACCACATAAATAAAAGAATCACACGATCATTTCAATTGATGTAGAAAAGGTATTTGACCAAGTCCAACTTCCATTCCTGATAAAAACTCTCAATAAAATAGGTATAGAAGGGAAATTCCTCAACATAATAAAGGGCATCTATACAAAATCAACATCATTCTTAATGGAGAGAGGCTGAAAACATTCCCCTTGAGAACAGGAAAAAGACAAGGGCACCCTTTATTAAAAAAAAAAATAAAAATTTACCACTCCTATTTAACATTGCACTCAAAGTCCTAGTTAGAGCAGTAAGACAAGAAAAAGAAAGGGCATCCAAATTGGTAATGAAGTAAAACTGTCAGCTAACATGGCACTATAGACAGAAGCACCACACCGTCCCTCCACAGCAAAGACCTGAAAAGCTAAGTAAAGCAGAGACAAACATCAGTCCTGGAACCCTAAGTGTCAAATGAAGAAAGAAAGAACTCAACCAAGCACCAAAAGGAATAAGAAACTGATAGAGAACAGAGATGGAGGAGAGGTACAAGCAGAGGTCCCTTATCAAGTAGTGTAGCATGGATTCGCCATCTTGGACTCCTGTTGGAGATCGGTGGTCAGGGAGTAGGGGAAAGCAGTTTCACAGAGCTCCCAGCAGGAGACAGAGCACCCAGTAACCAGCAATACACGCTTTCCCACCCCTCACCCTTCTTCCTCCTGCTCAGCCTCTGCCACTTTCCAGCGGGCTGAGGTTGCTCTGCTGGCCGGGAGATGCCTGCTTCATGCTGATTGAATTTGCCCCACCCATACTGGCTAGCTCCTTCAGTGCCATTTTGTTGTTGCTAGTATTACTTTTTTCTGCTTCTTTTGGTTCCTTACCTGCCTCTCACCTCCTCCACATGCTTTCTCTCAAATACCTGGCTCCGTGTGCCATCTTTGTTTCTTCTTGACAGGCTGTGAAGTGCCTCTTAGCTGGGGAACTGCTTCCCCAGTGCATGCTGCTATGCTGGTGTATCCCCAGGGCTTTTTTTGCTTTGCATTGTTTTCTTTTTCTTTTCACAGCTTGGGAGCCCCTTCTAGCTGGGCTGTACTGCGTGGCTTAGGAACCACTTTCCCGGTGTGCTTAGCTGCATTGGTGGGATCCCTGGGGGGCATTTCTTTTTCTTTCTTTCCTTTTTGTCTTTCTTCATTTCTCAGTTTCTCGTCTGTCTCTACTTACTTTCTTTTCCTGCCTCCTGAATACCTGGTGCTGTGTGTCATCTCTGCCCCTTCTGGCCAGGCTGTACTGCATGGCTTGGGAGCCACTACCCCGGTCTTCGCAGCCACACTGGTGGGGTCCCTGGTGGCTTTTTTTTTCTCCCTTTCATTTTTTATTATACTTTTTTCTTTTACATTTTTCCTTTTTGTTCTTCTTCATTTCTCAGTTTCTCTTCTCTCTCTATTTACCTTCTTTTCCTGTCTGCTGAATAACTGGTGCTGTGTGCCATCTCCGCTCCTTCTAGATGGGCTGTGCCCCAAGGCCTGGGAGCCATTTCTCTGGTCACCAGTGGGGTCCCTGGGGGCATTTCTTTTCTATTTTTTAATGTTTATTTATTTCTATTTTCCTTTATGTTTTCTTCATTTCTTGGTTTCTAACCTCTCCACTCCAACAGCAAGCTCCCTCAGCACTTTTTTTTGGCTCCTATTTCTCTCTCCTCACTCTTTCCTTTCCCATACCCATCTTAGCTCCACATATCACAACCTCCCCCTCCCTCCTGCCTACCTGTACCATGCACTGAACATCACACCCCCAAGCAGCACAGACATGGCCTGCCAGAGCCTGCCCTGCACTGACTCCAGCCTGCCCTGTCAGGCCCAGAGCATGTCAAAAACAACCCAGCCCACTCCCTCCACTTCAGCTGGACCTGCCCTACTGCACTAGAGCTGAGCGGCTGGCCCTGCCCATTGGACAAGGAGGTGAAAAGTATCGTGCCCACAGACAAGCAAAAAACAAAGAACCCACAGCCTGCCTGTTCAGACATAACCAAATAAAACAAGAAGGCAGGATGAAACAAGCAAATCTACAATCAATAAGCAAAGAAAATAACTACTGAATGTCCCAATATGAAAACATAAGAGAAAAAAAAAAAAAAAAAAACCCACGACAGGATGGTTCCAATAGGGATCCAAAATAAAACACCAGATGACTTCTCAGTTTATGAAAAGGCACTAGAACTACCTGATAGGGAATTCATATCTTTAATTTTAGAGCTATCCAAGAGTTGAAGCAAAAAGCAGACAAAAATGAGGAAAAAATAGACAAATTTATGGAAAATACAAACAAAACAATGGAAGAATTCAGGAAAATAATACATGAACAAAAAGTCAAAAATAAATTCACAACTAGAAATCATACAAAAACAATTAGAAATTCAAAAGATAAACAACAAGATTTCAGAAATGGATAGTGTCATAGAAAGTCTGATGAGCAAGTTTGAAACACTGGAAGACAGGATCAGTGAAACTGAAGGCAAATACTTGGATACCACTTTGAGAAAAATCAGAAAAAAAAGAACGAAGAAACCTTGAGAATTTTGTGGGATACAATCAAAGGCAAAAATTTGCGAGTGATTGGGGTTCCAGAACAGGAACAGAAAACACAGAGAAGATCACTGAAGAACTGCTGACAGAAAACTTCCCTAATATCATGAATGATGAAAAGCTGGCCATCCAAGAAGCTCAACAAACCTCATATAGGATAGACCCCGAAAGAAAATCACCAAGGCATATCATAATCACGCTTGCTAAAACCAAAGACAAAGAAAGAATCCTGAGAGCAGCTTGAGAAAAACAAAGTCACATATAGAGGGGAAACAATAAGACTAAGCTCTGATTACTCGGCAGAAACCATGCTGTCAAGAACAATGGGATGACATATACAAAACCTTGAAAGAAAAAAAAATTGCCAACCAAGAATACTATATCTTGCAAAACTCCATTCAAATATAGTGGTGAAATTAGGCCATTTCCAGGTAAACAGAAATTAAGGGAATATGTAAAAACCAAATGAAACTTACAAGAATTATTAAAGGTAGTCCTTCAGTTTGAGAACAAACAACATCAGGCAATAGCCTGTATCTAGGATGCAAAATGCACCAGCCAGACATCAACCTAGGAAATGGATTCTCAAGGACTATTCAAAACCAAAAGATTTACAATAGGGAACCAGAGAAGTTACTCTGTAAATGATAACGACATCAGAACAATAAAAGAGGGAATACACGGTGTAGGTACAGAACTTTCTAATGGAGAGGAAGGCAAGGTAATACCAAGTAATAATAGACTGGTTCAAACCTAGGAAAACAGAAAAAACCAAACCTAGTTCTGTCGAGTCAATTCCGACTCATAGCAACCCTATAGGCCAGAGTAGAACTCCCCCACAGAGTTTCCAAGGAGTGCCTGGCAGATTTGAACTGCCGATCCTTTGGTTAGCAGCCGTAGCACTTAACCACTACACCACCAGGGTTTCCCAAACCTAGGAAGATAAGTGTAAATTTCAAAGTAACTGCAAAGAAAGTTAACAAACCTACTCATCAAAATAAAGAAGAAAAACATAAAGTCTCAATAAAAACAAAATCTACAGATAGAAGAGAAATGAAAAAAAAAATCCACAAATAAAAGAAATTCAGCACAGGAGAGTAAGAGGAACAAAGAAAATGTCTGTACCACAAAAAAAAAAAAAAAAAAATTAAGATCTACAAAATGAAAGCAATAAACTCACACCTATCAATAATTAAACTGAAGATAAACGGCCTAAATGCACCCATGAAGAGACAGAGAGTGACAGAATGGATAAAAAACACAAGATCCATCAGTACTCTGTCTACAAGAGACACACCTTAGAAACAAAGACATAAATTTACTAAAAATCAAAGGATGGAAAAAAATATATCAAACAAATAGCTACCAAAAAACAGCAGGAGCTGCAATACTAACCTCAGGTAAAGTAGACTTTAAAACAAAAACCACCATAAAAGACAAAGACAATCCATCATAAAGACATAACCATAATAAATATCTACACAGCCAATGACAAGGTTCCAAAATACATAAAACAAACTCTTACAGCACTGAAAAGAGAAACTTACAGTTCCACAATAATAGTAGGAGACTTCAACACACCACTCTCAGTAAAGGTCAGAACACCTAGAAAGAAACTCAACAAAGATACGGAAGAGCTAAAGGACACAATTAGCCAACTTGATCTCATAGACATATATAGAACACTCCACCCAACAGCTGCAAAGTACACATTCTTTTCCAATGCACACAGAACGTTTTCCAAAATAAACCACATCTTAGGCCACAACAATGATGAATCTGTGAAGCATCTCAACATGGATGAATCTGGAAGGCATTATGCTGAGTGAAGTAAGTCAATCACAAATGGACAAATATTGTATGAAACCACTACTACACAATTAATGAAAAGGTTTACACACAAAAAGAATCAATCTTTGATGGTTATGAGGGAGGGGAGAGGTGGGAATGGAAAAACACTAAATAGACAATAGGTAAGCGGTAACTTTGATGAAGGGTAAAATAGTACGCAATACTGGGGAAGCCAGCACAACCTGTACAAGGCAAGGTCATGGAAGCTCCACAGACACATCCAAACTCCCTGAGGGACTGAAGTGCTGGGCTGAGGGTTGTGAGGACAATAGCCTCAGGAAACATCTAGCTCAATTGGCATAACAGAGTTTATAAAGAAAATGTTCTAAATTCTACTTTGGTGAGTAGCATCTGGGTTCTTGAAAGCCTGGAGTGGCCATCTGGGATACTCCACTGGTCTCATCTCTTCGGGAGCAAGGGAGAACAAAGAAAACTAAAGATACAAGGGAAAGATTAGTCCAAAGGACTAATGGACCACATCTACTACGGCCTCCACCAGACAGAGTCCAGTACAACTACATCCTGCCTAGCTACCACCACTGACTGCTCTGACAGGGATCACAATAGAGGATCCTGGACAGAGTTGGAGAAAAATGTAGAACAAAATTCTAACTCACAAGAGAAGACCAGACTTACTGGTCTGACACAGACTTGAGAAACCCCAAGAGTATGGCCCCCAGACACCCTTTTAGTTCAGTAATGAACTTACTCCTGAGTTCACCCTTCGGCCAAAGATTAGGCAGGCCCATAAAATAAAACGAGACTAAAGGGGCACAACAGCTCAGAGTCAAGGACTAGAAGGCAGGAGGGGACAAGAAAGTTGGTAACAGGGAACCCAAGATCAAGAAGGAAGGGTATTGACATATCATGGGGTTGTTAACCAATATCATAAAATGATATGTGTACTATTTAACGAGAAACTAGTTTGTTCCGCAAAATTTCATCTGAAGTACAATTTAAAAAAAGTAGTAAAACTGTCCCTATTTGTAAATCATATGATAGTATATATACAGAACCCAAAAGAATCCATGATAAAATTACTGGATCTAACAGAGATTCATCAGAGTAGCAAGATACAAGATAAACATACAAAAATCAGTTGGATTCCTATACACCAATAAAGAGATCTATGAAAAGGAAATCAGGAAAACAACAACATTTATAATAGCTCCTAAAAAAATCAAATACTTAGGAATAAATCTAACCAGAGATGTAAAAAACCTAAACAAAAAAAAAAAAGAAAAGAAAACTACAAAACAGTACTGCAAGAAATCAAAAGCCCTACCAAAAATGGAAAAACATACCATGCTCATGGATAGGTAGACTCAACATTGTCAAAATGTCAATTATGCCCAAAGCAATCTACAAATACAATGCAATCCTGATCTAAATACCAACAGCATCCTTTAAAGAGCTGGAAAAACTAATCAATAACTTTACACGGAAAGGGAAGTGGTCCCGGACAAGTAAAGCACTATTGAAGAAGAATAAAGTAGGAGAACTGGCACTACCTGACCTCAGAACCTACTAAACAGCTATGGTAGTCAAAACAGCATGGTACTGGTACAACAAGAGACACATTGAGCAATGGAACAGAATTGAAAACCCAGATATAAATCTGTCCATCTATGGTCACCTGATCTTCAACATAGGCCAAAAGTCCATCAGATGGGGAAAAGACAGTCTTTTTAACAAATGGTGCCGGCAAAACTGGATGTCCATCTGCAAAAAAGGGAAACAGTGCCCATACCTCACACCATACACAAAAACTACTTCAAAATTGATCAAAGACCTAAATATAAAACCAAAACCAATAAAGATCACAGGAAGAAAAAATAGGGTCAACACTAGAGGCCCTATAGTACAGCATAAACAGGATCCGAACAATAAGTAACATTACACAAACACCCGAAGTCAATCTAAGTACCTGGGATCTTCTAAAAATTAAACACTTATGCTCATCAAAAGACTTCACCAAAAGAGCAAAAAGAGAACATACGGATTGGGAGAAAAATTCTGGCTGTGACAAATCTGACAAAGGTCTAATCTTTATAATCTACAGGAAAATCCAACACCTCTACAACAAAAAGACAATCTAATTAAACGGGCAAAGTTATGAACAAATACTTCACCAAAGAAGACATTTAGGTGGCTAACAGACACATGAGGAAATGCTTGCAATCACTAGCCATTAGAGAAATGCAATTCAAAACCACGATGAGATACCATCTCACCTCGACATTACAGGCATGAATCAAAAAAACAGAGAATAACAAACGTTGGAGAATCTGCAGGAATACTGGAACTCTTACACACTGCTGGTGGGAATGCAAAATGATACAATCATTTTTGAAAATGATATGGCGCTTCCTCAAAAAGCCAGAAATAGAAATACCATATGATCCAGCAATCCCCCTCCTAGGAATATATCCTAGAGAAATAAAATTGATCACATGAATCTAATATGCAGAACGATGTTCACTGCAGCATTATTCACAATTGCAAAAAGATGGAAACAAACTAAGTGCCCATCAACAAATGAATGGATGAACAAACTACGGTACATACACACAGTGGAATATTACACAACAATAAAGAACAATGACGAATCTGCAAAACATCTTACGACATGGATGCATCTGGAGGGCATTATGCTGAGTGAAATAAGTCAATCACAAAAGGACAAATAATGCACGAGGGCACTATTATAAAATATGAAAAGGCTTACACCCGAAAAGAAACAATTTTTCATGGTTATGAAAGAGGGGAGGGAAAAATACTAAGTAGACAATAGATAAGTGGTAACTATGGTGAAAGGTAAGACATTACACAATACTGGGGAAGTCAGCACAACTTGTACAAGGAAAGGTCATGGAAGCTCCATAGACACATCTAAACTCCCTGAGGGACCGAATTACTGGGTTTAGGGAAGGGGAACATGGTTTTCGGGAGCATCTAGCTCAATTGGCATAACATAGTTTATAAAGAAAATGTTTTACATCCTACTTTGGTGAGTAGCGTCTGGGGTCTTAAAAGCTTGCGAGCGGCCATCTAAGATACTCCACTAGTCTCATCCTGTCTGAAGCAAGAGAGAATGAAGAAAACCAAAGACACAAGAGAAAGATTAGTCCAAAGAATCACAACTACCACAGCATCTACCAGACTGAGTCCAGCACAACTAGATGGTGCCTGGCTACCACCACAGACTGTTCTGACAGGGATCACAATAGAGGGTCCCGGACACAGCTGGAGAAAAATGTAGGATAAAATTCTAACTCACACTCACACACATACACACACACACACACACACACACGAAAGATGAGACTGGTGGTCTGAATGAGGCTGGAGAAACCCTAAGAATATGGCCCATGGACTTCCTTTTAGCTCTGTACTGAAGTCACTTCTGAGGTTCATCGTTCAGCCAAAGATTAAACAGGTCCACACAATAAAATGAGACTAAATGGGCACACCGGCTGAGAGGCAAGAACAAGAAGGCAGGAGGGGACAAGAAAGCTGGTAATGAGGAACCCAAGTTTGAGCAGAGGTGAGTTTTGACAAGTTGTGGGGCTGGCTACCAATGTCACAAAACAACATGTGCATTAATCGTTTAATGAGAAACTAATTTACTCTGTAAACTCTCATCTAAAATGTGATAAAAAAAAAAAGAGCAGTACCTTGCATATGTTCAATACTCAAATATTTCTTAAATAAATTAACTTAAAAGGACTTGTTTGGTAAACAGAGTAATCTCAAATATGGTATATAGAATAAGTAACACTGGTCATTGGTAGCTACCATTAGAATATAAATTTTACCTTAATATCTACATTCAATGCCAATAAATCATTTTACCATCCCCAAAAGAAAGCATTGTTCACTATGATATTACAATACACCCCTGCAGAAAGTAGCCATCCTTCATGATGAAACTTATATAGATCTATGTAGAAATTCTGTGATACATAATGTTGTAGATGGTTGTGTCTTAATGTATTTTTTTTTTACCCAATTCTATATTTTTATATATTCCTTAGAGTATATATATATATATATATATATATATATACACATTCCCCACACATTGGTCATTTTGTCATATTGTGGTAGCTTGCATATTGCTGTGATGCTGGAAGCTATGCCACCAGTATTTCAAATACCAGCAGGGTCACCTATGATAGACAGGCTTCAGCTGAGCTTCCAGACTAGGACAGACTAGGAAGAAAGACCTTGTAGTCTATTTCTGAAAAACATCAGCCAGTGAAAACCTTATGAATAGCAGTGGAACAATGATACAGGGCCAGAAGATGACCCCTCAGGTTGGAAGGCACTCAAAACACAACTGGGGAAGAGCTGCATCCTCAAAGTGGAGTTGACCTTAATGACTTGGATGGAGTCAAATTTTCAGGGTCTTCATTTGCTGATGTGGCACGGCTCAGATTAAGAAGAAACAGCTGTAAAAATCCATTAATAATCAGAATGTGGAATGTACCAAGTATGAATCTAGGAAAACTGGAAGTCATCAAAAATCAAATGGAATGCATAAACATCGATACCCTAGGCTTTAGTGAGCTGAAATGGACTGGTATTGGCCATTTTAAATCAGATAATCATATGGTCTACTATGCCGGGAATGGCAAATTGAAATGGAAAGGTGTAGCATTCATTGTCAAAAAGAACATTTCAAAATCTACCCTAAAGTACAAAACTGTCAGTGATAGGATAATATCCATATGCCTACAAAGACCAGTAAATACTACTATTATTCAAATTTGCACACCAATCACTAATACCAAAGATGAGGAAATAGAAGATTTTTACCAACATCTGTAGTCTGAAATTGATCAAACATGCATTCAAGATGCATTGGTAATTAATGGTGATTGGAATGCAAAAGTTGGAAATAAAGAAGAAGGAACAGTAGTTGGGAAATATGGCCTTGGTGATAGAAACGACACCGGGGATCACATGATAGAATTTTGCAAGCCTAAGGACTTCTTGGTTGCAAATACCGTTTTTCAACAACATAAACAGTGACTATACACACGGATCTCGTCAGATAGAATACACAGGTATCATAGATTGAATTATGTCCCTCCAAAATATCTGTCAACTTGGCTAGGTCATGATTCCCTTGTACAATTGTCTACCATTTTATTTTTGGTGTGATTTCCCTATGTGTTATAAATCCTATCACTATAATGTAATAAGATGGATCGGTGGCAGTTATATTGATGAGGTCTATAAGATTAGATAGTATATTAAGCTAATCTCTTTTGAGATATAAAAGAGAACCAAGCAGAGAGACATGGGGACCTCGTACCACCAAGAAAGCAGTGCCAGGAGCAGAGTGTGCCCTTTGGAACTGAGGTTCCTGCTCTGAGATGCTCCCAGACCAAAAGAAGATTGATGACAAGGGCATTCTTCCAGAGCCAACAGAGAGAGAAAGCCTTTCACTGGAGCTGACGCCCTGAATTTGGACTTGTAGCCTACTAGACAGCGAGAGAATAAATTTCTCTTTGTTAAAGCTGTCCACTTGTGGTATTTCTGTTATAGCAGCACTAGATGACTAAGAGAACAGGAATCAAATTGACTACATCTGTGGAAAGAGACAATGGAAAAGCTCCATATCATCAATCAGAACAAGGCCAAGGGTTGGCTGTGGAACAGCCCATCGATTGCTCATAAGCAAGTTCACGTTGAAGCTAAAGAAAATTAGAATAATTCCATGAGAGCCAAAGTATGACCTTAAGTATATTCCACCTGAATTTAGAGACCATCTCAAGAATAGACTTGACTCCTTAAACACTAATAACCGAAGACCGGATGAGTTGTGAAATGACATCAAGGACATCATACATGAAAAAAGCAAAAGGTCATTAAAAAGACAGGAAAGAAAGAAAAGACCAAAATGAATGTCAGGAGAGACTCTAAAATTTGCTCTTGAATGTAGAGCAGCTAAAGCAAAAGAAAGAAATGAAGTAAAAGAGCTGAACAGAACATTTTCAAGGCGGCTCGAGAAGACAAAATAAAGTATTATAATGAAATGCGCAATGACCTAGAGTTAGAAAACCAAAAGGGAGGAAAAAGCTCAACATTTCTCAAGCTGAAAAAACTGGAGAATATTGAAGCCTTGATTTGCAATACTGAATGATTCTACAGGGAAAATATTAAACAATGCAGGAAACATCAAAAGAAGATAGAAGTGCACAGAGTCACTTCACCAAAAAGAATTGGTTGACATTCAGTCATTTCAGAAGGTAGGATATGATCAAGAACTGATGGTACTAAAGAAAGAAGTTCAAGATGTACTGGAGGCATTGGCAAAAAACAAGGGTCCAGGAGTTGACGGAATACCAGTTGAGATGGTTCAACAAACAGATGCAGTACTGGAAGTGCTCACTTGTGTATGTCAAGAGCTTTGGAAGACAGCTACCTGGCCAACCTACTGGAAGAGATCAATATTTGTACCTATTCCAAGGAAAGGCAATTCAACAGAATGTAGAAATTATCAATGTCATTAATACCACACACAAAGAAAAAGTTGCTGCAGATCATTCAAAGGTGGTTCCTGCATCCACAAGGAACTGCCAGAAATTCAAGCCCGATTCAGAAGAGGACACGGAACCTGCGATATCACTGCTGATATCAGATGGATCTTGGCTGAAAGCAGAGAATAACAGAGAGATTTTTACCTGTGTTTTATTGACTTTGCAACGGCATGGATAACATTACAAGGATGGGAATTCCAGAACACTTAATTGTGCTCATGATGAACCTGTATATAGACCAAGAGCAAGTCATTTGAGCAGAACGAGGGGATACTACATGATTTAAAATCAGGAAAGGTGTGCGTCAGGGTTGTATCCTTTCACTATGCTTATTCAATCTGTGTGCTGAGCAATTAATCTGAGAAGCTGGACTATATGGAGAAGAATGAGGTATCAGGATTGATGGAAGAATCATTAACAATCTGCGTTATGAAGATGACACAAACTTACTTGCTGAAAGTGAAGAGGACTTGAAACGCTTACTGATGAAAATCAAAGACCGAGGCCTTCAACATAGGAAACATCTTAACATAAGGAAAACAAAAATCCTCACAACTGGACTAAGAAGCAACATCATCTTAAATGGAGAAAAGATTGGAGTTGTCAAGGAATTCATTTTACTTGGACCCACAAGCAATACCCATGGAAGCAGTCAAGAAATCAAAAGAGGCATTGCATTGGGCAATCTGCTGCAAAAAAACTTTTAAAGCATTAAAAAAGCAAAGATGTCACTTTAAGGACTAAGGCGTGCCTGACCCAAGCCATGGTGTTTTCAATCACCTTATTTGCATGCCAAAGCTGGACAATGAATAAAGAAGACTGTTGAGAAACTTATGCCTTTCAATTATGGTGCTGGTGAAGAATACTTAATATAATGTGGATTGCCAGACAAACAAGTGTGTCTTGGAAGAAATAAAAACAGATGCTCCTTAGAAGCAAGGATGGGAAGGCTTTGTCTGAGATACTTTGGACATGTTATCAGGAGGGACAAGTCCCTGGAGAAGGGCATCATGCTTGTTTGGTAAGTAGAGGGTCAGCAAGGATGAGGAAGACCCTCAAGGACTGACACAGTGGCTGCAACAATGGTCTTAAGCACAAGAAGGATCAGGAAGATGGCACAGGACCGGGCAGTGTTTCACTCTGTTTTGCATAGAGTTGCTACGGGTCAGAACCGACTCAATGGCACCTAACAGCAACAACATATATATATTTATATATTCCATAGGTTGGAAAAACCTATGATTGAAATCAGACTGAATTTGGGGTTGTAGAAAGATGTAACACTTTAAAATGCCAATTTTCTGTGTCAAATGAAATATCTAGTAATGCCAGCTTTTTTCCTTGTCTTGAACGAGAAAAACAGGGCTAGATAATTTTTATGAGTGTTCAGTAAATACTTTTGATCAAAATCATGGTTATTAGTATGTTTACTAACATTAAAGAAAATGGGTTAGATTCCAAAATAACTTTGTTGTAATATTATTACATTCCTATTATTATTATTATTAGTTATACTTTTATTTTAACTTGCTTATTGTGTGCTTATTCAGTAGGGACTGTGGTTAGTGCTTTACACGCATTATTACAGTTAGTCCAACCACCATAAAGAGTAAGGTTGATCTCCCCGATTCACAGACGAAAAAACTGACTCTAGGGAATTCGAGTGTCTTGTCCAGGACACACAGCTAATACCTTTCCAACGTGGTTTTTCATTCTTTCCTTATTCTTGTCAAATTCTACACGATTGAACTCTAATTCTGATAATGTCTGACCACATTTTTCTTATGGTTTAGTACACTGCCAGGTATACTGTGGCCACCAAAAAAAAAAAAAAACAGTAGCAGTTATCAATTATTTGTAGAAAAATATTTGTTGATGATGTAATTGCCTAGTCAGCAATATAAAGACATGTTTACTGACCTAAATGCCCGAATAGTGGTGAGTCCTTCAGCTGTCTCTGAGAAGTGGCAAAGCAGAGGGAGCTGGGTACTATCATCAAGTTCCTGGAGATCCCTGGGACAGAGAGAAATGCAGAGATAAGCTTCACGTGCACTCAGGATCAAACCCAAGTGTTCTTTCTAAGTTATTATTTGTCATTGTAACTATTTTCTTCTACTGCTCAACAAAAGCTTCAATAGCTCACAACCTAAAGAGGAAGGGAAGGATGGGTACATAATGAATATGGGTCCAGGTGGAATGTCATGTGCTGTACAACAGTACAGCTTTGTATAACAGCCAAAGCAAACTGCTATGAGGACAAGAGGGATGAGCAGTTAAATCATACCTAGGCAATGGGTGGTATTTTCTTTGAGCAGGTGGAATTTAGGCCAAACCTAAATAAAGTATGAGAAGGGCTTCAGCCAAACAGACAAGATGTGCATTCCAGCTAAGAGAACAACGGTAGCACACACGGATATTTGAAAGGACCTGTCGAGTTAAATCAGGCTGGTGCCTAGCATCCTTTGGCGGTGTCACTGTGGGAAAAGGCTATTTAAAGATGGGTGAAACCCTGGTGGCATAGTGGTTTAGTGCTGCAGCTGCTAACCAAAATGTCGGCAGCTTGAATCTACCAGGCGCTCCTTGGAAACTCTATGGGGCAGTTCTACTCCATCTATAGGGTCACTATGAGTCGGAATTGACTTGATGGCAATGGGTTTGGTTTTTATTTTTCTGGTTTTGTGACTAGATGATAGAGGATCCTGAATGAGCTGAAAAAAAATCACTGAAAATTAGAAGCAAAATGATCAGAGTTATGTTTCAGTAACATAACTTGGGGGTGCATATAAAGGATAAAAGAGGATAGATGAATGAGGAAGACCAGCTAGGATAGTCTATACGAGAGATTTTTTAAAGTTCTGAATTATGTCAACGGGAGTTAAAATAAGGGGGAGGGGAGAACTATGAGATAGACTACTAGAAGTAGCCCTCCAGGCTGTGATAACGATAATAGTAATTAAATAGTATGTATATAGAAGGGCGAGTAAGACAGAAGAGTGTTTTGAGCTTAGCTAATGTGAAAAATGACTGTTCTGTTTACTAAGAGGGGGTGAAGAGATATGAAGGGAAAAGATAATGAGTTTGGTTTTGGCCACAATGAGTTCGTATCCCTGCCTTTGTGAAACTTCCAGCCGCAGTTTGTCTAAGGAACTATATATAAAATAGGTAAAGTGTTGAAGGAATGTTTGGGGCACAAATGCCTGAATCTGATCCTTTTCAAAAAGATGTACACTCATGACAATCTTTCTTGAAGTTATGTAAGTTAGCATTCCTAGAAGATAGACTAAGAGTTACACACATGTTTCCAAACACTTCTCTTTTTTCTTTTCTTTTGTCTGCCCTTCTCTAGGTCTTTGGAGCTGAGGGAATTAGAGCAGAGTAACGGCAATGGAGGAGCCTTGGTAGCATAGTGGTCAAAGTGCTCTGCCTCTGTAAAGATTTACAGCCTTGGAAACACTATGGGGCAGTTCTCTGACGTACAGGGTCACTATGAGTCGTGGCAGTGGGTTTAGTTTTTGGAGCAGCAATGGCATTCACCTGACAGAGTCAGCTGAACTGGCAAACACTATTACATAATCTTTAACAATTAACTTAGGCCATGCTTGGCTGGCTGTGGAGTCCCACAACAATGCAAAGTCTTTCCAATTTGAGTTTCTAAAATGGATTCACTCACTTCAGAAGTTGAAGATGGGGGGAGGGAAGAAACGAGGGTGAGTGGGAGGGAGGATGAGACAGGAGAGCAGGGAGGCAAAAGGGAGAGAAAGAATGAGGAAGAAAGAAGGAGAGGGAGAGAGAAAGCAGAAAATAGAGGAGGAGGGAGTAAAGGAGAGAGAGAAAGAGAAACATAAAGGAATGTGAATAGTCTGTTAACGTTTTAAATATATTTCTTTAACTAACCCTGACTAAAGTGGCTATTTGTAAATCTGGCACAGGCAACAAACAGGTGGTCACTACATTGAGGTTTGTGGCGAAGTAAAAAGAATTAGGAAGGAGGATCTTTTGTTTATAGAACCCTATTCCGTGAAATTACAAAGTGAGGGCACAGCTTGATCTAATATTTAGGAAATACTTACTTAGAGAGCTAACCACGCATTAGATCTTTGATTTTAGGTATTCGAAATTTCATGGTATTTCCTGTAGCTAGTTCCTCACTTAAATCCACGCTGGTGTTTACAAATGCAGGCTGCTAAACTGCCTGAGCTTTTCAATCTGCGTGAGTCCTGCAGACTGCAACATCTAGAAGGGTCATTTCATCTATTATATTTAATATCATGCAACGATATTTAATAACTTTCAGAGAATTTTGAACAAGGATTGCATATAATCCATTATCAAATATTAGTTCTACAAAAATGATCATCCCTTCCCTATTTTAATCATTTACTGTTGTTGTTAGGTGCCATTGAGTCGATTCTGAGTCTTAGTGACCTTATGTACAACAGAACAAAACACTTCCTGGGCCTGTGCCAGCCTCACAATCGTAGCTATGTTTGAGCCCATTGTTGCAGCCACTGTGTCAATCCATCTCGTTGAGGGTTTTCTTCTTTTTCGCTGACCCTCTGCTTTACCAAGCATAATGTCCTTCTGTAGGGACTGGTCCCTACTGATAATATGTCCAAAGTATGTGAGATGGTCCCTGGACACTGTTTTAGCTCAGTAATGAAGTCACTCCTGAGGTTCACCCTTTAGCCAAAGATTAGACAGGCCCATAAAACAAAAGGAGACTAAAGGGGCACACCAGCCCAGTGGCAAGTACTAGAAGCCAGGAAGGGAAAGGAAAGCTGGTAATAGGGAACCCAGGGTTGAAAAGGGGAGAGTGTTGACATGTCGTGGGGTTGGTAACCAACATCACAGAACGATATGTGTACTAATCGTTTAATGAGAAGCTAGTTTCTTCTGTAAACCTCCACAGTTAAAAAAAAAAAAAAAAAAACAAGTATGTGAGACAAAGTCTTGTCATCCTCACTTCCAAGGAGCACTCTGGCTGTACTTAATTATTTACTACCAATGCTAAAAGAATATTCTCATTTATAACGAATGGAATTCACATTTAAAATTTGTAACAGACTAGGAATATTTACCTAACCTTTGCAGTCAATTTGTATTGCTTAAGCGCCCAATTAAGCGCCCAAAGAGGACCAAATGAATATGTGATTGAACTAGGATATTACGGTTTGGTAAGAAGGGAAGGATAGAGTTGGGAACAGCCAACAACAATGAACTAATGCCAAGCTTCTTTGTTACATCCAATAAGCAGTATCGGCAATAATACCAGAGGAAATGAAAGGGTGAATTTGACAGCTAGTTTCTCCTTTTTGATCTGAATTTGCTATGAGAAAAGAGGATGAGGTTGGGAATGAAAACTCATTCTAGATTTAATCTGGATTCCTAACATTTGAAGGACCCTAATTCATAGCCAGAAACCCTGGTGACATAGTGGTTAAGTGCTATGGCTGCTAACTAAAGGGTTGGCAGTTTGAATCCACCAGGTGCTCCTTGGAAACTCTATGGGGCAGTTCTACTCTGTCCTGTAGGGTTGCTATGATTCAGAATTGACTCGATGGCACTGGGTTTGGTTTTTGGTTTTTTAATTCATAGCCCTGATGGAAAAATGACTGTATTTTTAAAATTATGAATATAATAATTTTAGTCAGAAGTTCTCAACTGTAAGTCTGCTTTCTCTTCTTACCTTCCCCTACACTTGTTCATGTTCCCTGCATTTAAATCATATAAAATACTTCAAATTTCCTGAATAAACTCACTATCTGCCTTCCTATTTTTAACACGATCTACTTATTGGGGTTATTTTGTATATGTTTTATCTTCCTAAGAGACCGTAAGTTTCTTGAGAATAGGTTCTTGCCACGTTAGTTTCTTTATCTGCCTCACGGTTTAACATGATTATTTGCAATGTAATAAGTACTTAAGTGTTTGTTGAAATTAAGTTATTCTTGTAATGACAAAATTTATAGCACTGTTTACAACAGGGCTTCAAAGTTAGGAGGGAAATTTCAAAATGGTTGGTATGATATTTTATGTAATGATTTGACATTTCACAAATGGAAAATTCTATATTAAGAGAAAAGTTTAAAAGTCATCAGTATCCTTTATTTATTTGCTGGATACTCACATCCAATCTGAAATTTCCTTATCTCTTAAAGTTACGGCACTCCTATCAAACACTCAAGATTACTTACTTTATAGTCATCCCTGATTTATCTCTTCGTACTTCTATATTTTATAGAAAGCTTTTTAAGGATTTAAAAAAATTTTCCATTATCCCCCCCACCCACCCACATGTGGAATATAATAATATTGAATCTCTTACCCTTTGGAATCAAGTTTGATTTTTTAAGTTCCCTGCCAATGTCATACTCAGAAAAAGGACCACGAAGTGAAAAATTTGACACAGTCTGTGGACTTAAAACTCCGTAGATCAATCACTGCTATTACAACCAATTACAGAAACAATTATAATAGATCTCCATGCGAAACATGGCATCAGGATAGGTTTTGTCATGCCAAAAATAGGCTGCATTTCCCAATTTAATATCTTATCTTGAAAAAGCATAACAGACAATGTAGATGACAATAAGTCAAATATATAGGCTTTTAAAAATTTAATAGAACTTTGGTTTACTTACTTAGAGGCCACTCGGAAATATTTTTGGATAAAATAAAAGGCAACCCCAAGGGGCACAAGAGCAACCAGGAATACAGGGGTAGCATAAGAAATCATCCCAATGGCAGACAGGCAGAGCAGTGTTGAACGAGTGAGAGATTCCAAAGTGGGAGGAATGTGCTATTCAGAAAGCAATTTGAAGGGAAAATATATTTTAGTCAAATAACACAGCAGTTACAATGCAACAAAAATATTCATTTTATATTAGTGTTAAGTCAAATACGTAGTTACAAAAGTAGTATACAAACACCTTCATTGTAACACCTCACTCCCTCAATTTCACTCAACTCCCATAGTTTAATAGACCTACCTACCTACCTACCTATCATCAATCAGTTATCTACCTATCAGCCTACTTATCCTGGGTATTTTATATAAGTGGCACCATCTTATAAATCTTATTTGTCCATGTACTTACTTTATTTTATGGAAAAAGATCGACTGTAAATTTCTCCCATGTCAGTATATACAATTCTACCTCCTTTTAATGGCTGCAAAACTTATTTAGCTATTCCTCTACTGTAAGACATTTAAATTAATTTTATGTAATTTCTCATTCATATTCTTTGCCTGTTTTTCTTCTCTTTATATATTAATAACAGTAATGGACACCTAGGGTCACTTGGCAGCCCATCTGTTCCTGACCCTTCACTCCTGAGAGACACACGGCATCCATAACGAACCTTTAAGAACTTTTATACTGTAAATGGAGACACAACACTGATTAAAATCATTGCTTTCTTATTATCAAAGATTTTAAATGTTAGTCCGTTCCTTGGTATTTCTCCTTATTTTATGTTGATTCTCTAAGTATCATCTTATACATGCATAAATGGGTATGAATTAAGGTTTTCTCTAACAATTTTATTCTAGAAATCATTTATGTGAACAGTATTGATTTATGAATGCAAATAGGCTTTAATTTAAGTTTTAGGAATGTTTTA
Source organism: Loxodonta africana (assembly GCF_030014295.1). NCBI lineage: Eukaryota > Metazoa > Chordata > Mammalia > Proboscidea > Elephantidae > Loxodonta > Loxodonta africana. The sequence continues at coordinate 116,962,667 of NC_087345.1, read as the reverse complement.
CTTTTCATAAGAACCATGCTTCATTTTAAAAAGTGCTTTTGAGCTTACATTGATACATACACTTATTTTTGAACTTGGAAGTAACTCAGGAACTTACCTGATCAATGATATTTGTATCAGCTGAAAAGCGATTAAGAATCAATCCCAGGGGTGTTGTATCAAAGAATCTAGGCAATAAACAGATGTAAACATATGATAATACTGAACTAACTGGGACCTGAGCATTGTTAATGGACTTTTTAGAGCCATGGAAATGGGAAGGTGCCTATTCACTTGCTCAAGGACTGCAGAAATTCCTTAAAACTTCACATTTTTCTTAAAATGTAAAATGCATGTTTTTGTGTATGGGAGTAAGATATAACTACTTTTTACCTTATTGGTCCAAGAATTATCTTATTGAGAAGATTGTAGTGAAGATTTTTGGCAGCTGTGAGACCCATCCACTCTACAGTGAGAGATGTAACAAGACAAAGGAAAATACCTGCTCCGCAGAGTATGCTAAATCCAGCCACGTAGTAGGTCTGAAAAGCAATCAATAGAAAAGGCACTTATAACATTATTGACTGAGCCTTTTCTTACTAGAAAAACAAAAATCAAAGACAGCTTGTTGGCTTCATTAGCATGCATCAATTTAAATAGCTGTGAAGTGTAGTTGTTGGAGCCCCATGGTGGTATCTGCCCATAGTCCTGCAGGCCAACCCCCTACATGCTTCCTTCAATCTCTTTCAAGGTTTGCCCAAGGGCAGTCAGATGGTTAGAATCTGCTTTTAGATTTGGACCATATTCTTGACTTTCTACCTTGCAGACCTCATTCTTCCTATTCCTAATCTCAGAATTGCCAGCTAATACACTGGTATTAAAAAAAAAACAGAACAAAAAACCCAGTGCCGACACGTTCATTCTGACTCATAGCAACCCTATGGGACAGAGTAGAACTGGCCCATAGAGTTTTCAAGGAGCTCCTGGTGGATTTGAACTGCTGACCATTTGGTTAGCAGCCGTAGCACTTAACCACTACACCACCAGGGTTTCCATACACTGGTATATAAAAAAAAAAAAAAAAAAAAATTTTTTTTTTTTACACTGGTATAAACAAACACATAGGTAACAAAAATCAAACACCACTAGATAACAGCAACAAAAACCCTATGTGTGTGTGTATGTGTGTGTGTGTATAAACATATATAGTTTATATACCTAACATATGTATATATATATATCACGTGAATCCAAATGAAACATTACCTTTAAACATTTATCATTAACTTAAAAAACAAAACAAATAGGCACTAATCAAAAAAAGCAGAACATAACAAATGTTAGAGAGGTTGTGGGGAGACTGGAACTCTTATACACTGCTGGTAGGGATGGAAAATGGTACAGCCACTGTGGAAAATGATATGGTGCCACCTTAAAAAGCTAGAAATAGAAATACCATGTGATCCAGCAATCTCACTCCTAGGAATATATCCTAGAGAAATAAGAGCTGTCACATGAATAGACATATGCACACCCATGTTCATTCCAGCATTATTCACAACAACAAAAAGATGGAAACAACCTAACTGCCCATCAACAGGTGAATGGATAAACAAATTATGGTACATACACATACTGGAATACTACTCAATGATAAAGAACAATGATGATTCCAGGAAACATCTCACAACATGAATGAATCTGGAGGGCATTATGCTGAGTGAACTAAATCAATCACAAAAGGACAAACACTGTATGATACCACTATTATAAAAACGCGTAATAAGCTTTACACACAGAAAAAAATCTTTGATGATTATGAGGGAGGGGACTGACAGGAGGGGAAATAACTAACTAGATAATAGACAAGCGTTGACTTTGGTGAAGGGAAAAATAACACACAATATAGGGGAAGTCAGCACAACTTGACCAAGGCAAAGTCATAGAAGCTTCCCAGACATATCCAAATACCTTGACTAACTGAGTTACTAGGGCTGACGGCTCAGGAACATGGTCTTGGGGGTCATCTAGGTCAACCGGCATACATAAGTCATTAAAACCTTCTACTCTGGGGTTTTAAAAGCTTGTGAGTAGCCATCTAAGATACATCTATTGGTCCCATCCTGTCCACAGCAAAGGAGAATTGAAGAAAACCAAAGACACAAGGAAAATATTAGGCCAAAGGACTAATGGACCACATGAACCACAGTCTCCACCAGCCTGAGCCAAGAAGAACTAGATGCGGCCCGGCTACCACCACCTACCGCTCTGACAGGGATCATAATAGAGAGTCCCAGACATAGCCGGAGAAAAATGTAGAGCAAAATTCAAATTCAGACACAGAAAAAATGACCAGACTTACTGGTCTGACAGAAACTGGAGGAACCCCCCAGACTATGGTCACCAGACACCCTGCTAACTCAGTACCGAAGACATTTCTGAAGTCCACATTTCAGCCAAAGATTAGACAGGCCTATAAAACAAACAATAACACATGTGAGGAACGTGCTTCTTAGTTCAATCAAATATGTGAGACCAAATGGGCAGCACCTGCCCAAAAGTAAAGATGATGAGGCAGGAAGGGACTGGAAAATGGATACAAGGAACCCAGGGTGGAAAGGGAGAGAGTGTTGACACATTGTGGGGATTGCAACCAATGTCACAAAATAATTTGTGTGTAAATTTTTGAATGAGAAACTAATTTTCACAGTAAACTTTCACCTAGCAGTAAAATTAAAAAAATAAAATACTCAAAAGCTAGATTTAATTACCTAGAAATTAAAAAAATAAAAATAAATAATAGATTCCATTTTTTGACATCTTGACAGCTTATTCCATTTCAGGCCTTCTTCTGAGTATTAACTTGGTGAATCTTCATAGAAGTCCTATGACATTGTCCTATTAATAATCTTATTTTAGAGGTGAAGAAATTGAGGCATAGAAGACTTAACTAACTTCCCTTGCAGCTAATAAGTGGCACACCCAGAAATCTAATCCAAGAGATCTGGATCCAGAGGCCACTTTGAACCTCTTGTATTTTGCAGATTTATTTCAGAAATGTACAAATAAATACATACATAATATAAAAATGACACAAGGCACACTTTAAGTCCAACATGCATAGACAACTACTAAAAAATTTTTGTTGTTTTTCTCTCAGATAGATAAATATTGCCGTAACTTTAGGTAGAAAATCTTTCTCTCTCCTCTATATATTTAACATCTACCTAATACAGTTTTCTTTTTCTTTGTAAACCAGGAAGCTATGGAGGTAAATAAACTGAGGTACTATTTCATCAGAGGCGAGAGTTTGGAAACCAGAGAAAAGGGATTAACACGTTCCTTAACATCTCAATATGAAATCTGCCGTGTGAGAAACTGGTACCTTGAAGTAAGCATGATACTAAGCTTACTATCCGTTTGGGCTTTTTTTTTTTTTTTAATTGTGCTTTAGGTGAAGGTTCATGAGGCAAATTCGTTTCTCATTAAACAATTAATACACATATTGTTTTGTGGCATTGACTGCCAACCCTGCGACATGTCAACACTCTCCCCTTCTCAACCTTGGGTTCTCTGTTTCCATTCATCCAGCTTTCCTGTCCCCTCCTTCTTTCTTGTTGTTCTTGCCCCTCAGCTGGTGTGCCTATTTAGTCTTGTATACATGGCTGAACTACATGTATTACTGTTTGTTTTATAGGGTTGTCTAATCTTCGGCTGAAGGGGGAACCTCAGGAGTGACTTCAGTACTGGGTTAAAAGGGTGTCTGGGGGCCATACTCTTGGGGTTTCTCCAGTCTGTCAGACCAGTAAGTCTGGTCTTCTTTTGTGAGTTTGAATTTTGTTCCACATTTTTTTTCCAACTCTCTCCAGGACCCTCTATTGTGATCCCTGTCAGAGCACCTGGTGGTGGTAACCGGGCACTATCTAGTTGTGCTGGACTCAGTCTGGTGGAGGCTAATAGTTGTGGTCCATTAGTCCTTTGGACTAATCTTACCCTCGTGTCTTTAGTTTTCTTCATTTTCCTTTGCTCCAGACGGGGTGGGAACAGTAGAGTATCTTAGATGGCCACTTACAAGCTTTTAAGACCCCAGACCCTACTTACCAAAGTAGGATGTAGAACATTTTCTTTATAAACTATGCTATGCCAATTGAGCTAGATGTTCCTCAAGACCATGGTTCCTAACCCTCAGCCCAGTAATTCTGTGCATCAGGGAGTTTGGATGTGTCTATGTTGCTTCCATGACTTTGCCTTGGTCAAGTTGTGCTGACTTCACCTATATTGTGCATTGTCTTACCCTTCGCCAAAGTTACCACTTAGCTATTGTCTAGTTGGAAACTCTGGTGGCATAGTGGTTAAGTGCTGCAGCTGCTAACCAAAAGGTCATCAGTTCAAATCCACCAGGCACTCCTTGGAAACTCTGTGTGGTAGGTAATTCTACTCTGTCCTATAGGGTCACTATGAATCGGAATCGACTCAACGGCAACAGGTTTGGTTTTTTTTTTGTTCACCCCTCCCCCCCCTCGTAACCATCAAAGATTGTTTCTTTCTGTGTATAAACCTTTTCCATTTGTTCTATTAATAGCTAACTAGATAAGGATATCACTGCTAATCTCCACATTTCCTTGATGATTTAAAAACAGAACCCATTTTACCTGATCAGCTTTTCCAGTGTTGTTTATATTGTACTCCGATGTCCATGTGGCTAGCCAGTAGTCTATAGCTACAATGACTGAATGCTTCAAAAGCTTAGAGAAAATCATCAGGAAGAGCAGAAAGAACCCTCCAGAAGTGAGGTACCGCCAACAAGTTTTCCATGGCATTTTAGTCCTGAGCCTCATTACAGTGGACATATTATCATCCTCATCTTCCTCCTCTTCTTCCTCTGCATATCAAAAATTTGTATAAGCTTCATGCTGGCAGTAGGTAGAAGGAATCTGTATTCTCTCATCAAAGAGCGTATAAAAATCTTCCTCAAGTTTATAGAAACAGAAGTATTAGTCTTGGAAAATTTAAATGTTTCTAACAGAATGAAACTTCAATTTTTTTTGAAAATGAGGTGAAATATGAATGAATGAATGAGTGACCAAATAAACGTAAAATCTACGTTTGGATGAAATCCCTTGTTGATTTACTGCACATCAAATTGACTGGAACTATAGATCAGAAGCTTACCAAGTTGTGTTGCCAATAACACTGTAAGCCTGGCCTGTAAACATCAATAATTTTCTGACTCCTAAACTCCTGAATTTACAAAATTGCACAAGAAGGATAAAAAGATTTGAAATTTGTACACAGGCCAAAACAGTGTAATCTATCCTTTTTGACCTCATTTGAATGTTTCAAATACAAGAAAAAGGTCTACCTTCATCTTCATCCTCCATTTGGGCTTTGGCCTCTCTTGAATACATGGCTCTTCGGAGAGTTTTCCTCTCTAATGTTGTTTGATCAGCTTCCATATCCTACAGTGAACATTATGCTATGACTCAAGGAGCTCAGAGCCACAGAATGGTTTTGACTTACCAATGACCAATTCACACACAATGGTTAGCTGCCTTTATCAGTCTCATGGGCTCTCTCCTCACTCTAGAGCTTCATGACTCCTGCCATAGGAGCAGGTGTGGGAGAAATGCCTCCCGCAGGTTTGTAGGAAGTCCTTCAGGGCTCAGTGGTGTAGGCCAGGAAAAGCAATAACAATGTGGTAAAGCTGACCCCAGGGGCAGGGAGACATGTCCCCTAGCTTTAAACCATAGTTCCACAACTGCTAATTGTTTCATTTTTATATTACTCGCAGGCACTCCTAATTTTTCTAAACCAGAGACACATTTAGGTTAATTAATATCTTCCATTAATAATGAATGTACAATAGCCAAAAGGTGGAAACAACCTAAGTGTCCATCAACAGATGAAGGAATAAACAAAATGTGGTAATATACATACAATGGAATATTATTCAGCCATAAAGAGAAGTGAAGTCCTGATACATGTTGCAAAGTGGACGACCCCTGAAAACATTATGCTGACTGAAATAAGTCAGACACAAAATGACCAATATTGTATGATTCCACTTAATGAGATAGACAAATATATAGAGACCAAAGCTTATTAGTGGCTACCAGTGGTAGGAGAAAGGAGGAGTGAGGGTGTCATGGCTTAGGGGGCATTGAACTTCTGTTAATGGTGGTGGGATAACTTGGAAACAGTGGTAATGGTTACACAACATGATGAATGTAATCAATATCACTAAATTGTACATGTAAAAATTGTTGAATTGGTAAATGTTTTGTTTTACATATTTTTTTCACAATAAAAAAATGGTTTTAGTCCTAGATTGGTTAAGATGTTGTCAGTCATCCACTGTTATGACGAATTGTTCAATCATAATGAGTTTAATACCCCCCTAAAGCAGCTGCATAAAAGAATTTCAATTGGAATTTTGACGCAAACGAAGGTACTTAGGTGCCTAGGTGCTTAGGAAAAAGCCTGAGGAGGGAGAAATATGCAAAAGATAAGAGAAAGGGCCAAAAACACACTTTGCTCATTTTAAAGGATTGCCTCAGATTTGTCCTGTTCTCGAGAAAGTGAGAAGCATTTCCTTTTCTACGCTCCCCCACTTCCAATACTCTCACCCCTCTGGTCTCATAACGGAAGTAGTGTTAGTTCGGCCGCATTGTGGGTTAACTCAGGTTCTGCAAGCCAGTCTATAAAACTAACTATAACCTTGTTTCTGTGGGGAAATTCACTCTGGGTTCCAAGAAACTGACCCACAAACTTTTGGAATCTCTGATAAATTGGAGGCTTCCTGTACGTGCTAATACAAAAAAAGAAAATCAAAAAGTTTGATGGCTGCATCGATAACCTTTGGCAGTAAATTCCTAGGTGGTGATCTGGATTTTTTTTTTTTTTTTTTGGCCTTCTCCAACATGTTTGATTTAGGAGACTTGCTATTCTAGAAGGCTCTATTGCATCCTGATTCCTGGCTAAAAGATTAAAAGTGAAATGTCTCTTGAATATCTTTCTACAGAGTCAAGTTCACCTTAGATTTTAAAGTTACCAAATGATACAAAAACTAGCATTTGTACATGAGGCTAGATAAAATGCAAAATTAAAGAAGATACCCATCTGCTATGTATAGCTTAATGGAATGAATTAAACATACACACTGAAAAGCAGAAGATTTTGGTTCTGGTTCAACTCCCAACTCTGTGTGAACAAAAGATTTAATAACTCTGAGATTTTTTTAATCTTTAAAGCCAATTTTCTTCTAAGTAAATGCTCATAATAGGTTAAGTATTTTAAATTGCATTGGTATTTGCAATAAGTAAATACAAATTTAGGTTCAGAAGCTCTGGTGGCACAGTGGTTAATTGCTAGGCTGCCAACCAAAAGGTCTGTGGTTCAAACCCACCAGCCACACCATGGTAGAAAGATGTGGCAGTCTGTTTCTTTAAAGATTTACAGCTTTGGAAACCCTATGGGGCAGTTCTACTCTGTCCTCTAGGGTCGCCATGAGTCATAATTGACTCGACGGCAGTGGGTAATGTGTCTTTATAGAGCCATGCTATCTTAAGTGATGGCTTCATTTCTAAATACAACTTAATGTACTTTCTTCCTGGCCTGCATACCCGTATTACTCTAAAATTGAGCCAACAGCTCTCTCTCTCTTTTTTTTTTTTTCCAGATTTTCTTTCCAAAGTAAACCATAAATTGTCCAACTCCTTAGGCTTACGTCATATTTTTTTTTGTCCCTGGCATCTAAACCACTGAAAAAATGTCATTTGGAAATATCCCCAGTAAGTAATTTATAATCAAACTTCCCACAGCGTAATTTCTAAATGGGCACTAGCAGATTGTATGCTGTACTCTTCTTTTGATGGATATTCTCATTTCAATGGCTCTGTGATCTGTCCTATTCTACTCATAGGTTTTTACATATGTCTTTTCTTCCTTTCGTGGTCTGCTTCTGAGATCTTAGGCAACTCCACAGAAGAAAGACCAATCCCAGGGTCTGTTTGACTTTTTATCTTCCTCTCCCTACTGAAGCATAGGTCCTGGTTTCCCTTTCTAAAATAATATTTTAATTTCTCTCTATTTTTAAGGAATTTGCTGATACAAGTGTCTCATTTTATAAAACTGAATTACTTTTATTTCATTTTATAATGCCCATTGCTGGACAGGAATACCAAACTCCAAATACTTCTTAGTCCCAACCCAAGAAAATGCATTCAAAAAAATTTGTGAATTCAATTTACAATTTCACCTCTTAACCACAAGTTGTTCCTTTTTCACTGCATTCAATCTGGTTTCCAACTCAGCTATTGCTTCATTCAATGTTATACTTACATCATACGTAGCATTAACCTGAAATTATATCTGATTTGGACCTGGGTTTATGTTACCAGTTATTAAATGTACTTTATAACTTTAGCCAAGTTACTTTCCCTGAGTCTGTTTTCTCATCTGTAAAAATAAGATAAGATTCACTTATTTCTGTTTTGTGAGAACCAAATAAGAGTATGTGGAAAAAAAAAAAAAAACTTTGTGGGCTTTAAAAAACTATACAAATATAAAATTTTATTATTATTTCCTCTGATAATTTTTCTTCATCCACCAATATCATTCCAGACAAGTCTTCCAGCTTCGACCACAGCCCACAGCTCTGGCTTCTTTCAGAGCTGTCTTGGCTTTTGTCTTGCCCACAACCCTTGTTCATAGGTAGTCTCATATTACAGATGAGAAAAATGACATACGAAGTTAAATGCCTTGCTTCAGCAGCAAGTGGTTTCTCTAAGTCTTTAATGCACTGGATCCAAAAGATGTCATTAGAATCTTATAGTTTCAAAGCAGTCTGTCCATTAACGGTCTATACAGATACAGTTATTTGGGATTTTAATATTCAAACTTTAAATGAAAATACTTATTTGAAAGCAATTTTAGTCACTATACTGGATCCTGGACTCTTCAGAGCTATGAGCAATTACCTTTTCTAATTCTTGATCTTGCCGATTCATAAGTGTTTTCCAGTGTTCATAAAGTTCAACATCTTTGGTTTGAATGTCCTTCAAAGTCCCTTCTCTTAGTACACTGCCATCTTTCATAGCTATGATCTAAGAAAAGCACATATAAGCAGAACTGTGACAAAAACCCTTAGTCAGCAAAACTGAATTACCTCTAATCCAGAAAGCATTTATCAATAAACCTTTTTTTTTTTAATATGACTGTATTATAAAACTTAATGAAAAGCTCTTCTAAACTCTTACCCAGTCAGCGTGTGTCAGATACTGCAACTTGTGAGTCACCAGAACGAGTGTCCTTTTGTCATCTTGGAGAAATTTCAAAATCCCTTCCTGCATTAAGTGATCACTCAAGTGGATGTCCAGGGCAGAGAATGGGTCATCCTACAATCAGAAGGAGGGGGAGGATGAAAATTTTCTCTACTCTTTATGTATACTCAATTCCTCTAGAAAGTAGAAATGCAAATAACTAAGGGGAAATTATCCTACAAATCCAATTTATAAAAACAGACTTTGTATGACTTTAAATTTTCTGAAAATAATATTAATTTAAAAATAAACCTCTCATATCCTCTTTTCTTAATATTTTATCTTTTTTTCTCTGCAAGTTTGCACAGCAAATTAGGTTCCCGTTCGACAATTTCTACACAAATTGTTCAGGGACTTAACTTATATTTTTCACAATGTGTCAATATTCTCTTTAATTGTGTTCTGGTTGTTCCATTTATAGTACTCTAGTTTCCCTGCCACCTTATCTTCTCATCTTTGATTTAGAGTAATTGTTGATCTTTTGGTCTCATATAGGCTTTTTTTTTTTTTAATGGAGCACCACACTCATGGAGAATATCTTTTATTTTTTGTGTGTCCATCTGTTATTTCACTAAAAGGTGACCTCAGTGGATAGTTTCAGTTCAAGGTTTAAAAGAGCATCTTAGGGCAATAGTCTCAGGGAGTACTCTAGTCTCAACTGGTCCGGTAAGTCTGGGCTTTTTAAGAATTTGAGCTCTGTTCCACATTCTTCTCCCATTCTATCAGAGTCATCTATTGTAGCCTTGATCTCATTTCCTCTCTGACCTTAAAAATTATTTAAAGATAAATGACAATATTCAAAGTGGTCTGAATTCTTATATGTAGGATTTTCAAGTTCAAAAACCTACCTGAGCTAGTATGGCATAGGCTTTAGTCATTTGGGTCGTTTTAATAAGCTTACCTAGCATACGTGAATATTTACCAATGTGTAGATATAGCAAGTAATCTTAATAATTTACTAGGAGTTTTCCCATAAGACAAGCTCAAGTAATCATGAAACTATTCACTGAAATCTTTTCAAGTGAGTATGTGGCACAGTATAATTGATACCTTTTGTCAAAAGTTGATTTTACCTAATAGGATACAGTTTATCAGTTATTGATAAACAATATGATTATCATTCTTATTTTACATACAGAGAAACTGGGACACAAATAAGGTAAAAAATTATACTTTAAAAGAGAAAGAAAGATAAAATTGTTGCTAAAAACAAGATTCAAGTTTTATAATTTCCATTCAAGAATCTCACTTCCATTAACTGAAAAATCTCTTAATATATTATTAAAAGCATTTATGCAGAAAATTTCAAGCAGTATTTCCAAAGGTAGCATCTATTAAACATTACTTGGCAACCTATAGCAATAGATCAAAATAAAGAATGAAAAGACAATTACATGTAGCTGAATTCTGAGTAATAAAAATAGAATAAAATAGAAAATTTTAATTAAATAATAATGGTACTTGTAGAGCCAGATACATAATATAGACACTAGATAAATGTTAACCATTATTATTATTGATAAGAATTACATACCTCCTACTGTACTAACTCTGACTATCTTGGGGAAAAAGGAAGTTTTCATGCTCCAAGTGATTCAAAAATTTAGAGAAGGATTTAGGAAAATAGCAATTGACTTTTGGGTGATGACATTGCTATAGATTATATTAATATATTTATTCCTATAATGTAATATAGAGCACCGAGTGAAATTTTTGACATTTTTGAATCATATGGCCTTTTCCTAAATGCTCCAAATAAATCATCTATCTTCACAGGGAGTTACTGAGAAGCTATTAGAGATGATGTTAAGACGAATCCTGTAATGGGTAGGAATCCACAATCAGTTAACCCTAACACTTCTTTAAATTCCATGAATCTACATTTGAAATATGTCAGGGTCATTAAATTGCAAGTAGTGAAATGAACTAAGGTAGCAGAGCCACAGTGGGGAGACCTTAGTCCCTTGCAGATTTCCAAGTTACTTGGTACTCAGGTGGTTCAGCCAATCAACTTATGCCAAGGCTCAAGAAGCCATTTCTAACTGTGGGTCCATCCCTAATGAAAAGGATTTACAATTATATAAGTTACTGCTAGATCTTGCTATAGGTTTTACTTTTTTTTTTTTTTTGGTGAAATTTTGCAGACAAATATTCTGGGGAGATGAACCTGAAGTGAATTTCCAATAGGTCCAACTTCTACTTCTATAATGGATCCAAATTCAGTAGGAAACTCCAATCTCAACCTACTGGAGAGAATTAAGGCTCTAAAGAAAGTCTGAGAACCAGCTTTGTAAGTGATTAATAATTGTACAAGAGGAGAAGGCAAGGGAAGGATGCATTTACATAGTCTTCTGATCTCCAATATACATAGTCTGCTTTAAGTTATTTTGGCTGCCTCCTGCCTGAGAACCTAAAATAGAGCAAAATCATAATCGACATCATCATCAAACTTAATATGTGTGGGCACAGGTAAAGGCCAAGATGTTAACCCAGGATATGCATGAGAATTATCCACGGAGCTTTTTTAAGACACAGATTTTGGACTCTGCCCCGACAGATTATGACTCAGTAGGTATAGGTCTAGCCATCCTACAGTTTTAGAAAGCGTTACAGATAAATCTTCTGCACAGCCTAAGTTGCACACCACTAGAAAGGAGCACTCTGTTTACTTACCATTATGTCCACCATGAGTATATTCTCTGGGTCTTCTTTCTTTACCACCAAATATAAATGAGAAGACCTATGATCTTGCCTAGTTAAGGCACAGCACCACCCACGCCTCATTATTAATTATTCTTGTGGTTCAGATAAGGAAGGATTTAGGGCACCTCAATCTCTTGGACACCAATCTGGACACCTCATCTCTAAACCTTATATGTTGATCTTCTACTGATTTGTACTGTGAAGATTTGTTTCCCTATACTCTCTATGATTTTGCAAATTAAATTGTCTTTCCTTGAGTTATTTGACCTCTCCCTTTTAAAGTCTCATTTGTCCCAGTGAGAAAAAAAATCAAATATAAATAAAAGTGGCCATATTCTTACCAAGAAGACAATGTTGGTATTTTGATAGAGAGCTCGTGCCACACAGATTCTCTGCCTCTGCCCTCCACTCAGGTTGATACCCTAAAGAAGAAAATATCCATAAACACCCATATTTTCCATTGATAAATTATCTGTTGGTAAAAATTCCCCTTAAAAGGCTAAGGCTATGATTATACTGGTAAGATAAATTGAAAGCTCTATTGATCAATAGTTGAATTAAATTAAGATAAATTTTGACTGATAAATAACATTAATCCTACTTTCACTCTAACAGCTCTGCCATACAAAATAATTAATAATCAAAACACGGGATGAGTGCCAAAGACTGGAAACAAGTCCAAGAGTTTTTTCAAGTTTCCTGAATTGTGTCAGTTGTTTATTTAATATGTACCTCTTAAGTTTGATATTACAAGTTATGTTTCAACAGTACTGTACAGCAATATGCCTTTAAAATGAATTACAAATTATAAATCTTAAACTAGTATTTATTGGGAGCACTGGTGGTGCAGTGGTTAAAAGCTTGGCTGCTAACCAAAAGGTTGGCAGTTCAAATTCAGCAACCACTCCTTGGAAACCATATGGGGCAGTTCTACTCTGTCCTACAGGGTCACTATGAGTCAGAATCGACTCGACAGTGACAGGTTTGGTTTTTATGGTAGTAGTTACTGAGTGCTTAGTATGTGCAAGGCTTGTGTGAACAGTTTTACATTCCTTATCTCTTTTATTCCTCACAGTAATTCTAATATATAGGTACTGTTCACCTTGTTTAACAGATGTAGAAACTGAAGCTCACAGAAGATAAGTTCACGCTTTACACTATCCTATACTGCACTATATACGAGTCTGAATTTGACTCGATGGCAGCGCATTTGGTTTTTTGGTTTATATTGCAATAAGGAGCCTTGGTAGCACAACAGTTAAGCACTCTGCTGCTAAGTGAAAGGATGGTGGTTCACTCCCACCCAACAACTCCATGGAAGAAAGACCTAGCAATCTGCTTCCATAAAGATTACAGCTTAGAAAACCCTATAGGGAAGTTCTACCTGTCACATGTTCAACTTAATGGCATTTAACAACAACATCATACTGCAATAAAGAATAGCCATTAAGAACATAGACTTCAGGTTCAGACTGATCTTGATGCACCATTAATCTTATGATTGGACAAGTTCCTTAACTTTTCTCAGCCTCGGTTTTCTCAGCTATAACATGTGGATAATAATAACGCATATACAACAGACTGGTTATGTGAATAAAGCAGATAATGCATACAAAGTATTTTTGCCCAGTATTTAACAGCTAAAAGGGTATAAAAAATTATCCATCACTATTATAAAGAGTGCAGGTATAGGTACTTTTCAGTTGGTTAAAATAGCATGACATCAATGTAAAACAAGTATACACCAAAGAAAAAGACACTTTTAACAAGAATCACTAGATGTTGACAACAGTGGAAGAAGTCGTCTGAAGTAATCTCAATTTTCAAACTAATTTTATGTAAGTTCCAAATGAGCAAAAATACATTTGGTCAAAGCCAGGTACTATATTTTATTTACTTGGGAACTCTAGACTGGCTAGCACAATGTTAAGTACATCATGGTTACTCCACAAATGCTTAAGGGAAAATGGTATCAAAGGGCTCCTGCCCTCCCATTTCTGGGGCTTGTCCCTAAGGTAACATACTCTCAAGCTCTCAGATGTCATATGCCCCATTAGAAATGAAAAAGAATCAGACTTTTCTAGATTTTTGTTCATTATTTAAATTATACAAAACTCACCCTCTCTCCAATTTCAGTTTGGTCTCCAAATGGTAGTAAGTCAATATCTGGCTGAAGAGAACAGGCATCTGTGACAGCTTTGTACCTTTGTGAGAAATTATGTTGAATTTTTAGATCACTATTAATATAGTGCCCATCAACCAAGTCCAGGGTGCAATACCTTGGAAGCTGAACTAGAACATTAATTAAACAACTTAGTATAAAATAGCTTCTACACTAAGTTTGCAGATGCAAAAATAAATACACATTAGTTTCCACTCTAAAGAAAGCTAGTAAATGGTGCCAAAGACTGATACAGAAACATATATAATAAAAATGTACCTTATTAGGCATTATAGTAGAGATAGGTACAAAGTACTTCTAAAATACAGAGGAATGGCTGACAACTCTAAGAAGTCAGAAATGTCTTTATAGAGGAGGCAATGTTTAAGGTGTTTCTGAAAAGTTGTGTAGTAATTTACCAGGAAGAAAATGAGAAAAAGGAAGCTTAAGGAACTTCATGAAGATGAAAAAGTTCATGGTATATATGAGGGACAACGGGGAGCTTACTATGGCTAAAGAGTAATTGTGTGTGTCTATCTGAGCTTCCAGACTAAGCCAGACTAGGAAGAAAAAAAAAAAAAAGAAGAAGGACCTGGCAATTTACTTCTGAAAAAAATAAGCCAGTGAAAACCTTATGAACAGCAGTGTAACACTGTCGGATATAGTGCTGGAAGATAAGCCCCTGAGGTTGGAAGGCACTCAAAATACGACTGGGGAAAAGCTGTTTCCTCAATGTAGAGTTGACCTGAATGACTTGGATGGAGTCAAGCTTTTGGGACCTTCAGTTGCTGATATGGCACCACTCAAAATGAGAAGAAACAGCTGCAAACATTCATTAATAATCGGAAAGTCAAATGTACAAAGTATGAATCTAGGAAAATTGGAAATCATCAAAAATGAAATAGAACACATGAAGATCACTATCCTAGGCATTACTGAGCCGAAATGGCCATTTTGAATCAGACAGTCATGTGGCCTACTATGCCAGGAATGACAAAATGAAGAGGAATGGCATTGCATTCATCATCAAAAAGAACATTTCAAGATCTATCCTGAAGTACAATGCTGCCAGTGATAGGATAATATCCATACCCCTACAAGGAAGACCAGTTAATATGACTATTATTCAAATTTGCACAGCAACCACTAATACCAAGGATGAAGAAATTGAAGATTGTGACCAACTTCTGCAGTCTGTCATTGATCAACCATGCAATCAAGATGTACTTGGAATGCAAAAGTTGGAAACACAGAAGGAATCCCTCCAAAAAAAAAAAGCCAAACCCATTGCTGTCAAGTCAATTCTGACTCATAGCAACCCTATAGAGACCCTAAGGGACAGAGTATAACTGTCCACAAGGTTTCCAAGGAGCAGCTGATGGATTTGAGCTGCCAAGCAGTCAAGCTCTTAACCAGTGCACCACACAAGGGATCCAAAGAAGGAACAGTAGTTGGAAAATATGGCCTTGGTGACAGAAATGATGCTGAAATCACATGATAGAATTTTGCAAGACCAAGAAGTTTTTCATCGCACATACCTTTTTTCAACAACATAAACAGCAACTGTATACATTGAGGAACCCCTGGTGGCATAGTGGTTAAGTGCTACGACTACTAACCAAAGGGTCGGCAGTTCAAATCCACCAGGCGCTCCTTGGAAACTCTATGGGGCAGTTCTACTCTGTCCTATAGGGTCACTATGAGTCGGAATCGACTCGACAGCATCGGGTTTTTTTTTTTTTTAATATATACATCGACCTCAACAGATAGAATACACAGGAATCAAATTAATTATATCTGTGGAAAGAGACGATAGAAAAGCTCAATACCATCAGTCAGAACAAGGCCAGGGGTTGACTGTGGAACAGGCCATCAACTGCTCATATGCAAGTTCAAGTTGTAACTGAAGAAAATTAGAATAAGTCCACAAAAGCCAAAATATGACCTTGAGTATATTCCACCTGAATTTAGAGACCATCTCAAGAACAGATTTGACTCCTTAAACACTAATGACTGAAGACCAGACGAGTTGTGGAATGACATCAAGGACATCATACATGAAGAAAGCAAGAGGTCATTAAAAGACAGGAAAGAAAGAAAAGACCAAAATGCATGTCAGAAGAGACTCTGAAATTTGCTCTTGAACACAAAGTAGCTAAAGCAAAAGGAAGAAATGATGTAGTAAAGGAGCTGAACAGAAGATTTCAAAGGGCAGCTCAAGAAGATAAAGTAAAATATTATAATGAAACATGCAAAGGCCTAGAGTTAGGAAACCAAAAGGGAAGAACACTATCGGCATTTCTCAAGCTGTAAGAACTGAAGAGAAAATTCAAACCTCGAGATGCAATATTGAAGGATTCTATAGGGAAAATATTAAAATGTTGCAGGAAGAATCAAAATAAGATGGAAGAAATACAGAGAGTCACTATACCAAAAAGAATTGGTTGATGTTCAACCATTTCAGGAGGTAGCATATGATCAAGAACTAACAGTACTGAAGGAAGAAGTCCAAGCTGGATGAAGGCATTGGTGAAAAACAAGGCTCCAGGAATTGATGAAACACCAATTGAGATGTCCAACAAACAGATGCAGCACTGTAAGTGCTCACTCATCTATGCCAAGAAATTTAGAAGACAGCTACCTGGCCAATCGACTGAAAGAGATCCACATTTGTGCTCTTTTCAAAGAAGGTGATTTAACAGAATTTGGAAATTATTGAACAATATGAATAATATCACACACAAGTAAAATTTTGCTAAAAATCATTCAAAAGTGGTTGCAGCAATACATCGACAGGGAACTGCCAGAAACTCAAGGTGGATTCAGATGAGGACGTGCAACGAGGGCTATCATTGCTGATATCAGATGGATCTTGGCTGAAATCAGAGAATACCAGACAGCATGTTTACCTGTGTTTTATTACTATGCAAAGGCATTCCACTGTGTGGATCGTAACAAATTACGGATAACATTATGAAGAATGGGATTTTCAGAAAACTTAATTGTGCTCATGCGGAAGCTGTACACAGATCAAGAGGCAGTTATTTGAACAGAACAAGGGAATACTGCGTGGTTCAAAGTCAGGAAAGGTGTGTATCAGGGCTGTATCCTTTCACCAACTTATTGAATCTGTATGCCAAACAAATAAGTGAAGAAGCTGGACTATATGAAAAAGAATGGGGCACCAGGATTGAAGGAAGACTAACAACTTGCGATATGCAGGTAGCACAACTTTGCTTGTTGAAAGTGAAGAGAATTTGAAGCACTTACCAATGAAGGTCAAAGACCACAGCCTTCAGTATGGACTACACTTCAACACAAAGAAAACAAAAACCCGCACAACCGGATCGGTAAGGAACATCACGATAAATGGAGAAAAGATTGACAGTGTCAAGGATTCCCTTTTACTTGGATCCACAATCAACACCCATGGAAGCAGCAGTCAAGAAATCAAATGATGCATTGCACTGGGCAAATCTATTGCAAAAGATCTCTTTATAGTGTTAAAAACACGATGTCACTTTAAGGGCTAAGGTGCACCTGACCCAAGCCGTGGTGTTTTCAATTGCCTCAGAAGCATGCGAAAGCCGGATGATAAATAAAGAAGATGGAAGAAGAATCGGTACCTTTGCATTACGGTGTTGGCGAAGAACACTGAATATACTATGGACTCCCAGAAGAACAAACAAGTCTGTATTGGAAGAAGTACAGCCAGAATGCTCCTTAGAAGACGGCAAGACTTTGTCTCACATACTTTGGGCATGTTATCAGGAGGGACCAGTCCCTGGAGACGGATATCATACTTGGTAAAATAAAGGGTCAGTGAAAAAGAGGAAGACCCTCAACAAGATGGACTGACACAGTGGCTGCAACAATGGACTCAAGTGTAACAATTGTGAGGATGGCACAGGACCGGGCATTGTTTCGTTCTGTTGGACATAGGGTTGCTATAAGTCAGAACAGACTCGACAGCACCTAACAACAACATCTGCGCATATTATCATGCAGGCTGAAGGGAAGAGAAATGGAAGACAATGAGGATTGACAGTACTGAAATGTAGTTACGGCTGAGACTGGAAATCAGATTAATTGGAAGTACAGGGAAACATGGAGCCTGGAGGAGTGGGAGGAAGGGAAAATGCCTATGGCTTCATATTCTCAGTCACACAGTCTTAGAATACTCAAGCCATCATTGCTACTTCTCTCTTTTTCTCCTTTCTCTTATTCGTCCACTCTTATTCTAGAATTTTCTCAAGTATCTCTTTTTCTATTTCAACTCTCACCCCCAAGTGCAACCCACAAACACTGCATGCCTGGATAATTGTTCCAGCAAATTCCTAAATGTCTTCTTGTTTTCAACTCAGAACCATCCTATACACATCTGTTAGACTAAACTTCCAAATGAAACATCATACTTACCTTGTTATTCCCCTTTTCTAAAACTTAGTCTTCCTCCCATAATCTACTGAATTATACCCAGTTGACTTTCAAGCCTCCACTACCTGGTCTCAACGTCCCTTTACAATCTAACCTCCCCCTGCTAATACACAGCAATCCCTTCTGTCTGGTTTGTTTCCAGGCCTTCAACAATCTCACCTAATTTAGGCTCTTCCTCCCACACTGTCTGTTTCCTTCCTCCCTTCTCCCTCCTCGTGCCTCTCCCCTTACCTACTTCTCCTTAGCTTTCAAGTCCCACCCTTGTGAACACAGCTCAAAGAAAAGAACATACTTCTCTATGCTCCTGTCATATTTAAAATACAGTTGATAGATGGAATATTCTGGTTATTCCCAGTAACTGGATTCCTCAGATCCCACATTCTTCCCCCTCTTTTTTTACAGTTAACCTTCCTTCTGCTCCTTACTTGGATTTCTCTTCCATTTGCCTACCTATAATCTCAGCACTTCTCCTTACAAACACACACACACCCTTCGGTTTTCTGCTGTTCAATTTTGGTATATGAATTGTCCTTAATAAGCGTACAGGATGGGCTGAACCTTCTTATGAGACTTTTTTTTAAAAGAGTTGACTCAAAAGACCTTGGCAATGAGAATGGAAGTGGGGCAAATGAGGAAAAAAAGCAAGGCCTGGATGTAAAGTTTTCAGAAATAGTTGCTTGCTTAAGTTTTAAATTTTCTGATACGTTCAAAATCACCTCTGTTTGTTGAAAGGACTTCCAAAGGTAATATTTTCTTCAACTGTAGCATTTAATAGCCAAGGCTTCTGAGCTGCATAAGCCACAGAGTATCTGTTCCTACTGGAAAACAGGAAAGAAGAAAAACAAAATCAGAACTATGCAAGGGTGCTGTGATGTAGGTGTATTTTCTTATAACTATGGAAAATAACAGTAGATGAAATATCTCAAACAGAGAAATGGAAAACTTTTAAAATAGAAAATTTTAACAACCACCAATCTTAGTAATTAATGGTTAGATGCTTCATCTAATGCAAAGGGATTAGAACTTAATCGAAATGTAACACAATGTGTGAGATTTGATTTTGCCATGCTAAAGGGGTGTTCTCAAATATAGACTATTCATTTAAATTTCATTTTCTAAAATAACTATAGTTTTAAAAATAATTACAAGACCAATAGCAATTTACTCTCACCGTTAGCCACAGATATTTTACTTTCTATTCCAAGTACTTTACATAATTACGCATTTAAATGCAGACTTCAAAAAAAAAGACTTGAACTGAAACTCTACTTATAGCCTGTGCTTGTGGCCTAATCACATTAACATATTTTAAGGTAATAGGTATATATATATACATACACACATAATACAAGTTCAGCTGCTAACCAAAAGGTTGGCAGTTCAAATCCACCAGTTGCTCCTTGGAAACCCTATGGGATAGTTCTACTCTGTCCTATAGGGTCGCTGTGAGTCAGAATTGACTAGATGGCAACGGGTTTTATATATATATATGTGTGTGTGTATATATATATATATATATATATATATATATATATATATATATATATATGGTGGTGCAGTGGTTAAGCCCTCGGTTGCTAACTGAAAGGTCAGCAGTTGAAACCCACCAGGCACTCCACATGAGAAAGATGTGACAGTCTGTTTCCACAGGAAGCCGTATGAGGCAGTTCTACCCTGTCCTACAGGGCTGCTATGAGTTGGAATCAACTCCATAGCAATGCGAGATTTGTATACACACATGTGATCTCAAAGTAATATTTTGAGTTCATTTTAATATTGAAATAAACTATTTAAAAACTACATATGTCAATGCATATTGAAATGGTTTATTTAAAATAACATGAGAACCTCCCTTCCCCCTCCTCCTCCCTTTCTTGGCCTTTAAATCTACCATATGTCTATACATCAGACTTTAGTTTGTAATAATTAAGACAATGCATGTAAGCCGAAGATAAAGAAGACAATGGGATTGGGGCAGGGTGGGGGCAGGTCAGCTTAAAAGTCAGATTTCCACAGTTAGTTCACGATCTGTAAGTACTAATTAAGGTTGAAAGAGAATATGGTTAAGAGAGAGACAGTTAGAAATGCTGTTATCATCCTGGAACATTATGTCTTAGGAGTTTAGAAGACATGATAATGTATGTTAAGCTAGTAATCTCTCAGATAACCAGATGTGCAGTACAACAGTGGCTCCCAACCTCAGACATATGTGCTGCCCCTTTTCCCTTGTCTTTTAAGTGTGTGTGTGTGTGTGTGTGTGTCTTAAATAGGTGAAGCACTTGATTCTCCATCTCTTCGTTAAAGGAAGATCCCATCACTGTTTCACCCACAATCAATATATGTATTAATTCTTAAACAGAACCCAAACCCAGTCTGCGAAGGACAATTGAGTTTTAGCCGAAGTTGAGACATGTGACTCATTGAGAGGAAACCAACTGACACAATGAGCCATTTTGTTTGGCAAATTAATTTCTTTTAGCAGACTGCAAAGGTTGAGAACCACTGCTGTTGGAATTATGCTAGAAAATTTAGTAAGTAACTGTACACCATCGGAATGGGCAATATGACTTAGGCGTAAGAGATTAAGTATCAAGTAAAGTCTGAGGAAGAAAGTTATTATTAAATTCAGGTTAAAATAGAAATAATACCTTCTGGTTGCTTCAAAAGAAGGTTCAGTTTCATTTACACTGCAAGTATGGCAAACAATGTTCATTAATTATGAAATATAAATATAGAATGAATATGTGCAAATATAAGGTAAGAGGTAAAATAAACATTGGACGTATTCAACAACTATGCTTTCCCAATGGTTTTTGATATTCATCTCGAAGACAAACCTGGTAAGTGAAGTCTTCTTTTGTGTCTTCATCAGCTAGTAAACAATGACTTAGTAAGCTTCTAAAAGATAGAACTGTTCTCTTTCACACAAAATCGTGGTTCATACAATGACCTGGATTCCAGTCCCAGCACTGCTCTAACTAGCTGCATAAACTTGGTTAATCTCTCTAGATACAGTTTCCAAGTCTTTATTAGGGTTAGATATCTTCAAGGACCTCCTACCTTTAGAGTTTGAATTTAATCTATTTAAATTCCTAATTAGCCTCCCTAAGAGGAAGAAATACTTCTTGGGCTCTAAATGTGAACGGTGCACAAAACACAGCTGGGCCCTGAAGGAGCTGGTAAGAGATCCAGACATGCACAATAGGTCAAACCACAACATGTGGGTTTAACTAATTATGGATTGATATGATTTATATAAGAAGTATATATAAATCATATCAACCCATAATTAATTTATATAATCCATAATTGATTTATATAAAAAGAAAGGAGGCCTGGTGGCACAGTGGTAAAGCACTTGATTGCTAACCAAAAAGTTAGCAGTTTGAGCCCACCAGCCGCCCTGTGGGAGAAAGACGTGGCAGTCAGCTTCAGTAAAGATTACAGCCTTGGAAACTCTACTGGGCAGTTCCACTCCATCCTACTGGGTGGCTGTGAGTCAGAATCGACACAACGGCAGTGGGTTTCTGTAAAAGGGTTTGACCATCTAAATTTAGTTATACCTACATCATGGAGAAAATTACCTGAAGACCTAATCATTTTATTGATCAAATTTTTAATAACTTATGTTGAGTTGAATTCCATTATTCTAAAAGATGTAAATTCAATAACCACAAACATAATTAATGTGTAATAGAACTCCAAAAATAATTCCTGTTTGACTGTGGAAGGTGTTTTATGCTTTTTTTTTTTTCCTGAGAAACTTGTCTAATTATATTACCTAGTGATACTCCGTGTAAACTTACTAATGATACAATTTTTACAACTGCACATTGTTAATAACATCTTGAGATGGGTACTAAAGGCAGGAAAAACTATTCTAGCTCCTAAGAAACTGGTACAAGTTATTGTTTTTCATGATAACTGGGGAAGGACAACTTCAGTCAAGCAGACTGTTGCCTTTCAACAAATACAAAGCACCCCATTTATGTAGAGGTAACATAGGAGTAAGAACCCTGGAACCCTAAATTTTGGATTTTTTTTTTTTTTTTTTAGCCTACCCCTCCTCTCTCTCACTTTTCTCTTCTGGGGCTACAACATGGTAGCAATTCATACGGAAACATCTATCATTTCCTTTGTGTACCAGATTCTTCCAATGTAGGTGTGCCTTACGTGAGCGACAGTACCTTCTCTCTCTCCCAAAGTAAGTATTTCTCAATGCATTAGGTCAGAGCACTTTACTGAATTTTCTTTTCATGCTAGTCTAAAATTAAAAAATAAAATTCATGCAATGGTGGAAAAAATGATAGCAAGGTACTTGGTACCTAACAATAATATTTGGTTTAAAAGCAAAAAAAATATTGTTTTGAGCTGAAAATATTATCAAATAATTCAAGTAAATGTTGAAATAAATGATTTCTTTTGGCATTTGTGTATCAGCGACCTATCAATATCAACAATTTCTAAATTAGCTTTTTGCCCTTATTAACTTTTATATGCATTTTCTTATTGGACTGGGCACGACAGCATTTTCTGGAAATAAAAGGATAATTACAAATCATTCTTGAAAAGAAGGTCAGTAGTCTTTGAACATTTCTGATCCAAAAACATGTTTTATCAGATATTAAGGATACCATGGGAGGAATGTTAAGTAAGTCTTATAATTAAGATTTTGTGTTTGCTTATCCAACTCCTCAGGGGTTTAATTGTTTTGTTTATGTGTGTGTGTGTGTGTGTGTGTGTGTGTCCACATGTGTTAGAGCCAAAGCACACATTTTTTGAGGAAAATCTTAACCCTTCTTGAAACACAGCGATGGAGTTGTTGTCAGTTAAGGTAAACGTTCATAAAAGGATAATTTTTAGATTACAGGGACTTCATAGATCTTCAGAGTCATCTTAATTCTTCTCTCACACCTTCCTCCTATTGGCTCTGATATATACTGAATCCAGTCACTTTGGTCAATTTCTACACTACCATGCCAAACCAACTGTGATGGTTAATTTTAAGGGTCACCTTGGCTAGGCTATGGAGTCCAGTTGTTTGGTCAAACACTAGTTGAGATGTTGCTGTGAAGGTATTTTGTTGATGTGATTACCTCCATCCATCATTATTTACCAGCCATTCTGGTCCCTTTTCTGATCCTCAAAAGCAACGAGCTCATTCCTGCCTTAGGAATTTTGTGCTTGCCAATCACTCTGCTCCCAGTCTTTGCTTGGCTGGCCCCATTGAATCATTCATGTCTCGGCTTGTGTCACTTCCTCAAAGATCTTTTTGAATCTACTCTAAAGCGTCTCCCATCTTCTACCTCCTACTATGTCGCCTTGTTTTGTTGCCTAATATTATCTATTTTTTGTTATTGTTTGTTACATGTATTTTACACATGTCACATTCTAGAATGTAAGTCTATGAGGTCAGGAACTTAGTTTTTCTTGCTAATTTCTAAATCCTTCATACCCAAATCAGTATCTGGCACAAAGGAGGTGCTCAGTAAACAAATGGAAAAAAAAAAAAGCTATAGTCCAAACTACAATACTAAACACAGAAGATGGTCCTAGGGATCTGCAATCTACTCCTTTCTCCAAATTTAGTTTATTTCATTTCTGGATCAAACTAGATGTTGAAGATCTAAATATTCAGGCCACGCTGCTTTTTTGTTTTGATCTTGGAAACCTTGGTGGCGTAGTGGTTAAGAGTTATGGCTGCTAACCAAGAGGTCGGCGGTTCAAATCCACCAGGTGCTCCTTGGAAACTCTATGGGGCAGTTCTACTCTGTCCTATAGGGTCGCTATGAGTTGGAATTGACTTGATAGCAGTGGGTTTGGTTTTTTTTTTTTTTTTTGGTTTTGATCTTACCTATACTACATCCTTCACCCCTCCCATGTGCCCTCTAATCCCTCAAATAACATTTACTAAATAATCTTCTCTTATTATGTTCTCAATTTGATTCACAATAATTGACAATGAAACTTACTTTTGAATAAATTTTAGGAATACTGAGGAAATTAACAATTATACACCATTTTATTAGCTTTTTTTTTTTTTAATTAGGACCTATGAGAGTTTTTTTTTCATTTCTTGGCAAAAAAAAAAATCTTAACCTCTATTGAGTAAACATATGTTTTTAAATTTTTATTTCATGTTTCTCCATTGTCTAGTTTCCATGACACTCAGAGCTGAATTATTGTTGTTGTGTGCCATCCAGTCGATTCCAACTAATAGCGACCCCATAGGGTTTCCAAGAAGTGGCTGGTGGAATTGAACTGCTGAGCTTTTGGTTAGCAGCCTGAGCTCTTAACCACTTTGCCGCCAGGGATCCCAGAACTGAATTAGTGGACCATAGTTTATAGTTTAGTAGTCCAGTGCATGCACTTCTCTCTACCAGTTTCTCATATTATTATTGAATTTTTTCTTTTCCTTCTTGATTTCTTTCTCTCGTTTTTCAACTTTTACTATTCTACCGTTTTTCAAAGTAAAATAATTCAAAAGCTTTATGTAGTAAGATAGGCTATAACTGGTACAAATGCTTAAGAATACAAATAACTAAATTACTAGATTGTGTAAAATATTTTCATCATCACTGTATCATTTATTTATCCAGGTAAACAATGATAGTGATTCTTACAGTAACATCGGGAGTCAATCTGGACCAAGTGGAGCTAGGGCCTGGAATTTTAAATAACTTTGGAGAAAGCCAAATTAGTAGGGCTTTCTAGAAGCATTAAAATGAAATCTCAAGCCTTTTCTGTCTCTATCTTTCATTATTTCCCTGTTTTAATGATGGTGAAGCAGTATAAAGACAAAACCCAAATAACTTAATTATGGCTGTTCAAGTCATGCAGTATAATTTAATCCAGTAGGGCCTACTTCTCAAAACCTACATTCACCCGAGATGGAAGGCGACAGTAGCAGAGTAACAGTGCCTAGGGCCTGAACTTAGTGATTTCCAGGAACCTGCCATGCAGCAAGCTGCTGGTAGAAAGTATTTCTTGAGCTCTCTGCTGGGTATTCACTAAACATTTCATGGCTACTATCTGTTAGATTTGCCCAACAGGGATAAAGTGTACACACAACAATTCTCAGTCTCCTTCTTTGGCCAATGACACTGAAAATAGGATTTACAGTTCTACTGTTTCGAGGTCAAATTTCACATGGAAACATTTCCTTCTCCTAAGTGGAGTTTAAAATAGAATCTATTCTACAAGTGTCCATAAATAGTCTTTACTCATTCTTGAGAAATGTCTGCATGTGTAAACACCAGACTAAGCTACAATGGAACTAATGATGGTAGGTAAAAAATGACTTTAAAGATCATGGAAGAAAAAAATAGAGACAACACTAGGAGCCCTAGTACATGGCATAAACAGTATACAAAACATTACTAACAATGCAGAAGAGAAACTAGGTAACTGGGAGCTTCTAAAAATCAAACACCTATGCTCATTCAAAGACTTCACCCAAAGAGTAAAAAGATTACCTACAGACTGGGAAGAAGCTTTTAGCTATGACATTTCTGATCAGCGTCTGAGTTCTAAAATCTACAAGATACTGCAAAAACTTAGCTACAAAAAGACAAATAACCCAATTAAAAAATGGGCAAAGGATATGAACAGACACTTCGCTAAAGAAGACATTCAGGTAGCTAACAGATACATGAGGAAATGTTCACAATCGTTGGCCATTAGAGAAACGCAAATCGAAACTACAATGAGATTCCATCTCACTCCAACAAAGCTGACATTAATCCAAAAATCACAAAATAATAAATGTTGGAGGGGTTGTAGAGAGACTGGAACACTTAGACACTGCTGGTGGGAATGTGAAATGGTACAACCACTTTGAAAATCAATTTGGTGCTTGCTTAAAAAACTAGAAATAGAACTACCATACGATCCAGCAATCCCACTCCTTGGAATATATCCTAGAGAAATAAGAGCCTTTACACGAACTGGTCTATGCCCACCCATGTTCACTGCAGCACTGTTTACAATAGCGAAAAAGATGGAAGCAACCAAGGTGCCCATCAATGGATGAATGGATAAATAAATTATGGTATATTCACACAATGGAATACTAAGCAATGATAAAGAACAATGATGAATCTGTGAAACATTTCATAACATGGAGGAATCTGGAAGGCATTATGCTGAAGAACTGGAGAAATAGCTAAAACAGAGAAGAAACTATTCTTTGATGGTTACAAGAGTGGGAGGGAGGGAGGGAGAGGGGTTTTCACTAATAAATAGTAGATAAGAACTATTTTAGGTGAAGGGAAAGACAACACACAATACAGGAAAGGTCAGCACAACTGAACTAAACCAAAAGCAAAGATGTTTCCTGAATAAACTGAACACTTCAAAGGCCAGCGTAGCAGGGGCAGGGGTTTGGGGAACCATGGTTTCAGGGGACATCTAGGTCAATTGGCATAATAAAATCTATTAAGAAAACATTATGCATTCCATTTTGGAGAGTGGCGTCTGGGATCTTAAACACTAGCAAGTGGCCATCTAAGATGCATCAATTGGTCTCAATCCACCTGGAGCAAAGGAGAATGAAGAACACCAAAAACACAAGGTAATTATGAGCCCAAGAGACAGAAAGGGCCTCATAAACCAGACACTACATCAGCCTGAGACCAGAAGAACTAGATGGTGCCCAGCTACAACTGATGACTGCCCTGACAGGGAACACAACAGAGAACCCCTGAGGGAGCAGAAGAGCCATGGGATGCAGACCTTGAATTCTTGTAAAAAGGCCAGACTTAATGGTCTGACTGAGACTAGAAGGACCCCGGAGGTCATGGTCCCCAGACCTTCTGTTAGCCCAAGACAGGAACCATTCTCAAAGCCAACTCTTCAGACAGGGATTGGACTGGACTATGGGACAGAAAAAGTAGTGGTGAAGAGTGAGCTTCTTGGATCAAGAAGACACCTGAGACTATGTGGGTAGCTCCTGTCTGGAGAGGAGATGAGAGAGCACAGGGGGTCAGAAGCTGGCTCAATGGACACGAAAATAGAGTGTGGAGGGAAGGAGTGTGCTGTGTCATTAGAGGGAGAGCAACTAGGAGTATATAGCAAGGTGTGTATAAATTTTTGACTGACTTGATTTGTAAACTTTCACTTAAAGCACAACAAAAATTAAAAAAAAATGACTTTAAAGAATATCTGTAGGTCTATAGCAGGATTTCCCAACCTCAGCACTACTGACATTTGGGGTTAGATAGTTTTTTGTTATGTGGGGTTGTCTTGTGTACTGTAGGATATTCAGCAGTGTCTCTGACCTCTACCAACTTGATCAATTGTGACAACCAAAACCGTCTACAGACATTTCCAAATGTCTGGGGGTCAAAAGCACGCCTGGTTTAAAACCACTGATCTACAGTTTAATTTCTTGGATAAACTATAGTCAATTTCTTCATAAACTGCTTATGGGAAGTTCAAAAGACAGGCCAAGCTAAACAAATATGATTTATTCTTTATTACACAATTATATAATATTGTGGTTCTGAACCACTTTATTACGACAATGCACTTTGAAGATCCCAAACTAACCATTTAAAAATCTAGAAGAAGCACCATGCTAGATACCGTCTTGCCCATGTCTTTGGAATTGCACAACACGCTAATCTGAACTATGCATATCTATAACTAAGTACTTCTAGTATCTCATATAAGTTAGGTGTGGAGAGAAACGGCTGATTTCTCAGCCCCTTATAAAGATTTTGGAAAAAGTTATTTGACATTTTTTTCTCTGGACATTGAATCATTAAGTCTGTTTGTATTTAGGATTGATAAATAATCCAAGTTTGCCATAGCCGATTTTATTACAGAATGAATTTTTAAGTTATTTCTTTTGAGCACTATACCCATTGAACTTTATTTTTACAATTCCAAATTACTTTTTTCTCAGCAACATTCTAGTTTTGTACTATTATAAATTTCTACAGTGATTGTTTGCAATTTTTAAATTTATGACATTTAAGGTTTCCACTAATTAAAAACAAATAATTTAAAAGCTGTGTTTATTTTTGACAGAAACCCTGGTGGCGTAGTGGTTAAGTGCTACAGCTGCTAACCGAAGGGTCGGCAGCTCGAATCCGCCAGACGCTCCTTGGAAACTCTTTAGGGCAGTTCTACTCTGTCCTATAGGGTTGCTATGAGTCGGAATCGACTCGACCGCACTGGGTTTTTGGGTATTTCTGACAGGTTCTCAGACTCACGCCATGGGAATCTATTGCTCTAACATCTTCCCATGGAGGACCAGCAGATGTACGACAAAATGACAGGAAACAATTTAAAAAATACACATACTTGCTCCAGTGAACTTTTCCTTCCAGCGTCTGCATTTCACCAAGGATGGCAAGGAGAAGAGAGGACTTCCCACATCCAACTTGGCCCACAATCATGGTTAACTGACCTAGAAAAACAAAACAAAGGCCAATAACAGGATAAGATGGAATTCTCTTAGTAAAATAAAATCAATACACATTGAGAAAAGGTTAATGTTTCACAATCAATGGCCAGTTTTGGTTTTTAGCACTAAGGTATTCTTAGCAGCTCTTTTCCCCAGTATATAAGTCTTTTAGAAGAATTAAAACATACAGACCTTGCAAGGTCATGGAAGCTCCATAGATACATCGAAACTCCCTGAGGGACCAAATTATGGTACTGAGGGCTGTGGGGACCATGGTCTCAGGGAACATCTAGCTCAATTGGCATAACATAGTTTATAAAGAAAATGTTCTACATTCTACTTTGGTGAGTAGCATCTTAAAAGTTTGTGAGCAGCCATCTAAGATACTCCACTGGTCTCACCTTGTCTAGAGCAAGAGAGAATGAAAAAAACCAAAGACACAAAGGAAAGGTTAATACAAAGGACTAATGGATCACAAGTACCACAGCCTCCACCAGTCTGAGTGGCAAAACCAGATGGTGCCCAGCTACCACCACTGACTGCTCTAACAGGGATCACAATAGAGGGCCCCTGACAGAACTGGAGAAAAATGTAGAAAAAAAATTCTAACTCACACACACACACACACAAAATACCAGACTTACTGGTCTGACAGACACTGGAGAAACCCCAAGAGTATGCCACCCCTCAGACATCCTTATAGCTCAGTAATGAAGTCACTCCTGAGGTTCACCCTTCAGCCAAAGATTAGACTGGCCCATAAAACAAAATGAGACTAAAAGGGCACGCCAGCTCAGGGGCAAGGACAAGAAGGCAGGAGGGGATGGGAAAGCTGGTAATGGGGAGCCTGAGGTCAAGAAGGGGAGAGTCTTGACATGTTGTAGGGTTGGCACCCAACGTCAGGAAACAATATGTGTATTAATTGTTTAATGGGAAACTGGTTTGCTCTGTAAACCTTCACTTAAAGTACAATAAAAAAAAATTTTAAACATATATAGGCTTTTATTTATTATTTTTAATACTATGAGAAGAGCTGACATTAGTAAAGAGGACAATGAAATAATTGTCTAGCCCATCTAAATTAGCTTTACCTTTACTATTACAGTCCATTCAGGACAAAAGGTCATTTTGACTAAATCAGATAATTGGGATGAAAGTGATGTTGCTTAAGTTACTAAGATGTCATCTTCAATTTCTCACTTTGATTTGTATGTATAATAGAAAAATCCTAAGCTACTGACCATCAGGCCAGACCAAAAAACATTTTTATTCAATTATGAAGGTATTTTACATAAAAAAACTATTAGGTATTTAAGCCTTACATATCTTGAAAACTTCATCAGTCTTTCTCATGACAGAAAATCATTTTCTCACATACTCTTCTTCAAATCTTCTAACAAAATTGGAAATCAACTACCTTATTGTTTATATGGCACGAATCAGTAAATGAACAGTAAATAACTTTTCCAAAGGTGCAAACTCTGTAATGAAAGACATGCCTTATAACTTCCCACAATTATCATACTGACTGAACTCAAACATACCAAAGATCATGAGATGGCACAGGACCTGTTTTGTTCTGTTGTACATGCAGTCACCACGAGTCAGAGCTGACTCGACGGCAACTAACAACAAAAACATCAGAGTGATACAGTGGATCACGAGCTCCGTGGTATAAACGTTGTTGTTGTTAAATAAACGTTGTTGTTGTTAGACGCCATCAAATCGGCCCCCGGCCTCAGGGCAACCCCATGTACAAAGAAAGGAAACAGTGTCCAGTCCTGTGTCATCCCCAGGATTGGCTGCAGATCAGGCATTTGTGATCCATAAGGTTTTCACTGGCTGATTTTGTAAAGTAGATCGCCAGGTCTTTCTTCCTAGTACGTCTCAGTCTGGAAGCTCCAAGAAACCTACTTAGCATCATGGCAACAGGCAAGCCTTCACTGACAGATGAGTGATGGCTGTGCATAAATAAATTAAAAAAAAGAAACAAAAAAACCTGTTGTCACTGAGTCGATTCTGATTCACAGCAACCCCATAGGACAGAGTAGAACTGCCCCATAAGGTTTCCAAGGAGCAGTGGTGAATTCAAACTACTGACCTTCTGGTTAGCAGCCAAGCTCTTAACCACCGCGCCAACAGTGCTCCATGCATAAATAAGTACCTATAAATAACTTTTATGTCCTTAAAAAAACTTTCATTTTTTTATGCTCAATTATCTTGCAAACCACAGTCATGATAATTAACAATTACAAAAATGAATAATAAAATACTCCTACCTGTTGGAATTCGAATATCTATATTGGATAATGTAGCTAAACCACTGCCCCAAGAAAAGTATCCATTTGTGACCTGGAGAATAGGAAACAGAAATTAAATTATAAAATTATGTATAAATGTGATATTAAAGAATAATTCCAACAAAATTTTAAAATTTGAAAGCACTGAAAGACTTTCAACACAATGATCAAATTCCAGTTTAGAGTTGTAAGTATTTATTGGAATAGATGAAAAACAAAGACTGGGAATAAAAGAAGGAACTTTGAATTAGTGACAGTAAAAAGAAATGCTAAAAATTACAGGAATTTTCTCTGAAAATTTGGGATTATTGGATTATTTCCATGTATGCATTTTTTAAAAAACAATCATGCCAAATATTTCCCAGTGTAACCTCTACACTGATTATCTTCTCATTGCTCTGTATTCTGGGGGTCCTTCTGATGATGCAAATATAGGACAGAAATAACTACCAATTATGCCAACAGGATGAGTTGGTTAGCTTAGGAGACAATTCTCTAATGAATGAGTTTCATGAGCCATGTGAATTTATCTCTTTTCACTAGGCTTAAAGAAACTAGTAAAGAGGAAAGCAAAGCACAGAAATGAGGCAACACTGCTTGGTGGTATAAACCTCAGCAATCAGCAAAGATCACAAGATCCCATATTTATCCAAAGCCATCTATTTGTTTTAACAATCTTCAAGTGGACTCAACAGTTTTGACAGTTATAAATGGGAAATGAAAGGAGGTATGACAGAGCCCAAGAGCAGGGTAGTAGGGGCAGAGAGAGATTAGTGAAGGGAGGCTGCCTAAAAATTCAGGGAGAAACTAAAGATACACATCTTGATCATAAATTAAGATTTTATGTCAAAACCATAATAATGAAATTTCTGAGAATATTATTGTTTAGGAATTTTGTAGCATAGATTGGTGATGTCTAACTTCTGACAAAATACAGCTGTAAAAAGTTCTTAATAAAATTAACAACTTAGCAAAAAACTCTGCTTGAAAAGGCTAGGCTGTGTTTTTCCATGTAGGTTTTCTCTAACTTAGAAAGTGTATTGCACAGCATATGCATGAAATTTGCCATGGAAGGAGGGTGACGGAAGGGCAGGCTCATCAGTGGCTTTACAAATATTTCCCGAGCATCCACTCTGCATAAGGCAATGTGTTAGGAACAGTGTAGACTACACAGACCGTATAATAGGCT
Source organism: Loxodonta africana (assembly GCF_030014295.1). Classification (NCBI taxonomy): domain Eukaryota; kingdom Metazoa; phylum Chordata; class Mammalia; order Proboscidea; family Elephantidae; genus Loxodonta; species Loxodonta africana. The sequence goes on along the minus strand of NC_087345.1, from coordinate 116,930,167 downwards.
CTCCCTGCTCCCTAGGAGACTGCAAACTGTTAAGTCAACAGACAGAAATTAGTTCAATACAAGACAGCAAAGACTAAGTAGCAAGCAGAGGAGACGGGCAGATATTAATATAATTAAAAAAAAAAGAAAAAATTCTTTTTTTTTTTTTTTTTTGCAGTTCAGAAAGGAAGTCATTTATATTGGGATGAGTCAAAAAAAAAAAACAAAAAACTCCTAGAAAGAGATCTTTTAGCTGGCTTCTAAAAATATATTGAATTTCAATAAAGGCATTTCTGGATAAAGAAAAGGCCTAGGGTCAGAAAACTATATTGTGGGAAATGCTGAACAGAGCTGGCTAGGGCAGCGATTTAAGAAACTGTGGCTAAATGACTCTCAAAGAAATTATACAGCCTCAGAGGCTGTCTCCTCTGAGACAGTAGACAAGGAGCCAAAAAGAGGTGCAAATGCAGATAAGTTTGGGAGAGGGCTGATATGGAATTGAGAGAACTCCCACATGACAACCTCTGTGTTTTCAGTGAACTGGGAGCTAAGATTATCTGAGGAAGGAGGAAGTTACAGGAGAGATAGGAGGAGGTGGAAAGATGGTGACAATTGAATAGTAGTTCCATAGCAGGTTATGGAAAATAATGCTGATGAGAGGCAAGCAAGAGGATTGCCAAGAAGTACTGAGGGTCAGCTAGGGTCAGATGAGGTTGGAGATATACATCTGTGGCTATGCCAACTTCGACTATTGTGTCATTTTCTCCATAGCACTTGACAGCCTGGTTAGCATGTGGAGATGGCACCAGGTTGGATTGCTACAGAAAGGTATTCATGAACTGGGAGAAAAGGAAGGGAGCTCAAGTTATTGGAAGTTTCAAAAATAGTGACAGTAGGGTGAGCACCTGAAAAAGCTGGAGGGCTAGAAGTCTGTTGTCAGTGACTGATAACGTGTTTTAAAGCACTGTGCCAGGTATTGAGGTGAGAGAAGAATTAAACACAGCTCTTGGCTCTACTACCCACCCCACCGAGTCTTCTTTGATCTGATTGGGCTGGGAAGCACAGAGTTAGTTGTATAGCCTGGAGCAGCCAATACAGCTAATTTTCTAGAAGGGCTCGTTTCCAAGACTCTGATGACTCTAGCATCTAGAGGCCCTTGACTGCTGCTGGCATCTGTCCCAGTCCCTGCACAGCACTGGCGTTTCCCTGTGTCTTATCCCAACCATCAACCCCCAACCTATGTTCCTGTGGTTGCCTATCCCACCTAAGAACAGACACCTGAGGAGGTACAAAAGGCTGAGTTTGAAATTAGGTCAAACGGAGTATTGGGAAGTTGGCTAAATGTATGCAACCCTAGTCTAAGCCTTTCCTGGTTGAAGACATTACTATCTAATTTATTCCCTTCAGAACTGGATTTACAGTATTGTGTCCTCTATAAATCAATGTACTTGGTAGATAAACATAAGAGTACCAGAGGAAATATGCTGGGTACTAGCTTCTAACACAGATTCAGAAGAAAAGCCTTCTCCAGCTATCAAAATGCTGGAGCGAAACCTGGTTGGGAGATGGGGAAGAACTGAGAATTATAAACTTACCAGAAATTTTTTTTTTATGTTATTAGGATTAAGGATCATTGTAGAATGATTTTGAGGCATGATTTAGAACACTTTTGCAGAACTTCACTATAAGATAGTAACAAGTGTTTCTATTCTTGTAAGAATTCATGAAATACTTATTAACTATGCACAAACACCAGAAGAGAAGCTAGGTAACTGGGAACTCCTAGAAATCAAACACTTATGCTCATCCAAAGACTTCACCAAAAGAGTAAAAAGACAACCTACAGACTGGGAAAAAATTTTTGGCTACAACAGATCTGGTCAGTGTCTAATCCCTAAAATCTACAAGATACTGCAAAACCTCAACAGCAAAAAGACAAATAACCCAACTAAAAAATGGGCAAAGGATATGAACAGGCACATCACCAAAGAAGACATTCGGGTGGCTAACAGATAGATGAGGAAATGCTCACGATCATTAGCCATTTTAAGAGAAATGCAAATAAAACTACAGTGAGATACCATCTCACCTTAACAAGGCTAGGAATAGTCCAAAAAACAGAAAATAATAAATGTTGGAGATGTTGTAGAGAGACTGGAACACTTAGACACTGCTGGTGGGAATGTAAAATGGTGCAAACTCTTTGGAAATCAATTCAGTGCTTCCTTAAAAAGCTAGAAATAGAACTACCATACAAGCCAGCAATCCCACTCCTTGGAATATATCCTAGAGAAATAAGAGCCCCCATATGGATAGATACACGCACACCCATGTTCACTGCAGCACTGTTTACAATAGCAAAAAGATGGAAACAACCTAGGTGCCCATCAACAGATGAACGGATAAATAAATTATGGTATATTCACACAATGGAATACTAAGCAATGATAAAGAACAATGATGAACCTGTGAAACATTTCATAACAAGGGGGAATCTGGAAGGCATTACGCTAAGTGATATTAGTCAGTCGCAAAAGGACAAATATTGTATGAGACCACTACTGTAAGAACTCAAGAAAAGGTTTAAACACAGAAGAAAACATTCTTTGATGGTTACAAGGGTGGAAAGGGAGGGAGAGGGGTATTTACTAACTAGATAAAAAAGTAGGCAAGAATTATTTTAGGTGAAGGTAAGGACAACACACAATACAGGGAAGTCAGCACAACTGGACTAAACCAAAAGTTAAGAAGTTGCCTGAATACAACCAAACACTTCGAGGGACAGAGTAGAAGGGGTGGGGGTCTGGGGACCATGGTTTCAGGAGACATCTAGGCCAATTGGCATTACAAAGTTTATTAAGAAAATGTTCTGCATCTCACTTTGGTGAGTGATATCTGGGGTCTTAAAAGCTAGCAAGCAGCCATGTAAGATGCATCAATTGGCCCCAACCCACCTGGAGCAAGGAAGAATGAAGAACACCAAAGACACAAGGAAAATATGAGCCCTAGAGACAGAAAGGGCACACATAAACCAGAGACTCCATCAGCTTGAAACTGGAAGAACTAGATGGTGCCCGGCTATCACCAATGACTATCCTGACAGGAAACACAACAGAGAATCCTTGATGGATCAGGAATAAAGTGGGACGCAGAACTCAAATTCTAGTAAAAAGACCAGACTTAATAGCCAGACTGAGACTGGAGGGACCCCAGAGGACATTGCCTCCAGGCGCTCTGTTAGCCCAAAACTAAAATCATTCCTGAAGCCAACTCTTCAGACAAAACTTAGACTGGACTATAAGACATAAAATGATACTGGTGAGAAGTGTGCTTCTTAGCTTAAGTAGACACATGAGGCTAAGTGGACAGTTCCTGTCTGGAGATGAGATGAGAATGCAGAGGGGGACAGGAGCTGGTTGAATGGACACAGGAAATACAGGGTGGAGACGAAAAGTGTACCGTCACATTATAGGGAGAGCAAATAGGGTCACATAACAATGTCTGTGTAAGTTTTTGTATGAGAAACTGACTTGAATCGTAAACTTTCACTTAAAGCACAATTAAAAAAAAAAAAGAATTCATGAAATAAAATAACCTTTATTGCAATATCCTCTGTCTCTAAAGGACGTAGACGTCGTGTTGATTGTTCATAGCTGTCCAGGTGATATCTTCCAGGCTGCTTCCTGTTTATAGTTTTTGGCTGCTGCATTCCAAGTGGAAAAGAACACAAGTTGAAGATTGTGTGAAAAAACAGAGGTTTTACTGAACACTAACTTACATTGCTACTTCTCTACTTGAATTCCACATTGCTACTTCTCTACTTGAATTCCAAGAAAAGAAATAAAGTGCAAGTAATATTTTATTTATTTCAATGGCTTCTCCAAAAAATCAAATAATAATGAAAAATGCTAAGCTATAATTTAACCCAATTTACAAGCTTCTTAATAAAAATGAAAATATGAATTGTGACATTCACAGACAATGAAAGTTAACGACTAAGCTCCAAAATAGGTTTTGGATATTGTCTCCAGGGATAAGGCTGAATATAATCAGATATTTAAAATAACTGTGTATCCTGTAGAAAGGCAATCGGATGAATGCAAGTCAAAATAGAATCCACCTGTGAGACTGTTGGGCTTGTAAATATTCCAATAGTACATTACTGATAACCTCTGAATCATGAGGATTTTGAATCTGATTAAGTCCTATAAACAAGACAGAGATACACATTGGGGTGTGAGAAAAAGTATACAGATCTAGGAATTTTTTGGCCAAAGATGTATATTGTTTTGTAAGGAGATCCATAATCTAGTCTACCTCAAATGTAATAAGTTGTTCCTAGTCAAAGGACTAAACCATCCATTCTAGAGAGGATCCCAGCTGAGGTTTGATGGTCTTCACCTATTTAAAGTGAGCTTAAGTTAGGTCATAACTAGAAATATGTCCATTTACTCATTTTGATTTCAATTGCGGATAGATAAAGTGGCTAAAGAAAAACTAGAAAATTCTCCTCTGTAAACCTCTAATTTGAAATTTTTATAAGCTCAAAATTTGTCCCAGGAACCTAGTGAGCAAGCATTTCAACCTATGTAATTATGTCTTAGTTAAAGACCTCAAAGAGATTATAAAGGCTAAATTGCAAAGGATTCCAGAATTGTGAAACTTTTTTTTCTTTTTCTTGGAATTTCAGGTTCAACCTTTTTGAAAAATCCATTGAATTCTACATTTAGAATTAGAAACGTGCTCAAATAATCAGTAATTTAGAGCCAAACAAGATACTGCTCTTCCAATTTAATTATTTGGTATATATACAGGACATCAAATTATCAATAGTACATTGCTAGGCTACACGCCTCGACATAAAGAAAACAAAAATCCTCCCAACTGGATCAGTAAGCAACATCTTGACAATACTGAAGTTGTCGAGGATTTCATTTTACTTGGATCCACAATCAATGCCCATGGAAGCAGCAGTCAGTAAATCAAAAGACACATTGCATTGGGCAAATCTTCTGCAAAAGATGTCTTTAAAGTGTTAAAAAGCAAAGATGTTGCTCTGAAGACTAAGGTGTGCCTGGCCCATGCCATGGTGTTTTCAATCACCTCATATGCATGCAAAAGCTGGACAATTAATAGGGATGAAGAATTGATGCCTTTGAGTTGTGGTATTGGGAAGAATATTAAATATACCATGGACTGCCAAAAGAACAAACAAATCTGTCTTGGAAGAAGTACAGCCAGAATGCTCCTTAGAAGCAAGGATAGTGAAAGTACATCTGACACACTTTGGACATGTTATCAGGAGGGATCAGTCCCTAGAGAAGGACATCGTGCTTAGTAAAGCTGAGAGTAGGCGAAAAAAAAAGGAAGACCCTCAACGAGATGGACTGACACAGTGGCTGCAACAATGGACTCAAGCATAACGATTTGAGGATGGCACAGGACTGGGCAGTGTTTCCTTCCATTGTGCATAGGGTTGCTATGAGTCAGAACTGACTCGACGGCACCTAACAACAACAGGCTACATGCAAATAAACACACAGGTTAAAAGCCACTGAGAAGACTGAAAGTAAAGTACTAGCAATGTTTCTGTCACATAAAAAACATTTAATGTATTTTAAGTATAAAAAAATTCATAAAATTTTATTTTTGTTCCCCCGCTCCCCTCTGCCCCCAATTCTTACAGTTGATCCTGGAAGTTCCCTGAATGAGAAATTGTAGAGAACCACTATCCTTTAAGCTAAGTATGTTTCCACACAAAACAGGTCTAGACCTACACATAAAATTCACTCTCTTCTAGAGTCCTTAACTCTATAGTAGTATTGCCCCAGAGGTCCAAAAGGAATGACTTCATACTGTTCACAAAACTAAGGAGAGGGTGGGGGAAGGAGATGTGTTGACAGAGATTTGAGTCGGAGCTCCACAGATGTAATTTGAAGAGACTCTGGCTCTAGAAAGTCACTAATTCTCCGTGGAGATTCCACAGCCAAAACCACTTAACTCTAAGCTTTTACAGAATACATAGCATCTTAAGCGCTCTGAAGAAGGGGTTTCCATTAGTGTTATTTTAAAGCACACAGCTTTTTTCATTCCATTTTAAAGAGTTTGTCATTTTGTGGTTTGGCCCATCAGCACTGATGAATGACCCAGAAAGACATCAGAAGTCCAGTCTGGTTTCAATAACCCTGGAGATATTGGGTGCTTTTGAAGGGGATTCTTTATTTCTTCCAAAAACCTTTCTCGGTTCAATTTTTCTTCTCTCTCTCGTCTAATACAAAACTCCAGAAACTTCCCTAACTTCATGAACATGACCTCCTATATCCCTCATCTCACTCTGCTCATCCTCACATCTCTGAAAGATGATCTAATAAGCTCTTTGGTAGTCTCAGATCATCCAAAGTGTGACGAGGCTCGTTCTAATAAAAAATGTGACTTTCCTGCTGCCTGAAAGTGTAAGCGCTGTTTAATATATTTTTAATATACCCACACACTAGCAAACAACCATTCGGAGAGATTCTTACTCCAGGATATAAACACGGGCAGTAGTTTCTTCTCAGACAAAATCATACCTGCTCAATAAAACAAGTTAGCAAAAAGTAAAAAATAACTTCATAAAGGCAGAAAAGAACAGTAAGTCTAACACTATAGCCAAATGTTCAACATCACTATTCTTAGCAATTTTAAAAATGACATGAATAGAAATTTAATATAGACTGACTTCTTGGTAAAGATTTTCTGAGTTCCAATCTATTTCAGTCAAGAGACTGCATGTGCCTTTTAATTTGGTGACATAAAGGGTAAATATATTCATATTTTCCCTAACGCTAACATGAATAACTAACACTAACTTACAACATGACTCATTTTAGGATGACACCTTTCTACTTTACTGTTACGAAATATACATATTAATTTTAAAGACCTAAATTTTTTCAGACACACCTTTCAAGAAAGAAGTATAATCCAGTCCCATGCATTAAAATATGATCTTAAGGCTCGTACTCCTAGATTTAAATCTCCATTCCTGACCTCATTCTTCTTAGATGTTAAATAAGTATATCAAAATTACCATGTGCAAGATATACCCCTTGATTCCACCTCAACATCAACCTGCTAATTTCTCAGCTTCCCTATTTCAGTTAATGGTCCCAACATCTACCCAGCAGCCAAGCCCATAACCTAGGATTATCCTTGAGTGCTGTTTCTTCCTCATCTAATCTATCAGCAAGTCTTTATCAGCTCAACCTCAAAAACATGCACTGAATTTGATTACTTCTCACCATGTCCACTACAACTGCAATAAAAACTACTCCTAGTTGACATCATTTCTTCCTATATTATTACAATGACCTCTTTACTCATGTTTCTACTCTTGCCTTCTATAGACTTTTCTCCATCCAGCGGCAAAGTGATTTTTTCAAGATAGAAACACAATTACATAGTTCCTATTTAAAAGCCCTCCAATGGTTCCCACTGCATATGAATAATATCTAAACTCTTACCATGGTCTACAAGACTTTTGATCATAGTTCTTACTTCGTCCCATCCCCCTTTCCTTCACCAGGCTCTAACCATAGCGCCCATTCTCCTTTGAACACTCTAATTCTCACCTCAAGGTCTTTGTACTTGCTAGTTCTACTGCCTGGAATGTTCTTTTCCCAGATCCTTGCAGTGCAGGTACCTACTGTTCATTTGGGTCTCAGCTCAAATGTCGTTTCCTCAGGGAGGCCTTCCAGGAAATGACCACCCTGCTTCGAGTATCCTAGTCTCTCTGGAATACACTGTTTTATCTTCTTCACTAATTGAAATGACCTCTTTTATTTACTTATCATCTGACTCCTGCCTCTAGAAAGCAAGCTCTGTGAGAGGCAGGATTATCTACCTTGCTCATAGCTATTATACCCCTAAGCCTTGTCATAAAGTACAAGTCAACAAGCCTGGAAGCACAGGCAAACACACAGTAAATGGTTTATTGTATTAAGTACATGACGAAATAATACTGACTGTGTTTTCAGACTTTATGTAGCTACTAAGTAAATATTTGTGACATGAACGAATGAGCTAGTCCAGAAGTTGGAAGACTCAGATTTTAGTTCGGGCTCTGTCACTTATAAATGTTACCTCAAGCAAGCCAAACAACCTGCAAACTCAATATATTCATCTGGAAAATAAAAATATTAAGTAATACAACAAAATGTAATGTATTAAGTTGATCAAGGGGCAGAATACACGAGAAAGTACTTTTTAAACTTAAAAGTATAATATAGCTGAAAGACAAGAATATGTATAGGAGTAGTAAGCTGGTTTTGTATTATTTTCGTACAAAGCTTGGATTAAAGAACCTCTCAGTTTCCTAAAAACAAGCCTTACACATCTGGTTATTGATTTTAGACTTGTGAGGTTTATTGTAGAAGCAGGTGGCAAGTTTTCTTCATGAGTTAAAAAAAAACGCACCGATATTAAACCATGCATTCTTCTGGATTGTCCCTATTCACAACTTCCAAAACCAAAAATCAAGCCCATTGCCATCAAGTTGATTCTGACTCATAGCGACCCCATAGAACAGAGTAGAACTGCTTCATAGGTTTATAGAAAGAGGCTGCCCCATTTGTCTCTCTTGGAGCAGTTGGTGGGTTTGAACTGTCAACTTTTCAGGTAGCAACCAAGTGCTTAACCACTGTGTTCCAGGGCTTCTTATTCACAGCGTATATAACAAGAAAAAGCACTTACGACTGCCGTGTGTTTCTTACAGGACTCAAAAGGAAGAGAACCTTCACCGGTTCGCCAGCTGTCATCACCAATCTCATCACTCAAGAGAAACTCGTTCAGCTTTTGAACACTGCACAAGGCATAATAACAAAAGCAGGATAAGGGTTAAAAATAAAACCAACAAACTGAAAACAACAAAGCAATATAATTCAAATGTTCTACCTAAAAAAACTGAGCCCCCCCCACTCCTCCCCCACTCTCACTCATCATGTGAGCCTGGGAGAGCCATTTCTCAAAACCAACTGTGAATTTAGGTAGGGTGACCAAGCATCTAAATTGCCAAGAGGGGTTCCTAGGACATGGAAATTTTAACGCTAAAAGCAGGAAAATCCCAGGAAAACTGGGATGAGTTGCTCGTCCTAAATTCTGCTGAACTTCCTCTGCAATTTTTCTGCAATTGTATTCCTTTTAGAAGACAGTGGAATTGTAGAGGAACTTGGAACACGGTGGCTGGAAATAATGATACCAATGAGGGAAGTGTTCTTACTACTCCAATTTTACAAGTGAGGGGAAGTAAGGTACAGGGAAGTTAAGTAACCTGCCTAAAACCACTTAGCATATGAATCACAGATCGGGGATTAAAACCCAGCTGTTTGACCGCAGAGTCCATTATTCTATCCTGCTTAAATACTATATATTACACAGATTTCCTGAACTTGGCAAGGAGAAAGTCCTCCAGAGTTTTGCTGCTCAGAGTGTCATGCAGGGACCAGCAACATCAATATCACCTGGAAGCTTATTAGAAACAGAGAATCTCAGGCCCCACCCCTGACCTACTGAATCAAAATATGCATTTTTAACAAGATTCATCAGTGTTTCATAAGCATATTACACCTGAGAAACCCTGCTCTAGAAAAGAGATTGCAAAGATCTCCTTATAACACCAGTTGCTGTCAAGTCGATTCCAACCCATGACACCATTTGTCAGAATAAAAACTGTGCTCCAAAGAGTCTTCAATGGCTGATTTTTCAGAAGTAGATCACCAGGACATTCTTCCAAGGCGCCTCTGTGTACACTGGAACCTCGGTTAGCATCAAAATATGTAAACTGCATCTGCCACCCAGGGACTCCCTGGTCTTCTTAAAAAAAAAAAAAAACCCCAAAACCAAACCTGTTGCCTTCACGTTGATTCCGACTCATAATGACCCTACAGGACAGAGGAGAACTGCCCCATAGGGTTTCCAAGGAGCGAGTGGTAGATTCAAGCTGCCAGCCTTTTGGTTAGCTGCTGTAGCGCTTAACCATTGTCCTGCCAGGGCTCCAGGGTGTCCTAAGACTGGGCAAAAGACCCCATGACCCACCCACCTCTCCAATTGTAATTTTCTTAAAACAGTATCATAGGGTCAGGAGCAAAAGCAAAAAATAAAATAAAAAACATGATTGGAGATCATCTTCCTATTAAGAAAATAATGCACTAAAGGAAAATTCTGTGAACTTGCTAAGGAAAAGAAATGCTCCTGTTGACATGCTAAGATGCGCGTGGACAAAGCCGCTTGTACATGCAGCACCAGCTACAGGGGAAATGATGCCTTTGATAGGGAATTAGAAAATATATATTAGAAATAAGAGTTGATGTGTTTTGTTTTTTCCTTTTAATTTCATTTGAGCCTATAATCATCTTAAGTGTCTCCAGATAGGTCTGCAAAGTTTGCTAGTTTGTTTTTATGACAGACTAATGAAATGAAGAAAAGTAAATTCAGTTAAGTCTGTTGCCCATGATCTTTAAGCTCTTTAGCCTTGCATACCATAGAAACTGCTATGTTCAGTAGGATTTTCAATGGTTGATTTTTAAGAAGTAGACTGCCAGGGCTTTCTTCTGAGATGTCTCTGGGTGATATCAAACATCCAATCTTTTTGTCAGCAGCCAAGCACTTTAGCCATTTGTATCACCCAGGGACTCCTCTCCAAGCATATTCAGCTACTTTTAGTTCCCTCTTACCTACTTATTCATTCCTGCCTCTTGCATATGTCACTCTCCCTTTTGGAATATGTTTTCCCTCCTTCTTCAACTGGCTAAATCCTACTTATTTTTCAAGATTATACCCTATAGGGTCGCTATGAGTCGGAATCGGCTCGATGGCAGTGTTTTTTTTTTTTTTATTGAGAACCTCCTTTAAGTCATCACTGACCAGGTTGTCTCCCTTGTCCCCCAATAAGCTTCAATGATCTTCATTTATAGGTTCATGGCATTGCATGTATAGCTCTACAACAGCATAACACAACATATTGTAATCAGTTTCCCTTTCTGGTCTCTCCAACTACACTGTGAGCTCCCTTGTGGATTTTACCCTGCCTTAAAAAAAAAAAATTTTTTTTTTTTGTTGTTTTATATCTTTGCAATCCCTAGAAAACAAACAAAAAACACTTGTTGCTGTAGAGTCAATTCCAACTCATGTTGTTGTTGTTAGATGTCATCAAGTCAATTCCGACTCTTAGTGACCCTATGCACAACAGAACGAAACAATGCTTGCTCCTGCGCCATCCTTACAATCATGGTTATGGTTGAGCTCATTGTTGCAGCCACTGGTCAGTCAACCTTGTTGAGGGTCTTCCTCTTTTCCGCTGACCCTGTACTTTGCCAAGCATGATGTCCTTCTCCAGGGACTGATCCCTCCTGACAACATGTCCAAAGTATGTAAGACGCAGTTTCACCATCTTTGCCTCTAAGGAGCATTCTGGTTGTACTTCTTCCAAGACAGAGTTGTTCCTTCTTTTGGCAGTCCATGGTATATTCAATATTCTTCGCCAACACCACAATTCAAAGGCATCAATTCTTCTTTAGTCTTCTTTATTCATGATCCAGATTTCACATGCATATGATGTGACTGAGAATACGATGGCTTGGGTCAGGCACACCTTAGTCTTCAAGGTGACATCTTTGCTTTTTAGCACTTTAAAGAGGTCCTTTGCAGCAGATTTACCCAATGCAATGCGTCGTTTGATTTCTTCCATGGCTGTTGATTGTGGACCCAAGTAAAATAAAAACCTTGACAACTTCAATCTTTTGTCCATTTATGATGATGTTGCTTATCGGTCCAGTTGTAAGGATTTTTGTTTTCTTTATGTTGAGGTGCAATCCATACTGAAGGCTGTGGTCTCTGATCTTCATTAGTAAGTGCTTCAAGTCCTCTTCACTTTCAGCAAGCAAGGTTGTGTTATCTGCATAATGCAGGTTGTTAATGAGTCTTTCTCCAATCCTGATGCCCCGTTCTTCTTCATATAGTCCAGCGTCTTGGATTATTTGTTCAGCCTACAGATTGAATAGTTATGGTGAAATATACAACCCTGACGCACACCTCTCCTGACTTTAAACCAATCAGTATCCCCTTGTTCTATCCCCAAAACTGCCTCCTGATCTATGTAAAGGTTCCTAATGAGTACAATTAAGTGTTCTGGAATTCTCATTCTCGCAATGTTATCCATAAGTTGGTATGATCCACACAGTCAAATGCCTTTGCATAGTCAATAAAACACAGGTAAACATTCTTCTGGTATTCTGCTTTCAGCCAAGATCCATCTGACATCAGCAATGATATCCCTGGTCCCACATGCTCTTCTGAAACTGGCCTGAGTTTCTGGCAGTTCCCTGTCCATATACTGTTGCAGCCATTCTTGAATGATATTCAGCAAAATTTTGGTTGCGTGTGATATTACTGATATTGTTCCATAATTTCCACATTCAGTTGGATCCCCTTTCTTGGGAACAGGCATAAATATGGATCTCTTCCAGTCAGTTGGCCAGGAAGCTGTCTTCCATATTTCTTGGCATAGATGAGTGAGCACCTCCAGCAATGCACCTGTTTGTTGAAACATCTCAATCGATATTCCACCAATTCCCGGAGCTTTGTTTTTCATCAATGCCTTCAGAGCAGCTTGGACTTCTTCCTTCAGTACCATCAGTTCCTGATCATATGCTACCTTTTGAAATGGTTGAACATCGACTAATTCTTTTTGGTATAATGACTCTGTGTATTCCTTCAACCTTCTTTGGATGCTTCCTGCATTGTTTAATATTTTCCCCATAGACTCCTTCACTATTGCAACTCAAGGATTGAATTTTTTCTTCAGTTCTTTCAGCTTGAGAAACACCCAGCATGTTCTTCCCTTTTGGCTTTCTATCTCCAGCTCTTTGCACATGTCATTATAATACTTTACTTTGTCTTCTTGAGCCGCCCTTTGAAATCTTCAGTTCTTTTACTTCATCATTTCTTTCTTTTGCTTTAGCTGCTCGACATTTGTGAGCAAGTTTCAGAGTCTTCTCTGACATCCATCTTGGTCTTTTCTTTCTTTCCGGTCTTTTCAATGACCTCTTGCTTTCTTCATGTATTATGTCCTTGATGTCATTCCACAACTTGTCTGGTCTTCGGTCACTAGTGTTCAATGCTTCAAATCTATTCTTGAGATGGTCTCTAAATTTAGGTGGGATATACTCAAGGTCATATTTTGGCTCTCTTGGACTTACTCTGATTTTCTTCAACTTGCTCTGACTTTCTTGAACTTGCATGTGAGCAACTGATGGTCTGTTCCACGGTCAGCCCCTGGCCTTGTTCTGACTGATGATATTGAGCTTTTCCATCATCTCTTTCCACAGATGTAGTCAATTTGATTCCTGTGTGTTCCATCTGGTGAGGTCCATGCACCATTTATTCAGCTCACTAATGCCTGGGGTATCGATGTTTTTTGAAGATTTCCGTTTTTCTTAGATTCATACTTCTTACATTCCAGGTTCCGATTATTAATGGATGTTTGCAGCTGTTTCTTTTCATTTTGAGTCGTGCCACATCAGCAAATGAAAGTTCTGAAAGCTTCACTCCATCCATGTGTCAGTCTGTCGTACTGTGGTGGCTTGTGTGTTGCTGTGATGCTGGAACCTATGCCACCAGTTTCAGATACCAGCAGGGTCACCCATAGAGTACAGGTTTCAGCTGAGCTTCCAGACTAAGACGGACTAGGAATAAGGACCCAGTAGTCTACTTCTGAAAAGCATTAGCCAGTGAAAACCTTATGAATAGCAGCAGAACATTTTCAAACTCATGGCAACCCCATATGTTACAGGGTAGAACTGCTCCATAGGAATTTCTTGGCTGCAATCTTTGTGAAAGCAGATTGCCAGGCCTTTCTTCTACCACGTCAGTGGGTAGGTTCAAACCACCAACCTTTATGTTAGCACCCAAGAGCAAACCACTTGCACTAACTCAGAAACCTCTTGCAATACCTAATCCCTAGTAACGTACCTGAAGTGTTAATAAATGAATGTTGGCCCACAGAAGATATCTCTCTGAGGCATGGAATGGAGATTAGTAAAATGACAATGAATTAGTAAAAGGATTTTTTTTTAATTCCTAAAATATTTGGGTAATGGGCTGGGAACTTTTCATGTATATTTCATTTAATTCTTTCTACCAGCATAAGCAGGAGATTATTATTGTGCTCATCTGACAAGTGAGGAAGCTGTGTTATACAGACAGTGAGTAGTGTTCCTGAGACTGAACAATGAATCCCATGGCAGTGTCAGGATTTCACACCAAGCAATTTGCTATCCTGCCTCCAGTTCAATATTTTACTCATTTCTCATTTGTTTAGATAATTCACAATTTTTTAAGACTTTAGTTACTTTTTTTTTCCTCTTCTCAAATTTCATTTTGGGTGTTTAGACACAGCTTGAGAACCTTGGAGAAGTACTATATTGATTGGGAATAACTGATTTTGTTGTTGGCAGTTACATGTTTTTCTTGTCAAAAATATGAAACTTCATAAACCCAAAAACAGGGGCCAGGCCAAAACGTCATTATGCTCTATGGTAAATATCAGTGACAATCTATGTGACTAAAGGTAAAGGCAGTAGACTGGCCAAGCATGGTACCTGAGAGAAAGGATGCAAAGTAGTTTTCCAACAAAGCAAGGGATTTGGTTTTTTGCTTTTTATTCCCTTGGCAAATCACATCTTTGGACATAGATACTGCACACATAGATACTGGTACATCAAGTACCTGAAAGTTAAACTCAAATTACTTATAAAGGATTAAAAAAAAAAAAAAAAAAAGGATAGGACATATCAACTGGAGATTATCCTTACATTCTCCTCCCGAAAAGCAAAACACATAAGTTATTTCCTTACAAATAAATGAGTGGAAAGTGAGGCAAGCATCCTGAAAAATCACTCTTACTTCAAATATTTTATTACTTCAGATAATAGTGACTCTTCTTCATTTCTTCTTCCTTCTTTGCAAATGCAGACCGGACTACTTTATCCTAAAATATTCTGGAAACTCAGACTATGAGGGGCATGGGACATGAGGAAATAATCTGAATCATAACTCTCTCTTTTCTTCCATTTCATTGTGTGTAGATGTGGTCCCGTCCACTGAGCACCATGAATAGAACTTTTGCTAACAAGTTAAACATTTTTAAAAGAAAGCACAGAATTTTCCTATAGCAGAGAATTTCATATGGCACAGAATTTTCCTACGGTAGGGAAGTTTAAAAGTCTGTTACAAGCACCAGTATAACGCATGTTTGGGAGTTTGCCCCACCCCATTCTAACCCACCAAATTTCTGAATGTGTTGAAGGATATGGCAAAGAACTTCAGACCTCCACAGCCCTGACGAGGAGGTTCCAAAATCAGCCAACCAAACACTCCGATTATAAGCAGGCTGCTCAACCAGCTGTGGGCCAACTGGCATGGAAGACAGATCACAGGTTTCCAGGCACAGAAGAAAATGTGGAGTCCTGTCGACACTGGGAAAGTGTTCACTCAGGTTCCCAGAACCAGCAGGCAGTGGGAAAGAGGACTGACCTCTGCTTTGATCAGCGATCTCTTGTAGAACCCGAAAATCAACCACTTAAACTCATTTTAGAGGAGTAAGTTTTTATAAGTAGATTCTATTTGGTCTAAACTTGGGAACTCTGGAGCCGAGCCCTGAAAGCAGACTGGTCTGTACCAAGCTGGCAAATGGCCTTTTCCCTGGGATGTACAGAGGGGAGAATGTAATGCAGAAATATATGGGGAATATTATCCACCCGCAGCTGTACTAGGATTTGCTACAGCAGAATTGTACGCTATGGATTCAGGGAGCAACCCTAGATATTTATATTCGTTTGTTTTTCAAGTCAATTCCTAAAGCCCTTTTGATGTTTGGTCACCTCCTGATTTTAGTGGAGTTCTTTACAAGTTATCAACTGCTCTCCATCTCCATTTGTAGCACAAAGTCAAGCTCCAATTAAAAGTGCAGCCATGTAAGGGACAGCTGTTAAATGGAGAAAATGAAAATAAGGACCAAAATAGCAGACTCTGGCCATGTATCAATTTTCTTATTTGAAGTAGCTTCCCTTCCAGAGCACTCCCTAATTTGGAAGTGGTGCTACAAAAATCAGTGAGTGATCTGTACAAGTATCTCAGAAGGCAGAACAATGAGAAAAGAAAGTGAGTGTAGATGAGGCGAGAGGGCCTGAGCTTTCAACTCTAACAGCTCCAAAATTGGTTTTTAAAGACTTATCTTAAAGAATAGGATTGAAACCATCATATGTTACTATTATATCTTATCAGAACTTGGTTTATAATAAGATTATTTATATGCATTCTAATGTTATTTGATATTAAGCCAATACACCAGTTCCTGGACGGTGAAAACAGTTAATGTGCTCTGCTGCTAACCAAAAGGTTGGAGGTTCGAGTCCACTCACAAGCTTCTGAGAAGAAAGGCCTGGAAATGTACTTTCAAAAAATCAGCCACTGAAAACCCTGTGGAGCACAGTTCTACTCTAACATGCATGGGGCTACCATGAGTTAGAATCTACTCGACAGCAACTGTTTTTTTAAGCCAGTATAAACTATCGCCTAGAACTGGAGATTCAGGCATTTTGAATATTAAATACTAGTTTTCTTAGTAATAAACAGGTATCAGGAAAATGACATCATTTTAAAAGACCTTATCAGAGATATTTTGCATTGCTGCCAATGGCAACACCATGTATTTAAG
This sequence comes from Loxodonta africana, assembly GCF_030014295.1. Lineage (NCBI taxonomy): Eukaryota > Metazoa > Chordata > Mammalia > Proboscidea > Elephantidae > Loxodonta > Loxodonta africana. The sequence goes on along the minus strand of NC_087345.1, from coordinate 116,913,438 downwards.
GTTTCAATTTTCCAGTTTTCTTTCAGTATAACAACATCTTGGTATTCCTTGCAAAGGGAAGATATAAGTATGATATCAACTGTTTATTAAAAGGTTTTATAAGATCTTATAGCAAAAAGCAAACTACTATTTTAAGACTTCCTTGTTTATAAGAGTATAACACAGTACAGACTCTCTGGCATATACAGTGTAGTATGATGTAGTTTAGTATGGTATGTATTTATATAATACAAGTAAAAATGGTGGGAAAACAGTCATTATCATATCATTTCACTTGTTCCAAGTTGTGCTTTATGAGACATTATAAGCCTATGAAGACAAATTTGGTTGGAAATACTATAGAAGCATATTTTAAACGAGCAAAATCCTGGGTGGTTTTGCAAGTCTTTCCATTTTCAGAGCCTATAAACTCAGAATTTTTTACTTTTGCCAGGTTACACTAAAATTAAAGCAGTAACTATGTACTGACGTGCACACTCTCGTCACTGTGGGTACAAGTATAAATGCTTCAGTGGAAAACACTGTGTCCACATTCATAAAAAATCTTAAAAATGTGTACAACTTTTCACCTACAATGGAAAGCAACATAGCCATATTTATAAAGCACCTTAAAGACGTACGCACTACTAGAACCTGTAGTCCAATTCTAGAAAGCTATCCTAAGAAAATAATAAGGGAAAAGGTCAAACGTAAACAAAGATGTTTCCTGCATTGTTTTATTTATGTTAGTGAGAATGTAGAAACATTGTAAATATCCAACAAAAAGGGAATCATTAAATAAACTAGAGTACTTCTAATAGAATATCACAAAACCTTTAAAAGTATATTCTAAAATTTTGGTGAGAGGAAAATGATAAAAATGATAAGTGAAATAGGGAGCTATATAAACTCAACATTTTTATTTTAAAATGATTATTTTTATATGAGATAAATGAAAGACTGCAAGGTAGCATACCAAGAATCGAACAACGGTTGTCTCCGTGCAGTGATTTTAATGTTCTCTTTTATACTTTTTCACATTTACTACTGCGACCACATGTTATTTCTACAATCAAGCAAAGAGTTCAGACATTTCTAAGTGTGTACCTTATGATGGCTTTCACTGCGAATCTGACCACTGTGGAGAGCAGGAACAGAGGTGTGACCAGGATATGAAAGAGGGACAGCGAAGCAAAGGCCTCTGCAGGTTTTAGATTGTTCCCACTGGCATATGCATGGGTCACAAACGTCTGTGGAGAGAAAGAATCTCTTCAGAGAAGGCTGAAGAAATTTTCACAAATGCTTACATTCATCTTTACAAGCCTAGTACATTCTGCTATGCCAATATGTCCGCTGAAACTAAGAAAACAATTACTTCATCCAAATTACTCTCTAAGTAAAACAGTACTTGCTATTGGTAGAGTGCTTAATGTTTTTACAGATCCTCCTAGCAGTAAATTCATGGGAAGGGCAGGACAGACTATTTGCAGATGAGGAAACTGACTTCTGTAATACCACTGAGTAGGAGTAATAACGGAGAGAATTCAGAGTTCTTAACAACCAGCTAGGTTCCTTCCAAGCAATACTAAATTTTCTAAGAGAAAAACAGAAAGCTCCATTTTTTTAGGGTCTCTATAATGGATATTTAGAAATCCTGGTGGCATAGTGTTAAGAGCTACGGCTGTTAACCAAACATCGGGAGTTTGAATCCACCAGGCACTCCTTGAAAACCCTATGGGGCAGTTCTACTCTGTCCTTTAGGGTTGCTCTAAGTCAGAATTGACTTGACGGTAGTGGATTTGGGTGTTTTTGGTTTTATAATGGATATTAAAAAAAAAAAAAAACTGTCAACACTGGTGTCTAATGCAGACTTAATTACATTTCTAAAAATACTACTAGCTTCTGGGTTTGTCATTTTTATTTGAAATATAATGCAATCATTTAATTGTTTCTGGTTGTTGATCTAACACTAACCATGTTGATAGAAGAGCACTCCTCACCCACAACTAATTCTGCTTCCCAAGGGGGCATTTGGCAATGTCTGGAGATATTTTAGATTGTCATGACTAGGGAGTGCTACTGGCATCTAGTAGGTAGAAGCCAAGGATGCTGCTAAATGTCCAAAGGCACAGGACAGCCTCCTACAACAAATAATTATCTGATCCAAAAGGCCTGTAGTGCCACAGTTGAGAAACTCTGAATTTGAGCAAGTGCCAGAGACAAAGTAATATATATGATCATCCACACATTCTTGTTCATAAATCATTTATAAACACTGACTTGGTTCCATTTATAAAAGCAAGAAAAAGCGTCTTACAGCAAGAACAGCTGCTATGGGAATTGCTGCATTCATGAAGACTGTGGAAAGAAATCAAATATATTAGTTTCACTGAACTGTGAAAACATTTTTAGTAATTTTAATTAATCATCTATTATTACATCAGTTTTTCTTGAAGACAGGAAGGACGAAGTGATTTAAATAATATTTTGTCTAGAGTCCATAAACATTTCCCAGTTGATGTTTTCTTGACAACAGTTGTATGGGCTAACACATACTACTCTTAACTGGAAAACATCTTCTTTATTGAAAAAATGTTTCTTATAAAGTATTACAAAGAAAAGAATTCCTATAAAATAATCCTGTAATGAAGCAAATTATTAAAAAGTATTAGAACTCAACAACTGAGGAGGTTTCATGTTTACAGTCTATATCCTGTTTGGTCCACTCAACTAATTGAAATATATGAATATTGGATTATCCTGCTTGGTCCACTCAACTAATTGAAATATATGAATATTGGGTTACTGCCCAGATTAAAAAAAAAAAAAGAAATTGACATCATTTTAAGTTCTTGTTCCAAAAGTGGTATTAATTTTCACTTACAGAACTTTTACTTTAAGAAAAAAAAAATAACTCCATATCCTGGACCCTCTGCTGGGTTAGGTATTTCTCCAGGGACATATTTCACTAGCCTTTGATGACAATGGTATGCAGAGCTGAAACAAGGAAAACTCATATTTTAGGCTAAATACTAGCATTTGGAAATCACAGGTAAAAGAAAAAGCCAAATTGATGGTTTGCGGTTATATTTTTAACACACCATAAAATTTTAGGAACTGAGGGCTCAAAAGATTGAGTAAACTGTTGGTAACAGAGCACAGCAATGGTAGAGCAAGTACTAGACCCTAGTTTTCCTGAAGGAGGTTTTCTACTGAGGAGCAGCAGACACCGTACACCATTTGCTCTCATGAGCGCTGCTCACTACTATACATAGGAGAGAATCAAACTGAGCTTTTGCAGGTCCAGACATGACTTACTTATCAAATACAAATTCTTGTATGGTACTAGGAATCCAAACACCAAGATGAGCTTCATAAAAGCACAGGCAAGGAGCCACGTTTCTGCCTTGGTCTTCTTTATCTATTGTCACTCTCATTTCTAAGTATATTTGTTTCTTTTCTCCTCATTGTTTTCTATTCTGCATCCTCAAATAAATAATTTCCTCTTGGTGAGGAAGAATAAAACAATGACTGCTATTTAAAAACCATTTATATAGCAATCTGTGCACCAGACAGAAGTAGCAGGCATTCATTACCCGATTATAAAGATGAGGATGAGAAGCTCAAGGTCACACAGTGGGGATTTAAATCCAGGCAGTGGCTCCTCAGTCTGTGCTTACCTTCACTTGGCTCTGCTACTACTCAACAACTCACAACTACTGAGGTCCGATGTCAGTACTTCACATGCATTCTTATATTTGATGATTACGACAACCATGCACAGTAATGAGGAAGGAGCTTAGAAAAGGTCAGTAACACCCAAGATTCCAAACTAGCAGGTGACAGACTTTGGATTAAAACCCAGATCTCTCTGGTGCAAAAGCTCCATGCCCTTTTCACTTCTCCATATAAAATTCTATCAAAATGAAGAGAGAAAATAAAAGTGTCTGTGCCTTTTACCAATGTATTAAACCTATAACTGCATGTGACCACTTGGCACTAGAGACTAGGAAATTATTTACTAGAATTCCCTTCCCTCGAGATATTATCTCAAGTGGCAAGAAGACAGATTCATTAAAATTAGAGATGGATTTTCAGTTCTACTACTATTTGTTCTGTTTAACTTTCCTTTTCAATATTTGCAGCTACTATTAATTGACCACTTTTAGATTGCCAGTGCTTTTCTAAAGACATTAGATACATCATTTTATTTAATCCCACAAGGTACTATTAATACCCCCCCATCTTACTGATGAGGAAACTGAGACTCTACCAACTCACTGACCAAGGCTGCAGAGCTGACAAGTTGTTGAGCCAGGATTTTAACTCAGGTCTGCTTGCCTTCTGAGACCTAACAGCAACCGCTATACTATACAGAGTTGATTTTATTCTTCGAGAAATAAACATTGATATTCCTTTTCAACACAAGTATGCATACTCACTGTGCATATCAGTAGTATGTAAAGGATATCCAAACCTTGGCTATTCAATTTCATTTTACATTTACCCACTCTCTATCTGAGTAGGGTTTGCCTTCTGTTTTCTCATGCTGCTGTATAAATACCATCCACAAAATAATAGTTACTAAACAGTGTCATATTCACTGCCTCATTCTACTGTGATAAAGGCATTATTTTATTATACCAATTTTTAGATGGCAACCTGAGGTGCAGATATTATTGAGCACTATACCATGTGCCAGGTGCTTTATATGAGATAATGGGTACGAAACAATTGACACATTGCCTGTAATATTGTACACACTCAATGAACATTTGTGTCATTATCTATTGTTAATCTTTGCTACAATCCTATGTGCCAGATACTATTATTTTCCCATGCTACACAGAAGGAAACTGAGGATTGGAAGGTTTAAGTCATCTGCCCAAGGCCATACTGCTAGAAAGTGGCAGAGCTGGAATTCATAGCCAACTCTATAAACACCTTGCAGAGTTCAAGCTCTTAACCCTCAAAAACACTGAACTTAACCAAATCAAAAAATTTAGAAGTGGTTAGACTGGAATTTTACTCCAGTGACTGAAGAATTCCTTATCAACTCAGCACTCAAAATGCTTATCATGAATATACCATGATTGCACATATATATCTCCAGGACTTCTTGTCACTCTCCTCTGGCATGGCCTCCTCTATCGTCTTTCCTCTTATATCTAACTTTCAAAATCCAATTCAAATCTCACCTCTGGAGACAGACAAACTGGGTTCACATCCAACCTCTGTATTTAGCTGGGATGACTTCGGGGAAGTTCAAGTTACTTAAGCTCTTTATACCTGAATCTTTACATTTCTAAGGTGGAGTTAATAATAAACCTAAATCATTGGGCTGTTGTGTGGAATAAGTGAAATATATATAAAGCTTCTTATGGCAATAATTGACTAAGAGTATACTCAATATATTTTAGTTATTAATATTAGTAGTAGTAGTAGTATTTCTGGTTGCATGTATCTTCTCTACGAAAATTTTAGCCCACTGCAGGGAGAGGTAGATTACAAAGGCTATCAGCTTAGAGTACTACTAGGCCAGAAAATCTCAACTATTCTGTCTTCTAGCATTTTGACACCATGTTAACAGTGGCATACAGCTGAAACACAAAACTCCTTCTCACTTCATTTCTAATGCACCCAAACATTAGGATTGAAATAAATGGACTTTATAAATATAAACTTCATATTTTCTCTGAATGTATTTCACAAGGGAAGTGTTTATAATCTCTAAGATCTAAAGTAGTTTAGAATTCAAGTGGAAACAATATATAAACTTCCAAAACTTTAAGCTGTGAAAAGTCTTGGGAGCAAAAGGGATGAGCAAAACTGACACACAACTCAAATCAAATATTGGTGGGAGTAGTCTGGCAGAGTTCGTGTGAATTATGCTAACATGAACTCATGATTCTTGAGAGTACTAAGTGTCACACTTTGAGAAAAAGAAATAATATTGTTGTAGCAATCACTTTTAAAAAATTAGAGTTGAGGATAAAAAGTGCTTTGTATTAAAAAAAAGTTTTGAAAGTGTATGGGAAAACAGGATTTTATGTGAATACAGTTTGGCTTTCTTCACCCGGAAATATTGATATTTTTCCTCTTCAATTTTCAAAAATGCCACTTTAACTGCAATCTTCAAGAAAACAGAAAATCATAAACTCCCAAAAGGACAGGTAAAAAAACTACAGATAATTTTGAAGCATATCAATAATAATACAGTCAAATCAACATAAATAAACAAATTTATACTGAAAGCCAACTATCCATCCCAGCAGCAACTGACAAAGGCCTTCAGTTACAGGTACAACTATCACTATCATCCTGATCTTATAAAGAAACTATTTCAGAGGTAAAGTGCCTTGGCCAAAGGCACACAACTTGTAAGGAATCAAATTCAGGTCAACTTGACTCTAAACCTTTGCTTACTCTGCTCTTTAAATTTAAACAGTCGTATGTGGTTAGCACTACTGGACAGAACGTGTCTAGAAAATAAATGGGTTTCCTTTATTCACTCAAGTGTCTCATTGATTACAACCTAAACTGAACAGATCACATGTTTTGGGGTTGCTTTTTAACATCATCTGTCCTTAGAGAAACAGGAACTTACTGGAGAGTGAGGTATAAAGTGCAAAGGTTTTGAGACTGGATAGTTCTTTCATTCTTGTTTCTTCCACACTTTTGCAGAAAATGTGCTCCCAGGCATACAACTTTAGAAGTTTGATGCCTTTCAATATTTCATTTGTTTTCTTCAGTCTCTCAGTGGAATAATCCTATAAAACAAAGGAAGAAAAATAATGCAAGCTACATCCAGTCTTTTGGAGGCAATTCTTTGTAACAGGCAGAGATTGAGATCTCCATTTCTTATTGGTTTTGCCGCTAACAATGGCTGTGAGATTCCCAGAAGCCTGTGCTTCAGTCTCTTCAACTTTAAAAACGAAGAGCTGAATGAGATGGCCTCGAAATTTCTTCTCACCTAAAAGCTTTTATGTTTCTGTTGCGTTTGTTTAAATAAAAGCAATTTCTTCAGTTTCACATGATTTCCTTGAATAGTGTCTGCAGATAATATAGACTTAAATTTAGGGAAATGATAAAGAGAATTTCCATGGGTCCTTCTAACACCTAAATCATTTTATTCTTTCCTCAGAATTATCACTCAGATGAAAAGGAACAATGAATTTAAGAACAGTTCGTCTGTCCCTTTTTCTGGAATGTGAGGTTGTTATATGTGCTCATATTGTGTCTTCATAATACAGTTATTGAAACCAAGTCTATTATCTTTAACTTTAGGAGAATTTTACAAACTTCTTTGTAAATTCTTGTTTAAGGCCTAAATTGAATTTACCAAATTTAACAACTTGAATTAACTGTGGTTAGATTTGTAGCGGATACAGGACCTCCACCTAGTCAATCGTGTCAGCTTCCTCCACCATCAAATATTATATTAGAATCATTAGCAAGGTACAAAATGACCTGTTACACATCGAAAAGAGAACAGATAAAAAGGCAGATGGGAGAACCTGAAAATAGCAAATGGCCTATGTTTCATTTATTTTTTTTTTGTCTCTACAGGGACTTGAAAAAAAAAAAAAAAACCATCGGCATCAGGTTGATTCAGACTCATACTGACCCTTTACGACAGAGTAGAACTGCCCCATAGGAGTTCCAAGGCTGTAAATCTTTATGGAAGCAGGTTGGTACATTTTTCTCCCACAGGGCAGCTGGTAGGTTTGAACAGCCAACCTTTTGTTTAGCAGCCATGTGCTCAACCACTGTGCCACCAGGGCTCACAGGGACTTAGGTTCCTATTAAATGATTATTAAAGAAGTTGATGAATACAGTGTGAATGCCTAAATTAAAGACAGCTGTTTGGGGGCAGTCATGTCTCCACTTCATGTCCCCTTTCTACACCTTTCCGTATTTGTGTGAAAGAATAAGAAAGGTAGATGGCTCAGGCAGATTTAATGAGAAACCTCACCATAAGCAGCAGAAAAACAGGTGATGAAAACCAGTTGCGTGGCCTGCAACTCACCTGTCATAGTGGAAACACCAACCTGGGAAACAATTCTGTCAGTGGCAGCATCTCTACATTTTACACATGGTCTCGCTCAGGTTTAATCAAACTTTATTTATAAACATCATGTCAACAATTTTACTTGTAAATATTTCTTTAAAAGAAGCCAGTTTTTGCTCAAATAAAATGATTTCATGGCAAACTGAAGCCGGAGATGGTCAATAATTGGGCTTCTTCTTTCTTGCCAACTTGACCAGGAACACATTCAGCCAGAGCAGCTGCCATTAAAACATTTCAGTATAACTCCACAGATCATCATATGGCTTGATTTGACCCTAGGGAAATTTAATTTCGGGAGCCTCAAACCTGGCCATGTCAATAACTGACATCAATGGCCTCAAAGTACACTTAAATATATTCTTTAGGCAAGTGATCTAGAAACGGATTCAAATCACCTCATGACACTTAAAACATCAGGCACTATGATTCTGGCAATTGGGAGTCTAAGATGATCAAGTCTTAAAGTTTTAATCCACTTTTTAAAATTGTTTTGCAACATGAAAAATACACAGCTGCTACATAAGAACTGAAACAAAATATAAGAACACTAGTTTTCCAAATTATCCTGAGTGGTATGTACTAACTTCCTCTATTTTAAAAATAAAACAGCATTACTTGATTTTTCTAATAAAGTTTCCAAAAGATGTTACTTACAAGAGTGCTCTTCTGAGCTTCTGCCAACTTCGTAGCGATGAAGTACTGAATTGGCGCAAGGAGCACAATGACAGCTGCACCAACCAATGCGCTGGATCCAAGTAAATTGTAGAGCAGAATCACTCCCATTATGATCTAGGAAGAAGGATACATGGAAAAGGGAAAATGGGGGCCATGGCAAGAAAAGAATATTGTTAGTGAAAAATGTTGTATTTCTCAATTATCAGAGTATTAGGTTTTTTTTTGGAAGTCAACTCAACTGTGACAGTCAGGCTTTACTGTGATTTATTCAGGAAATAATTAGTAAAGATTTATTTTTAGTATGATGATTCTGTATAACTGGTATCAAACCAATTTATAACACACAGTTGCACAATGGCCCCATGATTCTTGCCACCTTCTAAAGCAGTCTTCACATTTTTAAAAGGACATAAAAAATTTTTTGAAAGTGTTGGCATCCACCATAAATTTGACATTCCATGTTCTGTTCTCCTTCTTGGAACTACGCTTTGCTTTTCAAGGCTGGGGGGATGGAAAGTAGTGGGCAGTTTGATAATGTGAGCGAGGACAGGATGTTCGTGGACTAAGGGAGTGATCTGAGCTCCTCTCCTTTTTAATGACCCTGGGAGTCATTTAATGACAAGAAGGCCAGCTCTAACGAAAACTGTGAGGCAGCTATATAGCTGGTATCCAATCTTACCTCATCTCTCTTTTAAAATTTACTTCCCCAAACCCACAGCTGAACAACCTAGGCCTAATCTATCTGGTTTTCCACTTTATTCTTCTTCCTTTAAAAGCTCAAGATTTAACCTTGGGTGGCGCAGTTAAGCACTTGGCTACTAGTCAAAAGGTTAGTAGTTCAAACCCACCCAGAGGAGCCTCCAAAGACAGGCATGGTGCTCTGCTTCCAAAAGGTCACAGTCTTGAAAACTCTATGGAGAAGTTCTACTCTGCACACAAGGGGTCACCACGAGTTAACTCAACAGCAACTAACAACGACAACATCCTCTCTGCTGCAAATGTTTTTCTGGTAGCTCAGCCCGCAATGCCCAAAACATCAAGTAATGAACTGTCTCCAAGCAGTTCAAGCATGTAATCCACACTTATAGGCCAATGATAACATATTAATAGCTTTCTGGAGGCCGCGGCACATGTTTATTGCACAGCCATTTAGACACTTTAGAAATTCCAATCAAAACAGAAAATTTCTTAACATTGCCCATGATGCAGTCGTTCAGGGGCAGCCTGAGACTTTTGGTGCACTTTAAATTACACCATATAGGCAACTACCTAACTGACCTATATATAAGTACATTTTGATACAATCAGATAATGTGCACTTTAAATCTAATTTTGTGCCAAGTACTGTGCATGCTATATACTTTTATTTGACTTGGATTTCCATTAAAAAAAAAAATGAAAAAGCGAAAGATAAATGTGAACTCTAGCATACACTCTTTAGTATATTATGTATGTCAATAAATGTGGCACACCGAAGACAGACTGCAGTAAATAAGATCTACAGTTAACACTCCATTTATATGACGTAAAACTCAAGATAACTAAGAATATCCAGCATCACAAAAACTGAACAAATGGATACGTTACTTTTGCCATTTTTACCTAATGGGGGAAAAATCCTGTGTTCTTTACTAAAATGCTACCTTTCAAGGGAAAGAACTAAATAGCCTCCTAGCTTGCTACCGTTCCTACCACCTTACAAGGTTTGACATTTTATAATATGCCAGCTATTGGAATTATGGGATGGGTTGAAGCAATTGCTCTAGTTTAGAAAGGTTATAAGAGGGCTTGTCAAAGGGGAAGGCATCAAATCTTGAGTCTGTGACTTATATGACTTTGGGCAATAATAACAGCCAACATCTGTAAGTTTGTCGTACTGTGGGGGCTTGCGTGTTGCTGTGATGCTGGAAGCTATGCCGCCAGTATTCAGATACCAGCAGTGTCACCCATGGAGGACAGGTTTCAGCTGAGCTTCCAGACTAAGACAGACTAGGAAGAAGGACCTGGCAGTCTACTTCTGAAAAGCATTAGCCAGTGAAAACGTTATGAATAGCAGCGGAACATTGTCTGATATAGTGCTGGAAGATGAGCCCCCCAGGTTGGAAGGCACTCAAAGGATGACTGGGGAAGAGCTGCCTCCTCAAAGGAGAGTCGACCTTAATGACGTGGATGGAGTAAAGCTTTCGGGACCTTCATTTGCTGATGTGGCATGACTCAAAATGAGAAGAAACAGCTGCAAATATCCATTAATAATTGGAACCTGGAATGTTCGAAGTATGAATCTAGGAAAATTGGAAATCATCAAAAATGAAATGGAACACATAAATTGATATCCTAGGCATTAGTGAACTGAAATGGGCTGGTATTGGCCATTTTGAATCGGACAATCATATAGTCTGCTGTGCTGGGAATGACAACTTGAAGAGGAATGGTGTTGCATTCATCGTCAAAAAGAACATTTCAAGATCTATCCTGATGTACAATGCTGTCAGTGATAGGATAATATCCATACGCCTACCAGTTAATATGACTATTATTCAAATATACGCACCAACCACTAGGGCCAAAGATGAAGAAATAGAAGATTTTTATCAGCTGCTGCAGTCTGAAACTGATAGAACATGCAATCAAGGTGCATTGATAATTACTGGTGATTTCAATGCGAAAGTCAGAAACAAAGAAGAAGAATCAGTAGTTGGAAAATATGGCCTTGGTGATAGAAACAATGCCAGAGATTGAATGATAGAATTTTGCAAGACCAACGACTTCTTCATTGCAAATACCTTCTTTCACCAACATAAATGGTGACTATACACATGGACCTCGCCAGATGGAGCACACAGAAATCAAATCGACTACATCTGTGGAAAGAGATGATGGAAAAGCTCAATATCATCAGTCAGAACAAGGCCAGGGGCCGACTGCGGAACAGAGCATCAATTGCTCATATGCAAGTTCAAGTTGAAACTGAAGAAAATCAGAGCAAGTCCACGAGAGCCAAAATATGACCTTGAGTGTATCCCACATGAATTTAGAGACCATTTGAAGAATGGATTTCATGCACTGAATGCTGGTGACCAAAGACTGGACGAGTTGTGGAATGACATCAAGGACATCATACATGAAGAAAGCAAGAGGTCATTGAAAAGACAGAAAAGAAAGAAAAGACCAAGATGGATGTCAGAGGAGACTCTGAAACTTCCTCTCGAATGTTGAGTAGCTAAAGCAAAAGGAAGAATTGATGAAGTAAAAGAACTGAAGATTTCAAAGGGCGGCTCAAGTAAAGTATTATAATGACATGTGCAAAGAGCTGGAAATGGAAAACCAAAAGGGAAGAACGCGCTCGGTGTTTCTCAAGCTGAAAGAACTGAAGAAAAAATTCAAGCCTCGAGTTGCAACAGTGAAGGATTCTATGGGGAAAATATTAAATGATGCAGGAAGCATCAAAAGAAGATGGAAGGAACACTCAGGGCCATCATGCTAAAAAGAATTAGTCGATGCTCAGACATTTCAAGAAGTAGCATATGATCAGGAACTGATGGTACAGAAGGAAGAAGTTCGAGCTGCTCTGAAGGCATTGGTGAAAAACAAGGCTCCAGGAATTGATGGAATATCAATTGAGATGTTTCAGCAAACAGATGCATGGCTGGAGGTGCTTACTCGTCTATGCCAAGAAATATGGAAGACAGCTTCCTGGCCAACTGACTGGAAGAAATCCATATTTATACCTATTCCCAAGAAATGTGATCCAACTGAATGTGGAAATTATGGAACAATATCATTAATATCACACGCAACCAAAATTTTGCTGAAGATCATTCAAAAACCGCTGTGGCAGTATATCGACAGGGAACTGACAGAAATTCAGGCTGGTTTCAGAATAGGACGTGGAACCAGGGATATCATTGCTGATGTCAAATGGATCCTGGCTGAATGCAGAGGATACCAGAAGGGTGTTTACCTGTGTTTTATTGACTTGCAAAGGCATTCGACCGTGTGGATCATAACAAATTATGGATAACATTGCTAAGAATGAGATTTGAGAACACTTAATTGTCCTCATGAGGAACCTTTACATAGATCAATAGGCAGTCGTCTGGACAGAACAAGGGGATACTGGTTGGTTTAAAGTCAGGAAAGGTGTGTGCCAGGGTTGTATTCTTTCACCATACCTATTCAATCTGTAGGCTGAGCCAATAATCTGAGACGCTGGACTACATAAAGAAGAATGGGGCATCAGGATTGGAGGAAGACTCATTAACAACCTGCGTTACGCAGATAACACAACCTTGTTTGCTGAAAGTGAAGAGGACTTGAAGCACTTACTAATGAAGATCAGAGACCACAGCCTTCAGTAGGGATTGCACCTCAACATAAAGAAAACAAAAATCCCTACAACTGGACCAATGAGCAACATCATGATCAGTGGAGAAAAGATTGAAGTTATCAAGGTTTTCATTTTACTTGGATCCACAATCAACAGCCATGGAAGCAGCAGTCAAGAAATCAAAAGACACATTGCATTGGGTAAATCTGCTGGCAAGGACCTCTTTGAAGTGTTAAAAAGCAAAGATGTCACCTTGAAGACTAAGGTGTGTCTGACCCAAGCCACAGTATTTTCAATCGCATCATACGCATGTGAAAGCTGGACAATGAATAAGGAAAACCGAAGAAGAACTGATGCCTTTGAATTGTGGTGTTGGCGAAGAATATTGAATATACCATGGAATGCCAGAAAAACGAATAAATCTGTCTTAGAAGAAGTACAACCAGAATGCTCCTTAGAAGCAAGGATGGCGGACTGCATCTTATATACTTTGGACATGTTGTCAGGAGGAATCAGTCCCTGGAGAAGGACATCATGCTTGGCAGAGTACAGGGTCAGCGGAAAAGAGGAAGACCCTCAGTGAAGTGGATGGACACAGTGGCTGCAACAATGAGCTCAAGCGTAACAACGATTTTAAGGATGGTGCAGGACCGGGCAGTGTCTCTTCTGTTGTGCACAGGGTCGCTACGAGTCAGAGCTGACTGGATGGCACCTAACGACGAGAACAACAATTACTGAGTGCCCAGGAAATGTTAGGCACTGTGCTAAATGTTTTGCATATATTACTTAATTTTAATAATTCTAGTAACTCCGTGAAGAAGATATGATTATCATCTGCATTTTACACTTGAAGAAACTAATGCTCTCAGAGGTTAAGTAAATTGTGAAAACAAGTGGTAGAGCAGATATTTGAAGCCACACAGTATAATTTCCAGCCTCACTTTTTTAACCCGTGCCAGAGTATTTCTAAGCCTCCGTTTCCGTCTATAAAAGGTGCATAACATTAGCACATTCCAAAAGTTTATCCTTTACTGAGCTAAATATCTTACTACTCCGTTAGCTTTTAATTGCCCTTGAAAATGAGAATCTTATATTGATCTACCTGAACAGGCATAGCCCATAGATTTGGACACAGGAACAAAAACCACATGAGTTGATTGGTTTCAATGGCAACCAAGTTATTGATCTGTCCCAGGGTCATCTCACCCATGGATAAGTTAGATGTAGAGAGTCTAAGGATTTTATTATATATCATGGCCTGCAAGAAAGGAAAGGAAAGGAAAAAAAAAAAAAAGGATGACTTGAAACTCTAAATTTAATAATCAATATTATGCACATTTGTTTTCATTGAAAAAAGATATTTCAAGTATTTTTAAAACTTTTTGAAAAAAGGAAAAAGACAAAACACCTGCTATGCCATTTTCTTAAAGCAACCACTATTTTCATTTTAGCATAGTTACTTTCAGTCTTCAACTAAATAGAAACTTATTTTTTCTAGCACTACAGTCAAAACATACCTTCAACTTTAAACACATGCTCTAGACCAAACAGAGAGATAAGTAAATGCAATATTTCAAAATAATATCCTTAATATATTATTGTAAAAGTTATTTTTATCTCAGAGGTCCCTGGGTGGCACCAAAATTCTGTGTTTCCTTCATTGCATAGATTCCTCATAATATAAAACAAGTTGTCATTTTGGATAAAAAATGAAAATAGAAATGCTTTCATTTATAATGAAAAATAATTTTCAGCATAACTTATCTTCATTAAATTCCTAAACACGTTGATGGTGTGCTCCTCAAGTCAAAACTGAACAAAGAACCAAAATTGAAGCCACTACTAATCCTATAAGGAGCCCTGGTGGTGCAATGGTTAAGCACTCAGCTACTAACCAAAAGGTTGGCAATTTGAACCTGCCCAGTGGCTCCACGGGAGAAAGACGTGTTGATCTGCTTTCATAAAGATTGCTGTTGTTGTTGTTCCTGTGTGCCATCGAATTGATTCTGACTCACAGTGACCATAGAGATTATAGCCAAGAAAACCCTATGGGGCAGCTCTACTTTGTCACGTGGGGTTGCTATGGATCAGAATCGACTCCATGGCACCTAACTAATCCTACATGATATATGGATGATACACAGCATTTTCAAGAAACAAAGAGAACTCAAACCTCAAACGTACCAGCAGAGCTCCACGGAGGTTAATGCCAGTTTCTATGGTCACATAGTAGGAAGCTTGCAAAAACGTCCTTTGCAGAATAAGGGCCAAAAAGAGAAGAACTGCTAGAACATAAGCATTTTCAAGAAATTCCTTTGATGAGAGGGTTTCTGAAATCTTGTCCCAAAAGGAAAGATAAAGATGAATTACAATTAATCTTTTCATACACTGGGTGTACAGTTCACATTTATTAAAGGATGCATGATTTTTAAACAACAAAACTCAAGGCCTTTATGATAAGGCAGTGAAATGAACCACACACAGCAGGGCAATTTTGGCTTTCCGTCATAACATCTGCATATGCAAATATAAACCACTTCAACCCATAAAATCCCAACTTGATCATCAAGATTGCTGGTAATACCCAACTGTAGCAAAATGGTGAATTTTAGTTAAACCAATTTTTTTAACAAGTGTACTTTCTGCAGAGATATATTTTAACCCAAAATGAGAAGCAGTCATATCTAAGTAGCCTCTAAAATAGTGGTAACCTTTAAGATAAAATACCTGTTAATTTAGACTGTAATTTAGAAGCAAAAACTGCAAAATGAAGAGCTGATCTGCAAGTCCAATAAGACAAAAAAATACCATTTCTGTAGCCTTATTAATTTTAAAATAATTTTACACAGTTGACTTTTCTAATTTTCAAATATCTTAGTTTTTATTAATGAAATAAATTCTAAATTATAAAATCAGTAATTTGGCTATTAATTTCTCCCATGTGACACTTCTTGTGACAAAATAACAACTTAGGAAAGCTGATTTTTAGTAGGAATATTACTGAAGTCATCATAAAAAAAGGATATGGGAAATTGACTCTTGTTTGCATCAATAGCACATGGTAACTTGCTTGTTAGAAGAGAAGGAAAAGTAAGTACAGTGTGTCAATTTGAGCACTCTGGTGGTACAGTGGTTAAAGCACTCAGCTGCTAACCAAAGGGTCGGCAATTAGAACCTACCTACCGGCCACTTCAAGGGAGAAAGATTAGGCAGTCTGCTTCTATAAAGATTTACAGCCTTGGAAACCCTATGGGGCAGTTCTATTCTATCCTATAGGGTTGCTATGAGTTGGAATCAACTGAACCACAGTAAGTTTGGTTGGGTTTTAGATCCAGTGAAATTCTACTCTGGTCCCTTCCTTTTCATTCGTGGGAATATACACAAAGGTATAAGTCCTGTACTTCTCAGAAAAACACGTGGTTAAAATGTATGAATGAGAAAGATGACAGAAGCATTCATATGTAATTCAGACATCTGTATGTACTTAGATATACATACCGAAAACCCACTGGCGTCAAGTCAATTCCAATTCATAGCGACCCGATAGGACAGAGTAGAACTGCCCCATAGAGTTTTCAAGGAGCGCTTGGTGGATTCGAACTGCCAACCTTTGGTTAGCAGCCATAGCACTTAACCACTACGCCACCAATGTTTCCAAAGATATGCATAGTAGGGACAAAATAGCTCAAAAATGCATTCCATGGTAAAAACTTTATCTGGCTCACTTCAATAATTGAGCACTATTATGTGCAAGGGTCTGGTCTAAGCATTGTGGACACAGATATAAACAGTTCACAGTCTGTTCAAAGAGCTTACAACCAAGAAAGGTAAGCATATTCATAAATGGTATCTTCATTATAAACAGGATATACAGTAAGGGCCAACTGGAAGCAAACACTGTGTTGCGGGAGTACCAAGGAGAGTCAAATTTCAACTAGGCTGACCAGAAAAACCTTCACTAACAGGCAACACTGAACGTAGCCTTGGGATAATATATAAAGTCTCAACAGGTGAAGAAAAGAGGACAGGGAATCAAGTTGAGAAAATAGAAAAAGAAAATTGATCCATCTGGACCAGAGTTTCTATCTGTAAGGCTAAGGAAGTCAATCCTTAGGAAAAAAACTAGGAAGTTCACGACACAGACTTTCTTAAAAACTACCAATAAAAGATTATATATTTATAACAGTAACATAATATCCAATAAAAATATCACAATATGACTTTCCCCAATCATTGTGAAACAAGATGATGGCTTTTATTACACAAGAAAAGTGTGCATGTTACAAATCACATTGTTAAAGTCACTGGTCACAGGCCTCTAGGGAGTGACTCAGCCACCTCCCGTGTACTCATGCATAAAAATTCTTCTAAGGATCCCTATAAAAATCAAATCAAATAATTGATGTGAAATTTCTAAACATAGTTAATGACACACAGTGGATGCTCATTAAATGTTTATAGGTTCTTAATACCAGAAATAATTTTATTGGCCAGATCCACTCGATGAATACATAAATACCTGATTTTCTCTGTGAGAACAATTATTTGCTTCTTTTAAAAAAAGCATTCAATTCTCTGTAAATAAGCCTGTTTGAACTCTTCATAAAAGTACACTAATCAAAAGTGACAATTACAATAAAATCTGCCAATAACATGTTTTTTTTCAATAACACCATGAACTTACTCCTGTTGTGTTATTTGTCCCATTCTGGGTTTCGTTCACACGCTGAACTATTCCAGAAATACAGAGAGGTCCAGCAAAACCCAGCAGGTCAGCCAGATAACGGAATGTGCTACTAAGTAGAATCGGTCGCCCAAAAGCTCTGTACATCGCTAGCCATATAGATGGAGTCCGATTTGGATGATCTGCTACTTTTTTCTGAAAGAAAAATCAGATGAACCAAAATTAAAATCTACTAGAGCAGCAATTAATCCCAGCAACTATGGTTAGCACTTTCTGTTACTTATGAATAAATTGTACATTTATAAATAAACGATAATAAGTTCCTTTCAGTACAGTATGCATAATTCTGTATCCCTAGGATTCAAGGTAGAGGGTCAGTGAAAAAGTGGAAGACACAGTGGCTGCAACAATGGGCTGAAATATAGCAACGATTGTGAGGATGACACAGGACTGGGCAGCGTTTTGGTCTATTCTACACAGGGTGGTTATGAGTCATGAGTCGGAGCCTACTCGATGGCACCTAACACAACAACAGGATTCTATGTAAATAGTAGCTTTTGAATATATTTGAATGAACAACAGAGAATGAGAAGTAAAACACAAATGGCCAGTCTTTCTTCTAATCCTCTGGATGACATAAAATTCTTAAAGCATAATTAATTTTAATTCCCTTTGATTTGGAAAATGTTTATCTGTCATTCATATTATTAAATAGCACTGTATGGAAAAAGAGACACTAAAGGCCAAAGATCAATGTTATTGACAGACTAGTCAAGATTTCTTTGGTTACTAGATCACAAGAAATTTACTCGTCAAATTACCACAAACTAAACAAAATGGAACCCAATCTCAAATTGTTTCTTCTCCAGGTATTTCCACGCCCATGAATGGTAGTCAATATATTTCAAAGTTATGGTAGGCTTGTGTTTCCCAGGTATTTCTCAAAGAAATGCAAGATGAAGGATGGTATATACACTTAAGCTAACTCATGGCTTCACACATCTACAGCTGTTTTTTTTAAAGATTTTAAGACCTGAACAATCATCATAATTTAGTCCTGGGTAAGGGGTGGATAAAATTTGTTCATTGTGGCAAAGAAGGCAATTGTGTTTCATACTGAATTCCCTGTTAGAGTAAATAATTTGATCATTTCTTTAAAGTTTACTGATAAAAGGTATTAACATACCAAGTTCAAGTTAATCTCTGCTGTAAAGAGCACTCAGAAAACTTAAGCTAGGCCATACTGTGAATCTTTACTTTAGCAGAGAATTAAAAAAAAAAAATATGATGCAATACTGTTCCCAGAGGTGAAACCAGAGATGACTCAGGTTCATTCGTAGTAACCATTTCCTGCCATATTAATTTCATAATGCATTTCGGACACAAAACAAAGGTCATTTTCATCATTTACCATAAATGTTTTGTTGATCTTGATTTACAGCAGCCAAAAAAAACCTTTAACTGATTCACCGAAGTTCCAGCATTGTTATGAATATTAATATTTTAAATTACACTGGTATTTGGAGATGATTTCAATACAAAATACATCTACCAGTGTGGACAGCATATATGATTATTCAGAATGGTAACAAAACAAATGGAAAATTTTCAAAAGACTCTTACTTTTAAATTTTAAAAGCAATTATTAACACTCAAAGTATCAAAGGAAACCAATTTTGGCAGCCATATCGGATGATGCATGGGGTAGGCAGATGATGCCCCTTCTTTTAATTTAGTTTCCCAAGTGTTGACTGCAAAATCTAATTTTTAGTCAATAATTAAAGGCTTTTAATTTTATCAAGTGTTTATTAATGTCTATCATCTAACCAAAACAAAAATACCCATTGCCGTCAAGTTGATTCTGACTCATAGCAACCGTATAAGACAGAGTAGAACTGCCCCACAGGGTTTCCAAAGAACTCCTGGTGGATTTGAACTGCCGACCTTTAGTTAGCAGCCAAGCTCTTAACCACTGTGCCACCAGGGCTCTGTATATCATCTAATTTACCTTTACATAACAAAATTATTGACAAGATACTTGAGTAAAGACTTAACAATTATAAGAATCCCATTCATTATTGATATTATATGGTAATAAGCATTGGTTTAACATAATCATCGAACCTAATTCTAACTTCCTACTTGATCCCATTTCCAGTGAAAAGAAAATACTTTCTCTAGCCTTCCTTTTGCATTGACCAGGCGACTAAGACAACATAACCATACTTTAGTGGCTCTTCCAGTCTTTTCTCAGTGGCCCAATTAACATGGCTCAAAGCTACAGGGAAAGACGGATGGAGGAAATCTGCCCATCTTTAACCACAGATAGCATCTAAACTTTGTGCCTTTATATTTAATAGGCCTATTCTCTACAATTATGGGCACGAAAAATAGGTACCAACTTACCTTTTGCTCTTCATAAGCATCCTTCAGGCAAACATAATTTGTTACTGCCCTCATTGCTATCGGTAATTTTCCAATTGCCTTCAGATCAATAGGCTTTTTATGAGCTGATATAATAAGTGTGTTCATCCACCAGTATGTTGCCTTTGACAGTAAATTCACAAATGGTTGAAGAAATCTCACACCCAGATCCTGGAGGTCTTCAGGAGGCTTTACCTTCTGAGGATGCATGAAGAATACATATCTCTGGGGCAGGAAAAAAAAAACACAAAATAACAATTAGCCCAATTCTTTGTCCACATATTTAAAATAAAATCCTAACCTTGTCTACATTTTCACTACTGGTGGCCCAAATTTATATTTTAATACTTCTTTCCATCTCTCTTTGAAATAGGCTTTGGAATATTTCCCCTTCATTGTCACTAGATTAACTAGTGAAGCACAGAATTTCATACTTTATCCTCTTGAGGCCAATTCTAAAAAGTCAATTATCTTATTAGAAGATAATAATTACTAATAACCAGCCTTTCATGATATCCTGTGACAGGTTCAACTAAATCAGGATTTTTACATTATTTAGATTTTAAAATATGTTATCAACACCATTGTTGAATCACTCTGCTGATTTGTGCTTTCGTTGATGTTAACTGACTGTTCTTCACTATGCATTGCAGTGTGTTTCCTGTGACTCATACAGAAAATTCAAAGCTCCCTGATGGAAAATAAATATTGAAAAATTACTCACTAGTACTTTACACAACATAATTGACAACATTATGTGGTGGAAATTACAAAGGTTTGTAATCACGAGACCAGGTGTGAGTCTTGACTATGTGTTACTTTGGATGTAGAGCTTAATTTCTCTCTATAGAAGTTTCTTCCTCAATAAAATCAGTAAACTGGACTAGATTAACTTCTTCCAGTTCCAAATTTCTAGAAATACACTATTTTGCCTAACCCAGGTGTGTTCTGGACTAATCATGAGTGATGGAACTTCTTGATGAAAAAAATTGCATTTGTAATATAAACTGAGCACAGTGTTTGACACACAGTATACACTCAATCAATATTTGTGAATGAATAAATAGATTCCAGGGTCATAACGTGTTACGGATTGAATTGCGTCCCCCCAAAATATGTGTTGTAAATCCTAACCTCTATGCCTCTGGTTATAACCCTATCTGGGAATGGATTGTCTTTATGTTAATGAGGCCGGATTAGTATATGGTATATTTTAAGTCAACTCTTTTGAGATATAAAAGAGATTAAACAAGCTAGCAGAGGAGAGATGGGGTAAGATAGAAGCCAAGCCACATGGAGATCTCTAAGGAACAAGAAAGCAGAAACTAAAGAGACAAGGACCTTCCTCCATAGCCAAAAGAGAAAGCCTTCCCCTAGAATTGGAGTTCTGAATTCAGATTTCTAGTCTCCTAAACCGTGAGAAAGTAAATTTCTGTTTGTTAAAGCCATCCATTTGTGGTATTTCTGCTATAGCAGCACTAGATAACTAGGGCATTCTGTAATTTCTGGAACATTAGTGGCCTGAAGTTTAGTGATTAGTTCAACTTTATGGCTGCACACATAGATCATATATGTTTGTTCATCATTTACGGCTTATTGTAATATTCAACATTAGGCTCTTGAATCCCAATAACAAAACAAAAATTTTTAGATACCTACTCTGACTCGAATGACGTTGATCTCCACAGCCATCAGGAGTCCATTCAAGATGACCATCATGCCTGTGATGCAGAAACGCAGGTCGGATATTCCCCAACCAGACTGCCAGTACTTGACCAATTTTATGGTCTTTGTAATAAATGCCATTACCCAGTACAGAAACAGAGCTGGAAAAAGAAAAACATGCAATCTGTCTCTGATAGTTTTCAAACTGCACTGACATTTGTACACACACACACAATGATTTTTTATAACAAAGACAATTTTAAACATTCTATTTCAACATAATTTTGTGTGTTAAGAAAACAACACACAAGTTTTTGTGTACTTTCGGATTTGTGAATTCGAAGTACAATAAGAAATTGAAAAGGTTCAGTGTTTCTACTCTGATGGTAAGTGACAGATGGGAATACATAAGGGGATATGTAAATAGGGATGACCCACGTTCTTCAAAATTTGTATGCAAATCTGTTGCTTTTAAATTGACTTTATCTTCGGGTCTTCTTGTTTTTTTTTTTCAAGAGTCCCTGATTGTATGTCCTGATTGTATAAATCATTCACATGTTGGTATCTGTACAACTTATCCAATATGTAAGTGTGTTGTAGCTTCCAGAGCCATATCCAGTGGTGTTACCCTGGACTTATTATGAAACCCATGTAACTATGTAATAGGGTTTCTGCTTTTCAATTAGCATTCAAGTACTAAGAGCCTCTTCTCACCCAAATGATTTAAAATATCAATTCCATCCACAAAGCACAGAGAAGAACACTGATCCTGCAGAACAAACCCAGATTTCAAGTAGCTCAGTAAGGAAGAAATCTGTACCATCTTTTAACTGTAGCCAGAATTCTACAGCAAATATGAAAGGGAAGCAGAGACTCTCCTAGAAATCTGCTGGCAAGGATTCAATCTACTTTGAACTTTGAATAAAGGTGAGCACTAGTGAATATGTAAAACACATATAAGACATGTAAATGTAAAGAAGAAATGTAAAACACATATAAGACAATCCAATTTAGAAAACACTTATCAGAACCAGAAAAGTTAAGGGTGATCATAACTTTCTTAATGAAAATGAACTAAACTTCAGCATATGAGCTCATCATATAACTTTTGTAGCTTAAAATGCAGAGATAATCTGAATGGATTTAGAAAAAACAAAACAGCCAAATGATATGCATCTAAAGAAATACACCTTAAACATAAAGAAACAATAGAATGAAAGTAAGTGGATGGGAAAAGATATACAATGAGAACAGTAGGCATAAGAAACTTGGCATGGCTATATTAATATCAGATAAAGTAGATTTCAAGACAAGGAATGATATCAGAAATAAAAGGGACTTTTAAAATGATAAAAAGGTCAATTTTTCAGAAAGATCACATAATCAAGAATGTCCATGTGCCTATTAAAGACTTAGATGACCTGAACACTAGCAACTACCTTGAACTATTTGGCATTTATAGAACTATTTTATATTTGGCATTATAAAAATACATCCAATATCTTCAGAATAGGCATTCTTATCAAGTGCACATGGTAGAGACTGCATGTTCACTCACAAATGAAGTAGCAAGAAATTTTAAATAACAGACATCACAGAGTATGTTCTCTTACCAAAATGAAATTAAACTAAATATCAAGAACGATAAGTGTATTTATTTTCTTTTGCTGCATAACAAATCACCACAAGCTCAGCAGCTTAAAACAATATATACCTATCATCTCATAGTTTCCATAGGTCAGGATTCTGGGTATGTGACAACGAGGTTTCTGTTTCAGGCCATGCCAGGCTGCAATCTAGTGCTGGCTGGAGTTAACAGTCTCATTAGACACTTGACTGATTTGGGACCTTCATCTCTGCCATACTGTATTGGCTAGAAGAGGTGCCCTAGTGGCGCAGTGGTTAAGCGCTCTGCTGCTAACCTAAAGGTCAGCAGTTCAAACCCACCAGCTGCTCTATGGAAGAAAGATGTGGCAGGCAGCCTGCTTCCTTAAAGATTTACAGCATTTCATAACACAGTTTATAAAGAAAATGCTCTACATTCTACTTTCGGTGAGTAGCGCCTAGGGTCCTAAAAGTTTGTGGGTGGCCATCTAAGATACTCTACTAGCCCCACCTCGTCTACAGCAAGTGAAAATGAAAAAAACCAAAGTAACAAGTGAAAGATTAGCCCAAAGGACTAATGGACCAGAACTACCACAGCTTCCACCAGACTGACTCCAGCACAACTACATGGTGCCCAGCTACTGCTGACTGCTCTGACAGGGATCACAACAGAGGGTCCAGACATAGCTGGAGAAAAATGTAGGACAAAATTCTAACTCACAAAAAAAGACGAAACTTATTGGCCTGACAGGACTGGCAAAAGATTGGGAGTATGGCGCCCAGACACCCTTTTAACTCAGCACTGAAGTCACTCCTGAGGTTCACCCTTCAGCCAAAGATTAGACAGGCCTATAAAACAAAATGAGACTAAATGGGAACACCAGCCCAGGGGCAAAGGTGAGAAGGCAGGAGGGGAAAGGAAAGCTGGTAATGGGGAACCCAAGGTTGAGAAGAGCAGAGTGTTGGCATTTTGTGGGCTTGGCAACCAATGTCACAAAATAGTATGTGTATTAATTGTTTAATGAGAAACTAATTTGCTCTATAAACCTTCACCTAAAGTACAATAAAAATAAATAAATATGTGTTAAAGAAAAAAATATTTACTGCCTTGCAAACCCTATGGGGCAGTTCTACTCTGTCCTATAGGGTTGCTATGAGTTGTAATGGGCAACGGGTTTGTTTGTTTGTTTTTGCTATTGGGTAGAAGGAAGTCACAAGCCCCACTCATACCCAAGGGGAGAGAATTATACAGAGTGTGCACACCAGAGCACCAGAGATCATTGGAGGTAAACTTTGGGTCTGTCCACACAATAAGATATTTACAAATATGCAAATATTTTGAAATTAAACAACAAAACAACATAGGTATTTCCAATAATTTACAGGTCAAAGAATAAATAATTAGAGAATTTAGAAAATATTTTTAACTAAATCATAATGAAAATATTACATATAAAGATGGAAGGATGCAGCTAAAATAGTACTTAGAGTGAAGTTTATAGCTTTAAATATTTATTTTAGAAAGAAAAAAAAAGACGAATCCAAAATCAATGACTGAAGTTTCTGCCATAAAAGCTAAAAAATGAAAAGCACAGAAGATAAATAAAAGAATGAAAACAAATAATAGGGATACGAACAGAAAATAAAATAGACAACAATTGAGAAAACTAACTGGGGAAGAGCTGCGTCCTCAGAGTAGAGTTGACCTTAATGACATGGATGGAGTCAAGCTTTCGGGACCTTCATTTGCTGATGTGGCATGACTCAAAATGAGAAGAAACAGCTGCAAACATCCATTAATCATCAGAACCTGGAACGTACAAGTATGAATCTCGGAAAACTGGAAATAGTCAAAAATGAAAGGGAACACATAAAGATCGACATCCTAGGCATTAGTGAGCTGAAATTGATTGGTACTGGTCACTCTGAATGAATCATATGGTCTACTATGCTGGGAATGACAACTTGAAGAGGAATGGAGTTGCATCCATCATCAAAAAGAACATTTCAAGATCTATCCTGAAGTACAATGCTGTCAGTGATAGGATAATATCCGTACACCTACAAGGTAGACCAGTTAATATGACTATTATTCAAATTTACACACCAACCACTAGGACCAAAGATGAAAAAATGAAGATTTTTACCAACTTCTGCAGTCTGAAATTGAGTGAACACGCAATCAGGATGCACTGATAATTACTGGTGATTAAAAAAATGCAAAAATTGGAAACAAAAAGAAGGATCGGTAGTTGGAAAATACGGCATTCATGACAGAAACAATGCTGAAGATCATTTGATTGAATTTTGCAAGAACAATGACTTCTTCACTGTAAACATCTTTGTTCACCAACATAAACGGCAACTATGCATATGGACACCTCACCAGATGGAATACACAGGAATCAAATTGATTATATCTGTGGAAAGATATGATGGAAAAGCTCAATATCATCAGTCAGAACAAGGCCAGGGACTGACTATGGAACAGACCATCAATTGCTCATATGCAGGTTCAAGTTGAAACCGAAGAAAATTAGAACAAGACCACGAGATCCAAAGTACCGCCTTGAGTATATTCCACCTGAATTTAGAGACCATCTCAAGAACAGATTTGACACATTGAACACTAATGACCAAAGACCAGATGAGTTGTGGAATGACATTGAGGACATCACACATGAAGAAAGCAAGAGGTCATTTAAAAGGAGAGAAAGAAAAAACCTAAATGGATGTCAGAAGAGACTCTGAAACTTGCTTTTGAACTTCGAGTAGATAAAGCAAAAGGAAAAAATGATGAAGTAAAAGAGCTGAACAGATTTCAAAGGGCAGCTCCAGAAGATAAAGTATTATGATGACATGTCAAGGACTTGGAGATAGAAAACCAAAAGGGAAGAATATGCTCAGCACTTCTCAAGCTGAAAAAAACTAAAGAAAAAATTCAAGCTTTGAGTTGCAATACTGAAGGATTCTAGGGAAAATACTAAGCAATGCAGGAAGCATCAAAAGAAGATGAAAGGAACACACAGTCACTATAACGAAAAGAACTGGTAAACGTCCAACCATTTCAGGAGGTAACCATCAGGAACCGATGGTACTGAAGGAAGAAGTCCAAGCTGCTCTGAAGGCATTGGGGAAAAATAAGGCTCTAGGAATTGACAGAATACCAATTGAGATGTTTCAAGAAATGAATGCAGCACTGGAAGTGCTCATTCATCTATGCCAAGAAATTTGGAAGACAGCTACCTGGCCAACTGATTGGAAGAGACACACACGTATGCCTAGTCCCAAGAAATGTAATCCAATGTGGAACTTATCAAACAATATCATTAATATCACATGCAAGCAAAATTTTGCGGAAGATCATTCAAAAGCAGTTGCAGTAGTATATCAACAGGGAACTGCCAGAAATTGAAGCCAGACTCATAGAACATAGAACCAGGTATATCATTGCTGATGTCATATGGGTCCTGGCTGAAAGCAGGGAATAACAGAAAGATGACTACCTGTGTTTTATTGACTATGTAAAGACATGTGACTGTGTGGATCATAACAAATTATGGATAATATTGAGGAGGATGGGAATTCCAGAACGTTTAATTGTGCTTATGAGGAAGCTGTACAGGATCAAGAGGTGGTTGTTCAAAAAGAACAAGGGGATACTGCGTGGTTTAAAGTCAGGGAAGGTGTGCATCCTTTTGCCATACCTATTCAATCTGTAGGCCAAGCAAATAACCCGAGAAGCTGGAGTATATGAAGAGCAGGCCATCAGGATTGAAGGAAGACTCATAAACAACTTGCATTATGCAGATGACAAAACCTTGCTTGCTGAAAGTGAAGAGGATTTGAAGCACTTACTAATGGAGATTAAAGACCACAGCCTTCAGTATGTATTGCACCTCAACATAAAGAAAACGAAAATGCTCACAACTGGGCCTATAAGCAATATCATGATAAATGGGGAAAAGACTGAGGTTGTCAAGGATTTCATTTTACTTGGATCCACCATCAACACTCATAGGAGCAGCAGTCAAGAAATCAAAAGGTGCATTGCGTTGGGCAAATCTGCTGTAAAAGACCTCTTTAAAGTATTGAAAAACAAAGATGTCACCTCGAGGACTAAGGTGTGCCTGACCTAAGCCGTGGTGTTTTCAATCACCTCATATGCACGTGAAAGCTGCACATTAACAAGGAAGATCAAAGAAGAATTGATTCCTTTGAATTGTGGCGTTGCTGAAGAATATTCAATCTACCAGGGACCGCCAAAAGAATGAACAATTTGTCTTGAAGAAGTACAACCAGAATGTTCCTTAGAAGCAAGGATTGCGAGACTATGTCTCACATACTTTGGACATATTATCAGGATCAGTCCCTGGAGAAAGACATCATGCTTGGTAAAGTAGAGGGTCTGTGAAAAATAGGAAGACCCTCAACAGGATGGATTGACACAGTGGCTGCAACAACGTGTTAAAGCATAACAACAATTTGTAAGGATGGCGTGGGACTGGGCAGTGTTTCTTTCTGTTGCACACAGGGTAAACTATGAGGTGGAATCGACTCGATGGTACCTAACAACATATATAAGCTGTATTGGATAGGCACCTAACAACAACAACAAGGGTGCAAGATACAAGGTCAATATACAAAATCTGTTGTATTTAATATTGTGGCAACAAACAATTGGGAAATGAAATTTATAATGTAATTCCATTTACAATAGCTGCAGAAAAACAAGCAAAAACTAGAAATAACTTAAGCCACACAAAACCCCTGCACTGAAAAGCTATAAAACATTCCTGAGGAAAATTAACTATGATATAAATAAATGAAAAATGGATTGTAAGGTTCGATATTGTTAAGATGACAACTCTCCCCAAAATTTCTTTATAGATTCAATGCAATCCCCATCATACTGTCACAAGGATTTTTTTTTTTTGCTACAAATTGACATGCTGATTCTAAAATGTATAAGGAAATGAAACCAGAATATCCAAAGCACTCTTGGGAGATAAGCAAAGAAAAAAGTTATATGACTTATAATACATAACTTTAAAATTTCCAAAGGTACAGTAATCAAGATAGAATGGTAAAAAAAAAAAAAAACAGAACAAAACCATGAATACAGCAAAGGAAAAGAAAACAAAGAGTAAAGAAATAGATCACACTTTTTATAGTTATATGAATTAATTTTTTTACAAAGATACCAAAGCAATTTGATTGGAAATGGAAAGTCTATTCTGCAAATGGTACTGGAACATATGGATATCCACTTAAAAAAAAGAAACTGAATCTTGATACCTACCTTACACCACATGCACAATTAATTTAAGATAGGTCACAGTCCTAAAAATAAAAACTGAAACTATAAAGCCTCTAAATGAAACAGGAAAATTTGAGAGAAACATACTTAGCGGAAGGCAAAGATTTCAGGAAACAATAACCATACATGAAAAAAAAGATAAAGTATGTGATATCAAAATTAAAATATTTTTCTCAAACCAAATCCATTGCTGTCAAGTCAATTGCAACTCACTGCAAACCTATAGGATAGACTAGAACTGTTCCATAGGATTTGCAAGAAGTGGCTGGTGGATCTGAGCTGCTGACCTTTTGGTTAGCAGCCCAGTGCTTAACTACTGCCAGGACTCCTCCTCCTCAAAAAGGCCCTGTTAAATAATGAATATAATTGCCATAGTCCGGGTGGAAAATATTCTCAAAACATATACCTAATGACATACTAGTATTCAGTATACACAAAGTACTCTACAACTCAATAATAAAAAAACAACTGAACAAAAAATGGGCAAAGGATACAAACAACCACTTCACAAAGATAGCAAATAGCCAATAAACTCATCAAAAAGTGTTCAATACTATTAGCCACCATGAAAATACAAATTAATACCACAGTTGTGTACCAGTATGGATTTATCATCATAAAGTTGTTCATGTATTTCCTGATTATCCTTTTAAAGTACCGGTACACATCCACCAGGATGGCTAAAACTTGAAAGATCAAGAACACCAAAAGTTGTTGGGCATGTGGAACTGGAAGTCCCACACACTCTAAGCGAGCATGCAAGATGCTACAACCACTTTGAGAAAAGATCTGGCAGTTCCTTACACATATAAATATCTACCTACCTGTCAACCAGAAGTTTCACTTCTAGGTATTTATCCAATAGAAATAAAACCATATATTCACAAAAAGACATGTACATCCATATTTATAGCAGCTCTTTTCATGATAGTCAAAACCTGGAAACTGTCCAGGTATCTATCAATAGGAGAATGGAAAAACTGTGATATATTCATACAATGGAATATTACTCAACAATTACAAGAAAAAAATACTGATAAGTGCTACATTGTGGATGAATCTCAAAAAAAAAAAAAAAAAAGAACATGCTGGGAGAAAGAAGCCTTACAAGCAAGAGTTTATACTGTATGATTCAATTTATATGAAGTTCTTGAACAGATGGAACTAATCTATGGTGGAAAAAAAAATGACAGTGATGTTGCCTCAATGGGAGTGAAAGTGAGGACTGACTGGGAAAGGGCACAGAAAATGTCCTTGGAAGATGTTAATGTTCTATATCTTTATAGGGTTATACAGGTGTATGCGTTTTCAAATTAAGATTTCTGTACCCCATGTATGTAAATTTTAATCTAGCAAAAAGAACTGTAAACAGATATTTAACTCTATTTAATGATATGCACGCTGAAGTGTTTAGGTATGAAGTGTACTAATTTCTGCATCTTATTCTGAAATGCATCCAAAAAAATAAGATGGATTGATGGATGAATAAACCAAAAAAAAAAAAAAAAAAGTTGCCATCAAGTTGATTCCAACAAATAGCGACCCTATAGGACAGAGTAGTGCTGCCCTGTAGGGTTTCCAAGAAGTGGCTGGTAGATCTGAACTGCCAACCTTTTGGTTAGCAGCCACAGCTCTTTAACCACTGTACCACCAGGACTCTGATGGATGGATTTAAAAAAAAAAAAAATGGATAGAGGGATGGAAAGATGTAGATATGTGAAAAAGCAAATAGAGCAAAATGTAAATTGAAGAATCTAGTTGGTGGGTATATGGGTATTCACATAATTCTTTCAAATCTTCTGCATGTTTTGGTAATTTTCATTATAAAATATTGGGGCAAAATTACTAGCTTTGTGATCTTAAAATAACTGGAAGTTTTCTAGGTCCAAGTTTTCTATTCTAAAATAATGAGGAAGTTAGACTATCTTTTATCCCTATGAGTCTTTCCAGCAATCTGATCAAATTGTGCCCTCTGCCTTGCATCTACATAAAAATAAATCTTTGATTTTGATCACATTTCCTTTAAAGTATCATGAAAATGCCCATTTCCTTTCTAATTACATTTTACCACTTTGTTACCACATCTATCTTTGAGAAACTTGTATCTAGCTTCCCCATTGTTACTACTTTTTCTTCTTAAAAAAAAAAAAAGTTTTTCTTCTTACCTACTGGAAATTTAACTATTTTTTTTATACCTTCATGAAAAGATTTCTGTGACAATGTCTGAGTGCCATTTTGTAGTAAAGAGCTTTCTATTAAGATAATGAAGACTGTGTCAAGCCTTTAGATTAGTATTTAACTCTATATACTTTTTCAATTTGATCGGCTTTGCCCAATCATGTAATGTGACATCACACAGAATTGAATAATGAGCATTTTCCACTCACCCAATTTAAATTTTAATGTCCTCTGGATAAAAAATTTAAAATACCAGCTGTTATTAGTATTTATTAGCTATTTTCCTAATTTCTATATTAGTAGTCAATGTCTTTTTCATCATATAACACTGACAATCAAATGAAATCTATGAAGCTTAGAAAATTGTAGGTGTTCATTCATGCAAACACAATTCTGCCTACAATTTTAGGAGGTCCACAGCCTCGTGCACGCTATCCACGATCCATGATCTATACCCTCATTTCAGCTCTTTTTATGAAACTGTACACCAGTGAATGCAAGGATAGGTCAGAGTATTGTATATAACAAATTGAGATGAGTTATATTATTTCTGGAGCCCTGGTGGCACAGTGGTTAAAGCACTTGACTGCTAACAAAATGGTCAGTGGTTCAAACCCATCAGCCACTCTGCAGGAGAAAGATGTGGCAGTATGCTTCTGTAAAGATATATACCCTTGGGAACCCTATGGAGCAATTCTATTCCGTCCTATAGAGTCTCTATGAGTCAGAATTAACTCGACGGCAGTTGAACTCTCCTTTCTAGGAAAGTATAGAGACATCCCCACGGCAGCAGTGACAGGCCTGGGCAAAAATTCTCAGAACATCAAGCCAGAGGCAGAAACACGTGGAACTGGTTGAGATTCTTGTACAAGGGGTAGCATGGTGCAACAGGTGCTTGCAAGAACTCTAACCTTAGAGTACAGTTTCTGTAAGTCAAAAGAGGAGCACCTTCCCTCCACTTTCTTCCTGCCACAGACCAACACACCGTGAGGGGCATTTATTGGAGAATAATAAATGCTCTGGTGGAATGGAGTTTTCAGAGCCGAGGGTGCCTCAGCTTGCCTTCATCCCCACATTTATTGTTGCTATTGTGCTATTATTAGCTGTCCAGTTGATTCAGAATCAACTACGAAAGAATTAATTACTATGGCTTTCCCTAGCTTCCATCTCCCAAACCCAACCCACTCTGACAGTACTTGCTATGAGGGAAAATTAAAAAAAAAAAAGACCATGCGCTTCATCTTACTTACCTAAAAGTAATTTAGGAAAATTGGATGTTTCAATATTATGATAATATACTATTGACGTTGTAGTAGCAACAAATCCCATTACGGCAGGCATGAAGAGGTGGAGGTGTCTCGACTCCCGCCGCCTACAGAGAAAGGTACAGGGTCAGCGTCTAAAGCTGATAGTTTTAAATAGTTACTCATCTTGTTTCCACTTTGTTTGTTAATACTCTCTTTTAGCGATAAGATGTTTAAAATACAGAATGCAGTAGTAGTTGCTAAGAGAATATATAAAGAAAGAATATGTTGGGAGACATATTCTGGATGAAATTATCTTAAAGTTCATAGAGAAAAATAAATGCCTGAGAATACCTACTAATATGAAAAAGAGAAAAGCTAAGAAGTATTTCTTTGTCAGATATTAAAACACTATAAAACTATTGTGGTAATACATTGATAGCCCCTGATGAACTACAGTCCCCAGAATTCACACCCTTGTATGACTCTGGATTTGGTCATGTGTCTTGCTTTAGCCAGTTAGACCTTAGCAAGCTTGGTGCCAGCAGAGACTTAATAAGCAGCTATACACTGGGGCTTGTGTTTTAGTAATACTTTCTCTTAGAACTCAGCCACCATGCTGTACGAAAGTCCATGCAATTTACTAGGAAAGAGAGGCCATGTAGAGGGGCCCTAAACAAGGTACAACAGAGAGTGATAGACCACATGGAGGTGAACAGAACACCTAGCCAGGCTCCCAGTTGAATGCAAACATATGAATGACTCTGTCTCACACCATGTGAAACAGAAGAATCACCTAGTCAACCCAAAGAACTGTGAAAAATAATCATTGTTTGAAACTAGTAAGTTTGTTATGCAGCAATAAATAACTGAAACAGCTACTGTAATAGAACCAATATGTACCATAGTAACCCCAAGAAAGAATTAGAAGTTGTAAGTGAAATCTGCCAGCCCAAATATAAAAAACAAAAACACCAAACCTGTTGCCGTTGAGTTGGTTTTGACTCACAGCAAACTATAGGACAGAGTAGAACTGCCCCACGGGGTTCCAAGGAGTGGCCCGTGGATTTGAACTGCCAAACTTTTGGTTAGCAGCCGAACACTTAACCATTGTGCCAAGCCCAACATAGCCCTCAGAAATATTTTATTTGGCTGGCACTTCTTTTTTCTATTTTGAATTTGTATTCCTTTAGGTCAGATAGGTACATGCCCCATCATTCCCTTTTAATTTATACCAGGCTTCTCCACACATTTACTTGGCCCCTAGTGAATTCTAAGTTTGCAACAGAAACAGATTAAAGTACATATAGGGGTTGAAAATATGAGCAAGGTTGCATTTTGCTTCACTGAATCAAACTAGGCAAAGAATAATTTGCTTAATAAATCATGCTGACTTAATTGGCTATTCTTCTAAAATAAATGAAGCTTAATCCCCATTTCTCACTAACACAAAAATAAATTTTAGATGAATTAAATATTAAAATATGAAAAATGAAACTATAAAAATATAAGAAAATTTAGGAGAATGTTGGAATAAGAGTGATCATTCTAAATAGATTCACAAATCTTTTTTAAAAATGAAACATCTTTATGGCAAAGATATGCCCATAAATAAATCAAATGACAAACTTCAGAATGGAAGAATATGCAGCACAAATTACAGATAAAGTTAGAAAGAAAAAGACAAGTAACTCAATTAGGGAAATAGATAAAAAGTATGAGCAGGCAAATCACAGAAGAAGAAAATCATATGGCCAGTAAATATTAATGAAAGCTTAACTCAAACATATTAAACTAATAATCAGGGAAATACAAAATATTACATAAAAAGTGAAGTGTTACTTTTCAGCTATAAGAATGACCAATAAAAGCAAGCATCATTAATATCTAGTACTAATGAGAATATAAGGAATTGGGCACCTTTCTTATATTGCCAGTAGTTATGAAGTGCCACACTTTTTGGAAGTTATCCAGGAATATCTATTAAAATAAAAAGTACATATAGCATTTAAATCAGTAGTTCTACTCTGGGGATTCCATCTCAAATAAAGAATATGTATGCAAGGATTTTTTTTTTTACTGCAATATAGTTTCTAGTGGTACAAAGCTAGAAACAGTTAAATAAACTGGTACATCAATACTATGAATTATTATCATATAAGTTAGACATGTGTTTGTTAACCTGGAGAGATGCCCATGATTTCTCAGTTAGACAACATCTCAGAATAATGTGGATAGAACAAACCCCACTATGAACAAAAACTACATGCACTTGAAGATATGTGGAGAAATATACAAGCTAATAACACTGGTTACCTCAAAGGCAGTAGAAATAGAATTGGGGTGGTAGAGATGATGTAATTTTTCTTTATGGATCTTTGCATTGTTTCACTAATTATAATGAGTATTTATTATATTTTAAGAATAGTTAATAAACATTAAAAAAAAAAAAAGGAAAGAATGACCAGCCATGTCAAATTAAGTATGATAAGGACAAAAAGGTGCCCATTAGGGTATCTTTAATGTTTACTGGGAACCTTACAGAAGTAGTATGCAGAATATGACAGGACAGGAGAGAAAGCAAACTGAATTTTTGGGCTTAGAAGTAACTGGAAGATGACGTTCTGAGAAGCCTGGATAAAAAAAGCTAACGGGAAGAAGTTGTAGCTAAAGAGTGGGAGGGGGTAGTGCAAGATTAGATTTCAACTACCACGGCCTCTACCAGGCTGAGTCCAGCACAACTAGATGGTGCCTGGCTACCACCACCAACTGCTCTGACAGGGATCACAATAGAGGGTCCCAGGCAGAGCTAGAGAAAAACGTAGAACAAAATGCTAAGTCAGAAAAAAAAAAAAGATTTACTGGTCTGATAAAGACTGGAGAAATCCCAAGGGTATGGCCCACAGACACCCTTTTAACTCAGTACTGAAGTCATTCCGGAGGTTCACCCTTCGGCCGAAGATTAGACAGGCCCATAAAACAAAATGAGACTAAATGGGCACACCAGCCCAGGGGCAAGGACTAGAAGGCAGGAGGGAACAGGAAAGCTGGTAATGGGGAACGCAGGGTCAAGAAGGGGAGAGTGTTGACATGTCATGGGGTTTGCAATCAATGACACAAAAAAATATGTGTATTGTTTAATGAGAAATTAATTTGCTCTATAAAGCCTCACCTAAAGCACAAGTAAAAAAGAAAAAGTAAAAAAAAAAAAGATCAGGGTGTATTTTTATTTGTTCCTTTGTCTACTCTATTTTAGGACAGATGGCTTCTACTTTACCACTATACAACAAGTTTCTGACATTGGCATATGTCATTATCAACATTAGTTCAGGCCTCTTCTAAATCTCTGACTGAAACTACATGTCGACCCTGAAGCTAGAAAGGAAAGTCATCCTTGCACACATGACGGCAAATTTTTGGGAAATGTTGGACTGATCTGGCTTCCGTTTTATGCATAAACAGAGCAACAACGTAGAGTCAGTCTAATTGTTAAGGAAAAAAAAAATAAGACTAGACTTGGTTATGTTGATACAATAAACACTGGTGCCAAAGAAGTTTAAACAGTTATTAAGAAGATAGTAACAGCCAATAAGCTTCTAAATGCATAGCTTTCTTTTTCTCAGAAACTAAGCGGTGCATGTACATGCGAATAACCATCAGAAAGACAATACAACATAACTGGCTCCGTGATAAAGTTTATCAGCCTCATTTTTTATTAATTGCATCAGAGAAATATAAACAGATATCATGGAAATTCTTCCTAGATAAGAGAAAAATTATTTTGGAACTTTCTTTTTAAGAACTTCAGAGGTCTTCTCATATCAATAAAAGATGTATTATTCAGCATACTTCTATATCAATCAATAAAATCTATTCTCCTATTACTTAAGTTTATTTTCTATTACTGTGCGATTTTTAAAATCTCCAGACTATGTCCAGGGTTGTAAATAGAATTCATTATGTTCTCACTGCCTGATACAATATCTTCTATTATAAGAATAACAAACTTCCCTTAAAAATATGGGTTTTATGACAAATCCTGGTTTTAAAATAATTTCATGTCTTGCCTCAATTTTTAGCTATGTCCTCACTGGTTCTTAGACTTCTTTAATGTCTAACTCATCCATCCTTGGTTCTTTACAAAATATGTTGAAACATCTCAATTAATTAATATGTTTATGTAGAGATATGTAACATTTAAATATATATTTATGTAGACAATTTCTATATTTTTTTAAGGACAAGATAAATGGCAAAGTGTTTAAAAGGAGAGAGAAGAAAGCTCTGCAAGAGCTACACGTAATAGGGAGGAAAGAAGTAGAAAGCACGTGAATGAGATCAGAACTTGTGAGATCAGAGAAATTGTGCAGCAACACAAACATACAGGCATAAGCCATGACGTGGTATAAAATGGGTGATAGCTGTTATTCTTAGTGAGTTACGTCCCAAAAGTTAAGCTTCACATGGTATACTCTCAGCTCTTACCTGTGTAACTATACCCACCAGTTTAGTAAAATCATATTAACTAAATCAAGCCACTTACGAATCTGAAACAATGCCTTCGGCTATTTCACAAACATGCACAAACAGGAGCGCGAAGGTAAGAATCCATCTCAGGTTATGTCCAGGAAAATGGAGCCATGTGTTGTGATGAATTTGTACTTTTGAGCTCTGGCTTCCCCATCCTGAAAAAAAGCAAAGACAAAGAGAGAGAGAGGAAAAAAAGGATCCACTGTAATAGTGGAAATAATTTACATTTTGTTAAGTTTTTCAGGGTTCCTGAAACCTTGGTGCTTTCTAGGGTAGCAATAAAGTCCTGGTCTATCTTCACTATGCTAAAAAAAATAAATAAATAACAATTGTTTTACAAGACTGCCTAGACTAACTATCCAACACATTAACATTTATTGTACTGACCAGGGATAACACCAACTCTGGGTAACTACATGGTTATCTCACGTTAATCAGAAGCTTTTACCGACATTTTATCTCTGCTTCATTCAAAAGGAAAACAAATTAATGATAATAGTAAAAGCAACTTGGAGTCTAAAACCTTTCAAAACAGAGGATCCACTGAGGGTCTACCAAAAAAAAAAAAAAAGAGAGAGAGAGAGATTTGGTGCTGAAACGAAGCATTCAACTCTTAATCATATGTACCTCCTAAGAGAAAATCAGTTATCTATGTCTAGCCAGCACTAGTCGGCGAGTGGTACTGATGTCTCTCTTACAGAAAGTTAAACTTTTGTTCATTAATGATGAGCTTTTAAAAAAATTTTTTTTTTTTAGGCAGGCTTGAGAACATTATGAGTTCATAGCTCATCATCACAGAAAAGATTCAAGATTACATTTTAGTAAAATTTTGTTCTCTTCTCAAAACCATAGTTAGAGTCATACCCATTCATGTGTAGTATGCAGAAAAGAATGTTGTATCCTGTTGTCCCCCTTCATTTTGTGGCAGTAGAAAGCCCCATATGCTTCAGGAATGAGCAGGGGTTTGTACTTGAAATACTGTAGGAAGGAACTTCTGTATACACAAACGACACCCCTGAAATAGTCTTCGAGAAAAATTAATTTATGCCACGATTGTTCTTAAATGTACTTCATTATTGGAAGATTAGTTATGTTCAACATATTCTACTACAACTTATGCTGTAAACTCTTGCAGGCAAACTCTGTCTTTTATGTAACATTCTCATTTTTCTTGCACCTGATACTTCTTCAAAATTTTGATTATTTATGGCCCCTCACCAACTGAAGTAGCCAAAGCTGTAAGTGAAAAAAACCACATTTTTCTGCACAATTCCTGTTTGACAATGTCTACTCCAATTAATTCTATTCAAATAGCCTTGCTGTCATCCTCTTTGCTGAGTTCTAGGGATAAAACATGAGTGTCACAGTCTTTGGACCCAAGAAGTTAACTGGATGTCAAAGACTGAATTTATTAACTGTAGAATTACAGGAAAAAAAAAATTGCAGGTTCTACTTCTGGCCAAAGTATTCTTAATGTCTTACATATTGTTGTTGTTGTTAGTGCCGTTGAGTTGGTTCTGACCCATAAGGACCCTATATACAACAGAACGATTCTATGCCATCCGCATGATTGTTGCTATGCTTGAGCCCATTATTGCAGCCACTGTGTCAATCCATCTTGATAACGGTTTTCTTCTTTTTCACTGACCCTGTACTTTACCAAGCATGATGTCTTTCTCCAGGGACTGATCCCTCCTGACAGCATGTCCAAAGTATGTAAAACGCAGTCTCGCCATCCTTGCTTCTAAGGAGCATTCTGGTTGTACTTATTGCAAGACAGATTTGTTCTTTCTTTTGGCAGTCCATGGTATATTCAATATTCTTCTCCAACACCACAGTTCAAAGGCACCAATTCTTCTTTAGTCTTATTTATGCATTATCCAGCTTTCACATGCATATGAGGCGACTGAAAACATCATGGCTTGGGTCAGGTGCACCTTACTCTTTGAAGTGACATCTTTGCTTTTTTTTTTTTTTTTAACATTTTAAAGAGATTTTTTGCAGGAGATTTGCCCAATGCGATGCCATCATTTGATTTCCACAAACAGTGCTGCTACGTATGGCTACTGTAGTCCCAATATCTTTAGAGTGTTTCCACATTTGATTAACCTGAATAACTATGTACCAAGGGTTATGATACTTTGTTATTACATGATATGTTACATTACAAAAAAATCTTTGATCAACCACTATTAGAATAATGCCCAGCACATTAACAAATAAATATTTGTTAAGCGAATAAAGGCATACGAATAATTTTAAACCTTTCTTTAAAACAAATTGTTAAATTATATTAGTTTTCTTAAGAAAATCCATCTGATAACTTTTTATGTATTTTTATGGACATAATAGTAAAATTCCCCACGATGTCTATCAGTTTGTCGTACAGTGGGTGCTTGTGTGTTGCTGTGATGCTGGAAGCTATGCCACCAGTATTCAAATACCAGCAGGGTCAAGAAATCCGGAAGACAGATACCTGGCCAACTGACTGGAAGAGATCCATATTTATGCATATTCCCAAGAAAGATGACCCAACCAAATACAGGAATTATCGAACAATATCATTAATATCACTTGCAAGCAAAATTTTGCTGAAGATCATTCAAAAGTGGCTGCAGCAGTATATCAACAGAGAACTGCCAGAAATTCAGGCTGGATTTAGAAAAAGACGTGGAACTAGGGATATCATTGCTGATGTCAGATGGATCCTGGCTGAAAGCAGCGAATACTAGAAAGGGGTTTACCTCTGTTTTATTGTCTATGCTAAGGCATTCGGCTCTGTGGATCATAACAAATTATGGATGACATTGTGGAGAATGGGAATTCCGGAACACTTAATTGTGCTCATGAGGAATCAGTACATGGATCAAGATGTTTGAACAGAACAAGGGGATACTGCATCATTTAAAGTCAAGAAAGGTGTGCATCAGGGTTGTATCCTTTCACTATACAGATTCAATCTGTATCCTGAGCAAATAATCTGAGAAGCTGGACTATATGAAGAAGAATGGGGCATCAGGACTGGAGGAAGACTATTAACGACCTGCGATATGCAGATGACACAACCGAGCTTGCTGAATGTGAAGAGGACTTGAAGCACTTACTGATGAAGAACAAAGACCACAGCCTTCAGTATGGATTATACTTCAACATAAAGAAAAAAAAAATCCTCACAACTGGACCAATAAGCAGCGTCATGATTAACAGAGAAAAGACTGAGGTTGTCACGGATTTCATTTTACTTGGATCCACAATCAATACCTACGGAAGCAACAGTCGGGAAATCAAAAGTTGCATTGCACTGGGCAAACTGGCTGCAAAAGGCCTCTTTAAAGTGTTGAAAAGCAAAGATGTCACCTTGAGGACTAAGATGTGTCACGCCCAAGCCAAGGAAGACCAAAGAAAAATTGACGCCTTTGAATTGTGGTGTTGGAGAAGAATATTGAACATACCATGGACTGCCAGAAGAACGAACAAATCTGTCTTGGAAGAAGTACAACCAGAATGCTCCTTAGAAGCAAGGATGGCAAGACTACGTCTCACGTACTTTGGACACGTTATCAGGAAGGATGAGTCCCTGGAGAAGGACATCATGCTTGGTAAAGTAGAGTGTCAGTGAAAAAGACGAAGATCCTCAACGAGATGGGCTGATACAAGGGCTACAACAGTGGGCTCAAGCATAGCTGCAATTGTGGGGATGGCACAGGACCAGGCAGTGTTTTGTTCTGTTGTGCATGGGGTCACTATGAGTCGGAACGAACTTGACGGCACCTAACAACAACAACAATAGTAAAATCATGCATGGGAATATCAAACATCAAATTGCAGATAACTGCTCTGAATAATATGATTCTGTGTACATATAAACTATCAAATTATAGGGAAAACTCTATTAATAACTTCCAGATTCTTTGCACATATATTCTTTCTCTCTGAAACATACTCCCATCACTCCTACTTTAACTTGCATATTTGAATTCTTCAATTCCCCAACGTGTCACTGTCTATGAAATCTTCCCCACCAACACCAAGAGGAGTTAGTTGTTCTAGCAAGTTAATGCCCAGGATAATTTGTTCCTGCATCTGTACATGGGATTACAAGGTGGTAGAGTAATTTCTCTCGACTTTGACTGATCCATTTCTCTGGACTATACCTTGAAGGTGCATATACTGTCTTACCCATATTCTATTCCCTTAATCTACCACAAAGCCAGTGCTTAATAAATGATTTAGATCTAAAGAACATAATTATCTCTGTCCTTCTTTTTAAAAAACTGCTGCTGCTACCTGAAAAGCATTTCTAAGCAGGTACGTGTCCTCTGTTTAACCTATAGAATATTGTATGCCAAAAACCAAACCAAACTCGACATAGAGTCAGTTTCGACTCATCTCGACCCTATATGACAGAGTAGAACTGCGCCATAGGGTCTCCAAGGCTGTAATCTTTACAGAAGCAGACTGGCACATCTTTCTGCCTCAGAGCAGACTGGTGAGTTTGAACCACTGACCTTTCAGTTGGCAGCTGAGTGCTTAACCGTGTCACCAGGGCTCCTTATCATATACCAACAGGATAAGCAATTAGAAAACACAAAACGCTTGTTCTTTTCTTGCAGACTTACACATCAGCTTTTATACTGGAGAAATTAACTCAACTTTGTACCAAATCTCAGCTTTTAATAAGACATAAATATCAGATTACTTACCAATAAACAAGATTGGGAAAGTGATAAACAACAGGAAGACATGAGGGACCAGGTTGAGTGCATCCACAAAGCAGGGATTTTGTAATACCCCATCATAGATATTATATGAAGAAATGTTGTTACCACAAAATGAAAGGCTCATTTCTTCTCATATGGCTTACTCTAAAAGAGAAAGAAAAGAGCTTTTTATTCTTAAACTCTTTCATAAAATTATAACATACAGTTAGCACTCCTTATTTTTATAGTTGAAAAAGTAGGCAAATCTATGCCAAAGTAATTTAAGAGTTTCTTATAAGGCCTTCTACTTTCTCTAAGGTTCTCTTTTC
Source organism: Loxodonta africana (assembly GCF_030014295.1). Lineage (NCBI taxonomy): Eukaryota > Metazoa > Chordata > Mammalia > Proboscidea > Elephantidae > Loxodonta > Loxodonta africana. The sequence goes on along the minus strand of NC_087345.1, from coordinate 116,871,707 downwards.
CATAGTTTTATTTTTTTTTTGAAGAAAAATTTTTATTTTAACTTTAAAAATGCAAAGTAATTAATACCTACACACAGCGGTCATTCAGAAGAGTAGTTGACTAAAATAATTTCAAAGAACAAAAGTGAGGACACATCAAGAAAAAGGAGAGAAATTACACCAATGATTAAAAAGTCAAAACAGTGTAATAGCAAATCCTTTCCCATGTTCAGTCATTGAAAATGCATTAACAAACAACTTTAGCTGGATACAATTTACTGAAAACTGTATCAATTGCTGGAAATATTAATACACAGAGACCAAAGTGGCTGCAAACAGTAGTTTTTCTCTGAAGAACCTTAAAACCAAGAGCTAAAGACAGATTAAATATAACCCAAGCGAAAAATCAATGAAACTACTCAAGTCACATACAGAATATTCTTACATGAAATGCACTCAAATTTTCAAATGAAGGGCATCTCTTTTTTTATTTTTTCATTTTGGTGAAAGCATACAAGCCAAAGATAGACCATTTCAATAATTTCTACATGTACAGTTCAGTGACATATTCTTAAAGTTGTGCTACCATTGTCACTGTCCTTTTCCAATGACTCCACAACCACTTTCTTAAACTCCCTACACCCTAAACTTCCCATGCAATCTTTTAAGTTGTCATTGTCCATTTGAACTCATATAGATAGTTCTTTAAGGGTACAATGCTCAAAGCAGACATACTTTACTAATTTAGATAAGCTATTTTTTGGTTCAAAGAAGACTTCAGGGGATAGTTTTGGCTTAAGTTTTAAAGTTTCAAGATTATCTCAAAGCAATAGTTTCAGGGGTTCCTCCAGCTTCAGTAGCTCCAGAAAGTGTGGACTCCATCAGGAATTTGGATTCTGTTCTGCATTTTCCCCCTTTTGATTAGGAATCTTCTTTAGAATCTTTGATCAATATGTTCAGAAGGATGTCTTTTGATTGAAGTAGATGAGGTGAGAGAGGTTAACAGAGGGCAAAATGATGCAGGGCTTTGAAGGCCATTTCTGAGATGTTGGCTTTACTCTGAGTGAAATGAGGAGTCACTGAGGGGTTTTGAGCAGAGAAGTGACATACTCTAACGTACATTTTAAATGGATTCCTCATTGCTGTGCTGAGACATATGATAGAGGAGTTGAGGTCTGTCAAACTGGAGGAATCCCTGAAACTATGGCCCCAGATGCTCTGCTAACCCAGAACTGAAACCATTCCTGAAGCCCACTTTTCAGACAAAGATTAGACAGGCCTATAAAACAAAAAACATGTGAGGAACATGCTTCTTAGTTCGATCAAATATATGAGACCAAATGAGCAGCTCCTGTCCAAAAGCAGGATGAGAAGGCAGGAAGGGACAGGAACCAAATGAATGGAGAGAGGGAACATGGGGTAGAAAGGGGGAGCATGCTGTGACATTGTGAGGATTGCAACCAATGTCACAAAACAATATGTGTATAAATTTTTTAATGAGAAATTAACTTGAGCTGTTAACTTTTTCACTTTCACCTAAAGCACAACTGAAAAAAAAATTCTAATGTGACACTCCAGCAGTTTTAGTCTTCTGAAAACTTCTTTTATAATAATGCTTATCATTTATTTAAATAGGAGGCTTGGTGGCACAGTGATTAAGCACTCGGCTGTTAACTGAATGGTCAGCAGTCCAAGCCCACAGCTGCTCCACAGAAGAAAGATGTGGCAGTCTGCTTCAGTAAAAATTACAGCCTTCCTACTCTGTCTTATAGGGTCGCTATGAGTAGGAATCAACTCAACAGCACAGAACAGCAATCATTTATTCAGCACCTATGAAATTCTGGGCAGTTTGTATACATCATCTTACATTCTCAGAACCACTATGCAAGATGAATAATGTAATTCTCATTTTACAGAGAAGGATGCTGAGGTTCACATAGGTTCAGTAATTCGCCAGCCAGTAGACAAGCCAGGATCCACACCCACAAAGTGTCTGACTGTATACTATGTTCTCTCCACTGTATCACAACACCTCCAGCCTATTTTTTTAAGAAAATGTCTTCTCTACTTCTATTAAAATAAGTACCAGCTTAAGATTTTAACGTCACTGGACTTTGTTTCTTTTCCGTATTTATGGCACACTAGATTCTGAATTAGATTATTAAAAGTTGGCAAAGGTTTGATTAATTAACATAGTACCTTTTCTCTCTTCTCTTTCATTGATAACAGATTTAGCAAAGGTCATGAAAAATATTTTTCCTAGAAGAAACAACAACAAAGAGTGTTACACACAGAAGACTGGCAGTAGTAGGTAAACTATTAGAGAAATTAAATGTTAAGTGAAGGTTTAATAAAACATATGAATAGAACTAGTTAGACAACTGTTTAAGTATAGTTTTACCCTGAATCTCTCTCACATATTATTTCTGATAAACCCTTTTATTGAGAAATCATTTTTGTTATGCTTTCTAATTGAGACCATGTCTCATCTAAAAAACAAAGTTACAGTTAAACAAAAAACTCAGTATGAGGTTATATATTTGGTAAGTATTTACAAACTACTGAAGTCCTAAGGTGGATAAAATAATTAGAAAAGACTTGAGATAAAAAAAAAAACAGTAAAATACAAGTTATGAATTAATATTTGCATGTTAGATGCATTTCTGGTAAAGATGGAAAAAATAGCAACTAAAAAAATAATTCCTAGTAATGAAATTTTTCAGACTACTTCCTTTATTTAGTAGAAATGATAAAGGGAAAATTTAAACACACTCTTAAGTGAAAGACATATATAAACTGTTTCCAAGTATGAACCGACAATAATTTTTACTTTAGTTACTTTTATCTAAAATTATAATACTCCAAATGACCATATTTCTAAACCTTGATTTTTAATCATTATCACTGAGCCAATGATAAAGAATGCCCTGAATTTGCACAATACATTCTCCATTACCTATAAACATTACCTGCCTAGTATTTTAATCACACCTAAAAACTACCATTAAATAACATTTGAGTAAATGTTCTGTAGCTGTGGAAAGACACTTTCAGAGAAGTACAACACCTGAAAAACTTTAGGGACATTTTCAGCCATATACCAGATATCTGGGATTCTAGGCCATTAATTAATTATGAAAATACTTATTGGCTGTTGACCATGTGCTAGGCATTGGCAATCCATTAGTGCATGAGACCACACTAGTTACAACAATTCTTGGTATAATGTAAATATATATACATATACACACATACACTTACATATATATACCTTTCCATATATATATATACACACACACACACTCAAATAGACAATATAATCACACCAAGGGGTCTACCTCAAAGTTTTAGATTGATTTCTTCCTTCTCCCACAATCTCTAACCTCACATTTCCCCCAGGCTCCCAACCTGGTGGCATAGTAGTTAAGTGCTACAGCTGCTAATCAAAAGGTCAGCAGTTTGAATCTACCAGGGGCTCCTTGGAAACTCTATGGGGCAGTTCTACTCTGTCTATAGGGTCGCTATGAGTCGGAATTGACTCGACGGCAATGGGCAATGGGTCCCAACCTGTCGGCTTCCTCTCACCACATCTCCCCTTTTGCTTTTCCTCTGCCTCCTCCTCTTCCATCCTCTTCCCCTTGAACCTTAGCTTCCTGCTCCAACACCCAGTGTGTGTGGCACCTTCTAACAGCTACACTACATTACAATCCAGCGGAAACAAAAAGAGGGAAGGAATAAACTTATTGCATATGTGTTGATAATTCTCTGTGTTTACCGAAGGTCTTTTATTCAATCAGGATTTCTAACTAATTCTTAAATCTCCGACTGCCATTCAGTGTTTCTCTCCCAGAGTCCATGTTAAGTTAATAATGCTTTTTTGGGAAGGTTATAAATTGCTGCTACTGTAAGCTAAACTCTGTCACTTGACATCCTTCAGCCACACCCCTTCGGGAGCTGTCTGGGTGAGCTAAGCACTGACAGAGGCCCAAACAGCAAGGGGGAGGGAGAGGAAGAGAGGCCATGACTTTTTTCTTCTCGGAAAGCATAAACCAAGACATTTAGGTGTTTATGACAGTCTACAGGGTTGGAGAACTTGACCGAATGGACTATAAAGACAAAGATAAAAATGACACTTTTATTACAGGAGTGGTCTGCAGAGCAAAGACATAAAACAAAAATACTCTGAAACCAAGCACTTGATTTTATGGCAAGAATACCAACCTTAGTATTCTTACTCCTTGAGATGCATCGTACGAGGTTCCACAGCCCCTAGGATTTATAAATTTTGGGTCTAGTTGATGAGTAATTGGCTTCTCAGCTCTGCTGGCTCCTCCATAAGGGAGGAACAATAATGGTCAGATTTAATTCTAAAAATATGGTCAAAGTGTTCAAGTACCTCAGATACATCACTTATTTTTGTCAGCCCTCTTCTCTGGTAGTAGAACTGTAAATAAAATAGGTGAAAACTAGCATTCTTTCACTCAGCAGCCAGTGACAATTCTCATGGAATACTAATCTCAGAGAACCTAAAAAGCTTGGAAACACCTGAAGAAAACGTGCTAAAGGCAATGTAAAAGCTTTTCTTACATGTGAAATCATTCATTCTTTACTTATTAAATTAACCAAATTCATGCTATGAGAGAGAAACACGACATTATGAAGGATTTACTCAGTGCTTTATCAGTACCTAGAGCATTTTTTAGGATGGAGACCACTTGCAAGCACAAATGGTTTAATAGCTTCTTTGGAAGAGCCATCGGCCCACAGTTCATAAAATATGAACTAGTGGATATCTGTCTATCATCTATCCATCCATTCATCTATTCATCCACCCATCTGTAGCAGGTCCACATAAGAAAAGTATTAGTAAAAATGACCACTGACTTCTGATTTACTGCTAATTTGAATCCACCCATTCACTCTTCCGTGGCTGTGAAGTTCTGTGCACACCAAAGGAAATGTTGGAACTACTCAGCAGATAAGATCCCTTGGACAGACACTGCACCGGGAATTTTTTAAATCCCAAACTAAGCAAAGCAAAACATAAATACCACGGGCAATCGCTTGACGCTGCCTGAAACCCCTAGGCGTGTACTTTGCTACCTTCAAAACACAGGCTTCCTACACTGTTTTAGGAATATTTCAAACGTGGACCCAGAGCTCCTAAAAAAGCAAAGCGTTACAAAAAATTAAGCAGATAGAAAGCTACTTTCATGAACAATACAGGAAATGTCTAAGAGAAAAAAAATTAATAATAACCCCTTGTTCTGTTTCCAGTTGGTTTATGTGGAAGCCGGCAGCCTTGTAAGTAAGGCTGGAAATCTGATCCTGTCTTCTCAGTTCTGGGGCCCGGTCCCTTCATTCTAGAAATAACGATCGTGAACGCGTAGCGCTGAGAGAGTGCTCCTGCGGCTTTTGGTTGCCGAAATGTTAGATCACAACAGATAGTTCAGAGTTATTCTTAATTTTTTAAATAATATTTATGTAAAAGACACGGACTTACTTACTCCGAAGGCAGAGTTTTCCTTCCCTAGTCGAAGCACGCCGGGCGCCGGGGCGGATTATTTTTAGGGTGGTGGGAGATCAGCTGCTGCCTCCTATCGAGTTTCTCAATTACACTGACGGCTCTGGGGCCGAGGCGGACACAGCGACTCTAGCGAGGCAGGAAACTGGGCAGAAGCCCCGCGCAGCGCCTGGGACTGGAGACCCTCCCCACCCCCGCTCGGCCCCGCATTCGGCGCACTTCAGCAGCAAACTCCCGCCACGCCAGGCAAAGAGTTCACGAACCCAAATAACGTGCGTCCCCCAAATTTCATTAGACACTGACACTTGCGACATGTGATTCAATGATTAACCAGAGCCGGGTTTTCATCGTCAAAACACGCAAGGTACTCACTTTATAGGTATGTATATGTATTGTATGTTTTGTATTTCCATTCCCATGGCTTAAAGTGGATTCCTACTCCTAGGGACCCCATAGGACAGTGCAGAACTCCCCTCTAGGGTTTCCAAGGCTGTAAATCTTTAGGAAGCGGACTGCCACATCTTTCTCCCTGAGGAGTGGCTGGTGGGTTCCCATCCCTGACCTTTTGTTTAGCAGCTCAGCGCTTTAACCACTGCACCACCGGGGCTCTTTATGTTTTGCATACTTGCTTTTATTAGCCACATATGGAATCAGATTTGGGGTTTCGGTTTTTCTGTTCTTTTTTGTTTTTTTTCTTTCTCTCCCCTGGGCACACTGTGGAAATAGAGGGCTCATGCTAAGTAGAGGAACGCGCTGCCGGGCTAAATTATCGCTTGCCAGGATCTCACAAGAGCAACACAGGGTCAAGCCGAACATTCCTTCCCCCGCTCCGGAGACCCGAAAAACTGGGTTACTGCTCCCAAGCCGCCGCGCTACCGAAGGGAGACCCTTACCCCTTACCCAGGCTTCCCGAAAGAGGGACTTTGGTTCCACCGGCTGCACACGCAGTTCCCCCCTCCTCCTGCCGCCAGAGAAGTAACTCTCCAGGAGATACCGTGTTTAAAATACGCTGGCTCCATCCTAACGCCCCCAGTCTGCAAGTAGTAACCTTTGGCCTCCGCAGCCAGGAAACATCTTTAATTAGCACTCAATTTTCTCAGGGGCTACTTCTGAGTCAGCTTGGAATAATTATTGTTTTCAGCAACTGGCCTAACCAGCAGGACTGGTGCTCCCGGACTCGTCGAGTCCCCCAGGGGGCACCGCTCCAGGACCTGAACCCTACACTGGGTGGATCACGGTCTGTACACAGAGGTGCAAAACGCAGCCTGCCCGCATCGCTGACCTTGAGAGCAAAGGTCGACACCCCTTCTGCATCGCAGGGGGGTTTCTCCGCGGGCGCCTCGCTTACGAAAAGGTCGCTGCACTCCTGGAGCAATGACCGCCGTGGCTGGGGGGCTTGAACCTACAACCACTAGGAGTCTGCAAGCTCACATAGGGTGGCAACCGGGAGGGTCCAGAAGACAAAGATTTGGCGGCCTTTGAGCGCTTGGCAACTTCACCCTGAGTGAGACTCTTGGCCGCGACGCAGGCGCAGGGAGAAAGGAACTAGTTTCAAGAGTGGGAAGTTCGGCGCTGGGCATGGGACCTGGAGACCGAATGAACAAACCACAAGGGGGAACAGAGGATTATCAGGGCATCTACGGAGAGAGCACAAGAAAGAGGAAGGTGCAAATAATCCCCAGATAGAAATCCTATATTTGACTGCACAAAATAGAGCTGATGGGAATTTTTTTTTTCCATAGTACTTTGGGTATTCTAATGATAGTAAGTCACGATTACTACGGAAAACTTTTTGTTGTATTTTAACAAAAAAAGGAGATATAGTGCAATAATTAAGAGTGCAGACGCTGGAGTCAGCCTACAAGATAAAAATTCTGCTACCCCACTTATTAGCTCAGTGTCTTTGTACAATTTGCTTAACCCTTCTGTGTATCAGTTTCCTCATCTGTTCAATGGAATAAATAAAGGTATATGCTACAGGATTGATGTGATGGTAAATGAGATAGTGCCTGTGAAGTGCTGAGACAATGTGAGCGCCCTCGGTAAACTCTGAGTAATAGTTATCGTTTTTCTATATTTTCTATGCATATTTTATAGTCTTGGCAATCACAACATAATTTATCTCCCCATACTATCTTTTAAAACAATTTTCTGATGGTATTTTAGATCTTCACAGATATTATTCAAATGGCTGCATAATATCCCATTGTGTAGATATACCAAAAATTTAAAACCGTTTTTCTACTGTTGGATATGTAGTTGCCAAATTTTCACTATCATATATAATATACGGAAACTCTGGTGATGTAGTGGTTAAGTGCTACAGCTGCTAACCAAGAGGTTGGCAGTTCGAATCCACCAGGCGCTCCTTGGAAACTCTATGAGGGCGTTCTACTCTGTTCTATAGGGTCGCTATGAGTTGGAATCCACTGGACAGCAGTGGGTCTGGTTTTTTTTATATATGTATATATATCATCCAACGGTGGACTTTGCACATCAAGCTTTTTTCCCCCGTGTGGCAGATAATTTAAGATACACTTAACTTTTTAAAAAGAAATTATATTAACTTACCAAACTGTGTAAGATGACCTATTTCACTGATACCCAAACCATCCACTCCCCATTGCCGTCGAGTGGATTCTGACTGATGGCAACCCTATAGGACAGAGTAGAACTGCCCCCATTGGGGCTCCAAGGAGCAGCTGGTGGATTCGACCTAGCTTGCTGTAGCTCTTGCTGTAGCTCTTAACCACTGCACCACAAGGGTTTATTTAAAAATAAAGCAAAATTACTGTAATATGACAGATAACATGCAATTCTTTGTTATTGACATTCAACGTTTTTTCAAATCTTCATTCATCTTTGTATTTCATCTGTGGTGAAGGTTTGTTCACATTTGTCCATTTGTCTTAATGAAGTTTATCATCTGTATCACTTTTAATGAGAAAAGTATAATAAACCTTCATTTTATATACATATAAAAACCAAACCCATTGCCATTGAGTCTATTCAGACTGATAGCAACCCTAAAGGACAGAGTAGAACTATCCCATAGGGTTTCCAAGAAGCGCCTGGTGGATTCAAACTGCTGACCTTTTTGGTTAGCAGCTGTAGCTCTTAATCACTATGCCACCAGGGTTTCCTTATATACATATGATAAATATTTTCCCGATTTATCAGTTAAAAAAAAAATCGTGACGCTCCCAATTGTTTTATGCATTCTATAAAACATTTATTAGAGCACATACTATATGCTAGGTCTCGTGCCAGGCACAGAGTTCAGTAATAAGACAGACCTCCAGAGTCTCTGCCTTTTTAATGCTTCCTTCTAAGGAAAAGTTTATGTACAAAGATTTGTTGCTTTATATTTACACAATGCATTCCAATTCTTTTTCAGTTTATAAATATTAGCTTTCCGTTTTTATTTGTTGAAAGGTATTTTTAAATTTGATTCCAGAGTTTGTTTTGGCATATGCCATGGGATGAAAATCTAACTTAACATTTTTATCATTACACCAACACAATTTACTGAATAATCTTTGTATTTATTTTTTCCCTGATTTATAAAGAGAAAAAAATTGTAGTCAAGTCAATTCCGACTCGTAGCATCATTATAGGACAGAGTAGAATTGCCCCATAGGGTTTCCAAGGAGCAGCTGGTAGATTTGAACTTTTAGGTTTGCAGCAGAACTCTTAATTACACCACAACCAGCAACTTTCATAATATATATCTAATTATTTTATAGTAGTATCTGTGTATGGGCTAACTATTTTGGTCAATTCATCTGTTTTTCAATTTTTTTTTCTGTTCTGTTCCTATGATCAGACTAATTTGATTGTCAACGCTTTAAGTTATATTTTAAAACCTGGTAGTGCTAGTCTCCCTTTTACTCTGTTCAAAACGTTCTTAGCTATTCTGTTTTGGGGATTTTACTGTAATCTCATTAAATCTAGGAAATAATTTATAAATATGTTTTGAGCGTTCTGTCTTTTCATCCAAAAATATGGTTTCCCATTTATTCAAGTTTTCTTTATAACTCAGTATTATGTCTGTACATTTCTTGTAAAAATTAGTAATAGAGTTTCATTTTTGTTTTCATATTTTGTGCTGCTATTAAGAATACATTGGAGGTGAGGCCAAGATGGGAGAGTGGTCAGACGCTTCTGGTGATCCCTCTTACAACAAAGACCTGAAAAAACAAGTGAAACAATTATATTTATGACAAGCTAGGAGCCCTGAACATCAAAGCCAAAGTTAGAAAATGGGTTGAGCAGCAGGGGGAGGGAGAGACAATTCAGAAGTGGAGAGGAGTTGCCAGACCTGACTTGGTGGGAACCCTCAGGCACCATTCCCAGGAGTGACTGTGGCGGGTTGGTGGTAGCTTTCCACCACAGTATCCTCAGGGAGAAACAGCCAGCTGCACAGCCTACTCACACCTCCAGAACCAGAGACAAATGGCGATCTTGGCAAAAGCTAAGTACTTGCATATATTTTACTGTGCCCCCAGCCCTCAAGCCAGCATCAGTGGCTGTCAATTTCCCTGAGCCTAAGATAGGTCCCACTGAGCATTCTGAGCCATTCTCCCTGCCTTGGAGAAGGAATAAATTCACAATTAGGGGAAAAGATAATCTGTCAGCTCCACTAACCTGGGGAGCTCAGAACAGAAGCAGCTCCTGTCCAGCCATAACAGTCCATGGACTTTGAATACCTTTTCTGCCTGCACAGACCTGTTTCAGGAGAATAGGCCCTTGTTGGCAGACTGCAACTGCAACTGCAACTGTTTCATCTGTGCAGTGAAGAGGTTCGTGTTTGATATTTGACACTGCTTTGCTGATTAGACAGGATCCTCACCTACCCACATCAGAGGCCTAAGGACTGGTGGCTCCACTCAGGTCACCCAGCCACCCATGACACAGGTCCAAGGATAACTGCTACCTCCCAGTCATTACAACCAAAAGCACTGGTTGCCCATGGTCCATCTGCAGAACCCACCCACCTGTGCACTGCAGGGAACAGGGTTGCGCTTTCTTCACAGACACTTGGGGGATGGTTGTCACCCCCCTGCCTTGTTCAGAGCGTGACCCCCTGCTGCAACCAGATGCCTGTACCTACACCAATCATGCTTGCTCCTCTAAGACTATAGGACAGGGCCTGTACCACACACTTGATGACCAACTCCTTGGACAGCTGAGCTGAATCCATACAAGAAAAGTGAATGGACTCCTAGGTTCATATACCTGATAACAGCTCTATTCATCTGGTGACAGGACATTAGAGCTTCAAAGGTTAATCAAGCTAGCTCACTCAAGCAACCCACTTGGGCATATCAAAACAAAACAAAGCAAGAAGCTGGGATACAGTAAGCAAACATAAAATAAACTAATATAATAACTAATAGATGGCTCAGAGACAACAGTCAATATCAAATCACATAAAGAGGCAGACCGTGATTGCTTCAACAAGCTCTCAAAAGAAAGAATCTAGGGATCTTCTGGATGAAGGTGCCTTCCTGGAATTACCAGATGCAGAATACAAAAGATTAATATACAGAACTCTTCAAGACATCAGGAAGGAGATCAGGCAATGCACAGAACAAGCCAAAGAACACACAGATAAAACAGTTGAAGGAATTAAAAAGGTTATTCAAGAACATAATGAAACATTCAGTAAGCTGTAAGAATCCACAGAGAGACAGCAATCAGAAATTCAGAAGATTAACAATAAAATTACAGAATTAGACAACTCAATAGAAAGTCAGAGGAACAGAATCATGGAAGTGGAGGCCAGAATTAGTGAGATTGAAGATAAAACACTTGGCACCAATATATTTGAAGAAAAATCAGATAAAAAAAATTAAAAAAAAAATGAAGAAACCCTAAGAATCATGTGAGACTCCATCAAGAGAAATAACCTATGAATGATTGGAGTACCAGAACAGGGAGGGATAACAGAAAATACAGAAGGAATTGTTGAAGATTTGTTGGTAGAAAACTTCCCTGATATTGTGAAAGATAAGACAATATCTATCCAAGATGCTCATAGAACTGCACATAAGGTAGATCTTAAAAGAAAGTCATCAAGACATATTATAATCAAACTTGCCAAAACCAAAGATAAAAAGAGAATCTCAAGAGCAGCTAGGGATAAATGAAAAGTCACCTACAAAGGAGAGTCAATACTTGGCAGAAACCATGCAGGCAAGAAGGCAATGCAATGACTTATATAAAGCAATCAAGGGAAAAAATTGCCAGCCAAGAATCATATATCCAGCAAAACTGTCCCTCAATTATGAACGTGAAATTAGGACATTTCCAGATAAACAGAAATTTAGGGAATTTGTAAAAACCAAACCAAAACTAAAAGAAATACTAAAGGGTGTTCTCTGGTTAGAAAATCAATAATATCAGATATCAACCTAAGACTAGAACACAGGACAGAGCAACCAGTTGTCAATCCAGATAGGGAAATCACAAAAGTAAACCAAGATAAAAAAAAAAGTTCAAAACAGGGAAACGGCAATGTCATTATGTAAAAGAAGGCAACATATAAACAATAGAGACGGACTAAGAAATGTAGTCATAGATCTTTCATATGGAGAGGAACATAAGGTGATATAAAGAAATAAAAGTTAGGCTTAAACATAGAAAAATAAGGGTAAATATTAAGATAACCAGAAGGATACTAACAATCCTACTCATCAAAATAAAATACAAGGAAAAAATAGAGACTCAGCAGAAACAAAATCAACAACAAATATGAGGAAAAGACAATATATAATGATAAACTACTCAGCACAAAAAATTAAGGGGGAAAAAGAAACTGTCAACAATCAAAAAGGAGCAGGAGTGGCAATATTAATTTCTGACAAAATAGGCTTTAAAGTTAAATCTACCACAAAGGATAAGAAAGGACAGTATATAATGATTAAAGGAACAGTATACCAGGAGGATATAACCATATTAAATATTTATGCACCCAATAACAAGGCTACAAGATATAAAACAAACTCTAACTGCATTGAAAAGTGAGATACAGTTCCACAATTATAGTAGGAGACTTCAACACACCACTTTTGATGAAGGACAGAACATCCAGAGGTAGAACAAACTAAGGAACTTCTATATGAAGTGCCTTCAAAGGAACTGCTGACCTTTTGGTTAGCATCAGAGCTCTTAACCACTGCGCCACCAAACACAGATAGAACAACTAAATAAACCCCCCAAAAAAGAAGAGATTGAAAAGATAATCAAAAAAACTCCCCTCCCTCCCAAAAAAAAAGGCCCTGGCTCAGACCAGAGCTTAGAAGTGAAAATCCTCAACAAAATTCTAGCAAATAAAATTCAACAACATATCAAAAAAAAATTCACCATTACCAGGTGGGATTCATACCAGGTATGCAGGGATGGTTCAACATTAGAAAAACAATTAATGTAATCCACCATATGAATAAAACAAAAGACAAGAGCCACATGATCTTATCAATTGATGCAGAAAATGCATTTGACAAAGTTCAACACCCACTCATGATAAAAACTCTCAGCAAAATAGGAATAGAAGGAAAATTCCTCAACATAATAAAGGGCAGTTATACACAGCCAACATCATCGTAAATGGAAAGAGCCTGAAAGTATTCCCCTTAAGATAGGGAACCAGACGAAGATGCTCTTTATCACCATTCTTATTCAACATTTGTGCTGGAGGTCCTAGCCAGAGCAATTAGGCTAGATAAAGAAATAAAGCACATCCAGATGGGCAAGGAAGAAGTAAAATTATCTCTATTTGCAGATGACATGATGTTATGATGTTATACACAGAAAACCCTAAAGAATCCCCAAGAAAACTACTGAAACTAATAGAACAGTTAAGTAGAGCATCAGGATACAAGATAAACATACAAAAATCAGTTGGATTCCTCTATACCAACAAAAAGAACATCAAAGAGGAATTCACCAAATCAATACCGTTTACAGTAGCCCCCAAGAAGATTAAAAACTTAGAAATAAATCTTTTCAGAGATGTAAAAGACCTATGCAAAGAAAACTACAAGACACTACTGCAAGAAACCAAAAGAGACCTATGTAAGTGGAAAAACATACCTTGCTCATGGATAGGAAGATTTAACATTGTAAAAATATCTATTCCACCAAAAGTGATCTATAGATACAATGCAATTCCGATCGAAATTCCAATGACATTTTTTAATGAGATGAAGAAAGAAATCGCCAACTTCATATGGAAGGGAAAGAGGCCCCAGATAAGTACAGCATTACTGAAAAAGAAGAACAAAGTGGGAGGCCTCGGTCTACGTGATTTTAGAACCTATTATACTGCTGCAGTAGTCATAACAGCCTAGTACTGGTACAATGAAAGGTACGTAGACCGATGGAACAGAAATGAGAATCCAGATAAATCCATCTACATATGAACAGCTGATATTTGACAAAGGCCCAAAGTCAATTAAATTGGGAAAAGACGGTCTATTTAACAAATGGTGCTGCCATAGTGGATATCCATCTGCAAAAAAATGAAACAAGACCCATACCTCACTCCATGCACAAAAGCTAACTAACTCAAAATGGATCAAAGACCTAAATATAAATTCTGAAATGATAAAGATCATGGAAGAAAAAATAGGGAAAATACTAGGAACCCTAATACACGGCATAAACAGCATACAAAACATTACTAACAATCCACAAACACCAGAAGTAAAACTGGGTAACTGAGAACTCCTAAAAATCAAACACCTATGCTCATCCAAAGACTTCACCAAAAGATTAAAATGATAACCTACAGACTGGGAAAAAGTTTTTAGCTATGACATTTCTGATAAGCATTTGATCTCTAAAATCTATGTGATACTGCAAAAACTCGGCTACAAATAACCCAATTAAAAAATGGGCAAGGGATATGAACAGGCACTTCACTAAAGAAGACATTCAGGTAGCTAAGAGTTAGATGAGGAAATGCTCTCGATCATTAGCCGATAAAAAAAAAAAAGGTAAATCAAAACTACAATGAGATTCCATCTCACTCCAACAAGGCTGGCATTAATCCAAAAAATGCAAAATAGTAAATGTTGGAGAGGTTGTGGAGAGACTGGAACACTTATACACTGCTGGTGGGAATGTAAAATGATACAACCACTTTGGAAATCGATTTGGTGCTTCCTTTAAAAGCAAGAAATAGAACTACCATATGAGCCAGCAATCCCACTCCTTGGAATATATCCTGGAGAAATAAGAGCCTTTACACGAGCATATATCTGCACACCCATGCTCATTGCAGCACTGTTTACAATAGCAAAAAGATGGAAGCAACCAAGATGCCCATTAATGGATGAATGGATAAATTATGGTATATTCACACAATGAAATACTATGCATAGACAAAGAACAATGATGAATCCGTGAAACATTTCATAATATGGAGGAATCTGGAAGGCATTATGCTGAGTGAAATTAGTCAGTTGCAGAAGGACAAATATTGTGAGTTCACTGCTATAAGAACTCGAAAAATAGTTTAAACAAAGAAGAAGATATTCTTTGATGATTACTAGAGTGGGGAGGGAGGGAGGAAGGGGGTATTCACTAATTAGATAGTAGACAAGAACTATTTTAGGTGAAGGGAAAGACAACACAAAATACTGGAGAGGTCAGCACCAGTGGACTAAACTAAAAGCAAAGAAGTTTCTGGAATAAACTGAATGCTTCGATGGGCAGGGTAGCAGGGGCAGGGTTTTGGGGACCATGGTTTCAGGGGACATCTAAGTCAATTGGCATAATAAAATAGATTAGGAAAACATTCTGCATCCCACTTTGGAGAGTGGTGTCTGGGGTCTTAAACACTAGCAAGCGGCCATTTAAGATGCATCAATTGATTTCAACTCACCTGGCGCAAAGGAGAATGAAGAACACCAAAGACACAAGGTAATTATGAGCCTAAGAGACAGAAAGGGCCACACAAACCAGACACTACATCAGCCTGAGACCAGAAGAACTAGATGGTGCGCAGCTAGAGTCGATGACTGCCCTGAGAGGGAACACGACAGAGAACCCCTAAAGGAGCAGGAGAGTAGTGGGATGTAGACCCCAAATTCTTGTAAAAAGACCAGACTTAATGGTCTGACTGAAACTAGAAAAACCCCGGAGGCCATGGTCCCCAGACCTTCTGTTAGCCCAAGACAGGAACCATTCCCAAAGCCAAGTCTTCAGACAGGGATTGTACTGGACTATGGGATAGAAAATGATACTGGTGAAGAGTGGGCTTCTTGGATCAAGTAGACACATGAGACTATGTGGGCGGCTTCTGCCTGGAGGGGAGATGAGAGGGCAGAGGGGGTCAGAAGCTGGCCACATGGACAGGAAAATAGAGAGTGGTGAGAAGAAGTGTGCTGTCTCATTAGGGGGAGAGCAACTAGGATTACATAGCAAGGTGTACATAAATTTTTATAGGAGAGACTGACTTGATTTGTAAACTTTCACTTAAAGTAAAATAAAAATTAAAAAAAAAAAAAGAACACATTGAACTGTTCCCCGAGGTCACCTTTTGGCTAAGTAACAGATTGGCTCATAAAATAATGAATTTCACCCGTGAGTACAGCACTCCTTTGAAAAATCATTTAAAGGAGATCGAACAGTCAACAATTACTCTAAAGCAAAGATGAGAAGATAATGGGGCATGAAAACTAGATTACCGGAAACTGAACAGCCATACTGAAAATAGGAAGAATGGTGACACATATTGGATATAATGAATGTCACTGAACAATTTGTGTAGAAATTGTTAAATGGGAACCTAATTAGCTGTGTAAACTGTTACTTAAAACAGAATAAAATGTTATTTTTACAAAAGAATACAGTGAATATTCACATTATATTTTCTAATAGATTATATATTTATCTTGTATCTAGCCCCTTTACTGAGTTTTCTCAATTCATGTTGTTTCCACCCATGTTAGCTAGACTTTCCAGAAATATAATTTCATCTGCAGTAGTGCTATATTTGCTTGCTTCTTTCAAATATTTACAGCTTATTTGTATTTTATATCTTACAGTGTTAAGTAATATTAAAAAAGTATCCTTATTTTCAGAAACCCTGGTGGCGTAGTGGTTAAGTGCCATGGCTCCTAACCAAGAGGTCAGCAGTTCAAATATGCCAGGCACTCCTTGGAAACTCTATGGGGCAGTTCTACCCTGTCCTATAGAGTTGCTATGAGTTGGAATTGACTTGATGGCAGTGGGTTTTAGTGGGTTATCCTTATTTTCATCCAGAATATATGTGATATACTTTTAAATCATCTTCATTGAAGAATAATTCTCACAAAATAAAAAGCACCCATTTTACATGTTAAGTACAAAGAGTTTTGACATATAAATATACCCACATAATCATGATGCCCCCAAAATACAGAATATTTCTATCACCCAGAGAGCTGTCTTGCCCTGTGCCCCTTTTTAGTCAATCTCCCTGTCACCCACTTAGGAACCACTGCTCTGAGGTCTATCACTAGAGATTTGTTTTGTTTTTTCCAAGAATATCGTATAAATGAAGTCATATAATACATACTCTTTTTTGTTTGATTTCTTTGGTTATTATGCACAATATTTTTTAGAGTCATCAGTGTTGTTGCATGTGTCAGTATTACTCCTTGTGTGTGTGTGTGTGTGTGTGTGCGCTAGAACAATTCAGTGTATAAACACACCAAATTTATTTCTCCATTCACCTGTTGATGTACAGCTCAGTTATTTTCAGTTTTTGGTAATGATGATTAAAGCTCCAATGAACAGTTTTGTAAATATATGTTTTCATTTCTCTTGAGTAAATGCCCAGGATTGGATTGCCAGATGGTGTGTAAGTATATATTTAACATCATAGAAATTGCTAAAATGTTCTCCATTTTGAAAATTTTTACATTCCCCCCAGAAAAGTTTGAGAGTCCCAGTTGCTTCACAGTCTTGCAGATATTTGGTATGGTCGGTTTTTAGTCATTCTGTTGGGTGTGGAGTGGTTCCTCATCATTGTTTTGATTTGTATTTCCCTTGTGACTAATGATGTTGAATATATTTTCATGGACTTACTAGCCATCTATATATCTACTTATGGTAGACATAATTCTAAGACGGCCCTTACATAGTTACTTCCATGACTTTGTTATGCTACATGGCATAAACTGTTTACTAATCAGTCAACCTTAAGATAGAAAGAGTATCCATGTGGGCTTAATTTAATCACATGAGTTCTTTAAAAGCGGGGAATTTTCTCTGGTCAGTGGCAGAAGTTATAGAGATTTGAAGAGTGAAAGGGATTTGACGTGAGGGAAGTTCTTTGTTGCTGAGGTGAAGAGGGCCCCAGGACAAGTACCTGAAAACTGCCTCTAGGAGCTGAGAGCAGTCCCAGCCAAAAGAGAGCAAGAAACTGGGGACTTCATTCCCACAACTTCGAAAAACTGAGTTCTAACTACCTGAATGCGCTTGTAAGTGGATTCTTCCCCAGAACTTTCAGACAATAGCCCAACCCAACTGACAAGTTGATTTTGGCTTGTGAAACCCTAAACAAAGCACTCAATCAAGATCTCCTGGATTTCTGACATAAAGAACTGTGAGATAATAAATGGCAGTCATTTCATGCCACTAAGTTTGTGGAAATCTGTTACACAGCAATAGAAAATAAACACACTTGTTTTGTGAAGGATCTTCAAACTTCTGCCCTTTTTTTTTTTTTCCTTTTATTGGGTTGCCTATCTCCTTATTGTTGAGTTGAAACTTTTCTTTATATATTCTGGCTATAAGTCGTTGTTGTATTGAGAATATTTTTTGCCAGTTGGTGTCTTGATTTGTCATTTCCTAATTGTATTTTTGAAGCATGTTTTAATTTTGATCAAGTCTATCAATTTTTATTTGTTTGTTTTATGGCTAATTTTGTCTTTCCTCTCTAAGAAATCTTTGTTTACACTAAGGTTGTGAATATTTTCCCCTATGGCTTGTTTTAGAAATTATGTATTTTTAGCTTTTATGTTTATGCCTATGATGTACCTTGGGTTTATCTTCTGTGTATGGTGTGAAGTAGAGTTTCAGGTTCATTTTTTCTACATAAAACTTAGTTGTTGAAAAGAAAGTTTATTCTACCACCAAATTACCCCAGTATCTTTGTAAAAAATCACTTGACCAGATATGTACATCTACTGTTAGAATCTATTCTATTTCGTTGATCTCTATGTCTATCCTTTTGCCATCACCACTCTGCCTTGATTTCTGTAGCTTTATAGTTAGTTTTGAAATCAGGTAGGCGAAGTTCTGCAAGTTTTCTGTTTTAAGCTTATTTGGACTATTCTATGCCTTTTTCATTTCTGTATGAATTTTAAAATTAGCTTTCTAATTTCTACAAAAAAAATCTGCTAGAATTTTGATTGTCATTTTGTTGAATCTATAGATCAATATGACAGTGAATTTGCATCTCAACAATATTGAGTCTTCTAGTCTGTGAACATGGTACATCTTTCTGTTTAGCTAGGTCACCTTTTAGTATGTCTCAGCCGTGTTATGAAGTTTTCAGTGTATAAAGCTTATTCATAGTTCATTAAATTTATCCCAAAATATTTTTATGATTTTGTTGCTATTATAGGAGCCCTGGTAGTGCAGTGGTTAAGCACTCAGCTGCTAACTGAAAAGTCAGTGGTTTGAACTCACTAGCCACTCTGTGAGAAAAAGTGTGGCAGTCTGCTTCCATGAAGATTTACAGCCTTGGAAATCCTATGGGACAGTTTTATTCTGTTCTAAAAAAAAAAAGTTTTTTTTTTTTTATAGGGTCACAAGAGTCAGAATCAACTCAATGGCAACAAGTTTACATAGGAATATAATTTTTATATTGACTTTGTATCCTGCAATTTTGCTAAATTCATGTATACACACTAGTATTTCTGTAGATTCTCTACGATTTTCTGAGTTCATGATCATGTTATCCACAAATAAAAATAGTTTTCTGAAACTTTCCTGAAAGTTTTGTCATTACCTACTACGTGATCACAAGTAATTTATCTTACCTCTCTGAGACTCTGTTTCTTCAGCTGGAAATGGGCAAAATGACATTGTATCTACCTGGAGGATTGTTGGGATGACTGAATGATACAAGATATATACTGAGTTTAGTATGTAGGAGGCACTCAACAAATAACATTTCCCTTATTCTCCTATCAAATTTGACATCTCTAATGTAGGCATCCTTAGTGAATACTGCAATATTATGTGCTAACATCTTTGTCTTCAGGATTTCTCTACTTTGGCGATGTACAGGGATATAGTAGAAGCTACAATATTAATTTATAACCCTAGTCTCTTAACTACAGTTCATTTGACTTGGAGTGGATACATGACCAAAGCTGTATCAGGGTCTTATCCTGGTATTTTGAAATTGGAACTGAGAAGAAAAGAGAGAAAAAAAGCTCATTCTCTCTCTAGATGACTGATCTGATAGATAGAAATAGATAAAGTAGGGAAGAAGAGAACAAAAACTAGAGACAGAAGAGAGTTTGGAAGCCAGCTGAGCTCTTTGATCTAGGCTAACAGCATTCCCCTTCTCAGATTACTAAAGTTATCCCAGAATCTGCATTAATTCCTCATTCTGCTTAAGTTCATCAAAGAGGGATTCTGCTCTCTGTAATGGATGGGAATGTGTGGGAGGAGCCCTAAAGCTACACCTCAAATTCTGTATGTCTATAATTGAATTTCAAAGTCCCTAAGTGGAACAAACAGTTAGGTGCTCAACTACTAGCCAAGAAGTTGGCAGTTCAAACCCACCGGGAGGCACCTTGGAAGACAGCCTTGGCAATTTGCTTCTGAAAGATCACACCCTTGAAAGCCCTAAGGAGCAGTTCTACTCTGCACATGTGGGGTTAACATGAGTTGGAATCAACTTAACAGCAGCTAACAACAACATAAACTTACTATTCCCATAACCCTGGATAGAGATCTCCTGCCACTAGTTCTGTAGTCATACATTCGAGAAACCTCAAGATTAGTTCTCAGGCACCCATGTTTAATTGATCCTGAAGCCCTGTCAGATTTACCTCATAGGCTACGTTTTACTTCTCTCCTTTCCTCCCCATTCCATTGCTACTACCTTAACTCAAGCTCTTGTTGTCTATTGCTGATAGTTTTTTGATACTTCCTAACTGGTATTTCTGTGGCTGAAATGTACTCCTCGACATTTCTTCAACAGTACTTCTAGGCTTATTTTTGTAAACACAAACGACCTGCACAAGAACCTGCCCAGCTCTTTGTTAAAAATGCAGATTCCTGGGCCAAACTCTGCTCTGACCTCCTGAGTCAGGAGAAGGGGCCCTCCAACTAAAAATCAATATATTTTTACAAGTGTCCTAGGTGAGTCTTGTTGTTAGTCACTGTCGAGTCAGCTCCCACTTATGGCAACCTTATGTATTTTTTTTTTTTTATGTATAGCAGAATGAAATGTTGCCCAGTCATTGGTATGTTTAAGTCCATTGTCGTAGCTATTGTATCAATTCATCTCATTGAGGGCTTCCCTCATTTTTGTGACTCTCTACCAAACATGATGTCCTTTCCTAGAGAATGGTATTTCCTGATGACATGTCCAAAGTAAGTGAGCCAAAGTCTTACCATTCTCACTTCTATGGAGAATTCTGGTTGAAAAACTATGGCTTGGTTCAGGTGCACCTTAGTCATCAAAATGACATCTTTGCCTTTTAAAATTTTAAAGAGATCTTTTGCCGAGGTTTTCCTAATGCAATACCTTGTGAGATTTCTTGACTGCTATTTCCATGAACATTGATTATTGATCCAAGTAGAATAAAATCATTGACAACTTCAATTTTTTTCTCTCTTTATCATGATGTTGTTTATTGGTCCAGTTGGGAGGATTTTCATTTTCTTCACATTCCAGCATAATCTATACTGAAAGCTGTAGACTTTGACCTTCATCCGTAAGTGCTTCAAGTCATCTTCATTTTCAGCAAGCAAAGTTGTGTCATCTACGTATCACAGATTGTTGATGAATCTTTCTCCAGTCTTAATGCTGCATTCATCTTCATACAGTTCAGTTTCTTGGATTATTTGCTCAGCATACAGATTGAATAAGTAATGTGAAAACATACAACCCTGCTGCACACCTTTTACAATTTTGAACCAAGTAGTATCCCTTTGTTCTGTTCAATTGCCTGTTGCTCCACGTATGGGTTCCACATGAGCACATTTAAATGTTCTGGAATTCCCATTCTTCATAAAGGTGTGTCTTAGTATTACATTTTGACAGAGTCACTTAATAAAAGCCCAATGGTTTAGTTTTCACTCAATTTAATTTTCCAAGTCATATTTTTCAAAACCTCCAAACACCTTATGCTCTAGGTGTACTGCATGTCCACTCTTCATAAAAAATCGTAATATTTTATGTCTTCTAAGTCTTTGCTTCCTTTGTCTGAAAGGCTCTTCTCTTCTTTGTTCAGCTATTGAACATGGTGTGGTAATTGTATCCTTTATCCTCCCATAATGGTTAATGGCTACATATTTTTTTGAATGATATTTATTTATGTGTTTCTCTTTCCGTGAGGTTTTGAACTTTTTAAAAGCTGGAACCATTTCTTCTTCAATTCTGTAGCTTCAGTATCTATGGCATTATCTGGCAAATAATAGACAATCAATAAATACAAGTTAAATGGAATCTGAGTTTTCCAGATAATTGTCCTTTTTCTATGTTTTATTTTTCTAAGGTATTACTATAGGCCCAGTGATATGCAGAAGGGAATAGAATATAGAAGTATGTTCCTAAGGTACAGCAAGGGATTGCCTTGTATGGCCCTAAGTAGTGTTCCCTGGGCATAACGGCATATAAACCTTGGAACCAAAACCTCTTTGCTCCTCAAAACTGAAGACTCCCTCACCACAGGAGAGCCACGTTGATCACCAAAGTTCAGGTGCATCTCTGTGAGCAATCAGAGAGTATTCAAGAAGCAGCAGCATTCCCTCACCCTCATATTCTTATCTACAGTTTATCCATAACAATGTTTTTGTTTTCACTGGCTTGGTACAAAATCTAAATACTATTAAATTCAGGAGCATGGATTCTTTGAATTGATCCAGGTGAATCTAGATACACTGTTTATTTCTTGGTGGAAATTCAATATTGACTTGGTGGAAAAAAAGTTCATTTGTGTGGAAAAATCCAGAAGCATACCTTTGAGTTCATGACTATCTGAAGTGTTATAGCACAATAACACCAAGTTTTAAAAGTAATGTAGATGAAGAATAAGACAGGGACATCAGGTCCTTGTTTGTAAAATAAAGGGGGCTACACTGACTTCAACAGTCTTCAAATTTAGTTAAGACATTGGTTGTAAATTTAAATATTTCCACAATTAATGGTTCATACTTTTGTTATTAATTAAATGAAATATTTTGGGAAACTATAAATTTTTGCTTATTCAAACTGGGAATAGTAATACTATTTTTATTCCTAATATATAATAAAAATAAATGAATTTAATTCTCATTAATTTGGACATTGTAATAGTTTTATTAGATTATTTGCATCTGGAGTATTTATGGTTAATATTGTAAATATTTTAAGGGTGTTAGTTACCTGACTAAAAAAAGTAAATTGCTTTAGGTGTTTAAAAGGAACCTAGCTAGATATTCTGGTTATAAGTATTTTTCTTATGTAATTAAACAGATAACTAGACATCTTGAGCTAAATTAATTAGTATTACTTAAAGATCATGGAATTGTTTTTCTTTGTGAATTCTATAGTTGGTATTTTTATTAAAACATTGCCTTCTCTTTAGTATGTTTAAATTTTTTAGGAATTTATCGGGAGAATTCTAGAAGCAATTTCTCACTGATGTTTTTATATTTCAGATTTATCTAAACCTTAAAGATCATATTTAAGTATGTCTAATTTTAACAGTTTTCGAGGTTCATCTAGGCATATATAAAACTCCAGTTGTGTATTTTATGTATGTGTATCCATCTATACCATATATATGTTATACGCAATTTACAAAATTAAACAAAGGGTGTTTTAAGGCTATTATTTTCCCTTCTTGCATTCAACAAGGAATTAGTTTCGTTTCAGGGTAAAGTAGGTGCACATGGGTAAAAGATTTTTCCCCAGCCCCTTCCAACTTTCTCCTTGAACTCATAATGAAGAGAAAGTCATTCTTGCAATGCCAGCTTTCAGAGAGCATAAGCAGAGAGGATTCTTTGGGCCAGAAGCCAATCCCTGGTTTCAGTGAGGACAATGTTTGTTTACTAAAGACTGCCAAACTCTCACGGTGATAGCTGCTCACAGGCAGAGTGGGGACTTCAGACTGCTGCATCTGCTCAATAAAATGTAACTGGGCAATCTCTCATGTCTCTTTAGCTTTCATACTTACTGCCCAAGCTTTTCCACAGAATTACCCCAACATTTGAGGAGAATGAATGGTACCTTCATGGACCTAGAAATTTAGTCCAAAGAAGCCCTCCTCAAGAACAACATTTCTTGGCATCTTGTATTTTAACTTAAAGTTCATGAAAATTTTCCACTTATCCTGTAAACTACCACGACCACTAACAGACCACATCTATTTTGTAAATCAGTATTTCCTAGTATCTTACATTCTGCCTCCATACAGTAAGGATTTGCTGGATAAATGAATAATACATCTAAGTTGGCTTGAATAGAAAAAATATATATCTTCCCAAATCTTCAAGGAAAATCAATGAACCAGGAATATACTACACTAAACTCTACTGATTGTTTATCAGAATAACTTACAGGAATACTTTTAAATATAGTTGATGCTGAGTTACGGGGTGAAATACAGCTTTGGGGCTAAGGTAACTGTAACTTAACATTAATCTTTAGCCCTTGTTCAGGTAGTTATGGGCTAATTAAACAACTATTTGAACAGTCATATCTAAACTTTTCATTGCACTGGTGGTTAGTACCTTTCTTCTTTCTGTGGGATATTTTAATTCTTTGTCCAGACTTTATAAAGTGGAAAGCTGTTAACCTTAGGCAAAAATTAAAAGCATTTGCTGTTGTTGTTGTTAATTGCTGCTGAGTCAATTTCAACTCATGGTGACCCCATTTGTGCAGAGTAGAACTGATCCATAGGATTTTTAAGGCTGTGAAGCATTAAAAGAAGGTGGAAGGAATACAGAGTCACTGTATCAAAAAGAAATTGGTGGACATTCAACCATTTCAGGAGGCAGAATATGATCAAGAACCGATGATACTGAATGAAGAAGTACAAGCTGCTCTGATGACATTGGAAAAACACAAGTCTCCAGGAATTGACAGAATACCAATTGAGATGTTTCAACACACAGATACAGCTCTGCAGGTGTTCACTCATCTATGCCAACAAATTCCGAAGATAGATGCCTGGCCAACCGACTGGAAGAAATCCTTATTTGTACCCATTCCAAAGAAAAGTGATCCAACCAAATGCAGAAATTATTGAACAATGTCATTAATATCGTACACAAGTGAAATTTTGCTCAAGATAGTTCAAAAACTGTTGCAGCAGTGCATCGACAGGGAACTTCCAGAAATTCAAGCCAGATTCAGGAGAGGAGATGGAACAAGGGATGGATCATGGTTAAAAGCAAAGAATATCAGAATGTTTACCTCTTTTATTGACTATGCAAAGGCATTAGACTATGTGATCATAACAAATTAGGATAATATTGTGAAGATTGGGAATTCCAGACACTTAATTGTGCTCATGGGGAACCTGTAAATAAAGCAAGAGGCAGTTGTTCAACCAGAGCAAGGGGATACTGAATGGTTTAAAGTCAGGAAAGGTGTGCGTCAGGGTTGCATCTATTCACTGTACCTATTCAATCTGTATGCTGAGCAAATAATCTGAGAAGCAGGACGATATGAAGAAGAACAGGGCATCAGAATTGGAGGGAGACTCATTAACAACCTGCATCATGCAGATAACACAACCTTGCTTGCTGAATGGGAAGAGGGCTTGAAGCACTTACTGATGAAGGGCAAAGACCACAGCCTTCAGTATGGATTACACCTCAACATAAAGAAAACAAAAATCCTCGCAACTGGACCAGTAAGTAACATCATGATAAACAGAGAAAATATTGAAGTTGTAAAAAGGATTTCATTTTACTTGGATCCACGGTCAACACCCGTGGAAGCAGTAGTCAAGAAATCAAACAATGCATTACATTGGGTAAATCTGCTGCAAAGACCTCTTTAAAAAGTGTAAAAAAGAAAAGATATCACTTTAAGGACCAAAGTGCACCTGATCCAAGCCAGGGTGTTTTCAATTGCCTTACATGCATGCAAAAGCTGAACATTGAATAAGGAAGACCAAAGAGGAATTGATGCCTTTGAATTACAGTGTTGGCAAAGAATGTTGAATACACCACGGACTGCCAGAAGAACGAACAAATCTGTCTTGGAAGAAGTACAGCCAGAATGCTCCTTAGAAGCGAGGATGAAAAGACTTTGTCTCACATACTTTGGGCATGTTATCAGTAGGGACCAGTCGCTGGAGAAGGACATCATGCATGGTAAAGTAGAGGGTAAGGGAAAAGAGAAAGACCCTCAATGAGATGAATTGACACAGTGGCTGCAACACCGGGCTCAAGCATAAAAACGGTTGTGAGGATGGCACAGGACCAGTCAGTGTTTTGTTCTGTTGTGCATGGGTTCGCTATGAATTGGAGCCGACACGATGACCTCTAACAACAACGGCATATGTGTATTTATATATATATATGGAGAGAGAGAGAGAGAGAGCCTTGGTGGCGAAGTGGTTAAGAGCTCAGGTTGTTAACCGAAAGGTTGGCAGTTTGAATCCACCAGGAACTCCTTGGAAACCCTATGGGGCATTTCCACTCTGTCCTGTAGGGTCGCTATGAGTTGGAATCAACTTGACGCCACACGACAGCTATATATATATATATATATACACACATACACACATACACATATATATGTATATACACGTACACACACACACATATATATAATAAACTTTCCATAGTAAATTTCTTCTCTGTCCCTCTCTGTCCCTTCCTCCACTGCTAAACTAGCTCTACTTCTCGAATTACCCATTTAATTGCACTGGTAACTCAGACTGAAAGTCTTAGAGTAAACTTGAAACTCATTGTTCACCTTCTCTTATTCTCCCCACCTCCTCAACACCATAAACCCCCCCCCAAAAAAAACCCAGGGCCCTCGAGTCGATTCCGACTCATAGCAACCCTATAGGATGGAGTAGAACTGCCCCATAGAGTTTCCAAGAAGCACCTGGCAGATTCGAACTGCCGACCCTTTGGTTAGCAGCCATAGCACTTAACCACTACCCCATCACCATAGAATTATTAAATTATTTTTGTTACCCTCAGCAATGCCTTCTCTTCCTTTCTCTCTGCAATACTTCTTTCATAGATCTTCATTAGTTATTCTCAGACTCTTAATTAGCCACTCTGCTTGAACCATTTTACACATACATGTTAATTCTTCCTAAAATGCATCTCCAATCATAGCTCTATCCTACTAGCAATCCTTTCGTGACTCAGTGATGTCCTCACTCTGTCATTTTAGATCTTCATAAAGCTGGCCTCATCCTCACTGCCCTCTTATATTCTATCCAAACTCAATTAGTCACAGTCCTAGGTACCTGCCCTGCTGTGACCATTTCAAAATCTTTGCCTTAGCTCTGAATCACGTCCTATGTAAGACTACTCCCCAACACCTCCTCTTCTATTCCACCCAGCTGCTAGGGGTTGGGAATGGCGCAGGAAAGAAGTGCGTTCAGTCATTGCTTGGAACTTACAAGTCATTTATACTTTCTTTTGTATTGGTATTGGCTCTGTCTGCCCATGCATTTGTAAGCTTTCTGAGACAATGTCTTATTGTTCAGCCTTCTTACTGTTTTAAGGTCTAGCACAGTATCTGCCACATAATAACTATTAATTGATGCTAAGGCCATTCCTTCCTGGAGGTGCAGTCGTAGCACCCTCTTCAATGTGACTTTAGCAGTGTTTCTCCCACTTACAGGCTCTGCTTCTGACCAAAGGACACCTCCCCAAATCAAGACAGCCATCATGGTGGCTGTTACTCCCTCTTTTCCCTTCAAGTGCAAAGCCTAGATTAGCCAGAGGACAAATAAGAAAAGGTCAGTGGGCTGTAATCAAACAAGTAGTCCTCTTCTATCTCTTATTCTATGCGTCTGCTGCCACTGACCTGTTGCAACTTTCCTGAAGAACTTGATACTCTCCCCGCTCAATACCCTTAAGTCTTTTTAAAATCAGAACTGGGGAGATGTGTGCAGAGGTTAAGAGGAAAGAGCTGTGTTCTTGGAGAGATATCAGTAAGGACACTTGTAGGTGTGAGCCTGATAGTGTTTTCAGCCAGGTAAATTGTTTTTAAAGAAATGAACTTTGTTCAGAATCATGCTAGAGTTGCATAAGTAGAGTGATAGAAACCAGAGAGCAATTTCCCCAAAGTTGACAGTGAGAATGAAGGCTCAATACCCATAACACTGATACAAAATAAAAAGCATAAGTAAGATGTATAACCCGTTGCCGTCGAGTCGATTCCTACTCATAGCGACCCTATTGGACAGAGTAGAACTGCCCCATAGAGTTTCCAAGGAGCACCTGCTGGATTCGAACTGCCGACCTTTTGGTTAGCAATAAAATATAAGTAAGATGTATATCTCCATTTTATTCCATGTTATAAATCGGGAACACATGCATTTAAATACTGAATATTCAAAAGTTCCTATTGAAGATGTGAATACAGATGAACTTCCTTAGGAAATGATATAAAAGGACATAAGGTTAGAGTCAAAAGAAAAAAAAGAGAGAGAGAACATGATGTTGTTCCTGGAATAGCAGATCACAGAGGCTAATCTGGGAAACAGACCCTGAGGGCATTTAATAAGCTTAGATAAGCACTAAAGACTACATTGGCTCAGTCACGTAATAATAATTTTTTATTCGTTTGCAAACCATTTAAACAGTGAATTTCCTTCTTTTGTGATTCATTTGGGAAAACAGATTTCTATTTTCTGTCCTAAACCAGAGAAAGTACAGTTCATTAGAACTTGATGAAAGTAAAGTAGTGATTGTCAACGGGCTGATGCTCTTGGTTCCATCAGCCACAAAAACTCACAGGCATTAAATTCTTGAACAGGGTATTAAGACTTGAATTACTTTATTCTTTCCACGAATATTTATTGAGTGTCTCGCTTGTGGTAGGAGAAAATAGCGCTAAGTAAGATAGACACACCTCTTTTCTCCCTAGAGCTTTAACTCCAGCAAGTAAGAAAGCCATTAAACAAATAATAACAAACACTTTTTAAATTAAAATTTCAGTAAGTACTGCAAGGGAAAGTATAGTGTGCTATCAGAATATATTATTGTGAGGCCAGACCTAGTCTAGAAGTTTTCCTATGGAAGTGACATTTAAGCTGTGGCCTGGAGGATGATGAGGAGTAAACCAGGAGAAAGGTAACAGGCAATGGGTAAGGTAATTGTGTTTTAAAGCAAGAAAACATGTGCAAATGCCCTGTGGTAGAAGGAGTTGCATGCCTTTGAAGCACTAATAGAAGAACAGCGGCTAACGTGTAGCAAGTATAGAGAAGAGTAAGATGAGATGAGACAGAACAGACAGGGCCCTGGAAGGTCATAAGGCTTTTGTATTTTGTCATACGTTCAATAGAAAACCAGTCATCAGATGAACATTTAGGTTATTTTCTCCTTTTTTATTTTTCTGTATATTATTTGAGTTTCTGTGGACTGCTTTTGTACTCATCTACTTTCTTGTGTTGAATTATTTTCTTTTGATACATCACTAAAAATAGAGCTGTTGTTATAAGGTGCTGTTGAGTCTGTTCTGACTCACTAGCGACATTATGTAAAACGGAAAAAAACACTGCCAGTCCTGTGCCATCCTCAAAATCGTTGCTGTGTTTGAGCCCATTATTGCAGCTACTGTGTCAATCCATCTCATTGTGGGTCTTCCTTTTTTTGCTGACCCTCTACTTTACCAAGCATGACGTCCTTCTCCAGGGACTTGCCCTTCCTGATAACTTGTCCAAAGTATGTGAAATAAAGTCTCACTATCCTCGCTTCTAAGGAGCATCCTGGCTGTACTTTTTCCAAGACAGACTTATTTATGGTATATTCAATATTCTTTGCCAACACCATAATTCAAAGACATCAATTCTTCAGTCTTCCTTATTCATAGTCCAGCTTTCGCATACCTATGAAAATTGAAAATACCATGGCTTGGGTCAGGGGCACCTTAGTTCTTAAAGTGACATCTTTGCTTTTTCATACTTTAAAGACTTTTTTTTACAGCAGTTTTGCCCAATGTGTCATTTGATTTCTTGACTGTTGCTTCCATGAGTGTTGATTGTGGATCCAAGTAAAATGAATAGAAGAATAGAGTTACTGATTTAAATTGTAGAATTATCTTCATTTTTCATACTATATATTACCATGCAGCTTTTCAAAAGCCAAAGTAATGCAAACAACTGCATATGAGTAAACTACTTTCACTATAACCTTCAGTATTATTTTTTCCCCTTTGTATATGTTGCTAATTTATTAAATGTATTAATTAAGGTAATACTAGATGCTCTGCCAACAAGATCCTCAAAACTTATTCCTTGTTTATACTTTTTTTTTTAGATGCTCTGCCAACAAGATCCTCAAAACTTATTCCTGGTTTATACTGTAGTTTAAGTCTTGTGTTCCTGATGGAAAGATGGTTTTCCTCCATGTGATGACTCAAGACCTCAGGTTTCTTCCAGCTGGTGGCTCTGCTATCCTCTAGGACAGTGATTCCCAAAGCTTAATGCACATTAGAATCACCTGGAAGAGTTTTTAAATCTGAAGGCCAACCATGTACATCCATATATATAATAAACCACAGTTATGGATACTTCTTAGACATAACTAAACACTTTGCAAGATTGGTTTTCTGAGTTTAAAGTCTTAGGACCATAGTCTCATGGGATAACTTGGTGAATTGGTATAATATAGTTCATAAAGCTTACATTCTACATTCTAATTTGGTGAGTAGCATCTGAGGTCTTTAAAGCTTTCAAGCTGCCATTGGCCTCTACTCATCCAGGGCAAAAGAGAAAGAAGGAAACCAAAGACTCAGAGAAGAAACTATCCTATAGGATTAATAGTCTATGTGAACCATGGCCTCATCTACCCTGAGAATAGAAGAACTAGATGGTGCCCACTGACTGCTAATGACTGTTCTGATCACGGCAAAAATAGATGGATCCTGACAGAGTGGGAGAAAAACAGAACAGAACTCAAATTTTTAAAAAATCCAGACTTACCAGTTTGAGACTAGAGGACTCCCTGAGACTATCACCCTGATATACTCTTTAAACCTTGAGCAGAAACTATCCCCTGAGGTCACCTTTTAGCTAAATGACAGATTGGCTCATAAAAGAAAGAATATCACCCATGAGTACTGTGCACCTTTAAAAAACCATTAATATGAGCTCAAAGGGTCAACAATTACTCTACAGCAAAGATGGAAGGATAAGGTGACAGGGAAACTAGATTACTGGAAACAGAACACCCAGAACTGAATTAATGAGAATGTTGACACATTATGAAAAATATAACTAATGTCACTGAGCAATTTTTTAAAATTGTAATTGTTAAATGGGAACCAAATTTGGTGTATAAACTTTTACTGATAACGTAATAAAATATTACTTAAAAAAAATTCTAAAGTCAAGGTTGTGCCCCGTGTAAGTAAATAAGAATGTCTGGGGGTGGGAGCAAGGCATCCAGGTGGTGGAAGGGAAAAGAGAGTAGAAAAGGCACGTGCACTCCCAAAAACCCTTGTCTCAGAAGTAACACATATTCCGTTGGTTAAAACTAGACCCACAGTCATGATTAACTGCAAATGAGAATAAGAAATATAATCGAGCTGTGAGCCCAAATACAGAAAGGAAATAGATTTAGTGAACAGCTAAGGGTCTCTGTCACAGGTTGTGTTGCATTAAAACACATTTTGAGGATTACTGTTTGTCTTAGTTATCTAGGGCTGCTATAAAAGAAATTCCAGAAGTGGATGGCTTCAATGTACAGAAGTTTTTTCTCTCACAGTCTAGGTTGCTAGAAGTCTGAATTCAGTTCATCAGAAGGCTTTCTCTTTGTTGGCTCTGAAGGAAGGTCCTTGTCATCAATCTTCCTCTGGTCAAGGAGCTTCTCAGGTGCAGGGACCCTGGGTCCAATGGACGCACTCTGCTCCTGGTGCTGCCTTCTTGGTGGTATGAGGTCCCCATGTCTCTCTGCTCACTTCTTTCTTTTGTGTCTCAAAAGAGATTAGTTTAAAATACAACCTAATCTTGTAGATCCTTGTAGATTGAGTCCTGCTTCATTAACACAACTGCCACTAATCCTGTCTTAACATTATAGAGGTAGGATTTACAACACATAGGAAAATCACATCAGATGACAAAATGGTGGACAATCACACAATACTGGGAATCATGGCCTAGCCAAATTAATACACCTATTTTTGGTGACACTGTTGAATGTGACTTTTCTTTTTTTTCCTCCAAATATTTGAAATTACCATGTTGCTTTTCAAAAGCCAAAGCAAGGCAAACAACTGCATATGAGTAAACTACTTTCACTGTGACCTTCAGTTTTACCGTTATTTCAAATATCCTTTTGTTTTGGGTAGGATTGGAATCTAGAAAATTGTAAATGAATGTTTATTGAATTTTATCATATTAATTGATATTAAAGAAAAAAAATTAAAGAAGGTACTCAAAAATATTGAGTGGTGATCTCATGAGATGTGAAGGGATGAAATTTGAAGTTGGGCCTTGGTTTTGATAGATGACCTGATCTGGTGGCATACACTTCTCTATGCAAGCAGTGCATATGTGCCACTGTTCTTTAAAATTGTACTGATAACAGGCTGTCCAGTTAGAAGTTTTGACTGAGACCAAGAGACACCAGATACCAAAGTGAGGCAGAACACCCTGCAGGACTTGTTAAAACTGGGTGGCCAAAACCAGTTATGTAATTCTTGCTTATGTCTAGGGTAGAAAAAAGTCATGAGTTAGAGATTAAAAGATGATTTTTGAAGGGAACTTTTGAAGAGGAATCTCTAAACAGAGCTGTGCTCTAAGCTCTGCTCTTCTAAAAGAGAAAGAGTATGAGAAGTTTCCTCTTAATCACAAATCATGAGAGAGGGGATTTAAGTAGACCACTTGGTGAGATTAAGTTATGTCTCCTACACTTTGAAGGACAAAGTAGACAAATGCTGTATCATGCCTGAAAAATATAAAGGGTAAGAGGATGGTTGAGGCTAATAGAGAGAAGTCAGTTGTGCTTATCAACTGTGTTGCTGACTGCTGCCAAGTCTCTCCCACCTACCCAGAAAGTGGGGAGAGGGCTGTGCCATGTGTGTCTTGTATCGTTTTGGCTCTATTGTCTTAA
Organism: Loxodonta africana; assembly: GCF_030014295.1. Lineage (NCBI taxonomy): Eukaryota > Metazoa > Chordata > Mammalia > Proboscidea > Elephantidae > Loxodonta > Loxodonta africana. The sequence goes on along the minus strand of NC_087345.1, from coordinate 116,838,721 downwards.
GGTCTCAACAAGACTTCCATTTTAAAATGTGCTCTATTTTACGTTTCTTTCAGTCTTCTTAGTTTGTTTTGTATAAAGACTGAAAACTCTAAAAGAAACAGTTCAGCCTTTCCAGTGTTTTTACACAAGATTAAAATATGATAAAGTGAAAGCCCTTGGTAAACTATATAGTTGTAAGATATTGGTACTATTTGGTGTTTATTATAAATACTTAATACATTGAAAAGGTCTTTTCTCAAAACACAGGGATATGTTACTATATTTGAATCTGGTTCAATTTGTTTGGGGCTTTCCTGATTTAGTGTCTAGTCAAGACTTCATGGGCTTAAACTTGGCGAGGAAAGTGAAAAGCATAAAAAAAAAGTTCATTTAAGACATTTTCCATAATTCTCCTTCTTTTCCCTCCCCCCCCCCCGATTTTTTTGTGTCTATGGAAAAACACTAGGGAAACTATTTCAAGCAATTATTTTAAAGACAAAGAGGAAGTTAAATGGAGTGAAACCTCTCTTTAGAAAAACAGTAAATAACTTAAAGAACATAATCCACATCTGAAAACTGACTTATTAATTATAAAGACCAAGAACTTACACCTCTCCTCACTGAAAAATAAAAATAAATAGCAATCAACAAAACCTAGTTAAAGCATGTGAAAAAATACAAAGCTTTAAGAAAGAAAAGATTTACTTTATAGAGAAGTAAAAGATGAGGTATGGTTAAAAATAGGAACTCTGAGGGGAGAGAGAAAAATGTGCAAACAAACTTAACTGTTTAGGAAATTCTCTTTTAATGAGAAGAAAAACTAGATTTCCATTCATTTTAACACATTGGTAGTGAATTCTCCTTCTTATGAAGGAAAATAAAACTTAAACATACCTGTAAACTTTACCAGAAACCAGAAAAACTAAACCTGTTGCTGTCGAATCAATTCCAACTCATAGCGACCATACAGGACAGAGTAGAACTGCCCAACAGGGTTTCCAAGAAGTGGCTGGTGGATTCAAACTGCCAACCTTTTGGTTAGCAGCCAAGCTCTTAGCTGAGCTCTGCGCCATTAGGGCTCCATGCAGACCACAGTGAGCATGAAATGGGAAATTGGTCCCTGGGACAGTTAGGGAGAATATTTAACTGTGTTGCACAGCAACTGTCATACACCCCTGTTTCTCTCCAATGAGGCATTTGTTTCTAGCTCAGGTCCACACTGAAAGGACGAGAAAATTGGGGCTCACAGAAATAACAACTTGATCGAGTTCATCTTGCTCGGATGAGACCACGTTTGACTGAAACCCAGAAATGTCTCAATCTAAAATTGAGTTTCTTTTCACAGTGCCAACTTGACTGCCTGGGTAAGAAATAGTTAAGAATGAGGGCCGTAGGGCAGAAGGATGTTGTTGCACAGAATATCATAACATAGAACTGTAGACAGTGTGGGATACTCCTCCCGTTGGACTTTCTAGGAGGCAGATGCCAGATGAGCTAGGAATGCTAACGTTTTAAAGGAAAGAGGAGGAAGTAGGCCTGGGAAGGGGGAGTTATCAGATCATGATACAGACCTGTCAAAGTCTCTGCAAAGATTGTCCAAAGTTAAGTCCTTGTACCACCACTTTGGTCAGTCATTGGCTGGGGACACATGGAGAAAAGTTTGACTTCTGTTCAAAAGTTGAGGCAAATCCCGAGGTAGCCAAACTCTGGAGACTGTCTGCTGTCCATTCCCACAGGTAGGACTCTCAGTGTCTGCCACAGATGGAGAATGCTATCAGAGCTTGGGAGCCTCATGAAGAGAAAAGCAGAACAGAGATAATTCTTCTGACCCTACATATTTAATCTGTGTTTCTGTGTTTAATCTGTAATTCTACCTAGTCCCCAAGAAATACATCCCCCCAAAGTTCTTCCCAAATAAATTTAAGAATATTCAATGGATATGTCACATGAGTTCTAATAACTAATCCTGTTGGCTGCCATGTGAGACTTAACCATTTTTCTTATTTCCTGGGCTAGATCACTGAAGCAGTGTCTCTAATTGCCACCTAAGTTGAGTGGCAGCTATACCACTGTTACCCACGAACAGGATCACTGCACAGACTCTGCCCTATAGAAGGCACCAATGATAATGCTAAATAGCCCAATCGTAGGTTTCTGATTGCTAGTTGGGGGTTCTGATGTCTGATATACACAAAATAGATGGTACTCAAGTGAGCACTTTATCATTAGTCATACCACCAAAGCAACTGTTGTTAGCACTGCTAAAATTCTGTCCCCATGTCACCAACACCACCCCTTCCAGAAGGTTCAATGCCTCATGGAAATGTAGAGCAATAGTATGGCAGCTTCCTTGCTCTCAGACTGCAGATGGCTGGGCTGATTAATAATCTAAGTGGACAATGCAAATATGCTCCCTTCTGACAGGAACACATTAAACTTGAACTAAACTCCTGTATTTCCACTTTTTCTTTACTTAGGATAAATCCTTTCCTGCTTTCCAGTCTTATGCAGATATTCTTAAATCCTACAACAGTCATGGCTCGCTTAGATGCAGACTGAGATATCTGCTATTTTTGACTATGTGGTTTTTTTTTCTTTTTTTCAATTCCTAATGAGAGGGACTAAAAAATTAATATGAGAAATAAACCAAATAACTGATCATTTTTATAACATGATCATGTTTAACTACCTCTATAAGAAACTGAACGGAAACCCCGGTGGTATAGTAGTTAAGTGCTTCGGCTGCTAACCAAAAGATCAGCAGTTCAAATCTACCAGGGACTCCTTGGAAACTCTATGGGGCAGTTCTATTCTGCCCTATAGGGTCGCTATGAGTTGGAATCGACTTGACGGCAACAGGTTTTCTTGAAAAGAATCTGAACAGAATTATCAACCACAGGGTGGACAGAGCTATTGTCAACAAATCCTATTTCTATCTTTATAAAAACCTAACTATTTCTGGCATAACTGTAGACTCCACTTGACAATTATTGCTGTAAGTGTTTTCCCCAAACTGGGCAGAGCTGGCATACGACACTCCTTATAAACAGCCTTGAGCCTTCTTTCTGTTTGGTTTTATTATGTGTTACACTAATACCAGCCTGGAGTGTTTTCATTCCAGTTTCTTGCATTCAAGAAAGTAAAAATAATATTTAATATTTTGCAACTATAGCTTGAAAAGTTCTGTATCGGTCCCAGAGTTTGCATTTGAATCATTCATTAAAAGTTTTACATGTCTGAAACCTAAATGCTTCTCACACAGCTTTGCTTGAGCTGTTACCTTATGAGACAACGCTGATTTTCAGGAATTAACAGAAGGAGCAATATTGTGTCAAAACTTGCAGGAAAGTATTGAAAAAGAAAACTGAAATTCAAGATTTTACTCTCATTTCCTGTGACTTAATCAGCATATGGGTTTTTTCAATTACTTTGGAATAAAATCCAAACTGAGGAAAATTGCACTTCAGTTGTTCCTCTAGCTATCCCAGAAACCTCATATTATCTTGTAGGATAAAGAATAAAAAGGAGAAACTTTTCCTAACAATTCCTCTCATGCTACAGACGTAAAATACATCCGTTGGGCCATAGAGCACACAAATATTTTTCATCTCATATTCTGGTTATAGTGGTGATATGTTCTTCCTGTTTATTTTTCTCAAGGATATCAACTTTTCCCCACTTCAGTTCCTGGAAATCTTTGATCTCACAGCGTTTTCTACACTCTCTTTACAACTTTTGTCCACTGTTAATCTTAATCATCAAGGTCTATTTAGGGTTCTCACCCAAGACTGTTGTTGTTGTTGCGTGACATTAAGTTGATTCTGACTCATACAGACCCATATGACAGAGTAGAACTGCCCCATAGAATTTCCCAGGCTGTAATTATTACAGGAGCAGATAACCCAGTCTTTAATGCTGGTGGATTCAAACTGTTGACCTTTGTGTTACCAGCCGGGTGCTTAACCATTGCATCATCAGGGCTCCTTCACCCAAGACTACTGGGGTCTAAACCAAGATTAAAAAAAAGAAGGGCAAAAATTGTACTGCCAGTTTGTATTTTAAGTCCCACCTCCAAAAACTCATTTGAAAGAAAGAAGGAATAGAAAATTCAAAATTGAAGGATTAAGTAAGCAGGAAACCAAAGTAAGCAGTAAGAAGAGGCCTTTCACAGACATAGCCCAAAAACTCTAACCAGACTAGTACACAGATGTGTATGGCTATAGGTTTATAATTCTCTGGGCTTTTCCTAATATAGAAAGAATGAAAGAGAGGAGCTCTTATTTTGGTGTTAATGGCATTTAACACTCTTTGTTCACAGTGACTCACTGATAATAGAAAAATCACAGGAGCCTTAAAGACATCAAATATGATTCAAGATGCCAGGTGAATTGACCAAGGGCTTGTATGAAGTTCAGGACCTTCTCTTAATTCCACAAATTAGGTTTTACCACAAATGTTTATTTAGCTCCCACTGTTACAAAGCTGAGCATAACTTAAACATTTGTTTAAGCAAAGAACATTCAAGGCAAAAGGACTAATATAAGCAAAGATGAAGAGTCTGTAAGAAACAGTAAGAGGTTCAATTTGGCCAGAGTTCAGAGGTCTAAAGAGGAGAAGTAGAAAAGACGAAACGAAAATAAGATCCAAATCAGATACTTAACCTTAAATGGCGGGTTAAGGTGCTTATTATTTCATTAGGAAATGGCAAACAATTAAGGGATCTTAAACAAGAAAAGGAAACTCTAGTGGTGTAGAAGTTAAGAGCTAAGGCTACTAACCAAGAGATCAGCAGTTGGAATCCACCAGGTGCATCTCAGAAACCATATGGGGCAGTTCTACTCTGTCCTATCGGTTTACTATGAGTCAGGATCAATTCAATGGTAATGGGTTTAGTTTGGGTTTTTTTTTTTAAGCAAGAAAAGATCATGAGTAAAACTCTGTGAGTTAAAAAAAAAAAAAGACTGTTTTAGGTAGATTAAGATGGTAGTAGTCTGCAAACAGGAGTCCCTAGGTGGCAAAATCAGTTAAACACTTGGCTACTAACTGAAAGGTTGGCAGTTTGAATCCACCCAGAGGCACCTTGGAAGAAAAACTTGGCCATCTGATTTTGAAAGATCACAGCAATTGAATGTCCCATGGAGCACAGTTCTTCTCTGAAACACATGGGTTTGCTATGAGTTGGAATTGACTTGACAGTAACTGCCAAGTCAATTGGTTTGGTTAATCTGCACACTGGATGATGGGAAAGAGACTTGTTAGAGATCTACTAGTTATGAGACTCTTGTTTGCTTTTCATGGACCAGGTTAATGGCAATAAGAATAGTAATGACAGTCTGAGAATGAGGAGCACTCATGCAGGTAGAGTCTTTATGACTTGATAGCCATTGAACACGAGAGATGAGGGAAAGGAAGAGTCAAAAATGTTTCAGGTTTTAGGCTAACATGTAAACATTTAATTTTTTTGTGTGATCTAAAATATGGGCTATTAACAAAATAATGTTTACTTCCTCATGATAAATATTTTTTAGCCACTTAGTCATTTATTTCACAAATATTTATCAAAGGCTTATAATTTATTTGACCCAGATTATGGAGATCAAAACACACAATACCTATCCTCAAGGAGTTTATGTTCACATAATGAGAGGAGAGATCAAAGTTAAAAAGACTTCTGGTTTCCGTAAGCCGGAAGACACAGCTGACGTGAAAAATCTTCCACGCTACAAATAACAAAATTTAAGAAAAGACTGATGCATAGTTGGGCTTCTGCAAAAGAAAAGGAAATTATCTAGGTGCGAGTTTCAAAGAGTGGTAAATTCATGAGTTTATACTGAGGCAGCCTCAGGTAATAATATGATTGGAATGGGGAATAGGGGTAGGCCAGAAAATACATGGATAGGATTTCAATACCCGCATAGGGCAGGAGAGGAATCCTTGGCTGGTGTAAACAGTTAAGCGCTCAACTACTAGCCAAAAGACGACGGTTTGAACCCACACAGAGGTGCCTCAGAAGACAGATCTGACAACCTGCTTCCAAAGGTCATAGCCTTAAAAACAGGGCAGGAGATGAGGACCTGGAACAGAACTCTTGCTTAAAAAACTTTCCTGGAGGAGCTTCACCCTTAAGGTAAACAGAAACTAGGAAGCAAAAAAAAAAAAAAAAAAGGCTCAACAGCCCAAGGAGCTAACATAGAATCTTGTCTTGGACATTGGGTGAAAACAAGTTTTAAATAAGATATTGACTTCTTTACCCTGTACTTTTCACAGGTTAATAATAGAAACCCACATGGTATTAGAGAATCCCCAAGTTGAGAAACAAACATAAACACTGGTCCTCAGCAGGTTATACTCTTGAGTGCCTGGCAGAATCAAATGTAAAATAGCTCTTAGGAGACACTGTAGTGGGTAATGTCAATGTTGGTGCTTTGCCCAGATCCCCTGGATTAATCTTTACCAGCTTATTGCAGGGGGGAGGCGGGGAGGTGGGGAGCTTCCTCTTTGGTGTTCTTTACGATCTAACAGCTAGCACCTACTAAGGCTCCTTTTTCAGAGAACTGCCCTCCAGGACACATTCCCAAATACCACACTTTTAATCAGCTCCCTTGCTTCAGTTGTAACAACTCTGAGGCATAACTTCAATTCTAGAGTTCCCTGCAGGGTTAGCTTGAGATCACATTCTGTGGAAATTTGTCTACAATAACATCCTTGCTTGGCTTCCTCCTCTTCGCTGTCCTGTTTCTACCAGCTCCCTTGCCAGTTTCCCCTGGCCACTTCCCTAATAAGCACTACCACTAGAATCTTCATCTTGAGTGTCTGCTTCCGAGGAACCCAACCCAACAGAGTCCCGTAGGTACATAAACAAGCACGTCTAAACACAAGCTCTCTATAAAAAATTACAAAACCCACAAGCGAGAAAAGCCCGTCTGAGGCATGGTCTACAGAAACAATAACGTATGTATTAACATTACTAGGAATTTCATGTAATAGAAAAACAACTTGACAGATGATATAAATTATCTAGGATACAGATGGAAAGAGCCAAAAATGGAGTATATTACAGAGAGTTTAAGAGCCACTAGGATACAATGAGAAAGTTCAACATACAGTAGGTCAAATCGTAGTTCCTGAGAAGATAAAAGAGAGAATGAGAGAGAGGCAATATATGATGCAATAATGTCCAGGTAGTCTACAGAAATTACAAGAAAGAACATGATTCCTATATAGGGTAAATAAAAAGTAAATGTATATGAATGAGATACTACACAACACACAAAAGCAAAGAGAACATCTTAAAAGCAACTAGAGAAAAAAGACAGATTATCTATTACATTAACAATAATTAAACTACCAGGAGTATGTTATCAATGGAAACAATAAAGGCCAGAAAACAGAAATATGACATCTGCAAAATTGGAAAATAACTGTCAACTAAAATAAAGTATCACTCAAGAAGGAGGGTAAAATAGAGATATTTTCAAAGAATGATATGGAGATTTTTTTTTTTTTTTTGGTAACTAAAGTATTTTTACTGAAGAAAAGAACTGACCTCCAAAGGAAGGTCTGAGATGCAAGAAACACTGTGAAACAAACAAAAAAACTGGGGAAACATACATTAAAAAAAAACCAAACCCATCGCTGTCGAGTCGATTGTGACACATAGTGATCCTACAGAGCAGAGTAGAGCTGCCCCATTGGGTTTCCTAGGAGTGGCTAGTGGATTCAAACTGCCAACCTTTTGGTTAGCAGCCGAAACTTACATAGGCACACCTAAATAAGCATGGAATCTAAGATAAAACCATCACTACAACAAAAATGCTTAATTTGGGACAGTGGGGGATTAGAAACAAGATGAGTTCTAGAAAATGACAATGTGTGAGTGGAGAACGGGGGAGATCAGAATTAATGCAGTCTATCAATTTGATATTGCCTGAGAGAAGAGTAAAGATACTGGTTACAGATTTAGCCACTTAAAGAATAGAAATAAAAAGCATTCCTTCCGTATAATAATTAAAGGAGAATAAAATAAAGTTTTGAAGGAAAAAAAAAAACATCATTTGTCCAGTAGGAAAGAAGAAAGAACACAAAATAAAATATAGGAAGTAGAAACAATGAGCTGGAGCAGCTGACATGGCTATATTGGTTTCATACAAAATAGACATTTGAGTGGGAGAAATCATTGTTATATTTAGAAAGGGTTGTTACATGATGAAAAAAGGAATAATTCCCCAAGAAGATATATTAATTCTGAAATTGTACATGCATTTAATAATATATATGAATTACAGTAATATTAAAAACAAAATCTGACATAATTACTAGGAAAAAGTGGCAAGTCCACAATCATGATTGGAAACTTTAGAACTGCTCTTTCAGTGATTGATAGAATAAACATTCAAAAGACGTAGGTGATTCAAGTAACACAGCTAACATTCTTGATGTATAGACTTGTATAGACATTTGGATCCAATAATTAGAAACAACTTTATTTTAAAATACATGTGGAATATTTGTAACAATTGACTTCATAGTAGGCTACAAAGCAAGTCTCAGCAAATATCACATAATTTATATAGTGTAGACCCATATATTTTTATCATAACACAATTAGAAATTATAAACAAAATAACTGATAGTCTTTATGTTTGGAAATTTAAAAACATACTTTAAAAATGTGTAACAATCAAAAGGCTGTAGAAATTTTAGAATTGGTATATGTTCTGCTATGTATATTTTCAATGGCAACAAAATAAAATAAATTATTTAAAAAACAAAAAGCAAATGACAGAAATACTAAGTAACAAAATTTATGGGATAAATTTAAAGCAATACTTAGAGGAATTATATAGTATTGTAAGAGCTCAGCTGCTAACCAAAAGGTCAGCAGTTCGAATCCACCATCCACTCCTCAGAAACCCTATGGGGCAGTTCTACTCTGTCCCATAGGGTCACTATGTGCCGGAATTGATTTGAAGCCACGGGTTTGGGTTTTTTTTATTTGTTTTATATTAGAGAAGAGGAAAGATTTTAAAATGAGCAAACTAAGCTTCAAAATTAAAAAGTAAGAATAAAAGAAAATGAGTAAACTCCAAGAAAATAAAGGTAAAGGAATAATAAAAATAAGGACCAAGTTAACAAATTCAATAAGGTGGCTCAAGAAATTACAAAACATGATAATTTATGATGAAAGTACATGTAAGTTACCATCTGCCTTCAATGGCTTCTTACTGCACTTCATACCAGGACCTCCTGCCTTGCTGTCTAAGCCCACCTCCTACCCCTCTTCTTCTGGCTCTCCAGCCTTCTTTGTGTTCCTCGAACATGCTGAGCACCTTCCATGTTTAAGACCTTTGCACTTGCTCTTTCCTCTGCCTGGAACACTCTACCTGTTGAGCTTCATGTACATCTACACATTCCAAAAATATTCATTGAGCGTCTATTATGTTCCTAGCATTGTCCTAGGCATGAAGATACAGCAGTAAATACCACAGACAAAAATTTCTGCTATTGCAGAGTCTATGTTCTAGTAGCTAGCGACATTTGTCATTCAAAGAGGTCTTTCCTGAACACCCAATCTAAAGGTCAACATTATTAGTTTTTTCTCCTCCTATTTCTGTCCTATAGGGTTGCTATGAGTCCGAATTGTTTTTGTTAGGTGCCTTTGAGTCGGTTCCAACTCATAGAGACCCTATGCACAATAGAAGGAACCACTGCCCAGGTCTGTGCCATCCTTACAATCGTTGTTATGCTTGAACTCATTGTTGTAGCCACTTTGTCACTCCACCTTGTTGAGGGTCTTCCTCTTTTCTGCTGACCCTGTACTTTGCCAAGCATGATGTCCTTCTCCAGGGACTGATCCCTCCTGACAACATGTCCAACGTATGTAAGATGCAGTCTCACCATCCTTGCTTCTAAGGAGCATTCTGGTTGCACTCCTTCCAAGACAGATTTGTTCCTTCTTTTGGCAGTCCATGGTATATTCAATATTCTTCACCAACACCACAATTCAAAGGCATCAATTCTTCTTCGGTCTTCCTTATTCATTGTCCAGCTTTCACATGCATATGATACGATTGAAAACACCATGGCTTGGGTCAGGCACACCTTAGTCTTCAAGGTGACATCTTTGCTTTTCAACACTTCAAAGAGGTCCTTTGCAGCAGATTTACCCAATGCAATGTGTCATATGATTTCTTGACTGCTGCTTCTACGGCTGTTGATTCTGGATCCAAGTAAAATGATATCCTCGACAACTTCAATCTTTGTTTATCATGATGCTGCTTATTGGTCCAGTTGTGAGGATTTTTGTTTTCTTATGTTGAGGTGCAATCCATACTGAAGGCTGTTGTCTCTGATCTTCATTAGTAAGTACTTCCAGTCCTCTTCATTTTCAGCAAGCAACTGACTCAATAGCAATGGGTTCAACCTGGTGGCGTAGCAGTTAAGTGCTACAGCTGCTAACCAAAAGGTTGGCAGTTCAAATCCACCAGGCCTCCTTGGAAACTCTGTGGGGCAGTTCTACTCCATCCTATAGGGTTGCTATGAGTCAGAATTGACTCAGCGGCAATGGGTTCGGTTTGGTTTTGTTTTCTTCCTATTTATTCTCTGCCTCCCATTAGTGTGCTTTTTTTTTTTTTTTTTGAGAAGAGAGAACTTATCTACCTTGTTCATCATTGTACTCCAAAGGTATCAAACGATGCCTGAGACAATTTTGCGTTCAGTAAATATTTGTTGAAAGAATGAATGCATGAAAAGAGATGCTTGGAAGGTGTCTCAGAGGAGGATGGGCTGTTACTATATTTGAGGAAAAGAGTAAACTTAGCTGAAGTAAAGTGGTGTGTGTGTGTGTCCAAGCTGAAAAAGACCTGTATAAAGGCTAAAGAACAGAGAAGATGGCAAATGAGAGGTCAGGCAGTTAGGCAAGGATCAGGTTTGAAGAGCCTGTGGCACAGTGGTTAGGCACCCGGCTGCTAACCAAAAGGTCAGTGTGGAACTTACCAGTCACTTCTCAGGAAAAAGATGTGGCAGTCTGCTTCTGTAAAGATTTACAGCCTTGGAAACCCTGTGGGACAGTTCTACTCTGTCCTACAGAGTTACTGTGAATAGGAATCTGCTTGATGACAACAGGCTTGGTTTTTGTGGCTTGCGTTGGGCTGTAGCAGCTTGCACTGTATAAAACATAATCCCTCCTTTTAGTACGTTTAAGGAGCCCCGGTGGTGCATTGGTTAAGCACTGAGCTGCTGAACCGAAAGCTCATCAGTTTGAACCCACCAGCTGCTCCTTGGAAACCCTATGTGTCTACTCTGTAGTGTAGGGTCACTACGAGTCGAAATCAACTCTAGGGCAGTGGGTTGGTTGCTTTGTGTATGTGTGCGTGTGTGTATGTGCATGTGTACACCACAAAAAAAAAAAAAACCAAACCCACCGCCGTCAAGTCATTCAGACTCATAGCGACCTTATAGGACAGAGTAGAACCACCCCATAGGGTTTCCAAGGAGCGACTGGTGGATTCCAACTGCCAACCTTTTGGTTAGCAGCCAAGCTCTTAACCACTACAGCACCAGAGTTTCCACGCCACATAAAGGAGTTAATACTTTATCTTATAAAGTATATGATGTGTATGATGCCATTTATTTCAAAACAAGACAGGAACTTAAAATTTACTTTGAGGTTTCTTTAAAAAGTAAAGTATGTATTGATTTTGTTTTTTTAAAAAAAAAACAGCCTGTTTGGTTATAATTGTTCATTTTCAAGAGCTATGTTTTAGTTAATACAGTGAAACTTGTGACAGCTGGGACTCAGGAGACGGCCTTGTTTTTCCAGGTCTCTCAAATTTTACACCTTTAACAGGATGCAGTCTTACCACTTTTCTATAACTCATTTTAGTAGAAAATATTTGAGTTTTCCTTCTCTAACAGGTTTCTGCCTTACAGTTTCCAGCTTTCATGGGTTTTACTGTATAATATTTTATGACCGTATAAGATACAGAATTTGGTAATGAATATTTTATCAATAATCAACTCAATAACATACTTCATATAAACATGGAAATGGCTGTGTATCAAGCATTGGAGCTCAATTATGTGCAAATTTAGAATGTATTTTCCCATTACTGTGGTAACTTTACTTCCATGACCTCACTTACATTTGTGTGGTCAGTCATCACCATCATCATCATATCTAACTTTATTAAATGATTTTTATGTTCAAGACATTGTTCTAACCCATCTAACCCAAAAACTCTTGATGCAAGTACAAATAATTGTTCAATACGACATAGTTATCAAATGGGATAGCCAGGATTCAAAACATGGCAGTTTGGCTCCACGTCCTGTGTGTTCTTAACGACTATGTCTGCTGCTTCAGTTCTTCCTAATGAATTCGCTCCACAGTTCAGTTTTAAGTTGTCTTCTCTTGATATCATTCTCTGTCTCATGGATCTTCTATGCCCATCACCTATCCTGCTACCCCTCACAGGTGCTGATGGTCATCTGGTCTGGCGTCTGGAATTGATGATGGTCACATGTTCTCAGAGGGATGCAAGGGGGTCCCCGTTCTCACTCAGATTCAGTCTGATGTCAGTTGTCTCTCATGATGTGGTTGTCTCCATGGCAGTGGCATATGAATATTTCTTAACCAGTGTTCGTGTCCCTCTGACCTTCACCAGTGGTACACGCAACTTCTGGGGTACTTTTGCTGAGTAGCAATCTAAGTGGCTCCTGTCTCTATGTTCAGCTCTGGGCTGTCTCTCATATACTTTTGAGAGCTAGCTTCTGTGCCCTCTGGGAACTGGGATAAGGTTGCTCTCACCTTCCTTCTTACAGGCATACCTTCATACCCTACTCTCCTCCTGCCTCAGTGGGCCACCTCATCAGTGGGCTATCTGCCTTCAGAAACCTCCAGACGAAAAGCCAATGGCATGTCCCAATTTTTAGAACCCCCCAAATTTCAGAATATGTAGGTCTAGTGACTCCTCCAAATTGGGGGTTAAAAAAGAATAAAATTGGGGGTTAAGGGATAGTTAAATGCTTCAGAAACTAAGCTCTCAAGAAAGTGGCCACTTTTTCTTTTTGAGGTTCTGTGGGAACCCATCTGACAGTGTGTCCTGAATTGCTGGAGCGGGAACAGGAGACATTCCTTGTGCTTAGAAGGTAGTAATAGTGCCTTTTGTTCTCAGCTCTGAGTTCAGCAACTCCTACAGGTAAATCAGAAACACCAGGGGAGCACGAAAGGAATATAAGTCAGTACAGCATATCCCTGGGTTCACATCGACACATTCATGCTATGAAACCACCAAAAGAATTCCTGGACCTTTATAGGGTATTCCAAGAAGCCCTCCAAGAACCTGGACTATAAGAAGAGGAATGTGGCATCAGGATTGGTGGAAGACTTATTAACCTGTGGTACGCAGATGACACAATTTTGTTTGCTAAAAGTGAAGAGGACTTGAAGCACTTACTAATGAAGATCAAAGACCACAGCCTTCAGTATGGATTGCACCTCAACGTAAAGAACACAAAAATCCTCACAACTGGACCAATAAGCAACATCAGGATAAATGGAGAAAAGGTTGACGTTGTCAAGGATTTCATTTTACTTGGATCCACAATCAACACCCAAGGAAGCAGCAGTAAAGAAATCAAATGAAGTGTTATTGCATTGGGCAAATCTGCTGCAGAAGACCTTTCTAAAGTTTTAAAAAGCAAAGATGTCACTTTGAGGACTAAGGTGCCCCTGACCCAAGCCATAGTATTTTCAATCACCTCATTTGCATGTGACAACCAGACAGTGAATAAGGAAAAATGAAGAATTGATGCATTTGAATTATAGTGTTGGTAGAAAATGCAGAATATACCATGACTGCCAGAATAATGAACAAATCAGTCTTGGAAGAAGTACAGCCAGAGTGCGCTTTGAAAGGCGGGATGGTGAGACTTTGTCTCCCATACTTTGAACAGGTTATCAGGAGAAATCAGTCCCTGGAGAAGGACATCATGCTTGGTAAAGTAGAGGGTCAGCAAAAAACAGGAAGGCCCTCAACGAGATGGATTGACATACTGGCTGCAAAAATGGGCTCAAGAGTAGCAACGATGGTGAGAATGGCACAGAGCCAGGCAGTGTTTCGATCTGTTGTACATGAGGTCACTATGAGCCGGAACTGACTCAACGGCACCTAACAACAACAGCATTGCAATATTTTTTCCATTCTCTTTCATTCCCGATTTCTTCAATTTTTCAAAACCTGTCCTATCAAGAAACAACTTAGTAAGTCCTTTGTATTTATTTAACAGTCACTTATTCTAAAAGTATTTTATTTTCAGGGGTTTATCTATTGAGACCAGGTCAAAAATTTATTGCTCTTTGTCACAATTTGTTTTACCTACTTATTCTTGCCTTACCCCTGCTGATTAGTGAAATGGGCACCACAGCAGTTTCCTTCAGCGGCAAGGTCTTTGAGAGTGATACCTTGTTTCCTGGGTGCTGTTTAATACATAGATTTAAAGTCCCAGTCTTGGAAACAAATTTCCTCCCAAGAAGACAGTAGTTATTCAAAGTAGCATCCCCAATTTCTACTATCTAACCTCACTTAGCAGGTACTTTCCTCACTAATTACAAAACTTGCTACCCTTACAGACTGTGAGCTATCCTACCACTTTCCAACTATTCATTTCTGAGATTCTGTAATTTTCAATATTCTTATAATGTGAAGCTCATATATCAACTTTTCTTCTGCTATGTTGCTCCCTCTAGTGCTGAGTTAAAAGATTGGATGTTATACAGTAAAACAATTTAAGCATTTTTTGCTAACTAATAGAAAAAGTGACTGCATAAAGAACTAGATCACTTACACATCATATTGACATCATTTCTGTCTGTAGCAGCTAGTGCAGCACTGACTCCTAACAAAAGTTTTCAGAAGCCAACTGCTGAGAGAATATTATTAAGCCTCTGTCTCTTAAATTTTCAAACTTAAGATGTGCCTTTTATAGTGTTTTTTTAGTGACTAAATTTTTAGAAACACCTTATCATAAAACAGTCTTACTTTACTACTGTAAAAAAAATGGGATAATTCTTTTAAACAATTTTTTAACATCTTTTGTTTTTTAAATGAAGTATGTAATTCAAATTTATTTGAAAAGAAGCAATTTAGCAGTTTCCATCTAAGCAGCAGTTCTGGTATTTAGACGTTGTGCTCTCAAGTTTTTGAGGAATTCCACTGCTTGTCACAGGCTAAGACTGCGGCAATGCCATAAATTCCATGATCCTTAGTGCTGGCAATGGCTGCTAGCACAGCATATTTGCCTCATGAGACTCAGTCTCCTGCTAACTCTCTTCTCCACAGTGCTTTCTTTGCTTTCAGGCCTCCTCCCTTACTCCGCTAGATCTATGCGCCTCCATCCTTGAGCTGACCATACTTCACCCTTTACTTTAGGGGGTTGTTGGTTAGATTTCTCTCTACTACTCTCACTTCAGATTTGGAACATGGATTCTCAGTTTGAACTAAAAGTTCTAGTAAGCGATATATCCAACTTTTTGGCCTAGGAGATTAAATACTAAACAATATGAGATACCTATTTTTTTTTATATACTTGGAAAAGTATCCTATTGTTTTTGTAATACAATCTACAGAAAGTAAAGCTTGATGAAATTGCCTTGGTTGATGGGAAAATGTAGATAACCTATTGACTTTGAGCTGTGGGCTGTGTCAGTATACCTGGAGGGAGTGAGGGTCATAGAATTTTTAAGTTTATCAAGATGAACACGAGTTTTAAATACAAGAAGCATGGTCTAGTCTAGAAGGAGCTTTCTCTGATGAGTTATGAGATTTTAAGTCTATGACCTTACTAAAATCTCTGAGTGACAGCTCAGAATTACAAAACCCAGCTACCAAACAATAAGTTCAAAATAACCCAAAATCTTTACTTTTATTTTAAAAGCACTGTGACATGTATACATAGCTCAGAGGTACCCTGTTCACAACATCCTCTCTTCCGTCTTTGTTTCTTCTATTCCACAGCTGCTCTTTTCACTTTCTCCCTGATCCTTCAAGGCAAAGCTCAGGAAAGCCAGTATGGCACAGGTAGCACCATTCTCAAAAGGTGAAGGAGAAGAGAAAGGTTGGCAGAAAAAGCTAGTACCTCTTCCTTGGCCAAAAGGAAAAGAAAGGCTAAGAATTGGCACGTGTTAAAATGTTTTGACCCACCTCATAAATGTATGTGTAGTGGGGCTGGAGAAGAAAAAGTAGAAATGGTAGATTCTCCTACACCTTGACAGAACAAAACGCCTCTGGCAATTTTTATTCTGATTATTTCCATATGTTTAAATAACCTTTAAAGAGACTCTGTGATGCCCCTCCAAACTGTGGAAGCAAATAGCTGATTCTGAGCTTTCCCTTCAATATTTGCAAATACTCTCTTGAGAACGAACCATGGCATTAACAGAAGCAGTTGGTTTAAAAAAAAAAAAAATACTGCCGTCAAGTCAATTCCAACTCATAGCAACCCTAAAGGACAGTGTAGAACTGCCCCATAGGGTTTCCAAGGAGCAGCTGTGGATTTGAACTGGTGACCTGTTGGCTAGAAGAAGAGCTCTTATTAACCACTGAACCACCAAGGTTTAGGGTTAGGAAATTCTATCATCAAATTAGTCACAAGAATATGCAAAAAGATAAGGCAAGGTACAAGTGTAATGAGGGTTTCTTACTTTTCAGGCTAGTGGTCTGCCTTGAAGGATTAGATAAGATTATTTCTTGTACGAAACAAAGCAAAGTTTCAAAAATATTGGTGAAGTGCAAACGTTTAGGAATGACATACTTCTCTGTCCCTGGCTGTTGTATAGACAGTTTACACATCATCCAACATGCTTTCCGGATTGCGTGTTTATCTGTCACATTAATTAACCCTGGAAAGTTTTAGTTTACTGATGCTCTATTTTATATTTTTACATACGGCCTTTTTTTCCATGTAGTGCTAGTGTAAAGAGCTCTAAATCTTTGAGTATGGAAGAAGCTGATTTGAAAGAGGTAATTTTCCTCTTGGCAAGGCATAATAGTAAAATGAAATGAATGTGTCTCTTACAGAATCTGTCTTTTCCAATGCACAGAAGAAGGAATCTTTCCCACCACTGCCTTTAAGATCCCTGTTTTAGAATGTGGATTCTACCGAACGTTCTGCTGCTGGTTTCCTGAGGCTACTGATTTCTAAAATTGCTCTGCACATAGCCAAAAGCAGGAAACTGTGACAATAAGGATCAGATTCAGCTGCATCTAAGAGACCTTACCAACCAAAAAAACCAAATCCATTGCCATCAAGTCAATTCTGACCCGTAGTGACCATTTAGGACAGAATAGAACTGCCCCATAGGGTTTCCAAGGAGCAGCTGGTGAATTGGAACTGCAGGCCTTTTGGTTAGCAGCCAAGCTCTTAATCGTTGCGCCACAAGAGTTCATACTCTTGTGTTAATAAAGGTCAGAGGAGTGCTCTTGGGCCTCATACACTGGCTCCCTGGAGTCATAGACCCACAGAGGTCCTCCCAGCTGTCCCATCTACCATGTTCACAAATGCATTACATCTGCGTTTTTAGTCACAGGAAAGGGGAAGTGGCAGAAAGGCCAAAGAGTACTCACCAGCTGTCTTTTAAGAAATTTTCCCAGAAGTTAGACACTTCCACTTCCAACTCATTGACTTTGCTGAGAAGATCAAAGGGAAAGAGAACATAGATATTGGGGTAGGCAACCAATACCTCTGCAGCAGAACGTGATGATGACAGCATAAAAAGGCACCTTGAAATCCCTAGATGGTTCATGGGAAAATGTATTACACTCAAAACAAAAAACAAACTCATTGCCATCGAGTCAATTCCAACTCATAGTGACCCTATAGAACAGAGTAGAACTGCGCCACAGAGTTTAAAAGGAGCACCTGGTAGATTTGAACTGTTGACTTTTTGGTTAGCTCTTAACCACTATGGTTAGTGAAGGGGGCACTAATCCCCCCACTAAAAGAATATATGACAGCATGGGCTTATAACTAGGATCTTGTTCCTTCTTCCAAAAAGCAAAGTGCTTAATTAAAATGATGTGTTAGGAGTTTCGAAAATCTGACAGTGTGCGTATTTCACTACTCTCTTTTTTCAATTTTTTCCCCCCTTGGCTTTTCTCACTCATTTATTCTTCCATGTGAATTTATTTGAGAGTCATTTTCAAATTAATAAACAAAATTAGGATTTCCAAATTATACTTTTTTTTAATAGAGTAATAAAAAATTTTGTCTCCTGACACACTTTTTTTTCCTAAATTTTATTCATTTTGTTGTTGAGAATATACACAGCAAAACATACACCAATTCCACAGTTTCTACATATACAATTTAGATACAGTGATTACATTCTTCCAGTTGTGTGACCACTCTCACCCTCCTTTTCTGAGGTGTTCCTCCCTCATTAACATAAACTCACTGCCCCCTAAGGTTTCTATCTAATCTTTTGAGTTGCTCTTGTCAATTCATTTTTTTTAATTATACTTTAGTTGAAGTTTTACAGAACAAGCTAATTTCTCATTAAACAGTTAGTACACATTGTTTTATAACATTGGTTAACAACCCCACAACATGTCCTGACACATTTATTGTTTGTTCATACATCGTCTATTTGTATTTATCAGTTAGTAATTTTTAATAATGCAGTAAGCACTTGAAAGCCCACCACCCAAAACAAAAGTTAGAACCTTGGCAATAATCCATTGCATCCTCAAGTTTCTCCCACCCAAGGCAACCATTCCACTGTGAACTGTATCAAAAGATAATTTTTCACCTTTACAGTATTTTCATTTACTTGAGTCTTATTTTACAGGCCAAAGAACAGATTCTTAATAGCTCTACATATCATGCAATTTTAGATGTTATTTTTGGCAGAGATTACTAGTTGTCAACATGAGCATCCATTCTTCCTTCTCCTGTTAAAATACTTCTGGTTTTATAAAAGTTGTCGAAGTGTTCCATTGAAAGACTATATTTCCCAGTCTCCCTTGCAGATAGGTGTGGCTCATGGCTAATTTCTGGCCAATGGGCTGTAAGTGAAAGTTGTTATATGACACTCCTAGAAAGACCTATTACAGTGGGACAAACAGCTAGGGTACACGCATCATTTGACCTTCCTCCTTCCTGTGCTGGGATTGTGGAAGTGATGGCTGGTGCTCCAGCAACCACTATAAACATGGGGAAAACTGGATGAAGGATAAGCCATTTTCTCAGGTTGACAAAGCTGAAAGAGGTGAGAAGCCTGAAAATTGTGGCACCATACCAGTCTTGGACTGCCTACCTTTGGATTTTTTTTTTCATGAAATATAAAAAAACTTCCACCTTGTTTACATAGCTTCTATTTTCAGCCTGTCATTAACAGCAAAATGTATATCATAACCGATACACTATTGTAAATGGAATACTAAAAGAGAAAAGGCATTCCTAAATTTCAAAAATGCCTTTTACAACTCACAAGGCAAGTTTGGAGGACTTGACAATGGAGGTAAGCTGTTATAGAATGTGACATAAAGAATAATATCAACTGAAAAAGAAGACAAGATAGAGGAAGAAAAGAGAAAGAGACCCAATTCAAGGGCACTTACTTCTTCTCTCAGGACTGACAGTTTTTTAAGTATTCTTGAGATGGTAGAAAGACCAGGTATGTCGATAAGGAATCTGAAAGCAGGTCCTCTCTGATGGTCTGAGAGAAGACCATTTCACAGTTTACAGATGCATTTTTGCCATTATGAGACAATTACTGCAGAGAAGAATGGTGATGAAGTATGTTTAAGCAGAGAGAATACTGGAGATAATTCTAGCTACCCCACATACCTTTACCCATATCCCTAGTTGAAATGGGATATATCTAGAATTCCCTTATAGTCTCAGTAATAGCTACGATGTACCACGCAGACACCTTTCAGGAATAAAGGATTTGTTTCTCAACTACTGGATATACTTCAAGCACACAGCCCCAGCTGTTGGTCCTCTTTGGAGTGTGTCTCCACTGAAGAGTCCCACTTTGCCCAAGGTCACACATCTTTCCCAGAGCATCCCATATACTTTGGCTGGTCAGCTCAGGGGCATAAAAGCCTAGGCCCCTTACCCCAGGTTGAGAGAACTCTAAAGGGCCATTCCAGTTTCAGAGCCATCCAAGGGGTCAATAGAGACTTTTGTTGAGACTATGGTATAGCCACTGGGTGGTTCAAAGGCTTAACACATTCAGCTGCTAACAAAAAGCTTAGAGGTTCTAGTCCACCAAGAGGCACCTGAGAAGAAAGACCTGGAAATCCACTTTCAAAAAATTAGCCATTGAAAACCACACGGAGCGCAGTTCTACTCTGACATAGGTGGAGTCACCATGAGTTGGAGTTGACTCAGTGGTAACTGGAAAAAAAAAAAATGGCACAGCACAACTTATTCCTCTTCCCACTTCTGACTTCTATCTTTACTTTCCATTCCATAGGTATTGATCTCAAGAACATTCCCTAATAATTAAAGAACATTCCTGATCCTTAATCTCTGTATAAGAGTCTGGTTCCTAGGGAACTAAACCAACAACAATTGGTACAATAAGTGGGGCACCTAAAGTGGGATTTTGGAGTTCCAAACCTACCACTCAGTTGGTAATGAAGACTTTATTACTGGTGGTAGGTGAAATACAGATAGTCGCTGGCACAAGACGTTATTGCGAAAACATTCATTGATATTTGGATAGAAGAAAGTGCGTTAGCAGATGTGATATTTTAGGCTATTGAGAAATATAGGGTAAGTATGAGTTAGGATTGACTCGACGGCACTGGGTAATGACTATAAAGACAAAAGAACAGAGTGCTAAACTCAATTGTGTTTTAGAAAAAAATTAAAGGTCAACGGTTATTAATTGGCAATTAAATGCTAAGTGTGGAAGTCAGAGGGTCTGTTTTGTAGCATATAAAAGATTTTGATCTTGTACAGCTTGAAGGCAAAGAAAGCTAAGGATCAAACCCATCACTCCATCATAATAGTAGCAGAGCTCTAAGGAAGGTTAAGCTCCAAACATAGGCCTTATAAGGGAAAGAATGGGATCTTGATACACAGCATGGGGATCTCTGGGTTGGTGCCACTGAAATTTTTGAATTCTCAGGTTCCACTGAACCATCTGAGTCTCAGAAGTGGTCCACTCCTCCTTGTTAAGAGACATAGCTCCCCTCTTACTTGGAGATAATGCAGAGGTTCTTTTCTGGAGGACAGTATGAGCCACAATCAGGATCTCCCCCACTTTCCCTCCTGGCCACTAAGACAATAATAATCCAGCCAAAATACGCTGGGCTTGATAAAGGAATAAAGAGATCCTATCCCAAAGAAGCTATAGGACCTAGCCAACATATGCTGGCAGAGCTGGGAGAGTATACATGCAGCTGGATTCTGAGGGCTCTGGATCAAGAAGGGTGAGACATAAATTTGAATAATAGCACTGTCCTAAGATACAGAATTTAAAACCCTGGCAAAGGCTCCAGGAAATTGTACGCACACAATGAAAGGATGACTCCTAGAAGCATATGAAAAGTGATGAACCATCCTATGTTAGATAAAAATAGAAGTAAAAGAATTTTCCCATAGACAGTACAATACAAGTGGAATGGCCTGTCTAAAAAAATATTCCATACAACTGGAGTAATTGTGATTTATAAAATTGGGATTATATAGTTATTTGCATTATCATTTGTTTGGTTTCTCTCTCTTCCATTAGACTGGGACTATAGGGACTCCCAATAAGTTCTGTTGAAACACTAAATGAAGGAATGTAGTAGACTTTATACATCACATGAGGGATAAACCAGAGAAAGGCTAGATATCTTTGAGATTTTTTTCCAGCTCTGAGATTCTAATTTTTTTATGTTGATTCCCCAAGGAATTTTCCAACTCAGGGCATCTATATAGAATGCTTTGCTAAACCAATTATTTCATTGCCTTTCTTTTATGATACACACTTATTTTGTGTGCAATATCACAGTAGAGTTTTTTAAGAGATTTCATAAGCCTTGTATGAATTTTGATGGGCCTAAAAAAAAAAAAAAAGTTTTTTTAAGGAAAGTTCTTGTTTGTGAAAAGCAATCAAGAACCTGATCTAGAAGAACATATTGACAAATTTAGTTCTGTAGTACTTGCTCTTTTTTAGTGCTTCTCTTGGAAATGGGAATGGTAAAATTTTACTCAAGTGGGAATGGGAGGTACTCATGGTTTTAGCCCTTGAAAGACAGGGGACAAAAAGGAGGCACTAGTTATAGTCGCTATGAGTTAGAATCGACTCGAGGGCACTGGGTCACTGGGTAGTTATAATTCAACAGTTTTTGGCACTTAGGTTTATCCTCTACTAGGGCTATTAGGCAAAAGCTGTCATGCCACATTTCTTGGAGGATTACACACTAACGGCAATAAAAACCAAGTTGGAAAGATTCCTTCCATGTTGGGAAAGTTCATAAAAAGGCCATAAGGCAGAAGAGCTAGGTAAGGTTTGTCCCAGAATAACTGAAGTGCTACAACTGATTGCTTTTGCTTTGCCCCTTTCAACTATCTCATTCCACTGTGTGTTAATGGATCAAAGTTGGGTTTTTCCTCTTAATTTCAAGGTCTTTCAAGTTGCTGTTTTGTTTTCCTCAACTCATATCTTTCCATAAAATTCTCCGTATGAAAAAACCATCATTGTTTTGCTATCATGGGAATGTCTTGCTGCTTAAAACAGATGTTAATGACAATTTGATTGAAGGAAAAGTCAAAATGACTGTGGGAAAAAGTGATGATACGCTTAGGGGATAGAAAAATATAGCTATGCTGTACTGACACACTTGGAAGTCTAATGATGTCAAAATTCTTTGTTGGGTTATTTGTCCATGTGAAACAGGCTTGTAGACCAATCCTAAGTGGTTTCTGTCTCCGCTACTAGACTTGAGGTTCCATGAGGTCAGCTACGACATGTATGCTTTGTTCAGCGCTGTACGCTCAGTGCCTAGCAAAGATTGAATGGGCTCGCAATCAGAACCTACTGAACAGCTAAATGAAGGAGTGTAGTTAGAGAATTTATAAGTCATATGAGGCATAGAGAGAGAAGGCATAGACATTTGAGAGTCATTTTACTAAATAACTGGTTTTGAATTTTTGCTCGGAAAGGATCGTAAAAATACTGTTCCCACTTTTCTCTCCTTAAAGCTACAATTAGAGTCTTGGATGGTCAACATGTTTATTTATAGCCTGAGAGTGCAGTGAAAGGCAGGGGAGGAAATCAGTGGAGGTTGATACTTGATAGAAACCTAGATTCTGCTTTGTCTTCTAAGAGTCCCTTAATTATCTTTTATCAGACCCCCTCCGACACAGTCAGGATGTTACTCCTTTGGGCTGTGACTCATTTCCTCCATTTCAGTCAGCCTCTGCTGAAGTCTTCAGATGGGACACAGACGTTTCTACTCTTGAGAGATTTTGCTTGACCTCCTCCTGGGCTCTTTCTTCTCATTCCCTTAGCCAGCTTCTCTATAATCTGAATGGTTATATATATGTAAGTGATATTTTTTAGCATCTTGTCATATTCTCTTTCATCGTCTGTGCTGCTTCTTGGATGAGGGTCCTGGCAAAGAAGTCTAGCTATAACAGTATTTTGGTGTTTATAACTGAAAAATAAAATTTTTCAAAATTTTGAAATTTATACCCTAATGTTGTTCACCTTTCCTTGATTGGTTTCTTCTGGTGAATTCTTAGCTTTTCTTATCATTTTTTGTCTACTTTCATTGGGTATTGGGGGAGTGAAATTCTGGACCACTACACTATTATGCAAGCCTAACCTGCAAATTTTCCAGCTTAGCTCTTCACATAAAAAAAAAAAAAAAAAAAAAAAAAACCTGTTGCCCTCGCATGGATTTCGACTCATAGTAACCCTACAGGAAACCTGAAAAAAGCATCAGGGCTTTTGGGAGGGTTGAAATAAAGGATACAGGAGAAAAGCATGAGACAGTGATAATATATCTGGACCATAGTTCTTGACTAAGATGACAAATTGAGGTGTCTAAGTCCTTGTCTTGTTTATCCCTGCATCTAACATAGAAGGGGAAGAGGAATACCAAGTTCTGATGTTAGAATATTTAGCACTGTCCTCTTAAGCAACATATATTTTGATATAAAAAAATTTGATATACTTGGGTAAAATTCACACTACATAAGCAAGGAAAAATAAAGATAGAAGCAACTATCAGTTGAGCTTAGGCAACGAACAAACTGTCTTCTAATTATCAGCCTTAGTTATTTCCTTTGACTGAATTCATTGGAAAATTGCCCAATACACTCCTTTTCAACTTAGCTTTCCATGTATTTTTCAAATAATTAGAGTCTGATTACACATATGGACTTTAGAACCAGGAAGAAAAGTAAATTTTTATATGATCCTTTTGCTTATTTAAAAGATAAATTCTATCCTAACTCCTTGTTTAATGAAGGCAAAATAGAATATTTAAAGAACTCAACCCATAAAACTGTTAAATTAGGATGACAAAAGCCTTTCATTTCTAAAAGAACCATAAAGATCCTTCTGTATGTAATTTTCTATTTGCGACTCAATAAAAGGATACAACAGACTCAAGGAAATTCAAGAAATTAGAAGCCATCACTTTTTTTTTTAATTTTTATTGTGCTTTAAGTGAAAGTTTACAAATCAAGTCAACTTCACATACAAAAATTTATATACACCTTGCTATATACTCCTAATTGTTCTCCCCCTAATGAGACGGCACACTCCTTCCCTCCACCCTTTATTTTCCTGTCCATTCAGCCAGCTTCTGACCCCCTCTGCCCTCTCATCTCCCCTCCAGACAGGAGCTGCCCATATAGTCTCATGGGTCTACTTGATTCAAGAAGCTCATGCTTCACCAGTATCATTTTCTATCCCATACTCCAGTCCAATTCCTGTCTGAAGAGCTGGCTTTGGGAACAATTCCTGTCTTGGGCTAACAGAAAGTCTGGGGACCATGACTTCCCAGGGTCCTTCTAGTCTCAGTCAGACCATCAAGTCTGGTCTTTTTAAGAGAATTTAGGGTCTGCATCCCACTGCTCTCCTGCTCCCTCAGGGGTTCTCTGTCGTGCTCCCTGTCAGGGCAGTCATCGGTTGTAGCTGGGCACCATCTAGTTCTTCTGGTCTCAGGCTGATGTAGTCTCTAGTTTATGAGGCCTGTTCCATCTCTTGGGCTCATAATTACCTTGTGTCTTTGGTGTTCTTCATTCTCCTTTGCTCCAGGTGGGTTGAGACCAACTGATGCACCTTAGATGGCCGCTTGCTGGCGTTTAAGACCCCAGACACCACTCTCCAAAGTGGGATGCAGAATGTTTTCTTAATAGATTTTATTATGCCAATTGACTTAGATGTCCTCTAAAACCATGGTCCCCAAACCCTCGTCCCTGCTACCCTGGCCATTGAAGCCTTCAGTTTATTCAGGAAACGTCTTTTCTTTTAGTTGAGTCCAGTTGTGCTGACCTCACCTGTATTGTGTTGTCTTTCCCTTCACCTAAAATAATTCTTATCTACTATCTAATTAGTGAAAACCCCTCTTGCTCCCTCCCTCCTTCCCCCCCCCATAACCATCAAAGAATATTTTCTTCTGTGTTTAAACTATTTCTCCAGGTATTATAATAGTGGTCTTATACAATATTTGTCCTTTTGCAACTGACATTTCACTCAGCATAATGCCTTCCAGATTCCCCCATGTTATGAAATGTTTCACAGGCTCATCACTGTTCCTTATCGATGTGTAGTATTCCATTTTTATGGAATACTATTTTTTTTTTATGCATCCCTTGATGGGCACCTTGGTTGCTTCCATCTTTTTGCTATTGTAAACAGTGCTGCAATGAACATGGGTGTGCATATATCTGTTCATGTAAAGGCTCTTAATTCTTTAGGGTATATTCCAAGGAGTGGGATTGCTGGATCGTATGGTAATTCTATTTCTAGTTTTTTAAGGAAGTGCCAAATTGGTTTCCAAAGTGGTTGTACCGTTTTACATTCCCACCAGTAGTGTATAAGCGTTCCAGTCTCTCCACAACCTCTCCAACATTTATTATTTTGTGTTTTTTTTTTGTATTAATGCCAGCCTTGTTGGAGTGAGATGGAATCTCATTGTAGTATTGATTTGCATTTCTCTAATGGCTAATGATCGTGAACATTTCCTCGTGTATCTGTTAACTGCCTGAAAGTCTTCTTTAGTGAAGTGTCTGTTCATATCCTTTGCCCATTTTTAATTGGGTTATTTGTCTTTTTGTTGTTGAGTTTTTGCAGTAGCACGTAGATTTTAGAGATCAGACACTGATCAGAAATGTCATAGCTGAAAACTTTTTCCCGGCCTGTAGGTAATCTTTTTACTCTTTTGGTGAAGAAGTCTTTGGATGAGGATAGTTGTTTGATTTTTAGGAGCTCCCAGTTATCTAGTTTTTCTTCTGCACTGTTAGTAATGTTTTGTATACTGTTTATGCCATGTATTAGGAGGAGCCATCACATTTTGAAGACCTATTTAAAAATGAATTTTTTACCGAATTTTTAGAAGCAAACCTAGTAAATATAGTAACAGTCATAGCTATGGGTAAGGCACACCTAAGCAGCTCCTGAAAGGGTAGCCTCACATAGAAAACAACCTTCTAAATTTAGTCAGAAGTCCGGCCAAATACTGTTCTTTAAACTCACCAACAGATATTTACAAAATAATCTGTTTCTGCAAAAGAAATCACTGCACTTATATCAGAATCTTTTTAGTTAAGCCTCTAATTTTGCAAGTGTTAAGTCTTGAACATTATTCATTGCACAACTGACGGCAGGCCTTAAAATTGCTAATCAGAATAAGATGGGAAGGTCTTTAAAAGATACTTAACATCTGTCTAGTGGCCTATAGAAAAATCTGCCCTATTCATTCAACAATTATTTTTTAAACACATATTATATGGCAAGTACTTAAGTTTCAGCCTTTCCAACAATACCTACATTTCTCTCATATGGACAGCTCTGTTCTGATTGTCAACTAAACATATATACGTATGTATGTGTATGTATGTATTCAAATATATATATATATACACATATGAAATCTATACATATAAATTTTAACACTTACTGTTAATATGCATACATATATATTTAACACTGACAGTTACTTTTCAAACAGGCACCAAGCTGCAAATTGAAAAATTATTTGATCTAAATGGGTGATGTACGAATGCTCATATTAAAACTGAATTTATAAAATGTTAGTCTTCAGGCACATTCTTCTTAAAATAACTACTTGATTTTGAAAAAGATGCTGACGCTTCTTCAATAGATGGTATCTTTTGGTTCACGTGTAGTGGTGATGGTAAATGTCAATAAACATTTTGTGCAAGTTACAAGTTCTTCATGAACTTTTTCAATAAATGAAATATTTAAAATTAAATTTTTTTTAATTTTTAAAAAATGAATTTAATTTTTAAGTGTTTAATTTTTACCAGATATGCACTTTTGTCTTTTTTAGCTCACCATTGCCTGATAGATTTGTTGCCACAACAAATATTACCAAACAGTAGAATATAAATCGTTGCAGATTTCCACCATACAATAAATGACTCTGTAGCAAAACAGTTCAGACCATACATGTACTATAGGAGAACTGGTCCACCTCTTATTATTTGTACCTGTTTCACGAAGATCTAACCTATTGTTTTCCACAGTTCAGTCTGACCTGGCAACTGGCGGCCTGGCAGCTTCCTGTCTCTTCCAGGTCATGGCATGGACACTGGTGTAACTATTAGTTCCCTTAAGTAGTTGGCAAGGGCAGCAAGTTCAACCACTTCTGTACCACCACCACCACAGACTGGAAGAAGACGCACCATTAGGCACTCTGCATGCTGTCCTTTAAAGAGAAGTGCTAGTCACACTACATGTGGGCCAGATTCTTACCTGGACTTTTGCTAAATAAATGCTTTCTTCTCAGTGTAAGAACAATTTATGCACTGGAAAAAAAGAATAAAAAGAGAGACTGTTAAGGCATTAAAAAAAAAAAACTTTGCCTTCGAGTTGATTCCAACTCGTAGTGACCCTAAAGGACAGTGTAGAACTGCTCATTTGGGTTACTAAGGCTGAAATCTTTATGGAAGGAGACTGCCACATCTTTCTCCTGCTGAGTAACTGATGAGTTCAAGTCACTAACCTTTTGGTTAACAGCTGAGTGCTTAACCACTGTGCCAGAGGGAAAAAAAATCAAGTTTTAAGCTTTGAGGCTAATTTAATTATATAATCTAACTGTATGTTTCCTGTTTCTCATCTAAAAATCACTACTAAGTATCTCCCCTTTCTCAGTCTGTCCTATGGAGTATACATATTCTAGATGCATATTATTAAACGTCTTAGCAGAAACTATGTCAACAAGAAAGCATTGATTGTTTTCCTAGAAAAGGAAGAATAATGAGAAAAAGAACCCAGATTTTTCCTAACCTTCCAACCTTCTTCCCCAAAGCATTTGTTTATTTGAGAAAACTGGTTGACCTTAATAAGTACACTGATAAAGCCTTGCTATTTCAACTGGAATCAAAGTTTTACAAAACTCAAAATACTCTGGGAAATGCAAACATATTCTTAATTTGCAATTAAAGAAAAAAATCCTTTTTTGTTAAATTACATTTGTGATGAAAATTTTAAATTCGTGAGCATAATTTTTTTTGTCATATTTTGTCACTGTTTACCTTGGCTCTGAATTCTCACTCCACCACATAGTTGATGAGTAACCTCTAACAGTTTACTGTGAATAACAGAAACAATATTGACCCCATTAGAGAACAGTCGTAAAAAGTAAAAGGGACGATATAAGGAAATGCACCTAAGGTAGAATCTGGCATATAGCAATACTCACTAAATTGGTCAATAGTCTTGGCTGAGGGTTGAAGCAGCGGCATCCCTAGATGGGTGTGGGAGGTATGGACCACACCGGGTGACATTGTCAGAGGCGATGACACCAAAATGACTTTCTATAAAATTTGTGTGCAGTATTTTAGCAGAAATTTATTATTTTTTAATAAAAATACCCCTGAAGTTAGTTATAACAACAACAAAGTTTTTTTGTAAGCCCAGCTTACACGTATCGATATACCTACAGAACTAAAACCTTATGCTAATTTACTTTTTGAGCCTTCTAATGCTCTATGGTCTGAGCTGTCATTATTACCCAATTACAATGATGCTTCTATTCACATGATTTCTTCTGCAACCACAATAAGCACACACTGTTGCTGCCACTGCTTTTATAGTGGCTGATTTGGTCAAAATTTCTGGTGTTTGAGCTACAATATTGTGGTAATTAGCATGGGGGGGATGGTGACAGACACCATGAGTTACTGCACTGGGTGACACCAACCCTAGTGATGCCACTGGGTTGAAATCTGTATCTCATAGGCGTAAAGTGAGCGCTCGTAGCATAAAAAAAATCAGATCTTCCTCGGGGTTAGAAATATGCAGGCTGTGGGACCCTACAGGGCTCTGATAGCTAGTATAATGATTAATGCAACAACAACATTTAGCAAAGCAACAGAAAACCCCCCGAATCCTTCCAATTTTATTCACACTCCATTTTTTTTTTTTTTTTTTCTGTTTAGGAGAGAACATGATTTAAATTTCGCAGATGTATAATAGAACTGGAGACCCTGGTGGGGTAGTGCTTAAGAGCTACATCTGCTAACCAAAAGGTCAGCAGTTTGAATCTACCAGGCATTCCCTGGAAACTCAGTGGGGCAGTTCTACTCTGTCCTATAGGGTCACTATGAGTCATAATCGGCTTGATGACAATGGGTTTGGGTTTTTGATTTTAGGTTTATAATAGAACTGAGTAACAATATAAAGTATCTCCTGGAGCTAGGTAAACTGTTACTCTATTTCAACTTACTTTGGGTGATTGATTAGTCTAGGGCTGAAATTGCTAAGTCATTTCATCCCTGTGATTGGTAGTGGCCTACATGGGTAGTAGCATTGTGGTGAAAGGGATTACAAAGAAATTGATAATATCTGCCTGCTCTAGGTGAGTATCCTGGTAGTACATACAGTGAGCAGCCGAAAGATTGGAGAGCTGAGTCCACCCAGAGGCACCTTGGAAGAAAGGTCTCGTGATCTACTTCCAAACAATCAGCTGTTGAAAACCCATGAAGGACAGTTTTACTCTGACCCATATGGGGTCGCCATGAGTTAGAATTGACTTTACAGCAACTGGTTGGTTGGCTCTAGGTGTCATTCTTGCTTTTCATGTGCTAGGTCCCAGGTTGAAATTCTGACCCATTCTTTCTGCTAGGTGGTGAAGTTCATGGCAAGGACTGAATGTAACTCACCTTTGAATCTTCAACAACTAGCTTAATTTCTAGAATATGGATCTTAATATCTTAATATGTGGCTGTTGGTCTGAGCGAACTCCATAGTGTCTCAATCCTCTTTGTCCTTTCTCTTGTATTCTTGTATCACCAGGACTTTGTGCTGACATGGGCAAATATAGCATGAAGACAATGCTAGACCAAGTGCCACACTGAACAATCTTTTATCAACTCATAAGGTTTGGAGTTTATCGTTTTCTTTCTTCCCTTCCTCGCATAATGGTATATAAGGATTTCTAGGGTTATATTAAAAACTCTCATTGCCATCGAGTCAATTCTTACTCATAGCAACCATATAGGACAGAGTAGAACTGCCCCATAGGGTTTCCAAGACTGTAATCTATTACAAAAAAAAAAAACAGAGTGGGGTAGGAAGGGAAAGAACACAGTTGACATTTCTCAAACCAACAGAGCTGAAGGAAAAATTCAAGCCTCAAGTTGCAATATTGAAGGATTCTACAGACAAAATGTTGAACAACACAGGAAGCATCAAAAGAAGATGGAAGGAATACACAGAGCCACCTTACCAAAAAGAATTAGTCGACATTCAATCATTTCAAGAGGTAGGATATGATCAAGAACCTATGGTACTGAAGAAGTCCAAGCTGTACTGAAGCCACTGGCAAAAACTAGGCTTCAGGAATTGAACAGAACACCTACCAGCTGAGATTTTTCAACAAATGGATGAAAGTTGTAAGTGCTTGCTCTTCTATGCCAAGAACTTTGGAAGACAGTTACCTGGCCAACTGACTGAAAGAGATCCATATTTTTACCCATTCCAAAGAAAGATGATCCAGTATAATGTGGAAATTACCAACAATACCATTAATATCACAAGAAAGTAAAATTCTGATGAAGATAATTCAAAAACACACTTAACCACTGCACCGCCAGGGCTCCTTAGGGCTATATTACATAACCTTTAATAGGCCCTCAGCCCTCAGAGAATTGAATTAAATCTCATATAAGCAAAGAAGCTGTTCATGTGGGAAGTTTCATTCCCCTGAGATATTTTGTAGTACTGTTCAAATTTAAACATTATATCTGGGGAAAAGAAAGAATGTGGGAAAATATAATACTTTTTCTTGTGTGTTTGTGTAATTTCCACTCTTTGACCAAAAGTAGTTATATGTAATCAATGGTTTCATGTTTTTCAGCACTTGGTCTGGATCCAAATTGAAAAATACTTCCTCTCCCACTGATGATTATCCCAAGGCTTTCGTGTCTCCTTTGTGTTGTGAGAACCACATCCCAGGATGTTTCCCTTGTTATGACATGGGGAGAGTGTACGTGCAGACCTGAGCACTGTGGCCTAGTCATTAACACTCACCAGCTGTCTCAAGACAAGTGATCCTAAAATAAAAGTCTTGTGGAACATCCCCAGGCCTAAAAAGTTGCTCTACTAACACCAGGGCATGAGAGAGGAAAGAACTTTCTATGACTCTAAGCTGTAGCTTAAACACCAGGGGAAGAACACTTTTCCCAATGGTATTGCTACAAAAGGGTTGTGGGGACAACATGAGCTCCATCTGATCATTAGCAGTCATCTGAGAAGATCCAGGTGTGGGGAGCAGATGTGTGAGCTATAAGATTGAATTTTACTTGAAAACAACATATACAGTAAATACCCTGTGCATGTACTTTATGCCTTGCCCTTTGAGTCATGATCAGTCAGAGTCTAGGACCAGAAGACTCTGCTTCAGAGAGAAATTAGGTCAGGAAAAAGGTTAATTTTTTTTATGTGAATGAAAACAAAATCTAGATTGGTTGTTAGGGTGGTCAAAATAACCAGATTGACATTTCTTGGTCAGGATAATTTTATTGCATAGATTAAACTGTTTCCTTCTTTATGAAGGGAATAAAGGATTCAATGTGGAAGAGTAATTGAAACATCCTACCTCCACCTATCTAGATCTAGGGCCTGTATGTAGGGACCTAATACTAGTGTAACTTTTAAATAAATCTTTTTAAAAATCTAAATCAAAAATCAAAGTGGTTTTGGACCTGGGTTGGAATTGGAAGTGAGTCCAGAAACTGAAGTGCTTTGGGGCTATAAATGTTCAAGAAACACCAAACTGATTTTTTATATACCTGGTCTTGGTACAATAAATATTTAAATATATTTCACTTAAAAAATAAGGGAAGCAGTACAGTAAATGTCATGAAAATATCATGATCTTAGGAATCGAAATTGGGTTTCAACTAGTGTGTTGTTGGTCAAGTAATTTTATGTTCATGAGCCAAATCTTCATCATCAGCAAAATTACGACAATATACCTTAGAGAGTTGTTGTGAAGAATAAATGATAATATACATATGTGAAAGGCTCCTAGTGTTATTTGTATATTAGTAGTCCAAAATAATGCTAATTTCTTTTCTTACTAGATGATTTAGATAGTCAATATACTAAACATTACTCAAATACTGAAAAAAGAAAAAATGTTGTTGGGTTGATTCTGACTCATGGAGACCACTTGTATGCCAGAGTAGAGCTGTGTTCCGCAGGGTTTTTTTTTGTTTTTGCTGTCTTTCAATTTTTTTTTTTTTAAATCATGCTTTAGATGAAAGTTTATAGAACAAATTAGTTTCTCATTCAACAATTACACACAAATTCTTTTGTGACACTGGTTGCAAACCCCGCTATGTGTCAACACTCTCACATTCTTCACCCCGTGTTTCCCATTTCCACTCATCCAGTTGTCCTGTTCCTTCCTGCTGTCTCGTCTTTGCTTTTGGGATGGAGTACCCATTTAGCTTTGTCTAAGTGATTGAAATATGAAGCATGATCCTCACATGTGTTTTTGTTTGTTTTATAGATCTCTCTAATCTTTAGCTGAAGGGTGAACTTCAGGAGTGAATTAAGTTCTGAGTTAAAAGAATGTCTGGGGGCCATAATCCCAGGGTTCCTCCATTCTCTGTCAGACCTGTTGTTCTTAGGTGCCATCGAGTCGGTTCTGACTTATAGCAACCCCATGCACAACAGAATGAAACACTGCCTGGTCCTGCACCATCCTTACAATCATTGTTATGCGTGAGCTCATTGTTGCAGCCACTGTGTCAGTCTACCTCGTTGAGGGTCTTCCTCTTTTCCGCTGACCCTGTACTTTGCCAAGCTTGATGTCCTTCTCCAGGGATTGGTCCCGCCTGACAACATGCCCAAAGTATGTAAGATGCAACCTTATCATCCTTGCTTCTAAGGAGCATTCTGGTTGCACTTCTTCCAAGACAGATTTGTTTGTTCTTTTGGCAGTCCATGGTATATTCGATATTCTTTGCCAACACCACAATTCAAAAACGTAGAACAAAATTCAAATTCACAAAAAAAGACCAGACTTACAGGTCTGACAGGTTAATTGTCAGACCTGTAAGTCTGGTCTTTTTTTGTGAATTTGAATTTTGTTCTACATTTTTCTCCTGCTCTATCCAGAGCCTACTGTGATCCCTGCTAGAGCAATCAGTGGTGGTAGGTGGACATCACCTAGTTGTTTTGGGCTCAGACTGGTGGAGCTGTGGTTCATGTGGTCCATTAGTCCTCTGGACTAATATTTTCCTTGTGCCTTTGATTTTCTTCATTCTCCTTTGCTCTGAATGGGATGGGATCAGTAGATGTATCTTAGATGGCCACTCATAGGCTTTAAGACTCCAGACACTACTTACCAAAGTTGGATGTAGAACATTTTCTTTATAAACTATGTTATGCCCTTGACCTAGATGTCACCCAAGACCATGATCCCCAGCCCTCAATCCCAGTAACTCGGTTCCTCAAGGTGTTTGGATGTGCCTATGAAGCTTCTATGACTTTGCCTTGGTTAAGTTGTGCTGACTTCCCCTCTATTGTGTACTGTCTTTCCCTTCACCAAAGCTACCACTTATCTACTATCTAGTTAGAGATTTTCCCTCCCCACCCATCTCTTCCCATATAACCCTCAAAGATTGTTTCTTTCTATGTGTAAACCTTTCCTTGAGTTTTTATAATAGTGGTCTCATACAATATTTGTCCTTTTGTGATTGTCTTATTTCACTCAGCATAATGCCCTCCAGGTTCATCCACGTTGTAAGATATTTTGTGGACTCATCATTGTCCTTTATTGTTGCACAATATTCCATTGTGTGCCCAAAACCAAAACCAAATCCCTTGCCGTTGAGTCAATTCCAACTCATAGCAACCTTACAGAACAGTGTAGAACTGCCCCATAAGGTTTCCAAGGAGCAGCCGGTGGATTCGAACTGCTGACCTTTTGGTTAGCAGCCAAACTCTTAACCACTATGGGGAAATGCAGAATAGAATTTCAAATTCTCGTGTACTCCAGACTTCCTGGAGCCATGAAGGTTGGATGAACCACTGAAACCATTGCCCTGAGATAATTTTTAAGCATTAAACCAAAAATATCTCCTAAAATCTTAAAACCAAATAATAGTTTAGCTTAACTAGTAAAAAGTATTTTCCTCAAGCATTATGCTCTTTTAAGAACTAAAAAAAAAAAAATTTTTTTTTTTTATATGGGATCAGTTGACAACAGCAACTCTGAAGATCAGATATGACCCTGAGGGGGCAGAGTTTATGTTAATGGGGGAGGAACAACTCAGAAAAGGAAGGTGAGAATGGTTGTATAACTCAAAGAATGTCATCAGTGTCACTGATTTGTACCTGTGAAAACTGTTGAATTGGTATAGTTTGTACTGTGTACATTCTCAACAGTAGGGGCAAATAAAATTTTTTTTAAATGAAAAAAATATATATTGTGGAGATAAACCAAAAAACCAAACCCATTGCCATCAATAGGTGGCCCTTCTACACAGAGTTTCCAAGGAGCACCTGGTGGATTTGAGCTACAGACTTTTTGGTTAGCAGCCATAGGTCTTAACCACTTTGCCACCTGGGTTTCCATTTATTACTGTATTCAAAATCATGAACCTGAATGCTATCAATAAGGGAGTGTGTGTAGGTAACAAAAAGAAGCTGCCCAAGAACTGGTCTGTAGCCACTCCAACATTAGAAGGTTAGAGAGAAAAAAATGAAAACAGAAAACACAGATGACTGAGAAGAAGCAGCCAGGGAGGTGGAAGAAAAATCAGGAGGGTGTGGTGTCCAGAAAGTCATGTCAAAAAGGTGTTTTCAGGAGGAAAGAGTTATCAGTCGTGTGAAATGCTATCGGTAGGTCAAACAAGATGAGACCTAAGAATTGAAAACTGGATTTAGTAATATGGAGTTCATTAGTATCTTTAAAAATACCATAATAAAAAAAATCACAAACATTTCAAAGTAAAAAAAAAAAGTATATAAAATAAGTTAAGAAAGACCAACAAAATTCTAGTTTTGCCATTAAAACTACTTTAATTTCTTTTTGAAGATATCGAAGTCTTTAAAAAAATTGAGGGGTGCCCATTTGTCTGAGTAGGGAATATACCGTCTGCTTTTTGGATAATTTAGAACTGAAATGATTAGTCCACCAAAATTAGTCACCATACTGAATTAACATGTAAACTGGAGACCTTGTTATTGATGTGTCAGCAACACCATCTTTATCTCCAAAAAAAGAACTTAATGGCTAAAACTAATAATATTAGAAATAAATCTTGAATACAAATTTCTAAATATATTCAAAAATATATTTCAAAATGTCAGATAATGATCTGCTCATTTTAAACAACATTCAAGTTTTAAATAATATAAATTAAATGTTGGCCTCTAATGAGTGCATACTTATGCTGCCATCTACTGTTTGGTAGTAAAATCGTAAAATCTTTCACTTTGGTGAATTAGGATACAGAAATAAGGTACAGGTCCAAAACCCAAAAGCCAAACCCAGTGCTGTTGAGTCAATTCCGATTAATAGCGACCCTATAGGACTTTTTTTTTTTTCTATAGGACAGACTAGAACTGCCCCATAGAGTTTCCAAGGAGCGCCTGGTGAATTCGAACTGCCAACCCTTTGGTTAGCAGCTGTAGCACTTAACCAGTACTCCACTAGGGTTTCTGCAAGGCACAGGTATCTTCCCCTTAATATC
Organism: Loxodonta africana; assembly: GCF_030014295.1. Taxonomy (NCBI): domain Eukaryota; kingdom Metazoa; phylum Chordata; class Mammalia; order Proboscidea; family Elephantidae; genus Loxodonta; species Loxodonta africana. The sequence goes on along the minus strand of NC_087345.1, from coordinate 116,802,328 downwards.
AGTAATCCCCTTCTGGAAATCAGACATTTTATGCAACAATCCTAAGTTGGAGACTGTATTTAATTATTTTAACGTGAAAAACTGAAAAAAGTATAAGTACCATGTTATATATTTAACCCATAACCTCCACCAATTTTATAAAATGTAGCATAAAGGTGTGTGTGTGTGTGTGTGTGTGTGTGCGTGTGTGTGCAATAAACTATCAGGTTAGGATGCAAATGCTTAAAACATTACTTTCTGATCACTAAACAATTAACATGGCTGTTTAATGAACAACTGTATGCAGTAACATTTGTTGATCCTTAATGTATTTTTCAAAAATTCTATAGATAATCCTAATTTTATTTGAAAAGTACCTTCAAACTTTTTTCCTAATCATTTTGTTAAACATGTTACACTTAATACAGCCTGATCTCTAGAATATATTGCTAAATGAAAAAAAGCAAGATCGAGAAAATTGTGTATAACCTATCATACAGGAAAAGGGAGAAGATATTACATATTATTCTATTATAATAAATAATATATCATACATGCATTTACATACATATGAGTATAATTTAAAAAATGAGCAGATAAACCCTAAAAAATTTAAAAGTAGTATCCTATAGAAAGATCACAGTGAAATGAGAATACCTTTAGTATCTGACAGCAGAGATAACATTCATAATATTTTCTGAACAATGTGAGAGAAAATAACTCAGGTTAAGGTTTTGGGGATTTTGTTCATAGGTAAACTACAAATTCTCTTTCATTTCACTCAGTTGTGACTTCCTTATTCAAGAATGTGTTATTATAGTTTCTTAGGGGTTCAAGGCATCCCAGTAAGATAACAGATTGTTACTCTCAATTACTAAATGAAGGACCTTTAATTTTCTTTGTGTCATTTGAATTTCTTCTGTACTAACCAGGTCTTCTAACATTAAATAAAAATTAGTTGACAGTAAACAATTTAAAATTATGTTTTTTATCATCTCATTCCCCCATATGTCTGTCACTTTGTCCTACTGTGGGGGCTTGCATGTTGTTGTGATGCTGTAGGCTATGCCACTGGTATTCAAATACCAGCAGGGTCACCCATTGTGGACAGGTTTCAGCTGAGCTTCCAAACTAAGACAGACTAGGAAGAAGGACCCGGCAGTCTACTTCTGAAAAAAATTAGCCAGTGAAAACCTTATGAATAGCAGTGGAACACTGTCTGATATAGTACCGGAAGATGGGCCCCTCAGTTTGGAAATCACTAAAAGACGACTGGGGAAAGCTCCCTCCTCAAAGTACAGTCAACCTTAATGATGTGGATGGAGTCAAGCTTTCATGACCTTCATCTACTGATGTGGCATGACTCAAAATGAGAAGAACCAGCTGTAAATATCCATTAAAAATCAAAACCTAGAATGTATGAAGTATGAATCTAGGAAAATTGAAAATTGTCAAAAAATGAAACGGAATGAATAAACATCAACATCCTAGGCATTAGTGAGCTGAAATGGATTGGTCTGGCCATTTTGAATTGGACAATCGTACAGTCTACCATGAGGAATGACAAACTGAAGAGGAATTGTGTTTCACTCATTGTCAAAAAGAACATTTCAAGGCCTATCCTGGAGTACAACGCTTTCAGTGATAGGATAATATCCATATGCCTACAAGGAAGATCAGTTAATATGACCATTATTCAAAATTATGCACCAACAACTAACGCCAAAGATGAAGAAATTGAAGGTTTTTACCAACTTCTGTAGTCTGAAATTGATCAAACATGCAATCAAGATGCATTGATAATTACTGGTGATTGGAATGTAAAAGGTGGAAACAAAGAAGTAACAGTATTCAGAAAATATGGCCATGGTGATGGAAACTATGCTGGCGATCTCATGATAGAATTTTGCAAGACCAATGACTTCTTTATTGGAAACACCTTTTTTCAACAACATAAATGCAGACTATACATGTGGAAACCTTACCTGATGGAAAACACAGGAATCAAAACACCTAAATCTGTGGAAAGAGATGATAGAAAAGCTCAATATCATCAGTAAGAACAAGGCAGGGGCTGACTGTGGAACAGACCATCAATTACTCATACACAAGTTCAAGTAGAAGCTGAAGAAAATTAAAACAAATCCAGAGAGCCAAAGTAAAACCTCGAGTATATCCCGCCTGAATTTAGAGACCACCTCAAGAATAGATTTGACTCATTGAACACTAATGACCGAAGACCAGACGATTTGTGGAATGACATCAAGGACATCATACATTAAGAAAGCAAGAGGTCATTAAAAAGAAAGACCAAAATGGATGTCAGAAGACACTTTCAAAATTGTTCTTGAACACTGAGTAGCTAAGCTAAAGGAAGAAATGATAAAGTAAAAGACGTGAACAGAACATTTCAAATGGTGGCTTGAGAAGACAAAGTAAAGTATTATAATGACATGTACAAAGATTTGGAGTTAAAAAACCAAAAGGGAAGAACGTGCTTGGTATTTCTCAAGCTGAAAGAACTGAAGAAAAAAAGCTCAAGCCTCGAGTTACAATAGTGAAGGATTCTATGAGCAAAATACTGAGCGATGCAGGAAGCATCAAATGGAGATGGGAGGAATATACAGAGTCACTGTACCAAAAATGACTGGACAATATTCAGTCATTTCAGGAGGTAGCATATGATCAAGAAGCGATGGTATTGAAGGAAAAAGTCCAACCTGCACTGAAGACATTGGCGAAAACTAAGGCTACAGGAACTGATGGAATACTAATTGAGATATTTCAACAAATAGATGCAAGGATGGAAACGCTTGCTGGTCTATGCCAAGAAATTTGCAAGACAGCTACCTGGTCAGCCAACTGGGAGAGATCCATATTTATGCATATCCCAAAGGAAGTTAATCCAACCGGATGCAGAAATTATCAAACAACATCACTAATGTCACATGCAAATAAAACAATTAATATGGTGTTTAATGAAGCCATTGCAGCAGTACCTCAACAGGGAATTGCCAGAAATTCAAGCCAGATTCAGAAGAGGACATGGAACCAGGGATATCATTGCTGATGTCAGATGGATCCTAGATGAAAGTAGACAATACCAGAAAGATGTTTACCTGTGCTTTATTGACTACTCAAAGGCATTCAACTGTGTGGACCATAACAAATTATGGACAAGGTTGCAAAGAATGGGAATTCCTGAACACCTAATTTTACTCATGAGGAATCTGTACGTAGATAAAAAGGCGGTCATTAGAACAAAATAAGGGGATACCACATGGTTTCAAGTCAGGAAAGGTGTGTGTCAAGGGTTATATCCTTTCATCATACTTACTGAATTTGTATTCTGAGCAAATAATCCGAGAAGCTGGACTATATGAAGAACAGGGCATCAGGATTGGAGGGAGACTCATTAACAACCTGTATTATGCAGATGACACAACCTTGCTTGCTGAATGTGAAGAGGACTTGAAGCACTTACTGATGAAGATCAAAGACCACAGCCTTCAGCATGGATTGCACCTCAACGTAAAGAAAACAAAAATCCTCACAACTGGGCCAATAAGCAACATCATGATAAATGAAGAAAATATTGAAGTTGTCAAGGATTTCGTTTTTTTACCACAATCAGTGCCCACGGAAGCAGCAGTTAAGAAATCCAAGGATGCTTGCATTGGGCAAATCTGTTGAAAAAGACTAAAGTGTTAAGAAGCCAAGATGTCAGTTTAAGGATTAAAGTACACCCGACCCAAGCCACGGTATTTTCAATCACCTCATATGTATGTGAAAGCTGACCAATGAATAAGGAAGATTGAAGAAGAATTGAAACCTTTGAGTTGTGGGGTTGGCAAAGAATACTGAACACACCACGGACTGCCAAAAGAAAGAACAAATCTGTCTTGGAAGAAGGGCAACCAGAATGCTCCTTAGAAGTGAGAATGGCGAGACTCTGCCTCATGTACTTGGGACATTGTATCAGTAGGCATCAATCCCTAGAGAGGGACATCATGCTTGGTAAAGTAGAGGGTCAGCAAAAAAGAGGAAGACCGTCAATGAAATGGATTGACGCAATGGCTGTAACAATGGGCTCAAGCATAGCAACCATTAAGAGGATGGAGCAGGACCAGGCAGTGTTTGGTTCTGTTGCACATAGGGTCGCTATGGGTAGGAACCGACTTGACGGCACTTAACAACAATCAGCTTGTTAATTAGACTCATCTTTATACTGCTTGGAAATCTTGGTGGTATAGTGGTTAAGTGCTACAGCTACTAACCAAAAGGTCGGCTAGATCAAATCCACAAGGCACCCCTTGGAAACTCTGTGGGCAGTTCTACTCTGTCCTATAGTGTCATTATGAGTCAGAATCAACTTGACGACAGTGGGCTTATATTGCTTAGATACCTTGTACATATTCTCAGTAAGTGGGTGTTGAATTGGTTTTTATTTAAACTTTAAGCAAACAAGACTCCTAATTTGATTACCTTTCCTTTGATTTGATAATCAGTTAATTCACACATATTTTTTGGCCAGGGTTGTGAAGAAATTAAGATCTGGTGATGGAATTAAATTTTACATTCCTCCATGTTTATATTCTCCCATGGATATCAGCTGTGTTAAATTTACTTTTTATTTTGACTCTCGTAAAATTTTAATAGCCAATGGCATTCGTGAGATTTTACGATAGCAAAAATGTTAAGGTTATGTGTCATAAAACAAGAAAATATACAGACATAGTCATTAAACCCTAGTCTTTGGAGTTTTGGTCTTCACCTTGGTATTTTATAAATACCTTTGAAAACACTGCTGTGATAATAAAATATATTGACATTGAAAAGTAGATAATAAAGATAGAGAAAATCAAAAATATTCTGGAATAACGATAAACACTTGTTAAATTCATTAGCATTATTCATTTTTTTACTTGCAAGTTCAATTAAAGAGAAAATTCATTGCCATGTATCTAAGTAAGCCAAGATTAAATAGACCAGGCAGAAAAACTTTCTCAAGTAATCCAGTACCTTCCTGTGTCCTATCAACTTTGTAGATCCTTAAAACTTTAGAACAGGCAGTTACTTTATGTACACCCAGAGAGATGAGGAAATAATCACTCAGAGAGATTAAGCGACTGACCAAGTTATCAAAGCTGGGTAAAGTAAGAGCCAGGAGAAGGGATCAAAGTGGTGTTAAGATGATGATGCAAAAAATTATGACATTCAGTTGACTCAGTTTCTCTTTCTCATTCTAATTCCAAAAATAAGGAATTTTGCCAGATAAAAGGAAGGCAATTTGAACATCCTAGATGTTATGTTTCTCACCAATATTTTGGAAAATTGAAGGAAAATTAAAAATAATAAATCAATTACAATAGGAGGAAAACACATCATTTAATAGCTGATTGATGCAATTGAGTTGGTAGACCTAGGAGAAGACAAAGTTCCTCACAAAACAAAACAAACAAACATCACCGCGCTTGTTTAGAAGCCATACCTCAAAACGTTGGTGTGGTAATAAAAGAGAGTTTCCCGCACCAAAGTTTTTAGACAGATAAGTTTTATTGCTAAATTGTAATGGATAATAAAGTATGCAAACACTATTGATTGTTTACGTGAAATTAATTTCCTACTTCTTTGTTACTAGTAAAATCCTGACTTTATTTGCACAGCCACCTCCACACAAGGGCAGATATATGCCTAGCTCAGGAGTAAATCCTGACACACCTACATCAGTGCCGGATTAAGGGTGTGGCTACCTACTGAAATGTGAAGGAGTTCTGCTTGGAGACTTCTAGAAAAGGTTTTTTTTTTTTCTTCTAAAAAGAAGAAACAGGATGAGATAGCCTCTCTGCACTTCTAAATCCTTCTGTGTTTAAATGTGATGACTGGAACTGCTGCAGATATTTTGGGAGAAAAGGTAGTCTGAGAAGGAAGGCAATGCACAAAGAATTCCAGAGCAGAAAACCAGAAAGAACCACGGTGCTTGATGGCATCATTGAACTTTCGAACTAACCACATCTGGAGCCTCCTTAACCCTGGACTTCTTGATGTGTGAGACAACAAACATCCTTATGGTTTAAGCCATTGTGTGTTCGGATCTCAGTACTCACCGAAAGCATCCTGATACACAAAGTAACAGGAATTTTGAATCTTCTCCTGGCAGTTGGAATAGACAAGCACTCTGGGAGCTATGGAACTCTGAGAGATGTAGAATTATCAAGAAGAAGCATCTTACAGAATAGTTTTTGGTGCGGGGGAAGGTAGGGAGGGATGAGGAAGAAAGCAACAAGCAAGAACCTAAGGAGGATTTCCAATGATAGCGTCCGTATTGCAGGGATGGTTAGGGACTTTCTGTGCTGAGCTATGTTCTAACAAATCTCTATAACCCCAAATCTTCAGCAAAACTCAGCATATCTACAGTAAAGTTGTGTTATTGGTAGTTTAAGAAATAAAGGAAAGGAGATAGCATCTAGTGTGCGGTAATTTATGGTAGAGAAAGGACAGTGGTCATAGGTAACAACCTAAGAATCAATAAATTTATAAACCATCTGGTCACCAGAAGCAGTGGCGGATTATCCAATAGGCAAGGTAAGCACAGTGCTTACCTTTTGTCTTAAGATGGTTCTCTAGAAAAGCAAAATCAGTGAAATGTGTATGCATCTAGAGAGAGAGAGAGAGATTTATCTCAAGGAAATGGTTCACACGGTTATAGAAGCTGGCAAGTCTCAAGTCCACAGGTCAGGCATCAGGCTGGAGGCTTCTCCTGACTCACAAGGCTGCAGAGGCTGATGAATGCCAATATCGGCAGGTAAGGTCTTAGCTCTAGCCCCAAGAAATGGAGATCAGACAAGCCGGATGGAGCATCCATAGAGAGAGCCTTGCTGGAATATCCATTTATATACTTGAGACAGGCCACACCCCCAAAGAAACTCCCTTTCAACTGATTGGCTACTGATAGCAAATCTCATCATAGAGTTGATCACATCATTACGTAACTGACAAACTAAATCACAATTTCCAAAGCACTGAGAATCATGGCCTAGCCAAGGTGACACACCACCTTAACCGTCACATCTAAATTACCAGATCATCTGTAGTGAACAATTTCACATTTTTTCACCATATCAAAGATTCTGCTTCTAGGTATGGCTGGCATCTGTCTCTCTCCCAAACTCACAGCACCTTTCCACAAAATCAAAGCCTCATTTCAAATTTACAGTCTCTGATAGGGGTAGATGACCCAGTAAGCAAGGCAAGCATGGGCTTACTTGTGCCTACTTACTAATCTGTAGTGAACAATTTCACATGGGTTTCAGCATATCTTCAACAATGTCACATGGATTTTACCATATCCTTGATGTGGTCAAATCCATGTGAAATTGTTCACTACAGATTAGTAAGTAAGCCCAAGAAAACTAGTGCTTACATCATTTATTGGATAGCCTTCCCCTGACCAGGAGAAATACATGTTACCACACGAATTTTTCAGGAAATTAGATAGGTAGATCCAGGGACTTTCTTACTTACTCCAAAACAAAATTAAAAGAAATATTAAAAGATATTTCATTAGTAAAATTAAAATTACAAAACATCTTTAAACGAATACAGATTTATACTTTAAAATGCAAAAATTATTACAAATTAAATATAAACTATTGATTCATAGTGATCCCATGTGACAGAGTCACGCTGACCTATGGAGTTTTCCTGGCAGTTATCTTTACCAGAGCAGATTGCCACATCTTTCTCCCAGGAAGCATCTGGGTGAATTCGAATCACCAGCCTTTTGTTTAGCAACCAAAATGTCATACCATTAACCCAAAACCAAACCCATTGCTGTCGAGTCAATTCCAAGTCATAGTTACCCTATAGGACAGAGTAGGAGTGCCCCACAGGGTTTCCAAGGCTGAAATCTTTATAGAAGCAGACTGCCATATCTTTCTCCCCTGGAGCGGCTGGTGGGTTCAGATCTCCGACCTTATAATTAGCAGTCAAGCTCTTAATCATTGTGCCACCAAGGCTCCTTAAATATAAGCTAGATGGAAGTAAAACCATGTGTTGTTTAAGTATATATCACACTTACATATGAAATAATCTATATTATATGTCATTAGGAGAGTCTACAAATATCTCTTAGCATAACTAACTTAAATTTAAATCAAGGAATGATGTCCACTGTGTGAGATCCCATGTTATGTGATTTGGATAATATCACCTGAAAAAGACACGGCTCCTGTGTGTCAGGAACTCACAAAGTAACGGGGGAGGCAGATGTAATACATGACATGCAATGATATATGTTACAAATAAGTTAAAAAACAAAAAGAATAATAAGATTATAGGGGAAGGAGTGATTAACTCCAAAATAACATTTTGGAAGGGTCTGATTAAACAGAACCTTGAAAACTAGCAAAGACATCAGCAAATGAAGATGATGACATACATCTATCAAGAAAGGAAAAAACATAAGCAAAGTTATTGCGATAAATGAAGAGTATTTTTTTGGAAATAACAAATAATTTTACGTGGGTAGAGAGTTTAGAAACCCTGGTGATATAGTGGTTAAGTGCTACGGCTGCTAACCAAAAGGTCAGCAGTTCAAATCCACCAGTCACTCCTTGGAAACTCTATGGGGCAGTTCTACTCTGTCCTATAGGGTCACTATGAGTCAGAATCGACTGGATGGCAGTGGGCTTGGTTTTTTCTGTTTTAGAGAGTTTGCATGACAGATTATGGAAGGTTAAAGAGATCATTCTGCTTATGTTGGTGAACCATGGAAGATTTTGAGGAAGGGAGTAACATAATCAGATATATTTAAGTACTTTTTTAGCTTTGGGGTGGTAATTAGGATGGACTGGAATTGGGTAAAATAACCAAGGATAATAGTCAGGAATATACAGGTGTGGATTCAAGACTATGACGATAACAGTAGAAATAAAAAGAAGATGGTACAAGAGATACTTTGAATATAAAATGGCCAGAAAGAAATATCAAATATGATTCCAAGATTTCCAGCTATATTGGTTGGGAGAGTTGCGATGCCATAGATCAATATTTGGAACATAAAAGTATAGAGAAAGACAATAATATTGGAAGTTTCTTAAGAATACCCATGTGATTCTACTTTGGTGAGTACTGTCTGGGGTCTTAAAAGCCTGTGAGCACAACAACAGGCACATAGACCAATGGAACAGAATTGAGAACCCAGATATAAATCCATCCACACATGAGCAGCTGATATTTGACAAAGGCTCAGTGTCAGTTAATTGGGGAAAAGATAGTCTTTTTAACAAATGGTGCTAGCATAACTGGATATCCATTTGCGAGAAAAATGAAACAGGGCCCATACCTCACACCATGCACAAAAACTAACTCCAAGTGGATCAAAGACCTAAACATAAAGACTAAAATGATAAAGATCATGGAAGACAAAATAGGGACAGTGTTAGGAGCCATAATACATGGCATAAACAGAATACAAAACATTATTAAAAATGATGAAGAGAAACCAGATAACTGGGAGCTCCTAAAAATCAAACAGCTATGCTCATCTAAAGACTTCACCAAAAGAGTAAAAAGACCACCTACAGATTGGGAAAGAATTTTCAGCTATGACATCTCCGACCAGCACCTGATCTCTAAAATCTATATGATTCTGTTAAAACTCAACCACAAAAAGACAAACAACCCAATTAAAAATTGGGCAAGGGATATGAACACGCACTTCACTAAAGAAGATATTCAGGCGGCTAACAGATACATGAGAAAATGCTCTCGATTATTAGCCATTAGAGAAATGCAAATCAAAACTACGATGAGATTCCATCTCACTCCAACAAGGCTGGCATTAATCCAAAACACACAAAATAATAAATGTTGGAGAAGCTGCGGAGAGATTGGAACTCTTATACACTGCTGGTGGGAATGTCAAATGGTACAACCACTTTGGAAATCTATCTGGCGTTTCCTTAAAAAGTTAGAAATAGAACTACCATACAACCCAGAAATCCCACTGCTCAGAATATATCCTAGAGAAATAAGCGCCTTTACACGAACATATACATGCACACCCATTTTTATTGCAGCACTGATTACAATAGCAAAAAGATGGAAGCAACGAAAGTGCCCATCAATGGATGAATGGATAAATAAATTATGGTATATTCACACAATGGAATACTACACATCCATAAAGAACAGCGATGAATCTGTGAAACATTTCATAACATGGAGGAACCTGGAAGGCATTATGCTGAGTGAAATTAGTCAGATGCAAAAGGACAAATATCGTATAAGACCACTATTATAAGATCTTGAGAAATAGTTTAAACTGAAAAGAACACATTCTTTTGTGGTTACGAGAGGGTGGAGGCAGGGAGGGCGGGAGAGTGTTATTTACTGATTAGTTAGTAGATAAGAACTACTTTAGGTGAAGGGAAGGACAACACTCAATACAGGGAAGGTCAGCTCAGTTGGACTGGACCAAAAGCAAAGAAGTTTCCTGAATAAACTGAATGTTTTGAAGGTCAGCGGAGCAAGGGTGAGGGTTTGGGGACTATGGCTTCAGGGGACATCTAAGTCAATTGGTAAAATAAATTCTATTAAGAAAACATTCTGCATGCCACTTTGAAGTGTGGTGTCTGGGGTCTTAAATGCTAACAAGCAGCCATCTAAGATGCATCAATTGGTCTCAACCCACCCGGATCAAAGGAGAATGAAGAACACCAAGGTCATAAGGTAATTATGAGCCCAAGAGACAGAAAGGGTCACATGAACTAGAGACTTACATCATCCTGAGACAAGAAGAACTAGATGGTGCCCAGCCACAACCGATGACTGCCCTGACAGGAAGCACAACAGAGAACCCCTGAGGGAGCAGGAGAACAGTGGGATGCAGACCCCAAATTCTCATAAAAAGACCAGACTTAATGGTCTGGCTAAGACTAGAAGAATCCGGCGATCATGGTCCCCAAACCTTCTGTTGGCCCAGGACAGGAACCATTCCAGAAGACAACTCATTAGACATGGATTGGACCGGACAATGGGTTGGAGAGAGATGCTGATGAGGAGTGAGCTACTTGGATCAGGTGGACACTTGAGACTATGTTGGCATCTCCTGTCTGGAGGGGAGATGGGAGGGTAGAGGGGGTTAGAAACTGACAAAAAGGTCATGAAAGGAGAGACTGGAAGGAGGGAGCAGGCTGACTCATTAGGGGGAGAGTAAGTGGGAGTATGTAGTAAGGTGTATATAAGCTTATATGTGAGAGACTGACTTGATTTGTAAACTGTCACTTAAAGCACAATAAAAACTATTAAAAAAAAAAAGCCTGTGAGCAGCCATCTAAGCTACTCCACTGGTCTCATCCCTTCAGGAGCAATCAAGAGTGCAGAAAACTAAACACATAAGGGAAAGGTTAGTCCAAAGGACTAATGGACCACATCTACCATGGCGTCCACCAGGCTGAGTCCAGTACAGCTAAGTGGCCCCCGGCTACCACAACTGACTGCTCTGACAGGGATCACAATAGAGGGTCCCGGACAGAGCTGGAGAAAAATGTAGAACAAAATTCTAACTCACAAAAGAAGACCAGACTTACTGGCCTGACAGAGACTGCAGAAACCTCAAGAGTATGGTCCCCTGGGCATATTTTTAGCTCAGTAATGAAGTCGCTCCCGAGGTTCACTCTTCAGCCAAAGATTAGACAGGCCTATAAAACAAAACTGGACTAAAGGGGCAAAACAGCCCAGAGGCAAGGACTAGAAGGCAGAAGGGGACAGGAAAGCTAATAATGGGAACCCAAGATCTAGAAGGGAGAGTGTTGACATGTCATGGGGTTGTTAACCAATGTCATAAAACAAAATGAGCACTGTTTAATAAGAAACTAATTTGTTCTGATAACTTTCATCTAAAGTACAATTAAAAATAAATAAATAGATATATAAACTTAAAAAAAAGAGAATACCCATGTGAAGTTAACAATAGGTAAAGTAGATAATACCAATAGGAGTCAGGGATGGAGATGACAACTTAATAGTCATTCATTTAGAAAATAGATGAAACTATGAGCACAGAAGAAATTCAAATAAAAAAAATATGAAGTGAGGGGAAAAAAGAGGCAAAGACAAAAAAATGTTCAAATTTAAGATAGAAATATCTTGTTTCAAAATGGTGGCATAAAGTTGGCATTTCTGCCTTCTCTGCCTGGAAACCACACACACACACAAAAAAAACACAAAAGCAGTTAGGAAAAGGAGAAACAAAAACAGTAATACTATTTGTGGCAAAACTAGAAGATAACTAAAACTCCAAACCATAAAATAAGTGAAAGGGCTTTTAAAAGCAGTGAGAGTCCAGCAGCCAAAGGCTTATAAAAAAGCAGAAAAAAAAAAAAAAAAAAAAAACTGCTGTAGCCGTAGATCTCAGAGAGAGCCAGAATAAAACTGTGTTTCATGAAAGAAAAGGGCATATCCTAACATGCAAAAATCTATATTCCAGGTCTGCACCAGTAGGAACAAGGAGCATGTTTTAACTGCAGGAATGTAGTTTGGTTTCAAATATTGGTGGAGACAAAGCTGAATGAGGACTCACACAAAGGAGCCATGTTTGGTTGAAGAGGCCTGCCTTTGAGGAGAGACTTTACCTTGTTTAAAAAAAAAAACAAGGCAAAACTTACTGCTATCTATCCAGCTCTTTTGCCACAAAATCTCCTTCGCTCCCCAAAACTCCTGCAAATAGTTTCAGTGATGAACAATAAAAAGAAAATCTGGTCAGGTTCAATATAAAGGTACTATAAGAGGAATGGGAATGAGAAAAAGAAAGAGAAGAAAAGAACAAGAAAATCAAATGACAAATCAGAAAGCTCACTAGAATAATGATGCCAAGTACTGTAAGTAAAAATTGTTGTGATTGTTGTTGTTAGGTGCCGTTGAACCCGTTCAGAACGAAACACTGCCTGGGTCTGCGCCATCCTTACAATCCTTGTTATGCTTGAGCTCATTGTTGCAGCCACTGTGTCAATCCACCTTGTTGAGGGTCTTCCTCTTTTCCACTGACCCTGTACTCTGCCAAGCATGATGTCCTTCTCTAGGGACTGATCCCTCCTGACAACATGTCCAAAGTATGTAAGATGCAACCTTACCATCCTTGCTTCTAAGGAGCACTCCGGTTGCACTTCTTCCAAGATAGATTTGTTCGTTCTTTTGGCAGTCCAAGGTGTATTCAATATTCTTTGCCAACACCACAATTCAAAGGCATCGATTCTTTTTCTGCCTTCCTTTTCCATTGTCCAGCTTTCACATGCATATGATGCAACTGAAAATAGCATGGTTTGGGTCAGGTGCACCTTAGTCTCCAAGGTGATATCTTTGCTTTTTAACACACTAAAGAGGTCTTTTGCAGCAGATTTACCCAATGCAATGCGTCGTTTGATTTCTTGACCATTGCTTCCATGGCTGTTGATTGTGGATCCAAGTAAAATGAAATCCTTGACAACTTCAGTCTTTTCTCCATTTATCATGATGTTGCTTATTGGTCCAGTTGTAAGGATTTTTGTTTTCTTTATGTTGAGGTGTAATCCATACTGAAGGCTGTGGTCTTTGATCGTCATTACTAAGTGCTTCAAGTCCTCTTCACTTTCAGCAAGCAAGGTTGTGTCATCTGCATGATGCAGGTTGTTAATGAGTCTTCCTCCAATCCTGACACCCCGTTCTTCTTCACAGAGTCCAGCTTCTTGGATTATTTGCTCAGCATACAGATTGAATAGGTATGGCGAAAGGATACAACCCTGACGCACACCTTTCCTGACTTTAAACCAATCAGTATCCCCTTTTTCTGTCCGAACAACTGCCTCTTGATCTATGTACAGGTTCCTCATGAGCACAATTAAGTGTTCTGGAATTCCTGTTCTTTGCAATGTTATCCATAATTTGTTATGAATTACACAGTCAAATGCCTTTGCATAGCCAATAAAACACAGATATACATCCTTCTGATATTCTCTGTTTCCAGCCAGGATCCATCTGACATCAGCAATGATATCCCCGGTTCCATGTCCTCTTCTGAAACCAGCCTAGATGTCTGTCAGTTCCCTGTCGATATACTGCTGCAGCCATTTTTGAATGATCTTCAGCAAAATTTTGCCGCCGTGTTATATTAATGAAATATCATAGTAAATATCTGATGGTAATAAAGTTACCATCAGATATTTACTGTGAATAAGAAAATCTTAATGAAGCAACTGCCTCTAGTAAACAAGAATAACGAACAGAGATGCAACAGCTCAGCAAAGATTTAGTGAGTAAAAGTGTAAAAAACAAAATCTCAGTCAATTGCATGGCCTCCTCCATCCCTGGAGTAATGTCAAAACTCTGGGTGGCTCATGTAATGTTGGAAACCCTGCTGACGTAGTGGTTAAGCGCTATGGCTGCTAACCAAAAGGTCGGCAGTTCAAATCCACCAGCCGCTCCCTGGAAACTCTATGGAGCAGTTCTACTCTGTCCTATAGGGTCGCTATGAGTCAGAATTGACTCAACACCAACAGGTTTGGTTTCTGGGTTTTTATTTAATGTTAGAACTCTCTGGGTGGTGCAAATAGTTAAAGGCAGGGCCACTAACTGAAAGTTGGCAGTTTGAACCCACCCAGAGGTACCTCAGAAGAAAGGCCTGGTGATCTGCTTTCAAAAGGCCACAGCCATTAAAATCCTATGGAAGGCAGTTTTACTCTGAAACGCGTAAGTCAAAATCAGCTCAATGGCAACTTCTTAAAAAAATGGTTTATGTAATGTCAGAGAATAGGGGTACAGCATCTGGTCCAGCCATCATCATCTACCTATTCTGGCATCTGCTGCCATGGTCTGCATCCCAATCTGGCCTTTAGCCTCTGTGGGTCACCACTGTATCTTCTTTGTGGTGACTGTTGGAACTACTACGGACCAAAGGCCAGTCTGTGTCTGACATACACAGTCTCTCTCTTTGCTACTTTTGTGTCTCTTCTTTGGGGATACAGAAACATGGTAAGGTTAAGGCACTTCCTCTCCAGATTATTCTCCAGTACACTGAAAAATCATTTGGCTGTGCCCCCAGATAATTCTGGGAGTGAAACTCTGTGTGGTTATCTCAGGACCCTCTGCCTGGGTACACACATCCTGGAGATATTTCTTCTCTGCCCCTCCTGTACCACACAGTGGTGTGGGCAAGCTATGGGGTCTTACCATTTTCTCAGCCTCTACTTAGGAAAAGAAGCCCTGGTGGTCCAGTGGTTAAGAGTTATGGCTGCTGACCAAAAGATTGACATTTCAAATCCACCAGCTGCTCCTTGGAAACCCTTTGGGGCAGTTCTACTCTGTCCTACAGGGTCGCTATGAGTTGGAATCAAGTTAACAGCAATTTTTTTTTTTAATTTTTTTACTTAGGAAAAGAGCACTGATCCTCTTTTTCTGCAGTGAAGTCTTCAAGCTTATCTGGTGTTTTTGCTCCCCTCCTTATACCAGTGGAGCCATCCTGGACAAAATTAAGTGAAAAAAGTAAAAACTTTGGCATCATAAATTTAAAAAGCGTATACAAAGCAAAATTGCATACACCCGGACATTATCTAAGGACATACATGAAACACATTAGGGCATGTGATTGTGAGAGGAACGGGAAAGTGAGTAGTGTGTGTATGTGTATATATATATATGCGAAAGAAAACCCCGAGTCGATTCCAACCCATAGCGACCCTATAGGACAGAGTAGAACTGCCCCATAGGGTTTCCAAGGAGTCGCTGGTGGATTCGAACTGCTGATCTTCTGGTTAGTAGCCAAATGCTTAACCAAGGTACCACCAGGGCCCCATATAGAGAGAAAGAGAGATTTATCTCAAGGAAATGGCTCATGTAATTGTAGAGGCTGGCAAGTCCCAAGTCCACGGGTCAGGGGTCAGACTGGAGGCTTCTCCTGACTCACAAAGCTGCAGGGGCTGACCAACCTGTGGAGGTCAACGAATGCCAAGATCAGCAGGTAGGATGGCAGGCCACTGACTCACAGGCTGTGGAGGCTGACAAAACCCAAGACCGGCAGCAATACAGAAGGCAGCTGGCTCAAGTCCCAAGAATGGGGGATTAGATAATGACATGCCAGATGCAGAATCCGGAGCAAGCAAGCTTTGCCAGAACACCTATATGTGTATATATTGGATTCAGGCCACATCCCTAAGGAAATTCCCCTTACAACTGATTTACTGATCACATCAGATAAGTCATGGAGGATGAATACATCATTATATATCTGCCAAATTATATCATTACGTATCTGCCTAACTACTGAGAATCTTGGCCCAGCCAACGTGACAAACTACTTTAATCATCACAGTCTCAAAACTCAGCACCTGAAGTTGGGAACTTATGAAAGAAAACAAAAGAAAATAAAACCGGCTGCCCAAATAGTGGGAAAGACAACCAGGTAATAGGAAATAAAGAGGGAGAACACACCAGATTTTTCAAATATCACTATGTTAAAAATAATATTCCCTCCACAATTGCTTTCATTTATTCATATTCATTTTTATTTTTCTTTGGACATTAATGGGATGCTGCAAAACTCTCCATTTTTTCCATTCCTGGACTTTCTGAAGTATTTCATATAAATTTTTAGATACTTGCCATTTCTCTACTGTTTGAATATATGGCTTCCACATTTAAAAGGAACCATTTCAAGATTTCTTTCTTTTTTTTTTTTTTGGCCCATTGCTGAAAACTCACATATTTCCCTAGTATAATAATATTATAAATGTTAGTAATAAAGGGGATTATCCCAAGAGCTTCATTTTTTAATCCTTTTTACCATTAACATTTAGTTTTCAAGTGTGAAAATAAAAAATGCATGATGGTTGAATGCATGAAAGTTAAAAACAGTATACATTTTATTTCCCATTATGTCATATTGAATAATTCACATATATATTCTCTTCCATGGAATCATAAGTGTTTTTATAACTGGGGCTGTTTTGTTTTCATTTCTATAACCACCACAGTACTTAGTAAACTTGTTCTGCTCAAAATAAGCTGTGAATAAATGTTTATTGAATGAAGAGATGAATGTCTGCTGAATATACAACTGCCAACAACATATAAAGTGGAACACATCTAAGACATTGTATATTCCAGCCTTTTCAGAAGGAGAAAGAAATCAAATCTTCCAAAAGGAAGAATTTCATTATCACTCTTTCTCACATCTCAAACTGGATAGCATAGAATGATTTGACTTCATAGGAAAGAAGGGCCTGTTCATGGAGCAGGTGACCAAATGCTTATAAGTAAACCCAGTGCTGTCCAGTGGATTCCGACTCATAGCGACGCTATAGGACAAAGTGGAACTGCCCCATTGAGTTTCCAAGGAGCGCCTGTCGGTTTGAGCTGCCGACCTTCTGGTTAGCAGCCATAGCACTTAACCACTACGCCACCAGGGTTTCCTTATAAGTAAAGGGAAAGTGAAAAAAGTAATCCCTATATTAATGTAACTCAGTAAAACAGAAAATTGGTACGCAGAGCCTAGCAGTAACCAGTTTACTGCAGTCCAAGCCACTGGGGCCAGAAGCCACTAACAAAATTCTCCAGCCCATGGGAATAGTGCCACCTACTGGTAAGGACATGTCAACAACCTTTACTTTTTTTTTTTTTTTTTAACTTTTTTTGTTGTTGCTGAAAATATACACAGCAAAACACACACCAATTCAACAATTTCTACATGTACTGTTCAGTGACATTGATTGCATTCTTTAAGTTGTACAACCATTCTCACCCCTCTTTTCCAAATTATTCCTCCACCGTTAAAGGAGGCCCACTGCCCTCTAAGCTTCCTATCTAACCTTTGAAGTTGCTGTTCTCAATTTGATCCCATATAGATAAAAAAAAAAAAAAAAAATTTTTTAATACATAGTTGTTTAAAATATCCAATTCTTTACTCATTAAGCTAAACTATTGTTTGGTTTAAAAGAAGACTTCAGGGGATATTTTTGGTTTAGAGTTTAAGTTTTATCTCAAGGTAATAGTTTTGGGGTTCATTCAGTCTCAATGGCTCCAAAAATCACAGATTCCTTGAGGAATTGAGATACTGTTCTACATTTTCCCCCCTTTGGATTGGGATTCTTTTCTAGAAGGTTTGATCAAAATGTTCAGTAATCGTAGCTGGGCACCAACCAGTTCTGGTCTCATGGCTGATGAAGCAGTTGTTCGTGGAAGGCACTTATCAACACATTCCATTTCCTCCCCCTATTCCTGATTCTCCTTCTTACTCTTTTTGTTCCAGGTGAGTAGAGACAGTTGTTGTACCTTGGATGGCCACTTGCATCTTTAAAGATGCAGGCACTACACAATGACCTAGAGGTAGAACAGAAGCAATAAAAGCAGTAGTAGGCCAATGTCCCATGAAAACATGACCATAAGCCTCCTAACCAAGAAACCAAATCTCCTGAGGTATTTGGCTATACATAGGCAGCCTCAGCAGCTATTCTTCTTTGTTGTTGTTATTGTACAAATATGTATCACTCAACATCTGCCAATTCAGCTTTTTACAGGTGTAGAACTTAGTGACATCAGTTACACCAATTAGCTGCATTTGACAAAATGTCATTTCAACAGTCTTCACACCTACAATTTAGAGACATTATTCATCATGTTGTGCTATCAGTGACCTTTTAATTGGTGTCTCTTTGTTAATACATTCCATCTTTAAAAGACCTGCTGCCAGTGCTTCTCATTCATCCCTGTGAGCAGAGTAAACAGATCTTGGAAAGCGATTTAGTGATATGTATCAGAATTCCTAAAACAGCTGCTTTTGTAATCCCATTTCCCCAGGCCTCACGATGAAGTAACATAAACAATAATAATGCAAACTGTCCTGGCTTACCCGGCTCACATAGGAACCCATCTTCCCATCAAGGGTCCCTCAAGTCTTTCAGCAAGTATTCAGGGATCTAATATTTCTTCAAACAAGTCCTACCCCATCAGTGCCACTGCTGCTTCTCCTGGCATCTCCCATCCCCTCCCAGGCACCACGATCTCTGAACCTCCTCCCTGCTCTGCCCAGAACAGCCACTAGTGAATCCAGAAGAAGCCTCTTAACATACAAGCAGCGGTGGCCCTCTGCACCCCCTGTTCTGTTTTTGTACTTTCTCACCCAGAGCCCTAAGATTGCTGCTTCTGCCCTCTACCCTCAAGCTCTCCTTCATGACCACAGCTCATTGGTCTTTCGTCCATAGCCCTCACCTTCACGGGACTCAGGCGCCAGCCCCCAGGCCCTGATAGAACGCAGATACCACACTCTTCTCTCAACTTTCCCACTCTTGCCAAATACACAAAACATCCACCCATATTAGCTTCCTATAGCTGCTATAACAAATAACCACAATTTTTTAGCAGCTTAAAGCAACTCAAATTTATTGTTAAGAGGTGAAAAGTCCAAAACACATATCTTTGGGCTAAAATCAGGGTGTCTGCAGACCTATAATCCTTTGGGATTCTTTAGGGAAAGATCTGTTTCCTTGCATTTTCTAAGTTCTACAGGTCGCCTGCATTCCTTGGTTCATGCCCCTTCCTCCATCTTCTTTCTTCTCTGGTCTCTGCTTCTGTTCTACGTCTTCTCTCTCTGATTCCAATATGCCTGCCTTCTTATAAGGATCGTGTGATTACATTGGGACCACCTGGATAATTCAGGCTCATATACTCATTTAAAAATCCTTAATTTAATCACATCTGCAAAATCCCTTTTATCATATAAAGTAAGGTGTTCACAGATTTCAGGGATTAGAATTTGAGCAGCTTTGGGGGGCAGGCTACCACACCCTGTTTCAGCAACACTCAAACACATTCACGGAAACAAGATAATTGAGGACTTCAAGGCCCACCATCTTTTTTGCTCATCATTCGCCAACATGATTAAGTTCACTTGTAATCAAAGAAATAATAATTATAACTATGTATCAGATGTATATGTCCTCAAAGTCCTTCAGCCTTCTGTGGTTACCTTTTACATTAAGATTTAAATAAAATTTCCACCTATGTTTTCCATACAGAAGCTGCTAACGTTGGCCTGGAGAGTAGTAATTGACCTGTGTTCACTTTGGGGGCTCATACTGCCTTTCCTAGGGACAATGAACTGGAGAAGATACCTGGCAATCTGGACTGCATATGGAGAGCAGCTTGACAAATCCATCCATCCCCACTTTCAGTTCAACTCAATGCCCAGCCTGGAGATAGAAATAAGCAACAACTTTGGACAAATTAAAAGAAAAGAAGGAAAAAAATTGTAGGATTATGGTGACTTCACCGAAAACTTTCTCTAAACCCAGTAGAAAGCCCCCTTGGGCAGAGACTGTCCATCAAAGGGAGCTGAATACCCACAGGGAAGCTCTTCTGCCCAGGTACCAAGAAGAAAGAACCAAGCAGACCATCTTGAGAGATTCAGGCTCCCTATATGAACCTTCAAAACTCAGACGTCATTTTGGAGGCACATGATATCATAGTGTGGGCCCTCTCTACTTGCACTGCACAGAGAGAAAGGGAGCAAGCAGTCTTGCCTCTTGGATGGGTCTAACAAGATTATACTCTTGGCTGAGGTTTTATCAAAATTTCCCTCTGCAAAGAACTAGAACTAACTAGGGCATCTGGAAGACATGGCCTCCCAAAGGGTAGTTATGTAATCTCATCTTTTGAATTAGGTAATCAGGATGATAGGTCAAAAGTGAAGGATGAAGGTAAGGTGAGAGGAACCATCTAAGGGTTTTCTATCAAGATGCCAGTTTGCAGGTATAGCATCACCTCCCAGGCCTTTCACCGTCACCAGGCCTAGCCATGTGGATAATTTCCTTCTAATTCTGTCTTCCTTTAAGAGTACTTATGCTAATGAGGCAATCTAACTTTCCTTTTTTAAAAAAAAATATTTTTACTTTTAGTGAAAATAAACACAACAAAGCATTAAAAAAATTTTTTTTAATAAAATTTACTCATACTCCTTTGCTACACTGGAAATCTATTATCCCTCCCGCTTCCCTGAGGACTCTTGGGCATTTCCCCTGCTCATCACGAGTTCTGATTTCTTGCTTTTGCTGCATTCTCAGTTCCATTCTACATCTAACATCTTGTGCATTCTGTCTCCTTTCAATACTCTTTCCCATATGCCAGGTATGGCCCTGAGGACTTCACTTCCCTAACTTACCCCCTGGCCCTAACACAAGACTGTGTGGGTAGCCGACTTCAGATGAAGACAGGAAGGCACAAATGAGGTTTATATCACAGCTCAGCAAAGCACAGCAAACCTCTTAAAATGCTGTAACTCCAGATCATCCCAGCCATGCCCATCACTCTTTCTACCCAAAACTTCCTTTTTTACCCAAACAGCCTCTCAAGGAATTTGGCAAAAAAAAGTTATCTTCTTATGGAATACAAAATTATGTGCTCGCTCTTAAGCTAGCATGTTTTTCTCTCTAATACATAAAAATTTTAGTAACTCCACTTATTGGAACTTATTATGTTTCAGGAGTCCCTGGGTGGTACAAATGTTAACACACTCAGCTGCTAACTGAAAGGCCTCTAGCGGAGGTGCCTTAGAAGAAAGATCTGTCTATCTACGTCTGAAAAATCAGTTCTACTCCAACATACATGGGGTTGCTATGAGTCAGAATCGACTCAATGGCAACTGATTTTGCTTTTTATTACGTGCCAGTCTCTGTGCTAATTGCATTTTATACATTGTTACTTACTCCTCAGAACAACCTTGTGATATATATGGTGACTAATATTTTCATTATCTATAAGACAGATGAGAAAATTTAGTATCACAGAGGATAAGTAATTTGCCCAAGGTAAATCAACTAGTAAATGGTAGACATAGGATCTAGAGACCTAGACCATTAAGCTCACTGCATGGGTAGGAGACTCTATGTCCCCGGTAGAATCTTTCAGTCCCATGCAAAGATCTTCCCACCTCATCTACATATCACTCCGTAGAAGTTGGAGGAATGGACGGTTTGTTAACTGGGGCCCTGTGGTATTTCTGGCTTGGCTCCCAGGGTCACAGACTGCCACACACTTGAAAGGAGTTGTGCTGGCTAGTCCCATCCCCACATAGAGTAGGAGCAGTGCACGTGAGCCTGGACATTGGGCAAATTTGTAACATCTTCAATAAATTATTCACATCTATCCAGAGCTTCCTCTACCCATCTACTCCTCCACCACCATGGAATCCTTCAGGAGTGGGGGCTGACTCCTCCAGGCTGGCCTGTCTTGTTTTGGTTCTGTGTGACCTAGGGTTAGCAGCTATTTTCTGTTCAAATCAACACCTGGGGCGAAAGATATGCCCAGATAGGTTACCCTTTTCATCCCTTGACCAGGGCTACACCTTTTTGTCTCTACCTCCTCAATGGCTTCTACTGGAACATCTCCTCCCCATCCTATCCCAGCCTTAGCGTGTTGACAGCAAGTGGGCAGTGAACAGTGGTGGTCTCCACCTCTTAGGAAGCAGTTTGTGAAGGCACCTGATGTTATCAACACTAGCTGCTTTCTCCGGCTCACTCCTAAGATTCATAGCTTCTCCAGCTTTTTCACTATCTTGCCCAAGGATTCCATCTGTTCAAGAGAATAGAACATGCAAAGCGGCATCTGTTACTAGAACCTATCTATACAAAGAGTCTGAGTGAGTGCCTCTTTGTTCTTCCCACTCCCCATCAGGTCAGACTTAAACCATTAAATCATAGGTTCTCATAGCACCGGGCTTTAGAACTCTGTTTCTAGTGTTAAAGAGTCTGCATTCAAATCTTACCTCAACCACTTGCCAGATGTGGAACTTTGAACATACCTGGCAAGTAAGTCTCAGTTATCTTATCTGCAATAGGGAATGGTATTAAGTGGTATCAATCTCATAGGGTTGTCAGGATGAAATGAGATAATACATGTAGATTCAGCCATCTATATGGCAGATAAGTCCGCAATAAATGTTAACTGTGATTACGACTGGAGTCACTGAGTGGTGCAAATGGTTAACGTACTTGGCTGCTAACTGAAAGATCAGAGGTTTGAATCCACCCAGAGGCGCCTTGGGAGAAAGTCCTGGTGATCTGTTTCGGAAAAATCAGCCATTGAAAAACCTATGGAGTGCAGTTCTACTCTGAAACACATGGGGTCACCATGAATCAGAATCAACTCGAGGGGAGGTAGCTAGATGTAGTAATGGTGATTATGATTAGATTCTGCTAAAAAATGGTCATTTTCCGTTTAACATCTTCAAAGGATGGGCAATTATACTTCCCTACATTCCAGAGTTTTGTTGCAGAAGCATTCTCCTGTCTTGTCTTAGTGACCTTAAAACTATTCCATGCGGGGTCAGTTCTATAGCTTCATGGAACACTAAGTCCTGGTTGCTTCCTGACCCACCTGGCATTATTGGTAGGAGAGGATGGCTTCCTGGCAGTAACAGCTTACCTCCTTCTCTCTGCCTTCTATACTTCCCACACACTGTAGCAGAACAATAGTGTATGTTTCTCTAGGAATTTGGGATTTGTCCAGTGGTTTTCTAATTGCGGATGGGGACTTGGTCTTCCTTGTTCTCAGATGTGTTTAATACCATGGGCAGCTCTACCACCTTCATGCCTCCACCCCTCAACCCTTCCATGGAGTCCTAACACTGAAGTAGCTGAAGCCCCTGCTGCCTCTGAGTTCTGTATTTCTGAACCGCCACACTTTCTTCCTCCTCCTAAAATCATTATCAGTAAGAATTTGTTGGGGAGAGGCAGATAATGTCCAGGGAGTTTATCAGTTCTTGCAAATAATCTGAGCTCCCAAAGCCCCATTTCCCTGCATATTCACCCTTCTCTCACTTGCCCCAGGCAAATTGTCAAATTGATTTTCTACAGCTCATTTCCACCCTGCTTTCTGGAATAACCTCCCTGGCATTAGCATATCTGTAGGTTTGTTGTTGTTTTCTCTTGACACAAATTCAGAAGTTAACATTTCAGTCACCAGATATCAAATACCAGTTCAAATGTTATTAATTATAACACCACAAAGACCAAACCATTAGCAGCTCTGTGGCTGTGGATGCTCTCTTGCTCATGGTTCTTTCTCTCTGCTCATTATCTCTGCTTGTAGGGTGTGCCCCTCAAGTCATGTCCCAATAGAAGGGTCTAGTCATGGTTGAAATTCACACTTCAGGGAGGGCCGTCATCACATGTTCTGAACACATCTTCTACTTGGTGACCACGTGGACTCCATCATTGGCTTTGTTGTTGTTGTTGTTTTTTTATTGTAGTCTGCTAATTTATTGCCTATTTGGGTTTATCAGCCTCGTGTCCTGAGGGTTCTTCCCAGGAACCTGGGGCTGGAGAAGACTTCTTCCTTCTTTCTTCAGGTAAGAATAAAAAGTCCCAACTCCTAGGTGATTAAAAAATTTATTTACAAATTCTTTGATGTACCTGCCTTCAAGAAGTGGAACTCAATTTCTCTCTCCTTGAATATGAGCTGGAGCCCTGGTGGCACAGTGGTAAAGAGCTCAGCTGCTAACCAAAAGGCCAGCAGTTCGGATCCACCAGACACTCTTTGGAAACCCTATGAGGCATAGGGTCACTATGAGTCAGAATCAACTTGAGAGCAATGGGTTGGTTTTGAATATGAGTGGGATTTAGTGACTAGCTGTTGACATGTGGAATAAAGCAAAGGTGTTGGTGTACAATTTCAGAGACTAGGCCATAAAAAGGCACTGTCATTTCCATCTCTGTTGCTCTGTCTCTTACTCTGTCTTGACTTATTTGTTATGGGAGATGCCAGCTGCCATATTGTGAGTTGGTCTATGGAAAGGTGCACGTGGCAAGGAACTGAAGAAGGCCCCTGGCCGACAGCCAGTGAGGAATTGAGGCACTCAGTTCAATAGCTCATGTGGAAC
Organism: Loxodonta africana; assembly: GCF_030014295.1. NCBI lineage: Eukaryota > Metazoa > Chordata > Mammalia > Proboscidea > Elephantidae > Loxodonta > Loxodonta africana. The sequence goes on along the minus strand of NC_087345.1, from coordinate 116,777,445 downwards.
TGAAGCCAACAGCAGTGTGAGGGGCCCATTTTGGAAGCAGGTTCTGTAGCCCCAGCCAAATGCTGAAATGCCTGTGGCCCCAACCTGTAGCTTGACAGCAACATCATGAGAAATTCTGAGCCAGAAATACCAAGCTAAACTGCTCCCAGATTCCTGAGTCTCTGAAACTGTGTGATAATAAATGTTTTTTGTTTAAAGCTGTTAAACTTTCAGGTAATTAATTATGCAGCTATAGGTAACTTATACATGTAACTAATAGTTGCCAGGCATGCCCAGAAAGCTTTGAATCTTGACTTCACAGTAAGATAATCATTACATTTTGATCAAGTAATTTCACTTAAAGAAATGTTTCAGAAACTACTGCCTGTATAATGACAGTATATATGAAAAGATATTAGGGATTATTACCATATGCACAATGCCCAGACATAAGAAATTGCTAAATAAATTGTTGTCTGTTGTTATGGATTGAATTGTGTCTGCCAAAAATATGTTGTCTTAGTCATCTAGTGCTACTATAAAAGAATTATCACAAGTGGATGGCTTTAACAAACGTTACCCCAAAAAACCCATTGCTGTCAAGCCGATTCTGACTCACAGCAACCCTGTAGGATGGAGTAGAACTGCCTTATAGGGTTTCCAAGGAGCTCCTGGTGGATTTCGAACTGCCGACCTTTTGGTTAGCAGCAGTAGCTCTTAACCACTAAGTCACCAGGGTTTCCTGGCTTTAACAAAGAGAAGTTTATTCTCTCACAGTCCAGTAGGCTAGAAGTCTGAATTCAGTGCACCAGCTCCAGGGAAAGGCTTTCTCTCTCTGTTGGCTCTGGAGGAAGGTCCTTGTTATCAGTCTTAGCTTTATCTGGGAGCATCTTAGCGCAGGAACCTCAGGTCCAAAGGACACGTTCTGTTACTAGCACTGCTTTCTTGATGGTATGAGGTCCCCATGTCTCTCTGCTCGCTTCTCTCTTTTATATCTCAAAAGAGATTGGCTTAAGACACTATCTAATCTTGTAGATCTTATCAATATAACTGCCACTAATCCATCTCATTAACATCACAGTGATAGGATTTACAATACATAGGAAAATCACATCAGATGACAAAATGGTGGACAATCTCAAAATACTGGGAATCATGGACCAGCCAAATTGATCCACACCTTTTTGGGGGACACAGTTCGATCCATGACATATGCATTGTAAATGCTAGCCTCCATGCCTGTGGTTATAATCCCATTTGGGAATGGGTTGTCTTTGTTATGTTAATGAGAAAGGATTAGTGTAAGGTATATCTTTAGTCTATTTCTTTTGAGATATTGACCTTCCTCCAGAGGCAACAGAAAGGGAAAGCTTTCCCCTAGAGCTAACACCCTGAATTCAGACTTCTAGCCTCCTAATCTGTGACAGAATAAATTTCTTTATTAAAGTCATCTATTTATGGTATTCCTGTTATAGCAGCACCGGATAACTAAGACAGAACTTGGTACTAGGAATAGGGTGCTGCTCTAACAGATACCTAAAATGTGGAAGTGGTTTTGGAATTGGGTAATGGGTAGAGGCTGGAAGAGTTTTAAGATGCCTAATAGTAAAAGTGTATATTGCCTTGAAAAGACTGTTGGTAGAATTACGGATGTCAAAGACAATTCTGGTGAGGGCTCAGAAGGAACTGAACTACCGAGAAAGTCTCTATCGTCTTAGAAAATGCATACGGGTGCCAGCAAGAGAATATTGCTAGAAATGTGGACAATGAATGTGCTCTGGGTGAGGCTTTAAAAGAAAAGGATGAACATGGGATTGGACAGTGGAGGAAGGATGATGCTTTTTACACAGTGGCAAAGAACTTGTCTGAATTATGTTCAAATGTTTGGTAGAAGATAAAACTTGTAAGTGATAAACTTGGATGTCTGACTGATGCAATTTCTAAGCAAGATCTTAAAGGGGCCACATGGTTTCTCCCAGCTGCTTATAGTAAAATATGAAAGGTAAGAGATGGACTTAAAAATGAACTGTGCAAAACAAAAACAACTTAAAGATGTGGAAAATCCTGTTGTACAAATTAAAGAAACGTGTCCCAGAATTTTCACGGAGGACATGGTTACACAATCTTTTGTTAAAGAAATTAAGCCTGTGACTGATGGATATAACCAAATACCACAGCAGAAAACCCATCAGCTTAGACTGAAGCAGACAGAGAAAGAACTAAAGGAAAGAACACTGTCTGCCTCTGGGAATTCTACAGGTAGAAAGCAGGTCAAAAAAGCTACATCTGTTGTCCTCCGAGAAAAGAAAAGGACCATCCCTGCAGCAGCTCAGAGATCAGCAAAACAGTTGCAAGGAACACAGGAAGCAGGGTCTTCTCAGTTTCAAAGGGTGGGGCCATAGTCTCCTGGATTTTAAAGGGCAGTGCCATGGCCTCTTAGGTTCCAAAGAGTCAAATCTTTGCCCACTTGGTTCCAGAGTGTGGGACTGCCATTAAGGTGAGCCAGGGGGATGGGCTGCCACCCGAAGCTGAGAGGGAGGGGCTGCTATGCTCGAAGGACATAAGAAGAGGGACTACCAGGGCCAAGGATGTGGGGTCACCACCCAGATGGACTAGGAGAATGGGGCCACCCAAAGCTGAGAGAGCAGAGTTGCCATCCCAGTGGGCCTGGAAGGCAGAACTGAAACCCAGGGCCAAGGGGCTTCCACCCAGAATCCAGAGAGCATGGCTCACACTCAGAGTCTGGAGGGAGGGGCCATTGCCTAGATGCTCTCTGAGAATAGAGAATTATTTTCAAATTTTGAGAGTTAAGTTAATGTAAATTGTTTTGCTGGGTTTTGGACTAACTTGTTGCTACTTACCCCTTCCTTCTCTCCAATTTCTCCCATTTGAAATGGAAATGTCTACCTTGTGCCTGATCCACCATTGTACTTTGGAAGCAGATAACTTGTATACTAGATTTCATCAGTTCGTAGATGAAGAGCAATTTTGCCCCAGGATGGACCATGTCTAAAGTCTCACCCATATTTGATTGAGATGATTCAGAAGATGAGATCTTGAACTTGCAGTTGATTTAAAACTTTTTGGATGATGTGATGGGGTTAATGTGTTTTGCATGTGGCAAGAACACGAATTTTGGGGGCCCAAAAGGTGGAATGTTATGGATTTAATTGTGTCCACCAAAAATATGTGTTGTAAATCATTGTCTCTATGCCTGTGGTTATAATCCTACTTCGGAATGGTTTATCTTTGTTATGTTAATGAGACAGGATTACAGTAGGGTATATCTTTAGTCAATCTCTTTTGAAATATAATAGATATTAAACAAGCAAGCTAGCAAGCAGAGATGGGGGAAAAGCGGTGCCAAGCTACACGAAGATTGCCCAGGAACAAAAGTTCAAAGAGACAAGGAACTTTCTCCAGAGCCAGTAGACAAAGAAAGCCATCTCCTAGAGCCAACACCCTACATTTGAGCTTCTAGCCTCATAAACTGTGAGAAGATAAATTTCTGTTTGTTGAAGTTACCCATTTATGTATTTCATTTATAGCAGCACTAGATAACTAAGACATCTGTCAATTTAAGGTATTTTAAACAATTTTTAACAATGAGTTTAAAGATTTTGTAATGCTATTGTTACAAAGATACAAAACAATATAAAACTGTATATACAATATAATCACAACCACATAAAAATATGTGTATGTATAAAAACTAGAAATGGAATACATCATAATCTAACACCCACAGCTTTGTTTTATTTGATAGTACAAAGCATAAGCACAAATGCAAATACATGGTCTTCCTCTTTATTTTGATATTTTTGAAAATCTTAAATGTGAGCACAAATCCTGCCAACTGTCCCGACAGTATGTACTACCAAGAAGAAGAAAGGTAGTAAGTGTGTAGAAAAAAAAAAAGAACTGTCTCATTAAAGTCTGTAAGGCCAGGAAATCTCGACCGAACTATCAGATCATACTTCTTACTTTGCAGCAGACCGTCAAGGACCTTCAAGTCCAAGAACAATGATGTCTGGGAAAATCTGCTTTATGCCAGTGGGGTTCCTGCTCTGTCCCAAAGTGCGTTCACTAATCTTGGATGGTTATTCAATGGAACGGTTATGGCTTTAGCAGTACAGAGCACCAGAGAAAGGTTAGATACCATGCTCTACTGGCAATGGCAGTATATAAGCCTCAGCTCAACTGAGGTCTAGAGGTAGAAGGGAGATCTTCAGAGCCAGAGGGTCTCTAATAACTACAGCGACTATAATTGACAGTGAGGATTTTCATTTTACGATGGCAGCCAGAACAGCACATGCAAGATGTCCCTTGGTAACTCATAGAAATACTAAAGGAAAAGAACTTCATAGAGGATTGAGATTCTTGCATCACCAAACAGAGATTGGCACGATAGCTAGATTCAGGTGTCTGTTGGTGGTTTCATTCCTACCCACTGGCTGGTGATATTCAAGAACTTTAAAAAATTGTAGTGAACGTCACCATTCACTGCTCTTTTATTATGCACCAGATGTTGTGCTGGGCACTTTTACATTATCTCATGTAACTCCAGTGTAAAAACAGTGCCACCTAAGCCAGAACTGGGATTTAAACATGGCTGTCAGGTGATGTTCCGTGATATCCTATTCCCGGTTTTTATTCATGTTAAACTAATCTGTATAGTAACTGAAGAAAGCATTGTGGAAAAAAGAGCTCAAATGGTGCCTGTGGTGGGGATTCAGATACATACATACCCATGCTTGGAAGACTGAAGGGTCCTGCAAAGAGCAAAATAACAAAAGGGATTAGTGGGATCCTGTTATACAAATGAGTCAAAAATGGCCTCTGTGTATTGACCCCAAGTTGTTTATTCCTTCACAGCAAGCTGATGCTTATTAGCCAAAAAAAGCCCACCAATGCCAAACTCAAATTTGTACGTATCCAATTGTTTTTAAAAATAGCCCAAATGAACAGATTTTTAGCCACTTTGAGCCTGCCTGCTTTATATACTCTGTGAAACTGCACTCAACATCTGGAGGTAAAAAAAAAAGACGAGATAAAATCCTATAGTTATAAGGAACCTACGATGCTGTTTCCCTTCTAGATTCTTTGACCTAGAGACTCACCACCCTGCTGCAAGAGGACTTTGTCTAAGGTGCAAGTAAGTCACCCCCCTCCCTCACCTCCTCAGTGTCTTTCCATGTCTCTTCCTTTTCTGGTGGCTCCCTGAGCACATTGCCTCTGGCAGAACTCCTGCTATGAGGAACCACCCCGTGCTTGTGGCTGCCAATGCCTTGGTCCCAATAAATAGTTTGTTGTGCAATGCCATTTTTTCTTGATCAGTCCCAAATTCCCTTGAAACTCTCTATAGGACCCTGAAACAAGATCCTTCAGAAGAATGCCGGGAAAAAGGGGTGAAATTTTGGCTCAGAAAGGTGATAAGCATGGCCTGGTTTGTTGTGCTGTACTATGCAGTGCTGTGCTGTGCCGTGAGCATCTGTGCCTTCCTATTTTCAGCTGACGTTGGCTGCATACACAGTCTTGTGTCGGGGCCAGGGATTAGGTTAAGGGAGTGCAGTCCTCAGGGCCGTGTCTAGCATGTGGGAAGGAGTGTTAAAAGGAGATAGAATGCACAACATATGAGATGTAGAATGGGACTGTGAATGCAGCTAAAGCAAGAAATTAGAACTATAGATGAGCAAGAGAAACTGCCAAGAGTCCTCAGAGAAACTGGGTTGGATGATGAATTCCCAACTATATGTAGCATAGGAGTATGAGCAAATTTTATTTAAATCTTAAAATACAATACACAGCATTCCAGAATGAGACTGGAATGAAAAGTCTGGATCTTGCAACAGTCCCCACAGACAAGAATGGCGTAGCAGTTTCAGGCACCAAATTAAATTGAATCCATCCAGATCCTCCACCCCAACCCCCACCCCCCAGGCCTATGCACACCCTGGTGAGAAAAAGGAAAAGAGATATATACGTGAAGGAAAGAACCATCTCATTTCTAATTAAGACCAATAATACTCTGGAGCCCAAACAACCCTACTGTGGGAACCCTACAAATACAGGAGTGTGTGAACGTTCTCTTTTTCACTTTGTAAGAGACTGGCAAGCACAGGTCTAACCAGGAGGATCATCAACAATCTGTACCTTAGCTGGGTTAGACATTAATGTGAAGCTAAGTTGGCACTTTGGAACTTGGAACAGCAGAGATGACTAAATGGAACTCCAAGGGCTCCCACATCAAACCCTACATGAACACATGCCCATAAAGTTCCCCTTCTCTTCTGTTACTAGATGAAGCCAGTTCTCCCACCTTGCATTAGTTCTCATCCCTTGTTGCTTAATCTAGGAAACTGCTCCGCAAGCCTTCTCTCTCTCTTCTGCATCATTTATTGTTTCCTTTTTACTGGACCCTGTTTATCACCGTGCAAAGATGCTATCACTTCACCCCTTAAAAACAAAAACAAAAAATCTCTTTGACCCCGCTTTACTCCTGAACTGTTATTATTGTTGTTAGTTGCCATCAAGTCTATTCCAACTCATGGCAACCCCGTGTGTACGGAGCAGTTTTCAAGGCTGAGACCTTTCAGTAGCAGATTTCCAGGCCTTTCTCCCAAGGAGCCTCTGGTTGGGTTCAAACCACCAACCTTTTAGCTTATAGTTTAGTGCTTTACTGTTTGCACCACCACATCCACTCCTCCCGTTCTATCCTAAATCCACTCCAATCAGGTTTTGCTACCACCAAGCCAGTGAAACTACTTTTCTTAAGATCACCAGTGACTCCACATTGCTAAATACAACAGTCACTTCTTACAAGACAATCATAGCATTTGATATAATTGATCACCTTTTCATCTGTCCAAACGTTTATTCACTTGGCTTTCAGGCTATATCATTCTGGTTTCCTTCTTGGTTATTTTGGTCATTCTATCTCAGCCTCTTTTTCTGTCTCCTTTTGATTTCCCAAGAGGTGGAGTCTTTGGACTTTATATATTTTCTATCAACATTTCCATCCTAGATGATCTCATCTAGTTTCTCCTCTTTTCTATCTACCATTACCTTCTAGATCTCATCTAGTCTTAGGGCTTTGAATACTATCTATATGCTGATAATTCCAAAAGTCATATTTATATCCAAGACCTCTCCCATGAACTTCAGACTAATATATTCAATTGCCCACTTTTATATTCCTTTGGGTGTCTAATAGACATCTAGAACATGACATGTGCAATTATAATTCTGCCCCCAAACCTGACCCTCTTATAGTCTTTTCCATTTCAATTAATGGCAACTCCCTCCTACTGATGGTCAGGCCAAAGATCCTGGTGTCATCCTTGTCTCCTTCTTTCTCTCACATCTGTCAGCAAACCCTGTTAGCTATACTTTTAAGACAAATCCAGGATTTGAGCACATTTTAACATCTTCAGCATATTTCCAGTGCCCAGAATAGTGCCCGACAGAAGAAATGCAATAGTGATTTGCTGAAAGAATTAATGAAGGGAATCGTGTCATACACCTGCTCTGCGTAACTTCCTTGACAAAGCTTAGCCCATAATAGCTTTATGTGCTGCAAATCTGGCCAATTTGTCATACTGTGTTATTCCTCTATATTTTACATAGCGCTTGTCCTTTGGCCTTGACCACTCTTATACTTTACCAGTATCTCAAGAGTCATCTTAGCCAACAAGATTCCCATTCTAGCCTAAATATTTCTCCCCTGAACCTGCTTACCACAACACACACACCTGACCACAGCACAAACCACACTCTTCTGTATTAGGAGGCTCACCCACCTGTCTCCCCATCAGAACCCTCAGCTCTGTGTCTTTTCATCTCGGTTTGGCCTTCCTAATATCTAGTGCAGTGCCCGACATGTGGAATGCAAATAAATAATGAACTAATGTAAATAAATGCAAATGGATTAATAAATGAATAAAAGTAAAGACTTCTTTGTAGATTGAGTTTGTTCATATTCAGAATCAAAAACAAGTTTGTAATATAAAGACATACCCTTTCACTGTATATACAAATGAATTATTCTTCAGCAGCAACACTTCACAGTCATCTTTAAAGGAAGAGTGACTCCAGATATTTGCTTTGTGAGTGGTTTATTTTTACTTCTCCAAAATAATCTAAACAAAGACAAGCTAACAGTAACTCTTCCTCTTCCTGGCACAGTCATTCTTTATTCAGACTAAAGAAAAATATCTTAAATGAGTCTAATTCCACTGAAATAGTATTTTCCAAACTATTACATCTCATATATTGAACTAGATGCATCTCCTTCCACTTTTCCCTAACATTATCATCTTTCTCTCTCACTTCCTTCCCTCCCTCCCTTCCTTCCTTCCTCTCTTTCTTTCACATTGAGATCAGCTAGTTGTCAGGCCTAACTCTAATTGTGCTGTAAGAATACAAAACACTTTATTATCATAAGATTGCAACTATATACAGAAAGTACATGTGGGCAGAGACCGGAAAAGTAATATGAGATGCAGTTCACCAACATTACTGAGCATATACTGTGACCCAGCATTGTTCTGGATGAGTGGATTCCAAAGAAGGAACACTCCCTGTCCTGGAGGAGTCCCAGGTCTCAGAGCGTTTATGCAAATTGCCTTAACTTCATTTGATAAGTGTGTAACTTGCTTTGTCCCCAGCTGGGAAGGCATCATTGTGCCCAAGGCAGTTGAACTCCTCATGAGGATTTATCAGCTTCTAGGGAATTATTGGGGGAGAATGGCAACTGTATCATTGGTGGGAAACAAAGTTGTTACTAGGGTGGTGAGGAGAAAAGATTTTTTTGTGTGTAAAAAGCAGTAGGTATCTTCCTCACACGGTTACCAAAGATCAGGGTTGGTGCCTCTGAAGCATAAAAACTTAAAGAGTCATGTTCAAAGGGCCAGTGTACTCAGGTAAGTTGACCACTTGGTCTGTAATTCTGGGATGGCTCCTCCTGGCTCCCTCTCTAGAGGCTGGTTCCCTCTCCAGGCACTTCATTGACATCTGTTCACAGCCATCCTTCCCTATATCTGTGAGTGCAGCACCTTCTCCCAGAACTAGTCCCAGGAAAGCCTGGGCCATCAGCTACTTCATAAGCACACAGAGTTCAAGGTTCCAATGTTTATCCTAGGACCACAACCTCAAAGGCTTATTCAGAAAGGACCCAGACCTGAGAAACACAAAGGCCTCCTTACCCGCTCTGAGAAGGAAGGGAATACCACTACCTTCCATTCTTTCTAGATGCATTAGCCCCTACCTAGGACAGACTGGGAGACACTCTGCATCTGCCTACAGGCTTGATGAAGTGGTGAAAGGCAAAATGTGTATTAGGTTTTCTATAGGATACTGGCTCAAAAGTCTATAAAAAGGTATATAATACATATATGCTTCAATCTCTTAGCTGCACCAAGAGGTTTAAGTAATGTCATCAGGGCTCTTTTCCTCTTCTCCCTGTGTATCTTTGCCCTGATTTCTTCAGTCTGAAAACCAGTCTCCCCGCCCATTTCAGACCAGTAAAACCCCATGTCCTCCCCCTGCCCTGAGACCACAGGTTTACGTAGTCTTTTGTATCTAAAAGCTCAGCAAGAGAAAGATCCTTTCTTCTCAGAAGCTCCGGAAAGAACTCCAATGAGCTCTGTTTGGTCATATGCCTGGGCCTAGACCACAGCTGTGTTCAGGAAGATCAGGTACTTTGATTGGACCAGCTGGAGTCAAACACCCACCCTACAGTAGAGGATTAGAGTGACAGCCCCAACAGGTAATAGAAGTGACAATTCCTAATAGGAAAAGATTAGCAGACAAGGGGAAAAAAAAAAGGAACAGGTGTCCACCACACTAGAGGCGCACAGTCAAGGTAAATGTTGAGTTTAAGGTACCTGGAGGATATTAGAATGAGGTGGTCAGTAAAATCTTGGAAAAATGAGTCAGGACCTTAAGAGAAAGACATAGATTTAAAATATAACTTTTAAAATATAAAATTAAGTTGTGTTAGTGTGCATAGAGGAAACCCTAGTGGCGTAGGGGTTAAGCGCTATGGCTGCTAACCAAAGGGTCGGCAGTTGGAATCCGCCAGGCGCTCCTTGGAAACTCTGTGCGGCGGATCTACTCTGTCCTACAGGGTCTCTAGGAGTCGGAATCGGCTCGACGGCACTGGGTTTAGTGTGCATAGGACCGTGTAGTAAAAAACCCACTAAAATTCCTAAGTTGGAAAGTTCTTCAGGAAAGATCAAGAATTCATAAATCTGTTTTAGAAATCTCTGGACAATATCAAGCACCTCACAAGCCGTGTTTCCTCCGCACTTCTCCGAACTCCCACGATTTGGGTTAGGTTTGGTATCGCCCTATTAGAGTCCACCTGGCCTAAGGAACCCAGGCGAGGCAGCCCCGGACTACAACTTCCGGCATGCCCCGCGAGGGGGCGGGGCGTATGGGCGGGGCCAGGAGCAACCACCCTCGCTCGCAGGAGGGCGGGTGCCAGCGGCGCCGCGCTGAGGTGGCGAGGGGAGAACTCCCGGATGTGGAGAAGCTGGGGAGGAGGCGTGGGAGGAAGATGGACTCAGTGGAGAAGGGGGCCACTACCTCTGTCTCCAACCCGCGGGGGCGACCATCCCGGGGCCGGCCGCCGAAGCTACAGCGCAACTCCCGCGGCGGCCAGGGCCGAGGTGTGGAGAAGCCCCCGCACCTGGCGGCCCTGATTCTGGCCCGGGGCGGCAGCAAGGGCATCCCCCTGAAGAACATTAAGCACCTGGCGGGGGTCCCGCTAATTGGCTGGGTCCTGCGTGCAGCCCTGGACTCGGGGGTCTTCCAGAGGTGCGCATGTGTGGGAGGGGGCCTGGGCTGGGGTGGCGGGGGAGAGGCCCGGCTGGGCGCGGAAGGGGCCGGGGGCTTCCTGGGTGGTTGCTCTTGGAAGGGGCGTGCAAGGTCCCGGGTGCCTGGGCCCTCGCAGAGAGCCGAGGGAGGAAGGGCTGCAGTTCCTTGTTCCTTAGCTTCTAGTAGTCATGACCTGGGACAGTTCCTTTCCCCGCCCTTGACTGTGCCCGCCCGACTGTAAAAGGGGAGATGATTGCTCCTTTCCAATCGTCTCCCGTCCCAATTGACCTCTCAGGGAAAAGTGAAAGAGGCCGCCCCCATGAAACGTCGGCGATAGTATGTGTACTTCTTTTAGACTGAGGCCGTCTTGGCACTCCCCTGTTGCTCAGCCTCTGCTAACCGCTTGGTGCCGATTGATTAGGGAGCATCAGATGGTTCATGAACAGAGTGGGGTGTCTGGGTTTTCCTAGTTTCAAGCTAAGTTTGGGGATCCTTTCTTCACCCTTGCAAAATACTCATCTCCCTGTGAGTCAGCATAATCTAGAAACCTCCCTACGTTTTTACATAGGTGAGAGACAGTAGGGAGGTATAAGGCTAGTTATATTATGACATGCTTATAAATGACTTTATTATACCTTTGAAATCTAGTCTGCCCTAAGGGCAGTTTTAATTGTACATCCTCTAGAGACATTACCATATGCCAAATTGGCCAGGAGTTACAAGCTGATGTCATTCATAAAAGAAGGGAATTAAGATTCTGTGCCAAGAATGAATTTACACACAGTAGCTTCAACCTAATTACACTTGAATTTATTGTTACGGAAATTAAATTATTTTCACCTTTTGATGATTTGGGTTTTGATTTGTAAAAAGATGACTTTTTAAAAATGGTATCAATATATGAGTAAATAAATGATTTTCATTTAACCAGCAGTGTTTAAAATGGACGTACTCAAAAAAGTGTAAATTTACTAATTTTGTTAATGTCTTAATCCAAAGGAAGCTCTGGGTGGGGCTGGACAAATAGGAGCTGACACCCAGAAGATAACAGTAATGTAAAAGGAAGTGTGAAAGGAGAGCTAGCGAAGGACTAGATAATTTGGTTCAATTCAGTAAACATTTACTGAGTCCAATTTATGTCATCATAGCTAAGGTAATACCAGCAAGAATGCGACATTAGCTTTTGTCCTTGTGAAGCTCACAGAATTTTGAACATTTTTACCTCTGGAGAGGGTGCGCGCTGAGAAGGAGGACTGAGAGTAGCGGATGGATCCAGGTAGCAGGGATATAGTCAAATACCATTTTTGTGAAATAAACTGGAGATCAAAAATCACATTCACAGTAGGTTAACTGAAAACAAAACTATCACTTATAACTGTTTAGTTACCTGTGTCAGAAAACCCCTTTCCCTGGTGCCCAATGGTTAAGTGCTCAGCTGCTGTCCCAAAGGTTGGCTCCTGGAACCCATCAGCCGCACTGTGGGAGAGATGCCTGGCAATCTGCTCCTGTAAAGATTTACAGCCTAGGAAATCCCATGGGGCAGTTTTACCCTGTCTTGTAGGGTCCCGACGGCACTCAACAACAACAACAAAAAAAGGGTAGGGCTTGTTTCAGATATAATCAGATTCCAGGGCAAAAACATTTGTTTGGCTAATATTTATTTAGTGCCTACTATGTGCCAAGGAGTCCTGTGTGGCACAAATGGTTAAGCACTCAGATATTAACTGAAAGGTTGGTGGTTTGAAACCCCCCCCGAGTCACCTCAGAAGAAAGGCCTGGCAGTCTACTTCGAAAAGATCACAGCCATCGAGAACCAATGGAGCACACTTCTATCCTGACACACATGGGTTCACCATGAATGAGAAACAAATCAGTGGCAACTGGTTTGGTTTTACTATGTGCTAGGCATTGTTCTAATTCCTGGACCAGGGGTTATAGCAGTAGCAGTAGGGCCAGTCTCTGGTCTCACGGAGCTTGCATTATAATATGAAGAGACAGGCAAGCTATAAACAGATGAATATATATTGTATAAAGTGATGATAAATATTTTTAAGAAAAATAAAGCCGGGTAAGGGAATGGTACACTTTTTTCCACCAGGACCCTCCATTTCTTGGTTCTTCTAGGTAGGTTCTCCCTTTACGTGTCAGTGTGGTTCCATTCCTCATATTGTTCCAGGTTAGGGTCTCATCAGAAAGAGCTGTTCTCCTGGCAGCTTTAACAAGTCTCATTGGGTCCCCTGCTCATCCTTCAACCAAATACTATGGCTAGGAGGGAACCCTGATGGTGTAGTGGCTAAGTGCTATGGCTGCTAACCAAAAGGTCAGCAATTAGAATCTACCAGGCACTCCTTGGAAACTCTATGGAGCATTTCTACTCTGTCCGATAGGGTTGCTATGAGTCAGAATTGACTCCTCAGCAATGGGTTTGGTTTTTATTTCAGAAGACACAGTACTGGTATCGACACGTTTTAGCCACATCTTCCACTCTTGGAGCCAGTCATGAAGCCTTCCCTGAAACACGAAAGAGGTTCACCAAGAGAAAAACTGAAGTGCTGTTACCCTGGTGGCGTAGTAGTTAAGTGCTGCAACTGCTAACAAAGAGGTCGGCAGTTTGAATCTGCCAGGCGCTCCTTGGAAACTCGGGCAGTTCCACCCTGTCCTACAGGGTCACTATGAGTCGGAATTGACTCGATGGTAGTGGGTTTGGTTTTTTTTTTTTTTTTTTGGTTATTACCAAAAGTGAAGGGGTATAGTTGGTGAGGAGTCAAAACCCAACAAATAGCTGTTACAACAGACATTGGGGATTTCGTTACAAAATTATTTTTGTACACAAAACACAGGTAAGAGCGTAAGCCCTAGAGTCAAACTGGTATTGAATTCCAGCTTCACCATGTATTAACTGAGCAATGTTGGACAAATCTTTTAACCTCTCTGTGCCTCAGTTTCCTCATCTGCAAAAAGGACTTTATCTCATAGGCTTGCTGAGGATGAGATAATGTATATATAGTACTCAGAATACTCACTGCCATGGAATCTATTCCAACTCGTAGTGACCCTATAGGACACAGTAGATCGCCTCCATAGGGTTTCCAAGGCTGTAATCTTTACGGAAGCAACCTGCCAGATCTTTCTGCCACAGAGCGGCTGGTCAGTTTGAACTGTCAACCTTTTGGTTAGCAACTGAGTCCTTAACCACCATGCCACCAGTCTCCTAGTCCTTATGATAAAAACCAAAACCAAACCAGTTGCCATTGAGTTGATTCTGACTCATAGCAACCTTATAGGACAGAGTAGAACCACCTCATGTGGTTTCCAAGGAGTGGCTGATGGATTCGAACTGTTGACTTATTGGCTAGCACCCAAGGTTTTAGCCACTGCACCACCAGGGTACCTGGCATACACTGCGTGATCTGTCATTGACATTTTTCCCTTGTACTGGAGGTTTTTGCAATCTTCATCTCTTCCCCAGGTCATAGTTCCCTTGCTTGTAGAAAGAGAATGTTGTAATGATCTTCAAAATTCTTAGTAGTGCTAAGATTCTTTGAATTTGGAGAGTTAATTGAAATATGCCTTTATTCTCTAGTTCAGGGGTTACCAAACTTTTTCTGTAAAAGGCCACACAGAAAATATTTTGGGCTTTGCAAGCCAGATAGTGTCTCTTGCAGCTCTTCAGTTCTACCATTGTATGTTGTGTAGTCGGCTGTAAATAACATGTAAGTGAATGATCATGGCTGTATTCCAATAAAACTTGATTTAAAAAAACAGGCCGAGGGCTAGGCTGGATTTGGCTCAGGGTGACCCCAGCGCTACTAGATGAAAAGCTTTTTGGAGCCAATGATGAGGCACTATCATATTCATCTTGGTATGCTTCACATGCTTTATGTATTAGATCTCAATTAAAATATGTTGATTTAAACATAATTGACTTTTTCTGAAGCTACAGGAGGAAATTGGAGGACCCTTTCTTCTTCCCTCCCTCTCCCTTATTTCTTCCACAAGTATTTATCACAGGAAGGATTTGAAGAAAATTGTAGGTGCCTGATTTGTGTTTTTCAGGGCTAGAAGATACCTTGGAGATTATTTTGTTCAAAATCATTTGACTTAATCAAGGCACATTTTTCAGCCTGCTCAGAATTAAATTCTTTTCAAGGTTATTAAACTTTGTATACCAACTTGAATAATTTAGCAGTCGAGAAAAATTCTAAGTGGTTTGTTTGATTTTTTTTTTTTTTTTAGTTGATAAAAGAGTTATCGTTAGAGGTGATTTTGTGAGAACTTGATTTTCAACAGTGGGTTCAGTGTTGTGGAAGTATACCTCAGAATCAATTTTTTTAAATGTTGCCTAACATACTGTGGGAAACCCTGGTGGCGTAGTGGTTAAGAGTTCAGCTGCTAACCAAAAGGTTAGCAGTTCAGATCCACGAGGTGCTCCTTGGAAACCCTATGGGGCAGTTCAGCTCTGTCCTCTGGGGTCACTATGAGTCGGAATTGACTCAACAGCAATGGGTTTGATTTTTTTGGGTCAATGTACTTGTGAAAAATAAACTTAACTAGTTTCATTTCAAGGGTGTGGATTTATGATTAATGTAAGACCTATGCCATATTACTGTCTTTAAAATGGCAGTTTATGATTTGAAATAACTGTGTAAACACCGTGGTTGCTATTCCTGTTGATCCTGTTAGATGTAATATGACTTCATTTGAGGCTAACACCATTAACATTAGACTTTGACATTTACTTTGCTTGATTGTAGATTTTATTATGCCTGTTTGTTGACTTGGTGCATTCTTTCTTTGGCCTTCCCTCATATGATGGCAGTATACCAAAAGAACAGTATCTATTTACTTAGTCCCTTAAAAATGTGATGATCATTGTATTTTAAGGGTTAACTGCATATGTGTACAGTGTACATATGGAATGCTGTTTTCTTGTGCATAATGTCATTGCCTTACATGATGCATACAAATTAGACACCTGTGGTATTTGGACCTTTGAAGTTCTGAAAGCAAACATCAGTTTTTCTTCCAACAGATTCAGTATGAGAATTAACTGACAATATATGTACATATATATCCACAAGTAGATGGCTTTAACAAAGAGAAGTTTATTCTCTCACAGTCTAGGAGGCTAGAAGTCCAAATTTGGGGTTCCAACTCCAGGTGGAAAGCTTTCTCTCTCAGTAGGCTCTGGGGGAAGGTCCTTGTCATCAATCTTCCCCTGGCCTAGAAGCTTCTCAGTGCAGGGATCCTGGGTCCAAAGGACACACTCAGCTCCTGGCACTTCTTTCCTGATGGTATGAGGTCCCTCTCCTCTCTGCTTACTTCTATCTTTTATATTTCAAAAGAGATCCACTCAAGATACAACCTAATTGTGTAGATTGAGTCCTGTCTCATTAACATAACTACCTCTAATCCTGCTTCATTAACATCATAGAGGTAAGGATTTACAACACATAGGATAATCACATCAGATCACAAAATGGTAGACAACCACACAATACTAGGAATCATGGCCTAGCCAAGTTGACACACACATTTTTGGGGGACATAATTCATAACATTCCACCCTTCGGCCACCCAAAAATCATGTCCTTGCCACATGTAAAACACATTCATCCCATCATATCATCCCAAAAGTCTTAAATCAAGACCAGAATCTCCCTAGGCAAAATTCCTCTTCATCTGTGAAATCTAGAATAAAAGTTATCCATTTCTCAAGTACCATGGTGGAACAAGCACAAGACAGATGTTTCCTTTACAAATGGAAGAAATTGGAAGGAAAGAACGGGTAACAGACACCAAACAAGTTGGCAGAACACACTGCATTAGCTCTCAAGCTTTGAAAATAATCCTCTGTTCTCTGATACCATTTAGGCCATGGCCCTGCCTTCCATTCTCTGGTTGTTGGCCATACTTTCTGGATTCTGGGTAGAGGGCCCTCAGCCCTGGGCTTCAGCTCCACCTTCCAGGCCCACTGGGAAGGCAACCTTTTCTGCCTCGGCTTTGGGTGACTCCATTTACTCAGTCCAACTGAGTGGCTACCCCACCTCCTTAACCCTGACAGGCCCCACTCTACTGCCCCTTGGGTATGACAGCTCTGCCCCCTCAGCTTTGGGCAGCAGATCTGGCCCTATCCCGTAGCACTTGAAACAGTAGCCCCATTTTCCAGGACCAAGTTGGTGAAGATCCGGCTCTTTGAAAGCTAGGAGGCCATGATGCCACCCTTTGAGACCCAGCAGTCTGTGGTTCCACCCTTTGAGACCCCAGAGGTTGTGGTCCTACCCTCTGAGAGCGAGGCAGCCCTGCTTCCTGTGCTCCTTGTTTCTTTAGCTTCTGCTTCCTGGTTCTTTGGTCTCTTGACCTCTTGGGCCAGCCTTGCATCTGCCCTGCTCGGGCAAGTGTTCCAGAGCTCTTCAGCTGTACCGATAAGTCCATGGAGGTACCCTATCCATCAGTAAATGTCAACTGGAAGGCACTCAGCTCTCTCACTCTGTGGGCCAACAAGCCTAAGCTCCCTCAATAAGGGCTCAGAGGTAGCCTACTTTACTGGAAAGCTTCCTTCCCAAAGGCTTTTAGCTGTCTTGCTCTGTGGGTCAGTTCCAGTGCCGTTTTGAGCAGGTTTCCTGGTTCTGCTGCTGCCATCTCTCTGCCGCTCTTTCTCACCACCTGTGTCATCTCCGTTGTTACAGCTCTTCTCACTTTCTTCTGAGCCCTCATGAAAATTGTCTGATCTCCATACTTCCACCAACAGTCTCTCCAAGGCAATCTAGGCTTTTACTGTTAGGCACCTTAAAACTCTTCCAGCGTCTACCCATTCATGATTTCAAAACCACTTGCACATTTTAGGTATCTCTTACAGCAGCCCCCTACTCATAGTACCAAATTCTGTCTTAGTTATCTAGTGCTGCTCTAACAGAAATACCACAAGTGGATGGCTTTAACAAATCCTGGATCCAAAGGACATGCTCTGTTCCTGGTGCTGCTTTCTTGGTGATACCAGGGCCCTCTCCTCTCTGCTCGCTTCTCGCTTTTATATCAATCAAAAGAGATTGACTCAAGATGTAACCTAATTCTGTAGATTGAGTCTTGCCCATTAACATAACTGCCTCTAATTCTGCCTCATTAACATCATACAGTTAGGATTTACAACACGTAGGATAATCACATCAGATCACAAAATGGTGGACAACCACACAATACTGGCAATCATGGCCTAGCCAAGTTGACAAACATTTTTTGGGGATACAATTCAATCCATAACAAGAAGAGTATGGATTTTGCCCAGAGTCTTATTGCTAGCATGTGGTAGAGCCAGAATTTGAGCACCTCCCTTCAGAGCCAATGCTCTTAACCATTCAGTGTTTCATTTATTCAACAAGTATACCTTCACCACCTCTTATGTAGCAGGCGCTGTAAAAGTACTTTGTAAAAAGTAAAGTCGTTAGTTGCCATTGAGTCGGTTCCTACTCATGGCAACCTCAAGTGTAGTTATTATTTAATTGCTTCCTCATCTCTCTTTCCTTTGTGGTTTAAAACAATCAGTTGCTGTTGAGTAGATTCTGACTTACGGTGATCCCATGTGTGTCAGAATAGAACTGTGCTCTATGGGGTTTTCAATGGCTAATTTTTCAGAAGTAGATTGGCAGGCCTTTCTTTCGAGGTGCCTCTGAGTTTACTCAAAATTCTAACCTTTCAGTTAGCAGCCAAGCACATTAACCACTCAGGGATTCCCGTGGTTTAAAGGGAATTATAATACTGTATTGGCCTCAGTCTCTACTGGTAAACAGAAAATGGGACTATATTATATACATTGTAATGTCCCGAGTGTCCAGAATAGTGAGTGCCTGGGATAGAATGGGCACGCCAAACATTTCCTGAATGAATTAATTAAAAAAAGAAAAAAAAGGAAGGAAGGAAGAAAAACAATCAAGCAGACAAACCTATTCCAAGCAGGTCTTCCATACCCCTATTCTCTTTTATTTACCTTTTAAGTATTTCAGAAAGATAACTGAACCCTCTCGTGTTCAATTTTTATTTCAGTAAATATCAGGACAATAAAGTAAATGCTTCAGTAGTTTACTTTACAAAAGTTAGTGACGTCAATGAAAGAAAACTCATCTTTTTTGTTTTTACTGTTTACTTGTTACTGTATTCTAATTATCATCATTCTCCCTTCACCTTTTCTGTTTTAAATTTTTACTGGCTTTTCATTCGTACTTCACTTAGTTATACATCTTTGACTGTGACATTTCTTCAGTGAAAACTTTATCCCCAAATTATTTCAGATTTCCAGATAGAGGAAAACAGGCTCCTGTGTTCTGCCTTTCACTGATTAACATGAGTAGATAGCATAAGACCTGACCTCTTGTCAGTGGCTCATCTTATATCCTGGGCTTCTGTGATTTTTTTTTTGTTGTTAATTGACTTTATCCCTTGATTTTAAACCTTCCTAGAAATATTTTGGTTTTGGGGGGGTTTAGAAATATTAAAACCAAAAAAAAAAAAAAAATCAAACCTGTTGCCATGGAGTCAATTTCCACTCATAGCAACCCTATAGGACAGAGTAGAACTGCCCCATAGGGTTTGTTTCCAAGGAGTAGCTGGTAGATTCGAACTGCTGACCTTTTGGTTAGCAGCCGAGCTCTTAAAAAAATTAATGAAATCCTGAGATGTTAGAATAATTTATTTTGTTTTATTATTTTCTTTTCAATATTGACAGATAAGCATAGGTATTTGAAACTTGCAATTCCTCCTTCCCTCAATGTTGAATGACGAGGATAGAAGGAATATATCTATACTGAGACTATCAGTTACTAAAATATGTATGATAAAAAAAATGTATGATACTGCTAGTAAAATATTATGGCTAGAGTAATATTCACATTTTCTATTTCTAGGAGTGGGAATTTGTAAAGGTCCATGTCTTAGTTTCTTAGTGCTGCTTTAGCAGAAATGCCACAAGTGAGTGACTTTAACCAACAAATTTATTTTCTCACAGTTTAAGAGGCTGGATGTCCAAATTCAGGATGCTAGCTCTGGGGAAGGTTTTCTCTGTTAGCTCTGGGGGAAGGTCCTTGTCTCTTTTTAGCCTCTGTTCCTTGGTGATCTTCATGTGGCATGTATCCTCCCCCTCCATTTGTGCTTTCCTCTCTGTGCCTAATCTGCTCCTTTTATATCTCAGAGGTGATTGGCTTAAGATACACCCTATATTGATAAGGTCTCATTAGCATAACGTCCTATTCCCAAATGGGATTATACCCACAGGCATAGGGGTGTAGCAATTACAGCACATATTTTGGGTGGACACAATTCAATTCATAACAGCCCAGAAACAAAACTTCATTATAGAGTAGTTGTTAGGTGCCATTTAGTCAGTTCCAACTCATAGTGACCCCTTGTACAATAGAATGAAACAGGGCGCAGCCTTGCACCAGGCCTACAGTTGTTGCTGTATTTGAGCCCACTGTTGCAGCCACTGTGTCAGTCCATCTCATGGGGGTTCTTTCTCTTTTTTGCTGACCCTTTACCTTACCAAGCATGATGTCCTTTTCCAGGGACTGGTGCTTCCTGATAATATGTCTAAAATATGAGAGGCGAAGTCTCGCCATCTTTGTTTCCGAGGAGCACTCTGACTGTACTTCTTCCAAGACAGACTTATTCGTTCTTTTGGCGGTCCATGGTATATTCCATATTCTTCACTAACACCATAATTTAAAGGTATCAGTTCTCCTTCAGTCTTCTTTATTTATAGTCCAGCTTTTGCATGTGTACGAGGCAACTGAAAATATCATGGCTTGGGTCAGTTGCAACTTAGTCTTCAAAGTGATATGTTTACTTTTCAACACATTAAATAGGCCTTTTGCAGCACATTTGCCCAATGCAATATGTTGTTTGATTTCATGACTACTGCTTCCATGGGTGTTGATTGTGAATCAAGTCAAAGGAAATCCTTGACAACTTCAGTCTTTTCTCTGTTTATCATGATGTTGCTTATTGATCCAGTTGTGAGAATTTTTGTTTTCTTTATGTTGAGGTGCAATCCATGCTCAAGGCTGTGATTTTTGGTCTTCGTCAGTAAGTGCTTCAAGTCCTCTTTGGTTTCAGCGAGGTTGTGTCATGTACATATCGCAGGTTGTTAGTCTTCCACCAGTCCTGATGCCCCGTTCTTCTTTATATAGTTCAGCTTCTCAAATTATTTGCTTAGTGTACAGATTGAATAACTATGGTGAAAGGATACAACCCTGACACACACCTTTCCTGACTTTAAACCATGCAGTGTCCCCTTGTTCTGTTTGAACGACTGCCTCTTGGTCTAATGTACAGGTTCCTCATGAGTACAATTAAGCGTTCTGGATTTCCCATTCTTCACAGTGTTATCCATAATTTGTTATGACCCACACAGTTGAATGCCTTTGCATAGTCAATAAAACACAGGTAAACATCTTTCTGGTATTCTCTGCTTTCAGCCAGGATCCATCTGACATCAGCAATGGTATCCCTCCTTCAATCTTTTGAATCCAGCTTCAATTTCTGGTACTTCCTTGTCAATCCACTACTGCAACTGCTTTTCAATGATTTTCAGCAAATTTTACTTGTGTGTGATATTAATGATATTGTTTGATAATTTCCTCATTCTGTGGGATCCGTTCTTTGGAATGGGCACAAATATGAATCTCTTCCAGTTGGTTGGCCAGGTAGCTGTCTTCTGAATTTCTTGGCATAGATAAGTGAGTACCTCCAGTGCTGCATCTGTTTGTTGAAACATCTCAGCTGGTATTCCGTCAATTCCTGAAGCCTTGTTTTTTTTTGCCAGTGTCTTAAGTGCAGCTTGTACTTCTTCCTTCAGTACCATTGATTTTTGATCCTGAAATGATTGAATGTTGACCAGTTCTTTTTGGTACAGTGACTCTGTGTATTCCTTCCATCTTTTTTTGATGCTTCCTAGTACCCTCCCCAAAACGGCACTTTATTCTTAATTATCTTCCAAAGTCTTAATGGGCAATTATGTAAACTGTGGTAATAGAGCTGTTAAGCTAAACTCTCCTAAGTCAGTCAAGCCTTGTTCTCCATGTCTTTAATTATTGTCAGCAGCTCCAATCAAATTGATTTCTATGTTCAAGCATATATATGTAAACACACACACACATACATGCAGTTAGGCGCCACATAACATCAGTTCAGGCAACGTCTGACTGCATGTACATCAGTGGTCCAGCACATGACCTCCAGGGGTTAGACACAGCCTGACTTGGCAGTGAGCACCCCCCCACCCACAGGAACAGGCACTGCTGCTGCTGGGAGGAGTGGGCACCCAATCCTATTCTTGAACACCCAAATTCAGCAAGGATTGTGGGGTCCAACCAGGGTACAGGTGTCAGGTTACCGAAACCACTCCCCTGCTGCCCTGATCTACACCCAGAGCCTCCCTGCCGTGATCATAGGGTCGAGAGGCTGGCGCACTGGGCAGGATCCAGCCAAGCACCCACTTGAGTCATCCACAGCGGGAGGTGCTCAGGCTGCATGCTACACAGCAGCCCCTGGGCCCGTGCACCCAGGAGCCCCACAACCTGTAGACCCAGGTGTTCACACAACGTCCAAGTCACATAACGTCCTATTTCACAGAACATATTGTGGACTTTACATGATGCATGAATGTATACACACACACATATATACACTACTCCTCACTTCTTGACATGGTTAGGTTCCAAAGACTAGGTTGAAGTTGGCTTTATGCAAAAATGGAGGCAGACCACATCAAATCACAAAACAGAGGATGACTACATCATTACGTAACTGCCAAATTACATCATTACATAACTGTCAAACCACTGAGAATCATAGCTCAGCCAAGCTGACACATAACCTTAAACATCAAAGCCAATATTACTCTTGTCTCACACGTTGGTGTTGTTACTGCCAAATGTACATCATTAACCTATTAAAGGATAATAGATTTTTTACTTTTGTCATTAGTTGGGAAAAAAAGTTAGATCAGCTGATTAGTTTGAATGTAGATTTGTGCATTTAGTCTTCTAAATCTGAAACCCTTTCAGCTTTATGGTTTGGCTAACCCAAGTCAATCATTTTTAAGCAAGTGTATTAAAATACTTTATACAATACTTTGGATTTGGATAGGGAATAAGAAGTGGGATCCTTTTTCATTTCCTTTATATTTGAACTTCTATCACTACTATTTTGCCCAATATACTAGTAGCCCTAAAAATATCAAGTATCTTTTTTTCTCCAATTTTATAAAACTTTATCTAGGGCTTATATAAATAATACATTCTTGATTCAGGAATTTTAAAATATATTTAGGTGCAAAATGCTTTATAATTAACTTCTTTAAGTTTTATATTACTTTTATCTAATACCACATAAGCTGTATTCTTGAGTTGTATCTTTAATGATTTTTTGGTGATTTTGTTTTTTTTTCCCCTAAATATTTGAACAGTGTGTGGGTTTCAACAGACCATGAAGAAATTGAGAATGTGGCCAAACAATTTGGTGCACAGGTTCATCGAAGAAGTTCTGAAGTTTCGAAAGACAGCTCTACCTCACTAGATGCCATCATAGAATTTCTTAATTATCACAATGGTATGAGTTTGGTTAACAGTTCATTAAAAAATGTTATATGATTTCCAACTAGTTATCATCTCACAAGATCTGTTTTAACATTTGGATTTAAAATCTTAGTGTTACTTGCTTGGTAAGAACTTGTCAAAAATAAACAACTCAGAACACCATTAACAGAATGCTGTACAGGTTTAATAAATAGCTTTAAAGTTGGGCAACACGTCATTACCGAGTAAATCAGTGCTCCAATTAATTAAGATTTTCAGGGTACTTATGTATAATTTCATCAGGACCTTTGAACATAAAATTTTTGACAATTGGTTGACAATTATGTCAGAATACATAAATCTTAAAGCAGTGTGTGCTCAAACATTATCAAAGTTTACATAGGAATCTTACTACGACAATCACAAGATCATTGAGCCAGGATTTATAAGGCCTCTGGTGTCTTGGAAATAGAACATGCTCATTGATCTTCAATTGTTTTCCAAATGAGTACGTTTCAAGTGTTTCAGTGAGCTTGATCGCCTAAATACAATGATATGAAACAAGAGAAGCTACTTCTAAAAGTTATAGTTCAAGGCATAGCTATAAAAAGCCAAAAAACCAAACCTGTTGCTGTTGATTCAATTCCGACTCATAGCAACCCTATAGGACAGAGTAGAACTCCCTCATAGGGTTTCCAAGGAGCAGCTGGTGGATTCGAACCGCCAACCTTTTTGTTAGCAGGTGAGCTCTTAATAAGCCGAGCATAGGTATTGGCATTAAAAATTATATTTATGATTATACAGTCATAAGTTTCTAACATTTAATAAGGTGACCTTTAGTGTCATGGGTAAGAGAACTCTGTTTTCATAAAGCAAAACTTTAAAATTTTATTTCACAAACTTTATCTTGATATCCTTTTCATTTCTTTTGTCTTTTTAAGAGGTTGACATTGTAGGAAATATTCAAGCCACTTCTCCATGTTTACATCCTGCTGACCTTCAAAAAGTTGCAGACATGATTCGGGAAGAAGGATATGATTCAGTTTTCTCTGTTGTGAGACGTCATCAGTTTCGATGGAGTGAAATTCAGAAAGGAGGTAATCTGTTACCAGTCTTTGTTGTAGCGTGTTTTACTAAGAATCATTTTTTTTTATGTGTAAATATTCTTTAGGAGTAGGGAGTAAAAAGGGAACAGCAAAAAGGAATATGTGATTCTTAGCCACAGTAGTTAATGACATTTGTAATTGGTTCCAAATCTTGTAGTGATGAAGGCAAAATAATGAGACCCAATTAATTCTTTGCTTCACTCTTTTCAAAAGAATATTATAACCCTCTATTTGCCTTTTGAGGGAGATCTGTCACTTTTCTAGATCAGATGTTTTTGTCTTTGTTCTAGAAGTTGTTTGATAAATTCCATAGAGATAAATCATAGGGGAATAGAAAGCATCCACCAAGGAGTTCTTAACAACCTCAAGAATGAAACTCTGGAATTCTCCAAATTTATAACTCCTTATACCAGAAGGATTCCACAGGGCCATTAAAAGGTCTTCTGCTTTCTCTTTACCCTAGCAGAGTTCCTCTGGTTATGCCAAACTTGATCTTCCTCTCACTCCTTCCTCAGACTCAGCACGTGTCCCCAGAGAGAAAGCAGGCACTTATCCTTTTCCGAAGGAAGGGTTTGTCCCTCTTGCTCCTTTTCTTCAGAGCACCATTTGAATCAACTAGTTTATTTGTTTATCGCCTGTCTCCACCACTAGACTGGGAGCCCCATGAGAGCAGAGACCTTAAAGGTGGTCCGTGTTCACTGCTGTGTATCCATGGCCTAGAAAACTATGCTGCATGTAGCTATTCAAGATAAAGTCACTGAATATTTTTCCTAGATTATATCAGACACTGGGGTGGGGTTGAGCAGAGGATGGTTTAGTTAGGGGGTAAGTAGAGATTATTCTTAGAAGCCTTCACACGCAGAAGTGACAGCCAAAAGTAAAGAAGGCTCTGAAGACTCACGCTTTATTAAACATACAAGTGTGTGTGCACCCATACACACATGCAAAAATTGAGAGGTTCATTGAAAAGGCAAGGAAATCCTTATATACTAGCACTGACCTCATTTATTACATCTTTAGATCATTACTGTTCATATTGCTGAGCATTTATTATTATCAAGGATAATAATAGACATTATTTATTATGTTCAATAAATTTATCAGCTACTGGTGAGAATATATAATACATTACATAAATATTTTCATCAATATAAAAGTTTCGATAATTTATGGGGAAACTCATATTTTCTGGAATAATTCCAAGAAAGTAATTTCTCAGCCACATTACATAAATAACACATACGTTATATTTCAATAGAAGCAAATCATGAGCAATAGATAAAGGACTTAAATATTGAATATGGGTATTTTATGTCAAGTTCAGTTCTTTCTAAGCTACTTTAAGGTTGCCTTGATGCCTCCCTAGAGTATTATAATACTAATTCAAACCATAATGATACAGAATTCCTCCATAAAATGCTTTCTTTTTCTGTGTTTAACTATTGGAAAGCAAAGAAATCATCAGAATCATTGGGGACTTTGTTTCTTTAAAAAAAAAAAAAAAGAGGCCTTTTAGATATTTGTTGTTGCTGTTGTTAGTTGTCATCAAGTCGATTCCAACTCATGGCGACCCTACGTGTGCAGAGTAGAACTGCTCCATAGGGTTTGCGAGGCTGTGACCTTTCGCAAGTAGATTACCAGGTTTATCTTCCAAGGCATCTCTGGGTGGGTTCGAACCACCGACCTTTTGGCTAGTAGTCAAGCACTTAACAGTTTCTACATTCCAAGTTCATTTGGCTTTTTTTTTTTTTTAAGTTACTGAACTTATTTCATTAACTAAATGAACACTTACTGTTTTCAAAGTAGTATGGACTTAACTGTATCTTTTTGCTTTTAGTTCGTGAAGTGACTGAGCCTCTAAATTTGAATCCAGCTAAGCGGCCTCGTCGGCAAGACTGGGATGGAGAACTATATGAAAATGGCTCATTTTATTTTGCTAAAAGACATTTGATAGAGATGGGTTACTTACAGGTTTGTGCCTTTTTTTGCAAAAACCTTTTAAATCCTCTCATATGTGTTCTTTTAGTTTTAGAAAGAAGTTTGGCCCAGCTCATAAAGGGAAGTATCAACCTGTAGAGAAAAGGCAGTAACTGACACAATTTATCATCTGAGGCATTTACCCTGCAGTACCGATCTTCATAATCCATTCAACAAATACGCAAGGAATTCCCCTAGCACTGTAACACTAAGATGAAAAATGAATCAAGTACTGAATATTCTACATGTGTCCTGGTGTTTATATTATTCCATTCAAAACTTTGTTTGTAATCCATGTTTGTGACACTGCTACATTGTAGATGTATAGTTGAATAACTGCTACTTGTTTTAAAAAGAGAAAAAAAAAAAAGGTGAAAGAACACCAACTTGAAGTCATGAAAACCAGATTGTAGTCCCAACTGTATCTCTAACTGTAAACTTGAATATATCATTTCATCTGTTCATTGCCCTCATTTTAAAATAAGGGGGTTGGAAGTCTCGCTCTTCTTTAGAGTTGTATGAACTGCCTACATCGTTGCATCATATACCGTTTGTTAATTATACCAATTATTTATTCAGTACTTACTGTATACCAAGACCTATATGAAATGAAATGCTTTATATAGGTCATCTCGTGTAATCTGCAGAACAATTTAATGAAGAAGACATTTCTATCTCAGTTTTACAGAGGAGGACACTGCAGCTCTGAGAAATTAAATAACTGGCTCAAGGCAAAAATAGCTGGTAAATGGTACGATCAGGATTTGAATTCAGTTTCTTATGTTACTTAAAAAATAGCATTATAAAAAGAAAAAGAAGAAACTCCACACACGGTAGTAAAAACTCTGTGTCTCATGCTTTGAGGGATAAGCGGAGAAAGTATTTATTTCTGTTTTGTAGTCAGTGTATAGGTGAACTGTATCCAGGAAAATTAGACTTGACACTTTTAGATACCTCCCTGTTGAGCTCTTTTCTAAGGGGAGCTGTGGCCCAAGCCTTTCCTAAAGTGTGGGAAAAAAAAAAAAAATGAAGTTTCTCATTGTAACAAGATTTGTGAAGAAACTGACAATTTTGAAAAATGAAATTTTCTAGTCATTCAAATGATTGCTATCAGTGGAAAGCTGATTCCTTTTGCCCTGCCCCTGTCCCCACTCCAGGATCAGGAGACTGTTTCCTGCCTTTGCCCACAGATGACCCAGACAGCTATTGCCCATTCCTATCTGTAGCTCAGGGCTCCAACACAATGCTCTACAATAGACGCTGCAGTTACTTTTCCTCCCTGTCTTGCCTCTTACTTGCAAATTGGAATAGAAGTTCCAAAAACCTTTATACCACTGTTGGATGATGATGAGAGAGACTGCCAGAAAAAAAGGGATACAGTTAGGGGATTTCCATAGAATTCCTTGTGGTTAGAATACTGAAGGATGAGTATTATTTCTGCTTTGTTCAATCTTAAGATAGAAACCTATTTAAAGAAAAATGGGGAACCTGCACTGTATAGATAAAATTTTAAAGTTCTCTTTTTTGTATGGTTTGAATATATAGGAAACAAAAACCTTGCCCCTCCAAAAAAAAATCACCTGGTGTATGTCACTGCTGTTATTGGGTTATCCACTTTTTTCAGTACTGTGGAAACAAATTCGGTGTTCTATATTATAATAACCTTTTCACTGTGTGTTAATGAATGCCAGAAACATACTCATGACACATTTATATTTAGGGTGGAAAAATGGCGTACTATGAAATGCGAGCTGAGCACAGTGTGGATATAGATGTGGACATTGACTGGCCTATTGCAGAACAAAGGGTATTAAGGTAAAAAGACTTGGGTAGCCTTTTACTAGAGCCTAACATTATTTTTAGTTGAAAGGTTTAATTGTACTTCTAAACTGATTTCTGATACTCCAAAGATCTTAGGATCTTTGGAATTAGTTTGCCCATGTGGGAAAGATATATATGTAAAATATGCCTTTAAATGGTTTATTCAGTAACCTGAGAAACATATAGTCTGGTTAGACCACAATACTTAAATCTTTTGCACTTTAAGTTGAAATGCATATATGAAGTAAGTCTGACAGGTGATATTAGAATAATGTAATGGAGAGTGGGGTATTAAGTTTACTGGCGTTAGCCAATGAGAGACAGTGATTAGTACTGCATTTGTATTCAAAGGTCCATTTTGGTTTTTTTTAGATATGGCTATTTTGGCAAAGAGAAGCTTAAAGAGATAAAACTTTTGGTTTGCAATATTGATGGATGTCTCACCAATGGCCACATTTATGTATCAGGAGACCAAAAAGAAATAATATCTTATGATGTAAAAGATGCTATTGGGATAAGTTTATTAAAGAAAAGAGGTATTGAGGTATGTGCCCCCTGAATATAGCAATATTTTATATATTAGATTTTGACTCAGGGACAAAGGGCATGGGAAGGAAGTAAGAGATTGAAATTTTCAGTATTATCTATTTATCTGAAATTTAGCCTTCAGACACCTAGAAAATTATTATACCATTTACTTTCAGATGAGTAAAATTGGAAATTTGTCAATCAACAAATAATATTTTTTATTTATTCAATAAGTATAAAATACCATTTTTAAATAGGAGTTATCTAGTACTTCCCATGGGCTCCCACAGCAAGAACGATTTCCTAGATACTAGGTGTCAGCATTTAGAAAAAGGCAAATATATTGTGTATTTTTAAGTGTAACTTGTTCTTACAACTGAAAGTTTTAATTCAAATAACTTATGTTTAAGTGTATTTTTAAAAATGAAGATCATTTCTTATAATTCACTAGAAATCTTAACTGTGTTGATAAGCAGCACAAGAGACAGGTTGCAGACTTTTCTCTGGAAAAATTGAACTACAGGAGTATCTTAGATTAGTATCAGACAGTGTACATTGTATTTTTTACCGGTAGGTGTAGAGCCCTTTCCGCTATAGAAAACAGTGTCTTTCACCTTTATTGGACTATTAGAAATAAAACCTTTTAAAGCTTTTATTTTTAAAGGACAATTAGTTGATTTTAACTGATCCTACAGAAGGTTAAATGACTACTTATTTATAACTTGTATTCTTTACAAAGTTTTAAAGGATTTCTACTTCACTCACTTTTTCATTTTTCCCTTCTTTAAGGTGAGGTTAATCTCGGAAAGGGCCTGTTCAAAGCAGACCCTCTCTGCCTTAAAACTGGATTGCAAAACAGAAGTCAACATATCAGATAAGCTAGCAATTGTAGATGAATGGAGAAAAGAAATGGGCCTATGCTGGAAAGAAGTGGCCTATCTTGGTTGGTATCTTTTTATTTAACCATAGGAAAATGGACTAGGAATTTTTTTTTTTTTTTAAAGAAATAGATAAATAAGAAAGAAAATACCCAAGACTGGCATGATTATAGGGAAAGAAGAACTGTCCTATACTGCTGACAAAAGTATCAAACTGGGACAGCCTTTCTGGAGGTTAGTTTGATAATATGTATCAAATGTAGCCTATAGAATGATTACAAGCACAGGATCTAAAGAAGGTACTGCTGAGTAGACAGTTTTGGTACATTAAGCCTTGGTTTCCTCTTCTGTAAATCGGAGATGTCAAGAGTACCTATTATCATAGGGCTACTGTAGGGATTAAATGAGATAATTTGGGTAAAGCATTTGACAGAGTCTCTAATATATAGGAAGTACACTGTGAGTACTTTTTGCTTCTATTAAACTGTACATACTTTTGACTCCCAAATTCCAATTCCTGGAATGAAATTGGACAAATATGCCAACAGTGAGGGGAAAGAACCAATCTAAATATCCTGCAAACATAGAATATCCATAAAATAGAATACTATGCAACCATTAAAAATAATATCTAATCTATAGGTATTGGCATAGTCAGATGTCACAATAAGTTTTTCAACTAAGCATTAAGCAGTCTATTATCAGGTGTATTATATATAATATATATTACTATATGCAAACATGGAACTTGTTGCGAGGACTTCTTGCAAAGCTTATAGTTTAGTGCTGTCAGCATTTTAAATATTAAATTAATAATGACAAGTTCTTAAAATATGTAATTATTATAAATTATGTGTGAAATTACTATTTACAAGGGTAATATGGGCCTCAGAAAAAGAAGCAAAGGAATGTAATGGGCGCATGTGATCCAGAGGCTTCAGGGATAGTGTTTGAAGCACATGTGAAGATATAGTGGAGGAAAAATAGTATAGAACCTTTGAAAATTTTCCAATTTTTGTAAAAAGAAGACAATTTTAATGGAACATATAAACAAATCCCAGCTGTACTTATCTGTGAGACCTCAGTAAGTCTGTATAAGCCTCAGTTTTCTTACTTACAATGTAAACATAAACACAACATTATAAAGCCATTGGAAAGATAATTATAAAATGCTTAACATAGTGCCTGTGTATAGTAATAAGAATGATAAGTAAATATTTACATAGGTAAAAGTCTAGAATTATATGTGCAAAATGTGATTATTCATAAGGGGTAATAATTAGAATGATTTTAGCATTTTTTTAAATTTCTTAAAAAAATTTTTTTACTGAGAATATGCATTTCTGATGTTAACATTTTGTTTTGTTTTGTTTTTTATTATTAACTTTTATTGAGCTTCAAGTGAACGTTTACAAATCAAGTCAGTCTGTCACATATAAGTTAATATACACCCCACTCCTTACTTCCACTTGCTCTCCCCCTAATGAGTCAGCCCTTCCAGTCTCTCCTTTCGTGAAAACTTTGCCGGCCTCCAACTCTCTCTATCCTCCCATCCCCCCTCCAGACAGGAGATGCCAACACAGTCTCAAGTGTCCACCCGATGTAATTAGCTCACTCTTCATCAGCATCTCTCTCCCACCCACTGTTCAGTCCCTTTCATGTCTGATGAATTGTTTTCGGGGATGGTTCCCATCCTGTGCCAACAGAAGGTTTGGGGACCATGACCGCGGGGATTCCTCTAGTCACAGCCAGACCATTAAGTATGGTCTTTTTATGAGAATTTGGGGTCTGCATCCCACTGATCTCCTGCTCCCTCAGGGGTTCTCTATTGTGCTCCCTGTGAGGGCAGTCATCGATTGTGGCCGGGCACCAACTAGTTCTTCTGGTCTCAGGATAATGTAGGTCTCTGGTTCATGTGGCCCTTTCTGTCTCTTGGGCTCTTAGTTGTTGTGTGACCTTGGTGTTCTTCATTCTCCTTTGCTCCAGGTGGGTTGAGACCAATTGATGCATCTTAGATGGCCACTTGTTAGCATTTAAGACCCCAGACGCCACATTTCAAAGTGGGATGCAGAATGTTTTCATAATAGAATTATTTTGCCAATTGACTTAGAAGTCCCCTTAAACCATGGTTCCCAAACCCCCGCCCTTGCTCCGCTGACCTTTGAAGTATTCAGTTTATCCCGGAAACTTCTTTGCTTTTGGTCCAGTCCAGTCTAGTTGAGCTGACCTTCCATGTATTGAGTGTTGTCCTTCCCTTCACCTAAAGCAGTTCTTATCTGCTAATTAATCAGTAAAAAACCCTCTCCCTCCCTCCCTCCCTCCCCCCTTCGTAACTACAAAAGTATGTGTTCTTCTCAGTTTATACTATTTCTCAAGATCTTATAATAGTGGTCTTATACAATATTTGTCCTTTTGCCTCTGACTGATTTCGCTCAGCATAATGCCTTCCAGGTTCCTCCATGTTATGAAATGTTTCACAGATTCGTCACTGTTCTTTATTGATGCGTAGTATTCCATTGTGTGAATATACCACAATTTATTTACCCATTCATCCATTGATGGACACCTTGGTTGCTTCCAGCTTTTTGCTATTGTAAACAGAGCTGCAATAAACATGGGTGTGCATATATCTGTTTGTGTGAAGGCTCTTGTTTCTCTAGGGTATATTCCGAGGAGTGGGATTTCTGGGTTGTATGGTAGTTCTATTTCTAACTGTTTAAGATAACGCCAGATAGATTTCCAAAGTGGTTGTACCATTTGACATTCCCACCAGCAGTGTATGAGAGTTCCAATCTCTCCGCAGCCTCTCCAACATTTATTATTTTGTGTTTTTTGGATTAATGCCAGCCTTGTTGGAGTGAGATGGAATCTCATTGTAGTTTTAATCTGCATTTCTCTAATGGCTAATGATCGAGAGCATTTTCTCATGTATCTGTTAGGTGCCTGAATATCTTCTTTAGTGAAGTGTGTGTTTATATCCTTTGCCCACTTCTTGATTGGGTTGTTTGTCTTTTTGTGGTTGAGTTTTGACAGAATCATGTAGATTTTAGAGATCAGGCACTGGTCGGAGATGTCATAGCTGAAAATTCTTTCCCAGTCTGTAGGTGGTCTTTTTACTCTTTTGGTGAAGTCTTTAGATGAGCATAGGTGTTTGATTTTTAGGAGCTCCCAGTTATCTGGTTTCTCTTCCTCATTTTTAGTAATGTTTTGTAATCTGTTTATGCCTTGTATTAGGGCTCCTAGGGTTGTCCCTATTTTTTCTTCCATGATCTTTATCGTTTTAGTCTTTATGTTTAGGTCTTTGATCCACTTGGAGTTAGTTTTTGTGCATGGTGTGAGGTATGGGTCCTGTTTCATTCTTTTGCAAATGGATATCCAGTTATGCCAGCACCATTTGTTAAAAAGACTATCTTTTCCCCAATTAACTGACACTGGGCCTTTGTCAAATATCAGCTGCTCATACGTGGATGGATTTATATCTGGGATCTCAATTCTGTTCCATTGGTCTATGTGCCTGTTGTTGTACCAATACCAGGCTGTTTTGGCTACTGTGGCTGTATAATAGCTTCTGAAATCAGGTAGAGTGAGGCCTCCCACTTTCTTCTTCTTTTTCAGTAATGCTTTGCTTATCCGGGGCTTCTTTCCCTTCCATATGAAATTGGTGATTTGTTTCTCTATCACCTTAAAAGATGACATTGGAATTTGGATCGGAAGTGCATTGTATGTATAGATGGCTTTTGGTAGAATAGACATTTTTACTATGTTAAGTCTTCCTATCCATGCGCAAGGTATGTTTTTCCACTTAAGTATGTCCTTTTTAATTTCTTGTAGTAGAGCTTTGTAGTTTTCTTTGTATAGGTCTTTTACGTCCTTGGTAAGATTTATTCCTAAGTATTTTATCTTCTTGGGGGCTACTGTGAATGGTATTGATGTGGTTATTTCCTCTTCGATGTTCTTTTTGTTGATGTAGAGGAATCCAAGTGATTTTTGTATGTTTATCTTATAACCTGAGACTCTGCCAAACTCTTCTATTAGTTTCAGTAGTTTTCTGGAGGATTCCTTAGGGTTTTCTGTGTATAAGATCATGTCATCTGCAAATAGAGATAATTTTACTTCCTCCTTGCCAATCCGGATGCCCTTTATTTCTTTGTCTACCCTAATTGCCCTGGCTAGGACTTCTAGCATGATGTTGAATAAGAGCGGTGATAAAGGGCATCCTTGTCTGGTTCCCGTTCTCAAGGGAAATGCTTTCAGGCTCTCTCCATTTAGAGTGATGTTGGCTGTTGGCTTTGCATAGATGCCCTTTATTATGTTGAGGAATTTTCCTTCAATTCCTATTTTGGTGAGAGTTTTTATCATAAATGGGTGTTGGACTTTGTCAAATGCCTTTTCTGCATCAATTGATAAGATCATGTGGTTTTTGTCTTTTGTTTTATTTATGTGGTGGATTACATTAATGGTTTTTCTGATACTAAACCAGCCTTGCATACCTGGTATAAATCCCACTTGATCGTGGTGAATTGTTTTTGATATGTTGTTGAATTCTATTGGCTAGAATTTTGTTGAGGATTTTTGCATCTATGTTCATGAGGGATATAGGTCTGTAATTTTCTTTTTTTGTAATGTCTTTACCTGGTTTTGGTATCAGGGAGATGGTGGCTTCATAGAATGAGTTGGGTAGTATTCTGTCATTTTCTATGCTTTGAAATACCTTTAGTAGTAGTGGTATTAACTCTTCTCTGAAAGTTTGGTAGAACTCTGCAGTGAAGCCGTCCGGGCCAGGGCTTTTTTCTGTGGGGAGTTTTTTGATTACCGTTTCAATCTCTTTTTTTGTTATGGGTCTATTTAGTTGTTCTACTTCTGAATGTGTTAGTTTAGGTAAGGTAGTGTTTTTCCAGGAATTCATCCATTTCTTCTAGGTTTGCAAATTTGTTAGAGTATAATTTTTCGTAATAATCTGATACGATTTTTTAAATTTCAGTTGGGTCTGTTGTGATGTGGCCCTTCTCATTTCTTATTCTGGTTATTTGTTTCCTTTCCTGTATTTCTTTAGTTAGTCTAGCCAATGGTTTATCAATTTTGTTAATTTTTTCAAAGAACCAGCTTTTGGCTTTGTTAATTCTTTCAATTGTTTTTCTGTTCTCTAATTCAGCTCTGATTTTTATTATTTGTTTTCTTCTGGTGCCTGATGGATTCTTTTGTTGCTCACTTTCTATTTGTTCAAGTTGTAGGGACAGTTCTCTGATTTTGGCTCTTTCTTCTTTTTGTATGTGTGCATTTATCGATATAAATTGGCCTCTGAGGAAAAAAAAAAACTAAAAGGTAAAAAAAAAAAAATTTGTTAAGAGGTTAGAAAATCAAGAAAACAAAGAATAGACTCCAAATTTTTATTTTAAAAATCAGAGCAGTGCTTTGTATGTGGCGCTAAACTTATCAAAACATAATCTTTAAAGATATTGACACTTTTTTAAGTAGAGCAGTTGTAAATAAAACAGTTTGAGGAATTGAGGTATGAGAAGAAATGCAGGCTTTAATTTTCATCATCTTTCAGTGGAGGCTACGCTAATTTCAACAGTAGTTTAATAAAATTTTCAGCAGAAAATTTAGAATGTAGAATATTCTACATTGGTTCTACAAATGTAGAACAAATTTGAAAGAAAATCAAGAGTTTCTAAACAACATTTTATCATTGTATTTGGTCTGTGGTGTAGTTACACTCATAACGGTGAACCTAAGATAATGGGAGCTTCTGAAATTCATGCTATCAAAAAAAAAAAAAAGGAGGAGGGCAGGCAAGGAGGAGAAAGGAAGTAATTATTTCAATGTGATTTTAGTATTTAATGCTTTAAAACTGGTAATTTTTCAATAAATAAGTGGCATAAAAATCAGAGGAACTATTATAGTTTAAGAGAGACTTAAGAAATGCTTTACCAAATGCAATATGTAGCCCTTGTTTGGTTCCCGATTCAAATAAATCAACTGTAAAAAGATAATTTTGAGACAGCTGAGGATATTTTAACACATACTAGGTTATTAGATGATATTAAAGAATTATTGCTGATCTTTTTATTTTGATGGTATTTTATCACTTCAAAAAAATATATCAGAGATACATGCCAAAGAATTTTTGAGTAAATAAGATATTTGGGAATTTCTTCAAATATCTTCTTCTCCTTCCTCTGAAAAAAAGTAGGGTGGGGGGAGTGATAGAGAAAAACATTGGTAATTTTTCAGCATGAGCTTGGAGTTTCTCATATACTTGAAATTATATTTAATAAAAAGTTAAAGTAGTTTGTGATTCATGTATAGAATTTCTAGTAATTGTAATATGCATGGCAAGGAGAAAGCATACTCCATTCTTCTCCTCTAATTGATAAAAATGGGAAGAACCCTAGACCTCAGTTTTTAAATACTCTGAAATATTTTTTGTTCCATCTAATCTTCACAGTATTCTTAGACACAGTGCCTTGGATCTTACTAAAGTTACCAGATGTATTTATCAGTTGCTGTTGGCATTATTTTACTTTGAAAGAATATTCTTTGTCTTTTTAAATGTTTAATCCATATTTATCTTAATTGATAGGGAATGAAGTGTCTGATGAAGAGTGCTTGAAGAAAGCGGGCCTAAGTGGAGTTCCCGCTGACGCCTGTTCCACTGCCCAAAAGGCCGTCGGATATATTTGCAGATGTAATGGTGGCCGTGGTGCCATTCGAGAGTTTGCAGAACACATTTTCCTACTGATGGAAAAAGTTAATAATTCGTGCCAAAAATAGAAATCAGTGTGATGTTAGAAAAGAAAGTATACAGCCTTCTTCAGCCGCTCTGCTTTTACTTTTGATTAAGTACAGTTCCATGTTGTAATGTTGCAGAGGATGTGATCTGATTTGTGATATATCTTAATATCTTTTAAAAGAAGCCTTCTCAAATTATCGTTCCCAAACTGCCTATGAAATAATTGTGCTCTACTTTTCTCTTTATGCAAGAATTATTTAGAGATTGATTACGGTCTTTCTCAGATTTTTAGTAAATGCAAGTAAGACATCATCAAAATGGACTTTGTATTGTACCCTGTACAACTGTGTGTTTGTGTGCTTTTAATGATGCTGGGACTCTATTTGGTGACAGTATGTCTGATAAGACACACCCTTCTATCAAGTAATAAAATTACATTTCTCAAACTTGATGAAAACTGCCTCATTACTGTAGAAGAGATTGATAAAGCATTTCCTTATCTCTTTTACACACTGACCGTGCGGAGTGAGAAACAAACCACTGGATGCGAGGTGTAAAAATCTGATTATGCTTTATATATGTATAAACAAAGCACATACATGCAAATACTGTTATCCTTTTCAGAATTTTTCTGTGACTCCATGCTGACCACAGAATAAGGTAAAACATTCCCCAGTGCAAACATTATAGTCTGGTCATAACTTAATATTTCTATCCTTAGTTCCTACTTGCAATGTGTGGCTTCCTCTACCCCAATAAAGCTATTCTATGCAATTCTTCAACACAGTGTAGCTTTCCTCAGTACCGATGCCATTTCTTCCGGCTAACATGCCTCTATTAGCCTATTCTTTTTAGGTCCTACCTTTAATCTTCAGCATGAACCATTCGTTCCCCCCAAAAACACTCCTCTTGCCAATATACCTCCAAAAGTAATTACTGTGTCACTGTGAGTTAGAATTGACTTGATGACAATGGGTTTGGCCTTTTTTTTTTTTTTTAATACTGGATTATACTGGAGTTCTTATTTCATTTAAGTGACCCAAACCTGAATTAGTGATACAAGGAGACAGTTCAGTTCTCAGTGCTACTTCTAATTCTAGTTTTCCTAATAGTAGGGAATCTTAGCCCAGAAAACATGTGTTCAGCTTTGGTGTGTAAAGAGCTTAGAAGTTGTCACTCCTGTCTTTACAACAAGAAAAAACTGGACAAACTGAACATAATTCCTCTCAGACCTATCAGAAAACCGAGGTCATAGGACCAAAAGAAAAAAATAAACCCATTGCTGTCCAGCAGAGCCACCCCAAAGTCAAGAGAGGCAACTTCCCCTCTTCCACACCATACATCACACCGACAAACCTTCAGTATAACAATGGATTATAATTAAAAAAAGATGTAAGACACTCTAACAAGCAATACAAAAGGAAGCTCCAAAGATGAACAAGGACACTGGGGGAATTTGGAGTCTCTGACACTTATAGCTATGACAAATACTAAATGCAGCCTAACTTCTAGCAAGGTTAGCGTAAAGCTTCACACTAAAGGCCGTTTAGTTCAGTGCCTACAACCCAATACAGCGTGTCTGACATTGGACAAAGAACTATTGCTGAAAGGCACACACACACACTCACAAAAACAACCTGAAAAGACAAATCACAGAACCAGACTCAAATATGACTCAGGTATTGTTATCAGATCAGACAGGGATTTAAAATATCTACAGTTAATATGGAAAGGGTTCTAACAGAAAAAGTACACAACATGCAAGACCAGGTAGGTAATGTAAGCAGAGAGATGGAAACTATAAGAAAGATTCAAAAGAAAATGCTAGAAAATCAATGACATGGTAACAGAAATAAAGAATGCCTTCAATGTACAACCCAACGGGAATGGGTCCTGCCCAGTGCAATCCCTCGAATCTGTTAAGAGACACCAGACCTTCGAGAAAGAGAAATTGGGCTTTAATGCGAGCTGGTCAAGCAAGAGCTCAGAGACTTAAGTCTCAAATCTGGCTCCCAGAAATTGGATATATTTAAGGCAGTTATAGGGTTTGGGATAGGGAACTTATGTATAATTCAGGAAATTTCTGGGAATAGGCGGGCAATTTCAGGAACTAATTAACATGTATAGGGGGTTCAGTGCGGGTGCAACATGATGACTGAGAGGTATAACACATGAAGTTTATCTAAGGTCAGCTTTGCAGCTTATTGCTCATGTCCAGATGGAGTGGGGGGGGGGGAGGGTGGTGGTGATTAGTAGTGAAGTGGCCTTGAGCAGAGAAGCAGTAAGATGACCTTGTGTTGTTACACAGACAACACAGAAAAGTCTTATCAGGAACTCAGAGAGCCTGGCTGGGATGGAGGAGGGGGGAGTAGCTTAACCCCATCAGTTACATTTCAGAAGGGGGAACAGTTTAACCCCGTCAGTTATGAATAGGTGCATTAATAGACTCAAAGGAAAAAATGAGTGAACTTGAATAGATTGGATTGGAAACATGTTGAACATTTCAAGGTCAACACAGGGGTCAAACCTTTTAAAGCCCACCCCACAATTTGGGTGTCTTATTGTTTCCGGTCTTATTTCTCACCATTTCCTACTAGATCCTATAGGTGCTGGCCACAACAGGCATTTTCTGGTCTCTGAACACATGTTAACCCCAATTCTCTGGTATGATCCTTTGACATCAATGAAATTTTCCAGACTTCAAGACCCAGCTCAAATTTCACAAAAGCCAGCAAAGAATTTAGTGAAAGCCAGTAAAAAGTTCCAGAGCTGAAACCCCAAAATAAAAATGAACAAAAAAAGAACAGATTATCCAAGAACTGTGGGGCAGCATCAAAAGGTGCAGCATATACATAACTGGGATACCAGAAAGAGAAAACAAGGCAGAAAAAATATTTGAAGTAGTAATGGCCAAGAAGTTCCCCAAATTAATAACAGACACCTAGCTACAAATTCAGGAAGCTCAGAGAATACCACATACCAAAGGATACATTTTTTTTGAAAAAGGATGAGGGAGGAGGAGCTGCTCCGAGGTAAATAAGCAGAGACCATATCATAAAAAGTCTTGTGAATTACATTAAGGAATTTTTACTTTATTCTGAGAGAAAGAATAGAGAGAGGCCCTTGAAGGACTTGAAGCAGGAAAAGCTTTTCAGGAGGAGGTGAAATTTCAGCTGGGCCTTGAAGATGAAAATTTCATTGATGTTAAAGGATCATACCAGAGAATTGGGGTTAACATGTTGTGTTCAGAGTTGGAAAAGGTCTATTGTGGCCAGCACCTATAGGATCCAGTAGGAAATGATGAGAAATAAGAGCAGAAACAATAAGACTGCCAAATTGTGGGGTGGACTTTAAAAGCCTTGACCCCTGTATTGACGTTGAAATGTTCAATGTCTTTCCAATCCAATCTATTCTATTTCCATTTTAATTGTCGACTTTGTGCTTGCTATTGCCTTCTTTGGAAACCCTGGTGGCACAGTGGTTAAGAGCTACAGCTGCTAACCAAAAAGTCGGCAGTGCCAATCTACCAGGTACTTCTTGGAAACTATGAGGCAGTTCTACTTGTCCTATAAGGTCACTATGAGTCGGAATCGACTTGATGGCAATGTGTAGTAGGTAGGGATTGCCTTCTTAAAACTTACAGTGACTCCATACTGTACATAGAATAAGGTAAATGCTTCCCAGACCAAGTGTTACAGCTCTCTTATATGACCTTCCTGCTCTCTACCCTGACTATAAAACCAGCAGAGAGCCAAGAAATAATAACACAAAGGGAGTGGAAAATAAGGTCACTTATGCTTCCAGCAAGTCCACTCTAGGCTTCATCCACTCAAAGCTTTTTTCTGACTTGAAGGCTTTGTATCTGGAATGCTCATTTCCTCCACTCCTAGCTAACTCTTACTTATCAGCCAGGTCTTAACCAACACTTCCTCAAAGAACTTTCCTTGACTACCCACCTGAAATTCACTCCTTAGCCCACTCTTCCTTTTTAGCACGTAGTACTTATCTGAATGTTCATTTGTTTACTGTATGTCTTTCAGTTACAAAAGGTCAGCAAGCCTGTCTATTTTGCCTGCATCATATTGTCTCAGTGTAGTAGATGTTGTGATCTGACATGCAGATCACCCCCTTCAAGGCTGTAGGATTTATTCCTTGGACTTCTTGGAGTGTTGTTAGTCAGCTGTTAGCCCTCTAAAGAACAGCCTCAGCTGAACAGAGTTGCCTCACCAAAGGTCACTGTCATGGTTTAAATTGTGTCCCAACAAAATATGTGTTGTAAATCCTAACCCCTATACCTGAGGTTATTATTCCATTTGGGAATATTTTTGTTTTGTTAATGAGAGTGTATAGAGGGTACTTTAAACCAATGTCTTTTGAGATATGAAAGAGATTAAACAAGCAATCAAGCAAGCAGAGATGGGGGAAAGAGATGCCATGCCACATGAAAATCACCTGGGAGCAGAAGCTCAAATGAGACAAGAACCTTCCTCCAGAACTGACAGAGAGAGAAAGCCTTCTAGAGCCAGCACCCTGAATTTGGACTTCTAGCCTTCTAAACTGTGAGAAAATAAATTTGTTTGTTGAAGCCACCTACTCGTGGTATTTCTGTTATAACAGCACTAAGTAAAAAAGATAGTCACTCTGTTTCCTGAGGCAGCTCATATCCAATGACTGATGCAGGGAAATAAAAGTCTGGCCCTATTTCTTAAATAAGGAACAACATGAGGGGCCATGTCAGCTTCAGAGTTCCCTGTGGGGTACATAGCAACCCATTTCCTCCTCCTTCCTTCCTTCCCACCCAAGCCTCCTTCATTCCCTCCAATTCCCTTCTACAAGAAAGAATCCCAGGAACACTCTTTGGTAAACATCCTGGACTCTAATCTCCCTCTGAATCTGATTCTCAACCTGTAACAGTCAGTAAAATTTTTTTGAATGAGTAAGTAAATAAGTATACAAAAGAATAGATCCTGGGTGGAGCCAAGATGGTGGAATAGACAGGTGCTTCCGGGGAGCCCTCGTTACAACAAAGACTCAAAAAAACAAGAGAAACTAGTATATTTGTGACAAGCTAGGAGCCCAGAGCATCAAAGGCAAGCTTAGACAATGAACTGAGGGGCAGGGGGAGGAAGAGACCGTTCAGAAGTGGAGAGGAGTTACCAGACCTGAATCGCAGGGAGCCCTTAGGCACCATTCCCAGAGCAGTGGTGGCAGCAGTGGTTTGGTACTAGTGTTCAGATGCAGTTTCCTCGGGGAGAAGCAGCCAGCCACACAGCCTACTCACACCTCTGGAACCTGAGAAGAACAAACAAAGAGAATCCAGGGATCTTCTAGATGAAAGTGCATTCCTGGAATTACTAGATGCAGAGTACAAAAGTTTAATATACAGAAACCTTCAAGACATCAGGAAGGAAATGAGGCAATATGCAGAACAAGCCAAGGAACACTCAGATAAAGCAACTGAAGAAATTAGGAAGATTATTCAGGAACATAATGAAAAGTTTAATAACCTGGAAAAATCCATAGACAGACAGCAATCAGAAATTCAGAAGATTAACAATAAAATTACAGAATAGACAACTCAGTAGAAAGTCAGAGGAGCAGAATTGAGCAAGTAGAAGCTAGAATTTCTGAACTAGAAGATAAATCACTTGGCACTAATACATTTGAAGAAAAATCAGATAAAAGAACTAAAAAAAAATGAAGAAACCTTAAGAATCATGTGGGACTCTATCAAGAGAAATAACCTATGAGTGACTGGAGTACCAGAACAGGGAAGGATAACAGAAAATACAGAGAGAATTGTTGAAGATTTGTTGGCCGATAACTTCCCTGATATTGTGAAAGATGAGAAGATATCTATCCAAGATGCTCATGGAACTCCACATAAGGTAGACCTTAAAAGAAAGTCACCAAGACATATTATAATCAAACTGGCCAAAACCAAAGATAAAGAGAGAATTATAAGAACAGCGAGGGATAAACGAAAAGTCACCTACAAAGGAGAGACAATAAGAATAAGCTTTTTTTTTTTTACTCAGCAGAAACCACGCAGGAAAGAAGGCAATGGGATGACATATTAAAAAAATTGAAGGAAAAAAATTGCCTGCCAAGAATTATATATCCAGCAAAAATGTCTCTTAAATATGAAGGTGAAATTAAGGCATTTCCAGATAAACACAAGTTTAGGGAATTTGTAAAAACCAAACCAAAACTACAAGAAATACTAAAGGGAGTGCTTTGGTTAGAAAATCAATAATATTAGGCATCAACCCAGGACTAGAACCCTGGGCAGAGCAACCAGAAGTCAACCCAGACAGGGAAATCCAAAAAAAAAAGCAAAATTATATATATATAAAAAAAAAGCTCAAAACAGGGTAACAGCGATGTTATTATATAAAAGAAGACAATATTAAAATAATAAAGAGGGACTAAGAAATCTAATCATACACCTTCTATATGGGGAGGAAGATATGGCAATACAAAGAAATAAAAGTTAGGTTTAAATTTAGAAAAGTAGAGGTAAGTAACAAGGTAACCACAAAGGAGACAAACTATCCTACTCATCAAAATAAAATACAAGGGAAAAATAGAGACATAGCAGAAACAAAATTAACAAACAATATGAGGAAAGGACAATATATAAAGAAAATCTACTCAGCACATAAAATTAAATGCGAAAAAGAAGCTGTCAACAACACACAAAAAAAGACATCAAAATGATACCACTAAATTCATACCTATCCATAATTACCCTGAATGTAAATGGACTAAATGCACCAATAAAGAGACAGAGTGTGGCAGAATGGATTAAAAAAAATCATCTGTCTATATGCAGCCTACAAGAGACACACCTTAGACTTAGAGACACAAACTAAAACTCAAAGGATGGAAAAAAATATATCAAGCAAACAACAATCAAAAAAGAAGTGGCAATATTAATTTCTAATAAAATATACTTCAAGGTTAAACCCATCATAAAGGATAAGGAAGGACACTACATAATGATTAAAGGGACAATACACCAAGAAGATATAACCATATTAAATATGCATCCAATGACAGGGCTGCCAGATACATAAAACAAACTCTATCATCATTGAAAAGTGAGATAGACAGATCCACAATAATAGTAGGAGACTTCAACACACCACTTTCGGTGAAGGACAGGACATACAGAAAGAAGCTCAATAAAGACACGGAAGATCAACCAAATTGACCTCGTAGACATATACAGAACAGCCCACCCAACAGCAACCAAGTATGCTTTCTTTTATAGTGCACATGGAACATTCTCTAGAATAGACCATATATTAGGCCATAAAGTAAGCCTTAGCAGAATCCAAAACACTGAAATATTACAAAGCATCTTCTCTGACCTTAAGGCCATAAAAGTGGAAATCAATAACAGGAAAAGCAGGGAAAAGAAATCAAACACTTGGAAACTGAACAATAACCTGCTCAAAAAAGACTGGATTATAGAAGACATTAAGGATGGAATAAAGAAATTCAGAGAAACCAATGAGAATGAGGACACTTCCTATCAGAACCTTTGGGACACAGCAAAAGTGGTGCTCAGAGGGCAATTTATATCAATAAATGCACACACCCAAAAAGAAGAAAGGGCCAAAATAAAAGAATTATCCCTACAACTTGAACAAATAGAAAGAGAGCAACAAAAGAAACCCACAGGCACCGGAAAAAAACAAATAATAAAAATCAGAGCTGAACTAAATGAAATAGAAAACA
Organism: Loxodonta africana; assembly: GCF_030014295.1. Classification (NCBI taxonomy): domain Eukaryota; kingdom Metazoa; phylum Chordata; class Mammalia; order Proboscidea; family Elephantidae; genus Loxodonta; species Loxodonta africana. The sequence continues at coordinate 116,733,293 of NC_087345.1, read as the reverse complement.
GAAAAACAATTGAAAGAATTAACAAGACCAAAAGCTGTTTTTTTGAAAAAATCAACCAAATTGATAAACCACTGGCCAAACTGACAAAAGAAAAACAGGAGAGGAAGCAAATAACCCGAATAAGAAATAAGAGGGACGATATTACAACAGACCCAACTGAAATTAAAAGAATCATATCAGATTACTATGAAAAACTGTACTCAAACAAATTTGAAAACCTAGAAGAAATGGATGAATTCCTAGAAACACACTACCTACCTAAACTAACACAAACAGAGGTAGAACAACTAAATAGACCCTTAACAAAAGACGAGATTGAAAAGGTAATCAAAAAACTCCCAACAAAAAAAAGCCCTGGTCTGGACGGCTTCACTGCAGAGTTTTACCAAACTTTCAGAGAAGAGTTAACACCACTACTACTAAAGGTATTTCAGAGGATAGAAAAGGACAGAATACCACCAAACTCATTCTATGAAGCCACCATATCCCTGATACCAAAACCAGGTAAAGACACCACAAGAAAAGAAAATTATAGACCTATGCCCATCATGAAAATAGATGCAAAAATCCTCAACAAAATTCTAGCCAATAGAATTCAACAACATATCAAAAAAATAATTCTCCATGACCGAGTGAGATTCATACCAGGTATGCAGGGATGGTTCAACATTAGAAAAACAATTAATATAATCCACCACATAAATAAAACAAAAGAGAAGAATCACGTGATTTTATCGATAGATGCAGAAAAGGCATTTGACAAAGTTGAACACTCATTCATGATAAAAACTCTCAGCAAAATAGGAATAGAAGGAAAGTTCCTCAACATAATAAAGGGCATTTATACAAAGCCAACAGCCAACATCATCCTAAATAGAGAGAGCCTGAAAGCATTCCCACTGAGATCAGGAACCAGACGAGGATGCCCTTTATCACCACTCTTATTAACATTGTGCTGGAAGTCCTAGCCAGAGCAATTAGGCTAGATAAAGAAATAAAGGGCATCCAGATTGGCAAGGAAGAACTCAAAGTCTCTGTATTTGCAGATGACATGATCTTATACACAGAAAACCCTAAGTAAACCTCCAGAAAACTACTGAAACTAACAGAAGAGCTCAGCAGAGTATCGGGATACAAGACAAACATACAAAAATCAGTTGGGTTCCTCTACACCAACAGAAAGAACATCGAACAGGATATCAAATCAATGCCATTTACAGTAGCCCCCAAGAAAATAAAATACTTAGGAATAAATCTTACCAGAGATATAAAAGACTTATACAGAGAAAACTACAGTACACTTCTGTAAGAAACCAAAAGAGACTTACATAAGTGGAAAAAGATACCTTGCTCGTGGATAGGAAGGCTTAACATTATAAAAATGTCTATTCTACCAAAAGCGATTTATACATTTAATGCAATTCCAATCCAAATCCCAATGACATTCTTTACTGAGATGGAGAAACAAATCACCAAATTCATATGGAAGGGAAAGAGGCCCTGGATAAATAAAGCATAACTGAAAAAGAAGAACAAAGTGGGAGGCCTTACTTTACCTGATTTTAGAACCTACTATACTGCCACAGTAGTCAAAACAGCCTGGTACTGGTACAACAACAGATACATAGACCAATGGAACAGAATTGAGAATCCAGACATAAATCCATCCACATATGAGCAGCTGATATTTGACAAAGGCTCCAAAACAGTTAAATGGGGAAAAGGCAGTCTTTTTAACAAATGGTGCTGGCATAACTGGATATCCATCTGCAAAAAAATGAAACAAGACCCATACCTCACTCAAAAACTAACTCAAAATGGGTCAAAGACCTAAATATAAAATCTAAAACAATAAAGGTCATGGAAGAAAAAATAGGGACAACGTTAGGAGCCCTAATACATGGCATAAACAGTATACAAAACACTATTAAGAGTGCAGAAGAAAAACTAGATAACTGGGGGCTCCTAAAAATCAAACACCTATGCTCATCCAAAGACTTCACCAAAAGAGTAAAAAGACTACCTACAGACTAGGAAAAAGTTTTTAGCTATGACATTTCTGATCAGCAACTGATCTCTAAAATCTACATGATACTGCAAAAACTCAACTACAAAAAAAAAAAAAAAGACAAACCAATTAAAAAATGGGCAAAAGATATGAATAGACACTTCACTAAAGAAGACATTCAGGTAGCTAACAGATATATGAGGAAATGTTCACGATCCTTAGCCATTAGAGAAACGCAAATTAAAACTACAATGAGATTTCATCTCACTCCAACAAGGCTGGCATTAATCCAAAAAACACAAAATAATTAACGTTAGAGAGGCTGTGGAGAGATTAGAACATATATACACTGCTGGTGGGAATGTCAAATGGTACAACCACTTTGGAAATGGATTTGGTGCTCCCTTAAAAACCTAGAAATAGAACTACCATACGATCCAGCAATCCCACTCCTTGGAATATATCCTAGAGAAATAAGCCTTTACACAAACAGATATATGCACACCCATGTTTATTGCAGCACTGTTTACTCTAGCAAAAAGATGGAAGCAACCAAGGTGCCCATCAATGGATGAATGGATAAATAAATTATGGTATATTCACACAATGGAATACTATGCATCGATAAAGAACAGTGAGGAATCTGTGAAACATTTTATAACATGGAGGAACCTGGAAGGCACTATGCTGAGTGAAATTAGTCACTTGCAAAAGGACAAATATTGTATAAGACCACTATTATAAGAACTTGAGAAATAGTTTAAACTGAGAAGAAAACATTCTTTTGTGGTTACGAGAGGGGGGAGGGAGGGAGGATGGGAGAGAGGTATTCACTAATTAGATAGTAAATAAGGTGAAGGGGAAAGACAGCACACAATACAGGGGAGGTCAGCACAACTGGACTAAGCCAAAAACAAAGAAGTTTCCTGAATAAACGGAATGCTTCGAAGGCCAGCGTAGCAGGGGCAGGGGTCTGGGGACCATGGTTTCAGGGGACATAAAAGTCAATCGGCAAAATAAATTCTGTTAAGAAAACATTCTGCATCCCAATTTAAAGAGTGGCGTCTGGGGTCTTAAACGCTAGCAAGCAGCCGTTTAAGATGCATCAATTGGTCTCAACCCATCTGGATCAAAGGAGAATGAAGAACACCAAGGACACAAAGTAATCACGAGCCCAAGAGACAGAAAGGGCCACATAAAACAGAGACTACATCAGTCTGAGACCAGAAGAACTAGATGGTGCCCGCTACAACCAATGACTGCCCTGACAGGGAACACAACAGAGAACCCCTGAGGGAGCAAGAGAGCAGTGGGATGCAGACCCCAAATTCTTGTAAAAAGACCGGACTTAATGGTCTGACTGAGACTAGATGGGCCCCAATGGTCATGGCCCCTAGACCTTCTGTTGGCCCAGGACAGGAACCATTCCCGAAGCCAACTCTTCAGACATGGATTGGACTGGACAATGGGTTAGAGAGGGACGCTGGTGAGGAGTGAGCAGCTTGGATCAGGTGGGCACTTGAGACTATGTTGGCATTTCCTGCCTGGAGGGGAGATGAGAGGGTGGAGGAGGTTAGAAGCTGGCGAAATGGACACGAAAAGAGAGGAGGGAGAGAGCAGGCTGTCTCACTGGGGGAGAGTAATTGGAAGTGTGTAGCAAGGTGTATATGGGTTTTTGTGTGAGAGACAGACTTGATTTGTAAACTTTCACTTAAAGCACAATAAAAATTATTAAAAAAAAGAATAGATCCTATCCCAACAGGGAGGTAAAATAATTACTGTTACCTGAATTGGCAAGGGTAAGCATATTAATTATTTTCTAATTATTTTGATGGCTACAATAGAGTTGTTATGAGTTAGAATCGACTTGACAGCAGCAGGTTTTTTTTTTATGTATTATTGTGAAATTTTAATAGTCTCTCTTAGTCTCTCCTGTGTCTGGTCTTTTGTTTGTTTTCTACATACTGATACAAATCACTTCCTTCGAGCCTAAAAGGTTAGACTTAATGTCACTTTAGAAGAATGTTATCTTAGATAGGAAACTCTGGTAGCTTAAGTGCCACGGCTGCCAAACAAAGGGTTGGCAGTTCGAATCCGCCAGGTGGTCCTTGGAAACTCTATGGGGCAGTTCTTCTCTGTCCTGTAGTGTCGCTATGAGTCGGAATCGATCTGACAGCACTGGGTGTGGGGTCTTCCCTTAGATAATTACCTAGTGCTATGGTCTGCATGAACTGGTTGGAGAAGTTGAAATGATAATACTTCTTGGTGTTGTAAGCTGCCTTCTTGTCAGCCCTAACACATTGTGACCTCATGTGTTACAGAGTAAAATTGCTCCATAGGGTCTTCTTGGCTATAATCTTTACAGAAGCAGTTCACCAGGGTTTCTTCTGCAGAGACGCTGGGTGGCCTCGAACAGCCAACAGTTAGGAGCCAATAGCAAATGTCTTATGCCACTGAGGTTCCTTACATTGATACATTAACCCGTTGCCCAGTCCAGTCGATTCCAACTCATAGTGACCCTACAGGACAAAGTAGAACTGCCCTATAGGGTTTCCAATGCTGTAAATCTTTATGGAAACAGACTACCACATCATTCTCCCGCAGAGCGGCGTAAGAGTTCAAACCACCAGAGCTCCTTACTGATATATTAGTACCAAAGAATTTTGGTTTGTCCACATTTCATTGATGATATTTCTGATGCAGGATTATTTCCTGCTTTGGTATTAAACTGTTCTCAAAATGAAAAGATAAAGTAGATACCATTTTAATTATTTGTATGCTGAAGAAAATATTCTGCCTACTTCAGAAATCTCAATGGTTGACAATTTGGCCACTGGGGGTCATCACAGATCTAGCTTTACAAAATATGCAGGTCAACCAGTAGATTGGAAATAACTGAGCCAAATAAGATTTGATAATATATTTTCATTGTTCAACCTTCATAATAGAGCTTCAATATCCACCATAGGGAATTCTTTATAAAGTACATTTTCAGCATTTTGACCCCTTTTCACAACAAATCATATGGAAATAAAGTTTCTTCTAACTGCTTGGAGATGAACTCTGAGCAAGTGGGAAAGTTCTGAACAATGAAAGAGGACATGTAAGGAGTTATATTACTACCTTATGAGTGGGCAAGAGCCAGCTAAAAAGAAAGCTATATCCCAATGCTACCCAGCTCTGTCAATGAGGGCCTTAAAGGTGACATTTATTGGCATTATCTTCTTTTAACACTTTTGTGCTCCTCATTGTACAGATGCAAAAACTGAGGCACAGAGAGGCTAACAACTATCTAAGGTCAGACACGAGGTGGCAGAGCCAAAATTCCAGACAGAGAACATTTCTAATGGGAGCAGGTTATACTTTTGGTGAAGGCCTACACAGTGTTTTCTCAAAATGTGGTTCCTCATCTAAAAATACCCATTGCCATTGAGTCGAGTTCCTCATCCACCTGCATCAAAATCACATATATTGCTGTTGTTAGGTGCCTTCAGGTTGGTTCCATAGTGACTCTATGTACAACAAAACGAAACACTGCCTGGCTCTGTGCCGTCCTCACAAACATTGTTATGTTTGAGCCCATTGTTGCAGCCGCTGTGTCAACCCATCTTGTTGAGGGTCTTCCTCTTTTTCACTGACCCTCTACCTTATCAAGCATGATATCCTTTTCCAGGGACTAGTCCCTCCTGATAACATGTCCAAAATACGTGAGATGAAGTCTTTCCATCCTCACTTCCAAGGAGCTTTCTGGCTGTACTTCTTCCAAAACAGACTTGTTCGTTCTTCTGGCAGTCCATGGAAATATTGAATATTCTTCACCAACACAATAATCACATATAATGATTATTAAATATACTAACTGTTAAAACTATTCTTAGCCTCATCCCAGAGCTATTGAATCAGACTCTCTGAGATAAGGTTGGACATCTGCATTTTAGTAAAATTCTCAGCCGACTCTTGTGCACACTAAATTTGAGGACCCTTTAGCTGGAAGGGAAACCCTGGTGGCATAGTGGTTAAGTGCTATGTCTGCTAACCAAAGGGTTGGCAGTTCGAATCCACCAGGCACTCCTTGGAAACTCTGTGGGGCAGTTCTACCCTGTCCTGTAGGGTCGCTATGAGTTGGAATCGACTCCACAGCACTGGGCTGGGGTTAGCTGGAAGAGTGAAGTCAGAAAGTCCTCCTCTCCTGGAAAAGGAGGTGAGAGAGAATGGCCCCCAGAACGTGTGGCAGGGATGAAATCAGGTTTAGGAACTGCTCCTATATCCTCTTAAACAGACATTTCTTGTGCATTAGAGAGCCTCTTCCTGATTACCAGGAGGTCTCAGGTGGTCCCAGCTCAACCCACCTTCCTAAGGACTTACACTTGTCCATCTGTGGCAGCTTCCTCTAACTCGAGTCATTGTGGAAGCTTTAACAACATACAGATACCAGAGAACTATGCTAGACCAATTAAGCCAGAATGTCTGGGTGCAGGACTCAGAGAACTGATATTAAAAAAATTAAAATTCCAGGTGAGTCTCATGTGCAGCCAGAGTTGACAGCTACTGTTCTTGAGCAAGAGTTCCCAAAGTGAATTTTTAGCAAATACCCCCAAAGTAATTCTCATGCAATATTACACAAAATACACTTTGGGAAACTCTGTCTTAAGAATCAGAAGGCAGAACAACAACAACAAAAAAGAATGCCGAGGAAATTTGAAAAAAAAAAAAAAAGTAGACTAATACTCCCGTAGGCAAAATTCAAGGATGCCTGGCTTTCAGGATGCAGAGACCAGGCAGTCTTGAGCCCCATGTCAGAGACTGAGGAAGAGGGGTCTGTCAAGGAGCCACCAAATTCATCCATATTTCCTTTTGTCTCATGTCTGACTCACTTGGTCAGAGGGTTGCACTTTGCAAAAGATGGAACCTGATCGGCAGTGTGGATACATCAAGGCATGTTTGTAGCAGAACAGCTGTGATTTAGGTGTACCCACCACATATGAGGGACCAGTGCCTCCCAACTGCAACTCCTGGGGCTCCTTCCTGGATGCCATTCCTGACCCTCCACGCACGCACGCACGCACGTGCACACACACAGCTTCAGGTCTGCAGGGCTCTATCATTACACTTTTCCTCTTAATTATCGGCTTGTGCTGGTGGATACAAGCTCTCTGAAGAGTCAACACTGTCTGGCTTATTTATTCATCATTTTTTTTTTTTTTTTTCCAGGAGGGAATACAGCAACTGGAGTCCATTCTAAAGGATTTGCTATTTTTCACCTATAAACTAGTGGGCTAATTCTCTTAAATGGAGATTCTTAAGTGTCTGCTTAGCAGAAGTAGTGATAGGAGGAGAGGAATTGAAGTATAGTTAGGTCCTGAGGTGGCTGAGGAAATAACACCGCATTTCTGTATCCTGTTCCTGCCATCCTCCACCCCCACCCTGCATCCACACTCTTCATCCTTCCCATTTCTCAGTGGTATGTCACCGAGAGACAATTCAGAGCGTGGGAAAGGTCCTCAACCAGATGGGCCCTCGGGGGTCTTTTTGTAGTATTCTCATTTTATAAATAAGCATATTACCACCCAAGTTCTCTTTCTTAGTATTTCAAATGTTACATTTCATACAGAGGTTTGGGCTAAGGCCAAACTTTAGAGAGCAAATACCTGTGATTGAAGCTAGGCATTTGCTTAAGCCAATAGATGATTGTACTTAACAATATAGGTATAAAATGAGCCCTGGCTAGTGTGCTTGCTAGCTGTCCTTCCTGCCATATTTGGCCTTTGCTTGATTGACATCTTGGAAGGAGCACTGTGACACGGCCTGTCACTGCTGCCTAATCGTGAGGGCCTCAGTTTTATTCACATTTTGTAGATGGCTAGAGATAATTCCTACTTAGGTTTTACGAATCTCAGGAGGGAACTTCACTTCACCCACAGTTGCCTGCATAACCTAACTGAGGTTAGTTAGAAATCAGGAGGTGATTCTCACAAAACAGGATTTTGTTGACCTTTGTAATGTAAGCAAAAGAAGAATGAAATATTTATTGAATTGATTAGGATTGTCTTTTGGAGCTAAATTAACATTATTATTATTCATTGTGTATTATTACCATTAAAAAAAAAAACCCAAAACAAAACTTGTTGCCATCGAGTTGATTCTGACTCATAGTGACTCTGTATGACAAAGGACAACTGTTCCACAGGGTTTCCAAGTAGCAGCTGGAGGATTTGAACTGCAAAACGTTTTGTTTAGCAGCCAAACTCCTAAACACTGCACCATCAAAAAAAAAAAAAAACACCATCAGGACTCTGTTATTAACATACCCAGTAACCCAGTGCTGTCGAGTTGATTCCGACTCATAGCAACCCTATAGGACAGAGTAGAACTGCCCCATGTTAGTAACATAGCAATTTTAAAACATTACTGTCTGGAGTTAATCAATTTCATTATATAACTATCCACCAATTTATCATTATAGTTAGTGATCATCTGTATGGTACCTAGCAGGATTTACCTAGTTACTCTAATTTATTTTAATTAAAATTCCTCTTTGGGCCAATTACTCAGAAATATGTTGTCTCAGCCTCAGCCTTGGCTAGTCATCACAGGATGTTCTCTCCCTGCCTGCCTTACTCCCCCTTCAATTATGTCTTACTCAGACCCTGGTGGACCATGAAACTTTCACAAAAGGAAGAAGCAATCTAAATAATTGAGACCCTCTAAAGACCTAAAAAAAAAAAAAAAAAAAAAATTTTTTTTTTTTTTTTAAAGACCTGTAGTTTCTTGTCTCTATTGGAGAAAACTTGATACTATAAATTAATATGAATAATTGAAGTAGCAAATTTGAGTTGAACAAAATCATATTTATAGAAATATAAATGCACATACATATATATCATAGATACAGGTGGTTGGATTTGTAGTCCTGTTGTTAATTATAGCTTCAGAGTTTTCTTCCCAGGGATAATGATCACCCAGTCAGTCTTCAGTTGAGGATTAGTAAACTCTCCTAGCTCTGTATCAGTAGTCAGGAAGATTTTAAACTAGTAATTATTATAGTGCAAATGAATAACAACAACAAAAAATGTCTAAATTTATTTACCAAAACCTGTTTACCTATAGCTTGAGTTCGTGCTACCCAAACTTTGGAAGGATAATAATCCAATTTGCCCATATCTAAATGGGGCATGCACGGAGTTTGTCTATAATTGCTTTCCTAATTGGCAACTGGTGGGCTAAGTGGATTGGTGACTCCTTATTTATTCATGCTATGTGTAGCTTTCCACTCAAGCTAGCCATAAGGGATATTTCCAGCTTATTCCTCTGCTAAATCCTAAGAAACTTCCATCCAGGCCTGTATCTGTGCATCTAGAAAAAGGATCAACAATTCTCATATTAAACTAAAGTAAAAGAAAACAAGGTGAATGTTATTTAAATGCTATATTACTCCTCTCTTTTCCCAAACTGATTTTTAATCACCTGATTTTAGCTGGTATTTTATAAATGTATGAATGAGCTGTTTAAAGACAAAAAATATTTCTATTCAAAGTTTTACAAATTACAAGGAGAAATTGTATATATATATATAAAATGGAAACCCTGGTGGCGTAGTGGTTAAGTGCTATGGCTGCTAACCAAAGGGTCAGCAGTTCAAATCCTCCGGGTGCTCCTTGAAAACTCTATGCGGCAGTTCTACTCTGTCCTATAGGGTCGCTATGAGTTGGAATCGACTCAAGAGCACTGGGTTTTTAAATTCTTTTTTAATATATAAAAAATGTTAAAAACACATACACATCATATGAACCCAGACAGAGCGCTCCACCAGATTTATTTTACTCTATAGATGGTAGTTACACATCATTCTTACAATTTAAAATTGTTCTTCGTCTACTTTTATGTTTAAAGGAAAATTGGTAGTCTTTCATTACACTCAGAATAGACTGAGATACTAAAAAGCAAGAATCAATAGATAGTATTTTGTGACAGGTTTCATTTGGAAAGCAGGAAAAAAGAATCCAAAGTAACTGTAAACATTCATGCCAATAGGATCAGGAGGATGAGCAGATAGATAAAGATACAGCGATGTGCCCATTCATTCCTTAAATCATCCATTCATTAATTTTTCCATTTAACACACCCTTACTGAACAATTTCTGTGGGCAATACATCGCATCAGTCACCGAAGAGGTTTCCTACCAGCTCCCTGTCAGTTACAACAAGTTTTGGACTACTTGTATAATATGAAACTGTTAAGTAATAATGGAAGGGACTATATGATTAGGCTTAAAAAAGAATTGACTAGTGCAGACATCAAGTACTAAGAGAATACCAAGATAGGATCAAAGTGGGTTGCAGTAATGTAACCGAGTTTTCTGGAAGACCGAATTTAAAGCCGTCCATGAATTCAATTTACAACCAACCTACTAAACACCTATTATGAGTGCTGCATGGGACTTGATGTGGTGGAGGATACACAAATGAACAGGATATGGACCCTAACAACAAGAACTTTACAAACTAGAACGGGGGACATTTACTTAATAATACCTAATGATTGTGCTTGCTTTGACTACTAACTTAAAGGTTTGCAGTTTGAACACAGTGTCACCATGGAAAAGGCAGCCAAGGAAACCCTACGATTCTACTCTGTAAGACATGAGGTTGCCATGAGTGAAACTGATTCGAGAGCAACAGGTTTGATTTGAAGTGGTTAAGTGTCTGAAGTAAAATATAAGGGAAGTGAAAAAAAAAATTTTTTTTTTCTCTTATCATTGGAGAGCCAATAAAGGAAGAAACGAAAAATAAGGAGGAGGAGGAAGAGAAATCAGAACAGGTTTTCATAGAGCTGGTGATAAACCAATGGTAGGGAGAAATGCTTTTAAGGCACAAACAAACCCATGGAAGTGAAAAAGTGCCAGGTAATTAAACCATAGAAGAATTATTAGGACTTAGCCATTACTCATTTACTACACAGTGGAAGAAGAGGGCAGAGAAATGAAAAAGAAATGAGACTAAAAAAATAAGTGACAGAGAAATTCAATAGAGTAATAGCTGGAGGGAGGCAGTTTGGATGAGGAAATGTATATCAAGTTGTTTTGTCTGTTCCAGTGAAGTAAAAAACAAAGTGGTATGTCAGAGATCAGGGGGAGAGATCCACAGCTTATATCTGAAAAGAAGAAAGCCCAAGTAGACGTGGATATCAAGGCAATCAGTCTGCAGCATGTCCTCAGCAATTTTATGGAGTCAATTTAGCTCATATGACTACTGGTGACTACTTCTACTCACAACCTTGCTTGCTGAAAGCAAAGAAGGCTTGAAGCACTTACTGAGGAAGATCAAAGACTACAGCCTTCAGTATGGATTGCACCTCAATCTAAAGAAAACAAAAATCCTCATAACTGGACCAATAAGCAACATCATGATAAATGGAGGAAAGATTGAAGTTGTCAAGGATTTCATTTTGCTTAGATCCACAATCAATGCCCATGAAGGCAGCAGTCAGGAAATCAAATGACATATTGCATTGGGCAAATCTGGTGCAAAGGACCTCTTTAAAGTTTTAAAAAGCAAAAATGTCATTTTGAGGACTAAGGTATGCCTGATCCAAGCCATAATATTTTCAATCACCTCATATGCAGGCAAAAGCTGTACATTGAATAAGGAAGAATGAAGAATTGATGCCTTCGAATTGTGGTGCTGGCAAAGAATATTGAATATACCACGAACTGCCAGAAGAACTAACAAGTCTGTCTTTGAAGAAATACAGCCAGATTGCTCCTTGGAAGCAAGGATGATGAGACTTCATCTCATGTACTTTGGACATGTTATCAGGAGGGACAAATCCCTGGAGAAGGACACCATGCTTGGTAAAATAGAGGGTCAGTGAAAAAGAGGAAGACCCTTAAGGAGATGGATTGACACAGCGGCTGCAACAACAGGCTCAAACATAACAACGATTGTGAGGCTGGTGCAGGACTGGGCAGTGTTTTGCTCTGTTGTATACAGTGTCACTATAGGTTGGAACCAACTTGACAGCACCTAACAACACCACTTCTGCTCTCTAGGGAATGATCCAGGAAATAGGCAAAGGGTGAGTAGGAGAATTTTGAGGAACTAGCCAGAACGTATTTGTACATTCTTCAACCCTTCTCTTCCCTCCAGTAGCAGAGATACTTACAGTGGGTGTGAGTTAAAGTTAGGGAGGATGGCATTCTCACTAAAATGAGGATGCCCATTGATTAGGGAGCTGCTTGCATCTGATACATATAGCAGGTAAAAGAAAAAAAAGAAGTGACTACTTAAGGATATATTTTAGTTGCTTTTGGCCTCTTTAAGGAAAGGAACACTGACTATATTTATGTGTACCAAGGCACAACTCCTGATTTATTAGGAGTGTTAAACTCATGGGTAGAGACTAAGCTTTGACAAAATCATTTTTCCAAACTGTCATCTTAGTAACACTAATCAGTAAAGGGAATTTAAAATAGGTTTTTAATATTGTTTCATGACAATGAAAAAGGAAAGGCTAAAGATAACTTTCAAAGTCATATACAGTTAGGCATCATTAATCTACTTTCACGGAGGCAAGCCAAGCAATGACTAGCATCTTCATTCACTGTGTGCTCTGACTTCCAGGATGAATCCCATCTTGATTTATATCCCTAACTATCTCAGCCCCTATCAGATGTCCAAACTTTCCAGATCATTTATCATCATACAGATGCTCATTTCTATAGCATCTCATACTTCCCCATCTTTTCAAAACCTTTCACTGGTCCCCAGGGAACAATACAGCTGTCATCAGAGAGATTCTTATATTCAACTTGCTACCTGGTGTCTACTAGACATTTCAAACTCAGCAGGACCAAAGTCTTGATCCACACTGCCACATGAACACACACACAAACTGTTTTGCTATCAAGCCTTCCTTATCTCCTTATCTTCCTTATCTCAGTAAATGACACCCTTAGATATTCAGCTCATTAACCAAAATCTAGGTTTTATCTTATATTCTTTCCTATTCTCATTCCTATAGCAGTTGGTTAACTAGCTCAATATCCAGATTATATCCTAAAACTAACAATTTCTCACTACTTCCACTGCTACAATCATAGTCTAAGCCTTTCTCTCCTCTTACCTATATCATTGCAATAGCCATTTACCTCTGCCTCCTTTCTTGGTCCCTCAGGTCCATCCTCCACTTAGTAGTCAGAGTGATCTTTCTATAATGTCTGTCAGAATGTCTCACTCCCCTGTGGGCCAACCTCCAGCCCCCCATCTAGAATGAAACCCAAACTCCCTGTTTTACTTTCAAGCCCAGATCTTCACAAAGTAGCCACAATGATCGTTCAAACTGAAACTCCTGTGTCACTTCCTGTACACGTGTACCTCACCAGATGGAATACACAGGAATCAAGTTGACGACAACTGAGATGAAGGAAAAGCTCAATATCATCAGTCAGAACAAGGCTAGGCCAACTGGGCAAAATACCACCAACTGCTCTCATGCAAGTTCAAGGTTAAATGGAAGAAAATTAGGACAATTTGACAAGAGCCAAAACACAAAGTAAGACCTTGACTTTTGAGACCATCTCAAGAATAGATTTGATGTGTTGAGCACTAATGACTGAAGACCAGACAAGTTGTGGAATGACATCAAGGACATCACACATGAAGAAAGCAAGAGGTCATTAAGAAGACAGGAAAGAAAGAAAAGACCAAAATGGACGAAACTCTGAAACTTGCTCTTGAAAGTCAAGTAGCTAAAGCGAAAGGAAGAAATGATGAAGTAAGAAAGCTGAATAGAAGATTTCAACATCTTCTTGAAAAGATAAACTATTTTAATGACATGTGCAAAGACCTGGAGATAGAAAACCAAAAGGGAAGAAAACACACAGCATTTTTCGAGTTGAAAGAACTGAAAAAAAAATTCAAGCCTCGAGTTGCAATATTGAAGGATTTTATGGGGAAAATATTAAACGACACAGGAAGCATCAAAAGAAGATGGAAGGAATACACATAATTGGTTGACATTCAACCGTTTCAGGAGGTAGCATATGATCAGGAATCCATTGGACTGAAGGAAAAATTCCAAGCTGCACTGAAGGCATTGGTGAAAAACAAACTTCAGGAATTGCTGGAATACCCACTGAGTTGTTTCAACAAATGGATGCACCACTAGAAGTGCTCACTTGTCTATGCCAAGAAATTTGGAAGACAGCTACCTGGCCAAACTACTGGAAGAGATTCATATTTGTGCCTATTCCAAAGAAAGGTGGTCAAACTGAATCTGGAAATTATCAATGTCCTTAATATCACATGCAAGTAAAATTTTGCTGAAGATCTTTCAAAAGCAGCTGCAGCAGTATATTAACAGGGAACTGCCAGAAATTCAGGCTGGATTCGGAAGAGAATGTGGAACCAGAGATACCATTGCTGTTGTCAGATGGATACTGGCTGAAAGCAGAGAATACCAGAAAGATGTTTACGTGTGTTTTATTGACTATGCAAAGACATTCGGCTGTGTGGATCATAACAAATTATGGATAACATTGTGAAGAATGGGAATTCCAGAACACTTAATTGTGCTTGTGAGGAACCTGTACACAGATCGAGGCAGTCATTCGAACAAAACAAGGGAATGCTGCATGGTTTAAAGTCAAGAAAGGTGTGCGCCAGGATTGTATCCTTTCACCATACTTATTCAATCTGTATGCAGAGCAAATAATCTGAGAAGCATGGACAAGGATACGAAGAAGAACATGGCGTTAGGATCGGAGGAAGACTCATTAACAACCTGCGTTATGCAGATGACACAACCTTGGTTGCTGAAAGTGAAGAGGACTTGAAGCACTTACTGATGAAAATCAAAGACCATAGCCTTTAGTAAGGATTACGCCTCAACACAAAGAAAACAAAAAAATCCTCACAAGTGGACCAATAAGCAATATTATGGTAAATGGAGAGAAGATCGAAGTTGTCAAGGATTTCATTTTACTTGGATTCACAATCAATGACCATGGAAGCAGTAGTCAAGAAATCAAGAGACACATTGCACTGGGCAAATCTGTTGCAAAAGCCTCTTTAAAGTGTTAAAAAGCAAAGATGTCATCTTGAAGACTAAGGTGTGCCTGACACAAGCCATGGTGTTTTCAGTCACCTCATATGCATGTAAAAGCTGGACAATGAATAAGGAAGGCTAAAAAAGAATTGATGCCTTTGAATTGTGATGTTGGCAAAGAATATTGAATATACCATGGACTGCCAAAAGAATGAACAAATCTGTCTTGGAAGAAGTACAACCAGAATGCTCCTTAGAAGCAAGGATGGCAAGACTACATCTCACATATTTTGGACATATTATCAGGAGGGATCAGTCCCTGGAGAAGGACATCATGCTTGGTAAAGTACAGGGTCAGAGAAAAAGAGAAAGACCTTCAACAAGATGGACTGATATAGTGGCTGCAACTATGGACTCAAACATAACAACGATTGTGAGAATGGCGTAGGACCGGGCAGTGTTTCATTCTGTTTTACACAGGATGACTATAAGCCAGAACAACAACAACATGTCACCTCCTTAGAGTTCTCAAACGCTCCAGCTAAGGCAGCTCTGGAGTCACTGCCTACCATATTGCCTCATTTTATTCTCTTGCCTTCCTCTGATTGCCTTGTCTTTCCCTGAATATCAGCATCAGGGAAAGTTAATTATGATTTTAGCTCCAACACGAAGATGAAGGCTTGACCAAGATCACTCTTGAGACCTGACAGGATCACATCTGATTGCCTTTCTCATTCACTAACCTCATTTATTTGGGGAAAGGGTATGTCTAAGTAAATCTCTATTGATGTTATTTTTAAAGGAAAAAAAAAAGAAACTGCATTGCATGAAGTCAACAGGAATACATTTTATTTGTAACAAAAATCTATGAAGATCTAATTACTCACTTGAATTGTGGTAAGCTTGATACAAAAGACTCCAACAGATTTGTTACTAAAGATAAGATTCATAATATATTAAGGTACAAAATCAAAGTTTTTGGCTGAATTAATTAATTCAACCCATTGCTTTAGGTTCACAGCTCAGAGTCATGTACAATACGCAATTTCGATTTCCTATTAAGCCTTGAGTTAGAGAAGAGGAAACAGATGTGAACAATACGACATAGATATACATAATTTGTATGTTGTCATTTAGGTAATAACTCTGAAATAAGTTCACTGAAATGTTATTACAATGTCCTCTAGGCAGGCTAAAACCACAGAAAAATATTCATTACAGGAGAGAGAATTATAGAGATTGTATTAATGCTGGAAATGCCTCTGGGAGAAAGCATACAGATTCAAAATACCGTAAAGAATTATAAACACATCAAGGAAAATCATACTCTTCAAAACTGGAAATTAGGAAATTTCGTAATTTAACCGACTTGATTAAAGACAAAGAAAAATACTGGAATACAAAACCAGTGTGATTTTAGTGTGAAAGAGTATCTTTTCATTCTTCATTTTCACCAGTACGTTGAAATGTGGTCATTTCATAATCTGTGTATTAGGTGTTTTCACAACAGTAAGATTGTGTTTGTCATTATGACACCGGAGAATACTTCTACACAGACACCAAGGAATGTTTAAATAACAATGTTTGTCTAGAGGTCATGATTGTTCAAATAGGCAAAAAATAAATTCTCCTCAGACATTTGTTATTTTAGATAATCCCTCAACTCTTTTGTTGTAAATTAATGCAGTTTACAGAGCATCGACAGTAACATGCTTTTTCTGAATAGAAGTAATCTCCTTGCCTTACTGAATATCCTGAAAACAGATTTAATTCAACCATTCAAAATTTTATACCTCCTTTTACTAATAATTCTCTGCTATCACCAAATATGATAATAATAGTCCCTCACGCATAACACTTCTGACATTTTCATAAAGTGTTTCTCACAGAAAGAAAGATCTGTTTCCACATTGGTAAAAAATATTTAGATATTCCCGGAGCAATTCATCGTGTAAAATGGGAATTGGTTTCATTTCCCATTTATATTAAGAGTAATCCTCAAAGTGTCTTGCCAATTCACTGTGTTTCATTTTCTCTGTGAATAGTTCATCGAATACTCTCTTCTGCTTTGAAGTAAAGTAGTTTATCCAATCACCCACTGCTCCTGGAAAAATCGGAAATGAATCAGACAAGAACCAATTTAAATATATAGTATTCATAAAAGAAACCTGTCAGATTCATAACAAAATGCGGACATTTGTTATCTTTTGATGCTAAGATTATGAAGGATTATTTTCTTCATTTTCCTATCTGTACTTTCTAATATTTTCTGTAATTATTGTATATTAATTTGTGCAGTTTAAGAAGATATTTTTTAAAAAGAAAGGAAGATTAAAATATATAAATGTCAGGGGTTTTATGTAGCAAACAAAGAAATGTCCGACATGAACTTAATAGAAACACAGGGCAGACAAAGTGAACATAATGACGTTTCAATCATTTCCCTACTTTGTGCACCTCCGTAGCAGAAGCTGTGTTGATAACATACCACAGGGCTGGGCAATTGATCTCATTTTAAGGAAACTTATTTGACAAAATTGATAATGGAGAACTGAAAACATAAACACCGAGTGAGTTGCGTGAAGTCCTCACCTTCAATTTAAGGTGTTTGGGGATTGAAATAGGATCTATACTTCACACAGTCCACCAGCCTCTCTTGATCATAGAAGTCACTCTTCTCAGCCTCGGCCAAAGAGTCATGCACTCAGGGCTGCCCTTCTTGCCTCCATTATGCACACTGTGCCAAACCCCAACCCTGGATGTTGGTCTTTTCCACTCCTGGCCCCAAGCTTCCTCCCTGTTGGTCTACATGCACTGGGAGCCAGTGAGACATCATTTTATCCCTCAATTACAGACTGTCTTATATTGTTCTCTATTATCTTTTCTTTCCAATTAGATCATAAACTCGATCAGGTCAGGGACTATGATATATTGTTGGTGTGTAATCTGCAGCCTCTACTCCAGTGCTGACCATATAGTGAGTGCTCAACAAATACCACTGGCTTCACTGAATGTCAGACAATGTCATCTACAGCAAAGAAACCTATTACAATGTAAGAATTTTTGTTGTTGTCGACTCTGGTTCCAAAAGTGATATATATATAAAAAAAAAAAAGACTGTTTAAGAAGCAGCAAGGTAGAATTCTCTGTTCTGGCAAAACACAAAGACAATGGAAACAATAGTACCAGAGGGAAAAATCCCAGTCAGGAAATGACATTGCTTCTAAAAGGTGCCAACTGAGACACAAAATCAACTTCATGCAGTTAAACCAACTGATGTGTGGAAGACACTTGGCCCAGCACCTGGCACTTAGAGAAAAAAAAAAAAAAAAAGCAATACTAATATTATTTACCAATATTCACTGGTCCTTCCTGGTTCTCCGTTTTGGCTTCTGGTGTCCAATTCACCTAAACCTCTGTTGACTTCCTTCATTTAACCTGACTTTTGTTTGCTTGTCTGGTGCTATGGACTGAGTTTTTGTTCCCCAAAATAGTATTGAATTCTTGGCCTTTGTACTTGTGAATGTGATCCTATTTGGAAATAGAGTTTTCTTTTGTTATATTAATGAGGCCATTACCAGTGTAGAATGGATCCTAAATCTAATCACTTCTGAGTTATAAAAGACCAGCATAGACACAGAGACATAGGCAGGGGAGGACAGATGCCAAGAAATGCCAAGGAACACTAAGGAACTTCTGAGACCACTGACAAAGGACCTTCTAGTGTCCTGAACTGTGAGAAAATAAATCCCTATTCTTTAAAGCCACCCACATGTGGTATATTTTGTTACAGCAGCAGCACTAAGTAACTAAGACAACTGGCTTCTGCAACTTTCTCTTAACATTTTTTTATGAAAAAAAGTCTTTTCAAAAATAATGGAATAGCTGTGTATGTAAGTTACGGAAAATACATATAAGCAAAAGAAAATAAAAATCAAGGAAATACACTTGTCTAACACTGCTAAGAAGTTGGCTGGCATGTATTCATCCAGATGTTGTCCTTTGCAAAAAAACCAAAAACCTATTGCCACCAAGTCAATTCTGAGTCATAGAGTAGAACTGTCCCGTGGGGTTTCCAAGGAGCAGCTGGTGGATTTGAACTGCCAACCTTTTGGTTGCAGTCATAACTTTTAACCAGTATGCCACCAGGCTTTCCATATATGTTTTTGTTGCAAACATATGTGTACATACAAACTACATATTTATTAAAATGCCACAATTTTAACCTGCTTTTTTGGGGTACTTATTACATTTTAATCATTTTCGCGTGTTAATATTTATACACCTACAATAAAAATTGTGGTCAAGTAGAGTAAGAGTGGATTCAGGTGCTGGTCTGCCATCTGCTAGTGTGTGACGTTGGTCACGTTACTAAGGAGCTGAGTGTTTCAGTAAAATGTGGATAACATGAATACCATCCTCAAAAGTTCACTCTCAAGTTTAAAGACGATAAATGAAGGATTATGCCTGTCACATAGTAAGCAGTAAATAAGTGCTAGTTATTGTTACTTTATAATTTCCATGACTCTCAAATAAAACCCCGTATGGACATGACTTAATGTATTTAACAGCTTCTGATTAGTGACCCATTGAAGTACACCCTAGGTTTTCATTGTTACAAGCAATATTGCAATATGCATCCTTGTCCATACATCTTTCCACACTCCTGCAACTATCCACGTAACTTAATTTGTATGGGCCCTCAGACTCTGGCACTTAGAGTGGGCTACTCTGGATGGCTGTTTGTCGCGTTGTCTCCGTGGTCACCAAAGTCACTTTCTATAATATTGGCTCTGTCGCTGACTTTACAAGTGAAATCTATGGGAAAGTGAGAATTATGTTGTTGAAACTTAGCTTAAAGACAACTGCAGGAACAGATTCTCCTTTGTAAAGTGAAGGATATCACACTGTGCCAAGGAGTCTAAATGAAAGACTTCAGTGGTTGATTTGAAATGATTATTTGCAGAAAATGGATCCCTAACCCCTACCTCATCCAGCCAACGGAAGGAATAAAGTGAATGGGCTCTATGGAGAGCCACCCTTGTGTTCAGTTCTTCGTGTAGTACAGATTTACACACAGGCACTCATGATGACAAGTATCAATCAGGATGTTTCCACTGTTACCCTCCTGTGCTTAGATAGAGCCAGCACATGGAAAATGCTTATTAGGTAGAATTTAAATACATTAGAATTAATGTTGTTAGCTACGATTATGCTGGTATCATCCTACCTGGGGATATTTGCTAGGGTCACTGGTGAGGCAGATGAGGATAAGAAGTATAAATAACTGATTATCTCGTTAATTGGAATCTCAAAGGGCAGTGGTAAATGATGTCAGCAGTAACACTGAACTCCACTAAGCATTAGAACTTCCTCATTCCTCACCGTCCTCTTTACCATGGTCCCGCTCAATTTCTTTCTCGTTCTCACCCCTTTTCTTCCTTTGCCTTCCTTCATGTATTCTTTTCTAAATTCTATCTTCTTTTATCTTCTGTCCTCCACCCCACCTGATCCTTTTTCTGATTCTGCTTCTTTCTCAAACCCCCACCTCATCTTGCTCCTGTCCTCTACTCCCAAAGTCCTTGGAAGTGTGGTTTGGGTTGATGCTCCTCTTCTTTACCTCTCATCTGTTCAAACTCTTCCATCTGGCTTCTACCCCCACAACTTTGGAAACAGTGCTCTCAGAATTCAAATGACAAATGAATTGCTGTGCTTGACCCTGTTTTTTTTTTTTTTTTTTTTTTTCAACTCTGACTGATCTCTTTTCCTGGCTTCTCTTGGATTGTTTTATTCCTATTGATAGACTAATTGTGTCTTTTGAAAAAGATAAGTTGAAGTTTTAACCCCTGGTACTGTGAACATGACCTTGTTTGGAAATAGGGTCTTTGACGATGTTATTAATTAAATTAACATGAGGTCATGTGATGGTAGGCTGGGTCCTAATCCCATCTGAGTGCTGTCCTAAAAGAGAAGAGCTATACAGAAACAGTCAGAATAAAGACGGCCATGTGAACATACATCTATAATCCAAGGAATGCCAAGAAATGCCTGGGGCTACCAGAAGCTGAAAGAGACAGGAAGGAAACTTCCCCTGGAGCTGACAGAAAGTATGGTTTGGCCAACATGTTGATTTGGACTTCTAGACTCCAGAACGGTGAGATAATGCATTTCTGTTCTTTAAAGCCACCCACTTTGTGGAACTTTGTTACAGTACCACTAAAAAACTAAGACACATCCCTTTCTTTACTTGTTGTTGCGTGCCGACTCATAGCAACCCCACGTGACAGAGTAGAACTACCCCATAGGCATTCTTTTTCTTTCTTTTTTTAATAAAATTTTATTGTGTTTTTGGTGCAGGTTTACACAGCAGTTTAGGTTCCCATTCAACAATTTCTACACAAGTTGTTCAGTGACATTGGTCACATTCTTCACAATGCATGAACATTCTCATTATTTCCATTTTAGTTGTTCCGTTTCCATTCATCTAGTTTGCCTGCCCCCTTACAGTCTCATTTTTGTTTTAAAGTAATTGTTGACCGTTTGGTCTCATATTGGATAATTTTTTTTTGGTGATGCGTCTATGAAGCTTCTGTGACTTTGCCTTGCTCAAGTTGTGCTGACTTCCCCAATATTGTGTACTGTCTTATCCCACTGGGTTTTCTTGGCTGTAATCTTTACAACAGCAGATTGCCAGGTCTTTCTCCTGTGTCCAGCATATCAATCAGCAAGCCTTGTGATTTGGCTCCTTTCTTTACTGTTGTTGTTGTGTGCTGTTGAGTGGAGTAGATTCCAACTCATAGTGACCCTATGGGACAGAGTAGAACCGCCGCATAAGGTTTCTCAGGCTAAAACCTTTACGGGAGCAGATCGCCAGATCTTTCTCCTGTGGAGCTGCTGGGTGGGTTAGTAGCCAAGGGCTTAACTGTTGTGCCACCAGGGCTCCTTCTTTCTTTACTAGTCCCTCTAATCCTGAACTATTTTACCTATTTCTACAATCTGCTAATGTCTCCAAAACTGACTTCTCAGCTCAGTTCTACCCAAAAGCAGTTCCACTGCCACTGCCCAAATTACAACCCTTAATATTTCTTTTTTTTATATTTTAATATTAAATTTTTAATATTTTTAATATATTTTTTAATATTTCTTACCTGGGTTGTTACAACTGGGTTATTTACTGGACTTTCTGTCTCTGCTTTCCCTCTGTAATCAATTCTCATGCTGACATTATAATTTTATAGCACAGAGGCCTGTCCATGGCAAAAAAAAAACGCAAGTGCCTCCTTAAAACAACAAATAAACCAGGAGAAAAAGTTTCCCACCATATCTATCAAAGCTTTTGCTCCCTGGCCCCAGTCTTTCTTTTTTTACAGACACATGTTCCTCATTCTGCCTCACACATCGCCTACCACTGTAAGCACATGAGACTACCTATCCTTTCTAGAAAATACCACCCAATTTCATGGTGGTTCTGGACTCTTCTTCTTGCTGTTAACTCTTGCTGGAATGTATTTCTTCCCTGACATTTTCCTGATAAAATCCTGCTCGTCCTTCCAGTCCCAGATCCAGTGGGATCGCCTCACCTCTCACTTCCGTTCACACTTCGCTAGAAAACAGCTCTCTGTCCTCTATCCATGCTGCCATTCAAATTCTGCTCACGTTATTAGTATAGTCTTTATCACCTTGTATTACTGTCTAGATTATGACCTTCCAAAGGACAGGCTGTGCCTTATTCAATTTTTCCATCCTAGTTCTTAGAATTAAGTTTATTAATAAATATTTGCTGAATTCTCACCTCCCTCTTAGCCCTGGTTTGGCAAATATAAGGAGATAGAAATGGAAAATGGAAAAATAACCTTTGCAAAGTTAAGACAGTATCTGTTCTCTATGAGTTGGCAAACCTTTGCTTTGTAAGGAATTATATTCAGTTGTACCAAAGAAGCAAAACGAAATGTGAGTTTTCATGTAAGAAACGTGAATATATACATGCAGATAATTTGGCTTTACAAGTGATACAAACACATTTTTCCCACAGATATGGATAAAAATTCACATAGGGTTCAAAACAACTCTATATCCAGATGAACCAAAACTCCAAGTAAAACCTGGGGGTTAGTGGGGAAGATTTATTCCTTTCTCTTCATGTTTCTGTGCAGAAAAAATGTCCGTAGATAACACTTCTAGCTTTTCTGCCCAACTTACTCTTGAAGAGTGACTTATCTGATTAGTGAGTATAGGAGAGTACACTGTCCACAGTTTCCTTCTCTTTCCTGCAGAGATGCATGTACTGCACCATACTTTACACCATGCTCCCCAGTGGGGAAGAGGGCTGCATCTGATTGGCTGGGACTGGAAGGGTATGTTTCTCTAATTCAGGGATGATGTATTAGCAAATGCACTAGGCTATGGACCTAGGGTACATTCTTCAAATAGTTTATCATTTCCATGTGTTTAACTCTTACATCTATCTCTCAGTTGGTTCCTAACTGGACATGGAAATTTCAATATCGAGAAAGAATGCAATTCAGCAATTTCATTTAATAAACAGGCCCTGAAGCATTACAACACAAAAGCATTGTGCAAGATATGGAGCGTCTGAAGGTGAGATGAGAGATTAAAAGTAGCACGAAGGAACCACTTGTAAATACAAACCTCAGACAAAGTACCACATCTCTTTATGGCTTACCTTTCCTAAACACCAGGTTCCTATTGGACGTGAGGGCACAGATGGTGTGATTTACATCATAGTTTTCTCTGGCTGCATTATTTTTCATTTCACTGAATGATGTTTTCCAAGCAATCTTATTAATTTCACTGTCACTCACATGTATACCAAGGAAAGCAGTTATTTCCTTTATGGTTTTAGAAACATCCTGAGCAACACACAAATAAATAACAAATAGTATGATTTTTATCAAAACTTCAAATTCATTCTTTAAAATCTGCATAGAATTCATTTATTGATTTACTGTTTTAATTTAATGAGATTTAAATTTTGTTTGTTGAAAATTTGAGGACTTACTTTCTTCATTTCTTCATAGAATATTATTAGAACATTTTCATCATTTTTGTGATCTTCCCAGCTTAAAACATGATCAAACCAGGATCCATACACAACTAAAGAAAAATGAATTGTTGAATTAGTATGCAACCCTGAGTTTTTCTCACATTAGTCAAGTATTCAATATCAGCCACACGCATATTAAACTCTGGAGTAAAAGTTTTTTTAAGCATTTAATTTTTTATGATTGTTTCAGTTAAGTATAATACTGTGATATGAATGAAGCTTGATGGCCACATTTCTTAATAAGGTTACTGATTTTTAAAATTATTTTTAGTAAATAGGAGAAATGGAAGCAGAAATACAGAGCACATGCTTTCTCAATAATTGTGTTCTAATAACTACTTTCATGGCGACCTCACGTGTGCAGAGTAGAGCTGCATTCATGGGGTTCTTAAGGTGGTGACCTTTTGGAAGCACATCTCCAGGCCTTCTTCCAAGGCATCTCTGGATGAGTTCAAATTCAGCCTCTGGTTACCCATGAGTCAGAATCAACTCAATACCAAGTGGTTTGGTTTTCAGTGTTTTGTTTAATAACTACTTTCAATCTTGGGAGAGAAAGGGAAACATGGAGGATATACTATTTTATTCTTGTAGAGTGTCATGATTTTCATAAGTATAGGTTCTTACCATAAAAAGTTTATAAACTTCTGCCAAAAAAAAAAAAAAAAAAGATTCTGCTACTTGTCTTTCACTTTATCTTAGTTCAAGACTGAAAAGATACATTGTTACGGATTTATCTGTAATTGACATTATCTCTTTGTTGTCGCTGTCATTAAATGACAACCATAAAAAATCTCCAGGGCCAAAAGCAAAATATTATCATGCAAAATAAGCACTATAGCAGTGATAATTAAAAACAAAGTGAATCACCTTTCCTCTTGTCACCACATGAAGTCAACTAACTTGAAAATATAAAGCATAAAACATAATCATTTAAAGTACTACATATATATCATTCTGTACGTGTCTTATCATACAAAGGCTAAACTCTAGTTAGTGTTCCAATCATAAAAAAGCTACTCTATTAGCAGCTTCCTGAAGAATTCCTGACCATTCACTTATTGAATAAACATTTATTAAGCCATTAATGTCTGCCAAACATTGTGCTTGGCATTTTGAACATTAAAGCTCTGAACATATTGAAATATAATTACCTCCAAACTAACTGCAATTTTTCATGACTTTAGCTTTTGAGGAAACAAAGGACAAGAACTAAGCATAACGTATTTTTAAAATAAGAATTTCACGGACTATAGTGGCGTCATAAAGAGTCAATCCAGTTTTCTACTCCATGGACACCCAGGGTCATATAACAAGAATTGATTCTTAGAAGAACAGCCCTAACACAGTCCTCATTATCAGAAATCTCGCTTTTATTTCAGTGACTTACACAATACCTTATCTTAAACCAAAAAAAACCCAAATCCAGTGCCATCGAGTCAATTCCGACTCATAGCGACCCTATAGGACAGAGCAGAACTGCCCCATAGAGTTTCCAAGGAGCGCCTGCCGGATTCAAACTGCCGACCCTTGGGTTAGCAGCCGAAGCACTTAACCACTACGCCACCAGGGTTTCCATACTTTATCTTAGAATTACCCAAATTACCACATCAGCGAAAAGGGGCTCTTCTTCTGAGAATGGCCAACCTGTTCCCAGGCACAAAAACATGGCAGAAGGGAAACTGATTTTCTCTCATACAAATTTAGAAAGTAAACTAGTCACTAGTGCCCAATACCATGCCCACAGTGGTAACCCACTCCCCTATTTCCCACCAGTAGCCACAGCCCAGTCTTCGTTGGCAGGAGGGAAGCTGATTTTCTCTCACACAAATTTAGAAAGTAAATTAGTCACTAGTGCCCAGTACCATGCCCACAGTGGTAACCCACTCCTCTATTTCCCACCAGTGGCCACAGCCCAGTCTTCATGGATGATGTCACTGCCTAAAGAGGCTATGGAAGCCCTTGGACCGTAGGGAAGCTCCTCCTGTGACGATGAGCCTGGGCAGGCATAGAGACCCAGTGTTAGGCCCTGTGGTTAGGCATAATTGACAATGCCATTATGGTTTTGCAGTAGGAAATTGCATCCCAAAGTGTCTCAACATGGACTTAAGGATGAATTTTTGGAGAATAGCCTGCTCATAATTTAAGAACCATTCTATTATTGACTAATTTATATCCTACCTTATTCCAAAAGAACTTAAACCAGCTAAAAGAATGCAAAGAAACTGGCTACAGTGCCTTCCCTACTAACACAGGAAAGTCTAATGTTTGTAATAGTTTAAGTCTATATCCTAACTGATATATTAGAATATGTCTAGAAAGGTGTTTTTAAACAGGGTTAGAGCGGCTAAGATGCATCAATTGGTCTCAATCCACCTGGATCAAAGGAGAATGAAGAACACCAAGGTCACAAGGCAATTACGAGCCCAAGAGACAGAAAGGACCACATAAACCAGAGACCACATCAGTCTGAGACCAGAAGAACTAGATGGTGCCCAGCTACAACCGATGACTGCCCTGACAGGGAACACAACAGAGAACCCCGAGGGAGCAGGAGAATAGTGGGATGCAGACCCCAAATTCTCATAAAAAGACCAGACTTAATGGTCTGACTGAGACTAGAAGGACCCCAGTAGTCATGGCCCCCAGACCTTCTGTTGGCCCAGGTCAGGAACCATTCCCAAAGCCAACTCTTTAGACAGGGATTGGACTGGACAATGGGTTGGAGAGGGATGCTGGTGAAGAGTGAGCTTCTTGGAGCAGGTGGACACTTAAGATTATGTTGGCATCTCCTGCCTGGAGGGGAGATGAGAGGGTAGAGGGGGGTTAGAAGCTGGTGAAATGGACATGAAAAGAGAGAGTGGAGGGAGGGAGCGGGCTGTCTCATTAGGGGGAGAGCAATTGGGAGTATGTAGCAAGGTGTATATAAGTTTTTGTGTGAGAGACTGACTTGATTTGTAAAGTTTCACTTGAAGCACAATAAAGATTTTTAAAAAAGGGTTAGGATAAAAAACATTCTGGATAATTTTTAAATCAGAATCCTCATAGGTCATTAGTATATCTGTAGTTTTAAAGAAAATGTGGCTTTCAAAATAGAGATTGGAACTCTTCTTTTCATGGGAAATAATTTAATCCATATCCTTCATCAAGTCACAGAACTATCTCACTTCTTGGTTTTAACACCTTTGTATGCCTTTCTTCTGCTATCCAAAAATACCCCTTCTTCGTAGGTACCCTTGAATAGAAGTTGTTCATTCTGGCCCAGTCCATGTGTTTTAGAGTCTAGAGAGTGAGTCAGAAATTTCACTGCTTCCTATAAGCTTCCAGAACTCTCCCTCCTATAGAATGTAGGGTTGTTTGTTTTTTGCTTGATTGTTTTTGTTTTCTTGAGACTTGTGTCCTTTATATATGCCACCCTTTCCTTCCTTGTCTGTCATAAATTGACCTTCTGCTCTCTCCCCTACCATCGCTGAAGTCTCAGTCCTTGCCATCAACTGGAAGGACTTTAATGACTAGCTTCTACAATGCGCTAGTCTGACCACTTTGGTCCTTTCTATCTTCACTTTATTCCCCTTGTGCACCATCTCAACAGTTTTCTTGCCAATACCATCAACTTCCTTGCCTTATTGTTTATTTCAATCACCTAACAAACTCCCAGTAATTGAGTCACAGTTTACCTTCTTTTCTTCCTTCCCCTTGCTGCTGAGTGCTGCTATAGAAATTTACACACTCTGTGTATTTATGCCACTGCAAATTCGTTTTTCCAACCTTAAGGGCCTTCAGCCTGCCTAGCAAACTGACTCATTCTGCTTTAGCACATTCTTTTATTCCACATTTTTTGAAAACAAATCTCTGCCTCTTATATCCAGTTATAATGAGCATCTTCATTTTTAGAAAGCCCTCTGAAGATATGATAATTGTGCAGAAAAGTAAAATCCTGGGATAAAGTAGCCTCAGAAAAAAGGAATACTAATATATGAATGGAGGGGGCAGGCTATGGGAAAAAAGAAAAAATAAGATCTAAAATACTAGTTTCCCAAAGATATTAATCTATCAACACATTTCCAGAACATAACTTATCGTTGCTGTTTAATTTGAAAACCAAAGACATATTTGTATACTCAGTGAAAGGCAAAATATTAATTAGATAATGTTATGTAAATTTGCAGCTATCGGCATCTCTTTATTGTACTGCCTTGTAGCATAACTCACGTCTAGTCTATGGCTTGGAATTGTGTACAGGATATCACAGTGATGCAATTATAAACTAATCTCTCTAGATAAATATCTACTGGCAACATTTCCACCCAAATATGAGGCTCTTTAAAAGTCTATATGTCTAGTGAAATAATAAGTGAGTATATTTTACTATGTCAAGTAAAATATACTATTTCTGCAGTATATTTTAGCCATTACTTAATTGGAAACTCTAGATAATGCTATGAACTAGGTCATTTTTATTTTGTATTAGAAGTCTGGGCCTGAGAATGGTTATGCTGCTTGTTCAAAGACACACAGGGAATAAATTACAGTCAAGACTTGAGCCCAGGTTTTCTGCCTCCATAGCCTGCTCCTTCTATTACATCATGTTGTCATTTGCAATAAAAATAACTCTTCCCTCAAAAAGTCATTGAAGAATGTCCTTGAAACACACTCACATATGCATATACCCCTCCACACACACAGAACTATAACAAAAAGAAAAGCAACTATAAAGGAAAAAAGTAACTATAAAGAGTAAAAACTGAAGCCACTGCTTCTATGTGAATTAGGAAAAAATGCTTAAATACCATACAGTGACTATTTTTGGTGGTGATAAGGTTTGCCCAGGCTGATTACCCACAAATGTACTTACGAGTAAAATATCTTTATAACTAATAGTCTACTAATTTACCTACGAAGGTACCAGAGAATCACCTAACATATTTTTTTCAAATTACACTCCCAGATATCCTGCTACGAGTCCCAGTGATACGGTGGTAGCAAAGGCAGGTGGTCCATGGTGGACAGTTAGCATCTTTGGGTTCTGGCCTAGACTGGCCTTCTTGTGGTTTCATCCATAGGAAAATCATTTCTAGGACAAAAGCAGAACTAGGTCTGCTCTCCCCATGCTAGGCAGGCCATACCTACAATATGCTCTGCCTTCTGAGCACTGCACAGTAACAGAGATATGGCCAAGTTAGAGCTTGTGTGGTGATGGGGGTGGATGACAAGCCACGCTGTGTAATAATGGTAGACGAAAGCCACATATCCTGTCTTGAGGAAAAGCAGGCTCAAGATCTGTTTTTAAAAAATAATTTATGTATTTAATTTAAACTCTGCTTATTCCAAAAATGGAATTGAAGAAAAGGGAGGCATGCTAACTATCTTCAAATATTTAGAAGGCTATCGTGTGGAAGAGGGATTAAGGATCAGGAAGAGAGCTTCCTGCTGGACATGTCATGGCACAGAGGTAAGAGCAAAGATTTTGAAGCTAACACCTGAATTTAAATCTCCACTCTGCACCTTGTTAGCTCTGGGTCTGTGGACAGGTTACTTGGCCTCCTCGAGGTTCTCATTTTCCTCACCTGTAAAATAAGGATAGCATCCACCTCACGGTGTTTTAGCAAGGATGAAATGAGATAATGTTTGCATAGCACTTAGATAAGTGTTTGTATCACATGGCAGGCACACAGTAAACAGTAAGATTTTCTTTTCTTTTTTTTTTTTTTTAAATATCTTAGCAGTTCCAAAATGAAATATGTTGCTTTGCAGGGTGTCGAATCTGTCCTTACGGTTAGGAAGCTTAGCCTACATAACTCTTGGGAATGTTGTAAGGATGATTCAAACATCAGGTGGATGTTTTGATCAGATAACCTTTAAGATACTTGCTGTTCCTGAAATTTTATGATTCTTCCATTTTATCACAGAATTTTATGATTCTGCCATTAGTTAAGGAGGAAAATAGAAAGAGGAAGTGAAAAGTGAAACAGTGTGAGTTTAGCACCCTCCTCTATAGAGAATACAGTAAAATAAAGCAAAAACTTGCTGCTGGTGGGTTACCAGTGTCCTCAGTTTAGGGTTACATTTGTTAAGGCCATTTTGCAATTAACAAGTTAAAACCTAACAGTTTGCAAATAAAATAGTGAAATTAGGAATTAAGAACTTTAAGCCTAATAAGAGATAGGGTCCTCTGAATACATACGATTTCTAACTCATGTCTCTTCTAAATTCTGCTTTGTATTGGTATATTATTATGGTTTAATGAAAATTTGGGAATTCAGAATAGGATTTGTTTTGTTTTCTCCAGTGCTTCAGACATGGCTGAGTCAGGAAGAAAGGAAAAATTCCCAAGGTCCTGAATGACAGCAGGACCAATGTGTGTGGATAATTTTTTCAGGATAAATTACTTTTTGTTAGTTTCTATAAAACCATGTGTCAAGATGGCTCATTCTATCACAGTTTGTTTATTTGAGGAACTTGGGTTTGTGTGCGTGTGTGTTTTTGTTTTATTTTCCAAGTGGGCACAAGTTATGTTTCAAGTGGCACAGTGGTTAAGAGCTACGGCTGCTAGCCAAAAGGTCAGCTGTTTGAATCCACCAGGCGCTCCTTGGAAATCCTATGGGGCAATTCAACTCTGTCCTATAGGGTCGCTTTGAGTCAGAATCAACTCAACAGCGATGGTTTTTTTTTTTTTAACAGGTGCAGGTTTCAGCCGTACCTTGC
This sequence comes from Loxodonta africana, assembly GCF_030014295.1. Classification (NCBI taxonomy): domain Eukaryota; kingdom Metazoa; phylum Chordata; class Mammalia; order Proboscidea; family Elephantidae; genus Loxodonta; species Loxodonta africana. The sequence goes on along the minus strand of NC_087345.1, from coordinate 116,702,474 downwards.
TGCACTCCCATCAGTGCATGGTTATCTCAATGAAAAGCCTAATCTTAACATGACAACTTCAACTCTAGGTGAAAATGAGGCGCTTCATCAGAATTAATCTCCGTCTTGAATGCAGTTCAATAAATAATCGCTAATATGTGCTATCCATAAAAAAAAATATGTGCTACCCATAAGTGATAAAAAAGACTATGAAGAAGCAAAGTGAGGGAACATTTACTTAGAAGAAATAAAAGAACAGATTGCAATGTATTTCTGAAAATAGGCAGTAAGGATCCATTCAAACATTTGGTTTGAAAACTTTCATTTTGAGAGAAAAAGTTTACTGTACATTATGACTAATAAGCACTGGCATATTTACCATCTCCTCTTAGGAACAGCTCTAAAAACTCGGCCCATGTGGCAGTGGGGGGGAGATTTGGGTTATCTCTGTAGTAGTGGTACAAAGAAACAGCCGTGTCTTTTGGATTCCTAACAACATAAATGACCTGTTAAAAACAAAACAGAAGAATTTATTCCTGGATGGAAATAACCCCAATACAAAACATTCCTTAAAAGAAAGCAGCAACTAGCTTTACCTGTGCAAGCCATGATTTTTTTTTTTTTTTTGGCAGCTTCATCTGAATATTAAACAGACTTAGGCCAGTGCGTCTCAGCACTTAATGTACGTAAGAATCACCTGGGGATCTTGCTACACTGTAAATTCTGATTCAGGAGGTCCAGGACGAGGCCTGAAATTCTGCAGTTTTAACAAGGGCCCAGGCGATGCTGATGTTGCCAGTCCATCAACCACACATTTTTTTTTCTTTTTAATTTATATGCTAAATTTGGTCCTATGTTTTAGGAACATACATGGGAAAACCCTACTCATTTGTACACAAGATCATTCTTTTAATATCCATGTATTATAAGGTGTGATTTACATACAGTTTAGGGTTTCTTACAAATTATCTATTCTTTATCTATTCTTGTTTATGGGAAAAACAATGTTTTGGAATTTCGTTTTTCTATAAATGAATCCCCCAAAGAGCAGAGAATCTAATACCCTCTAATTTAATCACTAAGAGTATAACTCCAATTCAATAAATAATTTTTTTAGTACAAAAAAAAAATTTTTTTTTTTTTTTAGTATATACCAGGTGGAAACCCTGGTGGCGTAGTGGTTAAGTGCTATGGTTGCTAACCAAAGGTCACAGTTCAGATTCACCAGGTGTTCTCTGGAAACTCTGTGAGGCAGCTGTACTCTGTCCTATAGGATCGCTATGAGTCAGAATTGACTCGTTGGAAGAGTGTTTGGTTTTTGTATACCAGTTGGGGCCCTGATGGCTCCGTGGTTAAGAATTGGCTGCTAACCAACAGGTCAGCAGTTTGAATCCACCAGTCAATCCTTAGAAACATTATGGGTCAGTTCTACTCTGTCTTATAGGGTTGCTACTAGTTGAATCGACTCAAATGCAACAGGTTTTTGGTTTTGGGTGTAACAGGTTGGTTTGAACCCACAAGCCACTTTGTGAGAGAAAGATGTAGCAACCTGCTTCCATAAAGATTACAGCCTTCAGGTAACTACCCTATGGGGAAGTTCTACTCTGTACTATAGGGTCACTATGAGTCAGAATCACTTTGACAGCAATGAATTTTGTGTGTTTTGCTTTTTGTTCTGGTATACCAGGTAGTGCTCAGTGTTCCAGACACAAGGCATATAATGATGCACAAGACAAAAATGGTTCCAGCCCTGCCTCTCAAAACTTACAGTTACGTGAAGGGGTAAGATAATTAAACACATTTTTGATGATGTAGTGTTTGAAGAGTTATAATAGAAGTATAGAGTGCAGTAGGAACATAAGAAACAAAAGTGCTTTAGGCAACTTTTAACACCAGCCTACAGAGTACTGCATTGCTTTTTATAAAGTTCAAAATAAGGATTAATCTTCAAACAAATGACTTTAGTTTATCTCATAAATTATACTTTTCTTGCAGAAAAAATAAAATTGTATAACTGCATTAATATAAAATTCTTCCACCATGAAAATGGCTAAAATATTCATAAAGACAGAGCATGTAATGCTTCCAGAGAGTGGAAAAAGGAAAGTAAAAGAAAAAGTACAAAGCAAATTAGTTAGCTTTATCAATAGTCAGGAAACCCTGGTGGCCTAGTGGTTGAGAGCTACGCCTGCTAACAAAAAGGTCAGCAGTTCAGATGCACCAGGTGCTCCTTGAAAACTCCATGGGGCAGTTCTACTTTGCCCTATATGGTCGCTATGAGTTGGAATCGACTCGATGGCAATGGCTTTTTTTTATCGGTAGTTAGTGATGGGCTAACCCAGATCTCAAGCACAGATTCAGAACATACTGGAGGACGAGAGAAGAGAGGTCAAGACAACATTCCATACAAATACTGTACAACACAACCCGTCACTTTTTTGTGATTTTCTGTAGGGTCACTCTTCAGTGTGAGAACCTGGATGTGATAGGAGAATCTTAAATCATGGTCAACACTGCTTGAGTACCAGATGTTTTATTTGCTTTTTTATCAACAATCAGGGTTGATAAATTTTACTTAGGAAGAAAGTTTTTGCTGAGTCATTTTTAATATATAACTATCTTTCTGCATTGTGTTCATAGTCCAAGTATTGTGTGCGGCCCGCCTAAGCAGCACCTGTTCTCCTTAAATTGAGAGATGTGTGAAGGGCAAGGCCATGCCTCCCTGTTAAAGGAATGACTAGCCGCCTTTAACCTCCTTTACCATCTTTATCTCAAGAAAGAACTGGAGAATCACCCAGCACATCAGGTCTCCTCTAACTCCTTCCTGAGCTGACTCAGAATCCTAGGGCTCAGAGAGCACTATTTTAATAATCTATTGCTTTAACCAAAAAGTGATAAAATGGTAGAATTTTAAGCCTCAGCCATACAGTTGGAGAGAATTTATTTTAATAAAGAGGAGAGGTTTTTAAAACTTCAGAAAATCCCTAGAGCTACATGTAAGTGATTATCTACTGAGAAAGGCAATGTATCCCATTAATGCATGTTTTGTCAACAAAGGTTAAAAAAATGTATTCTAAGAAATCAGAATAAACAGCGGGAAAGATTGGGGGATATGAAGGAAGGTAAGAATAGTACTCTGTGAAAAAAAAAAAATTAACCAAAATCATGAGTTGGAAAGCATAAATTTCATGTCAGAGAGTTTGGAAAAAAAGGAGAAAGAGGATTAGGAAGAAAATACAGGAGGCCAGGTAGAGTTGAGAGCTAGTAGGGAAAGATTGGGGGAGTAATTTAGAGTCTCACAGGCTCTGCTGAGGGCCAGGAAGGCTAGCCCAGCATCTCAGATCTCAGAGCTAAGCCATCGGTAACAACGTTCATCCTCTTGGGAGGCCCGGGACAACCGGAGAGCCTCAGTTCCCATTAAGGATCACACCTTCAAGGTGGTGATTAAGAAGCATCCTAGCCTTTCTGAGCTTCAGTTTCTTTGCTTATAAAAGAAAAAATACCTACCACTTGTGTCTTATTATAACGTATATAAGACACATAACTTAGTCTCTAGTAGCCATTTGTTTTCAGTGTTACTGCATTACCCTGCATAAGGGTCATTGAGTTTACCAGACCCTTTTTCTCTCCCAAATACCTCCCCCAGCCCTGTGTGTGTGTGTGTGTGTGTGTGTTTGTGTGTCTTAGAGACAGTCTGTTTCAAGTGAAAATGCTTGGTTGAGTGAAAGTGTAATCATGTTGTATGCCTTCTACTGTTCTGATAGATTTCCTAGGGATAGAGGCAAAACCCTATGACATTTTGCCTTTGGTTGATACAGTGGTTAAGAGATTGGCAGCTAACCAAAAGGTCAGCAGCTCGAATCCACCAATAGCTCCTTGGAAACACTATGGGGCAGTTCTACTTTGCCCTATAGGGTTGCTTTGAGTGGGAATTGACAGCAACACGTTTGGTTTTTTGGGGCTTTGACTGTGTTCACTTTTATTTGGGCAGAAGAGTAGAAGGTGTGTGTGGAGGCATTGTAGTTATGGACGTACAATTACAGGAAGATCTGCTTTGACAGGTAGGTTTTGTGTTTTTATTTTTAAAATATGGCTGACATTGAAAAGGCTTCATTACTAATTACTTGTAAGTATCGCATGTATCTTGCCTTTGCTTTTTAAATATTCTTTTTTTATTAAAATAAAATTTTAAAATGCTCCTTATAGGAACATTTTGTTCTGGCAAAATACAGACGTCTGTAAAGAAGATAAAATTTCAACCTAACACCATATCAGAGAAAACCACGTGGCATATTGGTATTTTTATACCTAGTCTTCTTTTTTTTTTTTTTAGTGTGTGTGTGTGTGTATGCAGCCCTGGTGGCACAGTGGTTAAGAGCTTGGCTGCTAACCAAGAGGTTGGCAGTTTGAATCTACCAGGCACTCCTTAGAAACCCTATGGGGCATGGGGCAGTTCTACTCTGTTCTATAGGGTCATTATGAGTCAGAATTGACTCGGTGGCAACAAGTTTGGTTTGGTTTTATGGGGCCCTGGACCAATTGGTGGTGTCATAGTGGTTAAGAACTCAGGCTGCTAACCAAAAGGTCGACAGTTGGAATCTACCAGCAGCTCCTTGGAAACCCTATGGTGCAGTTCTACTCTATCCTATAGGGTCACTATGAGTTGAAACTGACTCAGGGACAATGGGGTTTTTTTTTTTTTAAGACATCAATGTTTTAAGTAAAAAGATTAAAACCAGGTCTAAAATAGAACAAAACATTGGCTAGTGTAATTCAGGTTGACATATCAGTATAATGTTTATATTTCTTTCAATGCTAAAAGATTATTAGCAATAATTTTTATGAGCTGGACACTGTGGTAACACCTATACCTATGAGATGGATGCTATTATTGAAATGATAGTATCGAATGAAGAAACCAAGGCTTAGGGAGAATCAGCAACTTTCCAAGCCACGCGGCTTGAACACACCAAAGCAAGTATCCAAGCCCAGCTTGTCTGACTCTAAGCCTCTGCCCTTAACTTACCTTGCACTGTTTTATTTTAATTTTCATTGGTAGCATGTCATAGCTCAAATGTGTTGGAATAACTCTTTGCTTAGACACCATTTTTAGCTCTTCAAACTTTGAAATGTCTCCGAATTCGATAGGAGATGTTAGAGTAAGTCTTGCATTGGGAATGTTCTCAATGACTTCTGCAATCCAGTGAGTACCTTCGACCAAATATAAAATAAAATGTGTTTTAATTAAATGACACTCTTGATGAAAGGGATATAGAACATTCACATGAGGTTTTGAAAACAATGAATGCATTGATTTTATTATAATTATTACCTCCTGACACCCATTTAAATCTGTCGAAACATTGCAGACACTAATTCATTTCTAATCCCATTTTAAAGAGTGTGAAGTGATATGAGAACTATACATGCTGTTTCTTGTGTTGAAATACTCTGCTACCACTTACTCCACCCCCTTCTCCTATTCACACAGTTCTTACTGGTCCTTCATGCTCATCAGCTTCCTCTTTTATCAACTGTCTTCTGACTCCCCAACCCCTGGCAGAGTTGCTCATTCACAGTGCACTCAGCACCTACTCTATTAGAAGGAACAGCAGAGTATAACAGTATTATTGCCACTGTTTGTGTTCATGCCTGTCATCCCATTTTTTCTTTGAACATAGAGACTGAATCTTATTTTTGTTTGTGTGCAAATACATAAGGCCTTGCCACTGCTCATCACTGATGAGTCAATTCCAACTCATAATGACCCTATAGGACAGAGTAGAACTGCCCCATAAGGCTTCCATGGAGTGCCTGCGCAATTTGAACTGCCGACCTTTTGGTCAGCAGCTGTAGGTCTCAACCACTACACCACTGGGGTTTCCAAATACATAACAGATAAGTAAAATATTTAAACAATAAACAAATACCATGTTCAAACATCATAAAGGATTCAAGTCAGCTACCATGGAGTCTAAATGGAATACCACTTTATGTTCACATAAAGCAAATGGTGAATATGCTTCAATGTTATAAACTGTTGAGCACAGAAGTAAAAGTTTGGGGGTGGGATATGTTTACCAATGTGAAAGTAATGTCCCCTATAGTTTAAAGCAGGCCTGGTGGCACAATGATTAAGAGCTAGGCTGCTAACCAAAAGGTCGGCAGTTCAACTCTATCAGCCACTCCTTGGAAACCCTATGGGGCAGTTCTACTCTGTCCTATAGGGTTACTCTGAGTCAGAATTGCCTCAACAACAACCGGTTTGGCTTAGTTTTTTGGCTTAGTCTCCCTTTAGCTCATTTTAATTTCAATGAGACACAATATTAAAATATACTCCTATAGAGTTTTATAGTTGAATATAGTTTAAATAGTGTTCTCATTTGCATCATATGTTTTGATATTAAGACTCTTAGATTACAGTGTTAATAAATATAGGTTGTAAATATTCACAATCATAATAGTCATATTAATGTTCATAATAGTAATGATATTTGTATTATTTTAATAAAACATATTGATGAAATATTTTTATGAAGGAGAGAAAATATAAACTATGCTATTGCAGAGGCCTTCTGGCAGCTGGTGGTTTCGCTGGCAAGGGCTGTAATTTATAAGCACCAATATGTACAGTGGAAGCCTTATAGATAGCTATTTATATGTGGTATGCTAGCCACCTGCTGCAAAACCCAGAAAGATATCATAAATTACTTTCTAAAGTAACATGTCAATTAAGGTAAGATATATTTATTCACAGAACAACCTATTGCATTTCACCTTTGCCCTGAGGTATTCTGGGAGCAATCATTTAATTTCCATTTGCATAATATTTTCCAAAATAAAAGATATATATATATATATGGCTTATATTTATGCTTTAAAAGTACCTTGGGAGGTCTGGCCCTACATGAGCCCTGCATCTTTCAATAGGAGGCCCTCTTGTGCCTGACTTACAATCAGATGAGAGGACTACCACACAGACACAGCTCGAAGGGAGCTTAGCTCTGAGGAGCTGGACTCCTGCTAGCAGGTATATGCCCATTCACACATGTCTGCTATCCTGGAAATAGCAACAGAAAGTTGGATCTTATATACCCTGGACACCTCTAAAGGCAATATATAACTAATTTTGATTAAGGAGACCTGGTGGCACAATGGTTAAGCAACTCAGCTGCTGACCAAAAGATCGGTGGTTGGAGCCCATCAGCAACTCCAAAGGAGAAAAAACCTGGTGATCTTTTTCTATAAAGATTCCCACACCCACTGCCATTGACTCGATTTCAACTCATACCAACCCTATAAGACAGAGTAGAACTGCCCCATAGGGTTTCCAAGGCTGTAAATCGTTAGGAAGCAGACTGCCACATCTTTCTCCCAAGGAGCAACTGGTGGGTTAGAATCACCAACCTTTCAGTTAGCAGCCAAGAGCTTAACCACTGCACCCCTAGGGCTCCTTCCATAAAGACTGCTGCCTTGGAAACTCTTTGGGACAGTTCTACTCTGTTCTACAGGGTCACTAAGAGTCAGAATCAACTGGACAGCACACAACAACAACAAAATTTTGATTATCTACAGAATGACTTAATTCATAATAAAAGTCCCTTCATGAGTGTATACTCATATCTAGAAATAACCTTTAAGTAAAGACCCTTTACCAATCAAAATATTTACGATTCTTATTAGCACTGAAAAAAAAAACCCATGTATATATAAATCAATCACTAAGTATAAATCAAATAAGTACTGTTTAGTTATTGTGCTTGGTGCAAAGCATAATGAGAATGCTACAATGTAGTATATGTCATACTTATTGTATATATATATATATCAATATTTGTATGTCTTTATCAATACAATAGAAATAAGACTATAATAAAGCTTTAACTTTTCCAGTTGAATCATCTTAGGCACATTTTCTGGCTCTCCAATATCAAATACTTTCATTAAGATATTTAGGCTGCCTTAATTTCTGTGGAAAAATTCTGACAAATAAATGTTGCATAAAAATGATCATTATACATTACTTCTTATTATTTATATTTCTCTATATAAAAATGCATTAAAACAAACTTTACCAGATTTTGGGTAAGAAACCAGAAATACATCATCTTCTCTTGCATCAAAAGAATCCAGGGAATTTAGAAGTTCTTCTGAAGACATAGTGGAAAACAGAATCCCCTTGAATTTATGAAGAACACCTGAGCGGTTCTGCGATAACATTTTTAACCAAATCAATTAACAAGTATTTACTAAGCACTGATCTACACAAGGCACAGAATAAGTATGCTCCTGAATCTTAACTCTAGCTCAGTGGCAAAAGTTATCGCAGAATTACTGAGATTTCAACTAATGGAACATATTCATACCTTTTGCAATTCTTTACAAGGGTAATTTTTAAACCGCAACTGAGCCAAAGTCTACTGTGAAATGATGTTATCTGAATTTGCTGATAAACAACACATTATGAAACGTTTTCTTCAATTTGAGACTCAGAATACCTGGCATAGAATGCAATTATCAAGCTATTAGAATGCAATCATTTATTAAGAGACTAAGATTAATCAAATCCTATGGACTTATTTAATAAGGGAAGGCTTTTAATGGCTATGATGGATTACATCTTTTTGGAAATTGTTGGAAAAACTAGACTTCTTCTTGAGGAAGTAGCTAGTATTACATTTCAGAAAAAGAAAAGGAATGGAGTAAGCAAATAGAAATATAATTTTTTCTATGAATTGGCCAATAAATCTGTGACTAAAATAAACCTTAGAGGAAGTACTTTAGAAAAGATAACACGGGAAGCAGGAAACCCAAGCAAGGTTTGATGTACACAGGAAGTTTTTGGTTGAAGCATGTAAACTCTTGTCTTAGTTATCTTTGGCTTTTGCCACTAATGTGCTGGGTTCAATTAGATATGGCACCAAAGTGCCCAATTACTTTGGAGAACCACAATTGGAACTTTTTTGTTTGCTTGTCGAACAATCTAAAGAAAAATCCACCAACAAGGTAGATATTGTATATATAAAGAAAGGATATATATAGATAGCTAGATAGATATAGACATACACACACATACATATATTCATACATACATTTCCCTCTATCTTACAGATACATATAAGATAGGTCTTATGCATATATATAAGATAGAGAGATAGAAATTGATTTTTGAGGAATTGGCTTATGTGATTGTGGGGCTCGCAATCCAAAATCTGTAGGTCAGGCAACAGGCTTGAAATTCTGAGAGTCTCGCATCCCAAAATCTGTAAGTCAGGTGACAAGCTAAAGATTCTTGAGGACTTGTGTCCCAAAACTGATAGGCCAGGTGGTGGGGGAGTGAGAGGAATTTAGTATTTTAATAGAGCACAAAAAAAAAAAAAATAGAAGTTTACTGTTGGAGAAATGACTGAAGTAGAAAGAGATACATGATAGTAGCAGAAATGAAATTTATAATGATCAGATAAATAGGATATCCCAAAGAATCTAAAAACTATTGAATGAATACATAAATTTTAGCAAGTTTGTTAGAGTATAAGACAAATAAATGAAAATAAATTGTACTTCTGTATTCTAGCAACAAACTATTGAAAAATAAAATTGGTAAAATAGTACCACTGAGGACAACATTAAAAAAAAAATTCCATTGAATTCCTAGAAATAAATCTACTATGTGCAAAGCACTGAAAACTATAAAACATTACTGATGATAATTAAAAAAAAAAATTAAAGATGGCCTAAATAAATGAAGAAATATACCATGTCCATGGGTGAGAAGAATCAATATTATTAAAAAGTCAAATCCCCTGTTATAGAGCAATACGATCAATTCAGTTTTGATCAAAGTGCCAACAGGCTAGTGGAATAGCCAGGGAAATACGAAACAAGAACAAAGTTGTAAGATTTAGACTACCAGATTTCAAGATTTACCACAAAGCAACAGTGTAACTTGAACTCAAAGATATACATGTAGACCAATGGACCAGAATAAAGAGCACAGAAAAAGACTCAAACATAAATGGTCTCTTGATTCATGACAAAGATGCAATTTAGTAAAGAAAGAATCATCTTTTAGTGAATGGTGCTGGTTCAAGTAGATCCATGGGGGAAAAAAACAAATCCTACTTCACATCATATACAAAGAAAAACTCAAGTTGGGTTATAAATTTTTTTTTTTTTTAATCTCTAGGATAAAACATAGGAGAATATCTTCACGACCTTTGGAAAGGAAAATTCTTCTTAAAATGATACACAAAAGCATTAACCATTAAAGAAAAAAACTACTGAATTTCATTAAATTAAGAGCCTCTGATGATTAAAAGGCATTATTAGAGAGCAAAATGGCAAGGCATGGACTGGGAGAAAATGTTGTAATACATATATCCTACAATGGACTCATTTCCAGACTTCTTGAAGAACTCCTACTGATCAATAAGAAAAAAAAAAAAAAATCCAACAACAACCACAACAAAGGAGCAGAGGACTTGAATAAGCATTTGAAAAAGTGCTTAACATCATTAGCCCTTAAAAAAACAAAAAAACCAAACCCATTGTGTCCAGACGATTCCAACACACAGCAACCCTACAGGGCAGAGTAGAACTGCCCCATGTGGTTTCCACAGAGTGCCTGGTGAATTCAAACGGCTGACATTTTTTTTGGTTAGCAGCTGTAGCTCTTAACCATTATGCCACGAGGGTTTCCTCATTAATCCTTAGGGAAAGACAAATTAAAATTAACACTATAGGGAGATCCACTTCTGGAATGGCAGCTTGAGGAGCTTTGTGGATCTACTCCCTGGTAAAGCAACGCTAACTCGTGGAAATTGTAAAAATAAATAAATAACTACTTAAAGTCTCTAGGAATTGTTCTAAGAGCACACAGAAATTTAAAAAGCATTTTTTCAAGAGAATCTACTTAATCCCAGTAAGAACAGTGAGAGTCTGTTGCATTTGAGTCGTGACCTGCTTCCTCCCACCACTACCCCCACCAGTTCAGTGTGGAAGCTGCACTCTGGGAAAGTGCAGCCAAACAGATGGGATTCCTTCTCCCTCTGGCTCCCAGGCAAAGGCTGTGGCACTTCCCTAGTAGGGATAGGTTACTAGTATTCCTTAGTCCCCCAGCTCTGTGTTAAGAGGATAAATTCCAGGCAAGTATATCTAAGAGGTCAAGGGCTCTCTTTTTTCTACCCAGCCCCAACTTATAGGGTTGAGGTTCTCCTCGCAGTGTGACAAGTGAAGAATACTGGGTTGTTGATCACCTTTGGCCCAGCTCATTTGTTAGCCAGCGGTTCAATATCAGGAGAGGCAAAGAAGACTACAGACTACCACTCCTGGCCAAAGTCTTGCTCATAAAACAGGAGTGTCACTCCAAAAGAAACAGACCATTGTCCCTGCCCCTAGCTCTGGAGCAGAGGCCAGAGATTTTGCCAGATGGAGATGCAAGGCATAAGAACAGAGATCTCTGAATCTCTCCCCAAAGGAACTGCCTTTGTTTAAAATAGAATAAGGGAAAGTTCAAGGCCAAGGGTGCTTTTAAAAACTATGGAGGTGTTGGTGTTAAGCAATTAAAAGGAGGCTAGTAGCTCCAGGAGAGAAAAAAACTAAACCATAAGCCAGCTAGTTTATCAGAGAGAACAAGGGAAAGAGCTAAGACAAGATCTCTTGGGGTGAGAACAAAATGAAAAGATGGGCCACAAACATTACCTCTGCAAAATATAATTAAATCAGACTATGGAGCAATTGGAAACCCTGGTGGTGTAGTAGTTAATAGCTACAGCTGCTAACCAAAAGATGGCAGTTCAAATTCACCAGGTGCTCCTTAGAAACCCTATGGGGCAGTTCTACTCTGTCCTTTAGGGTCACTATGAGTGGGAATCGACTTGACAATGATGGGTTTTGTTTTTTTATGAAGGAATTAATGCCCCAGAGCATATCCAAAACAATAGATCAAGAAGATGGTAATTAGTAGAGGGTAATAGCTGGGTGTGATACCAACAGAGGCAGAGAGTTTAACAGAAAGATCAGGAAAAGAGACAGTCAAAGAGCCCTGCTAAAAACACCATCACCCCAGAATGACTGTGCGTAGGCCCAAGGCTATGCCCTCCGAAAAACAACATCAAAGGCTTCACAGTCAGGGGAAATAGACCTTACTAAAATAGTCAAGGCAAATCACTAAGCAAATAAACAAGCAAACAACAACAAGCCCCAGAGAAGGAGTAGGAATATCCAGAGCCACTACAATATATTTTCTAAAATGGCCAATTGTCAACAAAGAATTTTGAGACATGCAAAGAAACAGGAAAGTGTGCTCCACACAGAACAAAATTCAAACAAAAGAATTGCCTGTGAAACAGCCCCAAAATTGGACTTGACAGTGACTTGAAACCAGACATTATATTCAAAGAATTAAACCATGCCTAAAGCCAAAAAAAACCCATTGCCATCGAGTTGTTTCTGACTCATAGCGACCCTATAGGACAGAGTGGAATTGCCCTATAGAGTTTCCAAGGAGCACCTGGTGGATTCGAACTGCCATCCTTTTGGTTAGCAGCCAGACTCTTAAAGGCTATGCCACCAGGGTTTCCAAGCCATGCCTAAAGAAGCAAAAATTCAAAGCCAAACAAAATCCACTATCAAAGAGTCGATTGCAACTCATAGCAACCTATAGGAGAGAGTAGAACTGCCCCACAGGATTTCTGAGGCTATAAATCTTTTTTTTTTTTTAATTTTTATTTTGCTTTAAGTGAAAGTTTACAAATCAAGTCAGTCTCTCACGCAAAAACTTACATACGCCTTGCTACGTACTCCCAATTGCTCTCCCCCTAATGAGACAGCCCTCCCTCCACTCTCTCTTTTCATGTCCATTTCACCAGCTTCTAACCCCCTCTACCCTCTCATCTCTCTCCTCCAGGCAGGAGATGCCAACATAGTCTTAAGTGTCCACCTGATCCAAGAAGCTCACTCCTCACCAGCATGCCTCTCCAACCCATCGTCCAGTCCAATCCCTGTCTGAAGAGGTGGCTTTGGGAATGGTTCCTGTCCTGGGCCAACAGACGACGTGGGGGCCATGACCACTGGGGTCCCTCTGGTCTCAATCAGACCATTAAGTCTGGTCTTTTCATGAGAATTTGGGGTCTGCATCCCACTGTTCTCCTGGGCCCTCAGGGGTTCTCTGTTGTGTTCCCTGTCAGGGCAGTCATAGGTTGTAACCAGGCATCATCTAGTACTTCTGCTCTCTGGCTGATGTAGTCTCTGGTTTATGTGGTCCTGTCTCATGAGCTCGTAATTACCTTGTGTCCTTGGTGTTCTTCATTCTCCTTTGTTCTAGGTCCGTTGAGACCAATTTATGCATCTTAGATGGCTGCTTGCTAGCGTTTAAGACCCCAGCCACCACTCTTCAAAGTGGGATGCAGAATGTTTTCTTAACAGATTTTATTATGCCAATTGACTTAGATATCCCCTGAAACCATGGTCCCCAAGCCCCCACCCCTGCTACACTGGCCTTCGAAGCATTCAGTTTATTCCAGAAACTTCTTTGCTTTTGTTTTAGTCCAGTTGTGCTGACCTCACCTGTATTGTGTGATGTCTTTCCCATCACCTAAAGTAGTTCTTAGCTACTAATTAGTGAATGCCCCCTCCCACCCTCCCTCCCCCCTCTCGTAACCATCAAATAATATTTTCTTCTCTGTTTAGACTATTTCTCCAATTCTTATCATAGTGGTCTTATACAATATTTGCCCTTTTTGCAATTGATGAATTTCACTCAGCGTAATGCCTTTCAGATTCCTCCATGTTATGAAATGTTTCACAGATTCATCACTGATCTCTATCAATGTGTTTTATTGCATTGTGTGAATATACCATAATTTATTTATCCATTCATCCATTGATGGGCACCTTGGTTGCTTCCATATTTTTTCTATTGTAAACAGTGCTGCAATGAACATGGGTGTGCATGTATCTATTCATATAAAGGCTCTTATTTCTCTAGGATATATTCAAAGGAGTGGGATTGCTGTATTGTATGCTAGTTCTATTTCTAGCTTTTTAAGGAAGCGCCAAATCGATTTCCAAAGTGGTTGTACATTTTACATTCCCACCAGCAGTGTATAAGTGTTCCAATCTCTCCACAGCCTCTCTAGCATTTACTGTTTTGTGTTTTTTGGAGTTAGAGTGAGACAAAATTTCATTGTAGTTTTGATTTGCATTTCTCTAACGGCTAATGATCGTGAGCATTTCCTCATGTATCTGTTAGCTACCTGAATGTCTTCTTTAGTGAAGTGTCTGTTCATATCTTTTGCCCATTTTTTAATTGGGTTATTTGTCTTTTTGCATTTGAGTTTTTGCAGTAACACGTAGATTTTAGAGATCAGACACTGATCAGAAATGTTGTAGCTAAAAACTTTTTCCCAGTCTGTAGGTAATCTTTTTAATCTTTTGGTGAAGTCTTTGGATGAGCATAGGTGTTTGATTTTTAGGAGCTCCCATTTATCTTTTTTTTTTTTTCATCTGCATTGTTAGTAATGTTTTGTGTACTGTTTATGCCATGGATTAGGGCTTCTAACATTGTCCCTATTTTTTCTTCCATGATCTTTATTGTTTTAGATTTTATATTTCAGACTTTGATCCATTTTGAGCTTGTTTTTGTGCATGGAGTGAGGTATGGGTCTTGTTTCATTTTTTTGCAGATGGATATCCAGTTACACCAGCACCATTTGTTAAAAAGGCTGTCTTTTACCCATTTAACTGTTTTGGGGCCTTTGTCAAATATCAACTACTCATATGTGGATGGATTGATCCCTGGATTCTGAATTCTGTACCATTGGTCTATGTATCTGTTCTTGTACCAGTACCAGGCTGTTTTGACTACTGTGGCAGTATAATAGGTTCTAAAATCAGGTAGCGTAAGGTTCAAGGCTGTAAATCTTTATGGAAGCAGACTGTGACATCTTTTCTCCACAGAGCTGCTGGTGGTTTCAAACTGCCAAACTTTAATTAGCAGCCAAGCACTTTAACAACTGTGCCACCAGGGTTAAGGAAGATATAATTAGAATGTCTCATTAAATACAGGATACCAACAAAGAGAGATAAATTATAAAAAGAACCAAATGGAAATTCTGGAGTTGAAAAATATAATAGCTGAAATGAAAAACTCACCAGAGAGGCTCAATGATAGATTTGAACTGACTCAAGAACGAATCAGAGCTTGCAACTGGCTCAATAGAGATTATATAATATGAAGAATAGAGAGAGAAAAGAATGAAGAGAAGTGAGCAGAGCCTCAAAGAAATGTAGGACACCATTAAGTGCATCAGCTTACATACAGAAGGAGAGTAAAACAAATAAATAAATAAATGTATATATATATATAGTGGAAGAAATAATGGCTGAAAACTTTCCAAATTTGATGAAAACACTAATCTAAACATCCAGGAAGCTCAATGGACTCAAGTAAAATAAAAGAGACCCATAAACAGACACATCATAATAAAAATGCTAAAAGTCAAAGACAAGGGCAAAATCTTGAAAGCACCAAGAGAAAAAGGATTCATCACAAACAAGGGAGGCCCAATAAGATTAATGACTGACTTCTCATCATAAAGAATGGAGGACAGAAGGCAGTGGAATGGCATATTCAAAGTGCTGAAAGATAAAAGCTGTTCATCAAGAATCTTTTTTCCAATAAAACTATATTTATAAAATGAAGGAGAAATAAAGGCATTCCCAGATTAACAGTAACTGAGAAAATTCATAGCCATACTCTTCAAGATACGCCCCATTCTCCCTTGGGCTAAATAACAGAGTTCCTTGGGGTGATGTCTTTAAGATTCTAGAAGCCGTTTTGTCTAGCAGATTGTGTCTAAGAAACATGCTTTAAGACTTTTAACAGCCTTATTGTCCACCTGATAGATCTATGAGGCACACATACCCTTTAATTTCTCTGAGGTATCAACGAGTCTTATTGCCATACCCTCGACTTCATCTTTATCCTAATACCATGCTTTGTTGGCAGTACCATGGATTTGATCTTTGCTCTGAGGCCATTTCTTAGTTTGAGAACATTTGACTGGCTAGAAAGGCTGTCATGGACCCTCTCTATTTCCACCAAATTCTAATTAAAAACGGAACAGTTCCTTCTTTAGTTCAACTCTCTCTTCTTCTATTTTATAGGTACTAGAAAAAGTCAGTTACCATTTTCAATATTCTACCTGGAAATTTTAGCAGAGACACGTTTTTATTAAATCCCCTATTTTCCAGGTTAGCTCAGTGACAATCTTGTTAATTGTTCTTCTATACATAATTCACATCCTGTTTTACCCAGCCTCCAATAACAGCTTCCTTACTGTCTTTCAAGAGATTGTTAACTGTCCCTTGAGGGCTGTCAAGCTTCTGCTTCCTGTCTATTGCCAAAGCCAGTGTTACATGTTTTAAGTTTTTAATACAAAAATACCTTGCTTTCGGGTACCAGTTTATGTTGTTATCTATTTGCTATATAACAAACCACCCCAAAATGCAATTTTAAAGAAACAATTTATTATTTCTCATTTGGAGTATTTCATGGCAATTGAGGATGGATTGATCTGAAGACTTGGCTTATCATCCAACATGGCTCACTCACATAGCTAACAGTTGATGTGAGCTGTTGACTGGGAGCTCATCTGGGCCTGCTTACCAGAAAACTTCTACACATACCCTGCGTGTCTTGTCAGAAAATGATAACTGGGTTCCCAGAAAGAGACTAAGATGGAAATCACAAGGCTTTTTATGATCTAGCGTAGAAAACCATAAAGAATTACTTCCAGTGATTCCATTGGTTACACAGGGCCACCAAGATTCAGTGTAGGAGGAGAAACTCTTAAAAGGAAAGAACACCAGGAAGTGTAGTGGATAAACAAATTGTGGTTTATTCATACGATGAAGTACCACTCAGCAACAAAAAAAGAATGAATTACCAAAACATAGAACATGTGAACCTCACAGACATTATGTTGGGTGAAAAAGCTTATTACAATAGAGTGTCTGCAGTCTGTGTATCAGATATTTATTGCTGCATAACAAACCACCCCAAAACTTAGTGGCTTAGAAGGATAACAACCATATTTTTCTTTGCTCATGATTCTGTGAGTTAGCAACTTGAACAGGGTGTGGGTGTGTTTCTTTTGTTAGTCTCATCCGGAATCAGTCAAAATTTATCAATCATCTGGCCTCTTCACTAGGGGCTGGTTGGTGTAGGGGGATCTCAGCTGGGCTGGCTCATTTCTACTTCATGTAACTTCATCCCTCAGAGAACTAGCCTGCATGTTTTATATGGAACCACTCTATTTCAAGTGGGCAAGAACAAGAACTCCAATGTATCTTAAAGCATAGGCTTGGGAGAGTACAATTTCACTTTCACTGCAATCTAGTGGAAAAGTGCTCAAGGGAGTTTTCTGGAGGTGCTATATATTTTTTCTATCTTGATCCTAGTGTAAAAAAAAAAATGATCCTAGTGTAGCATGTATAAAAAGTCATTAAGTTGTACAATTAGCAAAACTGTATGCACTTTTCTATATGTAGGTTATACTTCAGTAAAATTGTTTTTAAAGGAAAGGGGAGAGTTTATAAGCCAGTAGGCCAGTTAAGGCACCTTTTCAAAAAGCTTGGATTGAACTGAATAGGAAATGCAAAGGTGTTTCAAGTATATGGCAGTGAAGAAGGAATGTCTAGGATTTGGCAACAGGATGTGGGAAATAAAATAACACATGAAGTTCATGATTGTTTACAGAAAAAATAAACTCAGTAAAGAGGTTGCTGTTCCCTCTCCCATGGTTTTGGTACCAGGGGAAGGTACAGTGGTGGTTTTGAATGCCAGGATAAAGCCCATTCCAGAACAGGAAATTTTAAGAAGCAAGAGTAATAACTGTTAGAAAAATTTCAGATAACAAGGACATTTTAGGGAAGGTTCATAGGCAACACGAGCAATGAAGTCACAAGCAGAGCTAGGTGTAGATGCCTACGCTACATGGTGGTATTAAGTTTTTTTTGTTTTTTTTTTTTAATAGAATGAGTTTAGCTTTCTTTTGTAGAGTTTTCTATTGCAGCAACAGTTGTTCCAAAGCCAGAGCCAGAGTACCCTTCCAACACATTTTTATTGAGCAGTTCCATGGGCCAGATGTGATTCTGGCTACAGAAAATAGGCCTTGACCAAGACTGAAAGGCCTCTGCTTTCGTAAAGAAAGCTCTAATTCCAGGAGACAGATGATATTTAAAATAACAAGAAAGTATCAGGTAGTGATGTACAATACAAAAAACAAAACCACAGAGATACAATACAGAGTAACAGGGGAGCAACTTTAATTCAGGGAAAGCTTCTCTTATGAGGGGCTGCCTCCGTTGTCTACATCCAAGGGATGGTTTTTCTCCTCTAGCTTCTAAACATGGGCTGTTGCATGAGAAAGTGAAAAGAAAATAGCCTTGGGCCAAGGAGTATAGACTTTGAGGAGTTTGCTAAAAGAACTCTGGTACTGTCAAATTGTCCTCGTTGATAGGACACATGCTCAACTAAACACAGATTAGCCATGATTAAAATGCAGTATTGATGAGTGAAGATTTACTTTTTGTTTATTTCATTTTCTCTCACTGAGTGTTATCTAGCCCATGATATAAATTGAGAAAAGCACTTCAGAAATCATTGAGGGAATTTCTGGTCAAGATGGAATAACAGGAACCTGACTTACTCTCCCACTTGAAACAACCAAAGACATCAGAAAAAACAAAACAAAACAGAAGAAACAATGGTTTTCACGATCTTGAACATCAGGCAGCAATAGCTTATCCTGCCAATACGGTCACACATCTTTCAGAATGGTTAAATTAAAAAGACTGACCATATCAAATTTTGGTGAGGATGTGGAGGAATCGGAGCTCTCCTAACTGCTAGTAGGAATGTAAAATTGTATAAACACTTTGTAAAACTTTTGGTAATTTCTTAAAAAGTTAAATACATATGTGCTAATGATCCAGCCTTCCCACTCTAAGGTATTAACACAAGAGAAATGAAAAAGTATATCCACACAAAGACTTGTCCATGAATATTTATAGCAAGATGATTTGTAATAGCCAAAAACTGGAAACAAGCCATATGTCCATCTGCAAGTGAATGGATGAACGATTTATGGCTTATCCATACAATAAAATACAATTCACCAATAAAAAGGAATGAACAACTGATACATACAACTACATGAATGAATCTAAAAATTATTACGCTGGATGAAAAAAAGCCAGGCAACAAAGAGTGTGATCTTATTTATAAAAAAATTATAAAAAATGCAAGCTAGTCTATAATGACAGAATGCAGATCAGAGGTTACTTGGGACTGAGGGAAGCAGTGGAGAGAAACAGGAGGGAGGAAAGCAAAGGGGCAGGGGGAAACGGTTGAGTGTTATTGATATGCTCATTGTGTTGATTGTGGTGATGTTTCACAGATGTATTGCACATTTCACAGGTGTGTTACGTATCACAGGTGTATTACATTTTAAATATGTGCATTATTGTATGTCAATTACACCTCAATTAAGCTGTTAAAATTATTGAGTAAAAATTTAAAATTTTCATAACCTAGCACTCTAAAAAATTACTGCAACACTCTCTGCTATTGAATGTGTGTGTGTGTTCCATACAAGATAGGTCTTGGGCATTGTTACTGTAATTATCTGAGGAATTACTTGCCTTTACAAATTTTTAGGAGTCTTTTTAGATTGGAAATTTGATTAATAGTTTTTAATTAATAATGAAAACCTATTGGAAATATCATGTGATTATTTAGTGTCTTTCTTGCAAGAGTGATTTATTTTTTATGTTTCTCCTCCGAGGGGCTGAATATGCCATTATTTTCTCCACCTTCACTGCCTGCCACCTCCTCCCTCTCTGTCCTTTCAGTGACTCATTTCCTGTCAACCATAAAATCTACCTTATCAAAAATGCCAGTTGAATCACAAGCATTACTGACTTTAAACATCAGGGCTTTATTACCTCGTTTAGATGTGAATTCAGGGACACACTTTATGCAGATGAGGTTCGGCTTTGAAAATTATTCTATACCAGACTGTGAGTGTTTCTTTTAAGTACTAAAGATTAATTGCTTTTCTTCTTTTGAGTCCCACACATGTTTTGGTTCATAGCTGCCAAGGAGCTTAGCTCTGAATAAGATGTATTGTAGGGATTGATTTGGGAGGGGTGATTAGATTGCCTGATCAAGTAGGTCTTTATTGCATCAGCTCAGTTTGTACACCATGCTCATACACAGGTACTCTCAAACGTTGCTAAAAATGGCACTAAGTGATGAGATGAGTTATCAAAGACGCAAAGTTTCACTTTTGTCTCATGAACTTTGAAAGAGATACCTATGACTCAGCAAAAAGTTAGGATGATAGGAGGTAAACTCTTTGAAAACATCATTGCTGCAATATGACACTGACAAATCAAGAACCCAAAGAGAAAAGAAAATTTGGTAATTTATAGCACTTTCTTCCCCCTCCCCCCTTATATAATCCTTACAACATTTTATTTTTTAGTATGAATTTATTTGGAAAAGTAAAATTAAACCTTCCCATCAGAGTTATTTTTTTTTCCTTAACTGAACACTGATCTCAGTAGAAGCCACCATGAACCAATAACCAAATATGCATTATTTATAAGTGCACATGCAATATTCACCAAGACATTTACTGGCAAATTCATTGAGGCCATGAAGCAAGTCCTAATAAATAAAAAGGAATTGGATTCATGCAGAGTATATCCACTATCTGCCCTGGAACTAAATCAGAAATCAATATCAAAGCTAAAGTATGTTTTGGAAATTAAATGTCGCATTCCAAAATAACCCAGAGGTTAAAGAAAAAGTCACAAGGAAATTAGAAAGTAATTTGAATTAAATGAAAATGAAAGTTCAGAATACCAAAATTTGTGGAATGTAGCTAAAGCAGGGTTTAAAGGAAATATTTAGCTTTAAATAATTATATCAGAAAAAAAGGAAGGTTTATAATTAATTATGTAAACTTCTCTCTTATAAACCAAAAAAAAAGAAAAAGGTAACAGTAAACTAAGTGGAAGGAAGGTAATGATAATTATAAGAGTAGAAATCAATGCAACAGAAAAAATAAAATAAACAAAAATCAAAGCTTTTTTTTTTTTTTTAATTAATTAATACATTTCTAGCTACACTGACCAAGGACAAAAAGAAATAAGACACAAAATACCAATACCAAGAATGAAAGGACATCATGACAGATCCTACAACATTTAAAGGATAAAAAGGAATGCTTGGAAGAAATGTATAAACTCCCTGAAAAACACAAATAGCCTAGTATTTGTTAAAGAAATTGGTATTAGCATAACCCTTGTCTTAGTTATCTGTGCTGCTGAAACAGAAATACCATAAGTGGATGGCTGTAACAAACAGAAATTCATTCTCTCACAGTCTAAAAGGCTAGAAGGCTGAATTCAGAGTGCCAGCTCCAGGGGAAGGCTTTGTCTCTCTGTTGGCTCTGGAGTAAGGTCCTTGTCATCAATCTTCCCCTGGGTCTAGGAGTTTCTCAGTGCAGGGCCCCCAAGTCCAAAGGACATGCTCTGCTCCTGGCTCTTCTTTCTTGGTGGTAAGGAGGTCCCTCTCCTCTCTACTCAACTCTCTTTTTTTCATCACAAAAGAGATGGACAACCTATAGATTGTGTCCTCCCTCATTAACATAACTGCCTCTAATACTGCCTCATTAACATCATGGTATTGTTTTTGTTAGATGCCATCAAGTTGGTTCTGACTCAGAGTAGAACTGCCTCATAGGGTTTCCAAGGAGCGGCTGGTGGATTTGAACTGCCAACTTTTTGGTTAGCACCAGAGCTCTTGACCACTATGCCACCAGGGCTCCTCATTAACATCACAGAGGTTAGGATTTACAACACACAGGGTGATCATATCAGGTCACAAAATGGTGGACAATCACACAATACTAGGAATCATGGCCTAGCCAAGTTGACACACATTTTTAGGGTACACAATTCAATCTGTAACATTCCACCCTTTGGTCCCCCAAAATTCATGTCTTTGCCACATGTAAAACACTTTCACCTCACTGTATCATGACAGGCACGATATAGACATTTCCATTACAAATGCGAGAAATAGAAGACAAGAAAGGAAGGAATAACAGGCATCAAGCAAGTAAAAAACCCTGCAGAACAATTTACATTAGCTCTCAAGGCTTGAAAATAATCTTCTTCTCTGAGACCATTTAGGCAATGGCCTTTCTCTCCTGACTCTGGGTTTTGGCCATGCTCTCTGGGTTCTAGGTGGAGGTACCTCAGCCCTGGGCTTCAGCTCTGCCTTCCAGGCCCAGTGGGACAGCAACTCTACTCCCTCAACTTTGGGTGGCCTCATTCTCCTAGTCCAACTGACTGGTGAACCCACCCCCCTCAGCCCCAGCACTTCCTGTTCTTTTGTCCATTGGGCATAGCAGCCCTGCTCCCTCAGCTTTGGGCAGAAGATCTGGTCCTATCCCACTGGCACTTGTCAGTGGCAGTCCCACACTCCAGAACTGAGTTGGTGAAGGTCTGATTCTTTGAAACCTAGGAGGCTATGGCTCCATTCTTTGACACCCACAGACTGTGATTCTACCCTTTGAAACCCCAGAGGTTATGGCCCTATCCTTTGAGACTGAAGAAGCTCAGCTTCCTGTGCTTCTTATCTCTTCAGCTTCTGCTTCCTGATTCCTTGACCTCTTGGCCCCTCAGCCCCTCAGGCCACTTAGGCAGGCCCACCATCTGCCCTCCTTGGGCAAGTGCTCCAAAGCTCTTTAGTTCTACCAGTAAGTGCCCAGAGGCACCCCACTCTGCCAGGAAGCCTCCTGCCTGAAGGTACTCAGCTCTCTTGCTCCATAAGTCAGCTCCCATGCTATCTCATGTCAGTCTCTTAGTTCTGCTGCTGCTGCTCCATGCTGTCTGTGTTGTCTCCAGCATTACAGTTCTCTTCACTTCCTTCTGAGCCCTCACCAGAATTGTCTTTGATGTTCATAATTACACCAATGGTTTCTTCAAGGCAATCTAGGCTTTCACTATTAGGCCCTTTGAAACTCTTTCAGCCTCTATGCACTCACAGTTTCAAAACCACTTTCATATTTTAGGTATCTGTTAGAGCAGCACCCCACTCTTGGTACTAAATTCTGTCTTAGTTACCTAGTGCTGCTATAACAGAAATACCACAAGTGGATGGCTTTAAAAAACAGAAATTAATTCTCTCATAGTCTAGGAGCCTAGAAGTCTGAATTTAGGATGCCAGCTAGAGGGGAAGACTTTCGCTGTCTGTTGGTTATGGGGGAAGGCCCTTGTCATCAACCTTCCCCTGGTCTAGGATTTTCTCAGCACAGAAACACCAGGTCCAAAGGATACACTCTGCTCCCAGCACTTCTTTCGTAGTGGTATGAGGTTTCTCTTCTCCTCAATTCTCTCTTTTATATCTCAAAAGAAATTACACAAGATACAACTTAAACCTTTAGATTGTGTCCTGTGTCATTAACATTACTGCCTCTAATACCACCTCATTAACATCATAGAGGTTAAGATTTAAAACACATAGGATAATCACCCCCAATGCATCTGTCAGTTTGTCTTGTTGTGATGCTGGAAACTACACAGCTGGTATTTCAAATACCAGCAGGGTCACTCATGGTGGACAGGCTTCAACTGAGCTTCCAGACTAAGACAGACTAGTCTACTAGTCTACTTCAGGTGGTCTGCTTCTGAAAAAATTAGCCAGTGAAAATCTTATGAATAGCAGTGAAACATTGTCTTATATGGTGCCAGAAGATGAGCCCCTCAGGTTAGAAGACTCTCAAAAGACGACTGGGGAAGAGCTGCCTCCTCAAAGTAGAGTCGACCTTAGTGATGTGGATGGAATAAAGCTTTCAAGACCTTCATTTGCTGATGTGGCATGACTCAAAATGAGAAGAAACGGCTGCAAATATCCATTAATAATAGGGATGTGGAATGTATAAAGTATGAACCTATGAGATTGGAAATCATCAAATATGAAATGGAATGCATAAACATCAGTATCCTAGTCAATAACGAGCTGAAATGGACTAGTATTGGCCATTTTGAATTGGACAATGATATGGTCTACTATTGTGGAAATGACAAACTAAAGAGGAGTGGCATTGCAGTCATCATCAAAAAGAACATTTCAAGCTCTATCCTGAAGTACTACACTGTCACTGATAGGATAATATCCCTATGCTTACAAGGAAGACCAGTTAATAAGATTATTATTTAAAATTGCACACCAACCACTACAGCCAAAGATAAAGAAATTGAAGTTGTTTTTTTTTATAACAACTCTGCACTCTGAAATTGATGAAACATGCAATCAAGATGCATTGATAATTACTGGTGACTGGAATACGAAAGTTGGAAACAAAGACAAAGGAACAGTAGCTGGAAATATGGAAATATGGCCATGGTGATAGAAATGACACCAGGGACTGCAAGACCAATGACTTTTTGCAAGACCAATGACTTCTTCATTGCAAATACCTTTTTTTTAACAACATAACAGCAACTATACATGTGGACATTGCCAGATGAAACACACAGGAATCAAATCAACTACATCTGTGGAAAGAGACGATGGAGAAGCTCAATATCATCAGTCAGAACAAGGCCAGGGGCCAACTGCCGAACAGACTGTCAATTGCTCACAAGCAAGTTCGAGTTGAAGCTGAAGAAAATTAAAACAAGTCCATAAGAGCCAATGTTTGGCCTTGTGTGTAATCCCGCCTGAATTTAGAGACCATCTCAAAAATAAATTTGGCATATTGAACACTAATGACCAAAGAACAGATGAGTTTTGGAATGATATCAAGGATATCATACATGATGAAAGCAAGAGGTCATTAAAAAGACAGGAAAGAAACAAAAGACCAAAAGGGATGTCAGAAGAGACTCTGCAACATGCTCTTGAACGTAAAGTAGCTAAAGCAAAAGGAAGAAATGATGAAGTAAAAGAGCTGAACAGAGAATTTCAAAGGGGAGCTCAGAAAGACAAAGTAAGCATTATGATGAAATGTGCAAAGACCTGGAGTTTAAAAGAACAAAAGAAAGAAACGTGCTCGGTATTTCTCAAGCTGAAAGAACTACAGAAAAAAATCAAGCCTTGAGTTGCAATATTGAAAGATTCTATGGGGGAAAATATTAAATGACATGGGAAGCATCAAAGAAGATGGAAAGAATACACGGGGTCACTTTATCAAAAAGAAATGGTCAATGTTCAACCATTTCAGGAGGTAGGATATGATTAAGAACAAATGGTCCTGAATTAAGAAGTCCAAGCTGCACTGAAGGCATTGCTGAAAAACAAGGCTCCAGGAATTGACAGAATACCAATTGAGATGTTTCAACAAATGAATGCAATGGTGGAAGTGCTCACTAGTCTCTGTCAAGAAATTTGGAAGACAGCTGCCTGGCCAACTGACTGGAAGAGATGCATGTTTATGCCCATTCCAGAGAAAGGTGATCCAATAGAATGTGGAATTATCAAACAATATTATTAATACCACACACAAGTATAATTTTGCTGAAGACCACTGAAAAGCTATTGCAGCAGTACATTGACAGGGAACTGCCAGAAATTCAAGCCAGGTTCAGAAGAGGATGTTGAACAAGGGATATCATTGCTGATGTCAAGTGGATCTTGACTGAAAGCAGAGAATATCAGAAGGGTGTTTACCTGTGCTTTATTGACTATGCAAAGGCATTCCACTGTGTGGATTATAACAAATTATCGACAACATTGCAAGGAATGAGAATTCCTGAACACTTAATCAGGAACATGTACATTTAAACCACTGTAGATACTAATACACTCCTCCTATAAAGTCTACAAAGTCTAGTGATGGCAAGGATGTGGACAGATTAGAACTCTCACACTCTGCTGGTGGGAATGTAAAATGGTACAATCATTTTTAAAAGCAGTTTGGTAATTTCTTATAAAGTTAGATACCACTTACCATAGGATCCAAGAATCTCAATTTTATGTATTTACCTAAGAAAAATGAAAACATATGTCCACACAAAGACTTGTTCATGAATGTTCATAGTAGCTTTATTCATAATAGTTAAAAACTGGAAATAATCCAAATGCCTGTCTACAGTAAAATGGATGAATGAATTATGGTATATTCATACCATGCGATACTATTCAGCAACAAGAAAAAAATACATTACTGACAGATGCAACAACATGGGTGAATTCCCAAAGTATGTAGAGTAACAGAAACCAGACAGAAATGTGTACATACCTTATGATTCCATTTATATGAAACGCTGGAAAACACAAATCTGATCAATAGTATCAGAAAGCAGAACATTGGCTGCCTGGGGCCAGGATTAGGGGAAGACTGACTGAAAGGGGGCACAAGGGAACTTTTTAGGGCGATGGACATAGTCTATATCTTTTTTAAAAAAAAAATGTGTATATTTGCCAAAATTCATCTCACTGTGCACTTAAAACACATTATATTGCTTTTGAAATCTACTTTAATGAATCTTGTTTTAACAACTATATCAAGGTATCATTTTTTGCTTATAACATCTGCGGTAAATTCAAAAGCTCAACAACACACTCTGTTGGTGAGGCTGTGAGAAGTGGGCATCCTTACATTACTTTGGGAATGCAAAATGGTTCAAACCCCATGTAGAGGTATCTGATGCCTCTTGATATTCATTTCTGAGAATATGTACTGTACCTGCCCAAAATGCATAATCTGAATCTAATCATGTGGAGACATCAGACAAACCCAAATCAAGGGGCATTAGATTGGTCTGAACTCTTTAAAAATGTCAATATCATTAAAGACAAAGAAAGGCAGAGGAATAGTTCCAGACAAAAGCAGACTAAAGAGACATAAAAATTAAGTGTAATGTGTGACCCTAAATTGGATCCTGGGACGGGGAAAAAAAAAGTTAAAAAGGACATCAATGGGACAATTGGTAAAATTTCAATATGAAATGTAAATCATTATACCAACATTAAATTTCTGAATTTATTACTATATTGTGGCTATGTAGGAAAATGTCCTTGTTGTTAGATGGTGTATGTGGAAGTTTTTGGGAGTAAAGGATCATGTTTGCAGCTCACCCTCAAATGATTCAGCAATAATGATGACAACAATAATTAGTATATATGAATAAAAAGAAATAAACAAATATAGGGAATATTAATGGTTGTTGACTCTAAGTAAAGATTATATGGAAATAGTATTTTTTTAACTTTATAAATTTGATTTTTTTAAGTAAAAAATAATGAACCTCCAAATAGCTGTTCTCAAGCACCAAACCTGAGAAGAAGGGGTAGCAAAATGAGAATGCAAGAAATATTTTTCCTTGGGCTCCTGGAACTGAGTGGACCTCGGATCTTGGGAAAAAAGACTTCAAAATGGATTCATAACTTTGTGTGGTCTGAGAGTGCAGAAAGCAAGACTAGAATATAGCCTGGGTGGCAAGTGGGTAAGAGGGCATATGTGTGGTGGTAAAGGAAATAGGTTAGAGGTTCTGCAGCCCTGCTCCTGCTTGGCCTATTTGCCTTCCTAATTTAGAGATCTATGAATATTCTCCTGCAATTTCTGCAACATGGAAAACGCACACAATAATATTAGCAAGGGGTATTGGTAGCCACGATAATCTCCAGGGAGGGAAAAAGTTCCAGAATTTACAGTAAAGCTGAAGTTAGCATTCTTTAGCCTAGAATGCCACTAGCAAGATTGAGACTACCAAAACCCAAGACCAAACCAGTTGCCGTCAACTTGATTCTAACTTGTGGCAACCCTATACGTTTCAGAGAAGAACTACCCTCCATAGGGTTTTCATGGTTGTGACCTTTCAGACTTTCCAAGGTGCCTCTGGGTATGTGTGAACCACCAAACGTTCAGTTAGGAGCCTGAGCCTTAACCATTTGCTCCACCCAGGGACTCCTGTAATAACCCAAGAAGGAAGATAGAGAAAGCAAATTTATGAAATAAAGAGAATGAGGGAGAGGGGAACTAGAGAAGAGGAGTTAGCAGGGCTTGTGATGTGGAATAAGCCTGTGATGTGGAATAAGCAACCTTGGCTGCTCCTTAAGGACACTTGTAAGAGGACGCTGCTTCTGTTCTTACCCTTCCCACTAACCTCAGTTGCTTACATTTTTTTCCAAGTCAAAGAAATTTGAATTGGTGATCTAGTCAAGAATTCATGACCCCTGTGAACTTTTATAATTCTTTAATCTGGTCTTCCAAAACTTGACTCATGCCTCCCTTTAGTTTAACTTTTACACATTTTTCTCCCTTACAAAATGCAAATCTACTGACTGAGCACAGAACATAGACATCTTTATACTCCTCACAAAGTCCAGAACAGTGTCTAATAACTCATAGTCAATAAATATTTGTTACAGGAACAAATGTGAAAAAACAACATCAATGAAAACAAAAATCAGGTTATCAATATTTTCATTGGTCCACGTTGTGTGGTAGAGTTCGCTACTGTCCAAAAACAACTGTCAAAAAGGAGTCCAGATTATCAGGAATTTGAACTAGTGTTGAAGGGAATGATCTCCGACTCACGCCTTTAATTCAAGATGCATTTCCCAGGAGATGAGTTATTCACCTGGTAGGTGGTAGATTACAGGAGATTCATCCAATGACCACAGGACCAGTATCCCGTTCCTACTGCCTCCCTCCCCATACACACAAAGATTGGAATCTTCTTGATTTATACCTTGAGACCAATAAACACTGATTATCTTGTGATCTAACTTTTGATTGTATTGTTTATTATGGAAAAGTTTCCAAATATTGAGGCTGATTTTCAAATAAATCACTTGTGCTCTCTCTATATAAAAGAAGTAACAAAGGGCTTGCTTTCTTATATTTTCCAAATTTCAGAAAACTGAGTAATTTGTCTTAATATTATAAATGTTAAGCATGGGCTCAATTTCATCCCATGATATCATGATGTCAAGAATGATATCAACGAACTGACTATATATCCAAAAGAAGTTTTGAAGCAAAAATACAGTCTACGGCTTGTAATTACCCTCCTTTTAGGTTTAGAAAAAAAATCTTGAGTAATTAACGCCTTCAGAGTCTTAATATATGTTTTGGTATGCGTAAATTGAAACAAAGTTGAACAGCAGGACTCAGTAAAATCTAGATTTTTGACTTAATGATAGTTATTGAAACAAGTTAATTCTGTTTTCCTCATACGGTCTGAGAATAAGTTAGGGTAACCCACATTTATACAAGAGTCTTGCTTCCTCCGCCCCCCCCCCCCCCCGCCCAAATGATTCAGCTCAACACTGGGCAGATTTTACATTAGGTAACAGAATTTCTTCTCCTAAAATAGCTGTAGCCCAAAAGGAAGTGTTATGTGAGAATGAAGTCAGAGAAATTCATAAGGAGTCTGCACAAACCATTTTGATGAATTTCTGAGGAGGAATGTATCAGAGAGGATGGACCAAGGTCACCTTTCCTGATGTCTCTCCTCTCTGAGAAACGGTCTGACAGATCTGGGCCACTAGACCCTGAGGGAAATAGGAGTTGGAAGCAATTATCTAAATAATTCAGACAAGAAGGCATGCTTGAGCTTTTCAAAGTCACCCATATGAACCCAAAGGGAGTCTAAATGTTTTGAATTGTGTTAGGAATTTATTTATTAAAGTATCTCTAGGATACACAGACTGATACTGGCTCCTTACAAAAAGGAAATACTTTATCCCTGGGAAAAGTAGGTTCATTTACGTTAATCATATTAAACAAACGCTCAATTTTCATTCTATTTAATTTTGCCCAAAGGAGAGTGCCTTTTACCCACACAAGGTGTGACAATAGTGTTCTGATGTTCTATTTATAGCATATATAATTCTGTGTTTCTAAAATAATTTCTTCACCAAGCAGCATGAGTTTTCACTGGGTAGAAAAAAAAATCTGTGGTTGATATGGATACAAAATAAAAGAGGAAGAAAAAAGGAAATAGCATTACCTATACACTTCTGGGAAATAAAAAGACTTCAAAAGCTATTTTAAAAAAATCATTTTATTCATAGTGTACATTTCCAAATTTTCTCCAAGTAAGGGAGGTAGAGAAATTGAGACTTACTGAACCTTCTCACTGCCAGCCTTAATTACAGTGAACACACCAAAGAAAAAGATATGTTTTTACAGCAAACCTCCCGTTTAGATTCTGTGGAAAGAAACAACTCAGCAGGACCAACAGAGACAGATACTTTATTTTTTAAAGTTACACTATAAAAAAGTTCCAGTTATGTTTTCTCCCCCTTACCTGCCACATTTTACATGAAGCTCCGAAGAAAAAGAAGTGAGGAGCATTGAAATCCCCATACCTCCTACCAGTGGGAGTTTGACTTAATTAGGACTAACCAATTCCGTATACACTTTCAAGATGATTTCAGTTTTATATTCTAATCTAAAAGCTTTTCCAACATTAGTACATTCATGGACTGGTAGTCAGGCTACGCTGTATGAGAAATAAGAGTATTTGAAGTTCCCTATTTTCCTCTTTCCTTCAGGCTCTACATATTTGCCCTTGAAAACACATTTTGCACACGTGTGGAATAATACATAAGTTGCAAAAAGAGTTAAAGAAATGAAAGAAAAGATTTTTTTTTCAAAGCTTTTCAGACCAGCTCTGCTATAAGGTAACTACAGAATTCGAGCAACATTCCAGTCTTTTTAAAGATTCTGCAGGCTTTTCAATGGAGCTATCTTTACCTGTTTACTCCCCTGCCCTGTAGCGTCTCTATGATCTACCCCAGTGGCCATCAATCATTCTAAATGTAAATCCTATACAATATGAGGGGGGAGTCTATAGTAACCTACCAACAAGAAGGACCAAGAGATCGGTGCTTGAGACTGAATGAGAAACAATGGCAGATCGTTTCCTTGCTTCCATGAACACTATGATTCACTCGAGAAACAGTCTTAATCTATGAATCCCCCTGTAACTATCACCTACAGAGTTTCCTCCGAGAAGGTTCTACTATGTCAACAAATGATATTCACATACTGTTATCAGACATCTCCAAGGCCTATGTACTATTATTGTGCATTTATATAAAATAGTCACATTTGCTACATGTATGAGCTCTTGCTGATGATCAAGATACTACTTGGAACAGTCATGGTTACACCTCTTAAGTGACAGGGGTGAATGAAGCAAATACATAAGGAAGTGGGAGTCAAGCCAGAAAAAGTTAAGGCACCCTGTGCCATCAGCCCACCCAGTCAGCAGTCAACTCTTTTCCATAGGCATAAATAATGTAAGGTGTGTGTGTGTGTGCACTAAAACATAGGGGAGAAAACATGGGTAAGTCTGTTTAAACAATAAATAAAAGCAAAATCAGTTGCCTTTGAGTAGATTCCAACTCATGGGGACCTCATGTGTTACAGAGAATTGCTGCACCCCACCGGATTTTCAAGGCTGTAACCTTTCAAAAGGAGATCACCAGGCCTTTCTTCCAAGGTGCATCTGGGTGGATTCAAACTGCCAAGCTTTTGGTCAGGAGTCTAGTGCTTAACCATTTGCACCACCCAGGGGACTCCTGCTTATGTAAAAAATACTTCTTCTGAAAAATTTGTGGGGCAAGGGGACTAAAGCATTTTTCCTCTAACTATGAAACCCTGGGGATGTAATGGTTAAGTGCTATGGCTGCTCACCAAAACATTGGCAGTTCGAATCTGTCAGGAGCTCCTTGGAAACTCTATGGGGCAGTTCTACTGTTCTATAGGGTCGCTATGAGTTGGAATCGACTGGACAGCAAACAGCAACGGGTTTTTTTTTTTTTTTATAGATAGCATATGGTGACCATGTTTCAGAAGGGCAAGTTCAAGGTGACACTTCCTACTATTGCTGACACATCATGGCAGGAGATGTAAATAATAATCTTCTTGCGGAAGTATGTGCCAAAGTGCAGTTGAAAGAGGGATACAGAAATGGAAGCATTTACTTACATAGGTTCAAACACCAAGGAAAGGACGGCCTGGAGAAGGGCAGGAAGGGGAGGAGCCTATAGATGGTCAGGGTGCAAATGGGTAGACAGGTGCCACCCTTCTCTTCTCTAAGTGTTTCACCATCAGGATCTCACATTGCTTACTTGAACATCTCGTTGTTAACCATAATGACTGAATGACAATGTATTTTATTTAAAATTTTTTGGAAAAAAGATTTCCTTTTTGGACTGCAATTCAAGGACAACAGCCCCTACCCTGTCTCTGATCGGTTACCTACTCTGGTCCCTTCTACCCTTGATCTTTTCTTTTTCTTTGAACCTCTTTTTTTTTTTAATTACAATTCTCCATGTCCTTTGCTGTGCAAAGAACAGACATATCTGACTCCTGATTTTCTCTGCCCTAGATGAAATCACATCCCTTAGGTGCTTATTGATACTGGGTGAAACATACATTTCAAAAATGACAAGTAGCTGGAGCAAGTCTAACATAGAGGCAGAAAGAGACACGGTCGATATATTTAGACAATATCCTATAAAAGTCCCAGACAGTTCTGCATCATTGATAATATCCCACAGCTTCAACAAGAAAGCAAAACCAGAAAAAGATTTTTGCACACTATGGAGATCAATGGGAACACAGAGGAGGCAGGTCAATAAGCAACCATAAACAAAATATAATTCATCTTTTGTGCTTTAAAAAATTACAGTCATGGGCTTTCAAGGACATTGAGCAAATGCCCATAGGTATGTCACATTAATCATTCCTTAGCTGTTAAAAGAAATCAGAAATGCTGGCACCAGAAACAAGAAAATCAGGAGG
This sequence comes from Loxodonta africana, assembly GCF_030014295.1. Taxonomy (NCBI): domain Eukaryota; kingdom Metazoa; phylum Chordata; class Mammalia; order Proboscidea; family Elephantidae; genus Loxodonta; species Loxodonta africana. Next base: position 116,669,646 of record NC_087345.1, on the reverse strand, counting down.
GAAACAGAAGCATACATTTTTTTTTTTTTTCCCTCTTGCAATGAGGAGCAGAGATTGTGTTATGTTTGAATAAGTTTTTCATTTATGCAGTTATGTTCATCTTTCACCTCTAAGATATGAAATGTGTGTAAAAATGTCAAAAGACAAGCCTAGGTAAAGCAGATAGTATCCATTTTCTTATGATTTATGACAGAAGGTTTACAGTAATTGTAGATTCATATAAGTCTCCTTCCACTGACAACATAGGGATTTTACAGTGTTCAACCTAAATATTGTGGCTTCATATTTAAGAGTTTATAAACAGACGAGCCTGAGTTTCCAAATTCCTTTGGGCTAGTCCCTAGGGCTTTCAAGGAGGGTATACAGGAACTGATGGAATATTTGATGTCTATCTAGCTTCAAGGACTCAGAAAATCCATCTGAATGGCAAAAGAGAAGCTCCACTTTCAATTATTACTGGCAAGGCCATAACTAGGTTAAGATGACCAGTACTTTGTCACAAGACACCCCAGTTTAGAGAGCACGAGTTTAAACTGTTCTTCTCTTCCCCCACCCCCTAGCGTTTAAGTCAGTGTAAAATTTTAAGCTTCTCAGCAAATTTTCACAACACCTTTCTAGTCACAAGGCTACAAGGTCAACCCCAGAGCTAAGCCAGCTCCTCTGCCAGTAGACAGAGATAGATGGCGCTGGCAAGCCAAGGTCAAGAGCAGAGACCATTCTGATCTTTTACATGCTAAAGGCTTGGTGGTCTGCTCCTTTTCACTTGCCTCATCCTCTCCCCTGCCCTCTTCGCTGTAGATTCAAGTTGCCAAAACTGCCAGTTATATTTATTGCTGATTTGTAGAGGCAATACCTAGGCTTCAGGTGTCTTGGAGTTGTTAACTCATTCAGTTTCCATCCCTGATGTGTTCCCATCTAAATCATACTATCTGAGAGTCAATCTCTACCCTGTGAAGATGGAGAAATAAAAAGCACAGTGTAGCTCTGGATTCTTATTTCCCCACATACTGGTCTTCAAGCTCTGGCAAAAGACCTTATAGCTTTTGGTCTTTGGAACTCTACAAACATCAAGCACATTTTACCTGGTTATGGTGGAAAATAAACATTTCCTAAACATTTCAGGGGAATGGTGACATTTTTTTCCCTTAGGTCCCCTCTAACATGGATTAGGCATTTAAAATTTTCAAAAAGTCAATACTCTTAAAAACAAAAATTAAATATAGGTACTTGGCTTTCAAAACAAAAGAAATAGGTGGTTTATATAAGAAAATTATTAAACTACCACAGTTACTGACAAGAAGAAACATTGCTGATATCTTTTTCCTTTCTGTATCATCCATCATCTTCCTAGAAAGGTTTTGCCTAATCTAAGAATATTTTTGGCAAAAAAAAAAACTCCCAGGATTTCTGCAGTCTATTTTACATGTAGATATTTAAGCCACATTGTCCAAATTGCTTCAGGTGCAAGCTATACCTTGCCTAAACAAAGTTTTTAGCCAAGAGAAGGGCATTAAACATCACAAAGCCCAACAGGGCATTGTCTAAATAATCCCTGTTAGGGATCGTTTACTTGCTTCCTTGTTAAAATAACTAAAGTGAACCATACAGAACCAAAACACAGTGACTCCTTTGTGTGAGGTTGCAGCTTACATGCACAATGTTGTGTAAACTTTTAGTAAAATACTCTATATAAGGCTTATGTGTCTAGAAGCCCTCTCCCATGTTAAAAAAAAGAAAATCTTTCATGTTAAAAATTACTTTTGTTATGGAATGACATTTCTTCACCCATCTTAATTTTATTGACGCACAATTAAAATTAAACAAAAGTCATCCTTATTCATGACCCTCAGAGTCAATGCAATTCTCAAATTGGGGTTAATACAAATTAAAAGTCATTTCAGGTTCCTGTTTTCAGTCTCTCCACTCTCTCTCATGCCCGCATGGGACAACCTAATTTTTGTTACTAAAAATCAATTGAAAAATTAAGACTGATATGAAAGGGTGATGTCTTTCCTTGGCAGATATATCAAAAGTGATGAAATATTTTCTTACTGAACGTGTCTACCAAAATCTGAATATTTTCTGAGCTGAACCTTAAGGGTCAGTAATATTAAAATATACTTGACCAAATTTGGCAAAGTAAAAGGCCCAATCCTGAAGTTTCCAATTTCAGATAAAATAATATAATGAAAGCTTACAGTGCAATATCTTAATGGTAACAGAGTATTCCAGAGTACTCTACAAGAAAAAATGCTAGAGAAGTTCTCACTTACAAACACATATATTTCAATAAATATATAGATACAAAACTTCACACTACACATACACACACAGCTCTACGTTAAGATACATCTATGGAGTCCTGGCAGCATGGTGGTTAAGAACTATGGCAGCTAACCAAAAGGCCAGCAGTTTGAACCCACCAGACGCTCCTTGGAAACCCTACGGGGCAGTTTTACTCTGTCCTATAAGGTCGCTATAAGTTGAAATCGACTCGACAGCAACAGGTTTGGTTTTTGCTTTAGTTTTTTTTTTTATCTAGCCAATGAAAAGGGCATACGTATGAGTCATCACTATAATGTCAAACTGTAATTACTCTTAAGATAACATTCTCATTAAATTGTAATCTTACAGGAGCATGTATGTGTATCCTTAAGTGAAGACACTGTAGAAGAATCAAAATCTCATTTTGGTATAATTCAGGTTTCTCAACCCCGGCACTACTGACATTTTAGACTAGGCAACTCTTGGTTGCGAGGTGCTGCATTGTAGGATGTTTAGCAGGATCCCTGGCCTTCACTCACTAGATACCAGTAGCACCCCCAGGGTCATGACAATCAAAAATGTCTCCAGACATTACCAATTGTCCCTGGGGTAGGGGAGATGCCACAATCACACCTATTTGTGAAGCATTTGTCTAGTCAAACATTGCTATTGTTGTCAGGTGCCTTCAAGTTGGTTCTGACTCATAGCGACCCTATAGGACAGAGTAGAACTGCCTTATAGGGTTTCCAAGGAGCGGATGGTGGATTTGAACTGCCAACCTTTTGGTTACCACCTGAGCTCTTAAACACTACACCACTAGGGCTGCCAAACATTATTAAAAAAAAAAAAAAAATTAGTTCTGGTCATTTCTATTTTACCTTTCAGAAGCCTCATAGAATGGTTTTGCACAAATTTATAAACTAACATTGCACAAATCAATTGCATAACTCTATCTCAGGAATTAAAATGTAAAATTTCCTGATATCATTTTCAATAGAATTCTGATGCATGGGCTCTCTGATGCTCATTAACTACATTTTTAACAATTGTAGCAAATAAAACATTAATTTGAATGACATATTTTAATGACTTTTGTACATGTTTTTTGTTAGCCCTTTTATATTTCTGGTGGGGCGTAGAGATAAAAGTGCGTTCCCTATTCTAGGTAGCTATTAAACAACACCGGTTCAGAAGAGGAAATATATTTAGGATTGCACATACAGTGACTACTTAAAGCTGATTTACATCACACTCTCATTACATTTGCACTACTATGTAAGATCAAAACAGCAAACTAGTACTGTACAGAATCAATATTCTGAAATTCTTATCTTTCTAAGTAGCAATATAATGTGTGTTATGTCAACCAGTCATATTTTAACTGCTAATTGTGGTAATAATTTCACTATTTAATCACATTTAGAAATTGCCTATGCCAACAATGTAGAAATTTTCCAAGGGGGCTTTTTTTAAATCTTGCTATCTTGTAAGTTAACCCACCAAAATATGTCACCTATTTTAACTTTATGGCATGGTAAACAAAAACAAACCCACTGCTGTAGAGTCAGTTCATTCCAATTCATACCGATCCTATAGGACAGAGTAGAATTGACCCATAAAGTTTCCAAGGAGCACCTGGTGGATTTGAACTGCTGACCTTTTGGTTAGCAGCTGCGGCTCTTAACCACTAAGCCACCAGGATTACTATGGTATCCTAAGTTTCTAATATCAAAACTGAAGCAGAATTTTTTGACACAGCTTAATAAAGGTAGTAAGTTCTAATGTCTCCTTTTAGCTTAAGGCATCCAAAGCACAAAAAAGAGAGGTTTCCTTTACATTTCCCTTACATGTAAACACATCCAGTGGCTTGTGAGCACTACAGTTTTCTTGCTGTGTGTCAGATTTGGTATAACAAGCTTTCTAAGTAGTCCTACTTGCTACTAGGGAAGAAACAGCTAATTCACATCCCTTTACTTGTATGAACCCTGCTGTCTGTGACCATGCTCAACACAGGGTCCATTCGTGATATACTTGGGAAGTCAGAATGAGTGAAACAAGTCTGCTCATTCTGGGTAATCACTTTGGGGTAAGATTTGCATCTAATACTGGTATGGATAATATGAGAAACACCCAGGAAGCTGGCTTATCTTATAACAATATGAAGTGGATAATATGTAACAAATTTGTGGCTCTCCAACATTGGTTACACATTTTTGCCATACAAGGCCACATGGATACAGCTGGTATAGTCACACGGAACGAGTTTTGTTTAACTCTGTGTGTCTGCACGTGTGTCTGTGCATGGTGGTGAGTACACATGCATATGATCTTAGTGTGGCTACACTATGGTAGATACAAAAAAGGATGTGTCACTAAAGAGGCACACTAGCCCTGCAGCAGGGACTGGAAGGAAGGAGGGAACAGGAAAGCTGGTAATAGGGAACCCAGGTTTGGGAAGGAAGAGGGTTGACATGTTGTGGTGTTCTTAACCAATGTCATGGAACAATGTGTGTACTAACTGATGAGAAACTAGTTTGTTCTGTAAACCTTCATCTAAAGTTCAATAAAAAAAAAAGAAAGAAAAAGGGATGTGTCTTATAGCCTGTCTTCCACCAAGACTAAAATTTACTTCATTGTGCTTTACTTCATCTCTAAACATTACATTATGAAACAATCATGACAATTTTTAAAAAAATAAAGCACTCGCATTTGTAGTCTTTCTTTTTGTACTAAAATACTAATGACAATGCAAACAGGCTTATGTAATGTGGATCTAAAATTTGAGTTTATGGCCTAAATTTTGAGGAGGAGAGAAAGTGACTCTTGTTATCCAGGCTAACAGAATCAACACAGTCTAAAGTCAGCAATGCTTCACATTGTCTAAGCAGACTTGACAAAAAGGGAGGAAGCAATTCTTATTTCAAATTTTTTTAAACGAGGGGGAACTATACAACCTTGCTTGCTGAAAGTGAAGAGGACTTGAAGCACTTACTGATAAAGATCAAAGACTATAGCCTTTGGTATGGATTACACCTCAACATAAAAAAAAAAAAATCCTCATGACTGGACCAACGAGCAACATCATAATAAACAGAAAATACTGAAGCTGTTGAGGATTTCAATTTACTTGGCTCCACAATCAACGCCCAAGGAAGCAGCAGTCGAGTAATCAAATGACATATTGCATTGGACAAATCTGCTGCAAAAGACCTCTTTAAAGTGTTAAAAAGCAAAGATGTCACTTTGAGGGCTAAGGTGTATCTGACATAAGCCATGGTATTTTTGATGGTCTCATATGCATGCAAAAGCTAGACAATGAATAAGGAAGACTGAAGAATTGATGCCTTTGAATTATGCTGTTGGGGAAGAATATTGAATATACCAGGGACTGCCAGAAGAATGAGCACACCTGTCTTGGAAGAAGTAAAGCCAGAATGCTCCTTATAAGCAAGGATGGTGAGGCTTTGTCTCACTTATTTTGGACACGTTATCAGGAGGGACCAGTCCCTGGAGAAGGACATCATCCTTGGTAAAGCAGAAGGTCAGGGAAAAAGAGGAAGACCCTCAAGGAGATGGAATGACACAGTGGCTGCAACAACGGGCCAAACATAGCAACGATTGTGAGGATGGTGCAGGACTGGGCAGTGTTTTTTCCTGTTGTACATAGGGTCACTATGAGTTGAAGCCAACTCGACAGCACCTAACAATACAACATAATTAACATAGACTTGGTTCAACAAATCACAATTATCAGGTGTAGCATTTGATATTCTTATTACTCAGCAAGGGATTTTTTTTTTTTAATCTACACCAGCACCCACCCACTGCCCCTAAATAGGGCAAAAATAAGTAATAATAATAAAAAAACCCTCTATGGTTCTAAACCTGTAGGTTTTTTTGTTTGTTGGTTTGTTTTTGTATTAACCCAGTTTGTGTTGGTGATCAGCAACGCTTTTCCCCGGCATTGTCTTTATTCTATCTCAAGTAGCTCCTCAGCCTCAATAACTAGAGGTCCATCTTGTTTTTACACTGTATCTTCTACATTTGAACCGCATAAACATCATCATTTCATTAGCGTTTTACAGCTGAAAATCCACAATGTGCTATAAAACATGTCGTGGGACATTTCTTTTCTTATTTATCCTCTAAGCCAACATCAAAAGTAGAGCTTTCCTTCGGTTTTTGTTATCCTGCTTCTTTTTTTTTTTTTTGGCTCTCCAAGTGGCCCACGCAAATCCATGAAGGAACTTGACCATTTTCTTTTGGAGTCACATAGAAAACCTAACAAAAATACCCTGGCTCAGTTCCTTCTTCTTCCATAGTTCCTAGGAAGTGGGTTGAAGTGAGGTGTTCTCACATGGATCTAGCTGCATTCTCAGTGCACCGATTTTGTGAAGATACCAGAGTTGGAGAAATTCCTCTGGCATGGCATGGAAGCCAGAAAAGGGCAGGACGTTATCGTAATAGTGGTGGCTGATGGGCTGCTCTTGCATATTCACAGAGAAGGGCCAGAAGCCATAGATGGACACTTCTTCACACAGACCCAGGGCTGCACTCACCAAAAAGAGTCCTGTGGACAAGCGCTTGGCATGAATTCCCCTACTCTTCCAGAACTTTCCAATGCTACGCAGAAAGTTGGGGTTAGCAAAAAGCACTGTTTGATTGGCACCAACATCAGACAGTGTATAATAAACCCGGAGGGATGGCTCTGTTCCTGTCTTCATAGAAAAGGCAGGCATGTAGATGTAACTGTGGTTATAGATTTTCATGTTGTCCACAAATGTCTTTCTGGACCAAAGCAGGTTTTGAAACCTATGAAAGAGAAGAAGCTCAATTAAACCCAGATAAACCCACTCTTGTTCCTCCGATGGCCCTGATGGCTCAAATCATCTCAGCAAAAACTGGTAAAACACTTTCCTTGCATTCATAATTCTCCTTGAATTTACCAATTATCTGTCAACGAGTAGCCCAGTTTTCCCCCACCCCAAAGTTTTAAACTCAGGTTAACATTGTTTAAAGTATTTTGTCTGGATTAAAAGTGCACATTGTACAGTTTGTTGTTTTCCAGAATGTATTCCTCTGAAATGTAAAATCGTTTAATACTCATCAATACTCATCACAAAAGTTGTTGAGTAGAATTTTGATAAAAGCTACGTGTGCAATGTGGTATAAATGGTGGAATAGTTTCCTCATCTGCAAATCAAAGGAACCATTTGTAAAATACATCTTCCATTCAAATTCTATGATTCTATAATATTACATGGAAAAGAAAGACTTGTTACTATTACAAAATGATGTTGCAAGTTGCCAGTATAGCTCTCTCCAAAGAATTCTACTTTTCTGTTCTTTCCATTTGGATTATACAGAAAGATAAGATCTCTGGTTCAAATGTAGTCAACTATAATGTATGGAATACCTTCTATGTGCCAGGCATTGAGAGTTAAAAACTAATGACTAATTTTGGACCCAGGAAATTCAAGTCCAATTGTGGAAACAAAATAAATATGAATGTGTACAACTGATATTTGTATAAAATACTATGGAATATAGATAAAAAATTATTAATTCTGCCTTTGGAGGAGGAGTGTCCAGATAGCTGGCCCATCACTGGGGAAACTCAGAATTCTTCTCAGCTCATACAGTGTTGACAGCCAGGTTTACAGTTCCCAAGCAGAATACTAAAACTGACTGGCCCAAGAGAAAAGACCTACAGATAATGACATTTGGGAGCTACCCAAGAGAAAGTCACCTTGCTACCTTCTTAGCCAACAATGAAGCCTACCTATGGACAGCCCCAGTCCTGCACAGAACTTCCAATCGCTGAACAAGAGAGCCAATATAAGCAGACATTGAAGGAAAGCCTCCAGCTCAAGTGTCAGAGAATAAAACAGAACAAAGAAACTCAGAGGAAACCAAGACCATTCAAGAGGCAGAAGAAAGCCCTTAAAAATCTATAATTATATATAAAAGTTATATAAAAAGACAAAAACAGGCAAATGTAAAGACACCAAAGTTTATTAGTGATCACCAGGGGTGGGAGGGAGGTGAAGATAGGGGGTGGGGTAGAGTTATTGCTTATGGAGCACTGAGTTTTGGTTTACGGTGATGGAAAAATCACATTGATTATGAGAAAGGGATGCACAGCTGATTAATTGATGTCAATAAGTTATACAACTGTAAAAAGTTGAATTGGCAAATGTGTGACAGACATTTACATTAACAACAATAACAACAAAAGAGCGGCAACTGAGGCTGCTTATGTATGACTGAACACCTCATGGGATTTAGTTTCTTGGTTTGGAGGTTTAGGATCATGGTTTCATGGGACAACTCAGTTAACTGGCCTAGTAACATGTTTAGTGCTTCTGTTCTACCTCCTACTTTGTTGTGTTGTACCTGGGGTCTTAAAATCATGCAAAAAGCCATCCAAGATACAACAATTGGTCTCTATCCACCTGAATCAACAGAGGAAGAAGGAGAGTCAAGAATAGGAGAAGGAAATGGAATGTGTGGCTAATCGCCTGCATGAACAACTGACTCTTTTGCCATGAGTCCAGAAGAACTAGATGGTACCTGACTACCAGTACTGAACATTTTGATCAAAGATTCTATAGAAGAATCCTGATCAAAAGGGGGAAAATGCAGAATAGAATTACAAATTCTCATAGAATCCAGATTTTCCAGAGCCATTGAGGCTGGATGAACCCTGAAAATATCACCCTGAGATAATCTTTAAACCTTAAACTAAACCAAAAATATCCCCTGCAGTCTTCTTTAAACTTCTTAATTATAAAGAATGTCTCCCTTGAACATTGTGCTGTTTTAAGAACTATCTATATGGAATCAAATTGACGACAGCAGACTCGAGAGATTAGATAGGAAACCTAGGGGGCAGTGAGCTTATATTAACCGGGGAGGAACAACTCAGAAAAGGAGGTCGAGAGTGGTTGTGCAATCTGAAGAATGCAATCAATGTCACTGAATTGAACATGGGGAAATTGTTGATTGGTATATGTTCCGCTATGAATATTCTCAATAACAAAAAATAAAATTAAATTTAAAAAAATCTATAGTTAGTTATTTAGAAATATGAATAGTTATTGCATCCATGAAATAAGACTGTGGTGGTGCCATCGAGTCGAAGACTAGATGCTCTAAAAAGTAAAAGAACACTCAGGTAATAACAAACAGCTGTTGGCAATTTAAAAATATAACAACAGATGTATTCTGGTAAATGGAAGCTCCAGGAAAACAGCTACACCATAGGCCTAGAAAGCCTACAAACAGCTTCCAGAAAAAGACAGTTTGTAGAAGGATGTCTCATACAAAACAAAACAAACAAACAAGCAAACAAACAACAAAAGACGACTGATAGACTAATATGTTTGGCAGTAATGAGCATGGCTTCCAACTGGTTTGTTCCGGTTTGAACCTCTGCTGGGGATTTGCATTTCTAACAAGTTTCCTGCTGAGAATTTGCACTTCTACCCCAGATACACTCAATCAGAATCAACATTTTTAACAAGATCTCCAGGTGATCCTTATGTATAACTTCCTGGGAACTTGTTAGAGATACAAGTTCTCAGCAGGGTTTTGAACCAGAATGAACGGGTTTGAAGCCCTGGTAGTGACAAGGTGTACAGCTCTAACGGGAGAGATGAATCAGTGACTGCTACACAGAAAGTACTTATTAGCATCAGGGAACAATGAAAACTTGGACAGGTTATAAAAATTCTTGTGATATACTCTCTGTCTCAGTCAGGAACGATACGTATATAGACTAAGGTAAGCACTAAATGTTGATTTAATTGTGATATATCTGGATTGAGAAGTCAGGAGAGTGGGGTGGGAGGGGAGATGAAGTAAGGCACACGTGAAGCGAGCTAAATCTACATTTTCCAGAGGAGACCAAGACATCCATTGAAGTTTTTAAAATTGTAATTAATGACACTGCTTTAAAATGTAACAAGAAAAAATCAACTAAAGAAGTCAAAATAAATCGATTCTTGGAATATGACTCAGAGGAGTGGTGAGGTGTAAGAAGGGATTGCTGTTTTTCCTTTTAGGCTCTGTCATCTTCTCTGACTTTTTAAATGATGTACATGTATTATTTTGATAAAAATGTGTTGTTGCCCACCGCCATCGAGTCAATTTTGACTCATGCCAACCCCATGTATGCACAGTAGAACCGCTCCATAAGGTTTTCAATGGCTGGTTTTTTCAGAAGTAGATCACCAGGTCTGTCTTCTGGGACACCTCTGGGTGGATTTGATCCACCAACCTCTTGGCCAGTAGTTGAGCACTTAACCATTTATGTCACGCACGGATTCCTTGATAAAAATAGATTTTAATTTTTTAAATTATAAAAAATTTACATTGCTTAAATGACAATATTATCAATATAATAGTCAAGAAACTTTACACACCTAATAAGATAGTTTCAAAGTATATATATAACAAAAACTGATAAAACTACCAACAGACATTCACAAATCTAAAATCATAGTGAGCATCTGCAATAAAAAATTCATATTATTTTTAACCATTTAACCATCAATAAGAATTTCTAAAAATGACCACACATTATGTCAAAAAAGAAATACCATTGTATTATAACAATTATCATCATACGGACCACATCATCTGATCAAGAATGTAATAAAATGAGAAATCAACAACATAAAGATACACACAGTGCCAGGAAATTTAAAAAATTAAAAAAAAACATTGCAAGTATGTTTATATGGGAAAATTCATCAACATTTGCAGATAATATAATTATCTATCAAGAATATACACGAGAATGAACTGAAAAATGATTTATTGGAACCAATAGAAAACTTAGACAAGGTCAACTTTACAAAATATGTAGCTTCCCTATACAGCTGAAATATTGCATAAGAAAAATAGAACAGAGATTTCATTTGTAATAGCAACGAAGTCCCCAAATACTTTGAAATAAGCCAACCAATAAATAAGTGACATCTTTATGAAGACAAGATGTCTCCCCAAATAAAATCTGTAGGTTCAATGTAATCCCAATCAAAATACCAATATTATTTCAAAACAAAACTTGATAAGATGATTCTAAAATTCACATGGAAGATAAATCAGTATGCATATTCAAGACAATTTTGGTTAGAAAAAATAACAGAAGGAGATCCTGTCTTATCAAATGTCAAAACAGATTTTAAAGACACAGTAATTAAAACAGTATGGAATATGTTCAGGAACAGATGATGTTTGATAGAAAAGAAGAGAGTCCAGAAATAGATCTATGCATGTTTGAGGACTTGCCATATGATAAAAGTGACATTTCAAATTAGTTAAGTAAAAAATCAACTATTCCTTCAATTGTACTGGGACCACTGGCTAGCCAATAATAGAAATCAGGATAAATTCCTACCTCACACTGTTCAGAAAATTAAGTTCCAGGTAGAAAAAAGATATATTATAAATTTAGATTAGAAGAAAAATTTAGAAAATATCTTTAAGACTTGGGGATATGAAAGGCTTTGTTAAAGAAGGTACTAAAAGCAAAATTCATAAAAGAAAAGTTTGATAAACATAATTTCTTCAAAATCAAAAACTTCTGCAAGATAAAGGATGCTATAATTAAAGTTAAGAAACAAGCAATAAGCAAAAGTTGATATAAATTACTTGCAACATACGTAACAAACAATTAACATCCAGACTACAATACAAATCAATAACAAATGTTCAGACAATACAATTAAAAAATGGACGAATGTATAGAGCTGTTATGTCAGAGACGAGGAAATTCAAAGGGCCAATATCCATATTAAAATATGCCCAATCTCACTACAGCATTAAAGTTAAATTCATTTAACCAATTAAAAAAAAACAGTAAGTTTTCCACACATCTGATTTGTAAAAATTAAGGAACTGGATAACCACAAATGTTAAAGTGTGGGAAACAGGTGCACTTCTGTGCTCTGATGGGAGTCTGAGTGGCTCCAGATAGCCTGGGGGTGATTTGGAATTTCGAACATGCACACCTATTGACTCAGCACTTCCAGTTTTCAGCAGGTGCCCTTGATATTTGCAGGGCTCACACTCTCAGTTCTCTTAGGTCTTGCCTCAAACAGCAGCTCCTCAGACAGGCCTTTCCCGACCACCTTCTCTCTCACTACCTACCCTTCCTTTGTTGTATTCCATCATAGAACCTATCACTGTGCAGCATTCATGTCTTTATTGTTTGTGTCTTCTTGAATATCCACAAGGAGAAGGACTTTGTTCACTGTTAAATCCACAACACCAAGAACAGTGCCTGGCACATGGCACCATGTAAATATCCACGAATGTTTGCTGACATGCACACAATTAGAAACAAGCTAAATGTCCATTACTAGCAGAAATGGCCAAACAAATTGTTATGGCTATACTATGGATATGCCACAATTCTTTCATTAACACAGATCCATTTATATTGAAATGGAAATATTTCCAAGACAAAATGTCATGTGAAAAAAAAAGAAGTTGTAGAATTACTACTATAATTTGTATAGCAGATTATCATATGTGTGTGTGAGTGTGCTTGTACGTGTGTGCATCATATAAGGTAAAGGTATATATTTTCTACGGGTACGTGTATGTACGTAAATGTATGGGAGAATGTTGAAAGGTTACATGTTAAGCTGAAAATAATGGTTCCCTCTGGGAAAGCAGTGGGTATAGGTCAAAGGAGACTTCAGCCTTATCTGTAATGTTTTCATTTTTAGAAGGTGGACATATTTATACACTAAAACCTGCAAAATCCAGAACCTGTGAAAGGCAGAAATCTATCAGAGAAGGAAAACTCAAATATTTTCCACTAAAAGGAGTAGTGGAAAAATTGTAGGCACCCTGTCAGAGGTGGAAAACTTGCGAGACCCGAGAAAACAAGGCAGTCCTGTTGAGTTCTGACTCTCACAGTTTTCACTGTACATTACTTTTGTTAGTAAATATTTACTTTCAAAAAGGTCAGCTTCATTAGTAATCGCATAATTGCAAAGAAAAACAATTGTGAGGCTCAAGTTTACCCTTTCCAATAATAACAATAAATTAGCATTTTGGTGTAGTTGTTTTCAAGTTTTAATACCATTATAATGTTGTTTGTGCAGTATAAAATACATTTACAAAAAGAGTTCACATAAATATTCAAGTTAATTTCTCTCCTCACCAAATTCCATTTCAAAAGTCCACTCCTTTTACATAGAATATTTGTTCTAATTACTTTCTCTCTAAAAAGTTTTATGTTAACACTTTTTTACTTACTTTCCGTTCAAATGCTTCGGCAGTTTTCCAGTGGGTTAACTCATTTCCTCATATTATTTACTTGCTTTTCTAATGTTTGGACAATTTGCCATGTTCACAGTTGCTCAGTGTCATTTTTGTCACTTTATACAGCTATTTGTTTATCCAGCTGTGGCTTCCTTTCCCTCTGTCAATGAGTGTGTTAATTTTGTGTTGATTTATAGTACTTTCCTCCTTCTCCGTACCTTGTCATCCTATAGGTGTGTCTTTTCCACAGGAAAATATTCTATGAGATTGCAAACAGCACTCCATACCAAGATATTCCATTCATACATAATGCATAAGAAAATGTGCCCTAAGAATGCCAATTTGCAAAATATTTGCACAGTGGAGGTTCCAAACCTAGGCTGGGGAGATCGCTGAAAGAAATTTGGGACAGACCTTTCAGAGATGGATGTATTGGAACTGAGTTTTGAAAAATATGTAGAAGTTAGCTAGGCAAACAGCTGAGGGGGTAAAGCAATTCTTGCTTAACACATTATCTCATTTAATCTTACAGTAACTCTGTGAAGAAGGCATTAACCTTTTTCTGCTTTTAAGCAAACTGAGGACCAGAACAGTTAAGTATTCTAATGAGGCTTCACAGCAGTAATGTCATAGATCCCAGATTCCAACTCAGCTCAGTGACTCTTGATTTAGTGTTTTTTCGATTTTACTGTGTATCTTTTCTCTGAGGGGACAAAGTGTCCCTCCTGTCTTGCATGAATTCATTCACTTGTTATCTAGGTTCCACCCCTTCCCACCTTCTCCAGGACCTGGTCCACAGTTACCCTTTTTATTGTCTCTATAGTCATCTACTTCCTCTCACTGGCCCTTCCCCGACTTGGGCTCTTGTTCAAATCTCCCTCATTTGAAAACAAACTAACAACAGACAATTTCCTCAAAAGGACATCTTTCTGCAGCTACTTCCCAATCTCTCTCCTTCCCATCACAGCCAAGTTCTGATTTCATGTCACTCACACTCTCTGGGAGATTTCATTCACTCTCATGACTTAAACCAGGACCTATGTAATAAAGTAGAAATGTCATTTTTAACAACAGACACCGGAGCTCCTTGTGGAGAGAAAATTCTCTTTGTTTAAGTGTGCACGGTGCTTTGGATGTTGAAGGTGAAATCCCAAGGAAAGGTCCTTGGGGCAGAAACCAAAATAAGTGATAACTAAACTCTCTTGTACACATAGTTAACAGGAGCTTGGCGGTGTGGAGAGCCAAAGGATCAGAGAAGGGAGAAAGAAGAACAACAACATCACTGGAGGCTAAATACTAGATGTAAAAACAAGGGGGACATTTTCATTGATCGCATGCTCAAAATATTTTTAAGAACAGAGAGGTCTGATATTCAATTTTTACATTCTTTGCTAAATATTCTGGAGAAATCAAGGAAAATAAGCTTTAGTCTTCTTCTTGGTATTCTGGAAAAATCAGGGAAAAGAAACTTTAATCCATGTTTGCACTGACATAGAGCAGAGAAGGGAGAGTAGCCACAGAAGGTGAAATGTGAAGGAGACTGAGCCTTAAAACAGGTCATTGGAATAAACAATGATCGTAAATGTAAGCTGGTAGAAATTTCTCTAATATTGTGGAGAACATTGAACTCTATGCCAGATACTGCATAGTTTCTAAGTCAATTTGAAAAAAAATCTCAAGACTCAGAACAATCTCAAGTCACAACTGAGTTCATACTGATGACTCTATTCCAGCTCTCTAGCATTCCAAAATGACATGACAAACAGCCTAAAGTTAAGAATGTGAACTCTGAAGCCCTAACACCTAGGCTTGAATCTCCTCTCCGATACTTACTGAAAGTATATACTTCAGTTTCCTCATCTGTAAAACAGTGATATTAGTTGTATCTAGCTCACATGAATTAATACTTACAAAGTATTTAAAGCAGTATCTGTCCCATAGCCATTAAATCACTGGCCATTTCCATTTGAGTTCATACACTCCCTCAACAATTATTAATTGAGTACATATTATGTGCCATAATATGCAGTGCTGGAAGTGCTTACTTGTCTAGGCCAAGAAATTTGGAAGACAACTACCTGGCCGACTGACTGGAAGAGATCCATATTTATGCCTAGTCCCAAGGAAGGTGATTGAACCGAATGTGGAAATTATCTAACAATATCATTAATACCACATGCAAGCAAAATTTTGCTGAATATCATTCAAAAGTGGCTGCAGCAATATATCAACGGGGAACTGCCAGAAATTCAGGCTGGATTCAGAAGAGGACATGGAACCAGGGATATCATTGCTGATGTCAGATGAATCCTGGCTGAAAGCAGAGAATACCAGAAGGATGTTTACCTGTGTTTTATTGACTATGCTAAGGCGTTTGACTTTGTGGATCATAACAAATTATGGATAACATTGAGAAGAATGGGAATTCTGGAACACTTAATTGTGCTCATGAGGAATCTGTACATGGATCAAGAAGCAGTTGTTCGAACAGAACAAGCGGGTACTGCATGGTTTAAAGTCAGGAAAGGTGTGTGTCACCGTTGTATCCTTTCACCGTAGCTATTCAATCTGTATGCTGAGCAATTAATCCAAGAAGCTGGACTATATGAAGAAGAACGGGGCATCAGGATTGGAGGAAGACTCGTTAACAACCTGCGTTATGCAGATGACACAACGCTGTTTGCTGAAAGTGAAGAGGACTTGAAGCACTTACTGATGAAGATCAAAGACCACAGCCTTCAGTATGGATTACATCTCAATATAAAGAAAACAAAAATCCTCACAACTGGACCAATAAACAACATCATGATAAACGGAGAAAAGATTGAGGTTGTGAAGGATTTCATTTTACTTGTATCCCCAGTCAACGCCCATGGAGGCAGCAGTCAAGATATCAAAGACACATTGCATAGGGCAGATCGGTTGCAAAAAACCTCTTTAAAGTATTGAAAAGCAAAGATGTTACCTTGAGGACTAAGGTGTGCCTGACCCAAGCCATGGTGTTTTCAATCGCCTCATACGCATGTGAAAGTTGAACAATGAATAAGGAAGACCGAAGAGGAACTGATGCCTTTGAATTGTGGTGTTGGAGAAGAATATTGAATATACTGTGGACTGCCAAAAGAATGAACAAATCTGTCTTGGAAGAAGTATAACCAGAATGCTCCTTAGAAGCAAGGATGGCAAGACCACATCTCACATACTTTGGGCATACTATCAGGAGGAAACGGTTCCTGGAGAAGGACATCAAGCCTGGTAAAATAGAGGGTCAGCAGAAAAGAGGAAGACTCTGAACAAGATGGACTGACACAGTGGCTGCAACAATGGGCTCAAGCATAGCAACAACTGTGAGGACGGCACAGGACTGGGCAGTGTTTTGTTCTGTGGTACACAGGGTCACTATGAGTCGGAACGAACTCAACGGAACATAACAACAACAACATCATGTGCCAGATATTGTTCTATACCTGAGGGATACAGCTGAGAACAATACACACAGTCTCTGCCCTCAAGGAGCTTTCATTTAAGTGAGAAAAGAGAAACAATGAACAAAAAAATGAACAATATATGGGAAGTGCCATGAAGAAAATAAAATGGAGTAATAGGAAAAGAGGGGGTGCGGTGTGTTGCCATTTTACTTAGGGTGACATTTTGATAGAGGTCTGACAAAAGTGAGAGAGTAAGTCCTGTGGAGATCCACGAGAAGCATCTCAACTTCATAATCTTCCCCCCAAAATCTATTCCAATAACCACATTCCTTTTCTGAATGAATGGTATACCACCTACCAGTGACTCAATCTGGGGTATATGCCTATACTCTTCCCTCTCCCACAGCTTCTATATCCGGTTAGTCACTAAGTTCTACTTTTATAGTATCTCTTGAGTTTACCTTCCCATCTCTCTCTACCTATCACTTTTAGGTTGAACCACAATGAAATAGCAATTTTATAGGTCAAAAACGTTTCATATTGATATGTGCTCACCAAACCCATTTTGTTTTCTTCCAGGTTACACCAAAGGACTACTTCCCAGACACCTTATGCTTAGCTGGAGCCATGTCAGTTCTGGACATAACTGATGCACAGCACCTCTAGGCTTGACCCCTAAAACTTCCCCATAATATTCAGTATTTGATCTACTCTTTCCTCTGTCAGCAACAACAGAATAAAGAGGATAGGGCTGAAGATACTATGGCCCTAGGGGAATGGTGGAATCATTGAATGGAAGAAGTTTGGGTCCATGAATGACAACAGAACACTTCCCCTTTTCCCCTTGTGCACTCTCAAATTGTACGTGAGTAAGAAAGAATCCTTTATTCTACTAAGCCATGCAGATTTGGTATAGTTTGTTACAGCAGTTAGCCCACCTTAACTAATGCATATCCTCAATGCCACAGTTTTATTTCAGGTCACCATGAATCCGCCATGAATCATTATAACAGCATCTAATACATACTTGTCAGTGCTCCCTGTAGTGCAATATATCACTTTTATGCGGCCTTTCTCACCATGGTCTTGTAACTCCCACCCAATTGATCGGGCGGGACTGTGTAAATAAGGTAACTGTGGCCTACCAAAGGGTTTGATCAGTTTTGTCATCCTACTAGTCTTAAAATGAGCCATACCAGAGGTGGGAAGAGGAGGATCTCACCACCACCAAGGAAGAAGAGCCAAGACCACAGCACATCCTTTGGACCCAGGATCCCTGTGCTGAAAAGCTCCTAGAATCAAGAGGCTGACAGAGACAGTGAGACAGAGAGAGAAAGAGAGCTGTAACACTGAAGATGGCAAGAGATGGTGACAGAGAAATGGCAGCAGGAGAGACGAACAGAAGTCGATGGAGTGAGCTTCTCGGCCCACAGAGTGAGAAAGCTGAGTGCCTTTAGGCAGGTGACTTGCTGGAGGAATCGGGTGCCTCCAGGCATTTGGTGGAGCTAGGTATGCTGACCTTGGAGCTAGAGCTGAGCATCTTAGGCTTGAGGCTTACTGGTAGAGTAGGGTGCCTCTGGGCACTTAGCAGCAGAGCTAAAAGAGCTTTGTAACACATGCCCAAACAGGGCAGAGACCAAGAGGCTAGAAAGAGGAGTGCCTGTGGGCACGGCT
Organism: Loxodonta africana; assembly: GCF_030014295.1. Taxonomy (NCBI): domain Eukaryota; kingdom Metazoa; phylum Chordata; class Mammalia; order Proboscidea; family Elephantidae; genus Loxodonta; species Loxodonta africana. Next base: position 116,650,996 of record NC_087345.1, on the reverse strand, counting down.
GAGAAGAGACTGTCCTGATGGAAGAATTGTATCCTGAGCATTCCTGAACCTGAATTGTTACCTGTTACTTCTCTGATAAAACCCATAATCTTGACTATTGTCTGAATTCTGTGTGGCCACTGCAAATGAATTATCTAATCCAGCAGAGAAGTAGAGAGTGCCATGGGAGGGATAGCTGGTGTCAGAATTGGTAGTCAGAATTGGTAATGATGGTGGAGAGAGGAGTCATGTCTAACCTCTGCCTCATAGGAATCAGCCTTGGGATATTGATCTTGATCCTCCTTCCCCCTTGTGAAGTTAGAGGAGGTCAGATGCTGCCATCACACCATTCATACACTCCTCAAGTCCCTGACCCAAAGCCTCATATGACCATGTTACTTCCCATCAAGGGGGAGTTCACCCATGGCTTTTCCTCATCCTCAGATAAATTCTAAGCAATCTGGATATTTGAGGCTTTTGTAATATACTTTCTGCCTATAATCCCTATACATCTCTATCCTCACTTCTTGCCACTGCCCATCAATGCTCTCAACTCTTGTCACATCTAACTTACTTGATGTTCTTCAAATGGGTCATGTTTACTAAGGTGCACCTGACCTAAGCCATGGTGTTTTCAATCGCCTTATATGCATGCAAAAGCTAGATGATGAATAAGCAAGACCAAAGAAGAATTGATGCCTTTGAATTGTGACGTTTGCAAAGAATATTGAATATACCATGGACTGCCAAAAGAATGAAATTCTGGAAGAAGTACAACCAGAATGCTCCTTAGAAGCAAGGATGGCAACACTGTGTCTCACATACTTTGGACATGTTATCAGGAGAGATCAGTTCCTGGAGAAGGACGTCACGCTTGGTAAAGTAGAAGGTCAGTGAAGAAGAGGAAGACCCTGAACGAGATAGACTGACACAGTGGCTGCAACAGTGGGCTTTAGCCTAACAACTATTGTAAGGATGGCACATGACCAGGCAGTGTTTTGTTCTGTTGTGCATAGGGTTGCTATGAGTCAGATCCAATTCCATGGCACCTAACAATGATAACAACAATGACCCTGTAGGACAGAGTATAACTGCCCCATAGGGTTTCCAAGGCTGTAAATCTTTACAGAAACAGACTGCCACATCATTCTCCCCCAGAGAGGCTGGTGGATTCAAACTACCAACCTTTTGGTCAGCAGCCAAGCACTTAACCACTGCGCCACTAGGGCTCCTTTGGTTTGGTGTCAAAAAAAAAAACAAAACCCGAACCTGTTGCTGTTGAGTTGATAGAGACCCTATAGGACAGAGTGGAACTGCCCCATAGGGTTTCCAAGGAACAGCTGGTGGATTCAGCCTCCCGACCTTTTGCTTGGCAGCTGATCTCTTAACTACTGCACCACCAGTAGTGGTGGGCCAGTGTAAGCATCTAACAAATGCTTGTTGAATGAACAAATGCATAAAGGAATGGGTGAATTTCTAAGCATATTTTTATCTTTTTCAAAAAAATGCATTTGCTTAATTCCCAAATATGCTACAGGGAAATAGCACAAAATTTTTCTTCAGGAATACTAAGGGAAGATAAGACATACTTTTGATTGCCTTCACATTTGTCAAGCAGCATTTTCCATCACTGGTTTTTATGCAAACTGTTTCCCTGCCTTAAACCAGAAAATGGGTAATTAGGAATTGAATAGCACCTCAAATACAAATCTCTCATTAGACACTAGTTTCATTTACTTGCAAACAGAATATGGTAATTTCTGACAAACATCAAACTCCCTAAGAACCATACAAATATTTTTAATCTCAGGAACTATTTAGAAAATCTTATTTTTCCAGGATGAATAAAAGTGTGCATGCTCAACCGGACTGGACCAAAAGCAAAGAAGTTTCCCGAATAAACTGAATATTTCGAAGGTCAGCACAGCAAGGGCGGGGGTTTGGGGACTATGGCTTCAGGGGACATCTCAGTCAATTGGCAAAATAAATTCTATTAAGAAAACATTCTGCATCCCGCTTTGAAGTGTGGTGTCTGGGGTCTTAAATGCTAACAAGAAGCCATCTAAGAGGTATCAGTTGATCTCAATCCACCTGGATCAAAGGAGAATGAAGAACACCAAGGTCACAAGGTAATTATGAGCCCAAGAGACAGAAAGGGCCACATGAACTAGAGACTACATCATCCTGAGACCAAAAGAACTAGATGGTGCCCGGCCACAACCGATGACTGCCCTGACAGGGAGCACAGCAGAGAACCCCTGAGGGAGCAGGAGAACAGTGGGATGCAGACCCCAAATTCTCATAAAAAGACCAGACTTAATGGTCTAAGACTTGAAGAATCCCAGCAGTCATGGTCCCCAGACCTTCTGTTGGCCCAGGACAGGAACCATTCCCAAAGCCAACTCAGCAGACATGGATTGGACTGGACAATGGGTTGGAGAGAGATGCTGATGAGGAGTGAGCTACTTATATCAGGTGGACACTTGAGACTATGTTGGCATCTCTTGTCTGGAGGGGAGATGGGAGGGTACAGGGGGTTAGAAACTGGCAAAATGGTTATGAAAGGAGAGACTGGAAGGAGGGAGCGGGCTAATTAGGCAGAGAGTAAGTGGGAGTATGTAGTAAGGTGTATATAAGTTTATATGTGAGAGACTAACTTGATTTGTAAACTTTCACTTAAAGCACAATAAAAATTATTAAAAAAAAAAGTGTGCATGCTGTTTGACCATAGGTATTCTTCTTTTATAATTTCTCCCTCTTGTAATTCTCAGAATAGCAATTATATTTCCAAGTTTCAATGCAAAATAACAGCTATGATAAGCTTTAAAAACAGATATTAATTTTGAGATGTATAAAATTAAGCTAGGTGTATGCTCATCTATAGACTATCCCCATTTAAGTAAGAAAAAAAAACTGGCAACGTTAGCATAAAGCAATAATCTTGATTTTTTTTAAAAAGTGCACTTTCAGAAGCCCATTGATTTTGACATATTTGTATCTATAAATAATTTCTCAAATTGGACTTCAATGTAGCTTCCAGTTATAGACAAGGTAGAATGGGAAGAGTCTATGTTTAATCTCTTCCACAGGCTAGCTGGGCAACCTTGAGCAAGTTACTTTGTCTCTTTGTGCCTCAATTTTCTCATCTGAAAAATGGAGGTAATACAGCACAAAGTTCATAGGGCTGCTGTGAGGACTAGATGAGTTGGTGTATACTGCACTTAAAATAGGACCCGGCACATACCAAGTATTATCATGTTTAGCTTTCATCCTCATCATCGTCATCATTCTTCTTCCCCTCTTTGCAATACCAAGTGATGAGAAACCTATTCTTAAAGAATTCTTAAGAAAGAAATAGTTTATCTCAAGAAGCATGCTTTAAATTGGCAGAGAAACCACTTGCTAAACTAAGCAGTGACAGGGTATGGCAGACACATGTTTATACAGGCATTATCGGAACACCGAAGTGAGAAAAAGGAAGATGTTTATTTGTCGTTTTTCATTACTTTGTGAAGATTTTTCTTTAAATACGACTGAGAATCGAAACCTTCAGTGAATACTCAGAAATAAAAATGGAGGAATAAGTGAAGGGGTCAGTGAAAATGGTGAATTTCTTGTCATTTGTCAGAGATTCATTTAGAGCAGAAAGAGAATGTTAAAGAATCTCTTGTATAATCAAAAAGAGAAAAGCTAAGTATAAGGAAAGTTTTATAAGAGAGAGAGAAAAAAAAAATTTGCTGTTGAGTCAATTCCACCTCATAGCCACCCTAGAGGTCACAGTAGAACTGCCCCATAGGGTTCCCAAGAAGCAGCTGGTGAATTTGAACTGCTGACCTTTTGGTTAGCAGCCAAACACTTAACCACTGTGCCACAAGGGCTTCATAAGAGAATAAGGTCCTTCTAAAAAATATCCTAAAATGCACCTTTATTTTAACACACAGAACTTCTCTATGGCCTCCATACTGTAATTTAAAGCAATTAAAGGAACTAGTTGCATTTGCATGAACAGTTTTAATACACAGCAATTTATTCTGGATATCACACTCATTTAATTAATAATGTGTTTATTATTTAATTACAAGTTTTCTACCAATAAAATCTCTGTCATGAATCTAAATTAAGCACAGTTATTTTCATTTCAAAAGCAGCCCTGGTGGCACAGTGGTTAAAACGCTTGGCTGCTAACTGAAAGGTCAGTGGTTTGAACCCACCCCCAGCTGCATGGGAGAATGATGTGGCAGTCTGCTTCCGTAAAGATTACAGCCTTGGAAACCCTATGGGGCAGTTCTACTCTGTCCTATAGGGTCACTATGAGTTGGAATCAACTCAATGGCAATGGGGTAATTTCCATTTTATTGTATTCCCGTAATAACCCAGTGCCGTAATTCCCGTAATAAGATTCTCTAATTCTTTTATTATTCTTCAGTTGGAAAGTTAGAAATAATTTGAATTTGTTTTGTGACATAAACTCAACTCAAGCCAAAAATCTGGGAAGGGTGTGAAGGCAGGGGTTCTTCTCGCCTCGGAATCAGGGGGATGTGTCAGCCGAAACTTAAGAGCCAGGACAAAGTTGAGGGTAAGGGCACTTGATAGCACTGCCGAGTCCTTTTATTAAATCTGAAGAAACAACGAGAGAGGACTTAATGTTCCACCCTGCTCTGCCCTTGGCTGGGTGACTTGGCTGGTTGAATACTGGCTATTACAAGAGAAAAGATACAGATACAGAAAAGATAACTTGGGGAGCCTCCTTGAGGAGAATTTTCTAAGACAAAATCATTATGAATTAATCATTTACAAAATCCAAATCCCTAAAACCACTAGAGAGTATATTTGATAGTTGTGGAGAAGCAGATGAAACTACTTTGTTAGCACGTGCCAACTGTACCTTGCAAAGACTACTTTTGAAGGCTGCCACAAGACATATCAGGGTGTTTATGATCCATCTGCAAAGAATGCTCATTGCACATGGTAGGTGGTGCCTGTCCCAAGTAGTGAGACAATTGTTTTAAAAACAGAATCAACTCCTAGCCTGGATTTTCACAGGAATTTTCCTAATCCATTTTATGTATGATTGTTTGAGTACTAGAGTGTCATGCCACTCTGCAAACAGGCTCTGCTTCTGAATATCAAGACAGAATGCCAGTTTATGCACAATCACAACATGGCAGGTCTAAAAGTATGACTGAAAAGGTTTGCATGGGAATTAAGCTCTATATAAACTCTACAAAACAATTCTGGAAAAGCTTGGAATTTATATTTAACTAACCTCAAAAGCACTTATTCAGGAACGAAAGAGTCAACTCCAAGACCTGGTTTACGACTCACATGGTGGGACATTTACCATTCAAATACCACAATGAGCAGGTGGGATAGATTTATTTTTAAATAACATTTAATGATTTCTTCCTCTTCATAAAAGTGAAACATAGTAATTGCATAATTATCAAAAAATTAGGAAACAAATGTAATAACAAAGAAATGTGTTTGGCATATAAAAGATGTGCAATAAACATATGTTGAATGACAGGTAGGTAGGTAGATAGATCATTCAATAGATAGATGGAAGGAAAAATAAAACAATAATCATCCATCAATTCTACCAACCAGTGTTGAACTCTGTTAGCATATTGAATCTATCTTTCACTCACACACACAAGCACATACACAATCCTGTACCAGGACTGAAATTTACCATAGTTTTACACATATAACACGGGTGTTATGTTTTTGCTAACCGTGCAACCCCCCCGCCGTGCATTATTCTCATAAGTGGCACTACACCAATATTTTTACATGTTGTTGACTTCAATTTCAATTTTTTTTCTGCCCAATGGATTAATGATACCAGGATAAAACTGATCTCATGGAAACTTCATATAAGGTAGGTGTTTTCTTAAACCAAGTAAAACCAATGGTGAAGTGAATGGGCTTGTGATGGAAATGAGACTCTGTGTTGAAACCAAAGAGTATGAATGCACAAACAGCTAGAAATTAGTAAGTAAGAAATGATCCTAGGCCTAAAACTATAAGAACAACATGCTATTTATATTTTATTGCTTTCATAAATCTTAAATGCAAACATAATTTTTGATAATCAATGTCTTTGCAATCAACAAATAAAAGTCACCGGAAGAAATTGTGTTTTCGTCTTAAAATAGGCCATTCTAGTTTGCTTATTGATTATCATCATCAGTGGTTCTCATTCTCATGAAAAGGCCATTTCTTTCAAGAATTTAGAAATCCAGGTGAAACCCACCTGAAATCTGGGATTCTGCTTCATTTGCCAGAAGCTCTGTTTACTCTGAATTGTGACAGTAGAAACAGCTTGACTTTGCTCCCTTCGAGAAGAAACTTACTCTTCCAAGTTGCCTTCCAACTCAGGCCATTTTTCTTTGGGCCCACTACATGTGCATTTTCACAAATTTATTTTCTCCAGCATCCTTTTCTCCCTTCTCCACTCAGGAATGGATGACTCTCCAACCTCACACTGTCTCACTGCCATTCTGTTGCTTGTTTTTTCCGCCCTCACAATGGTTTTCGGTTTGAATTTGGTAGTGTAGGACTTGCGTTTAATTCCTGCCGTGATCCTAAAGGGTTCTAAGATTTAGATTTATAAACTGAAAAAATGTGCACAATATAATCAATAACTGGCTGGTTCTAGTAAAAAAAAAAAGTTCTAGTAAAGAAACTGTAAAATTTAAATGTGAGGTGTACAAGAAGTAAAGGTCTTTTTATATGCTTGCAAGTATGTACCTAAGGTAACTTATGAACACTGATCAAAGACATTGGCGCTTGAATGACAGATAGGCCCATAAAATAAATATCATTTGTGAGTACTGTGCTCCTCTAAATAATCATCTAAATGAAACCAAATGGTAAACATTTCCCCTAGATCAAAGATGAGAAGGTAAGGGGGAACAGGGAAGCTAGGTTAAGGGAAATGAACAACCAGAGTGGAAATGAGAATGCTGATAATAGTGTGAAAAATGTAACCAATGTCACTGAATAATATGTGTAGAAACTGTTAAATGAGAACCTAATTTCCTGTGTAAACTTTCACCAAAAACATAATAAAATATTTTTTTAAAAAAGACTTTGGCACTAATAAGACATAATTAGACAGAAATATGCAGACCTAACATTGCTTAATGGTTTCACTTAAGATAATCTCATAAGGTTTTTGCATTCCATTATTGAGCCAAAAGCTATCATGTATCAGTTTTGCTGTTTACTCCTCCATTTAAAAAGCAGAGTCAGAAGATGACTGCGATAATTACATCAATGCAGACTGAATCGAGATTCCCACTGATACTTGCTAGATGCCATTTACGCAAGCGTAGGCTTTGCTTTGTTTATGCTTCCACGTGGTAGCACGTGATACATGGACAGGCTTCAGTAGATTCAAGGTTCTGACTGATGACTCAAAAGTGAGGGGGATATAATTATCAACTTAAATTAATAGAAACATGCACAGTTTCAATTGTTTATTTTTCGATTACCAGGGTACTACCAAACTTGATCCAGATTTCTTGATCATGGCTTATACACTTATTATACAAATATGATCAAAAGTAACACTTTCAGACTATTGAGTGAGGGTGAATGAGGTCGAAATTCACTTCTAGAAATGAGACGTGTGCAATATATGTATAGGCATGCTAAGCCAGAACTTGTTTATATAATTTTATCATTTCTGCATGTTATACGTGTACGTTATTTACGTGGGCATACTACCTGTGAAAAAATATGATATTCTCTTTAACAAAAGATTGTGTGGCCACATCCTTGGTGAATATTTGAGGCCACATGTCCTTACTTTGTACAACAGAACTTCCCAAATCTTTAAGTTCTATTTTCATTTTGCCCAGCTCATTTTTAAGTTCATCCCTTTCCTCTCCCATTTTACTATAAGCAGCAAGGAGAAACCATGTGGCCCCTTTAAGATCTTGCTTAGAAATCTCATCAAACAGATACCCAAGTTCATCACTTACAAGTTCTACCTTCCACCAACCCTTCGAACATAATTCAGACAAATTCTTTGCCACTGCATAAAAAGCATCGCCCTTCGTCCATTGTCCAATCATACGTTCGTCATTTTCTTTTAAAGCCTCACCAGAAGCACATTTAACATCCACATTTCTAGCAACATTCTGTTCCTGGTGCCATATATATTCTCTAAGATGACAGAGAATTTCTGTATAGCTCTCCTTTCTTCCTTCAGAGCCCTCACCATAATTGCCTTTGATGTCCTTAATTCTACCAATGGTCTCTTCAAGGCAATCTAGGCTTTTACTATTCAAAAAAACTCACTGCCCTTGAGTCAATTCCAACTTATAGTGACCTAACTATTAGGGACCTTAAACTCTTCCAGTCTCAAAACCACTTCCATACTGTAGGTACCTGTTACAGCAGCACCTCACTCCTGATACCGAATTCTGTATTAGTTATCTAGTGCTGCTATACCAGAAACATCCCAAGTGAATGGCTTTAACAAACAGAAATTTATTTTCTCACAGCTTATAAGGTTGAAATCTGAATTCAGAGTGCCAGCTCTAGGGAAAGGCTGTCTCTCTCTGTCAGCTCTAGAGGAAGGTCTTTCACGTCTTCAGCTTCTGCTTCCTGGTTCCTTGGAGATCTCCGTGCGTCTTGGCAACGATCTTGTCAACTCTGCTTCTTAGTTTGCTTGTTTAATCTCTTTTATATTTCAAAAGAGATTCACTCAAAATACACCTGACACTAATTCTGCTTCATTAAAATAACAAAGACAACCCATTCCCAAAAGGGATTATAACCACAGCACAGGGGTTAGCATTTACAACACATATTTACTGGGGACACAATTCAATCCATAACAGGCAATGATACTCAAAATATGGTTCTGGGATCAGCAGCATAACCTGGCAATTTATTAGATCAAGAAAATTATTGGAACTTGCCCCAGACTAACTGAACCAGAAACTTTGAAGGTGGATCCCAGCAATCTGTGTTTTAACAAATGCTCCAGGTGATTCCCATGGACACAAGCTGATATGGAGGTGGAGACCTCGTGACGCTGTGGTTAACAGCTACAGCTGCTAACCAAAAGGCTAGCAATTCAAATCCACCAGTCGCTCTTGGAAACGCTTTGGGGCAGTTCAACTCTGTCCTACAGGTTTACTAGTAATCAGAATTGACTTGCGGGCAATGGGTATAGAGGCATCCCTTCTGAGTTTAATTCGCATGACCTGATTATGATTATTGACTTCCATATCCTTCAAACACTTCTTAATCTCTTGTTTTCTGTGATACCTGAGAAATTCTGATGGGGCAATAGTTTACACTAGGCCTAAGGTGGCCAACTCTGATAACTATACAGAGAAAGCCTGTCATATGTATTCCACAGTTAAACTCTCAGGCCCTGGGGAATCATAAATTGAATTTTAATGGTTAAGTCGGCCTGCTCAAGGACAGTCTGCTCAGCCTGACCTTTTGCCAGCTGCCAGCTAATCCATTTACTTAAAAACTATGTAAACAAGACTTACTGTTCCCAAATGGTCTGTGTGTGTGTGTGTTTTTTTTTTTTTTTTCTCCCTTTTCTCTTACAATTTATTTATTTATTTTTGTCTTTGTTTCTTGACAAGTTTTTGGCTGTACCTCATGTGAGTAAATCTGAAAGCAGGTAACTAATTAAACATCTCGGAGTTATTCTTTGACACACCACAATCCCCTTTTTCCTCCTACTTGACTGGGTATTTCTTTTTAGTCTCCTGTGTCCGTTTATCCTCCTCTGCTCAGTCTGTTAATATTGGAGTTCCCTAGAGCTTAGTACTAGCTCCTCAGCCATCCTCTACCTACACATTTTCTCTAGGTGATATTATTCAGGCCTAATGGCTTTTTTTTTTTTTAATGGCTTTAAAAAGAGCTCTGGTGGCACAATGGTTAAGTGCTTGCCTGCTAACCAAAAGGCTGGCCATTCAAACCCACCACCTGCTCCACAGGAGAAAATACCTGGCAATCTGCTCCTGTAAAGATTACAGCCTAGGAAACCCTATGGGGCAGTTCCACACTGTCCTACAGGATCATTATGAGTTGGAATCAACTCAACAGCACACAACAACAACAACAATGGCTTTAAATATTAATTTCTGAGGACTTATAGTTGTCTACTTGAAGTTCAGTATCTTCTCCCCACTATGGCAAACTACAGGATAAAAGGGGTAGGAAGATGGTTTCTGATGTTTATTTTTATTAATTAATTAAGATTGTTTATTTGCTGATGTTGTCATTTTATTTGACAATCACAGTATGGCTCCTCTACATTACTACCAGTATCTGTTTTATAGACTCTTAGTTAACACATCCATAAGCAGGGGTCATATGAGAGGACCATGATAAATAACAGAGTATCGTGGAATGGAGCTCTCCAACTGATGTGTTACAAATGGGTTATGGATGTGGGGAGATATCAGGCCTCAGAGTGGAAGCAGGACTAGGGGTGGTGAAGTTTAAGGCCTAGTCTCCTCTGGCAGACTTCCTCCATGTAAGCAGTACACTGTACAACTATTATCCTTTACTTTGAGTTCCATGAAGTAAAAAAGGATGTGAAGCACTGTTCCAAGCAATTAGCTGGTATTATAGATTGAACTCTGTCTCCCAAAAACGTGTATCAATTTGGCATGGTCATGATTCCCAGTATTGTGTGGTTATCCTCCATTTTGTGATCTGATGGACTTATCCTATGTGTTGTAAATCCTATCTCTATGATATTACTAAAGGCAGGATTACAGGTAGTTAAGTTAATGAGGCAAGACAGAATCTACAGGATTATGTTCTACCTTGAGTCAATCACTTTTGAGATATAAAAGAGAGAACTGAGCAGAGAGGAGAGGGACCTCATTACCACCAAGAAAGAAGAGATAGGAGCAAAGCATGTCCTTTGGACCCAGTACCCCTGCACTGAGAAGCTCCTAGACCTGGAGAAGACTGATGACAAGGACCTTCCTCCAGAGCTGACAGAGACAGAAAGTCTTCCCCTGGAGCTGGTTCACTGAACTCAGACTTCTAGCCTTCTAAACTTTAAGAGTTAAACTGTATTTGTTAAAGCCATCCACTTGTGGTATTTCTATTATAGAATCACTAGATAGCTAAGACAGACTTTGGTAACAGGAGTAGGGTGCTGCTCTAACAGATACCTAAAATGTGGAAGCAGTTTTGAAACTGTGAAGGGGTAGAGGCTGGAAGAGTTTTAAAGTTCCTAATAATAAAAGCCTCGATTGCCTTGAGGAGATTGTTGGTGGAATTATGGACATCAAAGCCAATTCTGGTGAGGACTCAGAAGGAAATGAGGAAAGCTGTTACACTGGAGATGGTACAGATGGTGAAAAGCTGCAGCACAGAAACAGCAGCAGCAAAACCAGGAGACCAGGGCGAGACGGTGCTGGAGCCAACTCACAGAATAAAAGAGCTGAGTGCCTTCTTGCAGGAGGCTTCCTGGTAGAATGGGGTGCCTAAGGGCACTTATCAGTGGAGCTAGGCTTGCTGATCCACAGAGCAAGAGAGTGGAATGCCTTCCAGCAAAAGTTTACTGGCAGAGTGGGGTGCCTCCTGGCACTTACCTCATGGAGCTAAAGAGGTCTGGAACATTTGCCCCAGTGGGGCAGATGTACGTGGTGAGGCCCAAATGGATGAGAGGCCAAGAAACCAGGACACAGAAGCTGAAGAGAAAAGGAGCACACAAAGCAGAGCTGTCTCAGTCTCAAACGGTAGGGCCATGACCCCTGGGGTCTCAAAGTGTGGCACCATGGCCTCTGGGGTTTCAGAGGGTAGGACCACAGCCTCCTAGGTTTCAAAGAGTCAGATCTTCACCAACTCAGTTCTGGAGCGTGAGGCTGCTGTTTACGAGTGCCAGCAGGATGGGGCCAGATATGCTGCCCAAAGCTGAGGGGGCAGATCTGCCACACCCAAACAGCAGAAGAACAGGGCCTACTGGGGCTGAAGGAGTAAGGTCACTATTCCGATGGACTAGGAGAATGGGGCTGCCCAAAAACAAGGGAGCAAAATTACCATTCCAGTGGGCCTGGAAGGTGGAATCCGGGGAGTATGGCCAACACCCAGAGTCTGGAGGCCAGGGCCATTCCTTAAATGGTCTCAGAGATCAGAGGATTATTTTCAGGCCTTGAGAGCTAATGTAATGCATTCTGCTGACTTGCTTAGTGCCTCTTATCCCTTCTTTTCCTACAATTTCTCCCTTTTGTAATGGAAAAGTCTAGCTTGTGCCTGTTCCACCACTGTGCTTTGGAAGCAGATAATCTGTATCTGAGGTTTCATAGATGAAGAGGAATTTTGCCCCAGCATGGATTTTGAACTTGGAGTTGATTTAAGACTTTTGGGATGATATGATGCAGTAAATGTGCTTTACATGTGACAAGGGTATGAATTTTGGGCTGCCAAAGGGTGGAATTTTATGATTGAATTGTGTCTCCCAAAAATGTGTGTCAGCTTGGCTAGGCCATGATTGTGTGGTTGTCTTTCATTTTGTGACCTGATGGAAATATCCTATGTGTTGTAAATCCTAACCTCGAAGATATTAATGAGGCAGGATTAGAGGCAGTTATGTTAATGAGGCAGGACACAATCTACAGGGTTAGGTTTTATCTTGAGTCAATCTCTTTTGAGGTATAAAAGAGAGAATTGAGCAGAGAGGAGTGGGACCTCATACCACTAAGAAAGAAGTGCTAGGAGTGGAGCGTGTTCTTTGGGCCCAGGGTCCCCACACTGAAAGCTCATAGACCAGGGGAAGATTGATAACAAGGACCTTCCTCCAGAACCAACAGAGAGAGAAAGTCTTCCCCTGGAACTGGTTCACTGAATTCAGACTTCTAGCCTCTTAGACTGTGGGAGAATAAATTTCTGTTTGTTAAAGCCATCCACTTGTGGTATTTCAGTTACAGTAGCACTATATAGCTAAGACAGCTGGGAACAATGATAGTATGAATAATATCACTATTCAAACGCAGAGTCATTTGCTTTAGGGAACAAATCTGACCCCAGCAGAGAATGGATAAGGGGTCAGATTTAACATTTTTTATGACTGAATTCCTTTTATTAGATATTTAAAATTAGATACTAGATATCAATATGATATCTGTATTAGTGTCAGTCTTTTTCAACTTTTATTTGTTAATACGCCTTTACTTGTTAATACTCCTCCTTTTACACACAATTCACATGTAGAAAAGTCTAGCTTATTTTTCCCACTACAACTGCCCTCATCTTCTCTGGCGCTCCCATTCTCACTGATGGTGGAAGAAAGCCTGAAATTTGTCAGTTAAAAGTAATTCAGTGCCTTTCAATGTGAACAGTCTCTTAGGGTAAATATTCAACCTATTTAAAATAGAAAACTCCTTTCAGGCAGTCTTTTCTCCTCTTCTCCTTCCCGTATCCTCACAGCATTGGTGGGTCTTTATGCTGTCTCCCTGTAGTGTGGTTGATCTGGTCTGGTCTTTGGGGTCTAGCACTGGTGTGTGCTGAGGTGTAGCTGGTACCTCTGGTTCCTTTGGATACCAAGCTGACACCCACACAACAGATCATGCCCTCCTCTGTTGTCCCAGTATTTGGTGACTTCCTCTCACCAACTTTGGGCCTCTTCTGCTCCATCAGTACTTTTAGTTTTTTTATATCTTCTTACTGTAAATGTGAGAATGTCCTGATTCCCAAAGTATCACATGCAGGCTCTGGAAAACTGAAGGTATCATCTCAGGCCCATACCTGGGCACCTCCTCAGCTATTTTAATTTACCTCCCAGCCCCAAGGTGGATTCCACCTAGGTTGTCAATCTTCCTGGAGAGGCATGCAGTTCTTCCAGACATCTACCCTGCTCACCAACACTGCTACTACCCTAACTCTCCAATGTATACTATCACCTGGAAAAAAGGAGAGGGAGGGAGAGGAGAGATAGGGAAGAATGAGAAAGGAGATGAAGGAGAGGAGAATATGGGACAAAAAGAGACAAGAAGAAGGGTGGGTGAATAAAAACTATTGCTAATAACAAATGCATAGATAAAATCAGACAATTTAAAAATGTGTGTGATAATAGAGTTTGCGATACGAAGAAAACAAAATCACTCCCCTCTCTATCACTGATTCCATTATTTATCTGCCACATTGAACAAAGATGGAGAGGGAAATAGAAAATAGCAAAGAAGAGGAGGTGAGAAAGTATGTCTCACTTGCTCTCTTCAACCTCAAGGCCTAACTACAAATACACTTGTTTCATCTCACCTCTGAGTCTTCCAAATCATATATTGCAAATAGTCCCAAACAAACCTCAGTAGGCTGCAAAACAGTTGATTCAGTAGCTTAATAAAAACAGAACCTAAGAGTTAATTATGTTACAGTTGTGGAGACCAGAACATCTATTTTCATTTCATGTTGTGATTTAAGGGTTAGTGGATTACATCAGCTTTTAAAGGATACCATTTTCCCTGCTTACACCTACATTAGATACAGGGCAAACAGCAATTTCTTCCATTTGACTCTGCTCTCCTGCACTGCCTGTACCGAAAACTATTTTGGGTAACAAATTTTATATATTAATTATACATAGCAGTCATTCTCCTACCTCTCTAAAATATGGCTAGTATCACCAACTTTTACCCACTGATCCAAAATGGAAAAGAAAATAACAATGTATGGCATATATTGGAATATTCTTTTTTAAAAAAAAAAAATTTTTTTTTTTCTTTTTAGCACATCCCATATTGCCAATGTGTTAGAATAAGAGACCAATATATTAAGGAAGACTTTGGGAAAAATGTTTGATTCAAAATGAATACCTCATGCTGTCTCACCTGCCTTTACTGATCATTTAGGTGTTAGTACATTTTCTTTCGTGGATCTAGACCTACAAAGAATGCTGAGGGGCTGAGTCCTGAGCCTAGTTTCCAGTACCTAGGAAGCATTCACTTAATGTTTCTGCTAAACTCAGGGGTGGATTAACCAGTAAGCAAGGTATGCACAGGCTTAATTTTGCTCACTTAATCTGTACTGCACAATTTCCCATCAAAAGATGTGGTGAAATTGCACACTACAGATTAGTAAGCAAACACAAATAAGCCCATGTGTACCTTGCTTAATGAGTAATCCATTAAGATTGATTGATGATCTTCTACTCTAGCCAGTATAGTGTCTGATGGCTAGAGTGTCATATGCAGACTTCAGTTCTTCGTTCAGTGATAGAGGAAAAAATGTTCCTCTCATCTTCACTCTAGAAACATGTTCCTGAAGCTTTTATATAGCTCAGCCTGCAAGGAATCATTGTCTTCCCTTGTCACTTCTGGTCCCTGGCCTTTTTGTGAAGCGTGGCTTCCAAGTGGATGAAGAAAGACAAGAACTAATGGAGAGAAGAAAAGGTATGACTCTAGCAAACTAAAAAAAGAGTTCATATGGCTTTGGAATTTTCTGTGTTTTTTTGCAAGTAGATAGAGTGGGGTTGTCATAGTCTTTTCCCATCTTCTTTCCAGCTTTCTGTGCTATTCTGGTTCAGCAGGCTTAGTTTGGTAGTACGACTCGACCCAATCTGCTCCTTGCTGCAGCTAGTGGAAATTCTCGGATTCTAGCATTTGAGTTTCTCTTGTCCTTACTTAATTTTCTTTCTCTCTTTTTTTTTTGGTTCTTTTGTAGATTTTTATCTATCTATATATGGTGATTTTTAAAAAACATTGTGGTGAAAACATATACAAGAAAACATTTACCAATTTAACAATTTCTACATGTATAATTCAGTGATATTATGTTCTTCATGTTGTACAACTGTTATCAACATCCTTTTCTGAATTGTGGTGATTTAATTTGAAAGTTTGAAATTGAGGATTTTACCAAAATGGTAACATGTTAACCCAGTGACTTGCTGAAGACTCGCTTTATGTTAAAGACTCTGCTAGATACTGGGGATAAGAAGACAGAGTTCTTGTCTTTGGAGAGCTAAGCCCTGTAAGGGACAATAAGGAGAAGTCCCTGTAGTCAGAGGGCACTACATGTGTGCAGAGGTGCTGATGAGCATGGCCTCTGGGAATGGTGAGTGGTATCAGAGTTTGAGGCAAAGGGAGAGAGTGGTAAGGGCTGATAAGCTGAGATTCCATTTAGAATGTAAATGGGAGCCAATAAAGAATTTTCATTTTGGATTTTGGAAGACAAATCTGTTTGTACTAACAAAAAATGCACTGAAGGAAGATGTTAGGACATGATTTGAGTTCTGGCAAGGGATTACTGTGGCCTGAACAGAGGCAATGGCAGTAGAATTAATGAGACAGTAACAGAGTTAACGTATAATGTAAAAGCAATATTGACATGGCTTTGTGGTTGAGTGGATACGGATGATGACAGCAAGTAGGTCCAAGGATGACTTAAAGCAGAACCACTTCCGTGACTAAAGAGGAGGTACTAATAATTACGATGGGGACTTCAGGGACAGGGAAGATTTGAAGGGAAAGATAATTTGCTTTGGTAACATACTGAACGCAAGTTGCCTAGGGGATTTCTAAATGGAGATGGCCAGTATACACACAGATGTCTGAAACACAAGAAAGAATCAAAACCTGGGATAGATCTGGACTAAGAGGTAGTTGCCACTGAGGGTGAAGGTCATGGATGCATCCCCAGTGGAAGGCAAAAAACAGTGAGGAAAGATGAGAGCTGACTGGCAACACTGGGGTGCACCAACATTAAGGAAGTAGATAAAGGAAAATCTAACAAAAGAATCCAATAAGTAACAGGAAAGAGAAGTGTGTTGAGACTCAAGAGAGAGGGGAATTTCAAGAAAGCAAAGTACCAAGCCAAAAAAAAAAACCTATTGCTGTAGAGTTGATCCTGACTCATAGCCACCCTATAGGACAGAGTAGAGGCTGTAACCTTTATGGAGGCAGACTGCCACATCTTTCTCTCACGGAGTGGCTGCGAGGTTGGAACCGCAGACTTTTTGGTTAGCAGCCAAGTGCTTAACCACTGCGCCAACAGCAGAGTCTGAGTAATATAAGAGCTAATAACCACTAGTTTCAAATTTTTAGGGGTTTAAATCTCAATTATGGATATTTATTTAATAATAAGGATTGCGTTCTAACAAATAATAACTGAAAGCTCTTGGACAATAACACAAATGTATCTACTCAGAAAACTTTTCTATGAAAAGAGAATTTGTGTTCTTGAAACTTCTTGCCTTCTGGGCTTTTTAGTGATATACGGTTCCTATCTAGCAAATATTTAAGAAATTCAGCCTCTGTTTCACAAGATTTGTTGGAGTGAGATGTAACCTGAGAAGGAGTCAGCCTTAAAAGAGCCTCTGGTCTTAAAGGCTAGCAACAGACTGAATCCTACCCTCCATGGGACTTTACAACCCAGAAAAGTAGAATCTGTTTCCCATTAGCTCTCCAGAAGCCATCATTAATCTTGTGGTAGCAGAGTCTGCCCTAGGAATGATTAGCCATATAAATGGCGTGATGTAAAGGTTCCTTTCCAATCTTTTGCCTAAAATACCTCCCCAGCCCAAATCCCCAAGATAGCCAAGGTGTCTGCAATTCCTATAGTTAGAGAATGATTCTGTTTTGCTAAAGCACTTAGTTTCTTCCAGGTGGCTCCAGTTAAAATGTAAAAACCGAGAGGAGTAAAACATTAACCCATTATCAACCATTAATACTTTAACAAAGATTTGTTTAATGAATGACTTACTGTCACCTTGAGAAGAACACAGTAGGCACTGAGAAGACTTGAGCATTGGGCACGGCTTAGGGGACAGGGCTCTGTGCAATCACGGAATTATATGTCACTGAGAACTGGGAGGATGGATACTAAAATGAGGGCAAGAAGTAATGGAAAGCAGAGTTTCTCAGACTTTCTTTTAGCCAGGTTCCTCTTCAATAAAGATTAAAATCTCTTGGGTTACTGCCTCTCCAGATTCTGATGTACTTCCCAGGAAGGGAAGGATCACAAATCTTCTGCAAATTCTAAACAACCAAAACCATGTTGCTGAGCTTGACTTTCTGGAGTATGGTTTGTGGAAATAATGTTGTTGTTGTTAGGTGCCATCAAGCCAGTTCCGACTCATAGTGACCCTGTGTACACCAGAACAAAACACTGCCCGGTCCTGCGCCATCCTCACAATCATTGTTATGCTTGAGCCCATTGTTGCAGCCAACTGTGTCAATCCATCTCGTTGCGGGTCTTCCTCTTTTTCGCTAACTTTCTACTTTACCAAGCATGATGTCCTTCTCCAGGGACTGATCCCTCCTGATAACATGTCCAAAGTATGTGAGACGCAGTCTCGCCATCCTTGCTTCTAAGGAACATTCTGGTTGTACCTCTTCCAAGACAGATTTGTTCATTCTCTTAGCAGTCCCTAGTATATTCAATATTCTTCTCCAACACCACAATTCAGAGGCGTAAATTCTTCTTCAGTCTTCCTTATTATCATCCAGCTTTCACATGCATATGAGGTGACTGAAAACACCATGCCTATGTCAGGTGCACCTTAGTCTTCAAGGTGACATCTTTGCTTTTCAACTCTTTAAAGAGGTGTGTTGCTGCAGATTTGCCCAATGCAATGCATCTTTTGATTTCTTGACTGCTGCTTCCATGGGTGTTAATTGTAGATCCAAGTAAAATGAAATCCTTAACAACTTCAATTTTTTCTCTGTTTATCATGATGTTGTTTATTGGTCCACTTGTGAGGATTTTTGTTTTCTTTATGTTGAGGTGTAATCCATACTGAAGGCTGTGGTCTTTGATCTTCATCAGTAAGTGCTTCAAGTCCTCTTCACTTTCATGTAAGTATTTAAATATATAACTATATTATAATACTGTGTGTGCTTTTCCAGTGACCCATGTCCTGCTGGAGATCTTGACTTGCTATTCCAACTGCTCCACCAACACTATGCCCAACACTAACACCTTCGTTCCAAGAAAGGGAGAAGCAACAACTTTGATCAAATGAACTAGTATAAGCCTTCCTCCCCACCCCCTGCCACCACCACCCCGAGTTAAAGAGCATCACGGAAAATAATTCCTACAGGCTTAAATAAAAAATCAAAGCAGGAAAATCAGCCCAAGTGGGAAAAAAATGCCTGAGAAGAGTAAGGAAGCATGAAGGTTTAGATGGTCAAGTATATATTAATTCTTCTGTTTTGCAGTAAAGGGTTTTAAGCTTAGACTATGTTGTTGTGGTTTTGCACAATAAATCATTAGAAGAACTAGAATAAGGACCTCTTATCTGTGTGCTGATTGGTTTAAAAGTATTGGGAAAAACTGCCAGTTGGATTCAGCTATTGCTACAGGAAGAAGCTATCACAAGGGTGATGCTCATAGGAACCAAAAAGAGACAGAAACTCATAGACACCAGGGGGAAGCAGCAAGAACCTTCTTCCTTCTGTCTCTAGTAGACCTTACTGGAGACCCTCACAGGCAGCCATCTGACAAAGGAGAAATGTGATTAGTAGAGTCCTGTTCCAGCATTACAAAACAGAGTGTAGGAAAGTGGATTTGGAGATGAGAGGCAATAACTTAATAAATGGCATAAGTGCTAAAGATGGAAACAGAGAAACTTGTCCGAAGACTATTGCAAACGTTCAGAAAAGACATAATGGTGGCTTGGACCAGGGTGGTAGCAGTAGCAGTGGTGAAAAATGGTCAGAGTGCTTGAAAGTAGGTCCATCATAATTTGGCCATGGATTAATGTGAGGTGTAAGAGAAAGAGATAAAGCAAAGAAGCCTCCAAGGTTCTTTAACTGAACAATTGGGAAAATGGAGTTTCTATTTTCTGAGATGCAATAGATTGCATACCATGCAGGTTTTAGAGGAATTAGAAGGGGGGATTAGGAGTGCCGTACTGGTTACATTTGATATTCCTATTACATATTCAAATGAGGTAGATGAGCTGGCCGTTGAGCATATGAGTCTGGAGATAAAAGAATATACTGGATGCAAATACAAAAGTAGAAGCCATCAGAGTATAAATACTATTTCAAGCCATGAGACTTGATGAAATACTATAGAGAAAGAAAAGGAGAGGTTAAGAGGATTGATTCCTAGGGAACTCCAATGTTTATAGGTTTAGGAGATGAGAAGAAATCAGCAGCAGACTCAAGGGACACTGGTGAAAAAATGGAATTTGAGTGAAGAAACAAAATTTTAGAAAAGGGAAGGACCAAATGTGTCAAGTGGTACTGATAAAAAAAAACACTGATAGGTCAAGTAAAATAAAAACTAACAATTGACCACTGCATTTAGCAATGTTGTTGTTGTTGTGTGCTGTTGAGCTGATTCCGACTCATAATGACCCTATAGGACATAGGAGAACCGTCTCATAGAGTTTCTAGGCTGAAATCATTATGGGAGTAGATCTCCAGGTCTTTTCTCCCGTGGAGCCTCTGGTAGGTTCAAGCCACCAACCCTCCAGTTAGCTGTTAAGCACACTTAACCATTGCACCAGCAGGGCTCCTTTATTTAGTAATATAGGGTTAAGCAAATAATTTAAGAAAATTTTCCAAAACAGAAGGACATGAGCTTACAGATCAAAAAGGATTATTGAGTGCCAGAAAAATGGATGAAAATAGACTAATAACAACGGATATCATTGTGAAATTTCAAACTGCAGAACGCAAAGAGAAGACCGGCTTGGAGTGCAGGTTGTTGTTGTTAGTTGCCATCAAGCTGATTGCCATGTGTGCAGAGTAGAATTGTTCCATAGGATTTTCAAGGCTGTGACCTTTTGGAAGCACATTTCCAGGCCTGTATTCCAAGGCACATTTGGGTGTGTTCGAACCACCAACCTTTCAACTAACAGTCAAGTGCTTAGCTATCCATACCACCCAGAGACTCCTGAAAGGGGTGGGAACAGTAGAAATTCAAAAATCATACAAAAGGTCAGGAATCAGAATGGCTTCAGTTTTCTCAAAAGCAACACTGAAATCTAGAAAATATTGGGAAAACATTTTCAAATGCTAGGTGGTGCAAAAGGTTTACGCTTGACTTCTAACTGAAAGGTTGGTGGTTCAAATCCACCCAGCAGCACTTCGAAAGAAAGGCCTGGAGATCTACTTTGCTAAGATTTATTTAAAAAAAAAAAAAATCAAACCAGTTGTCATGGAGTCGATTCTGGCTCATGGTGATCCCGTGTGTTTTAGAGTAGAACTGCACCCTACAGAGTTTGCATGGCCGTCATCTTTTGGGGGCAGATCACCAGGACTTTCTTCCAAGGCACCTCTGGGCACCACTGGGTGGGTTCGAACCACCACCCTTTCAGTTAGTAGCAAGTGTTTAACTATTTGTACCACCCAGGGACTCCTCTGTAAGACTACAGCCATTGAAATCCCTAAGGAGTACAGGTCTACTCTGAAACACATGGGGTCACCATGAGTTGGAACTGACTCCATAGCAATGGGTTTGGTCTGGTTTTGGTTTAATTGAAGGTAATGAAAGCACAAAGGACAGAAGTATTCCAATAGTCAAAAAAAAAAAAAAAGTAGCAAGCACAGACTGTGGCTCAGAGGTGTGGTCAATTATAGAGAGAGTGGATGTCAACTCCACAGATGAAGGAGTCCTACACAAGACTATGGCTACAAAGCATATTAGGGAAGTGACTTGAAATAGAAGATAATTAACTGGCCTCATTTGCAACAAAGTAATTTCAAGAATTTAAAGAAGACCTCACAGTCAAAATAGCAGAAGATAATTCGACTGTAAAAATTGATTATAAAAACCAGTAAACCAGTTGCAGTTGATTCAACTCTGACTCATGGTGGACCCCATGTGTGTCAGAGTACAAATGTGTTCCACAGGGTTTTCAATGGCTGATATTTCAGAAGTAGATTGCCAGGCCTTTCTTCCTAGGTGCCTCTGGGTAGACTTGAACCTCCAAACTTTCAGTTAGCAGCCAAGTACATTAACCATTTGCATCCTTCAGGGACTCCATAAAAAGGGGGACAATTATAGAAGCAGAGAACCTGGAAAGGAGTGATCACCTTTATTCAGATAAGAAATGGTTAGGGTTTAAAGTTACCACTACAAGCAATTATTGTTGTGATGGGGTGCTTCTGTTTTAAATGGCTCAAAAAAAAACAGGAAATAGGAGATATTGTGAATTACATCTTATTAAAAGATCCCCTGTATCAACTTGTAGCCCTGTGGTCTTTTTTCTACTGGCTGATCATTTTTAAGTAACAGTCTTGTAGCTCACGGTCTCAGGATGGGTTCTCTAGAGAAGCAAAACCAGTAAAGCATTTATACGCTTATTTATATAAATGTATAGAAAAAGAGATTTATACCAAGGAAATGGCTCATGAGGTTGTAGAGGCTGAAAAGTCCCAAGTCCGTGGGTCAGGCTTCTCCTGATGCACGCAGCCACGGGGGCTGGCAAAGCCAAGATCAGCAGGTCAGAGACCAAGGCTCTTGTTCACAGGCTGTGAAGATCGATGAACCTCAAAAGATTGGCAGGCAAGACCACAGGAAAGCTGCTAGCTCAAGTCCCAAGAACTGGAGATCAGATGAACAGGAGCCAGCTGCAGGATCCAGAAGGAGCAAAAGCCCCAAACCTTGCCAGAATATTCACTTATATTCAATACAGGCCATATGCCCAAGGAAACTCCCTTTCAACTGATTGGCTACTCACAGCAGATCCCATTATGGAGGTGATCACGTAATATCAAATTCCATTATGGAAGTAATCACACCATCCTACGACTGTCAAGTCACTGAGGATCATGGCCCCGCCAAGTTGACACACAACCTTAACCGTTACACTCACTGTAATGTTATTTAACATTTATTTAGAACATTTTCTTTTGCCCTTTCACATCTTCTGTTATTATCAAAATCTTTGAAATAGTGGTATTACAAAACCTTAAGTCACTCTTTTTTTTCTTTTACCTCCCCAGGAGTTTCACCCAATCATCTCTAAATCAATAAATTTCCCTTTCCCTTTTAAACGATAAGCTTATTATTGACCTGTCAGAGTTTTCTCTTCTCCCCTAGTGAGACTGGACAGAGTTGCGGTACCAACTATCAGCTCTGAGTGATATCCTCCCAACTACTTCCCCCTAAAAAGAAAAGAGAACTCGAAGAATTAATAAGCTAAAGGCCAGCTCTGCCACTTACTAGCTGACTGAAGAAAATCCCTTGTCTGTCACAATTTTTCTTCACCACAAAGTAAGAATACTGCTAAGACCTGCCTTTTTCATCCCTCTATGAGTAAGTTCTACAGACCCAATGGCGATGCATTGCGTTGTTTTCTTTCTTTTATGTGTCAATCCTCACCCAAACATACATTATTTTATTCTCTATTTTTTTTTATTTCAGAGTAACTGGCAGATATTGTTTATTTAAAAGAAACTAGGATATTTTATAAATCTAAGATGCTAGCATATTGTTTACCAATGACAATGAAAAAAACACTGCTAATCAAACTATGACTTAATATTTTAACAATAGTGGTGTGAATAGTCCTGTGTTAGCCTCTTCTTTCTTTCTGTCTTTAATTTTCATTGTGGTGAAATATATGTAACAAACATGTCAAACATTTTTACCTATACAATTCAGTGGCATTAACTGCATTCACAAGGGGCCCTGGTGGCACAGTGGTTAAAGTGCTTGGCTGCTAACCAAAAGGTCAGTGGTTCAAATCCACCAGCCGCTCCATGGGTAAAAAGCTCTGGTAATCTGCTCCAGTAAAGATTACAGAAACGCTATTGGGCAGTTCTACTCTGTCTTGTATGGCCACTATGGGCCGGAATCAATTCAATAGCACAACAACAACAACAAATTACATTTGCCACATTGTGCAACCCTCACCACTATCCATTCTGCCCTAGGCTTATCTTGCTTTCACATTTCTTTCATCCAGTCTAAGGAACTGAGCGATTTCTCCTGCTTTCCCTTGCATTGTTTATCATGTGATATAGAGACAATCATTTTGCCCCATCTTAGTAACTACTTCTAAAGCAGTTTCAGCTGCTTGTGGATGTGTTCTTCCCTCTTTTTGTTGCTTTACCAAAAAAAAAAAAAAAACATAAAATTGCAGTCATTTCTCTGAAAGAATAATTTGCTCAATAATCAAATTTACACCCCACTGCTGTTTCAATGTGTTTCTACATACAAAGTAGGTATTGAATCTTTTCTGAGATACCTTAAATGACAAAGACTCCATGTGTGTGATACCAACAGTGCACAGAACTCAATCGAAATGGTAGCATAGGAGCAGCTATGATCTAAACCATCCTTGCAATGTCAGGCAATGACAGCTATGCCTAACTGGTCAATAGAGGCTGTAAAAGGCAGCTCAGTTTCATAAAGGTTAAAATTTGAAAAAGTATGCATCTCGTAATCAATAAAATATGGCAGTTTTTTCTTGTGGACACTCATTCCCTACCCTTCATTAGTACTTGCAATAATGTCTTTCAGTAATATTTTGCCTTCGTCAATAATTTATACTCTGACTGATTTTTAAGATACTTTCCTCCCTCCGTTGTTGCTGTGTGTGTGTGTGTGTGTGTGCGTGTGCATGTGAGAGAGAGACAGCAGGTGTGTACCATAAAGATCTAGATATGAAAGCAAACAGTATAAACCTAAGTTTAAAATGTATACCATGATTTATAGGTCAAATCAAACAATGAAGTTCTGATTTAAAAAAAAAATCTTCCTATTAAATAAATTAAAGCAATTTAACAATAGAAATTTATAGAGATGTGTTCTGATCATAACTTAAGTTGGAAAGCAAACCTTTATTCAATAAGAATACATGTGATTACTTTTTAAAAAAACGGCTGCTGTCTAGTCAATTCCGACTCACAGTGGCCCTGTAGGACAGAGCATAACCACCCTATAGGGTTTCCAAAGCTGTAAATCTTTATGGAAGCAAACTGCCATATCTTTCTCTTGAGGAGCAGCTGGTGGGTTCAAACCCCTGACCTTTTGGTTTGCAGCTGAGCACTTAACCACTGTGCCACCAGGGCTCCTTTAGCCAATATACAATCAGATACAGTTATGATTAGTTATTTTTGAGACTACATTCTATTTAATCCACGTGGTTCATATTCTCCAATAAAATTAATTGCAAATATACCTTTAATAATCAAGGAATTTTCAGAGACTGTAGAAATGTTCACATGCTGTACATAGTAGTAAATAATTACTCTTATACTTTTTCTTGAGGATGATTATGAAAGTTCATTAATAGCAGAACAACACAAAATCAGTGAAAACATAATCAACTCCATTAAATGGAATTATCACAGATGGAACCCTATGATTTTGCCCCAAGAAGCTCTTGGCACATATGGAGTTTGGTAAGATAATTAGCCACTTTCATACTTTACACTGAAGGTTGCCTCCCACAGTTAAACTGGGGCACGAATGCCTTTGCTGTAACAAAATATCTTTGTGAATTAAGAGGGTGTCTCTACATTCCAAAAAGGGCATGTAGTCAGTAAAAATGCAGCACTTCCCAGAATTTCAGTCTGCAAATTCCTAGAAGGGTTACGATATCAAGGTCCTCTCTGCCCCCTCCAAACCCAGACTCAGTGCCGTGGAGTCGATTCCAACTCATAGTGACTCTATAGCGACCCTATAGGACAGAGTAGAACTGCCGGATAGAGTTTCCAAGGAGTGCCTGGAGGATTCAAACTGCCGACTCTTTGGTTAGCAGCCACAGCACTTAACTACTACGCCACCAGGGTTTCCCTCTGCCCTCTACGAGTCATTGTTGCTCACATTCAGAGCACAAACCATCTTGGCAATCACAGATAACACAC
Source organism: Loxodonta africana (assembly GCF_030014295.1). Taxonomy (NCBI): domain Eukaryota; kingdom Metazoa; phylum Chordata; class Mammalia; order Proboscidea; family Elephantidae; genus Loxodonta; species Loxodonta africana. The sequence continues at coordinate 116,625,248 of NC_087345.1, read as the reverse complement.
AGTTCCTTCACCATGTGCACACACACACACACATCATATATAAAGATACAAGGATATATTAGAAATCTGAAGAGCCAGAGAAGGGGAGAGATATCAAGGGGAAATAATCTTAGGACATAGACTTTCAAAAAAATAATTTATAATTGATTTTAGAAATTTCAGTTCTTTTGTGGCCTAAGGTTCACAAAGATTTCCCTTCTGCTGCTTCACTACCTGTTGGCTCCTCTCTCTTCTTTAGCCCTTCTCTCTTCTTCTGGCTGATCCCAATCATTCCACACTCTCCTATTACTCAGATCCAATCTTGGAACCAACACTCTGGCCCTTAAGCCTCTTCTCCATCCCCAGAAGTTAGCAAAGAAACCATTCTATACAAGCAGAGCACTTTTTAAATAAAACTCTGGTATCAATTGTTAAGTGGCATTGGTGATTCGGTGACAGAATCCTCACCTTCCATGCAGGAGACCTGGGTTCCATTCCCAGACTGTGCACCTCATATGCAGCCACCACCAGTCTGTCAGTAGAGGACTGCATGTTACTACGATGCTGAATGGGTTTCAGCAGAGCTTTCAGACTGAGAAGAATTAGAAAGGAAGGTCTGGTGATCTACTTCTAAAAATCAGCAATGAAACCCTATGGATTCTAAAAGGTCTGATCCCCAACTAATCCTAGGTATGGCACAGGACCAGGCAGTGTTCCATTTCACTGTGCTCAGGGTCATCATGAGTTGGGGAGCCATCTTAATGGCAGTTAACATCAATTGTTAAACTTTTTGCTACCGTGCTACATGTAGAGAGTAGTTAGGTAGCTTATATTAGGTCACACAGCCAATGCTGTCCTACTGGTTTCAAGAAATCTTTCTGCCACATTCTTCCTTCTGCTGAAACTGAAATTCACATTTAACAATCCCAAATAAATATCGTCCTTGGGAATATCATGAACTCCTTTTACGGGCAAAATGGCTGACTGAGTTTTCAAGACTACTGAAAAACTGAGAAGCAAACTTTGCTATCTCTACTTTTACCTCATATTACCATGAAATGACTTAGTTTAGGTCAGTGAATTTTAACCTTTTATGAGTAAATGAACTCCTTGGAAAATCTGATGAAAAACGCACAAATAGGAAAATTTTGGATAAATTTCAGAAGGGGTTCAGAGCTCCCCTAAAGCATTTCCATGGGCCTGAAGTTCCGGGGGAAAGCCTGTTAATCGTGAGCTCCTTCATGTTGGAACCATGTCTCATTCAACTTTGTATTCTCTGCCCCAGAGTAGATTTCAGGAAATGTTTGCTGACTAATGCCTTTGCAATGCTGTTCCTGTGAGGCTCCCATTTTAACCTCCCTCTTCCCCATCAACTTCCAGATCCTCAACCTCTAATATGTATCCTTCTCTAAAATTTATTTGCTCAAAACTAATCTATGTAAAGAAGAATCTCTTTTCCAAAATCCACTTTCTCATAATTGTCCTTTTTCCACTCTCCCCTTCCCAAATAAAGTATACCTCCTACATTCCCAAATATTACAGTAGTGCAGGATGTAAAGACCTCCCAGCCACCAAAAAAAAAAAAAAATCCATATACATTAGTCCACAGGGATTGTCCCCTGAGAAAAAGCAAAAAGAGCTTTACAGGAACTAAAAAAGGGGCTGTGCCTTATTTTATCCAGAGGACAAACTCTTGGCAAATCTCCAGACTTGATTTATATGTCAGAAATTATACTTCAGAATGGAGATCATTATATGGAGTTACATCTTAACACTTATTTGAATTGAAAATAAAGTCAGATTTTTTCTGACAGGGTAACTTAAAAAAACTAATTTAGCAAAGAGCACTGGCTTTGCCATGTAGCATCGAAAGAGCTAAATCTGCACTTCTGAGATATGCTACAACATATATTTAAAGCATATCGCAGTATACAATATTATATTATAGGTACTGGCAACAATTTAGCTTTACACCAAAAAAAGGAACAAATGTCAACTTAAAAATTATCCAAGAGATAATGATGAATTTTTAAAATAGGGTATTTGAATAAAAATGTTTGTAGACCAATGGGTTAGAGGTGGTATGTTGGTAAAGGTAATCCAATAAATGGACCCTTACTAGCATCCACCTACAAAACCCAGAAAACAATGAAATGAAGACAATAACAGTGGATTTGAAAATCCAAGTCTCTGTTGCCATATTAGGATAACCTCTCCTCTCCTAGGCCATAAAAAATATAATCAAAAGATAAAGGTGACTACAATGCCCTTTCCAATACCATGTCCCAGACATCCTAACTAATCCTTTTGTCCTAGCTGCTGTCGAGTAGAATGCCCTCTAGACAAACCGTTCTAACAAAGTAAGGCTGTAGCAAAGCTTTTTCTTGCTGATAATTTCTCTTACATATAGCAGTAAATACTGCCTTCTCTAACCTTACTTTTGCTATCATAATTATGTGTGCCTCTCATATATATTTAATTTTCATCAAACCTGCTTTATGATTTTACCAATTTTCCAAGTGTATTTTCTAGTGAAAATTCATAATTCTTTTAACTCTCAATGGAATAGTTTTGAGATCAAGGCTTTGAAGGGCAGTTATGAAAAGTAATGGTACTTAGCATTTCCACACCACTTCTTTGTCCAATGAGCTTAGTTTCAAGTTGCACAAAAGTATAAAATACTGCTGATGTCTTGGTCTTTCACAGCTTTGAAAGAAGACTACAAGATATGAACAAACTACCTAATGGGATAATTTCATAATATAGAAATATGTAATGCCTTCCTACTTTAATTTTATTCCACTTCAGTGTGCCATTACAGTTTAACACCATCATCTATACTTTCATCCCATATATAAATCTTTGCACTTTGTCAGCCACCCTGTTTGCATGTATTGCTAGCCACTTGAAGAAGATGCTAGAATGTACTATTCACTACTAGTGCTTCTTCTGCGAATTGCCTGTTTGTATTTTTTGCTTATTTTTTTCTTTTTTTTAATATTTTCTTATTAACTTATAACAACTATTTATATTATGAATATTTAGTCTTTGATACATATGCAGCAAATATTTTCTCCTAGTCTGTCACATCATCTTTGACCTTAATGGGTGGTAGCCACCAAAGATGAAAAAATTGAAGATTTTTACCAACTTCTCCAGTCTAAAATTGATCGAACATGCAATCAGGATGTACTGGTAATTACTGGTGGTTGGAATGTGAAAGTTAGAAACAAAGAAGAAGGATCGGTAGTTGCAAACTACAGCTTTGGTAGAAATGATGCCGGAGATCGCATGATTGAATTTTGCAAGACCGATGGCTTCTTCATTGCAAATATCTTTCTTCACCAACATAAACAGCAACTATACAGTTGGACCTCGCCAGATGGAATATACAGGAATCAAACTGACTACATCTGTGGAAAGAGACCATGGAAAAGCTCGGTATCATCAGTCAGAACAAGGCAGGGGCCAACTGTGGATCAGACCATCAATTACTCAGATGCAAGTTCAAGGTAAAACCGAAGAAAATTAGAATAAGTCCACAAGAGCCAAAGAACACCCTGAATATATCCCACCTGAATTTAGAGAGCATCTCAAGGATAGATTTGACATGTTGCACACTAATGATGAAAGACCCAGACGAGCTGTGGAATAACATCAAGGACATAATACATGGAGAAAGCAAGAGGTCATTAAAAAGACAGGAGAGGAAGAAAAGACCTAACTGGATGTCAGAAGAAACTCTGAAACTTGCTCTTGAACGTCAAGTAGCTAAAGCAAAAGGAAACAATGATGAAGTAAAAGAGCTGAACAGAAGATTTCAGAGGGTGGCTTGAGGAGAAAAAGTATTATGAAGACATGTGCAAAGACCTGGAGATAGAAAACCAAAAGGGAAACATACTCAGCATTTCTCAAGCTGAAAGAACTGAACAAAAAATTTAAGCCTCAAGTTGCAATACTGAAGGATTCTATGGGGAAAATATTAAACGACACAGGAAACATCAAAAGAAGATTGAAGGAATACACAGAATCACTACACCAAAACTAATTGGTCAATGTTCAACCATTTCAAGATGTAACATATGATCAGGAACCAATGGTACTGAAAGAAAAAGTCCAAGCTGCACTGAGGACATAGGCAAAAAACAAGGCTCAAGGAACTGACAGAATACCAACTGAGATGTTTCAACAAGTGGATGCAGTGCAGGAAGTGCTCACTGGTCTATGCCAAGAAATTTGGAACACAGCTACCTGGCCAACTGACTGGAAAAGATCCATACTTACACATATTCCCAAGAAAGGTGATCCAACTGAATGTGGAAATTATTGAACAATATCATTAATATCACATGCAAGCAAAATTTTGCTGAATATCATTCAAAAGCAGCTGCAGCAGTATATCAACAGGGAACTGCCAGAAATTCAAGCTTGATTTAGAAGAGGACATGGAACCAGGGATATCATCGTTGATCTCAGATGGATCCTGGCTGAAAGTAGAGAATACCAAAAAGATGTTTACCTGTATTTTATTGACTATGCTAACGCATTTGATTGTGTGGGTCATAACAGGTTATGAATAACATTGTCAAGAATGGGAATTCCAGAACACTTATTTGTGCTCATGAGGAATCTGTACATGGATCAAGAGGCAGTCGTTTGAACAGAACAAGGGGATGCTGCACGGTTTAAAGTCAGGAAGGGTGTGTGTCAGGGTTGTAACCTTTCACCATACTTATTCAATCTGTGTGCTGAGCAAGTAATCCGAGAAGTTGACCTATATGAAGAAGAATGAGGCATCAGGACTGGAGGAAGACTCGTTAACAACCCGCGTTATAGAGAGGACACAACCTTGCTTGCTGAAAGTGAAGAGGACTTGAAGCACTTACTTATGAAGATCAAAGACCACAGCCTTCAGTATGGATTACACCTCAACATTAAGAAAAAAAAAAAATCCTCACAACTGGACCAATAAGCAACATCATGAAAACGGAGAAAAGACTGAGGTTGTGAAGGATTTCATTTTACTTCGATCCACAATTAACACCCACGGAAGCAGCAGTCAAGAAATCAAAAGATGCATTGCATTGGGCAAATCGGCTACAAGAGATCTTTTTTTTTTTAATAATTTTTATTGTGCTTTAAGTGAAAGTTTACAAATCAAGTCAGTCTCTCACACAAAAACCCATATACACCTTGCTACACACTCCCAATTACTCTCCCCCTAATGAGACAGCCTGCTCTCTCCCTCCACTCTCTCTTTTTGTGTCCTTTTCACCAGTTTCTAACCCCCTCCACCCTCTCATCTCCTCCAAGCAGGAGATGCCAACATAGTCTCAAGTGTCCACCTGATCCAAACTGCTCGCTCCTCACCAGCATCCCTCTCTAACCCATTGTCCAGTCCAATCCATGTCTGAAGAGTTGGCTTCAGGAATGGTTCCTGTCCTGGGGCAACAGAAGCTCTGGGGGCCATGACCACCGGGGTCCTTCCAGTCTCAGTCAAACCATTAAGTCTGGTCTCATGAGAATTTGGGGCCTGCATCCCACTGCTCTCCTGCTCCCTCAGGGGTTCTCTGTTGTGTTCCCTGTCAGGGCAGTCATAGGTTGTAGCTGGGCACCATCTAGTTCTTCTGGCCTCAGGATGATGTAGTCGCTGGTTCATGTGACCCTTTTTGTCTCTTGGGCTCGTAATCACCTTGTGTCTTTGGTGTTCTTCATTCTCCTTTGATCCAGGTAGGTTGAGACCAATTGATGCATCTTAGATGGCTGCTTGCTAGCGTTTAAGACCCCAGACACCACTCTTCAAAGTGGGATGCAGAATGTTTTCTTAATAGATTTTATTATGCCAATTGACTTAGATGTCCCCTGAAACCATGGTCCCCAGACCCCTGCCCCTGCTATACTGGCCTTTGAAGCATTCAGTTTATTCCAGAAACTTCTTTGCTTTTGGTTTAGTCCAATTGTGCTGACCTCCCCTGTATTGTGTGCTGTCTTTCCCTTCACCTAAAGTAGTTCTTATCTACTATCTAATTAGTGAATACCACTCTTCCACCCTCCCTCCCTCCCCTCTCTCGTAACCACAAAGGAATGTTTTCTTCTCAGTTTAAACTATCTCTCAAGTTCTTATAATAGTGGTTTTATACAATATTTGTCCTTTTGCAACTAATTTCACTCAGCATAATGCCTTCCAGGTTCCTCCATGTTATGAAATGTTTCAAAGATTCCTCACTGTTCTTTATTGATGTGTAATATTCCATTGTGTGAATATACCATAATTTATTTATCCATTCATCCATTGATGGGCACCTTGATTGCTTCCATCTTTTTGCTATTGTAAACAGTGCTGCAATAAACATGGGTGTGCATATATCTGTTTGTGTAAAGGCTTATTTCTCTAGGATATATTCCAAGGAGTGGGATTGCTGAATCATATGGTAGTTCTATTTCTAAATTTTTAAGGAAGCGCCAAATCGATTTCCAAAGTGGTTGTACCATTTGACATTCCCACCAGCAGTGTAGAAATGTTCCAATCTCTCCACAGCCTCTCCAACATTTATTATTTTGTGTTTTTTGGATTAATACCAGCCTTGTTGGAGTGAGATGAAATCTCATTGTAGTTTTGATCTGCATTTCTCTAATGGCTAATGATCATGAACATTTCCTCACATATCTGTTAGCTACCTGAATGTCTTCTTTAGCGAAGTGTCTATTCATATCTTTTGCCCATTTTTAATTCGGTTATTTGGCTTTTTGTAGTTGAGTTTTTGCAGTATCATGTAGATATTAGAGATCAGGCGCTGATCAGAAATGTCATAGCTAAAAACTTTTTCCCAGTCTGTAGGTAGTCTTTTTACTCTTTCGGTGAAGTCTTTGGATGAGCATAAGTGTTTGATTTTTAGGAGCTCCCAGCTATCTAGTTTTTCTTCTACGTCCTTTACAATGTTTTCTATATTGTTTATGCCATGTATTAGGGCTCCTAACCTTGTCCCTATTTTTTCTTCCATGATTTTTATTGTTTTAGATTTTATATTTAGGTCTTTGACCCATTTTGAGTTAGTTTTTGTGCATGGAGTGAGGTATGGGTTTTGTTTCATTTTTTTGCAGATGGATATCCAGTTATGCCAGCACCATTTGTTAAAAAGACTGCCTTTTCCCCATTTAACTGTTTTGGGGCCTTTGTCAAAAATCAACTACTCATATGTGAATGGATTTATGTCTGGATTCTCAATTCTGTTCCATTGGTCCATGTATCTGTTTTTGTACCAGTACCAGGCTGTTTTGACTACTGTGGTGGTATAATAGGTTCTAAAATCAGGTAAAGTAAGGCCTCCCACTTTGTTCTTCTTTTCAGTAATGCCTTATTTATCTGGGGCCTCTTTCCCTTCCATATGAAATTGGTGATTTGGTTCTCCATCTCATTAAAGAATTTCCTTGGGATTTGGATCGGAATTGCATTAAATGTATAGATGGCTTTTGGTAGAATAGACATTTTTATAATGTTAAGTCTTCCTATGCATGAACAAGGTATGTTCGTCCACTTATGTAAGTCTCTTTTGGTTTCTTGTAGAAGTGTACTGTAGTTTTTTTGTATAAGTCTTTTTCATCTCTGGTAAGATTTATTCCTAAGTATTTTATCTTCTTGGGGGCTACTGTAAGTGGCATTGATTTGGTGATTTCCTCCTTGATGTTTTTTCTGTTGGTGTAGAGGAATCCAACTGATTTTTGTATGTTTGTCTTGTATCCCAATACTCTGCTGAACTCTATCAGTTTCAGTAGTTTTCTGTAGGATTCCTTAGGGTTTTCTGTGTATAAGATCATGTCATCTGCAAACAGAGATACTTTTACTTCTTCCTTGCCAATCTGGATGCCCTTTATTTCTTTATCTAGCCTAATTGCTCTGGCTAGAACTTCCAGCACAATGTTGAATAAGAGTGGTGATAAAGGGCATCCTTGTCTCATTCCTGATCTCAATGGGAATGTTTTCGGGCTCTCTCCATTTAGGGTGATGTTGGCTGTTGGCTTTGTATAAATGCCCTTTATTATGTTGAGAAATTTTCCTTCTGTTCCTGTTTTGCTGAGAGTTTTTATCATGAATGAGTGTTCAACTTTGTCAAATGCCTTTTCTGCATCAATTGATAAAATCACGTGATTCTTGTCTTTTATTTTTCTGGTGGGTTACATTAATTGTTTTTCTAGTGTTGAACCATCCCTGCATACCTGGGTATGAATCTCACTTGGTCATGGTGAATTATTTTTTGATATGTTGTTGAATTTTATTGGCTAGAATTTTGTTGAGGATTTTTGCATCTACATTCATGAAGGATATAGGTCTATAATTTTCTTTTCTTGTGGTGTCTTTACCTGGTTTTGGTATCAGGGAAGAGATGTCTTTAAAGTGTTAAAAAGCAAAGATGTCACCTTGAGGGCTTAAGCGCACCTGACCCAAGCCATGGTGTTTTCAATTGCCTCATATGCATTTGAAAGCTGGACAATGAATAAGGAAGACTGAAGAAGAATTGACACCTTTGAATTGTGATGTTGGCAAAGAATATCGAATATACCATGGACTACCAAAGGAATGAACAAATCTGTCTTGGAAGATGTACAACCTGAATGCTATTTGGAAGTAAGGATGGTGAGACTGCGTCTTACGTTTTATCAGGAAGGATTGGTCCCTGAAGAAGGACATCATGCTTGGTAAAGAAGAGGGTCAGCGAAAAAGAAGACCCTCAATGAGGTGGACTGACACAGTGGCTGCAACAATGGGCTCAAGCATAGCAACAATTGTGAGAGTGGCACAGGACTGGGCAGTGTTTCATTCTATTGTGCATGGGGTCACTATGAGTCAGAACCAACTGGATGGCACCTAACAACAACAGTCTGTTACATATCTTTCAACTTATGTCCTATCAAAGTTTAGCATATTTTATGCAATAAAATTTGTAAGTCTCTTCCTTTATGGCCTCTTTTTTAAATAACATAAATGCAAATCACATAAAAAATGTGGTATCATTTTTCACCCATTAAGTTGATCAAAATTGAGAAGAGTAAAAGTACATGGTGTTGTTTTAAGTATGGGAAACAGGTAGTCTCATTCCTGGAGAGAGAGTAAATGGTACATTTGATTCCATTTCTAGATATCAATTTTTGGGAATACTTACTTTTGAACTCAAACAAGTAGTACAGTATTGTTTGTAAAGTGACACACTTGTGCTGTTCACTTGGACAGGACTTCCTCAGAAGACAAGTAGCTGAACCCAGAATGTCTTGCTATCTCATTCCTAATTTCTAGGTCCCTCTTTTCACAGAGATGGAGTCATTCTCTAGAATATAGTCCTTGGAGAAAGAGCTGCTAACTTCCTGATGGGGCTTCATCAAATAGAGGCTGACACCCAGCAAGCCTCAGAGCAGCTGCCAACATTTCTGGAATCTATACTACAGCAAGAATTTTCCATCTGTTTTCCCAAATCTGATTAAATATAATGTAATATACTGTAATGTAATATCATATACATTAGATACACATTCAAGAACATCTTGAAAATATTGCTATTTTAATGCATGCATATGCAGTAGATCGGTCAGTTCTTTGTTTTCACTTTTTATATTAATTCAGTCCACAGTTGCCAATCAGTGAGTTGGAACTGATGCCAACAAACTGGAAAGCAGTAGTAATGAGTAAGCAGGATATAGTGTTGCTTCTTAGAGCAAAACAATTGATTCTCATGTTATTTCTACCATGTCTAAGGGCAAGAAACAAAATCTCAGAGGAAGTGTGAAATGCTGTTTGGATTCCTATAATCTTGCCTAGTTTATTTACAATTCCCCCTTTCATCCTTCCTGCCTGTCCAGATGGTTTGCTTCTTTGTTTCCCAAACTGAATTATGTTCACTGCCTTTAAGATGATGAACACTTCACAAGACCTCCTCTTTAGTTTCTCTCAAACAGAAGTCATAGACTCTTACCTTTGCCGAATTATGCTGGGATTAGCTGTCACAAGGTGACTTTTGGACCCAACATCTTTAGTGTACTCACTTGATAGCGGAGGAAGATTGCATCTACAAAAACAAGAACAAACGTTTTAGAATGATTTCCATGTTCTGTTTTTTTTTTTTTTAAATCAAGTCAGTAGGAACAGTATTAATTCTAGCTCAGTTCACAAATAACTGCTTTTACCACCCTCCCTTTCAATAGACATTTGATGACTAATTAACCATCAGTATCTGAAGATGCTGTCATAAAACTAACCCTACTTTAGAAGAAAGAAAATGTTAGCTAGAGAGGTTAATGATCTATGTAAGGAAAGAGACAGTAACTAGAGTGTATTTATTCCATTCAGAGTACCTTAGAGGTAGCAGGACAGGGACTATTAGAATTGAAGCTACAGCTCAGAAGGGTCTGGTACACTAGAGGACACAGGTGTTCTCTGCATGCCCATAAATCTCAAGACACAGAAAGAAATTTTATTTGTTCAAGTTTTTCTTTCTTTTCCCAAAATCTAAATTATAATAATATATTCCTACGCTACCACCTAAATCAAGGCAAGTTTCACTTTTGTGTGTATGCCCAGTGTATCGGTTGATTACTGGTGAAGGCGTATGATTTGTGATCTAAAGTGTAATGATTTTCCACCACCCCAGTTTAACTAAGGGAAAGAGTACAGCTGATATTTTCCTGGTGATGGAAACAGCCCCCACCCCGTACCCCATGTACCAATTGCTTTGCCTAGCCATAATGTCTTATGAACATTCACTACAAAAAATATGGCCATCATAAACTCAAGTTCCGTGCCTTTCTGGTTGTGTGACATTAGGCCTCAGCTTCTCCTTTACATAAAATGAGGATAATAACTTTCCCTCTCTTACAGGATGGCTGTAAGTATTAAAAATGACTATCCAAGGCAAAACAAGCAGTCTCTATTCACCTGGAACAATAGAGAAAGAAAGTCAGAAATAGGAGGATATAGAATGTGTGGCTAATTATGTCCATGACAACTGTCTCTTTTGCCATGAAACCCGAAGAACCAGATGGTGTCCAGCTACTACTATTAGACATTTTGATCAAAGATTCCATAGAAGAATCCTGGTTAAAAGGGGAAAATGAAGAACAGAATTTCAAATTCTCATGGACTACAAAATTACTGGAGTCATAGAGGCTGGATGAACCCCTGAAACTACTGCCCTGAGATAATCTCTAAACCTTAAACCAAGAACATCCCCTAAAGTCTTCTTAAAGCTGAACAATAGTTTAGCTTAAGTAAAAAAGCATTATGCTCGTTTAAGAACTATCTATATGGGATCAAATTGACAACAGCACCTTGAAAGTTTAGATAAGAGTTTATGTTTATGAGTTTATGTTAATGAAGGAGGAACAACTCAGTAAAGAAGAGTGAGAATGTTGGCACAACTTTAAGAATGAAATTAATGTCACTAAATTGTACAAGTAGAAACTGTTGAATTGGTGTATGTTTTGCTGTGTATATTCTCAACAAGAACAAAATCAAGAAATTTTAGAAAAAAAAAATAAGCAATGTATGAAAAGTTCCTACCACAATGCCTATTGTTGTTGTTAGGTGCCATAGTGTCACTTTCAACTCATAGCGACCCTATGTACAAGAGAACGAAACACTGCTTGGTCCTGCACCATCCTCATGATCTTTGTTATGCTTGAGCCCATTGTTACAGTCACTGTGTCAATCCATCTCATTGAGGGTCTTCCTCTTTTCCGTTGACCCTCTAATTTACCAAGCATAAATGTCCTTTTCCAGGGACTGGTTCCTCCTGATTACATGTCCAAAGTAGGTGAGACAAGTCTCGCCATCCTCGCTTCTAAGGAGTATTGTGGCTGTACCTCTTTCAAGACAGATTTGTTCGTTCTTTTGGTAGTTCCTGGTATATTCAATATTCTTTACCAACATCATAATTCAAATGTGTAATTCTTCTTCAGCCTTCCTTATTCATTGCCCAGCTTTCACATGCATATGAGGTGATTAAAAACACCATGGCTTGGGTCAGGCGAACCTTAGTCCTTAAAGTGACATCTTTGCTTTTTAACACTTTAAAGAGTTCTTTTGCAGCAGATTTGCCCAATGCAAGGCACCTTTTGATTTCTTGACTGCTGTTTCCATGCATGCTGATTGTGGATTCAAATAAAATGAAATCTTTGACAACTTCAGTGTTTTCTCCGTTTATCGTGATGTTGCTTTTTCGTCCAGTTGTGAGGATTTTTGTTTTCTTTAAATTGAGGTGTAATCCACACTGAAGGCTGTGGTCTTTGATCTTCATCAGTAAGTGCTTCAAGTCCTCTTCACTTTCAGCAACAAGGTTGCATCATCTGCATAATGGAGGGTTAATGAGTCTTCCTCCAATCCTGATTCCCCGTTCTTCTTCATACAGTCCAACTTCTTGGATTAGTTGCTCAGTATACAGATTGAAGAAGTATAGTGAAAGGATACAACACTGATACACACCTTTCCTGACTTTAAACCACGTAGTATCTCCTCGTTCTATTTGAACGACTGCTTCTTGATCTATGTTCAGATTCCTCATGAGCACAATGAAGTGTTTTAGAATTCCCATTCTTTACAATATTATCCATAATTTGTTATGATCCACACAGTCAAATGCCTTTGCATAGTCAAAAAAAAAAAAAAAAAAACACAGGTAAATATCTTTCTAGTATTATCTGCTTTCAGCTAGGATCCACCTGACACCAGCAATCATATCCCTGGTTCCACATTCTCTTCTGAATCTGGCTTGGAATTTTGGCAGTTCCCTGTCAATGTACTACTGCAATCACTTTTGAATGATCCTCAGCGAAATTTTACTTGCCTGTGATATTAATGATATTGTTCGATAGTTTCCACACTCGGTTGGATCACTTTTCTTGGGAATAGGCATAAATATGGATCTCTTCCAGTCGATTGGTCAAGTAGCTATCTTCCAAATTTCTTGGCACAGACATGTGAGCACTTCCAGCACTGCATCCATTTGTTGAAACATCTGAATTGGTATTCCATCACTGGGCTTGGGCAATTCCAAGAGCCTTGTTTTTCACCAATGTCTTCAGTGTAACTTGAACTTCCTTCAGTACCATTGTTTCTTGATCATATGCTACCTCCTGAAATGGTTGAACACCAATCAATTGTTTTTGGTACAGTGATTCTGGGTATTCTTTCCATTTGTTTTGATGATTCCTGCATCTTTCAGCATTTTGCCCATAGAATCCTTCACTATTGCAACTAGAGGCTTTAATTTTTTCTTTAGTTCTTTCAGTATGAGAAATACCGAGCATGTTCTTCCCTTTTGGTTTTCTAACTCCAGGTTTTTGCACATTTCATAGAGTCATCCTTTGAAACCTTCTGTTCAGCTCTTTTACTTCATCATTTCTTCAGTTTGCTTTAACTATTCGACATTCAAGAGCAAGTTTCAGTCTCTTCTGACATTTATTTATTTATTTTTTTTTTTCTTTCTTGTCTATTTAATTATCTCTTGCTTTCTTCATCTATGATGTCCTTGATGTCATTCCACAACTCGTCTGGTCTTTGGTCATTAGTTTTCAGTGTGTCACATCTATCCTTGAGATGGTCTCTAAATTCATGTGGGATATACTCAAGGTTGTGCAATGCCTAGCAAATAGTAAAAGCCTGAAGAATCACATTCAAAAATCATATAACTAAGTATATACTTATGATTTATAAGAACTACAAATGAATCTGTAATTCCTGTTTTTTATTTCCATTAGGCTTTTTTTTTTTTCACTGTGTCTTAATGTCTCCTCTCCACCTGTATCTCTAACTTGACTTCTACCACATCTGGGATCACTGACTTGTTTTTACTTCAGCAAGCCAATGCATTGTTTATTTAGTTAAAGATATCTTACAGGTATTGAGGTCTCTGCTAGTTCCTCAACTACTAAATTTCCCCTACAAATTATTCCCCGTACCCCACTGCCATCGAGTCGATTCCGACTCACAGCAACCCTATAGGACAGAGTAGAACTGCCCCACAGAGTTTCCAAGGAGCTCCTGGTGGAATCAGACTGCTGACATTTTTGGTTAGCAGCCCTAGCTGTTAATCACTACACCACCAGGGTTTCCAAAGTATCCCCAGGGGTTGAATTGTCCATGCACCCGAACGGCTAACTAACTCAAGTTCCCTGATTTTTTCACATATTTACTCTGTGGCTCCTACCGCATCAGGGCATCTGACATAGGAACTCACTGCAGTTATTTTAGAATCTTCCTTTCATTTGTTTTTTTAGTACTAAGACACCAGAAACCCACCAGCCGCTCCGCAGAAGAAAGTTGTGACAGTCTATTTCGATAAAGATTTATAGCCTTGGAAACCCTACGAGCAGTTCTACTCTGTCCTATAGGGCCACTATGAGTCAGAATCGACTTGATGGCAGTGGGTGTGGTTTTTTGATTTTATAAGACACCAGTTCTCCTGGCAGCTAAAATTAGTCAGCTAGTCAGTGACTTTTGCTAAATGCCAGTCAAGAACACAACATAGTTGACATTGTGGGAAGTTCAGGGAAAGCCCAAGTCGAAGAGCCTGCTCTTCAAGTTTCTACAGTCTAGCAGTCACATCATGTCCCATAGGGGATCCTGGTGAGACAGGGTGCTTATGCATTAACCAGGGCCATCCAACAGGGGCGCTGATTGTGGTCTTGTGACCAAAGTGATCTTTGCAAAGATGAAAAAGGCTCCCGGGATAAAACACATGCTAGAATTTGGACATCTGCTTATTAAAGAAGCTTTTATCTTGATGGCCCTTGGTAACATTTGATAATCAGCCACGTTATGTTAAAACTGGAAATGCCGAATATTGCTAGGTAGTGCTGTCAACCTGTTTTTCCATTATTAAATGAAACAAGTCAGTTTTCATGAGTAAACACCTTGTTTTTCTGTGTGTTCCTTGTGGGCAGATCAGTATCTCATATGTCTGTCTCTCTTCATAACTCCTACAACAGAGCAAAAGCTCAAGAAAAATTTGCAAGCACTGATTGCCATATACTACAACAGAAATGCTTAAAACAACAGGGATAATACTTTACAAATGCATTTCTGGAAACTGACAACATAAAAAAAAAAAGTAAATACCTGCCTTAAGTTCTTCTAGGTAAACTTTCTCTTCAAGACCAAATAAATACCTGTGACACTTCCCTGTAGGTCTTTTCTCAGAAAAAGCACACTATAATTTTAGCTCCTCAACTCCTAAACTGATAATTACATGGATTTATGTAAAAGGCACACGTAATGCAGTCGAATTGTTTCTGATAATGTATAATTGTGTAAAATTGTTTGAAACTTTGCGTTATAGCTTGTTGGCACAATTAACAGACATTAATGGCTAAAGTGTCTTAGTAGCTGTGCTCATGATCTTAAAGGAGATGGAAAAACAGAATTTACAAGAAGGGAATATCCTTTGAATTGGGCAGTGAGGTGGGTGTGAAATGGGATTGGTGGAAAGGAATCTAGAAACAGAAAAATCATACATTTAAAATTTTACTTCTATTTGAATATGTAAAGCATGCCCACGAGAATAATTCAAATGGTACCAAAATGACGTTGCCCATACCGTGTCCCTGAGGACCCAGTTCCTCTCCAAGATGCAACCACTGTTACTTCTTTCATGAGGACTTTTCAGATACATTCTGTTCAACAACATAGCTTTTTAAAGTGTTGCTTTTGGTTAGGGTGCAAACATGAACTTTGAAAAATGTGAAATTGATTTTAAGCATTAAAAAACGTAAGCGTTTAAAAAAGTCTAAACAAAGAAAGTGATGGCATGGTTATAACCTCGTCCTAGATATTTTGGAGTCTAACCTGGCATATCATTGTGTACAGGAAAGGCTCTTTGGGAGTCTCCGCTCTCACTATATCTGGCCATGCACCCTAGGCTCAGGCATACCACCTACTTTCTAATCACAATTACTCACCAAATGTTTAATTTTGAAGATACAAATACTACCTCAGTTTTCTAGAGGTGGCCACAAAATGTGAATAAGCAACCATTTATAAATAAATCCATAAATGTTCAAATAATAACAGTAGTATAAACAACTACTACTTCCATATTGCAAACCATAAGTAAGGATTTTTTTTAAAAACTCAAATGTGTTATGAAATGGTGCTATTCTTGAAATTAAGTCAAAGGCACACGCATGCATAGCCCTAATTACGATGGTATCTTCTTTGAATTCTTTTCAATCCTCACCTCCGCCATCAGTCTATAAGCATTAAGTTTAATATTGTGCTGGACGCCCTATTCACAGGTACTCATTAATTCCAAACTTGAATATTATCTCAACACCAGATTGTACACAATGCAAACTTAAAACCACACCCATTGCCGTCGAGTCAATTCCAACTCATAGCGACCATATAGGACAGAGCAGAACTGCGCCATAGAGTTTCCAAGGAGCGCCTGGTGGATTCGAACTGCCTTTTGGTTAGCAGCCATAGCACTTAACCACTACACCAAAGGGTTTCCAATGCAAACTTAGTCTTGTTTATTTGCAATAAATATTGTCCCCCTGGATAACCTCCTCAGATGCTTAAGCCTAGTCTTCTACACGTTAGGTTTAAAAATACTTATTTTCCTAAATGTAGAGGAGTCCTGGGGGCACGGTGGTTAAGCACTTGGCTGCTAACCAAAAGGCTGTCTGTTTGAACCCACCAGCTGCTTTGTGGGAGAAAGATGTGGCAGTCTGCTTCTGTAAAGATTTATAGCCTTGGAAATCCTATGGGGCAGTTCCACTCTGTCCTATAGGGTCACTGAGTCTGAATCAACTCGATAGCAGTTGGTTTGTTTTTTTCATTTTCCTAAATGTAGTGACATACATACATGTTGTTGGTAGGTGCTGTTGAGTCAGTTCCGATTCATGGCAAACCTACGTGTTGCAAAACAGAATTGCTCCATAGGGTTTCCAAGGCTGTGACCTTTTTGGAGCAGATCCTGCACCTGTCTTTTCAGGCAACTCTGGGTGGGTTTGAACCATCAGCCTTTTGGTTAGTAGTTGAGCACAAAACTGTTTGTACCACCCAGGGACTTCACACACACACACACACATTCAGAAATAATATAACAATACATTCCTTGTACTACCTCCTACACTTTATTAAAATCACTTGATAGTTAAATCCCTTAACTTCTCTGAATCTGTAAGTACAGTATTATTCTTCCTTTCTTTCTTACACAGTTTTTAGGAAGAACAATTAAACTTATGTACAAAAGTAATTTAAACTAAAACACATTAAATGTGTTACAATTACGTAGTGCTCACAGAAAGGCTTGCAGAATTGTCTCCTCCAACCTCCTCATATAGATTAGAAAGCCCTGGCAATCTGCTTCCAAAAGGTCACAGCCTTGAAAACCTTAAGAGGCACAGTTCTACTCTGTAACACTTGGGGTCACCGTGAGTCAGTATCAACTTGATGGCAACTGGCTTTTTGGTTTCTGGTATGGCTTATATGCATCTCCAGCCCTATCTCATACCACCCTCTTCATTGCTCATGACATGTAACAACACTCAGTTTCTTTCCTACATTACAGTGTTGGAAATGGTTGGTCCTCTGCCTGAACTGAAAAGGAGAGAAGGCATAGCCCAGGCATCACTATTCCTCAGAAGTTTCTCCAAATCTCCATCATCTATTTCTGAGTTATCCTTATCATAGCACTAGCATACCTCTAGTTCATAAGTCTACGATGGAATCGGTCAACATTCCATTTCTAGACCCTGCTTAAGGCCTGATACATGGCAAGTACTCAATAAATGGATGCTGTATTGACTTGAATTCAAAAAACTATGTTTTGATTTTCTCTCTTTTCCTATTGTTTGTATATATAACAACAAAAAAAAATCAACAGAGAAGAAAACACAGTCCTACACTGGAAAAAATCTATGTTAATTCACCTCTGTGAAGAAAAGTAGGTAAAGAAGATTCTCCACTCAGCCGCAGACTTCATCCAGTGAGAGAGAATGTCTTTCAGGGATCCCAACTCTCATCCTCTGAGAGGTAACCTGGCTGTCCGAAAAATCCATGGCCTCCTGGGAAACCCTTTCAAGTACAGTCTTTACTGTCCCCTACCCAGGAATGGATTAACTATAAGCAAGGTATGCATGGGCTTACTGTGTTTACTTACTAATCTGTAGTGCACGATTTCACATGGGTTTCACTTCTGTGGTGAAATTGTGCACTACAGATGAGTAGGTAAACACAAGTAAGCCTGTGCGTACCTTGCTTATTATGTAATCCGTCCATGCCTCCCCCCACCATTATCTCAGAGATGGTTTAGTGTTCTCTTAGCTAGCTTTGCCACTTCTAGGCAATTATTTGTTTGTCCTTAAAAGCGAATACAAAACACAGCCCCCTCCCCCTTTGGTCTGTTTTATGCCCTCTGGGTGCTGTCATCCTGGGGCTTCCTGGCCACTGAGCCTTTTGGCACCTGGTTCATAGCCATCCCCATTTCAGAGGACCCCCACAGCCTAGCATCAAAGTTCCTTCACTTTCTCAGTAACAGATGTCTTTATTTTTTTTTAGCACATCTGATCACCTCCCCAGGTAGGCTCAAGCTCTGAAATCGTATGCTCCAGTGGACTATTTTGTGACTTTAGCTTATTATTCCACCTCACCCTCATCTTTACCACACCCCCCCTCCCCAGGCTCTAAATGACCCATCATTTGGTCCCTTCTTTTCTCCATCATACCTCTTGGATTCCGAGGTATGTCACTTCACATATTCTCTTTCCAGAACCTTCTGTGTTGCCATTCCCTATTCTTCTTCCCTCTCACCCAGCTAATCCCAAACTGTATCAATCTAATCATTCGCTGTCTTTTCTTCCACCTGACTGCTAAGCACATCTGTTCCAAATTGCCCATCAGGGCAGGCTGGTGCCACTACAATTTGATGATCCCTAACCCATGCTGGCAGTCCCTGAGTACTGCAAACGGTTCACACACTCAGCCAACAACTGAAAGGCTGGAGGTGCAAGTCCACCCAGAGGCTCATTGGAAGAAAGCCCGGGTGGCCTACTTCCAAAATACCAGCCCTTGGAAACCCTAGGGAGCATAGTTCTACTCTGAGACACATGGGGTTGCCATGAGTTAGAGTTGACTCACCAGCAACTGGTTACCTTGGGCTGGATATGTCTCAGCAATTCCCTTCCATGCCCCTGCAGGGGTCTTTCCTGTTTGTCACTGAACTGATGTATGCGGTATCAGTCTGCTCAGTCCCCCTATCAAGCTTTGCTGGAAATTTACTCTCCCTTGCAATTCTCCCACTCTTGCAAAGATCACATCCCTCTTCAAATTATCTTTGCTATGTTCAAATATTTTTGTAAAATATTAAGAAAAGGATGGAGAATGAAATGAATAAATTAAAATTTTATTCACAGGAGTTAGCTTTAATTAAAGAACAATTTAAAGTGTTTTAATTATTCGACTGTATAATCGAAAATAAAATCCAAGTTCTTCCACTTTTCCCTGCTGTCTTTACCCACAGCTGACTGAGTCTCTAACTCTGTCTGAGGAAAACTACCACTGAACCTTTCTTGCCTTTGCACTTTCCTGGGACATGATCTCTGGCTCCCCTTATCCCCCTCCTAAGCTCACTTATATATGGGCTTGAAGGGAAGCTAAAGAACATGGCACAGCTGATTAATCACAAGTGACTGATTTTGAAAGGCCCCAGGGCTTAGGGGAGGGGTGGAGAAATGGAGAGAACGCAGAGGCCGCGCTGTGGGTGCTCTCTCTTACCGCATGACAAAATTTGCTTCATCTATTTGACGGCCACAGCCACTCTTCTTCAGAATCCCACCATTTCCCACCACCGCACATTTCTTCAATGGCAGCTGGAATGGGGTTGCCTAGCAACAGAAAACAAGGCGGGTTTTCACTAAAGAGAACACACAACCACTGACAAAATCATTGTTTACAACAGACCCTTTGGAGCAACTTGATTGAAGACTAGGCAGAGTGAAAAGAGAGTATGTGGAAAGAAAGATGCCAAGAAGTTTATAAGGAAAAAAACCACTGTTCCTTTGGAAAAAAAAAAAAATCACTCTCTGAAATATACTTAAATATAACGATATTTTTTCTGTTCCAAATTGGCCATGCACATAGTAGATGGTGTCTGTTTGCTACAAAAAATAGAAAGATCCAAGCCAAACATAGGATTATTTTTAAAGGCATTAAACTGAGAACAAACTCAAATAAATTCTATCCCCCATTTGAATGTAACTCATTCATTCATACAATCAGCCATTCACACAACAGATGATTCTGAGCGCTTGCTACGCTAAGTGTTGAGGATACAAAGATACAGAGGTCTCAGGTCTCAGGATTCACAATTTGGGATGTGTGCAGAGAGGGGTGAGAGAATGTGAACATACATACTTATATAACGAACTCTAATTTTTTTTTTTTTTTAATATAACGCTGAAGTTGCTAGAGAAGAGGTATGTCCCAAATGCTATGAGGAATCCCATGGTGGAGGGAAGAGGCATGTCTGCCAAGTAGACTCAGGGAATTTTCCCACTTGAGATGATTCTTAACGGCTGAGTTGGATTTTGCCAGGCAGAGAAAGCAGCATTAACAAAGGCTCAGAAGGGAGACAGCAAACACTGTGTTCATGAGCAAATGAACTCTCTAGGTGGGTCTGTTTAGAACTTAGGAGGCACTAAGAGGCAAGTGACTTGTGCCAAGCCAGACAGCATGACTTTCTTTCTCCAAACACTGAACAGGATGGCAAAAAAAAAAAAAAAAGTTCAGTGTACCTGAGCGTTCCCTGAGATGCTATTTATAGCAACAGGGTATGTGAAAACCCAGCAATGGCCTCTGCAAGTGAAATGCATCATTCAGCCTCTTCTAGCTGGGTCAGCAAGAACCTCCAGGTACAGAATTTTCTGCATGCTGAAACAATGCACAGTGGCTGGAATTTCTAGGGGGAAAGACCTTCCATATATGACCTTATATATATTACATATACATAACTGGTAAAGAAAAATATTATACCCATCTTAAGTAGGCTAGCCTGGATGACACTCGATCAAATAATATGGGTTATAAGAAAAGAATAAGCAGAATTGATACATAAATATATAGTATAAAGGACCCCCCCAGGTGTGAAATAATTAAACCCGGAAAAAAAATTTTTCCAGAAGCCTCTGTCTTCAACAGTAGCCAGGTAGACACTTGACGCAGCACAAGGATAGTATTTCACTTCCTTGATGTCCAGTATGTAACAGGGACAGCTAGGGTTTGAAAATATTGTTAAGAGAGACACAGCATTTAAAGTGTGATATCTAAACATTTGCCAGCAGAAAGTTGACAGCTCTCTGCACTAACACAACAGGGACCAGGGGTGTGAAGAGGAGGGTTAGGCATGGAGCAGCATTGGCACACCCAGAACGAAATAAGGTATCTATCTCAATCACTCCTGACAGAAGGGTATGGAATTAACACTAGAAATAGACTGATTAGATCTATACTTTGTCAGCTGTAGGTTTAAGTATGTATGCTCAATTAGCTGTTCATTCATTCCACAAGTATTTACTAAATGCCTACTACGTGCCAGGCACTGTCCTGGGTGATGGGACACAAGTGAAAACCCCGTTCCCACAGTGCTTACATTCTAGTGGTGGAAACAGGTAATAAACAAAGGTAAATGAGTAAAATGTACAGCGTGTCAGAAGGGGACATAAAGCATCATCATGAGAGGATCAGAAAATGCTGTGGGAGAGGAACTGCAATTTTTAACAGGGTGGTCAGGGCTCAAAGGAGATACTCAAATCCTGAAGGTGATGAGGGAATGGGCCATACAGATACCTGTGGCAACTGCCAGGGCAAAGGCCTTGAGGAGGGAACATGCTTGAGATGTCCAAGAAAGAGGAAGGAGCCCATGTGTCTGGAGACAAGTGAGCAAGGAAGAGGAGAAGAGATTAGGGAGTTAACTGGTGGGGAAGCTGGGGGACAAAATCTGTAGGGCCTTGTGGGTATTGTAAAAATTTTGGTTTTTACTCTAAGAAGCAACACCATGCAGGATTAAGCAGAGGAGTAGCATTAAGACATATTTTGGAAGAATCACTCATTTGGCTATAGGATGTCAAGGGCAGAAAAAGAGGGGCCAGTTAAGAGTCCTCTATAAGAATCCTGGCTGGGGATGCTAGTGGCTTAGACTATGGTGATAACAGTGGTGATATAAAAGGTAGGCCCGTTCTGGAGATATTTTGGAGGGAACACTGACTGGATTTGCTGATGCAATGGAAGTAGGGTAAGAGAAAAAGAGGGGAATCAAGGACGACATCGAAGATTTTGGCCTTAACAACTGGAGAGATGAGCTTGCCATTAAGTTCACTGGAAGATTAAAGGAGGAGCAGGTTTGGGGGGAAATATGAATATCAATTTTAGATATATCAAGTGTTAAGATGGCATTAGAGATCTAAGTAGCAATGTCATGTAGGCAACTGATTATATGAGGCTGTAGTCAGGGAACTGGTCTGGCCTGAAGATAAAAGTTGGAGTGAGCAGCATGCGGCAGGTTATTTAAGTCATGAGTATAGACAGTGAATGTGTATCGATAGAAGAGACAGGAAGTCCAAGGACTGAGTCTTGGGGCACTCCAACAAGAATCAGGGGACTGAGGACAATTCAGTAAACAAGACTAAGAAAAGCGGCCAATAAAATGGAAGAAAAAAACAGCAAAGTGTGGTGTCCTGGGAGCCAAGTAAAAAAATGTGTCTCAAGAAGAAAGATGAAACGGCAAATGTTCTGAGATACACACACACAAACACACACACACAAATATACATATATATTTCATTCTGTTGTACATAGGGTCACTATGAGTCAGAACCAACTCGACAGCACTTAACAACTATATATACATATGTATACACATCCAAAACAAACAAAAAAAAGTTTTGGAATACACATATATATATATACATACCATAATTTAAAAAAAAAAAAAAAGAAGGGAAAAAACTGCATCAAATGCTGCTGATAGATTAAGTCAAGTAACAGCTGAAATTTGCCACGGAAGTTAGCAAGATGGAGGCCACTGGTGACCTTGACAAAGACAGATTTGGTTCAGTAATGAGAACAGAAGACTGATCTGAATTTGGTGAATTCTACATGTATATTTTCATATTTACTGGGTTTACTTGTATATAGTTTACGTGCAAAGTATGGATGCACTCATCTTCCACTAATATTTCGTTGTCTTCATAAAAGCCGATGGAAAACACCCCTGAAGTTTTGTTAAAGAGGGGTTCTTGAACCGGATGGACTGGTAATTCCAAGTTTCCAGGCAAAAATCTGGACTCAGTAGATCTGGGAAGCAGCAGTAACAGCATCACAGACCTGGTTACAAACGCTACCTCCTAACTCCCTGCTTGAGGGATTGTGGGGCAAGCTGTCAAACTTTTTGTCTTTAAAAGGGAGATACTACTATTGTAGAGGATTACATGTGAAATGAGATAATGCATGTGAAGTATCTAGCCAAGCCACTGACATGATGGTCAACTCATCTTCACTCCCTTCATTCATTCCTTTCCTCCTCCTAGCAGTGTTTGCTGATTTTTTAAGTCATGAAATGCCTAGATTTCATGGGGCTCTTGTGAAACACAGTAAAACAGTGATTTATCTGACTCCATCTTAACAACTAGGAATAATTTTATTAGCAGAAAGTTTAAATATTGTATTCATGCATTATAAATTCCAAACACACACTTTCATGCTATTTCTGATTTTTTTTTTTCTAATAGCATGGGCTTGCTACTTCATCTTGTCAACTTCTAGCCCTCACATAAGCAATTTCTTTGCGACAAATATTTATGGAATGCCTGAAGCACTGATAATATATCATCGAACAATAATAGCACATCAAAGTTTTACAAAAAATATCTAGAAGGAAAAACTTGATAAAATACTATAAAAAAAATTAGCAAATTGAGGTAAAACTACGATTCCTTTATCTTAGATACAATATCTTAATTGGCAATGTTCAATGATTTCCAGAATTATGTATGAGTAAAGTGTGGTTTTCTTTTGGGTATACTGAATATAAAAAAATTTAGTCATTCATCTTCCCACGAATATTATAAATTTGGTTTAATTAGTTTTAATTAGCTCTGTGGTACATAGGGTCGCTATGAGTCGGAACCAACTCGATGGCACCTAACAACATGTTTTGAC
This sequence comes from Loxodonta africana, assembly GCF_030014295.1. Classification (NCBI taxonomy): domain Eukaryota; kingdom Metazoa; phylum Chordata; class Mammalia; order Proboscidea; family Elephantidae; genus Loxodonta; species Loxodonta africana. Next base: position 116,601,070 of record NC_087345.1, on the reverse strand, counting down.
AAGGAAGAAGCAAGGCCATGTTTAGATTATGGCACCGTATCCTTCCTTTTCAAATGTATCTCCTTTCACCATGCAAGAAAATATCTACTGGATCTGAGGATACAGTATTCTATAGCACTCCTCTTGCCACTCTTAAAAAATACTATTCTAAATGAAAGGGTGGACTAAACAAATTAATTATAGGGATGAGCTTAAAATATTTCTAAACTTCTATTCTGCCACTAACTTATCCTATAGATTTCTGTACAAATGATTTCACCTATCTTTGTTCCACCTGTTAATGACCATCTTTTTAATGGCATGCACCTTGCTTCCTCTCGAAGAAGAAGCCAGGATCAAGCAATAAACCCCAGTAATCAAACAGCTTTTCACAATACGTAGCTCACAACACCACCATTATATTAACCATCTGGATTCAGATTCTGATTTGCCAGGCCCCTCAATCTCTCAGTGCCTCACTAGAAGTTGGGCATAATAACCATCTCTGATGGTTAATTTTATGTGTCATCTTGACTAGGCTGTGGTTGCCAGTGGTTTGGCCAAACACTAGTCTAGTTGATGTTCTATAATGTCATCAACTGTAATATAATAAAAAAATCAGTTGAAAAAGGAGTTTCCTTAGGGTACATTCTGCCTTCCAGACTATAAATAGATGTTTTCACAGAACTCACTCTCTGTATTCATTCTGCACTGTTTCCATCGCCTGACCTACAGATCTTGGGATGTACGCCAGTAGGAGACACCAACCTGCCACCTGACCTATGGATTTTGGACTCACCAGCCCTCACAACAGAGTGAGCCAGTCCCATGAAGTAAATCAATCAATCTCTATATAGATAGGTAGGTAGGTAGATAGGTATAGACATAGACAGACAGAAATAAGTTACAAATATATTTGTGTGTGTACCTATATCTACATATACGTGTATAACTAGTTCTGTTTCTCTAGAGAACCCTAAGACACCATCTCAACTATCTCCCAGTAGGGTTATGAGAATGAAAACAAGTGAAATGTTGAATGTCATCAGTAAACTCAGAAGTCCTACATTCATTTATTACTACACTACTATATACTAAAATAACTAAGTTCCCTGAGGGGGGAGAATCACCATTATATTGCTAAATCACTATAATATGTAACCTAACTTTGTGCAAGATATTCCCATTTTCAAAGATTTATGTAGATTTTGAGCAAAATAATAATTTTTGATCGTTGGTCTTTTGTGAATATATCCACTACTTCTACCCATCAGTGAATTTAAAAATGGACATTTTTGCATGACTCATTGCAGGTATCATAACTTTTTTGTTCACCATTCTGTATCCAGACTAAGCACAGGTTAAGTGTGGAACAATTTGTTCAATAATGTAATTATTTAATTGGGAGATATTTGCAGAGCATCTGATCTGTTCTCAACATTGCCTGACCTAAAGTGCCCAAATGGATATATAATTTAACCTCCGAGCTTAAAGAACAAACATACGCTCCACCACTCTCATATATAATATATAATAAATATAATATAATATATAAATATAATACATAATAAAGCCAATAAAGCCATTCGAAATCTTGTTTCTTATCGTTAGCTCTTCTACAGTCTGTACCACCTGTGCTCTGATACCTCACTTCCTTTCTTTTCAGCAACTCATTGGTAGGCACATATCACGGGTCAGGTGCTGCTCTGGGTGCTGAGAATGTAATGGTGAACCAAATAGATACATCCCATCCCCAACGGAACTTATAGTCTATCGGGAAATACAGAGTTTACCTAATTCAAATGTGCAGTGTGCTATGAGGTTAACCCAATCCACTGCCGTCGGGTCAATTTCAACTCATAACGACCCTATAAGACAGAGCAGAACTGCCCCATAGGGTTTCCAAGGCATCTTTACAGAAGCAGGCTGCCTCATTTTCTCCCACTGAGTGGCTGGTGGGTTTGAACTGCGAACCTTTTGGTTTGAGCAGCCAAGCACTTTAACCACTTTGCAAACACTGTTCCTTGTTATGAGACTAGGGAAGACCTTTCTGAAATCTGCAGGTTTTAGGCATATGAAAATAGGTGAGGTTTCTGGTCTGTTAGATAATCTTAGTAAGGTTTTAAAAAGGTAAATAAACTTAGGGTCATGTTTTGAGGCTTGAATGAAGGTGCAAGACTTGTTAATGGCTAGAAGACTTTTCTCAGAAACAATCTAGGAGTGCCAACTGTGAAAATACCCCCAAGCTGACAATATGACTTCCGGAAGAATGCTATTAAAATACCGAAGAATTTAAACCCAGTTTTTTGTGCCTTATATATAAAGAACACCGTAATATCCCAGAAGGGCTTTTAGAATTAAGTGAAAGAAGAATCATTTATCAGAAAATCATTTCTAAAGCCCACAATCTCACCTCTTTCCCTCCCACATGGGCAATCCACACAAGACAAAGCCATAAGAGCCAGTGAGCTGAGACCCCTTTCCAATGCAGTCTTAATCGGAGGCATAAGGAGATCTTGCCATGCCTACTCATCTTCCGTCCAACTGAAATAACTAGATATATTGAATCCACCCCTATGGGCACTACCTCTGTGAGTAACTGGGTTAACCATTATAAATCATGAATTGTTTTAGAGTTTGAGCCTGCCTTGGGGGCAGAAGGCAGGACAGAAGTAGTAAGGGGGTGAGAAAAGTCACCTTTAAAACAAGTCAACAATTTAAAAATTAACATTGTGCACTGATGTAAAATCAAAATCTAAGAATGAAAACTGTCCTGTTAAACCACTAAGGAGCAGGACATGAGGTTAGGGGACAGCTTGTAATGTTTCTTACTTCTGGAGTGTAATAATAACTCATTGCTGTGGGGGTCTATTCCTACTCATAGAGACCCTGCAGGACAGAGTAAAACTGCTCCTATACTGGTTGCCATCGAGTCAATTCCAACTCATAGCAGCCCTCCCCTACAAAACAAAACAAAACAAAAAAACAGCTAACCTTAAATCTAGGCTTCTTGGGAGCAACAGGAAACCAAAAGGTTTGGAATTCCAGAAGCAATTCAGTATGATTCTATCAATAACCCATTGCCCTCAAGTCAATTCGGACTGATGGCAACCCCGTGTGTTACAGAGTACAGCTGCTCCATAGGGTTTTCGTGGCCATAATCTATGGAAGCAGACCGCCAGGGCTTTCTTTTGAGGTTCCACTGGGTGGCTTTGAACTGTCAACTTTTAGGTTAGTAGTCCAGTGCAAATCATTTGCCACAGCTGATTCTAATAATAGTGGAGCTCTACTAGATATGACTTAAGCCCTGAACAGACAGGAGGAGGCTTTGAGGCTCCAGGATTTATGAGAATTGTGTGATCAATCAAGTAAGCAGACCAGTGCTCAATTAAATATCTTTAAATTCAAGAATTTATCAAAGCAACAAACTTGTATTTTTTAATGTTCTCTTTCTTTTGAAGATGGCAACACAACTCCATTGTTTTTAATTTAATATAAAATATAAGATATACCACATTATTTTTGCAATAACTCTTACCATACTAGTTCCTGTTCTACTGCAGCCTATATTAGTTGACTCGCTGCTATTATAGGAAGGGGGGGCAGGTGTCACAAATATTCCTGAATAAACATTGTTTCATTCTTTCAAAAGATTCGACTACTCTAGCTAAATGTTGCTGATTTTGTTGTAAATGTATTTTTATGCAGAAACGCTTAGCCAAAAGAGCTGACACTTTTATTTTCACACTTAGCAACACAAAGGAAACTTGAGTTTTTTTTTTTTTTCTTTCTCTCTCTCTCTACTCCCCTCCATACTCTTTCTCTTTGATAGTAAGGGGGGACAAGTCTTCCCTTTCATGCAGTTTGTGCCACGATTCAGGAGACGGATCAATGTCATTGTTAGATGTGCGTCTCAAATCTTATTAGAAAAGCAGAGATTTTGATTTGCAAACCTTCAGAGTGGCCTGAAAGGCTGTCACTATATGCCAGCTGCTATCAGTCACTATGCCAAAACATATGTTTGCCCTTATTGACGAAAATCTCAAGTTCTTTGTCCATAAGAGCAACAACTCACACATCTAATTACATTCCAACCCGTTCATTTCATTGTACCCTCACCACGTATCCACATGGACTCCCACACATAATTATGCTTCACCCACACACATAATTTAATTTTTTGCCCATATGTTAATTATATCCTCAACCCAGGCATCTAAATACACCCCCTGCCACACATCTAATTACATCCCCCCCCTTATGAATATAATTACACCATCCAGACACCCATCTAATTATGCCCTCCTCAACATATTTAATTGCGCTACCCTGCTTGAGGACCTAGTTACACTCTATCCAGTGCATCAATTAAGCGCCCAACCCTCTAACAATATTTTTCAGTTGCCCGCCTCTTTATCACTATACCCCAGTCACTTTGTTACTTCAACCCAGGATTGGCAATTTCCCACCAGCAAATTCCTAGTAAGCATGGTATCCAGCTAAACAGACAAAATAATGGTAAAATGGAGCTGAATTAAGAGCAGCTCTGTCCTTACCAGTAAGTAAGTTAATGCGTATTTGTTTTTAAGTCATTTATCTAGCCCCTTGGAAGTTTAAATTAAAATTTCAGCTGTTTTATTTTGTATGTGTAAGCATTTTTATGATTCAAATATCTAGTAGTTAATTCATTTCATAGAAAAATGCTTCTCGTTACAGATATTTAATTATCAAACCATTAAAAAAAATTACCCAAAGCTTTGCCTGGGGATATATATTTATAAGTACTAATTATAGAATATTTGCACATCCCTACCAATCAAGGAAGCTTAACTGATCTTCAATTCTATGAAACCAAATTTCCAGAAAGCTGCTGCTAAAGTTTGTATTTCTCATTCCGCTAATAAAATTTTGACTTAAAAAATTCTAATTCAGCGTTGTGCTTTCTACACAGGATGCGTATCTCTGGAAACTGAATGATGTGAATATTAGATACTAGATATATTAGATTATATATATTCAATACATTGGATATTATTTCCCGTTAGAAAAGTTAGACTCAATTCATTATAAAAAAAAATATTTAAGCATCCCCAGGGGCATTTTGCATTTTTTACATATGATCTGTTTTCCTGGGTACAATCCCTGGAAGCCAAATAGCGGTTCATATGACTGTTCAGCAGATTTATTAAACATTTTCTAATCAATTCCCAGAAAATTGAAACTTGTTACTGATACTGCTTCTGAGCATGAGTCCTGAATACAAAAATAATGATGAAGGTTGTGCCTCATTTCAAACTGAAAAAACCAAACCCACTGTCGTCGACTCGATTCCGACTCATAGCAACCCTACAGAACAAAGTAGAACTGCCCCATAGGGCTTCCAAGGCTGTAAATCTTGACAAAAGCAGGCTGCCAAATCTTTCTCTTGCAGAGCCACTGGTGGGTTCAAACTGCTGACCTTTTGGTTAGCAGCCAAGCTCTTTGACCACTGTGCCACGAGGGCCACATTTCAAAAGTATTCAAAACTGGTTTTCTGTTTGTTTTTCATGATGGAAAGGAAAGGAAAAATGAATTGCATGCACAACATTTCAAAGGTAATAGCCAGTGTTCTTAGTAGTGGAGCAGAAAACAAAAGCAGCAACAGCCAGAACTGAGCCTGATGCTACTTCAAGACCTTGCATTCGCAGCTCCTTGGTTGGAAGTACAAACACAGACAGTGCATCGTCACATTTGTGAGCCTCCCTAGAGACTACCTGCATCCCAATTCTGGCTTTGCCGGTTCCCCTCAGACCACTAGCAAGTCATTTAACCTCAGTGCCGTAGTCTTCTCATTTGTAATAGTGGTACCCACATGATAGCGTTGTTGTGAGGACTGAATAAATTTGACTGGCAATAAAATAGCTGTAAGTTTTATTTTAAATGGACTAATATTTCCTAAACAACCTTGTATTCATTTTTGCTTCTCTCTCTCCTAAAATCTCCTGAACACCTACCTCTACAGAGGCTGTAGTATTCTTCCCTCTTTCTACCCTTGGTGTTAAGTGTCAGGAAATGGTTTATTATTATTAGTTGGCTTCTAGATCTTGTCCATCAATCCGTCCTTCACTCTCATATCCTAGTTATTCTACAACAAAGGTTGATGCAAGTTGCTCTCCTATTAAAAAATGTACCACACTTCCCCTTGCCCACAGACAGAAATGTATGAGGTCTTCACACCTTCAGTGTGGCACCAGGGCCCACCAACGCTCCAAACTTCCTGTGCAGTCTTCTTTTCCATCACATCATCTATCCACATAATCAATATTCTCTCCACACCATTTTACTCATCTATGTTTCCCAAAACCTAGTCTGAATTTTTTTGTCTCCCTGCCTTTGTTCAGGCTGCAACAATGCCCTTTCCACCTCCCCTTCTACTTTCCCTATTCCATTATCTACCTACTGAGTTACATTTCTTCCTCAAGATCTGTGAAGTGTCTGCAGGTATTGTGTCCAGTTAGATCCCCAAGAAGAATTAGACCAGAGGCAAATTAGAATTAATTTATTCTCAGTGAGTCATGAGAATTATGTATTAAAGCTGTGCAGGGGCTTGTAAATAAATGTGGACTTAAATCAAATCATCTCATCAATACCTGCAGAGATATTCAAATTTATTATTGCAGCTGTTTTGTTTGTTTTGTATTTTTTTCCAAACTAGGCTGCATGCAGAGAAACTCCATTAAAAAAACAAACAAAAAAAAAGAGAAGCAGAAAATGTTGTTCAAGATAAGGGGTGGGGGTGCCCCTCCCTGACTTCTTGGCCTCTCCCTTACTTCTAAGAAGTGACACCTAGAATCACCAAGGAAATTGAGGGTGCAGAAAACAACTAATCTAACACAACTCCACTTGTTCAGAAATGAAGAACTACAAATACCAAGTAAATTTCAATTAAGGACATTTGGTAAGTATTTAGTGCCAACCAACCACATATCAGGGACTATACAAGATGTTGGGCAAAACCTGACTCTAGCTCAGTGTTTCTTCCACTAAAACTCAGTGTAAATTAAGACATCCGTTTTCTTTTCAACTATAAAGAGTGTGCAATTACTGAAAAATGCACAAACTGCTAAATAGTTAATCCAATTTAACTGATTAGGCACCTGAGCTAGTAAAGCCAGGATCGATTGCCTAATAATCAACAATTATTTGCATTAAAAAAAAAAAAAAAAGCAGGCCTAGGATGGATTATTTCATACAAAATCATTTTATTTCATTAAAAAGCAGAGGGTATTCTCTTTAGGATAGCTGGCTCCTGTTACTTCATTTCCCAAGCTTTATAAAAAAGTATGAGTCAGCCTGTCCTGAAAAAAAAAGGAAAAGAAGCTATTTCCATAGCGTCCCTTTCCTGCCAGCATGCCCCCTTAATTATCTCCTAGGACCCCCCCATACAAACCTCAAATCCTTGATTTCTGTAGCCTCTACATTCACTATTCACATGCCTACCTGCGCTTATTTACTCTCCTTGCTTGAGTCATCTTCTTCCCTGTTTTCATAGCACAGCCTCACCACATTAGAATCACCCAGAATTTGATACCAGAAGAGTGCAATGCTGCTCTAACAGATACCTAAAATGTGGAAGCAGTTTTGAAATTGTGAATGGATAGGAGGCTGGAAGGGTTTTAAAGTACCTACTAGTAAAAGCCTAGATTGCCTGAAGAGATTGTTGGTGAAATTGTGCACATCAAAGACAATTCTAGTGAGGACTCAGAAGGAAGTGAGGAGAGCTGTAATGCTGGAGACAGCGTAGATGAAGCAGCAGCAGAGAAACACGGCAGTAGAACCAGGAGACCAGTGCTAGATAGTGCTGAAGCCAACCGATGGAGTAAGAGAGCTGAGTGTCTTTGCAAGGAGGCTTCCTGGTGAAGTGGGATGCCTCTGGGCACTTATCGGTTGAGCTAGGCTTGCTGACCCATGGAGCAAGAGAGCTGAGTACCTTCTGGTGGAAGTTTACCAGTGGAGTGGGGTGCCTCCAGGCACTTATCAGTGGATCTAAAGAGCTTTGGAACACTTGCTCCAGTAGGGCAGACATGGGTAGTAAGCTCCAAGGGGCTGAGAGGCCAAAGAACCAGGAAGTAGAAGCTGAAGAGACAAGAAACATAGGAAGCAGAGCTGCCTTGGCCTCAAAGGGTACAGCCACAACCTCTTGGGGTCTCAAAGTGTCATGGATTGAACTGTGTCCCCCCAAAATATCTGTCAACTTAGCTGGGCCATGAGTCCCAGTATTGTGTGATTGTCCACCATTTTATGTGATTTCCCTATGTGTTGTAAATCCTACCACTATGATGAAATGAGATGGATTAATGGCCATTATATTGATGAGATCTACAAGGTTAGATAGTGTCTTAAGCCAATCTCTTTGAGATATAAAAGAGAGAAGCAAGCAGAGAGACAGGGAGGCCTCATACCACCAAGAAAGCAGCACAGGGAACAGAGCGAGTCCTTTGGACCTGAGTTTCCTGAGCTGAGATCTTCCCAGACCAAGGGAAGACTGATAACGAGGACCTTCCTCCAGAGCCAAAAGAAACAGAAAGTCTTCCCCTGGAGCCTGTGCCCTGAATTCAGACTTCTAGCCTACTGGACTGTGAAAGAATAGATTTCTCTTTATTAAAGCCATCCACTTGAGGTATTTCTGTTATAGCAGCACTAGGTGACTAATACACAAAGTGTGGAGCCCTGGCCTCTGGGGTTCCAAAGGGTGGGGCCACAGCCTACTGGGTTTCAAAGAACCAGATCTTCATCAACTCTGTTCTGGACTGCAGCACTGCCATTCACAAGTGCCAGCGGGACAGACTAGGTCTGCTGCCCAAAGCTGAGTGGGTGGGGCTGCATGCCCAAGGGGCAGATTAATGGGGCCTACCAGGGCCAAGGGAGTAGGGTCGCCACTCAGACTAGGAGAATGGAGCCGCCCAAAGCCTAGAAAGCAGAGTTGCCATTCCAGTGGGCCTGGAAGGCAGAGCTGCAGCCCAGGGCTGAGAGGCCTTCATCCAGAATCGAGACAGTGTGGCCAACACTCAGAGTCTGGAGGGTAGGGCCATTGCCTAAATGGTCTCAGAGAACAGAGGATTATTTTAAGTCTTGAAGCTAATGTAATGTGTTCTCCTGACTTGCTTGGTACTTGTTATCCCTTCTATCCCTCCAATCTCTCCCACTTGTATTGGAAGTATCTAGCTTGTGCCTGTTCCACCATTGTACTTTGGAAGCAGATAACTTCTATGCTGAATTTCACAGATGAAGAATTTTTGGATTTTGGACTTCATGTTGATTTAAGACTTTCGGGATGGTATGATGGGGTGAATGTGTTTTACATGTGGCAAGGACATGAACTTTTGTGGGCCAAAGGGTGGAATGTTACAGATTGAATTGTGTCCCCCAAAAATGTATGTCAAATTGGCTAGGCCATGATTCCTTGTATTGTGTGACTGTCCATCATTTTGTCATCTGATGTGATTTTCATATGTTATAAATCCTACCTCTCTGATGTTAATGAGGCAGGATTAGAGGCAGTTATGTTAATAAGTCAGGACTCAACATACAAGATTAGGATGTATCTGAGTCAATCAGTTTTGAGATATAAAAGAGAGAAAAAGCAGAGAATCTGTGAGACCTCCTACAACCAGGAAAGAAATGCTGGGAGCAAGCATGTCCTTTGGACGTGGGGTCCCTACACTGAGAAGCTCCTAGATCAGGAAGATTGAAGATAAGGACCTTCCCCCAGAACTTACGGAGAGAGAAAGCATCACCCTGGAGTTGGCATTCAGACTTCTAGCCTCCTAGGCTGTGCGAGAATAAATTTCTCTTTGTTAAAGGTATCCACTTGTGGTATTTCTGTTACAGCAGCACTATACAACTAAGACAGCCTGAAATGCATGTTTAAAAGGCATATTCTTGGTCCCACTTCAGCCGTTCTGAAATAGAATATCTGGGTAGAAGTCAGAAATACAAACTCCCCCTACATAATTCACAATTCTTGTGCAAAACAAAGTTTATGACCCACCAAATCCTGCCAACTCTCAGATACAACCTAAGGTCTCCTCAGAACATTCCCTGATCAATTTCATCGCCTGGGATCAGCACCCACAATCTTGTCTGCCCCCACAGAAGTACCTATAATACTTACTGTCAGTTTTGCTAACCAGATATTCTCAACACTTAGTATTTGGTACCAATTTGCTAGCTATTGTTTTGTGTATACACTCATCCTCCACAAGTAAATCTCTCAAGGGTATGAACCATGTCTTGTAACTCTTAATGTCTCGGAATCTACCAGGATAGGTTCAGAAAATGTTTTAATCAGTTGGTTGATTTATCCATTCCAAATCCATCTAGAGGAATGTCAGGAATATATCTGAGTCAATGGAACAAATCTGTTAACATTTTCAGACCGCTGGTATAAAGGTTAAGAAAATTGTTAAATGGCACACAGCTGATCTAAGAGTCTGGCTCAGGAGTTTCAAACTCAGATGCCTACAGAAGCCTGATGGGTAATATAAATAAGTGGAAGGAACACAATAGGGAGTGCTGGGAGCTGGTAAACAGAGGGCACACGGCCAAACAAAAAGGATCAGGAACTGCTTACATCCTACCTATGGCCATGGGTTGCAGATATTCTGATTACTTTTTCCAAGTGAGACTAAAAACCCAGGTTTTTATGTGAAATCTCCTAGTTTTTAAATATTGGCAATATTGTTCAAACGATTTTTTTCTTTTTTTTTACGGTAAAGGCTGAACAAAATGCATTTGAAGCCCTGATTTGCCTTGGGGTAGCCAGTTTGTGTTTTCTACTCTAGAACCCAGGTAGGGCCCTGGCAAACTTATATTTATTTAAAGAGTAGGAGGTTAGAGATATGTGTAATCTTAAATTATTCAGCAAGATGTAGGGAAGAACATGTTACAGGGAACTTTTTCCCAAAGAGTGGGAAAGATTCACTTTTTTTTGCCAGGCCCAAATGAAAGGTCCTTTTCTATGGTGGTTAGTGAACATTTTGGTTTCTTTGAGCAATCCAAAGGGTTTTTGAAAAGTCTCCCTAATTTCTGATCAAAATAACATTAAGTAATATTCAGATATTACCCATAGTGATTTCTCAGTCTTCTGCCTCTGAGACTGCTCTTCTAAAACAGTCGTCGTTTGTTTTCTAACCAAAATAGGATCAACTTGTCCATAGCGTTGTAACTTGCTTTTTTTATTTAACAGTACCTTATGGATATCTTTCCATCATTTTTTTTAATGCCAGCATAGTATTCCACTGTGTCAAACCATTGTCATCAAGTGGATTCCGACTCATAGCGACCCTATAAGACAGAGTAGAACTGCCCCATAGGGTTTCCAAGGAACACCTGGTGGGTTCAAATGGCCAACCTTTTGATTAGCAGCCAAACTCTTACCAGTACGCCACCAGGGTTTCCATTCCATTGTGTACAGGTTCATAATTTAACCAATCCCTTACTGGTGAATATTCTAGGTTGTTCTTAATTTTTTACTATGATAAACAATACTGCTATAAACATCTTTGAATCGTGGTTGATTCTGGAATGTTGATGGGGTGGGTTAGCCCACATGATTCTTTCCTGTAATATGCACAATAAAATTTGCTAAATTTTATGTGAAGCCCATGAAAGAGGCATTTCAAGACTTCTTTTAACTATATTGCCCTCCCTAACATATTCCACATAAAATCCCTCATGCTGTCCCTGGCCTGACATATGTAATTGTGCACTTGTCCAATGACTTCCCTAAGATAAATACTTAGGCATGGAATTGCTAGTCAGATGATAAGCACGTATTTAAGGCTTTTGGTACACATCGCCAAATAACTCACCAGAAAAATTGTAACAGGTACACTGGTACAAGTGCGCTTGAGAGCACCTATTTCTCAACCTCCTTATCTTGCTACCTTGAAACAATTTGTGTTCTATTAATAAAAGTTAGCAGCGGGGTAATATTTATCCATTTCCATAAGAAAAACAGAATGTGAATCTCCTTACATACAGTAAAACCTGTGAAATCCAGAAACTGTGTAAGGCAGAAAAGTAAAACCTGTCAGAAAAGGAAAACTCAAATATTTTCCGCTAAAAGAGAGTGAAAGAAAAGTGGTAAGATCGCACCCTGTCAAAGGCAGAAAACTGGCAAGACCTAGAAAAACGAGGCAGTTCTGTTGAGTTGGGCTTTCACAGGTTTAACTGTACTATTACAGCTGTTTCACACACACCAGGGAAGAGACTTTATTATGTTGTCAACCATTCTATGGTGTATTACTTAATCTGGGAGAAAAGGTAGTGCAGCTTAAATAGTTAAATGCACAAACTTTGGCTTCAGCAGGCCTGAGTTCAAATTCTTGTTGGAATTACAGATTAGAACCAGTTTCCAGCTGTGAGAGCCTGAGTGGGTCACTTAGCATCCCTCAGACTCAGTTTCTACATGTAAAAGCAGGGCTTTGGACCAGTTCATTCCAGTTCAACCCCCTGCTAAGAATCTGCATTTCCATCCCAGACATACTGAATCAAAATCTACATTTTAAGAAGATCCCTCAGGTCATTCTTATGGAATCTTGTTAAAATGTAGATTCTGATTCAGTATATCTGAGGTAGAAATGCAAATTCTCAGCAAAAAAATCACCTGAGATCTTGTTAAAATGTAGATTCTGATTCAGTATACCTGGGATGGAAATGAAAATTCTCAGCAGGGGTTTGAACCAGAATGAACCAGTTCGAAGCCCTGGTAAAGCAGAGACGAATAATACCAGTCTATATTTTTATATGTCAGAATTACCAAATAATGAGCTCAAAACATTTAGCATAGAGCCTAGCACATAGGAAATTCTTAACAATCTACAGCCACAGAGCATGTCCTTAAAACCAAATCCAATTATAGAAGTATAGTAACCCATTCTTGAGTGAGTTTTCTGTAACTGATTTGAATATCATGAATATTTTCTATACATTTTAACTAAAATGTCCCATTTTTAAGAAATTCAATTTATTTAAATGAATTTATTGTTTTTAATTTAAAATTAAAATGCTGACTTAAAAATTTGTTCAATATAATTTTTCTTCTAAGTAGATACATTTGAATTAAGAAAATTTTGGGAGTTGTGTTTTCTATTTATTGCTTTATTTGTATATATGCTGGCCATGGAGTCATATGTAGTATATGAAAACATATTTTAAACTTTATTAAAATGTGTCTTTTTTCTGAGTTAGTGGACTCTCATAAAATGGAGGAACTTGAATCAGGCCTGAGGCAATGGAACAGTGTATTCCATCTTGTGACAAGCAGAAGAAGAGGAAGGGGCCCAAAGAAACAAATGTTGAAAGATGAGCAAGAGAACCAGCTGTAAATGTTTGCAAAACACTGCTTACTTCATTGTTCTATCTCTTATGCAAACTGTTCTAATGTTTAATGTTGAAATGAGGTAGTTAAAATGTTTATCAAGAATGCTTGTGCAGGTTGTTCCAGGAAGGATGTATGTTTAAAATAAGATTACTGTTATTAGGAAAGACGGTGATCATGTGCTCATCTTGTGACTGTGGTCACATGTCCCCTCCCCATTTTACCATATAAAAGACCTACCCCTTTTCCACTAAGGTGGGACACTTTGTAATCCCGCTTTGCACTGTGTTCCCCAGCCTGGCTGTTTCTATTCCCTGAATAAATCTCTTCGCTTTCATTTTTTAATGGACTATGAGTTTTGTTCAATGCTACATCTCTGGTGTCAGAGAAGTGGGATCCGAAGGTGCCTTGCCAGCATCGACCCCTCCAGAAGTCGAGGACCCAAGCTCAGGTACCAGCAAGAGCCATTTGGGTTCTTTGTCTCCATGAAGTCCTGGGAGTTGCTGCAGGCAAATAACCTCCTGGATTTGACATCTGCTTTTTTTCTTGAATTGATGGTCTCTGATTTTTATTTGGGGATCTGGTATCTATGTATTTGTCTGTCTTTTTGTTCAATGTAAATTTGGATACTCTGGCCAAGACGTTGGTTCATGTTTGTAACTTGATTATTGCCTAGGAATTTCAGAATCTATAAGTTGCAAAAACATGGACATGAGTTCAAGCAAATAAAATCCCTTAGGGCACTCAACCATCAATGGAAATTCTCCGGTGACAGGATAAACTGGTTCAGGAGAAGGGTCAGAAGCATTAGGCTGTCCTCTGGTCTCAAGACAATGCCCCTGTAATATGGCAAACATTGGTATAAGCAAAACACATTGTCCAAACCCTACAGCAATCCCTTTAAGGTATTTGTTTGACTCTGAGAAACCAAAAGTAATGATCGAGTTTGGATTTTGTTGTCACACGTTTGTTCTGTCCGTCAGATAATAGTATGGAGAATGCCAAGTCCAAGAGCAACTCAAGGCCCCCTTCCAGGACCCCTGCCCACTACATGAATAAGCACAATGGTCCTCTGACCTGTACATATTTATCTTGGTGGCATAATATTACTATGGATAGTTTGAAAAATCAATGGCCACTTTGGGGATCTATTGATCTTTGTAAACTAGCTTTTCTGTGCTGAAAGCTAGAAGATAAAGGCACCCAGATTAAACAACCTCAATGGGATGCCTTTTTGATTGGTATTTAGAGGTCTACAAAAGACATTAGGACAGCAAAACAGCTTCCCTGCAGGACGCAATTTCGAAGTTAAAGGAGAACAAGAAATTGCAATGTCAGAGCTCTGCCCTTACTTTTTCCGGTCCTCTGCGAGCTACTGTTCCTCTATATCCTTCTTTGCCTTCTTATTCTTCTGAAAACCCTCTGGCTGAGCTCCCTTTTTATCCAAAACAAATATGAACCACCTTTGCCTAACAAGTCATTGCCAGAACGCCTTTTTAAATCCACCCTAGTATGGCTGAAGATACCACTCATATCACTTTCACTCCTTGGACACAGTCCAAACTGCTTAGTATTGTAAAAGATTTTCCAAAACTATGTGAGGACCCCTATAAATCTGCTAAAGAATTTAAGATCCTTGTTTGAGGCTTACCAGCCTGGACTCACTGATTTATACCCACTAGTCCTATGATAATCAGGCAGAGGGAGGTCCCTCTAAATTTGAAAATGAAAGAACTGTTACAAGCCATAAAGAAACAAGTAATGGTAGGCTCACAGGACTGAGAAAATTTAGACTCCCATATAACAGCTTTCTGAGTCCCCAACACTGAGGACACCCAGTACAAAGAGAAAAAAATAAAAAGCCTTTCAAGACAGACTTTTATTGAGCAGCCTTGAAGAGACTTTAGAGGTTCCCTCTAGAATGTGCTGATAACTGTCCCTGCCAAGATGACTGAGTAGCAACATAGTTGCAGCTGTAATGGTAAGAAAAAATAGAAAAACTAAATGAGGGGGACTGCTTCTGTGTTACCAGGCAACCAGACTAACCAGTACTGCTTGCACTTGAAATAGTGGAGGTGTGGCTCCACAAATGATTGAGGGATCTGCCAATTTGGCCCAGATCTTCTGATTTTCAGAAAAAATTAAATTGAGGAAATTAAGGGAAGCAACCTTGCAGACAAGGCAGCTAAAAAAGCTGCTTCTCAGATTACTCTTGCCCCTATGATGAATAAGAAAAAGGTTTCCCAAATTTGTCTATTAATGATTCTAATTATCATGACTTAAGTTTAAAAAAACTTTCAAAACATCAACAATTAGCTCAAACAGAGGAAACTGGAACATGAGAAGAGGCTAAATGACTTACCAAGAGAATAATAAAAATTAAAAGGAATTTAGTTATTTCTTGTCTTTCAAAATACCTATGCCAACTTAAACATATGTAAACAAATTGAGACTGATTCTTTCTTGATAATGAACACACTGCTCCAGAGATTTTGAAATGACCCCCCCCACCCAAGTGAAAACCTTTTTAAGACAAGAGAAAATTTGAATAGGAATATACACTATTTAGACAAACTTAAACAATAATTATGTTTTGCAGTATATAGGCTTAATTTCCAAGATTTTTAGGTAACTTACTGATATTGAGTTAATAGACATTCATTATAATTGAAGTTTATAGGCTCTTATATTTTATGCCACAGAGAAAGGAAATACATATATATATATATGTATGAGTCTAGTAATAAATGTGTTCATCTTTAACAAGGACAAGAAATTTGAAAGGTTCATTAAAACAGAATTATTTGATATAGTCAAAGTTATTTGCTGCAGCTGAAAGTTCGCTGGGATAATTTATGAGAATTTTTTTTTTTAAGCTTTAATGTCAAATAACAAAGAATTGGGTTTCTCACTGTTAAGATAAAAATTTCTTTAATTCCTAGGTTGAAGAACTAATTTTATTCTTTACGCAAT
Organism: Loxodonta africana; assembly: GCF_030014295.1. Classification (NCBI taxonomy): domain Eukaryota; kingdom Metazoa; phylum Chordata; class Mammalia; order Proboscidea; family Elephantidae; genus Loxodonta; species Loxodonta africana. The sequence goes on along the minus strand of NC_087345.1, from coordinate 116,584,755 downwards.
CTGTCTCGAAGGCAAGAGTTCAACAGAATAAATTCCTGAATTGAAAACTAAGCCACATGGCTTTGAAAGAAGCTAAGATTTTTATTTTTAAGATCAGTAGTTAAATAACTCAAACATTGTTTCTCAATGACCTATGATAAACTTCTGACAATTTTGAAATTTCATGGAAAACCACCCTCAAAACTAAGCTGAAAGTTTTAGCATGGCCTGAAAAGCAAGAGGGAAAATCAAAAGGGAAGGTAAATAATAATTCTCTTTAAGAGGGAAAAAGAGAATACTTTTGTCTTAAAGTAGAATGTCTGGTTATGCCAGGATATGAAAGATAATAAAAACTAAACTTGATGATATGTAGTAAGTTATAGAAAGCTTGATGGGAAGTGAACTTATTTGCCTTAGTTTATTATATCTGCAAACGATGAATTTGAAAATAAACAAAATGTTTTGACAATTCAGAGAGAACTGGAGACAGAAAGATAAAAGTGAGATTTGAAATAAAGGAGGAACTATGTAAGTAGCAGAGGGACTAAGTAGGAAGAAGGTCTATGTAAGTGAAGAAAAGATGAAACATACCTAAAGCACGAGTTAAAAAAGAGAGTTAAATAATTAAAGAGCCATGAAAGTATTAGGATCATAGTCAGAGGGCAATAGAGTGGACTACAAATTTAAGGATAATCAAAAATTTTAAAAATTCAGTAATTTATGAAAATCAGGACTCAGATTCTGCCTCAGAAAATGAAGGAAATATCTAAGATATGAAATTAAAGCCTAATGAGGTTAGCCTTGCTACAGCAGGTTCAGATTGTTTCTGACATGAAACTCAGAATGACCATGAGCAGTGTGATTACTAAAGACAACAGTCATAGAAATGAGAGATAATATAATTAAAGTACTTTTTCAATGCACTGTCCCATTCTGTTACGGCAAAATATGGACATATTTTAAGCTTTCATGTTGGTACTTGCATATTTTGGAGAAACACGTTCATACATTGCAGACTCTAGACTTCAAATTATTCTGTTAGTTGACTCTTTTATATAAAGTTTACACCTTGGCACCTTGGTCAGACAGCAGAAATGAGAAAACATTTTTTCAACATCTCTGTGGCCAGAAGCAGACGACATCTGAAGTAGACAGCTAATCCCAATGTTGCAGATCAAGATGTCATGCATCCTGCTGAAATTTTTGGACTTTGCTTTATAATTGTAGCTATTCTTATTTTATTAGCCTTGCGCCATTACTGTGGCCTCATTCCTTGGTAATTTTCTTCATAATGAAGATCTATTTATTTATTTTTTTTTTAGGTTCTATGATTTTTCTTTTTGTGACCTCTTCTAAAGTTTGGACTGAAAATGCATTTGTTAAATTAGCTCAATCAGTAGCTAGGGCTGGAAATTTCATTGAATGCTGGATCTGTCATCCCTCCCTACAATCTAGGCATGAGCATTCAGATAGATTAGTCTTTCCTGCATTGAATTATAGTCACATACGTGATGCTATTATTAACCCCAACTTCACCTCTTAACAGGCTATACATATTAGATTATGGCATCCTCATGAGTTCCTGACCTATCCCCTTGTAGCCTGTCTTAATCTAACCTGTGTTTGGTCAACCCTGATGAATGTACCAGCCCCCCTGAATGATGAACTACTTTCATTGGCAAAGCCCAATATTATTCTGAATTAATAGACAATTGCCTCAACAACAATCGAGCTTAATAAACCTGCTCTAAACTCAGGAAACACCTGGATTTTGGAAACTTACTCGTAGTGATTCACTCACTGAAGATTGGTTTGAGAGAGCTAACTAAAGTATTCTCTTTCCTGACAAACAAACTGGAACAGGGATGTTATGCGCCCCATAAGAATATGAGTTTTTTATGTGGAGGATCACCCTATTTGAGTAAACTTCTTGTTGACTCCTGTATCTGGGCTCTATCACGTTTGAATGGATGGGACATATGGGGTCAATGGATCTTGGGCACCCCTGGGTCTCATTAAATATATATTCATATAATGCTAGTTTAGACTGTATTATTGAGTTAAAATTTATATTGGTTCATAGAAAACTAAAAAGAGAAATCCTATGGGGCATTCTACTCTGTCCTGTAGGGTCACTATGAATTGGAGTCAACTCGACAGCAGTAGGTTTGGTTTCTTGGTTTAGTCAAAAGAAAGTTAAGAAACTTTTGTAGGGGTTGTAAGCATTTTCTATTCACTGCTTTATTTGTACATGTGCTGGCTATGGAATCATATGTAGTAAATAGAAATACATTTTAAACTTTATTAAGATGTGTCTTTTTTCTGAGTTAAGAGACTCTCATAAAATGGAGGCATTTGAGTCAGTCCTGAGACAACGGAACAGTGCATGCCATCTTGTGACACGCAGAAGCATGGAGGAGGAGGTCCAAGGAAATGAATGTTGAAAGATGAGCAAGAAAACCAGTTTCAGATGTTTGCAAAAAACTTCCTGCTTTGCTGCTCTATCTCTTATACTAACTGTTCTAATGATTAATGTTGAAACTAGTTAAAATGTTTAACAAGAATGCTTGCATAGAGAGGCCATCTAAGATACAACTAGTGGTCTCTTCCTGTCTGGAGTAAAGGAGTGTGAAAACACTCAAAGCCTCAAGGGAGCAATTAGTCGAAAGGACTAACAGACCACATGCACCACAACCTTCACGTCCCCAAGACCAGAATAACTAGATGGTGCCCAGCTACCACTACCAACTGCTCTGACCAGGATCACAGTAGAGGGTCCTAGACAGAGTGGGAGAAAAGTGCAGAACAAAAGAGTCAAATTTATAAAAAAGGATCAGACTTACTGGTCTGACAGAGACTGGAAGAACTCCTGAAACTATGGCCCTAAGACATCCCTCTGACTTGGAACTGCAGCCATTCCCAGAAACTACCTTCCAGCCTATAATATAAACAATAACACCTGAAAAGAACAAGCTCCGTAGAATAAACAAGTATACAAAACCAAAAAGGCAACATTTGCCCAAAAGTAAAGACAGGAAGGGGTAGGAAAACCAGATGAAACGGAATGGGCAGAAATGGAGAGAGGGCTGACACAGTGCGGGGGTTGCAACTGATGTCATGGAACATTTTGTGTACAATTTGTTGAATAAAAAAATAAACTAAAAAACACACGAAAATATTTAAAAAAAAGAATGAGAAGTTTGTTCCAGGAAGACTGTATGTTTAAAATAAGATTACTAATGTTAAGAAGGACAGTGATCATGTGCCCAGCTTGTGACTGTGGTCATGTACCCCCCCCCCATTTTACCATATAAAAGACCTACCCCTTTCCCACGAAATTGGAACACTTTGTAATCCCATATTGCACTGTGTTCCCCAGCCTGGCTTTTTCTATTCCCTGAATAAATCTCTTTGCCTTCACTTTTAACAGATTGTTTTTGAGTTTTGTTCAATGCTACGATGTTTCCTATTTATTTGGCCATATTCATTTGCATCCACTCATCACTGCCATCCCTTCTTCTTACAATTGAAGCAGTCTTTAACATGAAGCAGAATAGTTCCATGATGTCTGCATATCCCATAAAAAAAAAAAATAGATACTCAGATTTTCTTATTTGCAGTTACCAGTAACATTCTCAAATGAAGCTTTGGTTGTTTTCTAGCAGTGCCTTTGATGGACCATTTGGCTCACATCTCCCTTAACTGACTCAGTGAGAAAAAATTTGCATTGACATGGCAATTTTCAAGAATGATTTCCTTCCAATTGCACTCAACATAATGCCAAGCCCAAAAGAAAGGTTAGCAATAGAACATTCTGCTTTGGCCAATTTAATCCTCAGCACTTCTCAAGCACATTTCATTGGAGAAAACTTGGCAAACAGATGGAACATTAACATATATAAACTCTATACTTGTAAGTGTAACATAATACATAAATTATTTGTCATTTGTTCCGTAAATGCCCAAGCCATGGAAATGGTACCAAAATTGACTTGATGGCAACAGGTTTGGGGTTTTTTTGGTTTATAATGGCTAAAAGTACAAATAATAAAAGTCAGAGATTCTGCCACTTACTGAATGTGTGACCTTGAGACAGTTGCTGAATTTCTCCTAGCCTCAGCTTCCTCATCTTTAAAACGGGGGCATGGGGAGAAAAAAAAGAAACTACCTCCATACAGTTATTAAGAAAACTAAATAAGATGATACTTATAAAAAGTACCAAGTCTGGCACTTAGATATCATTCAGTAAATATTAGCTATTAATCCTTAAAACATGAACGTTCCAATAACCATATTATTCTGGCCTCTCCCTTATTTTATGTAATTTTCCAGTGACCTCTTCCCCACACCTGTCTTTCCTGTCCCTTTATGCTCTGCCCTCCTCCAGTGTTCTTCTTACAGCTTCTCTCAACCATGTGGAAAAGTGAAAGGGAATTTCTATACACCACGATTCTCATGGTTTAATATACCCTATAATATGAAACCTATGTTTCTTCCAGGCACTCTCTTTACAAAGGCATACATAACCTATGGCATTTTATTGCCACTATTTTTATTAATATAATAGTTTAACTTTTTCTCCCAAGTTTTCCTAGCCCTCACTTCATCCACCTCACATTTTATCAGTCCTTACCAGTAACTGTTTACTTCCCTAAACCCAAATCTTCATCTTCTAAATCTGTCCTTGCTTTTATGTGTTCATGATGCAAAAGGTCAGTAATGAAATTATAAAATGCCTTAAGAATTTAATGACTGACTGCACTTTTTAATTTCTGAACTATTATGTTCTTCCTTCTGAATATTGCAGAACATGTAACTACTTCTTTAATAAGGGCCATTTCATTGAAATGTGATCACAACCTGAAAAAGAATCTTAGGGGATTATTTAATTTATGTCTTCTATTAACTTCCAGAAAAGTCACTAAAAGTTTCCAAGTCGAAGGATGATTGCTGTAACTGCTCACATTACACACGCAGTCTGAGACATTTTTCTGTTTGGAGTTCCATGGAGTTAAAAAATTATTACTGTCTCTGGCAAGAGGTTGTTTAGGAGATGTATCAACTGGCTTGTTTCCTAAACATAACAGCTCCACATTGCGACACAGACTAAAAGATGATTTCCTCCAACAATAGAGCCAGGATAACTTGAAAACAAGCTGGGAGGCAGTATGTTAATTTAGAAGATGGTAGTATTATAATGGCTATGATTTGAAAATACAAGTCCCACTCATTCATTTTGTGGGAAAATTGGTGCAGGGATATCTGATGATTAAAAGACTGATGAAAAGAAGGAGAACTAAGCTTGGCCTCAACACAGGGGCCTGGCGCCTGGGGGTACCAGCTTGTGGCAGGGAAGGGACCCAAGAGTCACATCTGCTTTCCTGCTCCATCATCGCCGTCTGGCATTTAGCTCTGGCTGTGGAGCAGGCAAAGGCTGACCAAGCTGACATCTCTGACTGTGATTTTAATTCTTCAGCAAGAGCAGCAATATCTCCATTGTGGTGTCTTATAAGATTGATATCATTGTAACACCTGAGACCCTGTGTAGATATATAGCCACGTAAAGGCAACACACAGCCACAGTAACAAAAGGCCCTCACTGTAACCCTGTTTGACTATCTCCACAGTCTTCTAGAGGCTTCATTCTGAGACAGATATTCTGAGGTTTCCCATGCTTACTGCTTCCAACATGGGAATTTTCATCTCCACTCTCTGATGATAAACTCCGAATCTCTAAGTTTTACCAAAGCAGAGGTTGTGGGGTCTCTAAGGATCACAATTTGTGGTTGCATATAGCAAAACCAAGAAGTTCAATTCATTCATTCATTCCACTAAAATTTATTGACTATTATAATTAGGATAAAGCCCAGAGCGCTAACAGCATGACTGTCAACCTTTCCTTCCTTGCTGTTGTCTGCATGGGACTGACCCTGGGCCCTTCCAGCACAGGCAAGACATTATTCCAGCCGAATAAACTGATGACATTTAAGTGCAAAGGTTTTGGAAGAGTAGCCATCATTCTATTGTTTATTCAACACATTTCCATTTACTACCTGCTATACTACGTGCCAATCCCTGTCTAGGTGCTGCCTTCAATGGGTTCACAGTCTAGTGATCAACAGAGACATATATATAAATTAAGAGAAGCAGATTTTTTAATCGCCATGGCAAGGCAGTAGAGAATTGAGAGAGGGAACTGGGAAACTTTTACAGAAACAAAGATGTTTTAGCTGGACCTTGAAGGATAAACAAGAATTCATGAGACAGACAAGTTAAGGAAAGGCATTCCAGGCAGAGAGAAAAGCATGTGCAAAAGTGATTTAAAAAATGAAAAGCACAGCTTGTTTTGAAAGATGCCAGTCACTTGGAAATTATGGAGTATAATGAGGAGCATGGGGAAAGGAGGTGGATGATAGTTGATAAGCTTATGTTAGTTGATATCCTCAAATCTTGAAGGTCTTGTATGCCACCTTACGAAGTCTAAACTTTTTCCTATAGGTGGTAAGCAATAATGGTTAACTCATTCAGGACTGCTCCACTGCAGGCTGTCCAGAAAAGAAAGTGGCCTCAGGTGAAACTCCATGGAAACCAGCTGTGATCTAATGCATAAGGCCCCCAATCCTGGTCAACAGCAATGTTTGGATCCACGCACCCACTTCATGCCATGAAGGGGCTAGCTCTTACCTAACCGTGAGCTGATGTGGTGAATCCCTGTCTAGCTATGTCATACAACCTCAACTGCAAGGCCTGTACCTTAGCCCACAGTCATGGCCACAGGGGGCTTTCCATCACCTACAAATGCTGAGCTGGTACTACTGAAGAAGAAGGACAAAGTGGGAGGCCTCACACTACCTAATTTTGGAATCTATTATGCCTCTACTGTAGTCAAAACAGCCTGGTACTGGTACAACAACAGGTATATGGACCAATGCAGCAGAATTGAGGATCCAGACATAAATTCACCCACCTATTTTTTTTTTTTTATGAGCAGCCGATACTTGACAAAGGCCCAAAGTCTGTTAACTGAGGAAAAGACAGTCTCTTTTAACAAATGGTGCTGACATAACTGGATATCCATCTGCAAAAAATGAAACAAGACCCATACCTCAGACCACACACAAAAACTAACTCAAAATGGATCAAAGACCTAAATGTAAAATCTAAAACCATAAAGATCATAGAAGAAAAAATAGGGTCAATGCTAGGAGCCCTAATACGTGGCATAAACAGAACATTACTAACAATGCACAAACACCAGAAGAGAAACCAGACAACAGGGAGCTCCTAAAAATCAAATACTCATGCTTATCAAAACACTTCGTCAATAGAGTAAAAAGACAACCTACAGGCTGGGGAAAAATTTTTGGCTACGACAAACCTGATCAGCATCTAACCTCTAAAATCTACAACATACTGCAAAACCTCAACAACAAAAAGACAAATAACCCAATTAAAAAATGAGCAAAAGATATGAACAGGCACTTCACCAAAGAAGACATCCAGGCAGCTAACAGATACATGAAGAAATGCTCACGATCATTAGCCATTAGAGAAATGCAAATCAAAACTACAATGAGATACCATTTCACTCATCTCATTAAGGCTGGCATTAATCCAAACAACACAAAATAATAAATGTTGGAGAGGTTGTAGAGAGGCTGGAACTCTTATATGTTGCTGGTGGGAACGCAAAGTGTTACAATCACTTTGGAAATCGATTTGGCCCTTCCTTAAAAAGCTAGAAATAGAATTACCATATGATCCAGCAATCCCACTCCTTGGAATGTACCCTAGAGAAATAAGAGCAGCCACACAAATAGATATATGCACACCCATGTTCACTGCAGCACTGTTCACCATAGCAAAAAGATGGAAAGAACCTAGATGCCCATCAACTGACCAATGGATAAACAAAGTATGGTTGTCATGGATTGAATTATGTCTCCCTCCAAAAATATCAACTTGGTTAGGCCATGATTCCCAGTATTCTGTGGTTGTCCTCTATTTTGTGATTGTAATTTTATGTTAAAAGGATTGTAACACCACGCTTACCCAGGTCACATCCCTGATCCAATGTAAAGGGAGCTTCCCAGGGGTGTGGCCTATACCACCTATTATATCTCAAGAGATAAAAAAGAAGGGGAAGCAAGCAGAGCACATCCAGCACATCCTTTGGACCCCAGGTCCCTGCACCTGAGAAGCTCTTCGACCAGGGGAAGATTGAGGACAAGGATCTTCCTCCAGAGCCAAAAAAGAGAGAAAGCCTTCCTCTGGAGCGGACACCCTGAATTTGGACTTGTAATCTACTAGGCTGTGAGAGAATAAATTCTCTTTCTTAAAGCCATCCACTTGTGGCATTTCTGTTATAGCAGTACTAGATAACTAGTATTCACATTGTATATTCACACAAAGGAATACTACAAAACAATAAAGAAAAACGAAGAATCTGCGAAACATCTCATAACACGGATGAATCTAGAAGGCATTACGCTGAGTGAAATTAGTCAGTCGCAAAAGGACAAATATTGTATGACACCACTATTATAAGAACTCAAGAAATGGTTTAAACACAGAAAAAAAACATTCTTTGGTGGTTATGGGGGTGGGGAGTGAAGGAGCGGGGTATTCACTAACTAGATAGTAGATAAGAATTATCTTAGGTGAAGGGAAGGACAACACACAATACAGGGGAAACCAGCACAACTGGACTAAACCCAAAGCTAACTACTTTTCTGAATACAACCAAACACTCTGAGGAACTGAGTAGCAGCGGCAAGGGTCTGGGGACCATGGTTTCAGAGGACATCGAGGTCAACTGGCATAACGAAGTTTATTAAGAAAATGTTCTGCATCCCACTTCGGTAAGCGGCGCCTGGGGTCTTAAAGGCTAACTAGTGTCCATCTAAGATGCATCACTTGGTCCCAACCCACCTGGAGCAAAAGGGAATGAAGAACACCAAGGACGCAAGGAAAATATGAGCCCAAGAGACAGAAAGGGCCACATCGGCCTGAGACTGGAAGAACTAGATGGTGCCCAGCTACCACCAAAGACCGCCCTGACAGGGAACACAACAGACACTCCTTAATGGAGGAGGAGAAAAGTGGGGTGCAGAACTCAAATTCTAATAAAAAGGCCAGACAGTGGTCTGATTGAGACTGGAGGGACCCCGGAAGACACGGCCCCTGGACTTTCTGTTAGCCCAGAACTGAAACCATTACTGAAGCCAACTCTTCAGACAAAGACTAGACTGGGCTCTAAGATGTAAAATAATGCTCTTAAAGACAATGCTTCTTAGATACATGAGACTAATTGGGCAGCTCCTGTCCAGAGGCGAAATAAGAAGGCAAAAAGGGACAAGGCCTGGTTGAATGGACATAGGAAATCTGGGGTGGAAAGGAGGAGTGTGCTGTCACATTATAGGGAGAACAACTAGGGTCACATAACAAGGTATGTATATATTTTTGTATGAGAAACTGACTTGAACTGCAAACTTTCACTTAAGGCACAAAAAAGGTAAAAAGGTAAGGTAAAAGAAAAAAAAGTGCTGAGCTGGTAAGACATGGCTGAAGACAAGGTTCTGCCATATCACAGAACTATTATATTAAGTGGTGTTCCTGGCTAGCACAGACAGTTAAGCACTCAGATACTAATCAAAAGGCTGGCAGTTCAAATCCACCTAGAGGCACCTTGGAAGAAAGGTCTGGCTATCTATTTCCAAAAGATCACAGCCATTATAAGCCCTATGGAGTGTAATGCTACTCTGCAACACTATGATTCAGAACTATGTAACAACTGGTTTGATTTTTGTATTATATCACAGTTCCTGAATCACAACAGAAGAGGGTCGGTATACCTCTATTTAAAAAAAAAAAAAAAAAATCCATTGCCATTGAGTCTATTCCAACTCATAGCAACCCTATGAGACAGCTAAAAACCCCAGTCCAATGTCAGAGTGCCTCTCCTAGAGTCCGACATCTGACTCCACCAATCTCTGTGTTCTGTCGTATAGTGAAAGGGCAACATGGTGTCTTCTAACTGCTATCTGTTCCTCTCTGTGAGTTTTTTCCAGTGAACACTGCTCCAGCAGTCTTGCTGAGTTGCTGCTTGGTCATTTGCCCTTGTTTGCGTGACAGGTGGTGAGGAGTGACTTATGAGAAGTTACACCAACAGATTCACATTTTATAAAGATAATTTTGGCAGCAGGGTGGCAGATGTTGTAGGAAGGCAAGTTCATAGTAGTAAAACTGGTTAGAAAGTTCTTGAATTAGTCCAGAAAACACGATAAAACTTGAACTAATAGTGGCAGTGAGGTAAGAAAAGAGCAGATGGATTTAAGAGATATTTACAAAGCAAAACTGGATTTGGAGAATGTGTAGTATGGAGGACAGATTCTAACATAAGACTCACGGGTCCGGCTCACATGGCTGAGTATATATAGCATCATTAGACAGGAAGTAGAAGAAAAAAATCAAGTTGGTTCCAGGAAGTTTAATTGTGAACATGTTAAAGGTGAGAAACCTATGGAACATTCAAGAGAGTACCTGAAGGGAGCAGAGACTGGGTCTGCTTTTTCTCCCCATTATTTGCCAAGCAACTAGCATAGTGCCTCAATAAATAGTGGCTCAGTACTAGTGGCTCAATAAATACTTGATGAATAAATGGTTGAAAGCTTATTTTACATAGAATCATCAAATTTTGGGGAATGCACAGTCTTGCTGACAGCAGGCAATATTCAGTTAGATGACAACTGAATTTCTGATGCATCAGATCCCTACTCTGAATTTAATTTCAGTTATTTTATTTTGCAGACTGTGGATTTGTACTAATTTTTACCACTCATTGCATTTTCCTGAGTCCAAAAATATCACGGCCTTTGGGTTTGAAAAAGCCATCCAATATTCCCGGTCTCATACATCTGGAAGCGGCTGCAAACTGTAATTCCAGTTCTTACTGGCCTTACGTGTATGGTTGTATGGTCAAAGTCTATGTTAAGCTAGAAAAAACAATTAGGAAATTTCTTATAAATTATGACTCCAGAATTAACAACATTTTGTGACTATGCTATCCTCTGAATATAAGATTAGACCGAAAATGCACATAAATCAGGGTAGACCAAACCCTGGGAAGAGGAAAATTTAAACAAAATAATCAGATGACGTATATTTCATGAGAAGCTGTTGGGCAGTGCTTTATTAACAGCAGACCATGTCAGATAAAAAGATTATTAAAGGAATTTAATTTGCATTTACCTTTGCCTCTTACCTTTTTTTCTTTTTTTTTTAGCAGAGTTAAAACTTTGAAAGTTCTGAATATGCATAGATGAGAAAAAAATCAAGGAAAACCCTCTGCAAAATAGCACTCAGATGATAAAATGTTCTCTTATCCTCAAAAAGCACTTCATTACATTTAAAGTCAGAAAATCTTGACCCCATAGCCCATCTATCCTAAATTTCTACACTACAATTATCACTCACCTAGTTTTCTGGCAAACTGCTAGGATAATTTCTTCATTTATAATTTGCCCAAATTCTTCCCTTCACTTAATTTCTGCTTCCTTTGTGCTGTCTGCCTCCATAGAGCTAGACATAGGAGAGAGTAAAAACTCACATTTTTGTTTGAAAAGTTCTAGTTTTTATTGGGCCTAATTTTCAGCCCCTGTATACATCCTGAAGGCACATCTGGGACCACTACCACTTCAAACTGAGACCTGGAGCCAGAAAACCAAACCTGTTGCCACTGAGTCAATTCCAACTCAGAGCAACCCTACAGGACAGAGTAGAATTGCTCCATAGAGTTTCCAAGGATTGGCTGGTGGATTCAAACTGCCGGCCTTTTGGTTAGTTGCCTTAGCTTTCAACCACTGCTCCATCAGGACTCTGAGTCCTCAGGCATATGACTTAATCTTGGCCTTTGGGGAATGTTTTGGGGAGTAGTAACCCAATACTGCATTATAAAGAAACGTGCAAAGACTTGGAGTTAGAAAACAGAAAGAGAAGACCATCCTCGGCATCTCTCAAGCTCAAAGAACTGAAGAAAACATTCAAGCCTCGAGTTGAAATTTTGAAGAATTCTATGGGCAAAACATTCAACAACGCAGAAACCATCAAAAGAAAATGCAAGGAATATACACAGTCGCTGTACCAATAAGAATTGGTCGATGTTCACCCATTTCAGGACATAGCATATGATGAAGAACCGGTGGTACTGAAGGAAGAAGTCTAAGCTGCACTGAAGGCACTGGTGAAAAATAAGGCTTCAGGAATTGACAGAATACCAACTGAGATGTTTCAACAAATGGATACAATGCTGGAAGCACTCATTCATCTACACCAAGAAATTTGGAAGTCAGCGACCTGGCCAACTGACTGGAAGAGATTCATATTTGTGTCCATTCCAAAGAAAGGTGATCCAAAAGAATGTGGAAATTATCAAACAGTACCATTAAAATCACATGCAAGTAAAATTTTGCCGAAGAAATTCAAAAACGGTTGCAGCAGTACATTGACAGGGAACTGCCAGAAATTCAAGCTGGATTCACAAGAGGACATGGGACCAGGGATATCATTGCTGATGTCAGATGAATTTTGGTTGAAAGCAGAGAATACCAGAAAAATGTTTACCAGTGTTTTATTGACTATGCAAAGACATTCGACTGGGTAAATCGTAAGAGATTATGGGCAACATTGTGAAGAATGGGAATTCCAGAACACTTAATTGCGCTCATGTGGAACCTGTATATACACCAAGAGGCACAGCCATTTGAACAGAACAAGTGGATACTGCATGGTTTAAAGTCAGGAAAGGTGTGCATCAGGGTTGTAGCCTTTCACCATACTTATTCAATCTGTATGCTGAGCAAATAATCCAAGAAGCTGGACTATATGAAGAAGAACGTAGCCCCAGGAATGGAGGATGACTCATTAAAGACCTTCAATATGCAGATGACACAAGCTTGCTTGGTGAAAGTGAAGAGGACTTGAAGCACTTACTGATGAAGATCAAAGACTACAGTCTTCAGTTTGGATTACACCTCAACATAAAGAAAACAAAACTCCTCACAATTGGACCAATAAGCAACATCATGATAATGGAGAAAAGATTGAGGTTATCAAGGATTTAATTTTACTTGGATCTGCAATCAATGCTCACAGAAGCAGCAGTCAAAAAATCAAATGACGTATTGCATTGGGCAAATCTGATGCAAAAGACCTCTTTAAAATGTTAAAAGCAGAGATGTCGCCTTGAGGACTAAGGTGCACCTGACCCAAACCATGGTATTTTCAATCGTTTTTATATGCATGAGAAAGCTGGACAACGAATAAGAAAGACTGAAGAAGAATTGATGCATTTGAATTATGGTGTTGGGGAAGAATACTGAATATGCCATGGACTTTCAGAATAAAGAACAAATCTGTCTTAGAAGAAGTACAGCCAGAATGCTCCTTAGAAGGGAGGATGTCAAGATTTCATCTCATGTACTTTGGACATGTTGCCAAGAAAGACCAGTCCCTGTAGAAGGAAATCATGCTTGGTAAAGTAGAGGGTCAGTGAAAAAGAGGAAAACCTTCAGTGAGATGGATTGACACTGTGGCTGTAACAACAGGCTCGAACATAGCAATGATTGAGGTGATGGCACAGGACCAGGCAATGTTTCATTCTGTTGCACACACAGTCACTATGAGTTGAAACTGACTTGATGGCATCTAACAACAACAACCCAGTGCTGTGGGATTCACCATCAAGTTATACCTGTGTTTTTCTGGCCCTGGCTTTGAGTATAGTTCTGGTAACTTGGCTGCTGTCTTATTTTCAAAACACAATCCCAGGTTGTTCTTCACAATTTTGTTTCCCAACTCACACCCAGTTGCAGTAACTGTGTTGCAGCTCTGCTCTCAAGAACTGTCCTCGGCTTTGACCCCAACCCTGGGGACACCCACCTTGTTTACTTGAGTCTCTGACTTGACAAAATGCTCAATTCAAAGCCTCAAGCAGGCTGAGGCCCTGTCTTTTTCTGGTCAGTACCTCTTGGAAGCTGCTCATTGCCAAAACCTTCCAGCCTAAAGGCTGGGAACTTGGCATCAATTACTGTTTTATCTGGATCTGTAGGTGTACCTCCACCCTCCCTCATTTTTCATTTCTGAGGTTTTCACACTACTGGCACATAACATTACTGCTTGTTATCTTCAGGATACTGCCAACAGTTATCTATGGTTAGTCTCTAAATACCCCTTTCTGGCTACTGGGTGGACTTTCTTTCAGCACCCACAGCTACATTCACTCCCTTGTCCTTTCCCCACCCAACCCTTGCCCCTTCCTGATGGGGAAGTCTAGCTTTAGAACCAGTTCCTCCATCTACCCAGAGGTCCTGAACCCTACAGATAACATGGTTCTAGCTAGTCAGGCCATGAGTGATGATAAGAATACTGCCCCATCTGGCATGTGATCTAATAATTTACAGGCACCTTAGCAAAAGAAAGATAGTGAATTGATTTGAACAGATATAAAGCTCAGCTGTTAACCAAAAGGTCAGCAGTTTGAACCTACCATCCTACTCCCAGGAGAAAGATATGGCAGTCTGCTTTCATGAAGATTACACCCTTGGAAACCCTATGGAACGTTTCTATCCTGTCCTATAGTGTTACTGTGAGTCGGAATTGACTCGACGGCAATGAGCTTTTTAAACATTAAGAAAACACTCTCTGTACTCACTTGTATCTCTTTATTTCCTGATCACATTAATTAAGCCCGAGAAAATTCAGTGTTGATATGATACCTCTCTCTAAGTTAATCAAATGTAGCTTTATGCATTTAAGAAACCCCTAATAGAGTTAAGAAATGCAAATGAGCACATTAATAGCAGAAATAAAACAGACCTCCTGGTATGCAAACAAATGCTCAAAACTAAACCAAAACGACATGGAAATTCCTTTCTACACCTGGACCTTTGCCAGTAAGTAGAACCAGTGTAATGGAACTAGTTGAAGAAAAAAAGATATACTAGCTTTTTCTGCAGGAAAACACCCTGTCATGTTACCAAACTTAAGAAGAAAATGTTATCTGTAACATTTACACCTGCTGAGAAATGTTATGGTTCCCGTCAGACCTAACTGGTGAGATTTGACTCTGTAGTAATTGGTGTCAGGCATTCTTTTCAATGGTTCCCAGAAAGTTAGAAGCCTGAGCCTAATCAGTCTTTGTACTGAATTTTACACACTGTCAAATCCTTTAGAAAGGTGTATATCATGGCAGTATAGACCATTTCTTACATTTCTTTTTCATTTTGTTCTTAACCATAGACAACCTGTGAACTCTCATTTGAGAAAGGTCTTAATGTTTAATTATCTCCACATTTTTACAACAAGACATCTTATAGTTTATCTTAGGCTACTCTGTTGGGTAACTCCATTGTACTGCCTCACTTATAATCATTTTGGTTTCTTTTGCCTACAAAGAAAACAGATATTTGGAGGTACTGGGATGATCCAGGTCCCTGGTAGCGCAAACAGTCTGCACTCATCTACTAGCCTACTGACTGGCAGTTGAAACCCACTCCACACCGCAGAAAAAAGCCTTGCTTCCATGAAGATCATACCCAAGATAACCCTATGGAGTTATTCTACTCTATAACACATGGGGTCACCATGAGTCAGAAAAGATGGCAACAAGTTTTTGTTTTTTAAGGGATGATCTACTTGCCTCATCTCTCATTTGCAAAGCAACTGTATGAAGAGTGGATATTAACCCGTTTTTCAGATTCATAATCTTAATTCACTGAAAATTCATAATTCATTTCACATTGCACTTTCAGTTTTTCTTGATTATTGTCCAGTTATAAAGACACAAATATAGAACTGGCAGTGTCTGTTGCACTTTCCGTTACTACTTTATATTTCCCTAAATCTCAGACTCAACAGATTTATTTCTGCTCACCATTCGTTGGCCTGGAAAACTGGTTTTCATCTCTTTTCTAGTTGCTGGTTTCACCAAAATGCCAAGGAAATGCTTGAAGCCATAAATTCTTAAGCAGAAAACAGTAATAATATTGTTTGCATAATGCATTCATTACAAAGCATTTTCCTACCCATAATCTCATTTAACTTTGTTTCTCATAATACTGAACTATGAAAACCAAGTATTATTAGTCCTGATTTGAAAATTATAAAATTAAGGTTGCAAATGATGATATAACTTGTCTGGGATCATAAATGGCATCAAAGATAGAGCAAGATCTAGAATCCATATTTTTAGACTCCATTTGCCTGTATATTTCTCTAAGCTTGGCATTCAGTCAATAATCATAGGGTAAATTACCAAAATTATTTAATAGTAGTGGTACCATGTTCTGGATTTTCATAATAAAGAAACAGTGCACAAGAAATAATTTTGCTTCTCCCTAAGAACTTGGTTTTGTCTCTTATAAAAATGAAAATAATGTAGCTAGTCTCAGATCCCCTTTCAAAGTGGACCACTAGGGAGTTCAAAGCCAAAAACAGGGGAACTACAGTAACTGTATAGGTTCCCAGGACCTGTACAGTCACTTTCTCTTTTAATTTCCAAACAGCTGCAAAATAAATGTTCCATTTCTTCTAAGGGTATTCTTACAACGGAAGTGAAAAACCTGTAAAACTGTTTTAAAGCGACTGATAAAAAACGTACAACTAATTCACAAGAACCTACCCACCTCCTAAGGTAAAACAATATAAGCTTCGAAATTAGGCAGGCCTTGTTTCTCATCTAGGACCTTGCACCTACCAGTTCTGGAACTTTAAATACGTTATTTAACCCTTGTTTGTCAATAATAACAACCATACAGAGTTAGAGTAAGAATACAGTGAGATAATACTTAAAGAAATTAAAACAGATACTATACTTTAGCACATGCCTGGAGGTGAAATGCTGAACTTCCCAGCCTCTCTTGCACCTAGACATTGCCAAGTGACTCAGTTCTGACCAAGGAGACAGATGCAGGAGTCTGCCAGTATTTCCTCTTCTGTTCCCTCATTCCTCCTGCTGGGATCAAGGACTGAAACTAAGCGGTTCTTTGGCCATCAGCTAAGGATGGTCAAGCGGTATGTAGTGAAGAATTAACCTTACCAAAGACGTCTGGCCTTTTCTCTAAACTACTAGAAGGTAATCTCTAGATCCTTGGAATGGCCTGCCAAAAAGGAGCGTGTTTGTTTGCCTGGGGGATTTGAGCACCAGACAGTCTAACAATGCGATTTATGACAGGGAATTTGAGCCATGCCATACCATTTCCAACCTCCAGAGGAACTGGAAAGCGAAGATATTACGTGGACCTGTAGAAGACGCTAGAGACTAAAGACCAAAGGTCAGCCTCACAGGGAGTATGTGATCGAGCCACAATAAAATTCTGGACACCAAAGGCTCAGGTGGGCTTCCTGGGTTGGCAGTACTCTGAGTATTGTCACACATTAAGGAGGTAACTTAATGTGTGACAATCCACGGGGAGAGGACAGCCAGAAGCTCCACATTTAGGCTCCTTCCAGACCTCATGCTGTGTGTTTCTTCCTTTGTCTGATTTTAATTTTTATCTTTTCACTGTAATATAACTGTAATCATAGGTATAGGGCTTTCCTTAGTTCTGTGAGTCATTCTTGAAAATTACTGACCTTAAGAGTGGCTGTGGGAACCCCTGAATTTGTAGCCAGCTGACCTGAAATGAGAGTTGTCCTGGAAATGCCAGAATTTGTGGCTGGTGTCTGAAGCGAGGACAGTCTTGTAGGGACTGTGCCCTCTGACTGTGCAGTTCGGCTAACCTTACTGAAAGCAGGAAGAAAGGTGCCTGTGTAGTCATCATCCAGCCCTGAGCTGCCCAGCCCTAATTCTTTACTATACCAGTTGCCATCAGGTTGATTCCGACTCATGGCAACCTCATGTATGTCAGAGTAGAACTGTGCTCCACAGAGTTTTCTATGGCTGATTTTTTCGAAAGTAGACTGCCAGATTTTTATTCTGAGGTGCCTCTGAGTAGACGTGAACCGCCTACCTTTTGGTTAGCAGTTGAGTGTGTTAACTGTTTGCACCACCTGGGGACTCCTTACTAGTTGGGATCAGTAAGCACCTACTTGTTCACACCACTGTATCAGGTTCCTGCTATAAAAGAGACTAATGAGAGATTAACATAAACCTAACAACACAGACTTGGCAAGGATCTGCACCTGCCAGACATTAGTCCCCTTAGTTTCCTTCCAGTTGAAAAGGGATGTGTTTGGGAAAGTGATCACAATAATATTTATAAGAGAAAAGGCAAGCTGCCAAGTGCTGTAGATGATATAGTATGGTTCAAAGTTGATTAGCAGAAAAAAAAATGCTGTGAGACTCCAGGATATCCAGGAGTCCTGAGAATTCTAATAAACACATTATTGAAAAAGAAAAAAAAATTAAGTATTTGCATTTTAACAAGCCCATTTGACAAGATGGCTTCCAAGTGTCTTTCTGGGTTTGTCACAGGCCAAGGGCACTATGAGTCCTGGCCAAGTGGAACAAGACAGGGAGCCTGTGCCAGAGGGAAGGAGCTGAAGGTGGAGTACACTGATGATGCTTTGTGATTCTTTATATAAAGCCTTGGGTGAATATTCTGGGGGAAAATGATTGGTTGAGGTTTGTGATTTTTATCACATGACTATTCAGCACAATGTAATAGAATGATGTGCTGACCATGTTTTTATTACACCAAAAAGATATAATCTTCAGATCATATCACCACAGTTGTGGTTTCTCACATTCCTGCCACTCCATCGCTCATTTCCAAGCATATTTTAGGTCGGAACAGAGTTTATTCAAAAATACCTACAACCCTGGACCATGAAGACTTGAAAGGGACATTCCTTGGCTAAGCAGGCAGAAGTTGGTCCCAACCTAACAGATGGTGGTATTCTCAAAGTGAGAACACTTACCATCACACTTTCGCCTCTAAAAGACACACACACATAGACACACACATCGCACATCCTCCAACTTGTGTGAGTGTTATGCTATCTTTCATGCCTACTAATATCCAATGAATATATCACCATAGTATGTTTACAGAGCCATTTGGAAATGGCTGCCTCAAAATATCCTGCTTGGTCTCCTACAGTTCAAGCAAGGGCACTGCAATGGTTCAGCCTACGTGGGACATAGAAAGGGAACCCCTTGGCAGACAAGAGTACCAGGAAATAAATATCTACACTGAATGGGAAGCACTGCACTAGGCAGAAAAGTGAGAAACTGTATTTGCCCCTCCAGAGCACACAAGGTGGTGAGGAAATGAGGGATAAGGACTTGTAGATTACTGTAATATGTAGGTACGTAGTTACACGGATGTCTGTAACATGAGGCAAAATTAAATGAATATATGGCTTAAAAGCTACAGCAAATTGTGGGAGTTCCAAAAAAGCAGCAACTAATTGTGATTAAGGAGAATTAATGAGGCATCACAAAGTACACAGTGTCTCAACAGTACTATCCTGGGTGTCTGCAGCCCTGACTGGAATCTGTTAACATTCCGTAACACACAGATCATCTCCCTTCTTGAATTTCATCTTGGAAAAAATAAAAACAAACAAACAAAAAAAAGTGGGTAAAAGTAGACAAAGGAATAAGAGCAATGATGACGGTTAACATATATTGACGATTTAGGACAAAAGTCTAAAGGTAGAGATGTATAAGCTGAGCTGCAGGATACGGGATTGGTTGGTCGTTATTTTACCACAACTCAGGGAAAGGAGAAGTGCTTGGTTCACACGGGCAACATCAAACCTAGCCTACTCACCTGCCCTCCGGCCTAATCTGCACACACTATGTCCTTCCCAAGGAACATGAATTAAGTGGCATTTTAGCTTCCTGGTAACAAACTAGAAACAAAAACCCGAAAAACCAAACCCACTGCCATCAAGTCAACTCCCACTCATAGTGACCCAATAGGACAGAGTAGAACTGCCCCATAGAGTTTCCAAGCAGCGCCTGGCGGATTTGAACTGCCGACCTCTTGGTTAGTAGCCGTAGCACTTAACCACTACGCCAGCAGGGTTTCCAAGCTAGATACATTCATTAGGAAATAAACAATGGAGTGAGGGGAAGAAAATACATCATCCTTTTTGTGATGCAAACTGCTTTTCCAGAATTTCTATGGATTAATTAGCTGTTTCAGAATCTCAGCAGAAAAATACATAAACAGCTTTTTAAAAAAAATCTACTCACTGAATTTGTTCAGTCCTTTGTAAAGACTATGCATACACACGATAATGCAATGACTTCCGGTGCCCGAGAAAAAAGCATTTTTCTTGATTAGTCAGAATGGTTTCTAGGTCTTGGTACTGGGCACAAACAGGTGCAGAATTCATTTGCATACACTTTGAAGAGAAAAAGTTTCCTACTAGTCTACTGCTGCAACTGACAGATAAGATGTGAGGCTAGTTTATATTTCTTTAATCATCTCTTTTATTCAAATCTATTTTCTAGAACAAAATTAAAAGTCAGTTGGTATGACTGAACTCTCTCATCTAAAAAAAGCCCATTTTGGATCTCTTTTCAGTTTTTTTTCTATCTGATAAGTGTTAAGGGAGAATGTTTCCTTATCTCTTTACTGCATAGTTGATTGATAATCACTTTTTATATATGGGGTATATCGTAGGTTGGCAGGCTCAACCTCTTTTCCACTCTTTCTAGCTTCCTCCTGAAGGTGGATAGTTAAGAACTACCTCTCCTGGACTTATTTGCAGCAACAGCTCTTGAAGCAAATTAATCCTCACCCAGTAGATGCACTTGAGGGAGATTTGGAAGGAGGAGATGAGGTGGAACCTATCTTCTGCTCCTGTTCTGTGAGAGGTGGTTCTGTCGGAGCAATGGCCACTGGGGTTTCCTGATTCCTAGACCACAGTTATGACAGTAGGTTCTTGAGCTCAGTTAAGAGGAGCTACCTCTTAATTCCCACTTCTCCACCTTTCCAATGATTTTTTAAGGCCCTAATTCCCTATATGAAATATGTTTTCTGCCAAAAAATACCTAGGATGATTTCTGTTCCTTACCTTAAAAACCCTGAATAATACAATTATATCCTTCACTCCTCGGTCTGAGGATACAACGTATGAACCAGGACAACATTAATACCTAACATTTACATAATGCTTGGTACTTTACAAAGTATGTTGACATGCGTTATCTAATTTAATCCTTACCACAATTCTCTGAGGCAGCTAGGACAGGGGCTGCTCTCTCCGTTTTACAGATGCAAAAGCTGAGTCTCAGGAGAGTTAAGCAACTTGTCTAAGGCCTTCAGTTAGCAAAAGATGAAGACAAATTCAACGCCACATTTTATGACCCTTAGTAATTTTTTTTTTGGAACTAGGAAGCCTCCCAAGGGCAAATGAAAGCGAAAGCACATGAATGCTGACAATGTATTAAGCCTCCTATTTCCTACTTAACACTCAAAATATTATCATTATACTCGAAAACCATTAAATTAGAGTTAAAAAGCTAGGGATGAGTCATCAAATATAGGCTATTTTATAGTGTGTGACTTTGGATCTGGTAGAGCTTATGCCTCAGCTTTCTAGGACCCCTCCTTTAAAGGCTCTTTGGCTCTTAATACAGACATATGAACAGTTCAATTCTACTTTCTATCTCTGACCCTGGATTCTGCTGCAGCATAATGATCTTCCCAAACCCAGAGTGGTTAGAAGGCTTGGGGAGGCCAAGGTTCACTTCTCATTTTTCTCTTTAACAGCAATTTCACCTAAGATTCCCCTCTCTCCCTAACTAGGGCTCCCTGGAATAAAGATTTCCTTTTCTCCTACTCGCTGCCCAGACACATTTTACAATATTTGATTTCAATGCTCAGGAAACCAAGAAGGAAAAACACAAAGTAAGCAAAACTTGATTTAGACCACTTCAAACGTGGTCAGCTTGAATTCTTTCCTCCATATCCCCCACTCCTCCACTTCATAGCAGTAGTCTAATCACGGGGTTAATGTTCAAGAGGGGCAAGAGGCAGACTTCTGACCATATGCTCCCCACTCCCTGAGAGCAACATCAGTCCAAAGGAAACATTCCAACATAGAATATCTTTGAGATCATTTCGCAGTCAGCCTCAAAACACTAGAATTCCACAATTCCCTGACCATTCTTTGCCTCCCTCAGTCTCATATGACTCAAATCAAAAGGGCTAGAAAAACTGTAACTCTATAATATTCTACTTCCACCCTTGCAATTGAAACATCATGTGATTTTCTTCACACAAAAAATGACAGATACAAAGAAAAATGTTTAAAATGAAGATGGAAGAAGATGAAAACAAGTAGTTCGGATTAGTAAGGCAAACTCAATAATCCCTTTCTATGAAAAAAAAAATTTTTTTTGAGATATCAAAAAAGATAAGAGATTATACTGAAAGGCACCAAGCTTTACACTAACCTGGGGGAAGAGAGAATAAGTTGAGTTGTCAATGGTGAATGAGTATAAAAACTCCCCATCATACCACATGCTCTTCCCCATGGGGGAATTCATTTTAGTCATAGCAAAGAGATGGGCGGGGTCACAGCAGTCTTCCATTTGTTTCCTAGGAGAGAAAACAGAGAGAGAGAAAAGAACAGCGGGTTAAGTGAGCAAGGGATTCATTCACTTGTCATTCCCACAGAGATGTGCCGCCTTACCTCAGTGCCAGCTCCCTGAACCATCAGCATCTCCAGGGTGATTAGACTACTATTAATTCACTCTGCCAGCCAACACAAGGCATGACTAGAATATTTCATAATAATAAAAAAAAGAGTTTAAGAAAATCATATCAGCTCTCAGATGCAGCTGAAATATATCAGAAGGCAAAAATCGTGATTATAATTGCAGAGCTATTGATTGAGTTAAACATTCAGGTCCAGAAAAGCTTTGGATAGTTTATTTGGGAGACTGTTGAGCTACTCAGTTGCATCATAAATGCACTCTTTCACCTGACCTAACAATTAAGTGGTTAAGTTCAGTAAAGAAGGACTTTACATGAGCTGTTTGGAACAGAAAATGCACCGAGTAGCCCCAAAGAAAGCGCACTCCCCAAAACTGAAGACAAGATAAGAGAACAACTACTCTGAAACCCATTTGAAATGAGTGATGTGATTTCAGACACTGGCAAAGCAACATGCATTCTAACTGTTAGATCTTGTGGACCTTTTTGGTTCTCATTTGATCTGACCTCCCAGTTTTTTTTTTTTGTTTTTTTTACCCAGTAGCATCTGATTTGAGAAAATCTCTCCTTACTCCCTTAATGTCCAAATACCTGTGTTTCCTGGGTCGCCTCATCTTGTAGGCTGGCTCACAGGCTACTAATCCTCTGTTTGCCCCCCAAATGTAAACCCTGCCACTGCTCTACAGGGCAATCTTTATTTATTCCTTTAATTAAAAAATCAGAGCCCCAATGCTCAACTACTAGCCAAAAGGCTGGCAGTTCAAACTCACCTAGAGGTGCCTCTGAAGGTAGGCCTGGAGATCTGCTTCCAAAAGGTCACAGCCTTGAGACCCCTAAGGAGCAGTTCTGCTCTGTACACATAGGGCTGCCATGAGTCAGAATATACTCAACGACAATTAACAGGAACAATTTAAAAATCTGTCAGAAGCCAATTTCATTTACTGGAGCTTTCACAAAAGAAAAGAAGACTAAGAAAAATGGTTGACATAAGCCACTATAAATGGCTCCCACACAGATGCACTGACAACCTCCAAGAGAGCCAGGCAGTCATGCTTTCTCAAACATCTTTACCTACCCACAGCATAGATGCTGGGAGCTGGAAGGTGGCAGTAGAGTGGGAGTAAAATGAAAACAAACCAATTGTTGTCAGGCCGGCTCTAACTCATGGTGACCCATGTGTGTCAGAGTAGTGCTGTGTGCCATAGGGTTTTCAATGGCTGATTTTTTGGAAATTGATCGCCAAGATTATTTTCCAAGACTCCTCTGGGTGGACTTAAACCTTCATCCTTCTGGTTAGCAGCCAAGTTCATCAATCAATTGCACCACCCAGGAACTCAACGGTGGAAGTTTCTGGCTTCAAATCCTGACTCTGCCACTTATTAGCTCTAAGAACTGGGAAAGTTACTGTGCTTCAGAACTGACCTTAGAGACTATTTTATGAGAATTCACTGAGAATGTACAGGTACAACACTTAATAAAAGTTCAATAAATATTAGGTATTGTCATTATTATCATAATGTAGTCAAAACCTTATTGTAGAAATGAATAAACCGAGTTAGTGGGGCTGCAGCTTCAGAGGCCAAGGAGGTCAGGGGCCAGCCCCCTCATCCCTAGGTTGGTGGTGTTCTTCTGCCATCCTGAACTTTCTCTTGTGCTCTTTGATATCTTGGTTGGCCTATCCTTCACAAAGATTTCAATAGAAAGAAGGACAGAGAAGAATGGCTCAGGAAAAATGTCTTCATCTTATTAAAGTGGCAAGAATTAGTGTCACTGCTCTGACAGGGATCACAATAGAGGGTCCCAGACAGAGCTGAAGAAAAATGTAGAACAAAATTCTAACTCAAAAAGAAAGACCAGACTTGCTGGCCTGACAAAGACTGGAGAAGCTCTGAGAGTATGGTCCCTGGACACCCTTTCAGCTCAGTAATGAAGTCACTCCTGAGGTTCACCCTTCAGCCAAAGATTGGACAGGCCCATAATACAAAACAAGACTAAAGGGGCACACCAGCCCCTGGGGCAAAGACTAGAAGGCAGGAGGGGACAGGAAAGCTGGTAATAGGGAACCCAAGGTTGAGAAATGGAGAGTGTTGACATGTCATGGGGTTTTTAACCAATGCCATAAAACAATGTGTGTACTGTTTAATTAGAAACTAGTTTGTTCTGTAAAGCTTCATCCGAAGTACAACAAAGAAATTTAAAAAAAAGAATTAGTGTCACTTCTTGCTCCTACACCAGCATCCCATTTCTTATCAGCTGCACCGCTCTTTCCTTTCCTCCTCCACTTTTGTTAATTCTTATCAAAGTTGCACCACCCGAAAGGCTGCTTGATCACCAGAAGTAAAGTTTTATAGGAAACTATCTACATTTTGTCAAAAGAGCATCCTAGACACTATACTTAATAAACATAAAACAGAACTAGACATAATTTAGAATTATGATGGGTATGATAATTTTTGAGACCCTATCACATATCTCTGGGGACATTGATGGTTCAATGGTAGAATTATTGCCTAACATTCATGCACAGCCATCACTCACGGGTCAGTGGAGGCTTCTGTATTGCTATATGCTAAATGGGTTTCAGCAGTTTCCAGACTAAGAAGTCAGGAAGAAAGGCCTAGCAATCTATTTCTGAAAATCAGCCAGTGAAAACCCTATGTGTCACAACTGTCCTATCCACAACTGATCATGGGGATGGTGCAGGACTGGTAGCGTTTCATCCCATCGTGCATGGGCTCGCCATGAGTCGGGGGCCAACTCAATGGCAGCTAACAACTAACTAACAACATTACATATCTGGTGATACCATATGCCTTTTAATTCTTACAGCAACCCTAAGAGATATTGTTGTTATTATCTTTACTCCCAATTCACAACTGAGGAAATAGGCTTAGAGTTGTTGCAGGACTTGTCAGGTCACACAGCCAGTGGGTAGCAGAGCGGAATTTGAAACCAGCTCTCCCAGGCTAGCACAGTGGTCAGGCACTCGGGTGCTAACTGAACGTCAGCAGTTTGAACACATTAGCCGTTCTGCAGGAGAAAGATGTGGCTATCTGCTTCTGTAAAGATTGTTGTTGTTGTTAGGTGCCATAGAATTGGTTCCAATTCAGAGTAATTCTGTGTACAACAGAGCAAAACACTGCCTGGTCCTACACCATTCTCCGGATTATTGTTAAACTTCAGCCCACTGTTGCAGCCACTGTGTCAATCCATCTCATTGAGGGTCTTCCTCTTTTTCACTGACCCTTCACTTTACCAGGGATGTCCTTCTCCAGGGACTTGTCCCTCCTGATAACATGTCCAAAGTCTTGCCATCCTCGCTTCTAAGGAGCATTCTGGCTGTACTTCATCTAAGACAGATTTGTTCATTCAAATTATAGCCTTGGAAACCCTATGGGACAGTTCTACTCTATCCTGTAGGGTCTCTATGAGTCAGAATCAATTCAACGGCACACAACAACAACAGGCTTTGTCTAGATTTTGTCCTGTCTTCGTGCTGCCTGCTCAGAGCCCTTTTGATTCAGCTCTCTTTTGATGCCCTGAAGAGATGTTCTGTAAACACTGACCAAGGGCCTGCAATGCACCAGGTGATTTCATAAGTATTATTTCACTTAATTATCACAGTAACCTGGAGTTGGAGAGGTTTAAGATTCTTTGTGCAGTAACTTATCTAGGGTCACATAGCTAGTGAAGTGGTGGGGCACAGCTTTGCTCCCATCTTCTTACTTCGTGTCTGGTACTTCACTGCTTTCCAGACCATAGCTGTCACCTTCAAACCAAGCTAACCATACCATTCGGTACAAAGTTCTACTGGAAATTCAGAAGAAAAATCTGTCACAGCCATATAGTCACACCTTACTTTGTCTAGTATAAGGAGCCTTGGTGGCATAGTAGTTAAGTATCTGGTTGCTAACCAAAAGGTTGCTGGTTTGAACCCACCAGCTGTTCCACAGGAGAAAGATGTGACAGTCTGCTTCCATAAAGATTACTGCCTTGGAAACCCTATGGGGCACTTCTACTCTGTCCTATTGGGTCACTGTGAGTTGGAATCAACTTGACGGCAATGGGTTTGATTTTAGGTTTTTGTCTAGTATCTGGCAGCTTACAAAGCACTTTCACATTTATTTCCTCTCTTCATCCTCAAACAAACATAAGAGGAAAATAGAGTCAGTTACATTTTCTTGAACTTGTAGAGGAGGAAACTGAAGCTCAGGCCTAAAGACTGGCCCAAGTTCATTCAGTTAATAAATGTTTGCTCAATCTCACAACATGGATGAATCTGGAGGACATTATGCTGAGTGAAATAAGTCAGTCACAAAAGTCCAAATATTGCATGAGACCAGTACGATAAAAACTCATGAAAAGGTTTATAACAAAAAGGAACAATTTCTGATGGTTACAAAGAAGAGGAGAGGCGAGAGGGAAAAATACTAACTGGACAACAGATAAGTGGTAACTTTAGTGAAGAGTAAGACAGCACACAATACTGGAGAAGGCAGCATAACTTGTCCAAGGCAAGGTCATGGAAGCTCCACAGACACATCCAAACTTCCTGAGAGATCAGATTACTGGGCTGAGGGCTGTGGGGACTATGGTCTTGGAGAACATCTAGCTCAACTGGCATAACACAGTTTATAAAGAAAATACTTTACATTCTACTTTGGTGAGTAGCATCTGGGGTCTTAAAAGCTTGTGAGTGGCCATCTAAGATACTCTACTGGTCTCAGCCCATTGGGAGCAAGGAAGAATGAAGAAAACTAAAAACAGAAAGATTAGTCCAAAGGACTAATGGACCACAACTCCCACAGCCTCCACCAGACTGAGTCCAGCACAACTAGATGGTGCCTGGCTACCACCACTGACAGCTCTGACAGGGATCACAATACAGGGTCCCAAACAGAGCTGGAAAAAAATGTAGAACAAAATTCTAACTCACAAAAAAGGACTAGACTTACTAGTCTGGCAGAGACTGGAGAAACCCTGAAAGTATGGCCCCCAGACACACTTACACTGCAGTAATGAAGTCACTCCTGAGGTTCATCCTTCAGCCAAAGATTAGACAGGCCCATAAAACAAAATGAGACTAAAGGGGCATACCAGCCCGGGGGCAAGGATGAGAAGGTGGGAAGGGACAAGAAAGCTGGTAATGGAAAACCTAAGGTCGAGGAGAGCGTTAACATGTCATGGGTTTGGTAACCAATGTCACAAAACAATATGTGTATTAATTGTTTAATGAGAAACTAGCTTGCTCTGTAAACCTTCATCTAAAGTATAATAAAAAAAAATTAAAAATAAATAAATATTTGATCAATTATTGGGAAAATGTGTGTTAGATGATATGCAGTCAAATTCACACATCTTCCTTTGACATTACTGTGTTGAAAGACAATTGTACCATTAGAATGGGAAACCAAATACTATACAGAAACTGGACATTGTCACAGATGTGCAAATATTTTTTAAAAACCAACAGTTACAATAAATTCATAGTAATCATATCACCATTTCAAATTTAGGGATTTTTTTGTATTGTAAACTTTCAAATCTTCTCCTCCATCCAGAATGCCTCCCCACTCTCCTTTTGCCATTGTCATCCCTGAAAGCTGGTCAAAGAGAGACCGCAGTGTGAAGGTGTGCACACTCCCTGTACCTGAACCAGGCCCACACTAGCTCATCAGCTATATTGGCAGCAGAAGCAAAAACAACAGTAGTCCTAGTACTACCAATAGTGTAATAGGTGACCAGGATATAAAATTGAATTATAAATTTATAAATTATATAAAATTATAAATTAGACCTGCCTTCTATTTTTTTTTCCAAAAAAATTATCAGAAGGGGCAAACAACAAGCAAATGACTAATTGTGTATGGGGGAGGGCATTACCATGCCACAACGGAAATGTGCATAGGTACTTGTGGCTGCCCAGACAAAGGAGGGCATCCAAGTCAGACCCAGGGCTCTAGGAAGGGTGCCTGCCCTGAGCTTCCAGGCAAGGAGTTGCTGACAGCGAGAGTATGGAGGCAAGTCACTGAAGGCAGACAGGCTGCGGTGAAAGGCAGCAAGACACAATCCTTCATCAGCATTGTTGCTATTGTTAGTTGCCATCGAGTTGATTCTGACTCATGGCAACTCCATGTGTGCAGACTAGAACTGCCCCCCAGGGTTTTCAAGGCTGTGACCTCTCCAAAGCAGATCATCAGGCCTGTCTTTTGAGGTGCTTCTGGGTAGGTTGAAACCACCAACCTTTTGGCTAATAGTTGAGCGCTTTAGCATTGCATCACCCAGGGACTCCTTTCATTGGAATGCACAACACAAATATGAAGATCTGTGATCTCTAAGAAACTGTTTAGAGTTGAATAATAAACTCATCTCCAACCACGCAATAATCTCTCAAACCTTCAAAATGTTCTCTCCTGGAGAAAAAAGCATACATTAGCTTTTAGAATTTTTAGCAAATTTAGTTGCCACCCACTTTCTCATACTTTGCACTGATGCTGCTTATTATCTGCTTCTCTTTTGTGGCAAACAATAGAATGATCAGGATCAAAAAGCAAAATGAAACCCATTTTCATATTCGAGTTTAATTGTGTAGATCATTGAAGTTCAGCCAAGTGTTAGTTGAGTACTGGAATTAAAATGTAAATGCTTTTTATTATTTGAATTCATCCTTCAACAGTCGTCATATCTAAGGACGTTATCATTGTATCATGAGGCTAAATACTTACGAGGCCTGGGAGTCACTTGCTAAAAACTCACTCAGGTTCTCATCCCCTCCTAATGAGGCCATGGAAGCAGGTAAGCCACAGGGGCCTCATCTGCTAGTTATGTCTATAGGTCAGGAAAACTGAACGTGCAAATAAGGGTGAAAAGCAAGCCACTCAATTAATAATATTACGTATCAGATGACTCTTCCGGAGTCTCTTTCAGATGCCGTGTTCGACACTTTGGTTGCCAGACACGAAGAAGATTGGGAGGTTGCCACTCCAATGATGGACATTCTTACACCCCTTCCCAGGAATGATTGAATTTGAGGCAGTCAAGGTGGACAAGAGTTTGACCTCAGTGTCAGTATTTGGCCAAAATCTGCTGTCAAACTTTAGCTCTGGACTCAGCTTTTAGAAAGCTAAATAGTCAAGTAGCCTTATAGCTGACTTAATGCCATTTCTGGCATCCTTGAACATGTATATGCCAAGTGATCTTCTGACCAAGTAAGTCACCTTCATAGCTAAGCAAGGTATCAATGACAGCAACACAAACAGAGAGTGCTATTAGGGTTTGTTATTCACAACTGAATATGCAATTTAAAATTCTGATAAGTAACCTAGAGGTAAATGAAGTGAAAATCTCTATGTGCTTTATATGTTAAAATTCTATCAGTCAGGTCAAGTACAAATGCAGATTTATTATTGCAAAATGAAAATTCTGCAACAATAAATTTATTGTGAATGCTGTGAGTTTTATATACAAAAAAATACGAGGAACTTTGAGGGGAGAACAAATTGTCTGTTAAAAGGGATATTAAGGGAAACTTGTTTGCTAGATAACTTTAGAAAAAAACGCTGTATCATCTGTCATCGAATTTGAAATAATAATGCAGGAAAGAATAACAGAGTTGTTCTTCAGACAGGGATTGGACTGGACTATAAGATAGAAGATGATACTAGTGAGGAGTGAGCCTCTTGGACCAAGTAGACACATATTTAGGTCTTTAATCCATTTTGAATTAGATTTCACGTATGGTGTGAGATAAGGGTCAAGTTTTATTTTTTTACAGATGGACATTCAGTTTTGCCAGAGCCATTTTTTAAAAAAGACAGAGTTTTCCCCATTTAACGGACTTTGGCCCTTTGTTAAATATCAGGCTGCTGTAGGTAAATGGATTTACATCTGGGTTCTTGGTTCTATTTCATTGGTCAACATGTTGTTGTTGTACCAGTACCAGGCTGTTTTCACTACTGTAGCTGTATAGTAGGTTCTAAGGTCCGGCAGTGCAAGGCCTCCTGCTTTGTTCTTCTTCACTGATGCTTTACTTATCTGGGGTCTCTTTCCTTTCCATACGAAGTTAATGATTAGCTTTTTCATCTCATTAAAGAATGCTGTTGTTATTGGATCAAGATTGCATTGTATTTATAGAATGCTTCAGGTAGAATTGAGATTTTCACAATGTTGAATCTATCTATCCATCAGCATGGTGTGTTTTTCCATTTATGTAGGTCTCTTTTGGTTTCTTGCAATAGTGTTTTGTAGTTTTCTTTGTATAGGTCTTTTATATCCCTGGTTAGATTTATTCTTAGGTATTTTATTTTTTTAGGGGCTATTATAAATACTATTGCCTTTCCTGATTTCCTTTTCACAGTTCTTTTTATTGATGTGTGGGAATCCAACTGATTTTTGTATGTTTACCTCGTACCTTGCTAGTCTGCTAAACCTTTCTATTAGTTCCAGTAGTTTCCTTGTGAAGTCTTCAGGGTTCTCCATGTAGGGATAGTTTTACTTCTTCCTTACCAATTTGGATGCCCTTTATTTCTTTTTATTGCCTTACTGCTCTAGCTAGAACTCCCAGCACAATGTTAAATAGGAGTGGCAATAAAGGGCATCCTTGTCTTGTTCCCATTCTCAAGGGGAATGTTTTCAGCCTCTCTCCATTAAGAATGATGTTGGCTGTTGGTTTTGTATATATGCCCTTTATTATGTTGAGGAATTTCCCTTCTATTCCTATTTTATTGAGAATTTTTATCAGGAATGGATGTTGGACTTTATCAAACGGCTTTTCTGCATTGATTGAAATGATCATGTGATTCTTTTATTTTAGTTATATTGTGGGTTATACTGACTGATTTTCTAATGTTGAACCATCCTTGCATACCTGGTATGAATCCCACTTGGTTGGGGTGTATTGTTGTTTTTATATGATGCTGAATTTACTGGCTAGAATTTTATTGAGAATTTTTCCATCTATATTTATGAGAGACATTGGTATGTAATTTTTTTTTTTTTTTTTTTTTTTTTTTTGTGCTGTCTTTGCCTGGTTTTGATATCAGGGTTATGCTGGCTTCATAGAATGTATTCAGGAGTATCCCTTCCTTTTCAATGTTCCAAAATAATTTGAGTAGTACTGGTGCAAGCTCTTCTCTAAATGTTTGGTAGAATTCTCCAGTGAAGCTGTCTGAGCTAGGGCTCTTTTTTCCCAGGAGTTTTTTTGTTTGTTTTGTTTTTATTATCTTTCCAGTATCTTCTGTTGTTATGGGTCTGCTCAGATTTTCAACCTCAGTTTGTGTTAGTTTGGGTAGGTGGGGTGTTCCTAGAAATTTGCCAGTTTCCTCTAGGTTTTCAAATTTGTTGGAGTATAGTTTTTCATAGTATTCTGTTATGATCCTTTTTATATCAGTTGGGTCTTTTGTAATGTCCCCCACTTCACTTCTTATTTGAGTTATTTGCATCCTCTCCTGTTTTTCTTTTGCCAATTTGGCCAATGGTTTGTAGATTTTGTTGATCCTTTCAAAGAACCAACTTTTGGTTTTGTTGATTCTTTCTACTACTTTTTCTATTCTCTGTTTCATCTGTTTCTGCTCTGATCCTTATTATTTCCTTTCTTCCGGTGGCTATGCACTTCCTTTTCTGTTCTCTTTCTATTTGTTCAAGTTGTAGGGCTAACATTTTGATTTTGTCCCTTTCTTCTTTTTTGATGTGTGCATCTATTGTTATAAACTGGCCTCTGAGCATTGCCTTTGCTGTCTTCCAAAGGTCTTAGTATGATGTGTTTTCATTCTAGAAATTTTTTTATTCCATCTTTGATTTCTTCTCTTACCCAGTGGTTTTCAAGCAAGGTGTTATTCAGTTTCCATATTTTTTTTTCCTTGCTCTTCCTGTAATTAATTTCTACTTTTACCGCATTGTGATCAGAGAAGATACTTGGTATTATCTCAGTGTTTTGGATTTTGTAGAGGGTTGTTTTGTGGCCTAAAATGTGGTCTATTCTAGAGAATGTTCCATGTGCGCTGGAAAAAAATGTATACATTGCTGCTGCTGGGTGCAGTGCTCGATATATGTCTATGAGGTTAAGATGGTTGACTGTAACCTTTAGGTCTTCTGTATCTTTGATGGCCACACTGAGTCATGCTGTTTGGCCAGGAACCTCCGCTCCATATCTCTATGTTTTCGCCATTTTCCATCAGTTTCTTCTTTTCTGTGGCTTCCAATTTAATACTTTATCTCTTCATTTAAGGTTCAGGGTCCCGGGATTGATGTCTGTACCTGTTTTACTTTGTTTTTAGGGTCTTTGTTGTAGCGAGATGGCTTAGTGTGTCTGACCGGTCCACCATCTTTGCTCCATCTCCCTATTTAATTCCATTTAGATAATTAGTTCTTCCCCAAAAAAGTCCTAGCTGAGAATTCTTCATATCTTGTTATAAGGATTTAATAGTCAAATGTCAACTTTGCCCCCCAAAAATTTTCATGAGAAAGAAAAACCCTTAAAGCAACATCAGTGAGAATTCATCTTTGATCCAGACATAATAAAGAATTCCTCATATCCCTCTTCCCTGTATTATTTTTCTCCAAGGCACTTAACACTTTGTATGCTATGTATTTTATTTATAGTCTTGTTTAGTGTCTGTCTCCCTAAGTCCCAGAATATAAAGTCGATGAGGACAGGGACTTCTTGTCCTTTGTTTATTGCTTTATTCCTAACTCATGGAATAGGTGTTTAATAAATGATAACTTAGTGAATAACTAACAAATAGGGAAGGAAGGAGAAAGTGCTAGGGAAACAAGAGAAGCTGTTTGGTCTCACTAATCAAAATTCAAATGTAAGAAGCTAATTCCATAGTAGTTCCTGTCTATAGAGGCTAAAAGGTAAACAAATGCTTGTCAAAATAATTGCTATAGAGTGGCAAACGTTTTCAGTAGAAGAAGATCCAGAATTTTTGAGATTTGGTAAGCAGTGAATTCAAAGTTCCTTACCCTGGGCACCTAAATATCAGTCCAGTTAAAGGAAGCATCTCTTTAGCATTGCAAACATCCAATATAGGAACCACAGGAGCAGTTCACCAGCTGATAAATTATTTTTTCCTCCACCATAATGTCACACTTTTATAATCTGACTTCTAAAATGTTTGGTAAAGTTTCAGAATCAATCCTGTCTGCCAACTACTCTTTCTATTCTAGTGATATCTGACTTCAGTCAATTAATGATTTTAACATTTGGCATTTGGCCAAAATGTGTATCTAATGCATTTCCTCTAGACAGCTAAATCAATAGTTCTTATTGTAAGCTGTCCTCAATAGAGTTCCTAAAATTTCTTTTAGACTCTTATATGTTGACTTCTTGGATTAATATCACAGAAACTTAGATTCAATACTAAATATGTGCTCAGGTCCCAGTATCAGATCCCAATATCAGGGAATGCTTTTGAGATGAAGTGATACATCTATATGCATGTGTGTGTGTGTGTGTGTGCACATGCAATTAGTACATTATATATCCTCCATAAATACTAATTTCATTACCCTATAATTTCATTAATACCCCCCCCAAAAAAATTTCATTAATACCCAGGGAACATAAAATTCTGCTTGCTTGGCACAATCCTAGTTTATAGCTGTTTCTCGCCATAATTACTAATAATTACCCCTTACATTCTCAAACATGTCCTTGTTTAGATAATAAATTTTCTGTCTGCCCTATTAAGAGTAGAAGCTAAAAAGCTGGCATCCAATAAAAGACAGGCTTTCTTTACATGAAGACTCTTATAGGCTAGAGAGGGACCAGGGAAAAGTTTCTTATTCTAAATAACTAAATGGCAGATTTCACAAATCAGGGAAGGTCAGCTTTGGGCTGTCTTCATTTATTTATTTATTTTCGTGGCTGTTACTTAAAGAAATATTTGTCTTTAAATCATCAGTTTTGAAGCAAATTTAAATGTCAGGAGTCACTCTTAACTGAGGGCACAGAATCTAGGATAAGAACCGGCAGAAGTCCTCTGAGGTGAATGAGTAGCAGGGCCCTGCCCATGGCAGAAGAGTGGGAGCAAGTGGTGACAGCCCTGTCTCTGGGGTAAGGGCAGAGCCTGCTCTACACAATGTGGTCCCCTATAATTGCTCTCATAAAGGGCTCCTAAAGGAAGCCCCAGTGGTGCAACAGGTGAGAGCTCGGCTGCTAACTCGAAGCTTGGTAGTTCAAACTCACCCAGCAGCTCTGTGGGAGAAAGACCTAGCAATCTGCTCCCGTAAAGATTACAGCCAAGAAAACCCTATGGGCAGTTCTGTTCTGTCACATAGGGTCTCTATGAGTCAAAAACGGCAGAAGCACACAACAACAACAACATAATGGCTTAGATAACTGGCCAAAGAGATTCAAAATACACAGTGGGCATAGGGTGTAAATTGGTATTCATCTTGTTTTCTGTAAAAAATCTCTTTCAAAAGAAGTGTGTAGCAGAGAGGTACTTTTGCTAGATTATCGCTTAAAATAATGTTTTCTACAGATTCTTTTTTTTCTTACAGATGTAAGAAAAACTCTTCTAAAAGATTAATCTTCTGAATGATTTGCCAGAACTACAAACATAAAGGAAAAACAGTTTTTATTGACTACTTAAGACACCAAGTAATCTTGTATTTAGCTGTATTTTATTCTTCTCATTTAAAATGACTGCATAATAAAGGAAAAGTGCTTCAAAGAAAGGCAGATTAGTGTCGGGTCTAATTTGCATTTCTCTAGAATAGGCAAAGCAAATGGAAAGGAGAAAATTTTGGAGCACAAATATTTCAAGATTGATCTGTTTCCCCCAATACAATGTGCAATGTACTTAACAAATATACATTATTTGAATTACAGAATATAAATTTTTTCAGGAAGGATTTCAACAAACACTTAACATTCAGTCTTCCTACTTACACTTACTGATCTATATAGTTAGAAAGACTACAATACTGTCATTTGACGATGGCCTATTTGCTTTTTTGGTAACTGGCAGTGACTGGGCTCCTTTGGACAGCACTCATTCATTCGGTTATTCAACAAATATTTATCGCACATTTGCTATGTGTGACCTACTGCCAATCTACTTCTAAAAATTAGCCAGTGAAAACCTCATGGATCACAAGAAAACATAGTCCAAAATAATGCTGGAACACGAGCCCTCTAGGTTGGAAGGCACTCACAACAGCCCAACAATGGACTCAATCATGAAGGTGGCACAGGACCAGACGACATTTAATTCTTTTATTGCTAAAGGTCTCCATGAGTTAGAGCCAACTTGATGGCAAATAACAACAATAACATCTATGTGCCTGGTGCTATTCTAGATACTGGAGAGAGAACAATGAATAAAGCAGATGAAATTAAAAAAAAAAAAAAATCCCTTCTCTCTTAAATCTAATGGGAAACTGAACAAAGACAAACAAGAAAAATAAGTTATATGGGTGAGCTGAAGAAGGAAGGGGGTGTAATTTTCAGCAGAGTGGCTAAGGAGGCCCTTACTGGGTACATGGCATTTGAGTAAAGACCAGAAAGAGATGAAGGAGTCAGTCATGTAGATATCTGGGAAAGGATATTTCAGGCAGATCAAATAGCAAATGCAAAAGGCTTAAGGCTGGAGTATCTGGTAGGCTCAAAGCACATCAAGAAGACCAATGTAGCTAGAGCAGGAGAGGTGAGGAGGCTGTCAGGTAGAGAGGATCATGTAGGGCCTCATATGAATGGCTTTTACTCTGAGATAAATGAGAAGAGCCTGCCCTTACCACCAACTTTCTTGTAACATCATCCACACGCCCTCAGAAATAAATAATCCATCTCTGAAATCACAGAAAGACATTTAATGTGGAGGTAACACACCAAAACAGAAACTTCATAAAATCTCCCTGTGAATGTATGCCTCTCTTTCGGACAGAATCCTGCCATTTC
Source organism: Loxodonta africana (assembly GCF_030014295.1). Taxonomy (NCBI): domain Eukaryota; kingdom Metazoa; phylum Chordata; class Mammalia; order Proboscidea; family Elephantidae; genus Loxodonta; species Loxodonta africana. The sequence continues at coordinate 116,548,197 of NC_087345.1, read as the reverse complement.
CAGTAACCATCCCTTTCCTCCTCCCCTCTCCCTCCCCCAGAGCCTACAGTACCTCCGTGATATTTCTGTCTTTTTCAGAACAATTTCACTCTATTTGGGTCTCCAATTTTGATTCCTCTCGTAATCATTTAACACCACATTTACTTCTGAGAAAAACTATTACACAAACTTTTTTTTTTTGGAGAATGGAGGGATCAAAAGTCAAAGAAAAATTTTTTTGTCATATGTGTTTTATCTTTATCAATAAAGTTATCTCTCTTTTAGTTTATTGAAAGGATCACCCCAAAATGGTTAAATGATTATATATCAAATTTTGCTAGTATGTCTAAAATGGTCTGAAACTTAAAATACGGGCCTGGGGAAATACAACAAACTCACTATTGGAGGCTTGGGTAGGAGCAAAGGGAGGGGGCAAGTGCAATCACTCAGAGAATTGGGCAGTCATCCATGAGAATAGTGGAGAATGAGGTCCAGATCATAAGCACCAGCCCTTCACACGTAAACCTTCACATTCCCCTGAGATTCAAACTTTGTGCCCAAATGGCAGATGCACCAAATAGCAGGCGCCGACTTACAACTGAGCTGCTTCTCCAATGTGCAACTTTACAGAGCAGAGTGGAGTGTAGCAAATATTTCTTTATTTAGTAAGGTCAATGACCCTCCTAAAGAGCACTGGCCAGACATTAAGTATTAAATGCACGGAGTCTGTTCAGAAACACACTTCCTTTGTTGTTCTAATAACACCTAGGTCTGAGATTATTTCTGTGAGAGACGGAAAAAGCTAGTGGAAGGCAAAACAAATGAAAAAGAGCAGAAAGAGAAAGCAACAGCATTATAGACTTTCCAAATTATACAGATTTTTCTAAAATAGGGAACAAAACCAACGACCCATTAAGACAACCAGGGGAATGGTCAATTTTAGGGGGTGAAGTCCAGGAGTCAATTTCCTTGGCCTCATCCCAGCTTCATGCTGGTTAGATGTACCTGGTAAACTCCAGTAGCACTTGTCCTGAAACCTTTCCAGGCCGTAATTGTTCCTTTCAGGATTTATAGCACACGATTCTGGTATTTCTAAGAGTAATTGCTCCAGTTTTTCAACAGATTCAACATTATTTTTTGTGAAAAATTCTGACTTTTACAATGACCCATTTCCATAAGATGGCATTCTGTATAAGAACACATATCAAGGATTCTCAATTTCCTTAAAAGAATATTAACTTTGTCACCTCCTTATCTAAAACATATGAGTTTGTCTTTACTCAGAACAGAATATCAGCATTTCAGGTTGTAAACAATTTTATTTGACTAGCATCTAGTTCCATTCAAGGCATGCTTGAAGGCACTCTCATCTGGGAGAGACAAAGGGATGTGTTGGCTGACTTTTCTCCTAGGAGCTATTCTTTATATTCTTTTTTCTACATCAAGTCAAATCACAAGCAAGTCAGCTATTTGCATTATATAAAAGTACCTCTATTTATAAGTGTCACAGATGTGAACAAAGCTGTTCTCCAGGTAAAACATGTCAACTCAGCTTATCACCAACATATTGTGAAAATAGTCACAGGCAGGCATTTTCATCTCATCCATCCAGCATCCCTTACCTTGTTGCTATGTTCACTACTTTTGTACTTAATTTTGAATTGTTTTGTGAGTATCATTGACCCCATCATGAAAGAAAAGTGCAGCGGTATTGACAGAGTTGATAGCAATAGTTAAGGAGAAGCACAGGATTGGGAATGAAAACAAAAGTAGAGATGATTAAAAAAAAAAAAAAAACTGAAAGCATTGAGAAAATAAAGGATATTATAATTGTAGATAGAATGAATCATTTGAAAAACAAAGAGTGAATTAAGAAACAGTAATTGGCACAAAAGCAAAGGAAAATAATAGATGAAATGGAAATGCTTTGAGTTTGTGGATAAAGGATAAGCAAAGGCTTAAAACTAGAAATCAGATAAACCTATGAGGAACTCGCTGCTTAGAGATGAACAAGTCTACATCCAACTGGGAGGAGTACAAAAACGTTTCAGTTTATTGATGAAGAATAGGCGTAAGTGCCAAATGCCCCTTAAAAAAAAAAATTAGCCTAAGGATAATTCAGAGTAATTGCAGGGCATTATTAAAACCTTAAAAGAGCAGATGGCTCAAGTACTGGTGATGCAACTGTGTAACAAGCCACGGATGCTTCTTTACGTTGAAGGTCCGCTGAAGCTACACTTCAGAGGGGCTAGAGGCAAATGTTTCTGAAGGACATGCTAAGGTGTCCCTCACAACATCTGAGATGATCCAGGAAAGCGTTACTTATTCTAAATCCTCCCACAGCAGACAATGCTTAATCATTTTGGAAAAAAATGTACCTGGTAAATCAAGGAGCAGAAGAACATGCTTTCAAAGGACAGATTCACGTTCTATTTGGTGAAAGTGTTTTGGAGGATGCAAGATGAAAATGCTCTTGGTAATTTTGGACTTAAAAACAATTTTTGGAAACCTAACCTATGAAAAAGTCAAGAAGTCTCTGAATTAACTACGAGTCGGAATCGACTCAACGGAAACGGGTTTGGTTATCACTTTATTTGTTGTTTTCTGCAGCAATGCTTTCACCAAGTTACATTACAATGTTCTGCTTTTATTAACAGTCTGCATAATAGTACATCAAGAATGAAGTTCAATTTTCTGTAAAGCTGAAGATAATGTCTATTATGTATCTATGATCTTATTTAACTACACGATAAATTCTTCCTTGAATTCAGCATCAGGAGAGTCGTTTTGGCCCATTAAGTGCTCCTATGGTCTGTATCCTCAGGAAATTAAAAATTAAATCTAGTACAGCTATAAAACTACCTCATTCTCAGTTCCCTGTACTTTTATCCCTCTGCTCTTTATTAATGGTTGCTTTAATTTTTAAAAAAAACATTAATGTACTACATTTAAATATTTTATAAATCCACAATTTTAAAAATCTTCATTTAAAAATTTTTTAAAACTACATATTAGAGAAATGTTGTTGATAGGTACCGTTGAGTCAGTTCTGACTTACAGCAACCCTATACACAACAGAACAAAACACTGCTCAGTCCTGCACCACCCTCACAATCATTGTTATGCTTGAGCCCACTCTTGCAGCCACTGTGTCAATCCATCTCACTGAAGGTCTTCCTCTTTTTTACGGAGCCTCTATTTTACCAAGCATGATGTCCTTCTCCATGGACTGTCCAAAGTATGTGAGACAAAGTCTCACCATCCTCACTTCTAATGAGCATTTTGGCAGTACTTCTTCCAAGACAGATTTGTTCATTCTTCTGGCAGTCCATAGTATATTCAGTATTCTTCACCAAATCAAAGAAATGGGCAATAAGAAAAATCACAGATAATCTGTCCACACAGAGATAACCACAATTAATAGGTTGTTGTGCATGCTTTTTATCCTACATACTAACTCATTTGTTTCTTTTGTCACCAAATATTCAACAAACATTTATTGAGCACCTAGTATGTGTCAGATACTGTTCTAGGAATGGAAGGTACAGCTGCAAACAAAGCTCAGGGCTTGCTCTCTTGAAATGGGAATTTCATCTGTTTCCAGTTTATTGATGCTACAGACAATTCTGTAATACATATCCTCATATTTAGATGTGTGAACACATTCATGATTACATTCCCAGGATAAATTTTTAGAAGTAGACTTCCTGATCAAAAGGTATATATTAATAGGGTTCCTTCTGCTTTAAAAAAAATGTTATATCATCTTGGATATTTTTATTAATTTTCATTTTTGTCAAAGTAAAATATATAGAGTTGAAACTACTATAAAGTAATAGAAACAAGAGTTCCCTCTCATATTCCCTACCCTCATGCCTAGATCCAAAAAGGCAACAGTTTTCATATTTCTAAATTATCATTCTTATAGTGTTATCTTTCATTTTCAATCTTATATATAATCTATTGACTTACTACTGTGGAAGGTGAAGATATTACTTCCTAACCCTACCCTAAACAGACGTGCGCAGAACTTCTCTTCATTCCACATTCCCTACAGAAATACATAAAAATTTTCAGTTAAAGCAGTACTATAATAGTATGAGCACCTAGGTATCATTGTATTTCCTTTATTGCAGGCCTTTTTTAAAATTTGCTTTTCCTGGGGTTAGTTGTTGCCTAATGTTTTTCATTTGCTTCATTTATCATGTTGTTGTTGTTAGGTGCCATCGAGTTGGTTCCGACTCATAGTGATCCTATGCACAACAGAACGAAACACTGCTTGGTCCTGCGCCATCCTTACAATCGTTGTTATGCTTGAGCTCACTGTTGCAGCCACTGTGTCAATCCACCTCGTTGAGGGTCTTCTTCTTTTCCACTGACCCTGTACTCTGCCAAGCATGATGTCCTTCTCCACGGACTGATCCCTGCTGACAACATGTCCAAAGTATGTAAGACGCAGTCTCGCCATCCTTGCCTCTAAGGAGCATTCTGGTTGTACTTCTTCTAAGACAGATTTGTTCGTTCTTTTGGCAGTCCATGGTATATTCAATATTCTTTGCCAGCACCACAACTCAAAGGCGTCAACTCTTCTTCGGTCTTCCTTATTCATTGTCCAGCTTTCAGATGCATATGATGTGATTGAAAACATCATGGCTTAGGTCAGGCACACCTTAGTCTTCAGGGCGACATCTTTGCTCTTCAACACTTTGAAGAGGTCCTTTGCAGCAGATATGCCCAATGCAATGCGATTTTTTATTTCTTGACTGCTGCTTCCATGGCTGTTGATTGTGGATACAAGTCAAATGAAATCCTTGACAACTTCAGTCTTTTCTCCATTTGTCATGGTTTTGCTCATTGGTCCAGTTGTGAGGATTTTTGTTAAAAAAAAAAAATTTTTTTTTTTTTTATGTTGAGGTGTAATCCATACTGAAGGCTGTGGTCTTCATTAGTAAGTGCTTCAAGTCCTCTTCACTTTCAGCAAGCAAGGTTGTGTCATCTGCATAACGCAGATTGTTAATGAGTCTTCCTCCAATCCTGATGCCCTGTTCTTCTTCATATAGTCCCGCTTCTCAGATTATTTGTTCAGCATACAGATTAAATAGGTATGGTGAAAGAATACAACCCTGACGCACACCTTTCCTGACTTTAAACCAATCAGTATCCCCTTGTTCTGTCCGAACAACTGCCTCTTGATCTATGTAAAGTTTCCTCATGAGCACAATTAAGTGTTCTGGAATTCCCATTCTTCGCAGTGTTATCCATAGTTTGTTATGATCCACACAGTCAAATGCCTTTGCACATTTGTACTCTTCAATAATTCACCTTCTAACCCTACAAAGAAACTAACATTTTTTAATATGGTTAAACACATCAGAGAATCAAATCAACCAAAAGCTTTTTTTTTTTTTTTCCTTTGGAAATATCTCTCCTGGAGCCTTCTGTCCTCCTGCTCTAATCTGGGATGCTGGCACTCTAGCTTTGGTGAACATCTCTTATTTGGGGAGTTGGCTTCACCTCTTTTCGGTACCGCATTACCCAGTTTCTTTTATCTATGTTTTATCTTTCTTAGTATTCCCCCATTTTGGTGTGGCATATGCTATATTTCCTTCTTGATAAAATGTACAATCAAAGTATGTTTTTTGAGCCTTCGAATGCTGAAAACACTTCCTAGTTTGACTGCATATAAAATTCTAGATTACAAATAATTTTCCTTAGACTTTTAAGACATTACTCCATTGCTTTCTAGCTGCTAGTATTTCTGCTGAGATAGCTGACGTCATCCTTATATCCAATCATTTGATCATAGTCATTTGTCTTCTCTGAAAGTTTTTAAGATCTTAACTTAGAGATTCTGAAATTTCACGAAGATATGCCTTGGACAGGGTTTTTTGCATTCTTTGTGCTGGGCACTTGGTGATCCCTTCTAACCAGGAAATTCAGGTCTTTCCATTCTGGAAGCAGCCTTCCATTACTTCCTTAATAATTTTTGCCTTTCCTCTCTTTTATAGTTCTCTTTCTGGAACTCCTGTTATTCAGACTTCTCTTCTTTTTCCCATTTTTCACCTCTTTTCTTTTCTACTTTTTGTAGTGATTTCCTAGGCTTTATTTTGAACATCTATCTATTGAAAATTTAATTCTTAATAGCAAAAAAACTCCTATCTTACAAAAATTCTGTCTTCATAGATTTCTATTCTTTGTGAATGCAATATATTTTCTTTGTTAAAATCATAACTATATCACTTATTACATATGTCTGTATTGCCTATTTCTTGTGTGTGTGTTTTCAATTGGTCTGTTTTGGTCCGCGTCTTTCATGTTAGAAGCTTTCAAGAAATATTTAGTGATCCATAGCTGTCCATTTACATTTAGTAACACGGCACTAAATACCGGACTGGAAGCTCTTTATGCTTGGGTGGTAACTACCAACTACTGGGTCCTATAGGGTCGTTATGAGTCAGAATTGACTCGACAGCAGTGGCTAGTGGTGGGCTTCTTCACAGGGTGCTCCAGTAGGGACCCAGCCACTTCACTGGGGAACCTCCAAATGCCACTGTCCACAGTCTTTCCTCTTAGACTACCAGTAGTCATTTTCTCCAGAGGGGAAAGCTTCAATTTTTTAGTGGGAAGAGAGATTTTAGTCTAATTGCTAATTTTCTGGGAGCAAAGTGAAAAGGGGGACTGAGGTTTCACTTTTCAGTATGCAGCCTTTCACTTAATCCCCCTGTTTTCAGCTGATATATCAAGTCTAGAGTCTTTCTTGTTCATCGTTAGTCTTCTAACAGATGAGCAGGAGGGCAACTCGTTGATTCAGTGGGTAAGGGAAGATATGGAACACGTCCAAGCAATTCTTCTGTTTCTAGTATCAGCGGACTGTCAGCTCAAATTCCTGAATCTTTCTGAAATTCTGTAGCATAAACTGGCTTCCTTCTTGTTGGCTTCCCCAGTGCAAGCAATTGTTTAGTATTTCTGTACTCTCCTAGTCAGGTATCATTTGGCCATCTGCTTTTCACCTTTTGGAATTTTATTGACACTTTTTCTGCTGTTATCTCCTCTTCCATTCTCTTCATACATACAAATTTATACCTATTTATATTCCTCTCATCATTTTTTTAGCCTTTCAGGGGGATCAGAAAACCAGAAGCCAAGAAGTACTATCCAGTTCAACTTCTTTATCTGTAATTTCCAGTAATGCTTTCTGCTTTTAAAACATATGTGTGTAAAAATTTGCTGAAAAGCTACCAAGAAATTTTTTTTTGACGGTACTTGCTTTGGACAATGGACATAATATATTAGAGGATATAAGCCCACTGCCATTTAGTTGATTCTGACTATAGTGACCCTATAGAACAGAGTAGAACCACTCCATTGAGTTTCCAAAGAGCAATTGGTGGATTAAAACTGCCGACCTTTTTCGTTAGGAGCTGAACTCTTAACCACTGTACCACCAGGGATCTATTAGGGAACATAGGAATTTTTATTTTTATTTTATATATTTCTATACCATTTTAGTACTGTGAGTTTGTTTTACTTTTTTATTTTAAGGATGAATAATTTTAAGAGTTATTAACCAATGATACTTTTTAATCAATGCTTATTATAGAAAATTTGGAAAAATTGAGAAAAGGATGAAGAAGAAATTAAAAGTGAAAAAATAATACCCAATGCTACTAATGCCTTTCTTCTTGTGCTTCTGATGTTATATTCTCAGGCTTTCTTCTAAGTTGACATACACTTACCAATCAATTACCCTTGCTCTCTAGCATCTTCAAAGTCTCCTTTTTAGCTAGGACCTTAACTTTGCCCATAAAAATATTTGTATCTGTCCTAAGCTAAAGAAAAATGCCTCACCCGAACAGCTAAAGCAATGTTGAAAAAGAAGAACAAAGTACGAGGACTCACACTTCTTTAGTTTAAAACCTGCTGTACAGCTATGAAGAAAATAATGAAGTTGTCAAGGATTTCATTTTACTTAGATCCACAATCAATGCCTATGGAAGCAGCAGTCAAGAAATCAAACAACGTATTGCACTGGGCAAATCTGCTGCAAAAGATCTCTTTAAAGTATTGAAAAGGAAAGCTATCACTTTGAGGACTAAGTGTACCTGATCCAAGCCATGACATTTTCAGTCACATCATATGCACGCAAAAGCGTAACACTGAATAAGGATGACTGAAGAAGAATTGATGCCTCTGAATTATGGTGCTGGCAAAGAATACTGAATATACCATGGACTGGCAGAAGAACAAACAAGTCTGATTTGGAATAAGTACAGCCAGAGTGCTCCTTGGAAGCGAGGATGGCAAGGCTTGGTCTCACACACTTTGAACGTCTTATTAGGAGGTACCAGTCCCTGGAGATGGGCATCATGCAAAAAAGAGGAAGACTCTTAACAAGATGGATTGACACAGTGACTACAACAAGGGGTCAAACATAGCACTGATTGTAAGGATGATGCAACAAGAAAAAGACAACTCAATCATAAGACAGATAAAGGTTCTGTTGTACACACGGCTGCTGTGAGTTGGAACAAACTCAATGGCACCTAACAACAAGAACAACAGCTAATCAAAACAGCCTGGTACTGGTATAACAAAAGACACATAGGCCAACGGAATGGAATTGACAGTCCGTAAATACACCCACATATCTATGGTAAACTTATTTTTGATAACAGTGCTAAGTCCATTTGATGGAGAATGACCGAAAAAAAAAAAATCCACTGCCTTAGAGTCGATTCCAACTCATAGCAACCCCACAGAGTTTCCAAGGCTGTAAAATTCTATGAAAGCAGGCTGCCAAATCTTTTTCCCATGGAGCTGCTAGGGAAAGAATAGTCTCTTAAATAAATGGTGCTGGGAAAGCTGGATTTCTACATGTAGAAAAATGAAACAGGATCCACGCCTCACACCATATAAGAAAACAAATTCAAAATGGATTCAAGACCTAAATGTGAAATCTAAAACCACAAAATTCCCAGAAGAAAAACCAGGGCAACATAGTTAGGCCTACCTTTTAATAATGGATTATCTAATATAATAACAAAAACATAAACAGCAAAAGAAAATATAAATAAATGGGACCTCATAAAAATAAAAAACTTTTGTTCATCAAAAGACTTTACCAAAAAAGTGAAAAGACAAGCTACCAACTGGGAGAATACCTTTGGAAACCATACATCCAACAAGACCCTAATAACCAAAATATATATAAGACTTAGACAATTTAACAACAAAAAGACAAATAACCCAATCATAAAACAGATAATGGCCGTGAATAGACATTTCACCAAAGAGGATATTCAAATGACCACCAAACACATGAAAAGATGCTCAGTGTCACAGACCATCAGAGAAATGCAAATCAAAACCACGAGATAACATTTCACTCCCACTAGGATGGCTAAGATTAAAAAAAGAAAGAAAGAAAACAATAAATGGTAGAGAGGATGTGGGGAAATTTGAACACTTACCCATTGCTGGTGGGAATGCAATATGGTACAGCAGCCGTGGAAAACAGTGTGGCCTTTCCTCAAAAAACTAAACATAAAGCTACTGTATGACTCAGCAATTCCACTCCAAGGTATATACCCAAAAGACTTGAAAACAGAGACTTTAACACCAATATTCACTGCAGTACTATTCACAATAGCCAAAAGGTAAAACAATCCAAATGCCCATCAACAGATGAATGGGTAAACAAAATGTGGTACATACATACAATGAAATATTACTCAACCAGTAGGAGAAATGAAGTCTATGGATAGAGCTGGAAGAGACAATGTTGAGTGAAAAGTCAATCACAAAAGGACAAACACTGTATGACCTCACTTATATAAAAAGACAACAAAAGATTAATATACAGAAAACAAAGTTTATTAGTGGTTACCAGGGGCAGGGGGTAGGGGGAAGAGGGGCTTAACGGTGATGAAAATATAGATTTGATTAAGGTAGGGCTACACAGGCGATTATTTAATTATTGTCAATAAGTTGTACACCTGTAAAAAGTAGAACTAGCAGAAGTTGTGTGATAGATATATTTACAACATTGACCAAAAAAAGAGAGAGCTGCTGAGGCTGAATGTGTACAACCAAAAATCTTACAGAATTTTGTTTCTTGGGTTGGAGGTTCAGGGTCACAGTTTCATGGGACACCCCAGTTAATTGGCCTAATAACATGTTTAGTGCCTCTGTTCTATCTCCTAGTTTGATGTATAGTGCTTGGGGTCTTAAAACTTGGCAAGAGACCATCCAAGGCACAACAATTCATCTCTATTTGCCTGGAATAACTGAGGAAGAAGGAATAGGAGGAGAATATGGAATGTGTGGCTAACTGCCTTCATGAACAACTGCCTCCTTTGCCATGAGACCAAAAGAACTGGATGGCTACACTGAACATTTTGATCAAAGATTCCATAGAATAATCCTTATCAAAAGGGGAAAAATGCAGAAGAGAATTTCAAATTTTCATGGACTCCAGATTTTCTGGAGCCGTGAAGGTTGGATAAACCCCTGAAAACATTGCCCTGAGATAATCTTTAAACCTTAAATCAGAAACATCCCCTGAAGTCTTCTTGAAACCAAACAATAGTTTAGCTTAACTAGTAAAAATATTTGCCTTGAGCATTATGCTCTTTTAAGAACTATCTATATGGGAACAAATTGACAATAGCAACTCGAAAGATTAAATAGGAACCTTAGGGGTCACTGAATTTATGTTAATGGGGAAGGGACAACTCAGAAAAGGAGGATGCGAATGGTTACACAACTCAAAGAATATAAGCAATGTCACTAAATGGTACATGAAGAAACTGCAGAATAGGTGTATGTTTTGCTGTGTATATTTTCAACAACAATGGAATAAATAAAACTATATAAAAAGAAAAGAAAAATGTCTCATATATGCCACTACATCAAGATATAACAAAATCTCTCTGAGGAATTTCACAAACCAAATGTCTCGAAACTCTGCCTCTATTTCCTCATCGCCCTTTCACCTCCCTTCAGCACCTGCCTTTATTGAAACTGTACTCTGGAAGGCGTTTCAATGACATTCGAATACCAAATCAAATCAAATGGCCTTTCCTCGTTTCTTATTCATCATGACCACTCTGGAATTTGACACTGTTGACCAACCCCTTACTTCTTATAAGCATTTCCACCCTTAGCAGACAAGAAAGTATATCATCTTGCCTAACCACCTCCCTCTGATTGCTTTTTCTCTCTTTCCTGATAAAACAGCATTTCCTCCTCCTATCACCTAAATATGGTTGTAATCCAAGGCTCAAACTTTGCATCTCAACATTTCTTATTCTACTCAGAATGAAGGGCTGAGTCACAGCCACATTCCTTATTCTCACACCAAGAGAACTTGAGAACTAATAATATCTCCAAGGGAGATAAAGAAAAGAACAGACCTAGAAGGGACCATCAGAAAAGGTCTCTAGTTGGGTGGCAGGGTTGGTCAATGGAAAAAAGAGGACTCATGTGAATAAGAGGAAGGAATTGAGAAAAAGATTCAGTTCTTATTATACATACTACACTATGCAGGTTCTTTCATACATATCCCATTTAGTTCTCAATACAATCCTGTGAGTTAGGTACTTATATTTTTCTTCACAGGAATTAAGTAGTGGGACAAAACCACGCAGCTATGATCCAGGTCATCTGATGAGGAAGGCGCCATCATGTAATGGAGAGAACAGAGGCTCTGGAGTCACGCAGCTTTCACTCTGCTACTTATTGCTGCAGGCCTTCGGTCAAATCACTTAACTCTCTGAATCTCAGCGTTCTCATTTATTGAAACGAGAACACAATTAGTTGATAAAGGAGTATAAATAAGGTGCATGAAACACCTAGTACATAGCAAGACTCAAAAGAAGTTGTGGTTATTATTATTTTGACCCTATAAATACAGGTTGTTTTTGCAATATCACAAAAGAAAGCCATGGGAGCCAAAGGAAGAAAAAGAGGAGCTGACCAACCTAATGTTTCTTCCAGAGCATACTGCCAAGCTCACACCAAAGCCTGGGCCTCTAATTGGCTGCACAACTTTAGAGACCTCAGCAATCCTCTATCTACAGGGGGCAGATCTGTGAAAAAAGGCAAAGGGCTGGTCTTCTCTCTGTGACTGCACAACAGTCAGTGAAAAAACTAGGGACATCATCTTGTGAGCTGGCAAAGTAACTGACCCAGCAACCTGTATTGCCCAGAAACATATGAGCCCAAAGGGAAGTGTTCACATCACCACTGAATCTTAGGAGAAGCTGTGGCTACACTTTCGGCATAAGTTGCTTTCCTAATTTTTTTAAAGCAAGGAAATGCTTATATATATGAAAGGAACATTAACAACAAAAGAGGGCAAAACACCATAAGCCTCTATGGATTTAGAAACAGCTGACTAAAAAAATGTGAATCTCCACTCCACTGACGTTATAGCATATGCTACATTTTTTTTTTTTTACCATGGAAATAAATTAAAATGTGATAATCAACATGGTAAACCACAACTGAGAAGGACTGAAAGAAAAACACAAGCTGACCAGAAGAGCTGAGAAAAGCACTGCAGTCCGTGGAAGTATTTCAGACAGCAGCTGCAGACTGTTCCCAGACGCTCCGATAATGGACAGCATAATTAGTTTTCCTTGACAAAGAAAAATAGAAGAACCAATGAGGTCAAAACTCATAAATTCAATTCAGTGAGTGTTTGTGTTTGTTTGAATAAATCCTATGTTCTTGAAACTGGGAGTCACAAAAGATATAGAAGACACAGGCAAAGAGCATGAGAGGTACCCAAGTATTCACTGACTCATTCATTCATTTATCTACTGAGTATTTATTATGAACTGAGTCTGTGCCAAAAACTATGCACTAAATTTTGGGAATGAAGATGAATAGGATTCAATCTCTGTCCTCAAGAATCTTATGGTCTTAACGACAAGAATAAGAAAACAACCCAGCACAATTTATCAGCACCATGGAAAAGGTTACACAGGTTGGCACAAAGAAGAGATAACTGGAGGGCTGGGGTGTAGAGGAATGGGATGGGGTGGGGTGGGATAGACCAGGCAGAGAGACAGAAGATTCTCTAAGGCCAAAAGGTATAGAGTGAGTATTTATTCAGACAAGCAAGAGGCTGGAGGCTTGAAAAACATAAGAGAATTCTTGATGGGGAAACAGCATGTACAAGGGCACAAAGATTCCAAACACCCGGCCACAGGCCAGTGACAGTCCATGACAATTTTTTCAACACTCTGGCAAAATGAGGGAAATATAGGCAATGAGTGAAGTTTTCATATTTGACTTTAATTAGTGCCCTTTATTCTGAGAGTATGTCCTTCCTAATTTTTGATGTTAAAATATAAAGTCTGTAATGAAATGGCCCAAGAAAACCAGACCCAGCGCTGCCGAGTCGATTCCGACTCATAGCGACCCTGTAGGACAGAGTAGAACTGCACCATAGAGTTCCCAAGGAGTGCCTGGTAGATTTGACCTGCTGACCCTTTGGTTAGCAGTTGTAACACTTAGCCACTACACCATCAGGGGATTCCAATGAAATGGCAGTATTTTATAATTTCCTTAATTGCCAAAATACAAAATTATAAATACTGTCCATTTATTTATGTTTATAATTTTCTAATCCATAAAATCCAAAATTTGGGAAACTCCAAGCACAACGCATTAAAAGAGCCACAAGTACCTGGCATGATTAGAAGACAGAGTACACACACGAAATAAACATACAATAGAGTTTATACAGGAGATTAAATCCAGAAAGTAGGTAGGGATCAGATCATGAAGGGCTTTATATGTCTGACTAAGAAGTTTAGTCTCTATCCTCTAGGCAAAGACAAAGGAGCGGAGAGGGCAGTGACTATCTAAAAGGAATTGGAGAGTGTGATGATGTGAAGTCACTTACTCTCTTTGGCGCCCATTTATAAATTGCTGATGCTGGTAACACCCTACCTACCAAGGCTTATGGGTGCTTAAATCAAAATGAGTTCATGAAATACTCCATAAACTCTAGCATATACTCCAAAAGTATAGAGTTTTCATTAAGATCCTCCCTGTCCTCTAAATAAATACATAAACTAACCAGTTTTTAAATCTCTCCTCTTGGCCCTTTTTCCTGGACCACTTTTGGTCAGGACAGTGAGCCAACAGTGATAGGACATGAAGTGACAAAAACAAAGGCACTTCTCGAGCTCTACGAGAAAAATGGCAGGTCTTTCCATAGACTTTGATTTTTATTTATGATGGAGGACCACCTATTAACAACCTACTAAGGTGGGTAAGTTAATTTTGAAGAGAGGAAAATTTAGTATTCAAAAACTAGAATTACCCCATTTCGAGAGTTTACCAAGGATACTAATTCAACACCGGACAAAGACGCCTGGCTGCCGTGCAACACTTGGCAATCTAACAATGCTTCCTTTGTGCCTGAACACATGCACAGTTTTGAAGTTCCCACAATTGTCAGAAAAGACATGTTCTATCAGTGCATCATCAGTGTGGCTGGGAACTGGCTATTATTTTCCAAGGCTGCTGCTCTTGTTTGTAAATATAAATTACTACATTCACTGCTGGATTAACCAAAAGGCAGACTATGTTTGTATTTGGTGTGCCAACAAACTACAAGCACTACAGAAATGATAAAAATAACAAATTTGTTTAAAGTAATTTGATATTTAAAATTCCTAAAAAGCACTGAAGTAGTCATTATGGGAAAATTCAAATTTTTGCTAAACCAAGTCCACCAATATTCTTGTCAATGCTTAAACCCCACTGCCGTCGAGTCGATTACGACTCATAGAGACTCATTGAACAACTCTATAGGGTTTCCAAGGAGTGGCTGGGGGATTCAAACTGCCAACCTTTTGGTTAGCAGCCAAGCTCTTAACCCCTGAGCCACCAGAGCCCCGGTCAATGCTTAGGGCCTCTAAATGTTTTGATAGGATCTTTTGATTAATTAGCAAGAAATTTTAATTTCTTCTGACTTACTGGATTAACCCTATGGTGTGTAGAGATGAGTATCTGCAGTGACGATATTTTAAGCTTCTGATTCTCGAGCAACTTTATTTGACACATGTCTGTAATATTTCCAGTTCAAACATGATAGTTCATGATTAGCAGGCTCCAAAGGCAAGCTGTCCTGAGTTTGAATTGTGACTCTATCACTATGTATGAAACCTTGGGTATCTTCCTTAACCTCTTTAAGCCTTGTTTTTCTCAACTGAAAAATAGAATAAAACAGTACCTGCCACATAGGTTAGTAGAGAAAACTAAATAAGATCATGCATATAAATCCCTTTGCATGGAAACCGTCATGTTTCTCACCAAAAGGTAGTTGTTGCTATTATTTCTGAGTTCATTTTTCACCATAAAGTAAAAAAATAGGTGAGATAGAAGGGCAAGAAAGCCCAGTGCACTAGAGCCACCAAATAAAACACACTTGAGTTCTGCCAAAAGAGAAAGAAGAAAAGCAGAGCAAATGTTGGAGGGGGTTACTTCCACACATAAACCATTAGGGAAAGAAAATGAGATAATATCCAAGGGAGCTTAAAACGAGAAGCAAGAGAATTCCAGCCTGTGCCAAAGTGCTTGGTTAACCACTTTTCCACAAATGTCACCCTATTTCAGTGAACCAAGACAATTAAGCCAGATACCCTGATGTTCAACAACAAAAAAGAATCACTGGAATGTATACTTAATTGTACTAATATAGATGGATTTATTTATAAGCCTGATTTGCTGATTTTTTTATAGTGAGTGCTTTAACTTCTCACGCAGGTGCTATTATACCTGGAATATGCTAGGAATGCCCATGGAGCCAAGGGCATGTTTTGCCAGCAGGAAGGTATCCCGGGCCATATGGACTGACCAGTCAATGGTCAGAGACCTGGCACCAGCAGACATGCTCTATTTACACCTTGGTATTTGCTTGTAAGGCAAATTTAGCATTTTCATTGTTTTTAAATATCTATTGAAATTTCTTGTTTGTTTTATTTGCTCCACATATGTGTCTGTATGCTTAGGTATGTTGCAGGGCAAGGAGTGAACTTGTAATAAGTGCTGTGTGGTCCTTGAAGCACTGAGTAGGTTTATCTGAGGAGGGAAAAAGGAAGAGAATAAAGTCAGGGAGGCATCCTCTCCCATCATGTAGACCCCTGGTAGCTCAATCCCACCAAGTACAAAAACTCCCACTGCACAGTGGGCCAGAACAGAGGAACTGACAAAGTAGCTACGTGGAACTGGTCAGCTTCCCATTCGAGTATGCTAGCCCTCGTATTAATTTCTGGTCATCAAACAGCTCTCAAATACAGTTATCTCATATTATCAAAATAGGTTAACAAAGAGAGAAAAGTAAGACACAATCAGTATATCTCCTAAAACAGATCGTTAACCTTCTCCATCGACGCCATCATCGTGACAGCTTTAACTTTCCACTCATCAGAGCATGTACTAGGAGGATCACTTCCAGACAATTCAACACACACCCATGCAACAACTATGGAAATGCATCGAGAATCCTATCTAACAGCTGAAAAAAAATTTTAAAGAACAAAAAGGGAAATGATAACTGGCTCAATTGACAGAGAAACCACTCTTCTAGCCCACATGCCATGACTCGGGACAGGAGTGCCTAATGTCAAAGTTGCCTGTTAGCCTGGTTTTGAACATTAGCACTTGAGACTCAAACCTTATTTATTGTGCGTCCTCTTTCTCTTCCATCTACTCTACCAAATTATTTCCTAAATCTGGAGGTTTCCTTCTGCATCTCTTATATCTGCCCATTCTATGCTATTCTTGTCTGCACTCTAGAAGAGGCTCTCAGCAAGACTGTCTCTTACTCACCCACTGCCTCCATATTTGCCTTCATCAGTCTGTCCCAACACTATTGCCAGATTCATGCTACTAATCACAGTCATTACAGTTGTCGAGGATTTCATTTTACTTGGATCCATAATCAACACCCTGAAAGCAGCAGTCAAGAAATCAAAAGATAGATTGCATTGGGCAAATCTGCTGAAAAGAACTCTTTAAAGTGTAAAAGGTAAAGATGTCACCTTGAAGACGAAGGTGTGCCTGACCCAAGCCATGGTGTTTTCAATCACCACTCATATGCACGCAAAAGCTAGATAAGTAAGTAAGTAAGACCAAAGAAGTTAAGTAAGAACTGATACCTTTGAATTGTGGTATTGGCGAAGAATACTGAATATACCATGGACTGCCAAAAGAACAAACAAATCTGTCATGGAAGAAGTACAACCAAAATGCTCCTTAGAAATAAGGATGGTGAGGCTGCATTTCACATACTTTGGACATATTATCAGGAGGGATCAGTCCCTGGAAAGGGACATCATGCTTGGTAAATAGAGGGTCAGTGAAAAAGAGGAAGATTCTCAACAATAGGGACTGACACAGTGGCTGCTACAATGGGATCAAAATAACAATTGTGAGGATGGTGCAGGAGCCAGCAGTGTTTCCTTCTGTTATACATAGAGTCGCTGTGAGTTGGAACTGACTTGACAGCACCTAACAACAACAACAATCACAGTCATCACATTACTTCTAAACTGAAAAACTTACCATGGCTCTCAAACTCCTATCAAACCTCTTCCTAACTGCCCAAGATATTCTCCCATTTCTTAGACTCACACAATTCTGCTCAAATCAACCGTTCAGCACAGATTCTCAACCAAAAACCATTTTCCATGCCCTTTCCTAGGCTCAGAACATGTTCTTATGATTTCTCTGCCAATTCCAATCCCACTCATCCTTCAGGAGTGAGTTTAGCACTTTCCTACTCCCAAGTACTATTACTTCACTCTCTGACTCCCTGGTTACAAGATCCTGAAGGGCAGTGATTATGCCTTAGGCTTTTTTGTATCCCCCCTCAAAGCCGCCATCATAGCAGGAACTCAAAGATGATTTGTTAAATAAAAGAAAATGTGCTAAGCAGAGTTGTAAGTTCTATCACATGAAAGTACTGTAATAAGTTTCTATTTTTATCATTCTTCCTACTCCTTATCTATTCCCATCCCAATCACCTATCACAGAACTATGCTTCACTAGCAAAGGACCTGATCTAGACCAGCCGATCTTTCCCCTAAGATCCATGCAGCATTCCCACTGCTAAGGAAAATGTATTAAAATTAACACAAACCAATTTTTAAAACCCACAGCCTTCTCTTCTGAACAGAACTTCCATTCTGCCTCTTGCTTTCCATTTCCCCACAGATATCTAAACTATTTTCCTCCACTCTTGAGCTCCCTACTAAAGTAATGACATTTCCAGAAACTAGATTGATTTACGCATCTCACAGTGAGTTGCATTTCCTGTCAAACTGACGACTTTATAGTAGCAAAGAGCATGAGGAGAATATTCCGCAAAAGATCTTGAAGTGGTCTTTAAGATGAAGGACTGGTGAACAATCCAGGAAAGACAAGAAACAACAAATTCTGGAGCCACATTCTTCCCCCACCACCCCCCCTCCAAAAAAAAATTGTCCTCACAGATAATGCTGTATGGTGGAGACAGCTCCTCTTAAAGTCAGAAGTCCATTGTGCCTTGCTTCCAGTCACCATAATGGCTTATCTAGATGTTTATTATATCAACTGTAGATTTCTACCACAGCCATTGAAAGAGAATGCATTCTCGGATAAGGTTTAGTGATTAGATTTATACTACTCATAAACGATAATCAGAGAGAGTGAGCTCAGAAGCAAGCAACCTTTCAAAATAATTTTAGAAGTCTATAAAACATCGTGGTCAGAGGATTCTGAGTTTGAATTCTGGCTCGGTCACTCACTACCACTCTTGGGCTCACTTTCTTCACACATCAGTAACTTGTCCAAGGTCATGGAGCAAGAAATGGATGGGGGGAAAGATTCAACTGAAGAGAGAACAAGAGAGAGAGATGGGGGGAGGGAGTGAGGAGATATAAAGAAAGAAACCCAATACTGAATTCATTGAAGAAACACTACAAGCATGCCCATTAAAAAAAAAAAAAAAATGTCCATTAAGAAACACAAAACATGAGGACTAAATGTTAGAAAAGTACATTAAAAAATTACCACTATTTATAAAATATGTGCGTATATCTGGAGAACTCAAGAGAGTGAACTGAAAAAAATGCAATATGGTTAGAAATTTAAGTAAGGTGGCTGGCCGTAAATAAAAATTAATAGCTTTCTTAATATATAAACAATAATTATTTAGAAATTATGAGAAACAAAAAGCTACTCAGCATAATAACAGTAGCATAAAATATATAAAATATCTAGAAATAGTCTTAATAAGAAATATGCAGAACCTGTGAGAGAAAACTAGAAACGTCTGCTCAGGGAAATAAAATAAGGAACGAATATATGAGGAAACATCTTATTCTTACAGAGAGTGTCCATTTTCCATTAATACATATATTCAATGCAATTCCATAAACACCTCAATATGAATCTTTTTAACTCAAAAAATAAACCTCGATTTTACCTGAACAAACAGAGAGAATAGCAAAGAAAATTCTGACAAAAAACAGTGACTGACCATATCAGGTATCAACAATTACTTTAAAGCTACAATAACGAAATGTTATAGCTATTGGATAATACTAGCGCAAAAAAAAAAAAAAAAACCTATGGGAGAAAATTGAGATTTTAAAAAAGACACACATATTAGGATTATCTAAAAAAAAAAAAAAAAAAAAATTTTTTAACAGAGATACAGAGCCCTGGTGGCTCAGTGGTTAAGTGCTATGGCTGCTAACCAAAAGGTCGGCAGTTTGAATCCATCAGCCACTCCTTGGAAACCCTATGGGACAGTTATACTCTGTCCCATAGATCACTATGAGTCTAAATCAACTCAACAGGCAACGGGTTTGGTTTGGTTTTGGGTTTAATACAGATAAGCTCTGCATTAAAATCAGTGAGTGATTCTAGAATATTTAGGGGAAATTTAATCTTTAGCTCACTCTTCACACTAAAATAAATCATTTATAGATTGATCTATAATTTAAATGCAAAAAGTTAAATCATAAAAAAAAAACATGGAATCATTGTCTAGATAGTAGACGCTTCTTATTTTTGGTGATGGGAAAAGATGGGAAAGGTAACATCAAATATGGGTGAAGCGTGCACAGCTCGACCAAGGTAAATGATGCCACTAAGCTGTATACAGGCAAAAGGATGTTTTGGTAAATGCTATGTCATATGGCATAGTGGTTAAGTGCTACAGCTGCTAATCAAAAGGTTGGTAGCTCAAATCCACCAGGCACTTCTTGGAAACTCCATGGGGCAGTTCTACTCTGTGCTATAGGGTCGCTATGAATTGGAATCCACTCGACGACCACGGATTTGGTTTGTTTGTTTTTTTTTTATGTCATATACAATTTTGCAACAACCACCAAAAGATATATGTGTATATATATACGTGTATATATGTGTGTATGAGTATATATACATATATGTCTGGCTGGCTGTTCCTCTCCTGCTTCTCACAGCTGTACAGGTTTTACTTCTGCTGACCGTACAATATCTTGTATCATTCCATGGCCTCCGTCTCACAAAGGGGAGCTAAGCAAGTGGACTGTGACAGCTAGATAGCTGGGAGGGCAAATCTGCCTAAAGCTAAGCCACTGGGATGAATCAGAGATGTTAGAGGGGTAAAAGAAAGAGAAACCTTCCTCACCCACAGTTTGAGTTCACTGCTTTATTTGCAAGATCCTTGAGGACTGATCTGTATAAACTGCCCTGTTGTTGTTTTTAGGTGCCATCGAGTGGTTCCGACTCATAGCGACCCTATGCACAACAGAATGAAACACTGCCTGGTCCTGCGCCATCCTTACAATCATTGTTATGCTTGAGCTCATTGTTGCAGCCACTGTGTCAATCCACCTTGTTGAGGGTCTTCTTCTTTTCCGCTGACCCTGTACTCTGCCAAACATGATGTCCTTCTCCACGGACTGATTCCTCCTGACAACATGTCCAAAGTATGTAAGACGCAGTCTCGCCATCCTTGCCTCTAAGGAGCATTCTGGCCACACTTCTTCCAAGACAGATTTGTTCATTCTTCTGGCAGTCCATGGTATATTCAATATTCTTTGCCAACACCACAATTCAAAGGCGTCAACTCTTCTTCGGTCTTCCTTATTCATTGTCCAGCTTTCAGATGCATATGATGTGATTGAAAATACCATGGCTTGGGTCAGGCGCACCTTAGTCTTCAGGGCGACATCTTTGCTCTTCAACACTTTGAAGAGGTCCTTTGCAGCACATTTGCCCAATGCAATGCATCTTTTGATTTCTTGACTGCTGCTTCCATGGCTGTTGATTGTGGATCCAAGTCAAATGAAAACCTTGACAACTTCAGTCTTTTCTCCATTTATCATGATATTGCTCATTGGCCCAGTTGTGAGGATTTTTGTTTTCTTTATGTTGAGGTGTAATCCATACTGAAGGCTGTGGTCTTTGATCTTCATTACTAAGTGCTTCAAGTCCTCTTCATTTTCAGCAAGCAAGGTTGTGTCATCTGCATAACACAGGTTGTTAATGAGTCTTCCTCCAATCCTGATGCCCCGTTCTTCTTCATATAGTCCAGCTTCTTGTATTATTTGTTCAGCATACAGATTAAATAGGCACAGTGAAAGAATACAACCCTGACGCACACCTTTCCTGACTTTAAACCAATCAGTATCCCCTTGTTCTGTCCAAACAACTGACCCTTGATCTATGTACAGGTTCCCCATGAGCACAATTAAGTGTTCTGGAGCTCCCATTCTTTGCAGTGTTATCCATAGTTTGTCATGATCCACACAGTTGAATGCCTTTGCATAGTCAATAAAACACAGGTAAACATCCTTCTGGTATTCTCTGCTTTCAGCCAGGATCCATCTGACATCAGCGATGATATCCCTGGTTCCACGTCCTCTTCTGAAACCAGCCTGAATTTCTGGCAGTTCCCTGTCGATATACTGCTGCAGCCGCTTTTGAATGATCTTCAGCAAAATTTTGCTTGTGTATGATATTGTTCTATAATTTCCACATTCAGTTGGATCACCTTTCTTGGCAATAGGCATAAATACGGATCTCTTCCAGTCAGTTTGCCAGGAAGCTGTCTTCCATATTTCTTGGCATAGACGAGTGAGAACCTCCAGTGCTGCATCTGTTTGTTGAAACATCTCAATTGATATTCCATCAATTCCTGGAGCCTTGTTTTTCGCCAGTGCCTTCAGAGCGGCTTGAACTTCTTCCTTCAGTACCATCGGTTCCTGATCATATACCACCTCTTGAAATGGTTGAATATCGACTAATTCTTTTTGGTATAATGACTCTGTGTATTCCTTCCATCTTCTTTTGATGCTTCCTGCATCGTTTAATATTTTCCCCATGGAATCCTTCACTATTGCAACTCGAGGCTTGAATTTTTTCTTCAGTTCTTTCAGCTTGAGAAACACTGAGCATGTTCTTGCCTTTTGGTTTTCCATCTCCAGCTCTTTGCCCATGTGATTATAATACTTTACTTTGTCTTCTCGAGAGGCCCTTTGAAATCTTCTGTTCAGTTCTTTTACTTCATCAATTCTTCCTTTTGCTTTAGCTGCTCAATGTTCAAGAGCAAGTTTCAGAGTCTCCTCTGACATCCATCTTGGTCTTTTCTTTCTTTCCTGTCTTTTCAGTGACCTCTTGCTTTCTTCATGGATGATGTCCTTGATGTCATTCCACAACTCATCTGGTCTTCAGTCACTAGTGTATAAACTGCCCTAGATATTAAAAAAAAAATAATGGAGAAATATAGGAAGTATATTCACAGGCTGAAATTCTACCATTTGAGATTCATTCCTTTATGCTAACACTCACAATGTAAAGGGTATCAGGCTTTGACTTGAAGCCCTGAACGTGAATGTTGGTCTTATTGCAAAAGGGAAGTCCAACATAGTGAGGAAGTCTGTGAGCCCCAGGGTCAGAAAGACCATTTACTAGCTGTGAAACCCTGGGAAAGTTCATTAAGCAATTCATACTTCAGTTTCTCAAACAATAAAATAGGACTATCTTATAGGGCTGCTATGATGATGTTAATATACATAAAGTACTTGAAAGAGTTTTGATACACAGTAAACATTCATTAAATGTTAGCTCGCAACACCATGTACAATCTAAATGGCCTTGAGCAAGTAATCACTCACAGCCTGTTCCCTTGCCTGTAAAATAAGGATAATAATATCTCCCTCACAGAGTATTTGTGAATATTAAATATCACTGAGTAAAGTGCTTAAAACAGTGCCTGGCATCTGGCAGACACAAAATAAATAACTATATTACTAAATATATCATTATTATTGTCTGAAAAATGGAGCTGAATTTTTAAATCTAGGGTTATATTGTGCAAAAAAAAAAGCATCTACAACAGTGCTTGCACATAATTGGTGCTCAATAAACGTTAATTAAATCTGAACTTAATTTTCCATATTGCCTCTATTTTAAAAATCCAAAGAGAGTATTTTGGACTGCTTATGAATTATAGAACTTGAAATCTGAAACACTTGAAGCCATCTTCTTCCTTCTTCATGGTTCTTTCCCTTTGTGACAGGACGTTCTAGTGAGATTTTGTGCAGAAATTGTGGTTTATGTGCAAAGCTGGGGCACAGGTACTGCGTGCCACATTCTGAGTTGAGAGAGTCACTGAATGTGTGGCCAGGCCTCAGGGCAGCTTATGGAAGGGTCTGTTTAGCAATCCGCCCCCCCCCCCGCCCCCTGCCACGACCACACCCTTATTCCTGACCATCATGCAGGGAGAACTGGGAGTGGGAGAAACCTGTGGGGGAGAGGGGATTCTTCCCAACCCTATAAAAAGGAGAGGGCCCAAGAGAGTCAAGATTGAGCTATCTAGCCAGAGACAGATCATTCCTCAGTTTGAGTCTGCTCAGCCAAGCCCCTTGACGAGGAAGAAAAGGAAATGAGAAAGGTATGCCAATAGGAAAATGATTCTGACTGGGGAAGCCACAGGTCTGGACATTCATGGTAAGTCCCTTAAATGAGGAGTGGGGATGGTGAGGCTTGGAAGCCTCGTTTGTGACTGTGCAGACAAACCTTAATCACCTTCTCAAAATGAAACTGAGCTGACTCAGTTGAGCATTTCCATATGCATAGCATGCCCAGAAACAATGTACAATGACAGGGTTTTGTGACAGTACAAAACTTGATCCAGGAGATCAGTGTAACAACATACAGGTTTTTCCTCTTATCTGGGAATTATGGCAAGACCCAAAACTGAGGCCAACATTTGCTAAGTACTCCATCTTCTAAGTTCTGAAAGCTACCAGTAGTCAGGGACAGCTATCTCTCTAAAAGGGTTGCAGAGAGCTGCCAAACCAGAGAGACAGTCCCATCCCCACCCGCACCACCACCCTGCCATTTCTTCATCAGGGGTGCTGCATTTTTGTGGTGAAGCTGTATCACCTCCCCACCCCCAAGTGGAGGGGAGGCAAGTGCCTTCTCTCCCTGCTGGCAGGGAAGAAGACGGGGGTGAGGGACGCTCCAAAAAAGTCACTTGTGAAGACTGAGAGAACCAGCAATAAAGAGAAATGGGCATTTCATCCTTGGATTGTTTGTGCTCTGTTCCTGTGAGATCTAGAAAGGGAAAGAGAATCGGAGAGAGATGGTGAGGCTGAGAGGGAGTGAGCCTTGAAGATCGCTTTGGTGTGGCAAGGAACAGGGAGCTCCCTGTAGTCGGAGCAGACCTCACAAGAGATAGCTGTGTCTATCGGTACTCCACCTAAGGAGGCCGTCTGCCAGGCAAAGGAACCAGAATTGTTTGCCACTTAGAGGATGTGAACAGCATGTCAGAGTTCACCTGGGAAGCAGCAATCATCAACAGAGAGAGGACTATGAATTCACCATTCACCTCCTCCTTGCCCAACACAGAAGGAGCAGCTTCTAGAAGGGGTGAGGTGGGATAAGGGGCACACATCAGAGAATGACTGTGCATTTCACATTTCTCATTCCAAGCTGTTGGAGCTCCAGGTGGAGCCTGAGCAGGAAGAGGTGGTAGAGAAAAGAGCTTTAACTGCTCTTTAAAATAAACAAAGTTGAGCTAAATACCAGGATGAGACTGTTCCAAGAATCAAAGTGGATGACAACTGATGAAATCTGGCCAAGTTGTTCACAGAGCCATCAGACGCCATAGGAGGGGTGCAGGGGGCTAAGAGGTAGTTTTGACACAGCACAGTTGGAGCATTTATTAGAAAAAATAAAAATGACTTCATGTTTGTACCCCAAAATGGTGCTCCTCAGTTCACAGCTTACCAAAAAACCAAAACCAAACCCAGTGCCATCAAGTCGATTCCGACTCATAGCGACCCTATAGGACATAGTAGAACTGCCCCATAGAGTTTCCAAGGAGCCCCTGCTGGATTTGAACTGCTGACCCTTTGGTTAGCAGCCATAGTACTTAACTACTACACCATCAGGGTTTCCATTACAAATTTCCATTTCCCATCCCTACTCTTCCTTTCAAGCTTCCTCTCCTTTTCTTTACTATGGCAGGGTGGTTCCTTGAGATCAGTTGCTTACAAAGTGAGCAATCCCCATCCAAACCAGCCTGCCTCTCTGTCTCTTTGATTCTGCCAGTAATTGGGCTTTGCTTTCCCCAATGGATTCATGTATCTTTTAGCAATGTTTTAAAGTGCTTTCCCTCTGTAACATTTTACATGCTGCATAACTTAGGAAGAGTCAAAAGCTATTATACCACAAAACTAGATGGATAGGGAGCACAGTTAGGGAAACTTCCTAGATGTATCCAAACTCATGGAGCTGAGTTACCAGGTTTGAAGGCTCGGGGCCACAGTATCAGGAGACATCTAGGTTAACCGGTGTAACATAGCTCATAAAGATAATGTTCTACATCCCAGGTTGCGAGTGGTATCTGGGATCTTAGAAGTTTGTGAGTGGCCATCTAAGATACCCAAATATGGGTCTCTTCTCATCTGAAATAAAGGAGAGTGAAGGAAACCAAGGACTCAAGGAAAAAAATTAGTCTACAGGGCTAGTGGCCCACGAGAACCACAGCATCTTCTAGCCTGAGACCAGAAGAACCACATAGTGCCCAGCTACCACTACAGACTGTTCTGACTAGGTACACAATAGAAGGTCCTGTTAGAATGGGAGAAAAATGTAGAACAAAATTCAAATTCCTAAAAAAGGCCAGACTTAGTGTACTGATAGAGACTAGGGGAACCCTTTGAACCTGGAACTGAAGCTACTCCCGGTGGTCACCTTTAATCAAAATAAGAGATTGGCTTATAAAATAAACAATATCACCCAGGAATACTGTACTCCCTTAAATTAACCAACCATATGAGACCAAACTGTCAACATTTACCCTAAAAAAAAGATGAGAAGCTAAGAAAAACCAGGGAGGCTAGATTAATGGAAACTGAACAAACAGAATGGAAATAATGAGAATATTAACACATTGTGAAAAATGTAATCAATGTCATGGAACAAGTTGTATAAAGATTGTTAAATGGGAACCTAACGTGCTAAGCAAACTTTCACCTAAAACACAATAATAAAAAAAAAAAAAAACTGGATGGAAGTCTCTGGCCTCAAAATCACAATGAAGGCCAAAACTTGAATGGACCTGAAGGAGAGATTTTTGGCCCTTTCTGGACTGTAAGAAATACAGATATAGACACTGAAGCTCTGAAAGTCATGTTAAGCCTACACTTGAAAGAGAGAGTTTTTAGCAAGTAAGCATAATATCACTGGTCCTTTTATAATGGATACTGTGTGCATATATGTTCTACAAGGAAAAGCCTATGTCCTCTTGGCATCCCACTCCACTCTCGGCACCTAGCATAGTGCCTGGCACACAAAGACACTGGATAGGTATTTTTTGAACAAACAAATGAAGGGATGCATTATGGCTGAATTAGCAGTGAATATTTTATAGTATTAAAAAAAAAAAAAAAGTTGATGTTGAGCCGATTCCGACTCATAGCTACCCCAGATGACTGGAAACCCTGGTGGCATAGTTGTTAAGAGCTACACCTGCTAACCAAAAGGTCAGCAGTTCAAATTCACCAGGCGCTCCTTAGACACTCTATAGGGCAGTTCTACTCTGTCCTATAGGGTCACTGTGAGTCGAAATAGACTCAACGGTGATGGGGTTTTTATTTATAGTATAGAATCTTAATATTAGAAAGTAAATGAAACCACCCCTAGCAGGTATTTGGATATCTGAGACAATTTAAGGTCTTCATTCATCCAACAAATACTTATTAGATACTTAGCACTAACAAGGGCCTGTGGTTAAGGATCTGAGACAAGACAAAGGAAAACAAGACTCAATTTGTACAAGTCTTTTACAAGTTTGGCCATAGCTTGAGTTTCCTAGGGCTGCTGTGACAAACTAACACAAACTGAGTGGCTTAAAACAACATAAATATATTCTCTCACGGTTCAGGAGGCCAGAAGTCTGAAATCAAAGTGGCAGTAGAGCCATGCTCCCTCTGAGGGCTCTAGGGAAGTATCCTTCCTTGCCTCTTCCTAGTTTCTGGTGGCTTCCAGCAATCCTTGGCTTTCTCCGACTTACGGCTATTACCAGTCCAGTCTCTGCCTCTGCTGTCACATGGCCTTCCACCTTTTGCATCTGTTCTTGTCTCTCTATAGCCTTCTTATAAGGTCACCAGCCATCAGAGTTAGGGCCCAACCTAATGTCACAGGTATTTCAAGTACCAGGGGGATCACCCATGGTGTACAGGTATCTATGACTTCCAGACTAAGACATACTAGGAAGAAATGCCTGGCAATCTTCTGAAAATTAGCAAAGGAAAACATTATGGATCACAACAGAACATTGGCCAAATCACTTGGTCATCAGGAGTAATCAGCTGTTAGAAGAGGACATCATGTTTGGTGAAATAGAGGGCGAATAAGGATGTGGGGAAACCCTTGGTGAGATGGTTTGGCCTAATGGCTGCAATGATGGACTCAAACATGCCGGTGATTGTGAGGATGATGCAGGACAACATTTTATTCTGTTGTACATAAGGTCACCATGAGTCACAGTCGACTTGAAGGCGGCTAACAACAACTAATCCTCATCTTAATTAATTGTATCTGTATGACCTCATCTTAATTAATTGTATCTGCAAAGAGCCTATTTCCAAATAAGGCCACTTTCCGTGTTTCTGGGCAGATGAGGATTCCGGGGGCAGGGACAGTATTCAACCTATGAGAGTCCTGAAGCACCAAGGCAACAGTGTGTGTGGACACGTCACACAGGTGCAAGGGAGCACAGAGGACAAGTGGAAAAGATGATACAGGCCAATGTCACCATGATCACTAACACTCAACCTCCAAAGACCCAAGACAACACATATCATCATAGGACTGTTGTGTCAATTTATCCCTTCACCCTCCACCCAAGAGAATATAATGTGCTTTAGGATTAAGCCCAACACTTTTAACTTTAGTAAATAGGAAAGCTACTCTTAAGGCTACATAGTTAAAAAACACAATGCTTCTGTTTTCTTTTTCCTTGAAATCTACCTTATAATGACTCAAAGGTTCATTTTCCTTTTTAAATTACTACTTTATTTCATTGCTAAACTCGTTGCTGTTGAGTCCATTCCAACTCACAGCAACTGTATGGGACAGAGTAGAATTGTCCTATAAGGTTGCCAAGGAGCTGCTGGTGGATTCCAACTGCCGATCTTTTGATTAGCAGCTGAATGCCTAACCACTGCTGTACCAGGGCTCCATTGCTGAATCCTAGAAAATGATCTAAATGGTCCTATAAAAGCACTGCTTTTTAAATGTGGATGAAACATCTATTTGATGGACAGGGTAATCATGACAGATAAAGACCAATGTCCCACTGCACTAAATGTTATCTCCACGTGCACTAGCTGAGCCTCCACAATGCTTAATGAGGGGAGACCCTGCTAGCGTACAAGTCCAGTTGTATCAGAATCATTCTTAGGTCCTCTTGAAAATCCACCCAAGGAGAAGTCCATTATTTAATGTTAACAAATCATTGCATGCTTGCTACTGATGCAATTGGTTCACTATCCATACCAAACAGAACAGCCCCAAATCTGCCACCAGCCAAAATCAAAGACTTTCATGAACAACCAAAGAAGCCAATTATAAAAATTTATGTTGGAAAAAAATATTATCAAGAAACTACTTCTAGAAATCTATAGACTAAGGGAGAAAACAGATGAGTGTTTAAGATGTACACACCAGAATGTTCATCACATGGCATTATTTATAAAGGTAAAAAGCTGCAACAACACGAATATCCAATAATAGTGGATTAGTTGAATAAATCGTTATCTATCCAAACAATGGGAAAAACTTATAGCCATTAAAAAGGGATGATATGGATCCACACATATTGTTACTGGAAAAACATTTGAAATGCACTGTCAAATTCATTTTGTTTACTTTATACACATACATACATACACACACACACACACACGCACACACACAGATGCACTGAATAGTTGAATGGTATGGAAAAATATATACCAAAATATTAGCAATGTGTGTCTCTAGATGATTAAATGTCAATGACTTTTACAAACGAAAATATTGTTGTTTTCATAATTTAAATGCCAACTTTAAGAAACTGGAAAGAACTCTTTAAAGAGGCTTTTTGATTTCCTAAGCTCAGATACTGCCAACTATGTGTGAAGACACAGTTAAAGAAAAAAATCTAACATGTAAATTTGCAGCAGCATGGATATCCTTTTTAAGAAAGTAATTTGTTCCAATATGGTAACATTTACCAAAAAAAAAAAACTCCCAATGAATAATTTATTTCCAAAATAAAAATCATAAAGCTATTTTATCACAAGTTTGGAAATTAAAATCATTTAATTATATTAGAAAATGCTAGAGGTACAATGTTGAGTGAATATAAGTCTATAATTAAATAATATACAAAATGCCTACCTTTTAGTAATGCACACCCATAGAGACAAATAGGCAAGAAAGACACAGAGTTCCAATGAATACTGCTTAGTGATGGGATTATAAGTGTTTTTTTTTCTCCTTTTTATAAGATTTTAAATCTTTCTGCAATAAATATGTTACCCACAAAATCAGATAACACACACTATAAACTTTAAAAATACGCATACTGTGCCATACCTGTTGCCAATGAGTTGGTTCCGACTCATAGCAACCCTACAGACAGAGCAGAACTGTCCCATATGGTTTCCGGGGCGTGCCAGGTGGATTTGAACTGCCGACCTCTTGGTTAGCAGTCATAGCTCTTAACCACTATACCACCAGGGTTTCCAAAAATAAGCATGGGGGATATAAAGTCATGTATATATCTGCTTATCAATAACTGAAACAAGCACTTTGCTTTTTAAAAAAAGAAAAAAAAACTTATTACATTCACTCGGAAATCTCTGGTAGCTCTCTCTGTTACTTAAGCCCTGAATAACAGGGAATGTGTAGCTCTGACTTTGTTTCAGCTTCCTCCTGGCACCTAATTAAAGGAGTGACACAGCTCTTTATAGTCTTGGCTTCTTTCCTCTCACGCAATGCCATAGCAAGGAGACAGTCCAAGGGAAAGGAAAGGGGGGGAATCAATCGCTTCCAATCAGCATAATTATCCCAAGCAGACAAACTACAGCCTTTGGAACACCATGTTGATCAGTCTCTTACTGATTTAACTAATGACACTAAACTGTAAAATTTATAAAATCCAGGACTGTGTCTTGCATTCACCACAGTATCCCCAGTGACTAACTGGCACGTAACAGGCACTCGGTAAACATAGTTGAATGAGTCAATGAACAGTCCAGGTGCTCTGCTCTCTTCCTTAAAATTCTGCAGGACTCATTACAGCATCCTTAGTGCTAACTCCATGGAGGAAGAGGGTGTGTCATAAGGTCATATTTCACCGTGAGATATTCCTTTTCTGAAGGTATAAGAGAAAAAGGATGTATTCTAGGACAAAGCTTTTCTCCTCATCATAGCTTAATAATCAGCAATTCTTCAGCATTTAATCCTTTCAAACCTTAGCCACTCACAGCTAAGCTTCAGAAAGGCCAAGTAAATTGTTCAAGGCTACAAATAAACCACAGATGACCTGAACCAGGTACTCTGGGACTCCAAAGTCCAGACTCTTCCCAAGTGAGTTTCCTGTCATCTCACCCAGCCAGGCGAGGATGGCTACGGATTCTACATCCCAACTCATCCAAATAAGTCCTCTGCCTGCAACAAGGAAGCTGGGAACAGCTTTGAGCCAGCACACCCTGCCCAGATATGCACTGAGTGCCTGGGCTCCTGATATGACATAAGGCCCTGCCTGATCTGGCCTCTGCC
The DNA here is from genome assembly GCF_030014295.1 of Loxodonta africana. Taxonomy (NCBI): domain Eukaryota; kingdom Metazoa; phylum Chordata; class Mammalia; order Proboscidea; family Elephantidae; genus Loxodonta; species Loxodonta africana. Next base: position 116,516,877 of record NC_087345.1, on the reverse strand, counting down.
TCCCTCTCCAGTCTCTTCTCACTTTCCTCCATGCCTGCTACTCTTGCTCTAGTCACATCAAGTTGCTTTCGTCTGCCACCACCTTCCTCGATCTCTTTCCATGCCATTTCCTCCATTTAAATACAATCCTCATCCTTCAAACTCTCCTCCTTTTTATCACCCTTCAGGTCTCAGCTTAGACATCACCTTCTTCAGGAAGCCCGCCGTGGTCTCCTAAGTCTGAGTTAAGCTCCATTCCCTTATGCTCTCCTAGCACTTTATGTTCTTGCCTTCCATGCCGGAAACTTGGGTTCCATTCCTGGCTGATGCACCTCATACATAGCCACTGCCCTTCTGTCAGTGGAGGTTTGCATGCTGCTATGAAGCCGAACAGGCTTCCACAAAGCTTCCAGACTAAGATAAACTAGAAAGAAAGGCTTGGTGATCTACTTCTGAAATTCCAGTGAAAACCTTATGGATCACTACAATCTAATCCTCAACCGATCTTGGGAATGGCACAGACCGGGTAGCTTCTCCTTGCGTTGTGCATGGGGTTGCCGTAAGTCAGGGTCCAGTTCTAAGGTAACTAACGACAACATCACTGTATTTACATTCTATTGTTGTTGTTTGTCTCTCCCACTGGATTCTAAATTGGGAGAAGGCAGGGATCACGCCTATCTTGCTCAGCTCTGTATCCTCAGCCCCTATGACAGTACCTGGCACATAGAGGGCTCTCAAAAAACAAATATCTACGGAACAAATGAATGGATGTGTGAAGAATTTTAACCGCACCTCATCAATTAACACCATTCTTCAAGGAACCCGAAGATTCTCCTCAGTAAGTACACAGACTGGAGACCCAGGGCTTGGGTTCTAATCCCTGCTGTACCTCTTACCATAAAACCTTGACCTAGTTACTTGACTTCCTAGTGCCTCCATTTTTAAAATGAAGATAATAGTGGTATCCATCTTGGAAGGTTATTATGAGGATTAAATGAGCTAATAAAGTGCTTCTAAGAATAGTTTCTAGAACGTAGGAAGTATCATATAAGCATCTGTTTTTGTTGCTGTTATTAAAATTTTGTTTCCAGTATATTTATTCATCAAGATTCCATTAGACTATAGATCTGATGTTTGAAATAAATGTATTTTGTATTTTTGCCTTTTTTTTTTTTTTTAAACAATAATGCTCTTACTGTTTGTTTCAGGGCATTAAAGAGTAAAAATAGCCATTTTTTGTTTGGTTAGCATGAAATCCTCACAATCTGATGACCGTTACTAGTAGAGCTGTTGGGAGACAAATCCCATTTTAATTGTTTGTTCCAAGTCTGCCTTCACTGGTACCCTGTGTGCCCCATGGAGGCAGGCCCATTCTCTTCACCTAGCACCAAAAAACCCATTGCCATTGTGCCAATTCTGATCCAAAGTGACCCTATAGGGCAGAGTAGAACTGCCCCATAGGATTTCCAAGGCTGTAATCTTTATGGAAGCAGACTGCCACATCTTTCTCCCGCAGAGCCACTGGTGGGTTAGAACCACCAACCTCTCTTTGCAACTGAGTGCTTAACCATTGCACCACCAAGGCTCCTTTCACCTAGCACAATGCTTATCATATAAAGGGCCCTCAATGCATATTAACTGAATTTAAAAAAATGATGAAAGTAACACTGAAAGTTTAAAATGTGAGGCACTGTTCTCAGAGCATTACATTTATTATCTCACTTAACTGTCACCACAAACCTATGAAGTGGGTACTCATGTTTACTCAATTTTCAGATGACAAAATAAAGGCATATGAATGTAATGTAATTTTCCCAGGGTCACACAGCTACTGATAGATCCAAGATCAAATGAAAAGCTGAAAAGTGTAGTCTTTTACTAGAAATCTATTAACTCCAACATGAGAGACTGCATTAACGATACATAGTTAGCATCACTTCCAAGATGATTCACAAATTCAAAAAAAAAAAAAAAAAAAACTGGCCGTACCCTAACATAACACATATAAATTTATTCAGTTGATCCAACTAGTTTCCTAAAACACTCTTCTCCAAAATGAAGACTAATAGGCTCCCAAGCTGCAAAACAAACACCTGAATATTGATTGTACAGAGCAAACCAAAGGACAATAACCAACTCCATTTACAGGGCAGAAGACAAGAGTACAAATGAAGGCCCCACATACCATAGATTTAAATACTGAAAAATTATACATCAAATCAACAAACAGGTACATAAAATACGTTCTAACCTCCTATCCTCCTCCCTGGACAAATATACCTATATAACAACCTGGAATGCCACATGCAAATGTAGAATTCTTCAGGGATTTTGATATCGGAACATGGCAAAACAAAGACAGCCCACCTCATGTGCACATGTGGGGATCCCAGTCCCATATCCAAGCTCCTTCCACAACCTTCCCCTCCCACAAAGCTGTCCCTTGGCCACTCTTTGGGGTGAGGCAACCCACCCTCAGGAAGACAGCTGGGGAAATGTCCCACACAGGCCGACTGTAGAAGTGGGCTTGGGACATTTGGGCAGAGAATTTCAGGATCTGTGGGGGCCCTATAGACACCCTGCCCCATTTGGGGGTGGGGGACTATAGTAGGACCAGGGCGGGGCACAGAACAGGGGCACCTGTTGCCAGGCTCTGAGGAGGAGACTGATGAGATCATTAAACAGCTCTCTCACAGAAGCTTTCAGTAAAGAGTTTCTTACAGTCAACAGCCTAAAATGCACCCCCTTTCCCAACTCTTTCAAAACCAAGTACAGCTCATCTATCAAAGTATAATTCATTCGCTCTTCTTTCAGGAAGCCTTCCCCAACTACATGAGCCCACAGAGACACCTTGCTTCTCTAAGTACTCAAAACGTTTATAGCCTGTAATTTTCTAATTTAGCTCTTAATTGCATGATATTTTCTGGGTGTTTTTAATCCTGTTAACTAAGTTGATTTTGTTTCTTTAGAGCAGTGGTTCTCAACCGGGGCAACTTTGCCCCCCGCCCCCAACGGGACATTTCAATAAATATGGACACATTTTTGGCTGTCGCGTTTAGTACGTAGAGGCCAGAGATGCTACTAAATGTCCCACAATGCACAGGACAGCCCCCAAAACAAAGAATTACCCAGCTCAAAATATCAGTAGAGCTGAGGCTGGAAATTCTGCTCTGGGGTGGATAGAGGATATGCACTTACTCCTTGCAGTCCCCTACACTGCCACGCAGAATGCTGGACACAAGGGAGGCGTTCATTAAATGTTTGTTGATTGACGGGCTCTCTGGTCTCACACTGTTCTAAAACTTCCATTCACTCAGTAACTCAACATTAGCGTTTCAGCTGTAGGAATGCAAAGGCAAAGACAGATAAACCAGTGATTTCAATACAATTTGAGAAATGTACCTGTCACTACCAGCTTATTTTCTTGAGCACCAAAAGGTATTAAACCGTCTTTTTCCTAAACTACCTTTGAAGTGAAATCTACAAGTCACCCACTTAAAAACACCCAACTTATATTCCATACATGCAGTTGGTTGCGCCTACCACTCGCCCCCTCCACTCCCAATACCCTGCTGCTGCCACCAGGGCAGCTGGGAAGACACCTGAAGCTTCTGACATCCTGTGGGTTCAGAAATAGGGAAAGGGAGATGCCCCACAGTGAGTACACAGGAGTTTCAAAACAACTACTTTGGATATGTCCCTCCCAGGCCCATAGGGAACAGTGAGGAACAGTAATGTGCATCTCTGCTGATAGGTGACACACAACTAGTACCCTTGGACACTTGATGTTCATCCATTTCTCATGACCCACACCTTCAACACATTCAGAGATTATGGCCTGGCTTCCACTGACCTCCCAGCCTACCTGTGTACTATTGGCTGCTGTGGGCACAACTTAATAATTTCTTAATACATACATGAAAGGGACACCAGTCACCTCCATGACTCCCTGCCTTGGATTTTACTGCTTTCTCTGCCTGGACTATCCTTCTACCTTAATCTCTTACCACTATCCCTTCTTACCATCCTACAAGGACTACAGCAAATACTACCTCCTCTTTGAAGCCTTCTCTGATTTCCCTCCTTCCAGCATATTAAAGATCATCTTCTCTGAACTTCCCCAGCCCTTTGCTTATGCTTCTATTGTTATAATAACATATATTATACAGAGCTATGTGGCAAGCATCATTCTAGATGCTGTCTGTGTTGTATCACGTAATTCTCACTATTCACTTGTAAAACATTATTACAGACCCCATTTTACAAACAGGGAAACTTAAGGTCTAAGAGTTGAACTACCAATGATCACACAGCTAAAAATGATACAGCCAGAATTCCAGCCATGATCTATCTGACAACTCTCAAGTCCATCAGCTTTTCACCTTGCTACATTGTCTCTCTTTTGAGGCCCTATGTCAACTTGTTGTTGTTGTTGTTGTGTGCCATCAAGTCAATGTCAAGTTAATTCATTGTACACGAATTTGTCTCTCCTATGAGATTATTGTTAATTCCTTGCTGGCAGGGACCAGGGTGTGTTCATCTTTGTAAGTGTGGAAAAGGGCATGTTCTACAAGCTTGTTGTGAGGACAAAATGAGATAATACATACAAAGCACTTAGCATAGTGCTGGGCAGATACTAAGCACCTGGTAATTTGTTGTTCTTGTCGCCATGTCAGGTACCAAGAATAACACCTTGCACATAATTTCCGAGCTGAGGTTCATTATTTCTGAGAAACAAAAAACACAAAAAAAACAAACCCACTGCCATTGAGTCAATTCCAACTCATAGCGACCCTATGGAACAGGGTAGAACTGCCGCACAGAGCTTCCAAGGAGCACCTGGCGGATTCAAACTACCAACCTCTTGGTTAGGGGCCGCAGCACTTAACCACTATGCCACCAGGGTTTCCCTGAAATCTGATAGGAGAAACCAACACACCTTTAGTTTGATATTTTCCCACACTACCTGACTAGTCAATCAGAAGCAACAAGAGTTAAGGAAGCTTCTAAGATATGGTCAGTTGACTTTAGGAAACCTTCCTTTTTAATTCAAAAATCTTGCAGCATTGTTACTTTCTCGCTGCCCTCTCCTACAGTGGCTTGCCAAGGTTCCCTTCTGAGAAATCAGTACACAGGAGGTTCTGAGCAGCTACAAAAAGAAGGAAATTGCAAAAGTAAATGAAAGTAAATGGCAAAATAAAATCTCAAATTCTGGTACTTGTAAATACGGTCAGAAGCTTTCTTTTTTTCTGCATACCGTTTAACAATGCTTTACGTCACTGTAGTTTTTGTCAGTGCCACCAAGTAGGAGGAAAACTCCTTCAGGCCAGGCAATCCGTCTGTCCAGTCCATTGCTATCCCCCAGGGCCTAACACATGCATGGCACATAGCATTTACTCATGAAGTATTGGTTGATTGATTGCAAATATATGGATGTATATATACATACATATTTACACTTACATAGGATGTCATTCCATGATTTATGAATAAATGTGCACATATCCCCACACATAAATCCACGTTGTACATTTGTGTACATATATTTATATTTGTACAGAAGGCCCTTCAGGCTAGAGAAACAGAGATCCCTCTCATGCCAGTCATGTCTCCTTAACGTGAGCTTCTGGCTAACATGTCTGATACTCAACAAACATGTATTACTACACGCATACTAACAACCCAGATGTTAAAAAACAACAGTTTTTACTAAATGTGCAGAATGGAAAAAAAAAATTTTTTTTTTGACATAACAAACCATGAAACTTTTATTGTCTTTTAAAACTTCTTATTCCTGTTTTTTGACATAAGTACAGATGTGTGTGTAGCAAGGAGGGATCATTCATGTTTCTCTGCAACTTTAGCAAGTAAGAGGTTCTAAATTCTTATGGGCTGACCAGAATGTCCTTATTTAAATTGTAACATATACAGGAAATTATAATTTATAGCAATCTTAATAACAACCATTTATTGGGTGAAGGAGGTGCTAGATTCTTGGCATCAGTTATTGTATTTAAACCTTAAAACAACCCTGCAAGGTAGATGTTATTACCCCTGTTTTAAAAATAAGGGAAGCTAAGACTCAAAGAGGTAAGAGTAACTTTCCAAAGATACTCTGTTGCTTAGATAGAAGCCACACAGTCTAAAATTTCAGCATTCTATTCAGAAGCCCAAACTTCTTTCAGTAGGCAATGGTGCCTCTCGATGCAGTTTTACAGACATTAACTTTGACGTATACATGTTTAGGCGGTGTTTATAGTGTATGTATTTTAGTAAGTAATTCTCTGCACATAGAGACTAGACCAAACGTCAGCCAAAGTGAAGATCACTCTGGGCTACAGACAGCAAAGAGCAAATGTGTCTCAGAAACGATCAGCCTGTGTTTCTAATAACATGAAGCATTTTCCACTTGATTGTGTCCTCCAGAACAAACTCTAGTCTCTAACAGAGTTTCATTATTCTGCCTCCTATACAAAAAAAAAAAAAAGGACTCTTTCATTGCAAACCAATAGGAAGTTCTTGACTCATTTCCTTATATTACTTGAAATGAATGTGCTTTCTGTCTTTAGAGAAAAGAATTGCTGGATGCTATGCCTTTTTGGGAGCTTTTGAATTCCATAATCAATGCTGTGAAGGCGAGAAAATTAACCCTTATGTACTTCTAAGGGGAGTGGGGTTATTTTTAAAAATAATACTAGTCTTTTAAAAAAAAAAAGAAAGAAAGAGAAGATAAGCCATCCCTCCCAGTTTAAAAGAGAATTCAGCTGCCTTCTTCAGAAAGAACTGGCTGTTCTCTCTTTCAGTCTCGTCACTATGAGGGTATGGGGGGTGCGGACCACACCAGGTGATACTGTTAGAGGGAGTGATACCAAATTAACTGTCTATAAAACTTCCATGCTGTGTTTCAGCAGAAATTTATTCGTTTATGAAACTATCACTGTAGTTACAACAAAAAAAATTTCATAAGCCCAGCTTACAGGTATTAATATATCTACAAGGCTAAAATTCTATGCTAATTTACTTGTTGAACCTTCTAATGTGCTCTGGACAGAGCTGTCATTATTATCCGATTACAATGCTGCTTTGAATCACATGGTTTCGTCCGCGGGAGCTACAAGCACGGTGTTTTCATTGCTGCCAGTGTTTTTATAGTCGCTGGTTTTGCCAAATTTTCTGGTGTTTTAGCTACAATATTGTGGTAAGTAGTATTTGTGAACCTATAGCAATAACCTTTTTTTGCGAATGAAGTAGTAACTAAAAGATGGAGAAAAATCAAAAAAGACTTCTGCTCAGTTACTAATACTGTTGTTAACTAATAATATAATTCAATGTAGAAAGATTTTATACAATTTTGCTCTCGTATTCATATAATCTAAGAAATATTACATTTAAGCAATTTACGACTATATTTATCATGTGTTATTCTATGACTAAAATGGATAATAAGCTTACATGTATAACAATTATTGATTGTATAACTCTTTGGTAACTAAATAGAGAAACTGACAGTTTAAAACATGAAGTGAGGAAATGTTATGTTTCCTGATATATGTTTAGATATATAACTTAAATCTTAAGTTCACTTTGTTTTTTTAATCTCTTTTAAATTTTCTTTAAAAACATCACTGTCTTGCAAATACATATCTGATTTTAATGACATTTCCAGGGTTTAAGTTTGAATTATGGTTTCAAAAAATACTGACACATTAAAAAGTGAGTTGGCGAAAGGCATTGACTTTGATGAAGTCATTCATAAGTTAGCAGTTTTGAAGGCCAGGAAAGTGAAGTTCTGATTTAGGCAAGCTGTTCACTAAGTGCTGAAATGCTTGTGTATTTGTTCCTGTTTATTTTTATGGTACTATTTATGAATATATTTCCATATGCATGTGTCTACCACTTCTACATTATTTGTGCCATTATTGATTATGCAATCCTAATCCATGAATGTATCTCATGTAACGGCCAAGTTTAACATTAAAATGAACATAATGTCAATGTAGTTCTTAAACTTTTACTTCAAATTCCATTGTTTTCTTACTAAATTTTCACTTTAACCACATGAAACTACATAAATGTAAATACATGTAGGCTGTGGGTATGATACTGTAATTTAAAGGTGTAATTTTAATTTTGCTAGTTGTTTATGTCACTACTATGGCCATTATATTCAGTGATACGAGGAATTAAGATTCACGAGAAACATTAGTAAAAAAACCATTACTAAGGATTCTGCTATATGAAGTCCATGGGGGGCGAGGTGGGGCGGGAAGAAGGGGTGACGCTATGAGTTACTGCACTGGGTGACAACAACCCACTGTCTCTTTGACTATCTTTCCAGGTGCAGGCTTGATAAGGGGAAGGAAGCCATATGTTTAAAAAGTTTTTTTTTAATATATAGATGTTTCTGAACATTTATATTAACAGTGGGGAAGAACATCAAAGTTGGCTCTCACCTGCCCATACACTGCTTGGAAAGAGCCTACCCAGAGCAGAGGAAAGCACTCCCCATTGAGACTACAATCACAGCAAGGTGCAAGGCAGCATCTTTGGCATCAAGGGATGGGGGGAAGGGGCAGCTCCCAGTGATGGAAGTACCAGTCCCCTCAACATGCCAAGGGAAGTAAATAAGAAGGGGAAGCGGATCTGCCCTCCCTCCAATCTAACTGCACAATCTCTGCTGCCAGGCACTTACTTTTAGACACTTAAAGGGAAATTCCCAGAAACGAGGGGAAACTACGACCTCTGAGTGAACCTCAAGAGTTCTCATTTCTAACCCAGTTTTTGCTTTTTGCCTGTTTACTAATTTCAAGACCCTACCTAAAAGCACATCTTCCATTCTCCGGAAGGCGTCTACAGCCTAAGCCAAGGGAAAGAGCTGGGGGCTTTAAAAAGGGGCTTTAGGTGTTGAAAACTCCAGCTCCTAAGCTTCAAAGGCGCATGACCTTGGGCAAGTAACTTAAGCTTCCAAAGACTTAGTTTATGGTCGGTAAAAAGGGGATGATATGTTACTGGAAAGTTTTTGAGACTTCAAGAAACAAGAAAACGCATGTTACCCGGCTCCTAGTAGGACGTCGTCGCTAAGTACTGTGTGTATGCTGTGGGTACACTGCGCAAAGCCGCGGGACCCCGGCTGGGTGTCCACTTTGTGATTTCGCTGCCCAAGCCTTGTCCATCACCTCCCTCATTAGTGATTAATGATACTAACCGTTCGCCTAACCTCAGGACGCCTCTTACCTACTTCTAGCTCTTTATGGCTTCAAACGTCTGCAGAGCCCAATAAATGAATTCTCTTTAAGTGCAAAGGACGAAGTTATCCTCCGTGCTCCTTCCTACCGGTTACTGATAAATCGTTAAACACAACTAGAGCTTGGGAAGAAATGCATACAGTCTTTACAAGTGCAAAGCGGAAGTCTCCACATCTCTTGGGGTGAGGAGCGGTAAGAAAACCTGACTAAAGTCTCCAGGTTGGGGATGGTTGGGAAAGGGAGTAAAACAAGAAGGACTGCGTGGAAGGGACGCCTCCCTGTCCTCGGCTCGCTGGGGAGAAAAGGACGTGAGAGGGGAAAGCCATGGAAAGCAGAGGTACCTGAAGACTCTGGCCGCCGTCTGGTTCCTCCTCCACGCCGTGCCCTGTTGCAGCACCCCCTGCACGATCTCCTTCTCGTTGGGCAGCCGATAGACCGGGAAGATATAGAGCCAACAGAGGACCACAACGCAGAGGGCACTGGCGCCCACGGGCAGCCGGGTCCGCGGGAATTTCCATGCCAATTTTTTTATAGCCATGGCCCCTCTGGACGCGTGTAGCCGCACCCGCCCGCAGGGGCTCATCGCAGACCCGGGGTGCCGGGGAGGGGCGAGGGCCAGAGCCTCAGCACACTTGGCAAAGTGGCAACGGAGGGTCTCCCCACCGACGGCCCCCCATGCACACACACCTTCTGCTTTCTTGCTTGCACACGCACTCACGCTTCTCGGTCCCCACGGCCCCAAAGGTCAGCGTAAGGATTTTTAAAATGCAACTTTTTCAAGGATTTCTTTCCAGGCGAAGTGGCCCGGAAGGCAAGTCACGAGCTATGGCCATGGTCGCTTCCCCTGCAGAAGGAGAGCGCTGGAGTCTTGGAAAGCCCGGAGAGTGGCGGCGGCGAGTCGCTCTTGCAGGTTCTGCAGCATCACGGTCGCCCTCAGCGTGGGTCCGGGGAGAGGCTCGGTTCCCTCCCAGACATTTGGCCGCGACGTCCCTTCTGAGAGATGCTCCTTCGCCCTTCCCCGCCTCCCGCGCTGCTGTGCCGCCAGGCACCCCCCAGACGCGCTCTCTGCGCCGCGCCAAGTCCTTGGAAATTTCCACCGCGGCCCGGGACCGCTATCCTACCCCGGGCTTCTCTGCCTCGCCCGCCGAGACCCTCGTTCCCCACCCCTCCCGGAGAATAAAAGAACTCGCTCTCATCAGTTAATTCAGCGGCGCGCCGCAGCCTTCCGCTGCGCCCCGGACTTCGCAGACAAACGCCCGGGGATTGGTGGAAATCAAGGTCTCCCCTTCCCTCCCCCACTAGCAAAATTGCCTCCTTCGACCCGTTTAGATCAGCGACGCTCAGCTAGAGCGCGCACCTCTCTCTCCTGCCCTTGTTCTATAGGGATAGAAGCAAACAATAAAAAATAATACCCCCCACCCGAAAAAAAGATAATAAATGCCTGAATGTGGCAGAGACTGGCTGATATCCCGACCCTTCCACACGCACCCGGCGTGCCCTGGCTGTCACCCTGTCACCCTCACCCTCGTCTTTCTCTAACTGGTTTATTAACAACCCGCAGTGAGGCGCGAGAAGGTCGGCGGAGATGTATTCCCTCCAGGGCCCCCACCACCATTGGCTGGTCCAATAGCCGCGGCTCCAGGCGACACCCATGTGCGCGCGCGCGCGCACACACACACACAGGCACACACGGAGGCACAACGACGCGCACATGGACGCACGCGCGCGCACGGGGAGATGCGCGCACACCGGAGTCCTCCGCCCCTCTTCCGCCCTGCAGGGAAAGGCGCTGCTGCAGCCAGATGTTCACGCAGCTGGTGCCCAAGCACACAGACCCCGGGACGCAACAATGCTTTGGAGGCGCGTTCGCCGCCTGCGCCTTTTAGATTAAAGGATCGTTTGTTTTGAGACGCCTTTCGCGCTCTCTTGAACAAGCTTTTAGCAATCCCGACCTTGGAAAGGAGCCACGCGCTTAGACCTGCGGAGCGGAGGGAGCCACTGTTAGCCATTTCTGTTCGCCCCTGCGCCCGACCCATAGTTCGGGTACCTCCTAGTGGTTGCCTATTCTATTTACTTAAAAATTTCGTCAAGCATAAAGAGCGCAAGGACAAAGAAGAAACCCGGTAGCCGTCACCGTGTCAGCTTATTAATCACCAAACCAAAATACAAGGAAAATATAAGGCCCTAACTCCATTTGCTCAGTCGACAAGGCTGCGGTGCCGGGGCAACCTACACTGACTGCTGTATGACCTAGTACTATCCAGCATTTTTCTTCACTGAGAGGTGGACCTCGAGAATTGGTTGGGTAGTTACTTACCAAATATAGGACATGAAACAACCACTATGGTCTCATTCTCCCAACACCACTATGTTCTCTTAGGAGAATGACCAACTGCCCTCCACCTGCAGGCATGCCTCAGAAATCTCTACCCTAAGCAGGTAAATAAGTAGAGATAGGGAAAACCCTGAACCCCAAAGTTACATCTCACCGTTGTGGAACCTAATAAAGATTCTTTAAAATGAATACCACCTGATGTCCTACAAAGTAACCAGCTAACCCTCTTCTGTTCCTGGGGAGGAAGGGATATATTTTCTGTAGTTGCCAAAACTGTGGATAAATCATCTGCTGCCTTTATCCCTATAATTTAAGTAAAACACAAACCATCCTAGATATCTGTTTCCTTCCCGAACTCCAGAGAATATTGTGGATTAAATGACAAATACGTAAACCAGTAAACAAAAATAGGGCTCATTGCACTTATGAAGAGGCTATGTAATGTTTCCCCATTTAGTAACATAAAAATGCTTCAAAGTCTTGCTTTAAGTCAAGAGACTTCTGTAGTGCAATGTGTTTTTCCTTCTGAAAAACTAAGATTATTTTACCCCTGTTGGCTCTTGCCCTATCCTACAATCCAACCTTAAACCCATTGCCGTTGAGTGGATTCCGACTCATAGCAACAACCCAACCTTACTTCCTGCTTTTTCTTCAGTCAGACCATTCCCCTCCCCCTTCCAAGTCACACGGGGCCAATTCTGTGACTGTGTTATGGTCCATGTTCTCCTTGCATGGGGTGCATTTTTTTTCTTCCTCCTATACAAATCAGCTTTTCATTCCAGGCCCAAACCAAGCAGCTAGGAATTTCTTATTCAATGTGTTCCCAGAGTGCCTAAAACAACACACTTCATGTAGTAGGAACTCAATAAGTGTTTGTAGTTTCTGCTCCTATTGCCTTTGACCTGCTCTGAATGCCTGTAGTATTTGCTGGCTTTAACAAATGATTGAACTCTTAGACTTGTTGCATTGTGATGATAGGATTTTTCATATGTAAATTTGTCTCCCTAACTGAGCAGTAAGAGTATCGGGTCTCATTTGTCAAATGAAAGAGCCTGTGCTTTTGATCCAAATTAGGACTCTATGTAGCATGTCCATGTGCCTGGGGAAGAGCAGCAACAATATTTTACATTTTCCTCCAGGTACCAAGTAGGCTTGAAAACATACATGCTCAACAAATAAATACTGCTTGATTGTTGCTTCATATTTACTCAGGCTGTTGTTAAGGCAGCATTGTTTAAGGAAAAGGCTGTTGTTAAGGCAGCATTGTTTAAGGAAAAGGCTGTTGTTAAGGCAGCATTGTTTAAGGAAAAGGCTAAACCCCCAAGTTATAATGCTTTGGATAAAATATTTTACCTGATATTGACCCATTTGTTTATATAATTTTAAGAGGTGGCTTAGGTGTTTATACTTCTGAGTCTGACTACACTTAGAGGACACAGACAGGGTTTGCTAAAAGACTAAAATCACTTTTAAAACTCTGTAAATGTTTATCGGAGTCCTAGTGACACAGTGGTTAAGAGCTCGGCTGCTAACCAAAAGGTTGGGGGTTCGAACCCACCCAGCAGCTCTGCGCAAGACCTGGTAATCTGCTTCTACAAAGGTTCAGCCCAGTAAACCCTATGGGGCACTTCTACTCTGTCACATAGGGTTGCTATGAGTTGTAACAACTCAACAGAGCCCAACAACAATACAAATATCTGTTAGAAAAATACAGAAAATCCAGTAGAACGAGCTCTACCTTTGGTGTTAGACAAACCTGGCTCAAATTCCATCTCTGCCCCTTACTAGCTATGCGATCTTAGTCAGTTACATAAACTCTGAACTTTTTTCCCCATCTTTAAAATAATGACAATATCCACTTTATTGTTATGAAAACATACAACTAACTAAATGATATGCATGCAATGCAAGGCTCTGCAATTTTACTAGTGTACCCAATCTTCTTTTAGAAGAGCAATGTGACAGTAGAGGACAGAGTAATTTACCATATTTAGTCTTATCCCACCAAGATAAAAGACAATATGATGACATAAATGCCTCCTCATTAAGTACTGTATTGTCACTACCATTCACCAGCTCATAAAATGTCTTCCAGGCACCGAAGGTTAGTCCCTTAGTGAAAAGCTATTAGTTGTCTTGACAATCTACTGACCTGGTAAATGCAATGTGCAAAATTACTTTATGCCATAGGTGAACTTGATGGGGGCTCTTTGTGACACCAGAGAATGTAGTGGAAGCCAGTATAAAAGATGGAAACACTACAGAATTAGTGGAGAAGAGGGGGAAAAGGGCACCTCTCAATGAGAAGTACAGAGAGAGCAAGATAAAGAAAGGTGATCACAATGAATGGGACACAAGCAATTTGCAAGCTAGCTTACTCACTAATATGTAACTATCAATAGTCACGCAGAAGTCTCTCATTAAACGACTAAATAGAATTATCAATGATTTGAGATTAAAAAAAAAAATTCACAAAGGTCATCCTTCCTTTAGCTCCTGCTCAAGGTCTTGTCAGAATGATTTGGAACGAAGAGACAACAGCATAAAAACACAACCTTTTTTACAAGCAGTTACAACACAAAGGCAAACAAGGCTACAGACTGAGAAAGCCTACAGATGTAGTTTATCTAAATAGATGCGCATGCTTACCTCCACTCCCATCTGCAACCTGACTAAAGGGACAGTAAAGGGGTAAAAAAGTCATTTAAACTCACAAAAACAAGAGAAAAAGATAGGATGCAAAAGCAGGCAAAACATGTCAAAACAGCTTGCCAGCAGAAAAGCATCTGAACCAGTGACAACTGACTTACCAGACTGGGAGAAGCTCTGGGCCTTCAAGCGTGTGTGTGTGTGTGTGTGTGTGTGTGTGTGTGTGTTGACATGATGGGGGTGAGAGGAGGAATAGAAGCCAACAAGAGTCAATCTCAAGCTCTAGAAAGGCTCAGATATTAGAGGCACCTGGCACCTCTGGAGGGGCTGATAATAAGAGATCTGTTCAGAAGTCTTTAAAAGGAGCAGTAAAACCCCTAGATTTTTGTCCCCCAGTGTGGCTTAAAACAGGAGAAAATCTCTCTAGAGACATTGACCGACACAAAAAAAGACTACTGATTCTGAATGTGAGGGAGGTCTCCAATTAAACAGCCACTTTTTCCCTCCCTAACACCCTATGGTGAAGCTGGATAAGCTCTACTCACACAAACAGAGTTTCCTCGCATCTTTGCATCTTTGTAAAGCCTATGAGTGGAGAAAAAAAGCAAGAGAATATCCTAAAAACCACCTCACTTTCCCCCTAAAAAGCCCATATGCAAAAGAAAAAGAAATCATAATGTCATTACACTTCTCGAAAACCGTATTGGAAACTAGAAGAAAATCTAGCTAGGCCATCAAAGTTTTTTGGAAGAATTATTCCTAATCTGGAATCCTCTACCCAGTCAAAATATGTCTCAAATATGAAGATAGAATAAAGACATTATCAAACATGCAAAATCTTAAAAACTTTACCCCCGCAATCTTTCCAGGAAGATACCGGAGATACCCCATTAAAATAAAAGATTTCTCAAGAAAGAGGAAGATAGGGATTCAGAAAACCAGGGCTTTCATGCAAAAGACAAAGAGAATTGCCAGGGAAACAGCTGTGCCTCAGATCTAAAGAGTAACCAATAACTTCTGGTTTCAGCTCAGACATGTAAAGAGCTTGGAAGTTGTCACTCTCATCCTTACAAGAAAAAAGCTTAACAAATTGAATATCCACAACTTTTCTTGGGCACATCGAGAACTGAGGTCACAGGCCAAACTTCCACCCGGACATCTGGTGTAACAGGTGAATCCAGAGGACAACAGCCAAGGTCTGCCTACCTGGAGCAGAAGCTGTGGGGCTATAATGTCAACGGAACACTTATGTGGTAGTGTGGGTATAGGTGCAGACTGCGAGATGGAAGGCAATGTGACGGAAGTAGAGGCCGTGGGCATTTGGGCCACTTCCTCCTCGTGTAACTTACTTGTGTCTTTAGGTCCTGCTTGGGCCTGATCTTCCTTTTAATGATAGGGTGCTGCTGTGCACGTCCAACTTTAAGGCTCTGTGGGTCAGACAACACCCAGTCCATGATGGGCAGCTCAGGCCACATGGTGACTTGGTGTCCCATGGTTAAGTGTTCAATCTCTACTAAAGCTCAGTAATAAGCCAAAAGCTGTTTCTTAAAAGGAGAACAGTTGTCTGCAGAGGACGGCAAGGCTTTGCTCCAAAATCCTAAGGGTTTGATTCACCGGTGGCAGCCTGCTAAACTCCAAGCAGCATCCCTATCTGCCACTGATACTTCAGCACCTTTGGATCAGCTGAATCATATGCCCTAAGTGGCAGAGGGGCTTGCACAGCAGCCTGAACTGTTGCAGAACCTTATCTTGCTCTGGGCCTCGCTCAAAACTAGCAGCTTTTCAAATCACTTGATAAATAGGCTGAAATAGCATACCCAAATGAGGGATACGTTGCCTCCAAAATCCAAAGCAGCCGACCATGCTTTGTGCCTCCATTTCAGTTGTGGGAGGGGCCAGATGCAATAACTTATCCTTCACTTTAGAAGAAATATCTCAACATGTCCCACACCACTGGACCCCTAGAAATTTCACTTAGACAG